>NC_140589.1:781612236-782906337 GCF_964204655.1 Triturus cristatus
GAGCAAGAGTCTACCCAAGTCTACGTACGCCTGAGTCTGAAGGCCGGGGGGGATATATGTAGAAATGAAGTTAACCCGGCGACCCGCCCATCTCCCCGACAGGCCCGCAAATCGGCCCAGTGGGTCTGTCTCCGTGTGGTCAATGTGGAGTGGCAGGGAATGGCGAAACAGGATCCCCACTCCCCTAGAACCAGAGGTGAAGCCGGAGTGCACCGCTAGAGTATATCCCCATCTATTGAGGGCCTGACATGTGTTCCCCATCAAGTGCGTTTCCTGCAAGAACACTACATCCGGGAGGTGGCGTTTAATGAACTGCAGGACAATGGTACGTTTGAGCCCATCCCCCAGCCCGTTGACATTCCAGCTGAGGACCCTAAGGCTGTCCCCCCCACAACTAGCCATAGTCCTTACTGTAGAACCCCGCCCGTCTCCGAGAACCGGCGCTGCCCGCCACCCCTTGCCGACCATCAGTGTGTGACCATACCAACCGTCCAACGTCCCCCCTCCCGCCCACCCCCCCAACAACCCACAGCAATGCATACCACAATTAGGACTAGTTCAAGTGGACCCGCACCCGTCGTGCATACCAACCCTACGACATCCGCTGTAACATCCCCCCAAACAAACCCCCCCACCCCCAACCCTGCCCCCTGCACCGCAGGTATTAAACTACCCACTGCCCCAATTAGCAGAGCGCCTGTCGCCCCACCCATCCCGGAGAGAGTAACCACCCTCCCCCGGAAAAACTCTGGTAGGGAGAACTGAGGCCGGCTCCAACTCCAGCCACCGCCACCACTGTGCTACCCCAAACTATTGTTCCCTCAAGTGTGCAAGGCAATCAGGGGACCATCTCAATGTCATTAAGGGAGGGAGCACCCATGCCCGCCCCATATCCCCGCCACGGCTAACGGGACCCCAGTTCAGGCCATATACATTACTGTTCGGTGCGGCCTGATGCCGTGGGTGGAAGGTTCAGCGCTTCGCCGTGTCCGGGGGAGAGTCCCATAGGGGGCTGTTCGATCTGGACCGCCACGACCCCTGGCTCTGCTCTGCTCTCCCCACTCCGCCGTCCACCGAGCCGGGGGACGCCGCCCCCACCTGCAGCGGGTGTTCACGATCGCGCCTCATGCGCGCCTCCGTCGTCGCCATATCGAGCCACTCCTGGACCGCCGCCGGCGAGGTGAAGAAGTACGACTTGCCCTCCGCGATGATTTTCAGTTTGGCGGGGAAGAACATCATATATTTAATACCGCGGTCCCTGAGCGCCGCCTTGACACCCAGGAACGAGCGGCGCTCCTGCTGAACCCGGAGCGTGAAATCAGGGAAAAATCTGATGGTGGCCCCTTCGTGCTGAAGATCCCCCTGCTGCCTGGCCACCTGAAGGATGGCGTCCCGGTAGTTCAGTATCTTGGCGATAATTGTCCTGGGCGGGGCCCCCGGTCTGGGCTTGGGGATCAGGGTCCGGTGAGCGCGCTCGACAGTGAAGAGCTTCGAGAGCCTTCCGGGCTTCAAGTGGTGGAGAATGAGGTCCTCAAGAAAGAGCTCCATGCTGCACCCCTCCATCCCCTCCGGCACACCTACGACGCGGATGTTGCTCCGTCGCGCCCTCCCCTCCTGGTCCTCGAGCCGCAGGGCCATTTGGCGGTGCTGGAGGACGAGCTCATTGATGCGCCCCTCAAGCCGTTTCTCTGAGGCCTGCAGGGCCCTAATGTCCGTCTCGTTGGCTTTTGACCTCTCCGTGGTCTTGCCGAGGTCCGTGCGCAGCAGATTGACCTCGATCGAGCTCTTGTCCATTTTGGTCTCGAGGTTAGTGCCCAGCGTCTGTATAGCGGCCATGATGGAAGTCAGGGAGGGCTCCGCCTTCTCCATATTGGCGTCCACCGTTGCCCCAGAAAGTGCCGGGTCGGTGGGCACCGCATATTTATCTAGCTTGTTGGTTTGCGTGGGCTTCCCCACCTTCAGGCGCATGGTGACCGTAGTCTGCCGCTCCGCCAAGGACGTGTCCCAGCTCGGACACTGGCAAGCACCCCCGGCTCCTAGTTGTCACCTCCTCTCTGCCCGGGCAGCGTCCCGCCGCCGCCCCTCCGGCCGGCGACCTCTTCGTGGTATGATCACCGGCTGTAACACTGCTCCTCCCGGTGAGCCCCTGTCACCTCTGTCTCCACCGTCCACCGGACGGTAGCCACATTCGGGGTCCCTCACAGGCTGGGCGATGGGTTGTTGGTCCGTTCACGCCACACCCCCAGGGCAGGCCCCACCGGCTCATCTGTATTGCCGCCGCCGATCGCGGCCCCTCCTGCAGTCCTACCACGCGGGCCGTGGTTACCCGCTGGACCGGATTGCCCAGGGCCGTCGCACTCCTCACCTCCACCTCCAGCCCGAAGTGGTGCCTCCGCAGATATAGGCCTCTCCTCACAGGCCGGACTTGACCATGCGCTGAGCTCCACGCCCGGAGCCCAGCGCCGCAGATGTCAGCTGCCCCCACCGGCCCTCAGCGGCGTCAGCCCCCTCTCTGGCGTGCTTCTCAGGGCCTCCGCCGACCGGCAGGAGCTCGGCCTCCGCCCACACAATCTGTCCCGCACCAGCCCCACAGGTGGTAGAGGCCGCGCGCCGGGACCTCAAGTGGCGGCCAGCCCGCGCCGCAGGCTCCAGCCGATCTCCGATCCCGCCGCGACACCAACAGCCGTCGCCGCCGATCTCCCCGTCGCCTCTGGACGCCGCCCCCAGCCTCAATCAGCCGCGCCACCCTTCAGGAAGGTAGCGCCGTGAGTCTGATGTGCGCAGCCCGGATAACTGAACGGATTTTCGCGGGCAGCACAGTTAGCTCAGCGGAGCTCGATACCTAGGCGGCCATCTTCGTCGGCACATGGCCACGCCCCCCTTATGCTTCCTTGTTAATGTTATTGCAAATAATAGTAGGTGGGGCTTGTGGACTTAATGTGCTAGTGGAATCAAAAGCCCTTCCAAAAATGCTTACTAAATCTGCTGTGGTGAGACACTAGTTGTCTATGCCAAAATAGATCTGTGGCCAGACCAATATTGTGAGCGAAGAGCACAGAACACTGCTTTACTCCAGGATAATTAGTAGAATTTACTTTAAGGATGCTCTGCTCACCATCTGTAGCCTTCTCCCTCTATCCCGCCTTCTCTCTCAGTCATCCACCTTCCCCCTCTCTCTCCACTTTAACTGTGTTTTTCTTTCACTACCTCATCACCATCTCTTACTCTCAGTCTGATCCCTGAATCCAGATCTTCCTCTCTCTCTCTTCCCCTTCTCTTTTTCTCCTGCTGCTCCTCTGTCTCCCCTTCTCTTCTTCCTTCATTCCTTCTAACCTACATACAGTAAATCTGGTGAGGTACTACGGTTACTCAACAAAGGGGATGAGCTTGGACTAAGCAAGAACAGTTAATTTAGGAGGGAATGTGGCTCAATGTCTTGATTAATAGTTAGTCAGCAGATCAGAATATATAGACAGAGATATGTTTATTTTACTTAACTTCGCATCTACGTACCTTGACAGTGCTAAAGTGCAAGTGCTCTCCCCTTTAATAATGCTAACATTGGCGTACACCCAACTGGCATATTTAATTTACTTGTAAGTCCCTAGTAAAGTGGTAGAACATGTACCCAGGGCCTGTAAATTAAATACCTCTAGTAGGCCTGCAGCACTTATTGTGCCATGCACTTAAGTAGCCCATGAAACATATCACAAACCTGCCACTACAACCTGTATGTGCAGTTTTAAACTGCCCTTTTGACCTGGCAAGGTAAGTCTCTTGCCAGGTCCAAACCTCCCTTTTCAATACATTTAAGACACCAAACACTTTTAGCCATACTGAACAGCAGCAACACTAGTGGACAACATGGCTAAAACTTATTGGCAAAGCCATAGGTGAGACCTATTGGCTACGCCAATGCTTGGTTATTTTTGCTGTGCTATTAGAACTTGCTACATCGCATCAGGTTGATACAGTATCACTTGTGTGCTAATTAATTCTCAATTGCCTTTTTCTCAGAGTGCCACTACAATTTGCTACAGTGTCTTTCCTAGTGCAACTAGTGAAGTCAGTGTTTCCAAGGCAACTAAAGATCAAATACAATGGAACATATTTGAATGAAGTCATGCTGCACATCGCATGTGCATCCTTGAAGAGCTGCAACCAGAGTAGCAAACTCTGTGAGGGATCTAACATCTGCTTGTTTTTTCTAATTAACTGCATGATGTTATCAGTGATGTCATTTGTGATGTCAATTGAGTTGTCAACAGTGATATCATCAGTGATGTCACTGAACATGGCATGAGTGATGTAATATGTGAGGTCATAAGCAGTGCATTGCACGGGGAGTACGTTATAGTTAGCTCAGGTAAGTATAACTGCCGAATTTACATGTTTTTTTACATGTGAAATTGAGCCTAACTAGAAAGCCCCTGTAACCTTTGGTTTTAACAGTGAATTTCACAGTTTTATTTCCATTCTATTTCCTAACTATAATGTCCCTGTAACCTTTGTTTTTTCAGTGAATTTCTAAGGTTTTTTAACGTTATTTCCTAACTGTAACCTTTGAAAGTAGGTGAGTGAGTGGCTGTATAGGTCGGTGAGTGGGTGTGTGTGTGGCTGTATGGGTCGGTGACAGGGTGTGTGAGTGGCTGTATGGATCTGTGAGTGTGTGTGTGTGTCTGTATGGGTGTATGAGTGGGTGTCTTAGTTTTGAGGGTGAGTGAGTTGGAATGGGAGTGTAGTTGTGGGTCAGTGAGTGGGTGTGTGAGTTGCTGTATGGGTCTGTGAGTGGATGTGTAAGTGGCTATGTGGGTGTGTGAGTGGGTATGTGAGTGACTGTATAGGTCTGTGAGTGGGTGGGCGAGTGGTTTTGTGGGTGTGTGAGTGACTGTGTGGGTGTGAGTTGATGTGTGAGTGGCTGTGTGGGTCTGTGACTGGATGTGAGAATGTCTGAATGGCTGTGGGAGTTGGTATCTGAGTATCTGTGTGGGTGTGTCAGTAACTGTGTGTGACTGGGCCAGAGCAGAACCTCACCTGCCCCTTTATACGACAAGAGTCCATAGTTTTGCACAGAATGTCTACCGAACTGGAATCTTTTCTATGGGTTAAATAGTAAGTGCTACCTCGTTGGATAAATGCTTAGTGGTTATTCTATACTACGGCTGCATAATGTACCACAAGGAAGTGTCTCCAGCAACCTTGTGTGTGTTTAATTTTGGCATTGTAATTGTTCCATGTGGAGCTTCAGTCTTCGTCCAGAAATCTGTGATAACATGAATCCTCCTATAGAGAAAACAATGAGACCACAAAGAGGTGGATCTCCACCAAACAAGGGTACTTCCTCTTAACTATATAAAGTAAGTGCTTCTTTGTTTTGTGGAGATATCCTCATATTCTTAAGCATCAAGAACGTTTCACCAGCATCAGCAGGAAAGCAATGGGGGACCATTTGGTAAGCTATCCATTATTCCTGCAAAAGGCAGGAAGACGTCTGCATGCTGCTAAGGGAGACGGGGCAGGGACAAATGAGCAGATCTTCCAGGTGATTTTGGCATTTGCATACTTGTAGTTATTTAAAGGGATAACCATGGTCTCTGCTCCCACCAGGAGTGGACAAGAATGAACCCACTCATTCCTGGGTGCCCCTGCCCCAACCAGGGCAACCGGTATGTAGTGTTGGGGTCAGCAAGGGAAGCCTCTATGCCCCCGGGGTCTCTGCCAGCTCCCCGCTTTCAGTGGGATTCGGCATTGCATCTGGAAACAAGGAGCAGCAAAAATACTGCTCCCTGCATGCAAGAGAAATTCTTTCATCCTTTTTCCTGACAGAGGGAAGGAAAACAGATGAAAACTCTGCTCCCAGCTAGCAGGAGCAGTTTTCCTGCTTCCAGAGGACTTACTATCTGCTCTTGCTTGGTGGGAGCACTCAAAGCTCCTGCCAAGCAACAGCAAATTACTATGTCCCGAGGGTAGGCACCTCGGGACAAAGCGAGCTGACCCTAGGTGTTGCGGTCCATAGGTTCATTAATAGCTCCAGGAGTGGGGGGTCACACAGTCCCCCTCCTTTGTTACCGTAGGGCCTGCCCCGGGGAGGTGGTGGTTCCCTGGGCCAAAACAGCGCAGGAGGGTGGCCGTGTTGCCTCACCTCCCATTTCAAGATTTGGCAAAGCCCCAGGGAGGTGGTGGTCCCAGACACCATAAATGGTGCAGAAGGGGGGCCTGCATGCCCCCCCCCTAAGAGTATGGCCATGCTCCCAGGAGGTGGTGGTCCCAGGTGCTGATCACGGCCCATCAGGTGGGCCTGCACAGCTCCCTCCCCCTTTTTCATTAATCAGCCTGGCTTCCGGGATGTGGTGGTCCATTGGGGCCTTAGAGGGCACTGGAGGGGTGTCCACATGGCCTCCGTCTCTTGATAAAAATTTAGTTGGCCTTGCCTTGGTGAGTTGGCGGTCCTTGGAGCCATGAAAGGACCATGTGCGCCCCCCCCAAAGTACATACTAATATATGCCCCCGGGACCTCGTCCATCCGGGAGCTCAACTAGAAACAAGCACAGGAGACCACACTTGTTTTTTTTTCCAATTTTGCTGCACATTCACAATCCCACCTTAAAATCTTGGCAAAAATGAAAAAATGCTTTTTGGCTCCAGCGGGGTCCATGGGGGACCCCATCACCAGGCCTATGGGTCAGGGTATTACTACCCTGCCCTCTTCTCTTTTTTTCCCTTTATGTTTAGGACACAGCTGCATCCGAGGCACAAAATGGCTGCCAATACCTCCTGGTTGAAGTGTTGGGAGCCAATCAGATCTCAGCCTGAGATCTGTTGGATTTGTGAAGGCTCCACCCCTGTAGATAGAAAAAAATGTTTTTCCTTTAATATCTCTAAAACTACAGAACATATTTACATCAAATCACAAACCCGCTTTCTCGACCAAGATCTAGCTTTCTGGCAAATTTGGAGAAATTCTGTTCAGCGGTTCGGGCTGTAGTTGTGTCTAAAATCTCTATGGAAAATTACATGGGGAAAATGTTTTTGGAACCCCCCTTTTTCTTGGCCCCCACTTGAAGAATCACCCCAAAACGTTCAATATAGCAGCTGAAGTGATTGGCAAACTAGTTTTGAAATTTTTGGGGAGATTTGTCAAATGGCGGCAAACTTTTTGGCAAAACAAAAAATGCTTTTCCTATGGAATCTAGGTCCTATCTATAACTACCTACAGGTGACTGCCCTTAGGTAATAATATATATATATCTGGAGTGGAGTAAAAGGGAGAAAAGAAAAGCTACACCTTTCTTGGACAGTTTTGAAACCAGGTATTTCGCTTTTACTGGGCTGCAAATCCGGGACATTTTTGCACTTAATAATAGCATTCCAAGACTGAAATAACAGTGCACAACAGCAAAGGAGGCTATTTCAGTAAAAAAATATACACTAACTGTGTGTGCAACTTACCAACAACAGAGGTGCATCTTGGAACTGGTAGTGCTATGACTAACAGTCACATGGCTTTTGATTTTTGGAGCACTTGCAATCACGTCGTAATGTCACCCACCTGTGATCAAGGCTTATAAAAGCTGAAACACGTAGGGTTTGATTTGCAGAGTTGAATAAAATATCTTGTGCAGTTTCTAAACCGGGCTCGACAAACTATCTTTGATATATATATATATTCACTGAAAAAAACAAAGGTTTCAGAGGCTTTATAGTTAGGAATTGGCATTCAAAAAACCTTAGAAATTCACTGAAAAAACCATAGGTTTCAGGGGCGTTATAGTTAGCTGGACATTTCCCTCGTACAAAACCCTAGAAATTCCCCTGTTATAGTTAGTTCAGCTAACTATAACTCGCGCCCCCGCAATGCACTGCTGATGACGTCACATATTACATCACTCATGACATGGTCAGTGACATCACTGATGACATCACTGATGACATCTCAAATGACATCACTGATGACATCACTAATGACGTCATCCATGTGATAAATTAGTGCATCTCTCACACCCTAATATAAACTTTGATACACCGACTCAAAATTTCAGACGGCCATTTTGACAACCATAGATACTCCAATACCAATAACTACTCACCCACTCATTGACTTTTAGGTCTACATACATGTCCACTCACTCACCTCTACAGTCACTCATACTTACAGTCACTCTGTGCATTTATACACCTATATAGACACTCACACACCGCCAATCATCCATTGAGGTACTGACACATCTAGTCAGTCATGCAAATAATTAATCACAGTCCAATTTACTCACCTATACAGTTAAACACACTCAAGTTCACTTACTCATAAAAATACTAACAAATTCTGTGTCTTCCTGCAGCAAAAAACAAACAGCACATGACACAGATATCCTTGCACTATGGCGTATACAGCCACTCCCAAAATCTCACACACTCAGATATAGATAGTTATATACTCTTACACACATATACACTGCGTTTCACATATGTAGTTACTGACACATGTACAACTGAGATATACATTCAATCACTAACACACCCATACATACACTCACCCAACCATACAGTCCATCACAGATGCACTCTTAAAACCATGCACCCAGTGAATCACCCAATCACACATCTAGTCACAGAGTCACACACACCCTACCCACACAAACACTCAGGCACCCATACAGATATTCAGACAACTAATCAATAACCCATATAGACACTCATATAGCTATTTACAAAACCATGCAGCCACTTATACACCAACACACAGACACATACAGACATTCACACAGTTTAGTCACTAGTCTGCAGTAAGATACATTTAATGACTCACTTATAGAGTCAGTTACGCACCTAGAAAATCATCCATTCACACACTTGTACACCCACTTATTCTTCAACAGGCCTTTCCCTATATATATTAAACATAATAAAACTGTTCAGAAACACATACTCAATGGATGATGTCATCAGTGATGTCATCAGTGATGTCATTTGAGATGTCATCAGTGATGTCATCAGTGATGTCACTGACCATGTCATGAGTGATGTAATATGTGACTTCATCAGCAGTGCATTGCGGGGGCGCGAGTTATAGTTAGCTGAACTAACTATAACAGGGGAATTTCTAGGGTTTTGTACGAGGGAAATGTCCAGCTAACTATAACGACCCTGAAACCTATGGTTTTTTCAGTGAATTTCTAAGGTTTTTTAAATGCCAATTCCTAACTATAACGCCCCTGAAACCTTTAGTTTTTTCAGTGAATTTCAAAGGTTTTTTAAATGCCAATTCCTAACTATAACGTGCATGAAACCTATGGTTTTTTCAGTGAATTTCAAAGGTTTTTTAAGTGATAATTCCTAGCTATATCAGGCCTGAAACCAATGTTTTTTTCAGTGAATTTCAAAGGTTTTTTAAATGCTAATTCCTATCTATAACTTATCTCTGAAGATATCATGTTTAATGATTTTGATTGGATTTCTATATTTTTCAAATTCAGTGTGTCATTTCATTAATTACATTTTTGTTAAAATACTTTTTTATCACCATTTTTAAATGTATTTTTTCAATTAATTCTTTAAAAAAATAAAAAATATTATTTGAACTTAATGGGTTTTTCAAACATATTTTTTTATATTTTTCAAAATATATTTTTTTAACTATATGTGCAAAACTTTATTTTATATATTTTTTCAATGTTTTTGGATACGCGAACCCACCGCGTGAGGATCCGTGCATCCAACGCGATAGGATGCGCGCACCGTGCGCACATTTCGCCGTTTTTTTAAAAAAAATGGGGGGCCCCAGGGGGTCCTTCTGGGACCCCCTAAGCACCTCTAGAGGGTCAGAGTATTTCCACTCTTCCCCCTTTATATGTTTTACGCACTTATTCCCCTTGCTTCTTCAGCGTCGCTTCTACTGAGGCAGAAAATGGCCGCCAACAGTTCCTGGTTTCGAATGTAGAGAGACGCTCAACAGCCAATTAGCATTCAGCGCGCGATCTGGAGCGTGCGCGCTCCGTTCGGGGAGGGTTCGCGTACAGTGCGGGTACGGTCCACGGATCCTCCGCGGCCATAGATATCACTAACTTTTTTACCCTAATTTTCTCAGGAACTACTGAACAGATTGGGGGCGCTAGAAGGCGCGCGAGCAGAATGGCCGCACTCCTGTGAGGCTCCTGCAGCCTGGATCAGGAATCCTACACTTATCCTGTTGTTCCCGACTGACGGACCGACAATAACCGCTGGGCTGTGTTCCTGCTAACCCCCTGCAGCTCCGGTCTGAGTTTGGGGGCCGGGGAGCCGATTGCGGCGAAGATAGAGGCAGCTGGAGCGAGACCGCGACCCGTGCGCTAGGTGAGCGCGGCCGCGGCTGGGCGTGTGGTCTACGCAAGTCCGCGGCGTGCCACGAGGAGGATGGGCCCCGCGGTGAGACTCTTCAGTGCACACCCCCCTCTGCCCTTGGAGAGCGGGTCGACCCTCCTGTCTGGTGATCGCTGAGACGCCGGAGTAAGTGACCTTCGCTACTGGGGCCTGAGGGGTCCGGAGCTCCTGCCGAGTGCTACGTGCGGCTGAGCGCTCCCCCCCTCGATTTGTGGTGACCCCGTCTGGCCTCCCCCCCTCACCTTGGACGGCCTGGAGGAGGATTCGGATCTCTGCTGTGCGGGCCTCTCCCGGGTCCGCCGCACATTTCCGTGCGTGGAGCCTCGTGACGAGGAGGTGCGGAGTGGCAGCTTCGGCGAATCTGGGTGTCCCTCTGGAGCAGATGGGGATCGATTGCTGACCTGTGAGTACCGGCGTGGGGGCTATTGGTGGAGCTCTGGTCCCTGTGGCGTACTGTTGAGGCCATCTGCCGCCCTGGACCTTCCTCTGGGCCGTGCTGGGGCAGTCGAGTGCGTGAGGCAGCTGACTGGCGAGCCCTGGGCAATACGACCGTGAGAATCCTACCGCGTGGGGCGTCATAATACCTGTGTCTGTCCCTTGCCTATACAGCGACGAAGTGACTGTGGACTGCGGCGGCGACTGCTCTCTCGCTGTTGTTGGGAGTTGAGGACGGCGGCTGTTCGTTTCGGTGGCCTTGAGGTGCTATCTACCTGCCGGTCCTTGCCTTGGCGATCTGGCTGGGCCTAGTAGCTGTGCAACAGTCGGCTGAGTATCGGGAGGTGCTTGCTGGCGGACTGTGACTGTCCGGTGTGCTCCGCGTCTCCCCCCCCCCCCTTCTTTGGCTCTACGTCGCTCCTACCCGGAGGACCAGTAATGGGGAAACAGGACAGCAAACAACCTAAGCTCTCATTCGAGGCCCCGGCGGCCAAGAAGGGACTGCGGGGCACGCCTGACTCTGGGGGCACGGCCGACCCCCCAGCGACTGCCGCCGGGCCGGGCTCGTCGCCGCCGGACATGCAGCAGCTGATGCAGGAGATGAGACAGGGCTTCGCTACTGTGGTCGACAAAGTAGATCGCATCTCTTCCCGAATGGATGCTTTTGCGCAAAAACTGGACGTTCATGAAGAACGTATCGCCGAGGCTGAAAGACGGATCTCCGACAATGATGATGTCACTGCTTCACATACCTCGCAACTCTCCAGAATGGATAATGTGCTGAGAGTTATCGCAGCTAAAAACGAGGAGTTGGAGGCTCGCGGCCGACGTAATAACATTCGCGTGGTGGGGGTTCCGGAGTCCACCCACACAGGGCGCATGGAAGATTATGTGGAGAAAATTCTCCTGGCCACCGTGGGCTCTGAAGCACTCTCCAAGCAGTTCATAGTCGAGAGAGCGCATCGTTCGCTTGGGCCGAGTCCCAAACCTGGGGCTCCACCTCGGCCCATTATTGCGAGGCTACTGAATTATAGGGACCGCGACACGGCGCTGCGGGCTGCGTGCCAAAATCAGCACCTCACCTGTGATGGCGTCAACTTCACCCTCTATCCGGACTTCACTCCTGTCGTTCAGGAGCAGCGGCGCAAGTTCATCGATGTGAAGAAGAAACTTAGGGCCCTTCAAATTGACTATGCGTTGCTATACCCGGCGAAGCTCAGAGTCACCCATCAGGCGAAGCAACATTTCTTTACAAGCCCGCAGCAAGTGGACGATTTTCTGAGATCCCTGAAACATGCACGTAATGGGCAGCGTGGGGAGGATAGTACTGAGCAAGATGACGAACGGTGACTGCCTCTCCCTCTGCCTTCTGGGGCTCGCAGTGGGGCCCAGGGAAAGGCTGTAAGACGCTTTTATGGAAGTCCTTCACACATGCCCGCTTGGATGGTATCTTCACGGCGGCATTACGCTGTACTGGATGGCTGATGGCTGTCGGTTGGTAAGATAATCCAGGCACCACCCTCCCTCGTTCCTCTGTCTGTGCTGGGGAGCTTGGCGCGAAGGGTGGCTACGCGTGTCCTCTGGCTGGCCCCCGAAGGGTGTTCCCCTATGTACAAACTGACTATGTTGCTCCTGTTGAGCTGTGTAGTGGCAATCTGGGGTGGGGGGCGGGATGTACTTTCTGGCAAGTTGGGGCTGCTTCAGTGGGTGGGGGAGGGGGTTATAGGGTTTGTATTTGTTTGGATGTACAGTGGCTTGTCTCCTTTTCTCACTTCTTCCCGATTCTTAAACTATATGCTATCTACGTCTATGTCGACAGCTGAGACCATAATTGCGATATGTTACGGATCCAGGGTTGGGCTGCGGGTTGGGAGGGGTGGGGGTGTTGTTCTTTTTTGTTATATTGGTACGTTTTGGTGCACAGATGATGTCAGGATGTTGCCATTCACGGAATGGTGGTGCTGTTACCGCCGAGGACTGTATTTAGGTGCATTTGTGCGGCATGAGGCATACTACACTGCTGGCGGTGCTGTGAGGTGTGTGAAATTGTCATGTGTTCCTTGGGTAGCTTTCCGGGCACTGGCTCCTTGGCCACTGCGCCTTGTTCCTTCTTCTCACCCAACTTCTAATGGGGGACACTGACCTGAACATACTGACTTGGAACGTTAGAGGCTTGGGGGACCCGAGGAAACGTAGACAGATCCTCTCCTACCTAGACCGCCATACCGTCCACATAGCGTTCCTACAGGAGACTCACTTTAGCACCCAGTCTGCTCCGACTTTCGCTTGCCGTTGGGCTAAGTACACGGCATTTTCCTCCTACTCCTCCTACTCGCGAGGCGTAGCGATATTAGTGAAAAAAGGTACCCCCTTCGTTCTGGCTGGCTGTAAGAGTGACACCCAGGGCAGGTACAGTCTGATGTGGGGCAGGCTTGGCCAGCTGGCGGTGACCCTAGTCTGCTGTTATGGCCCCAATATAGATGATCCGCAATTTTTCACAGACCTTGAGGCGTCCATAATAGGTACTGGCCCGCAGCACCTCATATGGGGGGGGATTTCAACACCACTTTTGATCCGCAGATGGATAGATCCCACCCTGCTCCCCATCACTTCACCAAATCCCGCAGAGCGCTCCTGGGGATACTTGCTGAACAACACTTGATTGATGCATGGCGGCACCTCCACGCTACTTCGCGGGAGGGTACGCACACCACGGCTCAGGCGAAATCGTGGGCGCGGCTTGACTATATCCTCTTGGTCCCTCGTTTTCTGGCGGCACTCGACCGGGCAGCTCACCTCCCCCGCACCTTCTCTGACCACGCGCCGGTCAGGGTCACTCTGCGGGCTCCTGACCTTGGCCCTCCAAGGACGGCCTGGCGTCTACAGCCCACAATGCTGTTGGACGAACTGTTTCAGGAAGAACTGCGCGAAGAATGTCTCGACTTTTTCCGTCGCAACAAAGATTCGGTGGCAGATGTTGCAACCATCTGGGATGCATTTAAGGTAACACTACGGGGCATGTGCATAGCCAAAGGGTCGGGTGTACTGAAGAGCTTGCTGGTGCGTCTTCGTCGCTTGGAGGCGGACTTGGGGACACTCGAGACATCGCTGGCGGCCAACCCCGATGATGCCACGCTCGCGAGCATCCGCGAGAAGATTACTGAGTACGCGGATGAAGCCGCTAGAGAGGTGAAATTCAGAGGCAAGCATTGGGTTGCTCGCCGCTATGGCGAAGGTGAGAGGCCGGGTAAGGCTTTGGCGGCGACGGTGCGACTGATGCGGCCTTCTAATACCATCGTGGAGCTCTTGGGGGAGGATGGCGTGCTGTACAGAGACACCACTCAGATCCTTAATAGGTTCGTCGCGCACTACCACCGGCTTTACTCGTCTGCCCGAGCCGGAGATCTCCACTTGCAGGAATACTTAGGGGATGTCTCGCTTGGCTGGCTCAGCCCTACGCAACAGGAGTTTCTTAGCACCCCTTTCCAACTAGACGAGGTGCGGGAGGCTATCATGCACATGCGGTCAGGTAAGACTGCAGGGCTTGACGGGATACCTATTGAATTTTATAAGACCTATATCGACTTTATGGCGCCTGTCCTGAGAGAGGTTTATGAAGATGCTCTGGATGTCGGCTCCCTGCCCCCATCCATGCGTATGGCCCTCATCACGTTCCTGCTTAAACCAGGCAAAGCGGCTAATGACGTTGATTCTTACCGGCCTCTCTCTCTGCTAAATTGTGACGTGAAAATACTAGCTAAGCTCATAGCAACTCGCATTAACCTCTTGCTCCCCAACTTGATCTTACCTGACCAAGCTGGCTTTGTGCCCGGCCGGGCGACGTCCCATAACCTGCGCACGTTCTTTTCCATTCTGAACTCGGTGCATGAGGACCTTCCTATGGCTGCGGTCTTCCTTGATGCCACCAAGGCCTTCGACTCCCTGGAATGGGACTATACGTTCCAAGTGCTAGAGCGAATGGGGTTCCCCAGTATATTCATTTCCTGGATTAAACTACTATACACTGGCCCTAAAGCCAAGGTGTTGGTGAATGGTCGGCTATCTGCTCCTTTTTCCATATCCAGAGGCACCAGGCAGGGGTGCCCGCTATCGCCTCTGTTGTTTGCTCTCGCTATGGAACCTCTGGCAGCAAGATTGCGGCAACACCATAAAGACAAGGGGTTACGATGCTTTCAGACAGATATTGGTGTCTATGTATGCCGACGATATCACCCTCTATATACGGGACCCTGTGGGCAATCTCAATACGATCCTCAAGGAGTTCATCCGTTTTGGTGAGATATCTGGGGTCAAGATAAATTGGGGCAAGTCTTGTCTGTTCCCTTTAACGCCTTCTACCGAGCGTTTTGAAATGGATTTCCCCCTCACCTGGTGTGAGGGCGACTTTAAATACCTGGGCATACGCGTTGAAAAAAGCAGGGAGGAACTCATGCGGGCTAATTACGGTACGGCGATTGTGCGCATTGCGGAGCATGTGACGCGCTGGAACTCCCTTCCTCTTTCTATGGCGGGCAGATCGTCCTTGGTCAAAATGGTGATACTGCCACAATTGCTGTATCTATTCCTGAATATTCCCTTTCATCCGGGCGCCTTTTTTTTTCGGCAATTGCGAACGGAGCTGATTAGACTCGTGTGGGGTGGCAGGGCGCCTCGGCTGCGATGGGAGACTCTAATAAAGCCGTACAATCAGGGAGGTTTTGGCATCCCCGACTTTGAACTGCACTATTATGCAGCTCAGGCGCATTTAGCTTTCTTCTGGATAAGACAGCTCAGATATATGCCCCAACTTGCGGCTGAACACTGGCTGGCACACCCGGTCCCCATAGAGGGCGCATTGTTTATCCCGGTGACAAGTAGAGATAAAACGCCTTCGGCTTTGCTCAGTACGGTGTCCGCGTGGACGCACCTGACCGCTAAGGAGGGACTGGATTTCCTATGCGCGCCACTCTTGCCCCTGGCTTATCACCCCAGTATGCCCTTACTGCAGGAGGCGGGTTTCCACAAATTACTGCGCAATATTCACGTCTCGACATGGGGGGAGCTGTTCCATAATGGCACCTTTCGATCAATGGACGATTTGTATGCAGGCATACGGCCCTCTCCACTCGACGTCTTCCTGTACCTCCGGCTCCAACATGGGATGAGGGCGCGGATGCCTGACTTTCCACAGGAGCCTTCGCCCATGGAACCGTTGAACCGCATCCTGCGCGATGATGTCCCGACCAAACTCGTTTCTAAAATATACCGTTCGGTGCACTCCTCCATGCCGGCACCTTCACTGGCAGCACGTGTTAAATGGGACCAAGAGCTACCGGCCCCGCTCACGGACAAACAGTGGGAATTCTGTCTGTTGCAGACGGAACGCATCTCCGCTAGCAGTCGATTCAGGATAATACATTACAAATATGTCCACAGACTGTATTGTACCCCGGCGCGACTTTGCCGCTTTCAGCTTCGGGATAATGACCGATGTGACAGATGCCAGGCCCCCGGGGCGGATTTTTTGCACCTTGCATGGGAATGTGCAGCAGTACACCGTTTCTGGTGTCAAGTATGTGAAGCACTTTCCAAAATGGTCGACTCCGTGGTGGAGCCCTCCCCCCTCCTTGCCCTGCTGGGGTATGTAGAGCCCATACGCGCGGGGTACCGCAGGTTAGTCGCGCTTGCCTTCCTCATTGCTAAAAGACGGGTTGCTTGTCGATGGGGTAGGGGTAGAGCCCCGAAGTTCAAGGACTGGATTTGTGACCTTGCCTACCGTCAAGAGCAGATTAGCACTTATTCTGAACTGTTGCCAACAACGTCCCGTCCCGCGGACATATGGGCTCCGCTGCGGTGCTACCTAGCGGCTACAACGCCTGATGCACCTGATGGGGCGCCGGAGTAGGGTGAATTGCATGGTGCTGGCCCCCCCCCCCCCTCGCATTAACCTACGGGGAAGCCCGCCAGGCTGCTGACTGTTGAGGATAGATGTATCTCCCCCCCCCCGTGCTAAGCGACTCCTGTATGCATGAGAAAGAGAGTGGGGTGGACGGACGGATGGAGAGCGGAGTGGTCCCACTCGCCGGGTACTTCCTTGTTGCCTCGTTTTTGAGCAACTATTGCTTCACCTCTTTGATTGGTCCCTAATGTTCGCGATGTCGGAGACAGACTACCCATTTGTTTTTGATTTGCTCCTCCCTCCTCTGCTGCACAATGTACGCTGTGAAAATGTTCCATTATAGTGACCTCGCACACAACAAGGAAATGTAACACTTATGCACTTGACGCGGCCGGCCCTTTCGGGTTGTTGGCGAACCGCTGTGTACAACTTCACTTGTCTGACTAACATGCTATGCTGCCGGCCCGACGAGGTTGTAGGCACTGAGCCGTGTACCGACGCTATCTGTTGAATAAAGGTTTTTGAATACTAAAAAAAAACAAAAAAAAAAAAAAAAACTACTGAACAGATTCACACCAAATATGCAAAAGGCACGAGCCCGAACTGAGGACTACCTCTTTGCCAAATTTGGTGTCATTCCGTTCAGCGGTTCGGGCTGTAGCTGGGACAACAGATCCTATGGTTTATATTGTGCATTTTAACAGGCATGATGATTGGCACATGTTTTATAAACAACAAATAACATAGAAAACAGACTCAAGGCTACAAAATCGCGAGTCCTTCTTAGATAATAATACAAGTACAATACAGATGAAGTTATATATTTTTCAGCAACTCCTTAAAATGTTTTAAAAGGACAATTTTGTCAATAAAACTATTTTAAATTCAATTAGAAGGACCGGAGTTATGCTTGTATATGTCTAGTTGCGCCAAATCATTTTACAATGACACTGAATTTTCATTTTTTTTTTTTTTTAATATCTTTATTTCCATAGTAATTCTGGCGGGGTTACAATTTATATACATACATGACGTGGCTGGATATTATAAAGAGTATTATAATCAGGCTCTAGCAGTTTAGATTTGAGACATATTAATACATTAGTGGTAAATCCATACAATGTTTCATAATGAAAGGTAATCTGACAAAGCACCCCAAGTTAATAATCCAATACGTTTTTTTCTAATCCCCTTCAATGCATATAGACTCCATTCTAATTCATAAATGCTGTACAATTTGTTTCTCCAGAATTCAAATTTCGGAGTATCAGGGGAAAGCCAATCAGTTGCAATACATAAGCGGATCACAGTCATAGCTAAAAAAATAAAATATTTATGCTCCCTTGAGCCAGGAGAACCATTTAAATTTGGTTCCACTCCCAATAGCAGCAGCACCGAAGATATCCTAAACGGGTAATTTAGTACCACTGACATAAATTTTTCAATATTAGTCAAGAAAGGTAATAATTTATTGCATTGAAAAAATATATGTAGCATATCAGCATCTGAATCCCCGCATCTAAAACATTTCCCGTCATATTTACTACCCCAGCTTGCCATCCTTTTAGGGGTATAATATAATCGAAAAACTGTTTTATACACTTGAGCCTTCAAGTTTGCAGCTAAGCATATCTCCTTAGAAATGGATAAAGTATCCTGAATATCCACTTCCGGGACTTCAAGCAGGTTTTGCCAATAGGTATTATATTTTTTGATATCATCCTCTCTGGCCTGCATCAAAATCAAATAAAGTGAGCCAATCCTTGATCTCCTCCGAATTCCCTCCACCAAATTATTAGGCAAGGCCTCAAATTGTTTTTTTTTTTTTTTAAACAAAAATTTCTAACTTGGAGATATTTAAAAAAGGAGTTTTGAGGTAAGTGATATTTAGCTACTAATTCTATAAATGTAGCAAATATACCGCTTCCACTATAAAAATCTCCAATTTTAAATAAGCCCTTTCTTATCCAATTCTTAGCAACATTATCCCAAAATACGGAAGGAAGAATTTTATCCGCAGTGAAAGGGGTATAAAAGGTGATTTTGCCAAAATGTATTAAATGCCTAACACTTCTCCAAACTTGATAAGCAGAAATCAAAACCTTAAATCGAGTATGCTTGTAATAATTACCCTCCAGTTCTTTTAATAAACATCCTTTTGCTTGCTCACCCAATAACAGAAAAAATATCGAAGGAGCTTCCGCTTCATCCTCCGTAGATTCACCTGTCAACAAATATCTCATTCTTTGTAGAAAACATACATAGTAATAAAGTAAAAAATCCGGTAGCCCACGTCCACCCCTTTCTTCAGGTAACGTCAGCCATTTCATAGCTCGACGTACTTTTCCTGGGGCCCAGAAAAATTCTCCACAAACAATCTGAAATTGTAATATATTTTTGGAAGAAAACTGAAGTGGAATACTCCAAAATAAATACAGTATTTTGGGAAGAACCTTCATCTTAATAATATTTCCTTTACCAATTATTGATATTTGAAGTCGTCTCCATCTAGCCAGCGACTGCTTAATTTGTAATGTTGTCTCTTGCCAATTAATATCTACGATCTCTTGCATGTGGGGTATAATTTTTATACCTAAACATGTAACTACATTAGTAACTCGTGGATCCTTAAACTGAATATTTTGTGTACATAATATTTGAGTTTTTTCCGAATGTAATTTATACCCTGACTTTCCACCAAAATCTCTAGCTAAATGTTCAATCTCGGTAATGGCCTCTTCTGGGTGAGTTGTTACTACTGCGATGTCATCCGCATACGCAAAAACTGAATAAGCTATCTCCTTAACTATAAATGGTTTAATATGGGATGATTTCTGAAGACTAATGATGAAAGGATTTATAAACAACGCAAACAGCAGAGGAGAACACGGACATCCTTGCCGTGTCCCTCTTGTAATAATAATCTTTTCAGATTTTAGACCCATTGCAGTTATCCTAGCATTTGGTGTTTTGTATAGAGCTTGAATTGAAGTTAAAATACCTTTTCCAAAACCCATCCTTGACATAATTAACCATAAATATGACCACTCAACCCGGTCAAACGCTTTCTCAGCGTCAAGTAATATTAGCGCTAAGTCCCTGTTCTCCCCCTCTGCAATATCAAATAGAGTGATGACCCTGTTTATATGAGTTACTGTGCCTCTTTTCGGGATAAAGCCATGTTGGTTTATTGATACTAGCGGGGTTATAATCTTAGATATACGATTTGCAATCATCTTCGAGTAGATCTTGCTGTCACAGTTGAGCAACGATATTGGTCGGTACGACCCGGGTAACTCTGGTGGTTTTCCTTTCTTACTAAATACCACAATTAAGGCCTCATTCCATGTATTTGGAGCTGTTCCTTTTTGCGCCATTCTAAAGATATCCAACATAACTGTCTTTAATGAATTAAAAAAACATTTATATACTTCTCCTGGGATAAAATCAGGGCCTGCCGCTTTTCCAGAAGGTGTACCTTTGACAGCTTCCTCTAATTCTTCCATAGAGAATGGGGTATCCAAAAATAGCGAGTCAGTATTACTTAACTTGTTAAATATCCCCTCTTCCCAATCATGATTTTCAACCAAATTGGGTTGATGAGTATATAAGTCAGTATAAAATTGTTGGAATATATTTAATATTTCCCCCGGTTCTTCATACATCACCCCTTTCTGATCTTGTATTTTAGGGATTGAACGCGAGGTAGAATTCATTTTTAGGCGCAAAGCCAAAGACCGGCCTATGGTTTCTCCGTATTCATAAATATGACGTTTATGAACTAAATATTTTTTTGCAATCTCTTGATTCCAAATTTCGGTTATACTCATGCGACACCGTGCAATTTTAGCCTCTGCCTCAAGTATACTAGATAGATTATTGTCCTTCCCTATTTCATTAATTAGCTCCATCTCCGCGGTCCTTAATTTATTATATTGTTCTAGCATATCAGATCGTATTTTATTTTGATTATATAACCCATAGCTTATCGTCTCCCCTCTGAAGCAAGCCTTGAAAGTATCCCATACACTTAAAATGTTAGCGGACCCAATATTAATATTAAAGAAGTCTAATATCCAATTATTCATATAAGTTTTATATTGTTCATCCAAACACAGTTTCCTGTCATATGAAAAATTTCTTACTCTATATATCTCTTTCGAGATTGAGACCTCAATTAATATCGGGGAGTGATCAGAAGTGACTCTGGGAAATATCTGAATCTTAGTCCCGCTATGAATAGATGTAAACATAAAAAAGTAATCCAAGCGGACAAATTTCTTATGAGGAGCAGAATAGTGGGTATAGCCTGGGGACATCGGGTGTTTTTTACTCCATATATCCAGCAATCCATGATCGGTAACCAAGTCATATAAGGCTTTAAAAACTCGTGGCTTACGACCTCTATAATTTTCTAAACCAGCAGCGAGTTCGGCATTACTTAAAGGTCGCCACAAATAATTAAGGGAGATCGCCATTTTGCTAGTTCTATATTCAATTTTTCCAAAACCTCAGCTTCATCAGTATTAGATCCATAAACTGAACATAAAGTGAAAAATCCATTTCCCACTTTTAATTCTGAGATCGCCCATCTACCCCATTTATCCGTCAAGCTACGAATTGCCTCACAGTAGCCTGGTTTTGATAGAATCATTACACCTCTGGTATTATTAGTTTGTTGTGTCGCAGAAATTAAAACATATCCTACATCAGCAACAAGTTTCCTATTATTCCATGCTAGATGAGTTTCTTGCAAACACAAAATGTCAGGTTGAATAAAGCGAATTTCAGCTGCAATTCTCCTTCTTTTATTAAATAGATTAAGCCCAGATACATTAAATGAGCATATTTTAGTATTTCGCGCCATGCAGGGTAGCTTGTAAAATGCTCAAATCATAACCACTCATAATAAGTAAAGAGTTTGTTATACTACATAAGCTAATGTTCCAGCCACTATATGATTCCTCTTGACCGTCGCCATCATAATTTACCATGGTTTTTCCCCTTTTAACCCTTACTACCCCTAGTGCCCACCACCTTCTCCTCCCCTCCCCAAACCCCTCCTCTACCCCTCCCTCAATTAACAACCCCAACCTACCCCCCCTTAATGAGGCTTCAGGACTAATGGTCCTATCGATGGTTCCGAGCTAATTACCTCCTCCTACCTTCACCAAAGGAAAAAAACAAGGATTATCCAAGTTACATATCAGGATATATAACTCAAAAAAGTTATAAATCAGTAATGCCTTAAATTAGTACTGCTAGCTCTAGTAACTCCAAAAAAGAATACACAAAGAAATGTCCTGATTTTCAAAAATCTAAGAGAGAAAAAAAATTAAGAATCCTTCAAAGAGTGTAAATATTCTTTGGCTGTCTCAACATTTGTAAAGAAGCGAGTTTTTTCCTTATAAACCACCTTGAGTTTTGCTGGGTTCATAATATAGGCTTGAGCGCCCTTTTTTTTATATAAATGGACCAGCTGTCGCAATTGCCATCGATTATCCATTGTATATTTGGAGTAATCAGGTGTGGCAAAAAAAGAAAATCCCTCCGCCATAGATTTCCTATTAGGTTGAGTACTCATGTATACATCTTCTCTAGCGCGAAAGCTGTTAAAAGCTACAATGAAAGGTCTTGGTTTAGTCTTAGTAGGATTCTGATCAGGTCGAAGATGAAAAGGAAACCTATGAGCTCGATCAATTTCATGCTCCCAGTTCCATTTATTCAAAGTCGGAAAAGCCAGTTGAAAAAGTTCCACCATATATTTGCGCGGATCTTGGCCTTCTTTCCCTTCAGGAATCTGCATTAATCGTAAATTGTTGCGACGAGCACGGTTTTCAAAATCAGCCATTTTCCATAATAAGTCCTCCTTATTGGCACTTAAAGTTTCTGTTATCGCTTTTTGCTTAACCAGCTCGTCCTCGATATTGGAAATTCTAGTCTCCACCTCTGTGAATCTCTCCCCGAAATCTGCCTGTGCCTTAGCTAACTTCCGAATTGAGCCCTGTAACTTCCGGCATGAATTTTGAATTTTATGGCTCTCTAATGCAGTTTTATCCATATGACTAAGGATCGTCTGATATATCGTAGTTAGCGTAATCTTATCTGACACATCTTCCGCGCCGTTTGGTACATGCACATCACTCAAACTCCTGACGGTTACAGGACTTTCTTCCTCCATAAAGTCAGTTGGCTCATTCTCATCATAGTCGCTCTCTGCCTCCTCTAAGCTGAGCTGTTTAGAGTATTGTGTGACTAAATCCTCACACGAAGAAGCTGAATTTTCTGAAACAGAAAAAAAATCCACAGATTCAGCCTCTGCAGCCGCCACAGACATTGAGCTACCAGGCACTAAAGGGGAAGATTTCTCCGTTATAGTAACACCAGCCAAATTCAACGTGGAGCCTTCTTTCTCTACAGTATTACACTGTGCTGCTGAATTCACATCATCACTATAAGTCCTTATGTCAGACTGTTTAACATTCTGCTGCTGCGGGTCTACCATTAAATCTTCCCGGTGAGATTCTTGCTGAGCTTTCAAAGCTTTCGAAGCCTGACCCCTTTGTTTTTGCTCTGAGGCCGTGAATAATGCAGTAATCGCCTGCTTCGCTTTAACCGGAGTCCCCTTTACATTCTTCTTAGTACCGTTTATAGCTTTCTCACCTTGATCGATATGAGTAGTTGGCGCCTCGCAGTCTGTAACAGCCTCCTGTCCACGCTGCTTTCGAGTAGTTTTAGGAGCCATCGCGCGTCTCAGCAGGTTCTCTAACCGGGCGCTGTCGATATCCTGCTGCTGCTTGCTTCGTAACAACCCAGCTACACCTGTGTGAGTAACCGCCCACCAGGCTCGACGAAGTTTCAGCAGCGCTCTAACTGCCTCCAACATGCAGGTATTTTTCCTTTTCTCTTCACCGTAATTACTGAGTTTCGGCGTCCTAGGCAGGTTTTCCCCAAAAGTCTCGCTCCTTATTTACTCAAAGAGAAGCTCCGAGCTTCAAAAAAACAGCCAGCTGCTAAGCGGAATCATCCGCTAGTGCAATCCTTTGATGTCAGCGAGGGAGGCTTCAGCTCACACGTCCAGCACAATCGGCGGCCCGTTCACCATCTTGCCTCTCAACACTGAATTTTCAAAGTGCAAATACCAAATGTGAGAGCAAATAAAATAAATTGTTAAAATATGCAAATAATATTCATAGGGCCAATTTCATATTTTTGTATTCATATATGGTACCAAAAACCACCAAACATTGTGTAAATAAACAATCTCATCGGCTTAGAAAGCCTGCATATAAATCCATCACTGGAGCCCCAGTAACTCATTTTTTTCATTTTTTCTCTCTTTATCTACTCCTTTTTCTTAACGTAAATGGCAATCTAGAATATTATGATAGGTTACGCTCAATGCCTGCTTCAGTTGTATGCATTCCAACAGAAAAAATAATAACAGTTTAAATACCAGAATCCCCAATGTTTCCTTATTCATTCTTGTTCATCATTGTTCAAATGGGTCATTTACAGTTTTTTATATATATATATATTTTATATTTTATGGATATATTTTTGAGATGCTAAAGTGTGGGATATATAGACCATAATATACTTTCTCTAGTCCCTGTCCACATAATAGATAATAATACAATATCTTATAAGCAATATAAATACAATCCAAAATAGATAAAAGTCTGCTTAGATATTTAAATATGTAATAAATAAATACGTATAAAAGGACCACTAAAAATGTCAATAAATAATCCATAAATACACCTATAACTCCCGATCAAAATCTCATTAAATACTAAATTCTTGATGTTCTAAAAACTGTAAAATGAGATGTCAGTAAAACAACAAATTCTGGGAAGTCTATAAACATGTAAAAAGATCTTCTGTCACATTTAAACCTGACGGATGTTTCGTATTTAGATCTAGAATATATCTTGTTTCCAACTGGCGTAACCTATGTTCCCTGTTACCACCTCTTCTACTGGCTGGAATAGAATCTATAGCATAATACCTGCGCTCCCTACTCCTTGACTCATGCTTGGCTTTGAAATGATGAGCCACCAGATATGTATTATCCTGGTTATTAATTACCCTTAAATGTTGTAAAATTCACTTATGTACTTGAAGCTTTGTGCTTCCTACATAATGCAGGTTGCACGGGCATGATAATTGCGAACTCCGTCTTACATGTAAGTAACTTAGATATTTTGTGTTTTTTCTCACTGAAGGGAGTGGTATAAAATGTTTTATTTTCTCCCTGTAAGCATGCCTTACATGTTTTGCATTTAAAGAAGCCAGTGTGAGTTTGTAGCCAATATGTAGATTCTATAGCTTCAGGACTTGTTTTAACTAGGTCATCTCTCATAGAGTGACTTCTACTGTAAGTTATAGATGGTCTTTTAGGTAACTTGGAACCAATTATTGGGTCACTGAGAACCATAGGCCAGTTGTGAAATATTATAGACTCAATATTTTTGTGTTGTTGGTTATGTTGTATTATGATTCTGAATTCCTCTTTTGTGTTATCAGTTTGTGTTAATACTCCATCATGTATGAATTTTCAGTATTACAATTTTTCTCCAAAAGCAACTCATATCGACTTTTGCGCATAGATTTATTAATTGCATTGTCAATGATTTTTTCTGAGTAACCCCTTTCTCTGAATCTCAATTTGCTTTCATTTTGAGCTAGTGTAAGGTCACTTTCCTTGCTGTGAATACGCCTCAGCCGAAGCATTTCACCATAGGGGATGCTAGTTATTAGATGTCTCACATGTGAACTACTTGCGTGTAATGTAGAGTTTCCAGCAGTCTTTTTACGATATAATTTAGTGATTATTTGATTATCCTCTACATATACCTCTGTGTCTAGAAAACTCACTGTGGAATTATTGATATCAGCAGTAAAGCATAAATTCAAATCATTCATGTTTATAGCTTGTACAAATTCCTGAGCCTCCTCCTTACTGCCATCCCAAACAACAAACAAATCATCGATAAAGCGCAGCCATAATTTGACATGGGAATTTACATTCTCACGGTGTTCCGTCATGAGGACCAGCTCTTCCCACCAGCCCATATGCAAACATGCATAGCTGGGAGAGAAGCTGGCCCCCATCACTACTCCTCTTATTTGTCTGTAGAGCAGGTTATTAAACATAAATACATTGTTTTCAAGACAAAATTCAATCATTTCCAGTAGCATTTTCTTATGTTCACTCGTAATACCTAAAGCTTTATCCAAGAAAAAATCCAGTGCTCTCAGACCATCATTATGTTGTATACTTGTATATAATGAAACAACGTCAAGTGCAATAAAATGATAGCCATTCTTCCATTCGAGATCCTTGATTTTTCTCAAAAAGTTACTGGTGTCTCTTACATATGAAGGCAAAGCTTTAACCAAGTTCTGTAGAAAAAAGTCTATATATTGGGATGTATGTTCTAAACACCCATTCCTAGCTGATATTATAGGTCTCCCAGGCGGGTTTTCAGGGTCCTTATGAAGCTTAGGTAAAAAGTAAATTGTAGGTATCACTGGATGATTATTTTTTAGGAATTTATATTCTTGTCCTGAAATGAGGCTATTTGATTTCCATGTCGATAGTTTTTTGTAGAAGATTGCATACATTGCTTTCAATTCAGATCCACTGTATTTAGTGTAACATGATCTGTCATTTAGTTGTTTGTAAGCTTCCTTGGAGTATTTGACTTTGGACATTAACACAATGTTTCCACCTTTATCTGAGGCATGAATAACAATTTTCTTGTTCTCTTTAAGTTTCAACATTAAGGTATTATAATCATGTTGTTCTTTGTCATATTTGAATTTTCCTCTATGTGTTTTGATATTTAGATCTTTCAGTTCATTTGTTACTTGATCATGAAACAAGTCAATCGAATCACGCAACATCACAGGATTAAAAGTTGACTTCAGTTTAAAATGTGTCAGAGGTCGTGGAATTTGTACATTTTTATCAAGACCTGCTAAATCTCCTATTTGATTTTGTGTAAGGATAGATAGTTCATTGTCTTGACTGATTGTATCCTCTATAGGGTCCCACAATTCCTTCATTGCATTGACAAAGGATGATTCTGATTGAGTGGACGCTGATGCTGTTGTTCCTCCATCCACTGATGGAATATATTTTTTGTTCAGCATATGATATTTTTTGAGTTTCAATTTACGGGTACTTTTAAAGATATCCAATCTTGTTTTAACGTAGTTAAAACTATTTGCTGGGCAGTACGTTAGTCCTAAATTTAGTATTCTTTTTTCTTTGTCACTCAGTTTCGCTTCAGAAAGATTACCAATTGTCTTGTTGATGGTTTCCATTTCGTTTAACTCGTTCATTTGCCTCTCCTCCATGCACCTCGTTTTTTTCGAGTTGTTCCTTGCTCGGTTTTTCCTTTCGTCATTGTTTTCGCTTGTTGTTTTTGGTGGGCCATAATTGTTTTTTGGTATGCGAGGGCGAAGGGTTTGTCGCCTGTCCTCGCATAAAAAACCCAATTCCTCATCAAGCGTATGTTTTTGTCCACCAAGATTAGTTGTTAAATCCCTGTCTGAGTCACTGTCAGGACCTGAACTAAGATCTGAAGAAGTACCAGAGGATTTCTCACTTATTACTTTCATGCCTGGTTTGTTAGCTCCTAATTTCCTCTCTTTGCTGGCTCTTAGGGCTTCGTATTTCTTTGAAAAGGTGAAGATTTGGCCCACCTCATAATCTGTTTTGTCACGGAAGAATTTAAAAGACTTTCTTTCCTTTATTTTTTCTTCTTCCTTTTTCAGCCTGAATACCATTTCTTGGCGTAATTTTGATTTCTCATCAGCCTGTTCCATCGCATCTATTTCTTCGTTGATTTTAGCTATTTCTTCCAGTAATACGGCACGGTCAATGTCTGCATATTTAATCAAAATTTGCATAAGTCGTTTAGAGGATTCCAAATTGCATTCGGCCCACTCATGCATCATGAGCGGGTTGGGTGCCTCATAACTGGCTGCTAGAAGTATTCTTAAGCCCCGTGGGACCCTATCCACATCTAAATACATCCGTAGCGAGCGAGATTCCCACCATTTAATTTGTTCGGAGCTGCTTTTTTTCTC
Source organism: Triturus cristatus (assembly GCF_964204655.1). NCBI lineage: Eukaryota > Metazoa > Chordata > Amphibia > Caudata > Salamandridae > Triturus > Triturus cristatus. Next base: position 781,640,030 of record NC_140589.1, read on the forward strand.
TAATATTTTAAATTTGTCTTTCATTGTAGTATTATGTTCTATGGGGTTGTAAATGATGTTAGTTTCTTTGTTGGTCCCAGTCCTGCAGTCATTAAATATTGCTAATGCTGCGGCTTCCATTTCCTTCAATGTGTCAGCCGACATTGCACTGTATTACTCTAATATGGGTCATGCAAGTGTAGAGACCGTAATTTGGTTTCAACTCTTCGACCAGCACACCTCTCACCCCTTTTCCGCTAATAGACACGGAACTGAGTATGTACTTGAAACGCCAGTTTATATATATATTATCTACTGGCGGTCGCCAGTAGATAGTTATAGTTAGGACCGTGTTTCCATATATATATATATATATATATATATATATATATATATATATACAAAGAAAATCCTGCGATTACTGCAGAAAAGATGAGCTACTCCGGTTTGCAGTTGTGAATTTTGTGGGTTTATTCAGCAGACAAACTACGCGTTTCGATCTCAACCGAGATCTTGGTCACATGACCTCAAGTGAGTTCCACACATACTTAAAGGTGCAGTGTAGAGGCATGGTGCAGCGTGCACAACAACATAAAAGAAACACTTTAAATGTGGCATCAAGTGTTGTTCAATTGAAATTATAAATAAAGTTCAAAACAAATGTTATTTTTACAATTGTTCCTCTTAGTTGACTAGTGCACTGTACAAATTGAAAAATGAATTTAGGAATGATTCTGCCAGGTGTTTTTTGTTGTGCGGTTGAAATAAATTGACAGAATATGTATCTCCCATTGTGCGCCTCATCTATGACCAGCAAGCAGAGGTCATCGTATGGGAATATATATATACACAAATGCGGCGTTCAATAGCCCCTTGGTTAATTGAGTAAGATACGATCCCATTGCGTCTTGTCCATTTCAGTGCATAGAGTGAGGACTTTTTATTGGGTCTTAATAATGTGCAATACTGTTCCTGTTGCTCATTTTGTATGTCGGTACCGGCACAACATTCCATCAGTGTTAACAACAACAGGGCTATGTGGTCATGACAAAATGCTTTGAACGATATACACAGCATATTTTTATCACATGTTCTTGTAATTTTATGAGGACTATATTGTTTAAGGGCATTGGCGACACATTTCATTGTATCTAGCTCAGCACACTTTGGATTATTCACATGACATGCGCTTAAAAGATGCAGACTGGTGACATTGAATTTTTGCGTTAAGCGCAAACAGGCTCATCACGGACAATCTATGGCAAATGAAGGCAGTTTCAGCATTATGCTGATATGTGTACTACATTGTGTTGCATTATTGCTTTCATTGCATACCATGAATTTGTATGTTTTATCAGCCACATTCTTTTGATCACAATAGTGTACTAACATAACAATGGTTTATGTCATTATACTGCCTCAAAACCAAAGTATGTCTTCCATGTCCATGCTTATCTAGAGTGGAAAGCGATATAAATACTTACACAAGTTTGGCGCCAAGTAGATTGATAAAGGCCGCTGCGCAGCCGAAACGCATCTCTCTGAATTTGTAGAACAATTAGAATAATTTTTATTTTTGATTTATGGCTTAAGTGTTAGGTATTGATGAAGAATCATGTGATATATGCAACTAATAGAGGTACTTCAACCAGCGTAAAGATGCAATTCAAAGCGTACGAGCTGACAGACATATTGAAATGAGGATTTTTACACTGATTTTTTCATTATTATTAATAGACATCAGTTGGCTGTTGATATGCTTATGATTTTATGATCGGTAGACCTGTTTGAATTTATGCAATGATTTGGTTCTTTGAATACTATATAAGTAATTTCAAGTATTTATGCTATGTAATTAGAATACCTGAACATGTTTTAAGATGGTGATTGCATTAGCATGTGCTGACATTGCCCAGTACCCTTTGTTTGCTTCCACCTTGTGATATGACATTAAATATACACTGAACGAAAAGGCGCTCATTGTCATGAGGAAGGTTGCGAGTTGGCACCCGAAATGCGGTGACTGGTCATTACATTCGATTAACCACATTTGGGATTCCCTAGCAGAGGGCTGCTCTCTTATTTCCTGCACAATATGAGGCGAGTTGATATATATATATATGTATATATATATATATATATATATATATATATATATATATATATATATATATTCACTAAAAAAACCATGGGTTTCACACACGTTATAGTTAGGAATTAGCATTTAAAAAACCTTAGAAATTCAATGAAAAAACCAAAGGTTTCACACATGTTATAGTTAGCTGGACATTTCACTCATAAAAAACCATTGAAATTCCCCCGTTATAGTTAGTTCAGCTAACTATAACTCGCGCGCCCGCAATGCACTACTGATGACGTCACATATTACATCACTCATGACATGGTCAGTGACATCACTCATGACATCACTGATGACATCTCAAATGACATCACTGATAACATCATCCAGTGAATGTGTGTTTTTCTGAAAATTAAATATGTTTAATATATGTATATCTCAAGGTAGATGGAAGAATAAATGAGTATATAAGTGTCTAAATTGATGATTTGTTTTTTAAAAATTGATTGTGTAACTGACTGATTAAGTGTATCTTTATGAATACATGGCTAAGTGAGTAATTTTTAAATGTGTAAATACCTGTATCAGTCTCTCACTTTGTATATAAGTGGCTGCATGGGTTGGTGAGTAGCTACATGAGTGTCTATATAGGTTATTAGTTGTTTTTTTGAGTATCAGTATGAGTGTCTGAGTGTCTTCATGGTTCGGTGGGGGTTATTATGTAGTGCATAGGTGCATGAATGAGTGACTCACTGTTTGTATGTGTTGAAGACAGCATGTGTGTAGGACCGTATGGGTGGATGAGTGTGTGTATGGGTGTGTTAGTGAGTGAATGACTGTCTCAATAGTGTCTTTATAAGTAACTACATATTTTTTAAACTAGTATATATGACTATTGGTGTATATAAGTAAGTATATGTGCGAGTGAGAGATTGGAAGAGTGCCTGTATGAATAAGTATGTGTTTCTATAAGTGATTATTTAAAAGACTAAGTATGTGTAAGTTTCTGTAAAAGTAAGTGTGGTGGTGTGTGTATAACTGTATATGCAGGTAAATGGATGTTTGATTCTTTATTAGCATGAGTGACTATGTGTGAGTAACTCTATGAATGAGTGGCATTGTGTTACAGGATGTTTAGGTGTATGAGTACATATGATGTGTGAGTACATGTATGAGTGACTGTATAGGATTGTTGGTGGATGAGTGGATGTGTATGTGGATCTTAGAATTACTGAATAGGTTGTTGTAACTGTTATTTGTATGTCCATTTTTTTGAAAATTTCAGTCTCTATTTTTAAATGTGTGTATCAAAGGTTATATTAGGGTGAGAGGAGGTCTACCACTCTATCACAAGGATGATGTCATCAGTGATGTCATTTGAGATGTCATCAGTGATGTCATGAGTGATGTCACTGACCATGTCATGAGTGATGTAATATGTGACGTCATCAGTAGTGCATTGCGGGCGCGCGAGTTATAGTTAGCTGAACTAACTATAAAAATGTCCAGCTAACTATAACATGTGTGAAACCTTTGGTTTTTTCATTGAATTTCTAAGGTTTTTCAAATGCTAATTCCTAACTATAACGTGTGTGAAACCCATGGTTTTTTCAGTGAATTTCAAAGGTTTTTTAAATGCTAATTCCTAACTATAACGTGTGTGAAACCCATGGTTTTTTCAGTGAATTTGCAAGGTTTTTTAAATGCAAATTTTTTTTTTTCTTCTTTTTTTTTTTACATATTTTTATTTTAATTTTCTATCCATTTTTAAAGACTATGGTTAAATTTTTAAAATTATACAATATGTTTTTATTTTACATTTTTTATAAAATAAACAGGTACAATTTATTAGCAATAAATTTTTTCCTTTTTTTTTAAATTTTTTTTTAGTGCACGTACGGTAAGCTTACGGTAAGCGTACGGTTTACGCAATGTCCGTAATTTATCTACGCTGTTTGCGTATAGTTACGCAATTTGCGTAGCCGCGCGTACTCCGCGTGGGGCGCGTACGCGTGTACGCTACACGCGCACGTTACGCGGAAGTGTCGGGGAGTGACTGTTATGCGCATGCGCGCGAGCGCGTGTCTTTTTTACGCGCATGCGTACTTTTGCCGTAAGCGCACCGTAAGCGTACCGTAAGCGTACGGTAGGTCATGTGATCATGAAACACAACTTTTGATTGGTTGAAACTACTTTCAGTTCTAGAACTCTCCTACACCACACCCATTCCCCTCATTTCTGCTTGTGATCTCTTAGGAGAAGGAGCTGGGTTGTCTTTGTGATACGATGGCAGAACAGCAGAGCTCTTCTGAGAGTGAGGCTAGCAGCACTACCTTGAGGCAGAGAGCGAGGAAACAAAAGACCTCTTACGTATGGGAGTATTTTACTTTTCCAGAAGGCCAGCAAAAGGTAAATGCACCCTTAGTGACTTGTAAGCTGTGTAAGCGTGTACTTTCAAGAGGGAATCCTGACAGGAAGTATTCCTTTGGGAATCACACCATGATGAGACACCTTAAGGATGTACACAGAAGGACACATGCTTGACTTACTGAAGGTAACCCTTCAGTAAATCAACCAAGCACATCCACAGCAGCTCAGCCTGGACCATCATCTGCAGGGCCGAGTCCTTCTTCTGCAGGTCAGGTGAGCCCTTCATCTGTGGGGGGAGCATCTCCTTTTTCTGGTCCTCTGGAAATTAACCCTCGGTTTGCGAGGGTTGAAGTACGGTGCGCCACTTGTCATGATCTAATTACTTATAGGGAGACCAGTATTTCCCTAGTGAACAGTAAAATAGATCAGCACACTTGTCGTACCATCTAATATTCCCAATCTTTCTTTCCTCTGTCCCTGCATGAACACAACGGCTCTTTTAAGAGCCAACCTTACCTTTCATCTATTTTTTATATATGTTTTTAAAAACGTTTTTTTTTTTTTTTTACCGCACGGTACGCGTATTTTTTTTTTTTTTTTTTAAAAACACTAAAAATCAATTATCACATTACAAGGTCCTTGAGAGACTACAATTAAAAACTGAAAATGTGATTGTAGAGAAGTGGAAAAAAGGGACCATGATATTATTGACTTACCATACCCACTCAAAAAAAGATGTATTCATTTAAATTTTTTTTTAATTGCTTTAAAAATGGTTCTAGTTTTCGAAAATTTTCTATCTCAATCTGAAAAAAAAGAAAAAAGTATTAATATTTAATAAAACATTTTATAATACAGTACACATATTTACATATTTTTCAAAAAATATTTTTGCCTTTTTTTTGCTGTTTTCAGAAAATATTGCATTTCACTATAAATTGTGAAAGCAATTGCATTCATCATTTAACAGCAGGCAAAAAAAAAATTAACAATCTCAAAGATTGTTTTAAAAAAGCCCACAATCTCTTCTTGCATAAAAATAACTTTATAGAAATGCATAATATTCTTAAAAAATATCATCTAATATCAATACTTATTTCTTTAAAATACCGTCTGATATTTTTGTTTCAGAAGTATAATCACAATAATATATCTCAAATAACTCCACAATACATCGGGTTCCATTTCCTTTAGGCCAAATAGTAATTTTAAAATTCTTTTTTGGTTAAATTTCCAATGGTAATCCAATAAAAATCTAAAGTTTAAATTGTACAGATGTCACCGATTCTCTGTAACATTTTGGTTTCCGAAAGATTAATTAATAATTAAATAAGTCCACAATAGAATTGTTTACCTTTCCGCATGGCCAAATAGTAATTTTAAAAATCTTTTTTGAAAAAATTTCCAATGGCAATCCAATAACATTCCAAAATTTAAATTGTGCAGATGTTACCGATTTTTTCTAAATTTTTGGTTTTCCAAAGTTTCCTTAAAAAATGGAAAAATTCCACATTACAATTGGTTACCTTTCCATTAGGCCAAATGATAATTTGTTAAATCTTTTTATTTGTAAATTCCAAATGGTAATCCAATAAAATGGTAAAATTGTTTTGTCCAGATGTTGCCAAATCTCTCTAAAATTTAGGTTTCAGGAAGATTAGATAGGAATTTGCTAAATCAAAAGGCAAACGTTGCTTAAAAATCAATTGGGAATCATTACACAGTGTCCAGCCTTTTTCACATTTAAGATAAACTGTGTAATGTCCAGAAGTAACAGTAGGTCCTTCATGGAAAATTATTGCAACTGTTACAAAAGTTTTTCCTGAAATTGATAATTGCTGTCCTGTAAACTTCTTTATTAAAGTATCTAATTTTGAACCATCAGCTTTACAGCGTTGCATCATTAAAATTACATACTGTCTGTATTCCTTTAAAATTAATGTTGAAAACATGTCAGATTTACACTCACCGCATTGCATGCTATGATTAGCATCTTTAACTAATTTAGCAAAAGTGACTGTTTTACTCTCTGGCAATGTTAAATAAATAAACCTTTCAGAATCAACATTAGAGCCACATATATTATAACAGTTTTCACAACTATGTTCCCATTTATAAGAGAGACCAAATACATTTTCAATGGGAACCCCTTCTTCTTCCAGTACCTGAAGAAAATAAATCAAGAATTCCTGTGAGTCTTGCTGTACATTTTGAGAAAACTGTGTTCGTCCTGAACATACATCTAAAAGTTTTCTAATTTCAGTAGCACTTTCTATTTGAGTTTTATCATTACTCAGCTTTTCAAAAAGGAGACTCAGCACAGAACAGAATCTTTTTCCCTGATTTACTATTATCTGCTCTTGCAAACTTTCCAGATAAAATGCAACATTCAGCACTACATTAGCGTAGCAGTTGACACCAGAGCTATTTTCAAAATAACATCCTACAACCTGTTCTTCATTTTCCTTATTCTTTTTGCTTGCAATTACATCACTCCTCTTTTTTTTCCTCCTCTCTACATCTTCATTACAGATATTCTCATTTCTCCTTTTACGAGAAACTACACGTTTCTCCAACACAGGATACTGACCTAAATGAGGAGCATAGCTTCTTCTTAATCTATTATACTCCTTTACACAATTTGTATCAGCACTAACTTTTGAATCATCAAAGTCTATCATGAATAAACCTGATAATGTTTTCACTCGTGACAAAGCAACATATGCCATACCTTCTTTGAACACAGTTGAACCAATGTTCACAAATGCACAATCTACAGTCAATCCTTGAGACTTGTGAATAGTTACAGCATATGCTAGCGAAAACGGAAACTGCTTCCTACGTACATATAAGTCTTTCACAAGCATGAAACGAACTGAACAACGACAAATGTCTTTAACTTCTTCTATCTGATCAAATTTTATTTTTAAACATTCAATTCCATCTTTTTTCTGATAATTAATAAAACCCACAACTCTTCCCATAGCTCCATTAACTAAACCTTTTTCAACATCCAAATTTCTCCTTAAAAATACTCTACAGTTCATGCAAACATATAGATTTTTTTCTAATCCAGCTGTTTTGGAAATGTTCTTCTCTAGTGAATCCAATTTATTTTTCAGTGTGCCTGTTAATGTGACAGTAATTCTTCCATCCTCAATTTTGTCCACTGCTTCCAATTTCCTGATATCTTCCTTTTCCAATTTCAAAAGCTCCTCATTAAATATTGAGCATTCACGTAGAGTTGGCATTAAGCAGATGACACTTTTGTTTTCTGCAATGTTCTTGTATATCTTCTCTGCAACTATTTCTTCCTTTGGAAATAAATTATGTAGCAGCCGACTCTGTAATGCTTTTTTGCCAGCTTCAGTGAGTAGTCCAATTCTGATATCTTTCAGAATACTTCCATATTCTTCATCGTTTGCTTGCCTCATATTAGTAGTAAGTTCCTTGTACTCAAAGAAGGACCAAATATTTGTATTACCGATGCTTCCCAATGACTTCTTCGTGTCTTCATGTGTCACAGTATGAAACACTGGTTGTCCTTTAACTGGAGTAAGTTGCAAAAGATCTCCAAAAACTATGACGTGTTTTCCTCCAAATAACACGTCATAGTCTGTCTTCAGAATTTGCTGCATTCTTAAATGCACAAAGGCAAGCATTAAGTTTGATACCATGCTCACCTCATCAATAATGAGAACTTGCATCTTCTTCAATACTCTTGAAACTTCCAAGCATGCTTCTCCAGTTAGATTGTTGTATTGTATTTTGTTCTCATGCTCCACTGGTAACATTAGCAAACGATGTAAAGTGATTCCTTTTATGTTATATGCTGCTAACCCAGTTGGAGCAGTAACCACACAAGACAAAGTAGAATCCGTTTTTTGCTGTAGGTAGCTTCTGATGACTTTTATTAGGAAACTTTTTCCAGTTCCAGCTTGTCCGCTTACATACATCCTGATTGGATGAAATGATGTGCATGAGCACTCTTTTTTTTCATGTAGAAATCCGTGATCAATTTTTTTTCTGATCTCTTCATAAATTTGTTGCTGCTCTTCGTTCAGTTGTCTTTCCAAATTTTGTAAGTCTATAAATTCTCCTTGAGCTTGATTCATAGCCGTTTCCACTTCATTCATGGCTATTGATGCTTCATTTTCAACGATTGGTTGTCCTAGGGGATCTTGACTGAGTGTTCCTGAACTTTGGCTGTCCTGTGAACTGTCTCTAGCTATTTCTGCTGCAATTGTAGTTTCCTGTTCAATTTCTTCATTTAACATTTGCAGATAAGTTGTGAATGTATTGCATTGTATGCTGTCTTTGCAAGCATTAAAAGAATCTTCATAGCTTTGAAATTCTCCCAGTAGTTCATCCTCTGTACGCCATGGTTTAAACAGCTGTAAAAGAGCCAAGTAGTAAAATTCCTTTTTGTCAGTAGTGTCGCAACTCAGCTTCCTGTGATTTATCAAACTTCCTTTTGTTTGCTTCACCAAACATCCTTCCTCACCAATGACTTTATATTTTCCATTGTTGATGTCTTCTGTGGCTTTCCGTGAATAAATGTAGTTCTGCAGCACTTCATAGAGACACATGTTCTCCAGATGATGACTTCTCTTGGGATAATATGTGTCCAACATGTTTGATTTCAAAATATCTGTACTTTCTGGGTCATTCTCGGCCAAATATTCAATTTCTCCAACAGATTTCAGTACCCGATTTCTCATTGTTGCAAGGCCTAAACTTGCCCAAATTATTCTTCTTGATTTCGAGTAGAGACTTGCAGAAGATAACCTATCTGAACATTCGTAGGATCCAATTTCTCGATGCGATAACATCTTCAAACTGAAACTGTACAGCTTCTTACTGACAGTTTTCTCGTGAGAAATCTCTTCCCACATTTCCTTCAATTCTGTTTTTTCTGATTTCGTAATGTAAGACGTTACATATCGAGCAACAGCAATGGAATTGTCAGCTACATACTGTATATCCATGTTAGCGTTCCACATGGATAAAATCACTGGGTTGTAGTCATTTATATTTTTTGTTTCTTCTTTTCTTTTAAGGTTGTAGGTATTCTTAGGTGATTTTCTTGTGATAGTATGTCTCACAGATGACATAAAACTGTTAACTCTTCCATTTGAAAGAACAGGTCTAGGAAATCCAAATCGACATTTAGTGTAGTATTTATCTTTGCTCTTGTACTTCCGTCGACAGTATTTTCCACACCGATGACTTTGGAAACGTAAAACTTGCTCCTTTAACTTTTTCTCTTCTGTGCTTTTTGGTATAGCACATGTTGCATATTCTTCAATGTAAGACAACACTGCTTCATCAGTATCTGTTCCAAACTTTGGGGCATCCTTGATCCACAACAGCATATGAATATGAGGAGCACCTCTTGCCTGGTACTCTTTTCTCCAAAAGAAATCCACTACTTCTCCTAGAGGTGGATTTTTTTTATTGCAGATGAAGGACATCATACCCTCAAATCTATGATTGAAATATCTGCAAACATTAACCGGATCCAATGAGCACAGTTCTCCTGCTGTCTTGTATTCGATGTTTTTAATGTTTGAATTTGCCTCTCGTAGAAAATCCAGTAAATCATCCCAAGCGTACTCCGCACAGCTTAGGGTAACGAACCATGTTGGTGTTCCTAAATTCCGTAACATGCATTTTAATTCACCATGGCGTCGGTACCAATATTCATTTGTCCCACGCTGACAAGCCATCAGATTGATCAGTTGTGTTTCCAAATGATCATCTCGGTGCTGCACTTTCTCCATAAAATCCTTAGCAGACACATTTTGCAAATGTACTCCACTTTTTAAAATGTGATTTACTGCATAAGACAATGCAGACAAGTCGCTTTCAAATAAAAGATGGAACAAATAAGGAATACTTTGTCGAAATCTGGGATCTTCAGCATATAGTCTTGTAGTCCGATACTCAGAAGCTGGAATCTGTTCCGGACGTTCATCGTATCGTCCTCCTTTTCCTTTAGGAAACAGCTGGGGAAAACATCGAGCTTCCAAGCTCTCCTCCCATACACTCACGGGAGTTCCTTTTGCTTTCTTCATCTGAAATAGATCAATATTGTCTCCCATAACTTCTTTTGAATGAAGAGGATGTATGCTAAAATGTTAATAAATTTCTTCTTCCTTTGACTTGTCCACTTTTTCAATTTGTCCAGTTGGTGTTTCTGTGTCTTCTTGTAAATCTTCTTCTTCTTCTATATAAATTGATTCATACCATTTGTTATTCCTTTTCAAATACAAATTTGCTCTTTGTACTTTCCGTACATCTACCAGCTCCTGCCAAATCTTCTTATTCTTTGTAGGTACACCATTAACCAGAATAATTAATGGTTCAGTTTCCAAAGTATCCGCATCAATAGTTTCCATATTTTTTTTCAAATCCAAGGGCAAATACACCACTCTACCTTTTAAACCTCTCAGTAAATCTGAAGGAGGTAATTTACCAGTTTTGGGCTCCATACGTACTATGGTCTGGAACGGATGAACACATTGAATGAGTATAGACTCATATGTATTTAATTCAGAAAGTTCAGCAGGAATAGCATCCAATTCTAAATTATTATGTACAGCTCTGGTCGGCATTCTATTTTCCTCTAACTTGTTGTAACAGTATTTACAAATACGCTGAACTTCACCCAATTCAAAACAATTTTCAAGAAATATATATGTCGCAAAATCCTTCCACTTATAATTATCTTCATTTTCACTCTTTCTGTAGAGATCAACATACCTGGTTTGTTTTCTATAATGAGTTCTGCGGCAACAAATACAAGTAATATTTGGTCTTTCATTAGAGATTATTGCAAATTTTGTTATGTGATCATTAAATGTCTTACTTACAGAGGGTTCTACATTCTCTTCCACTTCTTCCTCATTTACTGTGTCCTTCTCTGCACTGTTTTGTTCAGGACCAAAGTAACAAAACTGAATTTCATCAACAACCTTCTCTACATCTGATACCGTTCCACGGAACAGAGCCCTATTCAATTCATCTAACTTTATTGCTGGACTTTTAGCAAAATACAACCGTCTCACAAACTTTCTCATTTCAGTATGATGAACAGCCAGCATCCTAAAATGATGGAAAACACCATTACACACTTTTCTAGATAGACAAGCCAGAGAATGACCCTGCAAACCAGTATTCTCTCTCACTCTGCATGGATCCAAACTTTGAAGCACCTTAATCTTCTGTTTTACACTTTTTTTACTATATTCTCTTAGAAACTCACGAAATTTATCAATAGATTCCTGACGCACAGTGCAAATACTACTACAATTCCAAGTGTACACTGGGGCTTTAGGACGTCTCCCCATAGCCTCATCCGCCATCACTTGTACCTCATCTCTTGGAACCATTATCTCCTTCTCCATTATGCAACCATTTTTCACTTCATAAGCACGACCTCTGGTGTCAACTGCATGCAGCAAACTATTACTTTGAAAATAACTCTCTTCATTAAAAAACAGGTTCACTACTTGAACTATGCATCCATTTTCCTAAAAACACTTTAGAAAAGTTTGTTCTGTTCACTACTCTTTTCCTTTTGCTATGTGATTTCAGTACATTAACCATTTTGTTTAATGTACGCATCCTATTCAAAATTAAAATGAATAGTTTCCTTTTTAATTCTAATGCCTTTGCTGCAATGGCTTCAATTTCTTTTTTTCTCTTATAAAACTTAGCCTTTTGCTTATATTTCTTCACATCCTTTATCAAATTGGACATAACTCTTCTCTGAAACATTTTTCTACGTATCTCTTTAAACGCTGTTTTTCTGTTTAAGTTAATCTTTTTAGTTGCAGAAGGTATATTTGCATTAACTAAATTCTCAATTTTTTCCTGTCCTTTTCGATTGAAATCATTCTTTCCAGTACAGACATTTTGTACATTTTTCCTTTTTTTGAATATGTTCTTTAGAAAAATTTTTGTCTGCTTACCAGAAGATTTTTTCTTTTTCCCAACATGAGCATCTTCAACTAACTTAGGTCCTCCAGTTGTCTTCAAATATAGGTTTTTTTTGTGGTCTTTTTTTACTCTGAATTTTGTAGGCATCTTAAATTTTGTTCACTGCTCTTCAGCAATACCTGAAAAAAACTAAAAAAAAAAATCCTTTATTTTATTTAAATATATTACTACATTTGTTTTCACATTAGTCACAAAACGAAATTTCTTTGCCAATTTGAAAGCACACTTACTGCTCTTTTTTTTGGCAAGTGATAACCACTTTTACAGACTGACACATTATGAATCCACTTTTCAGATTTTTTAAAAAGCACATGTCCAAACTGCTTTTTCAGACCAGCACCATTTGTAACCTGGGTGACTGCCTACACTCCAGCAAGGGCAACCAGCTTTAGTGATGCTGAATGTGTTTGCATTACTGACTGAAACCTCAAACCCCACTCGCTTGTAAATACTGTGCATGATTCCACATGGTAAGCAGCTGGGTGTGTGCTAAGAGTCTGCTTCTGCACCAAAAAATGGCTCCCCCTTTCCATCTAATGCAACTGTGAAATCACCAGAGCAATACGCAATAAATCTCTGCCTGTAATTCCTATTTGCACACAGAGTCATGTTTTCACATTAGTCACAAAACGAAATTTCTTTGCCAATTTGAAAGCACACTTACTGCTCTTTTTTTTGGCAAGTGATAAACACTTTTACAGACTGACACATTATGAATCCACTTTTCAGATTTTTTAAAAAGCACATGTCCAAACTGCTTTTTCAGACCAGCACCATTTGTAACCTGGGTGACTGCCTACACTCCAGCAAGGGCAACCAGCCTTAGTGATGCTGAATGTATTTGCATTACTGACTGAAACCTCAAACCCCACTCGCTTGTGAATACTGTGCATGATTCCACATGGTAAGCAGCTGGGTGTGTGCTAAGAGTCTGCTTCTGCACCAAAACATGGCTCCCCCTTTCCATCTAATGCAACTGTGAAATCACCAGAGCAATACGCAATAAATCTCTGCCTGTAATTCCTATTTGCACACAGAGTCATGTTTTCACATTAGTCACAAAACGAAATTTCTTTGCCAATTTGAAAGCACACTTACTGCTCTTTTTTTTGGCAAGTGATAAACACTTTTACAGCCTGACACATTATGAATCCACTTTTCAGATTTTTTAAAAAGCACATATCCAAACTGCTTTTTCAGACCAGCACCATTTGTAACCTGGGTGACTGCCTACACTCCAGCAAGGGCAACCAGCCTTAGTGATGCTGAATGTATTTGCATTACTGACTGAAACCTCAAACCCCACTCGCTTGTGAATACTGTGCATGATTCCACATGGTAAGCAGCTGGCTGTGTGCTAAGAGTCTGCTTCTGCACCAAAAAATGGCTCCCCCTTTCCATCTAATGCAACTGTGAAATCACCAGAGCAATACGCAATAAATCTCTGCCTGTAATTCCTATTTGCACACAGAGTCATGTTTTCACATTAGTCACAAAACGAAATTTCTTTGCCAATTTGAAAGCACACTTACTGCTCTTTTTTTTGGCAAGTGATAAACATTTTTACAGACTGACACATTATGAATACACTTTTCAGATTTTTTTAAAAAGCACATGTCCAAACTGCTTTTTCAGACCAGCACCATTTGTAACCTGGGTGACTGCCTACACTCCAGCAAGGGCAACCAGCCTTAGTGATGCTGAATGTATTTGCATTACTGAGTCCAACCTCAAACCCTTAAACTATTCTTTTTTTATACCAGTACACCTTAATTTATTGTGAAAACATAGTCCATATTATTTTACTTGTTCCTCACATTTAAATTTCTCCCAAAACACAAAATAATAAACACAACTTCAACAAAAAGATTTGCATTTCTATTATTCATTTCTTAATTTACCATATACATCCCCTCTCAAACTCTAAACTCACCTTTAAAATTAGTTAGTTGTGAAAGAAATGTGGCACTCAAACAGCAGATTATCAGAGCCAGGGTCTCTGTTCTTTACACCTCTCTCCTCTCAGCAGAACCAGATAATGGCAAACTTTCCCTCTCTTTTTCCACATATATACATGTTAATTTCAAATCTCAGTGCTTCCCCCTTTTTTTCAAATGTAATCACACATTTCTATTGGTTGAAAACCAACCCTTTTCCAAAAGTACCCTTCCCCCAACTTGACTTCTGCCTAGTACCCTTCCCCCAACTTGACTTCTGCCTGCTACCATAGCAACAGCTCATGGAACACTGCTGTGTGGAGTTAGGTCAGAAGTTCGCCAAACAATGTTTCAATTCCACAGAGCAAGAGTGCTTGACTTTTCAAACCTAACAGCAAATCCATAGTACTGTTCTTTGGTAACACATTTTTCTGTACCAATACAAAACATGCTTCTATTAATTTACACATACAGCCTAGTTTTTATTCTAGAATGGTATGAAACAGCCAATCAGTTTTTTTTTTATGAAAAAAATATGTATGCCTCCATTTCCAAACTGTCTTTCATTTCTTTTTACCATTCTACTGAATTACACCTCCTGAGTGCATCCAGTTCTCCTTTGAAGATGTTCACAGTGTGGATTGTAGAGCACAGCTATGTCTTCTGGAGTGAAAAGTTTGCAGAGAAAACAGATATGGTGAGAGACCTTGCTTTGCCAAATGTAGACATTAAATGGATTGGTCAGAGAGGGTTAAAGTGGCACCAATTGATGCCATTGGTGAAATCCTTCATGCAAAACCAACACCCTGACCTCATAATAGTGCACTGTGGTGGCAATGACCTAGGCACTTTGACTGGGGTAGGTCTGGAAATGCTTATGAAGGACACCTTTGCACAACTGTTTTCACTTTTCCCTAAAACTGCCTTTGTGTTTTCTAACATATGCCAAAGGCAAAAATGGAACTGGTCCAATCATTTCTGTCCGCAGATTGACAAAGCAAGAAAGCACGTCAACAAATCTGTTTCTGCTTTCCTCCGTGACTATGGTATGGGTTCCATTTACCACAACAACTTGCGTTACGACATGCAAGACATTTATAGAGGAGATGGTGTGCACTTCAATGATGAAGGGAACAGAGTCTTCCTCTTGAACCTTAGACTCTGCATCGGTACTTACTTGTAGGTACCACTTAAAAATCACTTCATAAACACAACGGCTCTTTTTAGAGCCCCCTAATATCTAAACACTTAAATCTGCATTTCATTTCTTTTTTTATTTTTTTTTTCTACCGTACGCGTACGGTGAGCTTATTGTACGCATACCCCGTGATTTTTTTTAAAAACAATAAATGTTTTCTTTGTACTTTTCTGTCCTTCTTTGACCCCCTTACAAATGTTAGGGGGTCTGTAACTCTCCTCCTTGCCCCTTTTTCTTGTTATCACTCTTTTTTTTCTGAGTGAAACACACGAAATGGCGGCCGCCGCTTCCTGGTTTCGGCCGATTCGAATGTTTACTAAGATCTAAGAGCCAATCAGAATCGCGCTCGCGCACGCCACCGTACGCGTACGGTAAGCGTACCGTAAGCGCACCGTAAGCTGGCTCAGATATATATATTGATTTAAAGGCTATTTTCTAAGAATCTACTGAACAGATTTACACCAAACCTACAAAAGGCACTTCCTTGACCTGAGGACTACCTCTCTGCCAAATTTCTAGTAATTCTGTTCAGCCGTTCGGGCTGTAGCCCTGTCTAAAGGTCCTATGGAAAAATGCATGGGAAAAACGCGTTTTGGGACCCCCCTTTTATCTCAGCCCCCGCTTGACGAATCCTCCCGAGACTTTCAGGGAAGGAGCGGAGCGTAGCGCCCCACCTATTTTGAAAAATTCGCGCGGATTTGTCGACCGGCGCCAAAGTTATTCAAAATAGAATGTTGCGGATTTCCTATGGAAACGTGGTCCTAACTATAACTACCTACTGGCGACCGCCAGTAGGTAATATATATATATATATATATATATATATTTATATATATAATTACCTACTGACTGTCGCCAGTGGGAAGTTATAGTTAGGACCTCGTTTCTATTCAAAAAGCGTTTTTTCTTTTGCCAATATCTTCGGCGCCGGTTGACAAATCTTCACGAAATTTCCAAAACTAATTTTTCACTCAGGTCAGCTCCTGTCTTAAAGGTTTCGGGGTGATTCGTCAAGCCGGGGCTGAGAAAAAAGGGGGGTCCCAAAACGCGTTTTCCCCATGTTAATTTCCATAGGAAACTTTAGACACGGCTACAGCCCAAACTGCTCAATGGAATGACACCAAATTTGGCAAAAAGGTAGCTTTTGGTCCAGAAAGCACTCTTTTGTTTAAGTGGTGTAAATCCGTTCAGTAGTTGCTGAAAAATTCAAGAAATAAAAATATCGATATCTGAGCACCGAGGAAGGTTCGCAAACCCTCCCGGGCATGAGCTTCACTCTGATTGGCTGCCAACACTCCAAACAAGGAAGAGTTAGCAGCCATCTTGTGACTCGGTAACCGAGTCACAAGAAAAAGGATGAAAAAAAGATGAAGAACAAGAAAAGGAGGCATGGTAGAAAAACCCTGAACCCCTAGGCCTGCTCAGGGAGGGCCAAAAAAAGCTTTTTTTAAAAAACAAAATTGGCAAAATTTGTGCTGGGTGCGCGAATCATGATGAGAAAATAAAAACAATTAAGTGTGGGTTCCGCGCTTCATT
Organism: Triturus cristatus; assembly: GCF_964204655.1. Taxonomy (NCBI): domain Eukaryota; kingdom Metazoa; phylum Chordata; class Amphibia; order Caudata; family Salamandridae; genus Triturus; species Triturus cristatus. The sequence goes on from NC_140589.1 coordinate 781,657,134, forward strand.
TTAATGAGCCCCTGGCTTGGCCCGGTCCCGGGGTCAATGCCAAAATTAAATAGCAGGGGCCCGTGGGGGCCCACGCAGCCCCGGGGACCGCCACCTCCCCGGGGCTATGCTAATTATATATGGGGGCATGCGGCCCCCCCGCAGCCCTGGGGACTGCCACTTCCGGGGGGCTTCTTTGGATGTGGGGGGCTACCAGGTCCCCCACCAAGCCCTCGGGACCGCCACCTCCCCAGGGCTTAAATTAATAGAAAATAGGTGTGGGAGGAGCTCCTGCTCACCCACACTTCCCTGGGGACCACCACCTCACCGGGCCACTAATTATTAAAAATCAGGGGTCCATTGCAGACCCCGGCCCCGGGGACCACCACCTCCCTGGGGCTTTACAAATGGAGGGAGGGGGGCCGCTCGGCACCCTTCCTGGAGCCCTTGATGGCCTTGGGGACCACCACCCCCTATGGCTGGATCCTGCAATGTCCCTGGGTGCCCGCCCCTGCTGTTTGCTATGGCAGGGCGGGAGCACGGCGAGACTCCCGCCCTGTCATAGCAAATCCTGCTTTGGTTTTTGGACGAGAGAGCAGGAAACCTACTCTGGCTTCCAAAAACCAAATCAGATTGCTTTTACACAAGTGGAGCTGCATGTCAGCAGCTCCCCTTGTGCAAAAGCAATGCTGGCTCCTGCTGGGAGCGGGCGGGACCATGGGGGCATTGGGGCTCCCCCCACAGTCCCAAACGGTGAGGCCAGGCCTCGGGGAATTGGGTCCCCGGGGCCAGAAGTGGCCCGGGAGGGGGACCATTCAGCCCCCCTCCCCCTGTAATAAAAAAAACCGAGGCCAAGCCGTGGGGGATGGGGTCCCCGGGGCCAGAAATGGCCCGCCTCCCTATAAAAAATAAATAATTAACTGGGCATGCCCCGGGGAATGGGGTCCCCAGGGCAAAAAGTGGCCCAGGGAAGGGGGCGCACATGGCCCCCTCCCCTTTAATTTACATATTTTGTTTATAAATATGGAAGGCTGGCCTGAGGGGTTGGGGTCCCTGGGGCCATAATTGGCCTCTAGAGGGGGGGCCACTTGTCCCCCCTCTAAAAATAACAACAAGGCTAGCCAGGCCCAAGGGGAAGGGGTCCCCGGGGCCATACTTGGCCTTAGGAGGCGTGCCACAAGGCCCCCTTCCCATTTTTTTCTTTTCAAAATATGGCAGGGCCCAAAAAAAGATTGAAAGAAGGGTGGCCACACAGCCGCCTTCTAACAAAAAAAAGGAAAAAAAAGCGGCATCTCTCTGCCCGGTACATCCAGTAAGCGCCACACAGCTGGATTGCAGAAAGGTGGTCTTAGGCCATGCCCCTTTTTACACCACTCTGCAAACGTGCCTCGTGGCACGCTGCTGGTGTGGCGATGAGGTCCTGACGTCATTTCGGGGTGATTCGTCAAGCAGGGACTGAGAAAAAAGGGGGGTCCCAAAACACGTTTTCTCCCATGTTAATTTCCATAGGAATCTTGAAACAGAATTACACTACATTTGGCAAAAAGGTAGCCCTTTTTACAGAAAGAGACCTTTTTTCTAAATGGTGTAAATCAGTTCAGTAGTTCCTGAGAAATTAGAAAAAGAAAAAATAGCGATATCTGAGCACGGAGGAGGGTTTGCGAACCCTCCCGGGCATGAGCTTCACTCTGATTGGCTGACAACACTCCAAACCAGGAAGTGTTGGCAGCCATCTTGTGACTCAGTAACCGAATCACAAGAAAAGAGTGGAAAAAAGATTGAAAAACAAGAAAAGGGGGCACGGTAGAAACACCCTGACCCCTTAGGCCTGCTCCAGGGGCCCCACAAGGCCCCACAGGGCCCAAAAAATCATTTGTTTTTTAAAACGAAATTTTTTAAAAACGAAGCGGGGCACCCGTGCTTAGTTTTCAAAAAGCCCCCGGTGGGCCAGGTCCCGGGGGCACTCGCCAACTAATTTGCAGGGCCCCCACAGCCCCGGGGACCACCACCTTCCTGGGCTGTAAAAAAAATGCATGGGGGTCACAATCCCCCCACGCCGCCCCGGGGACTGCCACCTCCCAAGGGCTTTGATAATAAACTGTGGCAGGGCACCCCCCCCCCCCCCGCAGCCCCAGGGACTGCCACCTCCCCAGGGCTCAGTTTTTATTTTAAAAATGTTGTGTGGGGGGAAGAGCCCCCTACATGCCCCGGGGACCACCGCCTCCCCAGGGCTTTAAATAGTTGGGAGGGGGGCTGTGCGGACACCCTCCAGGAGCCATTGATGGCCCTGGGGATTGCTCCCGCCCTGTCATAGCAAACTCTGCTTTGCGTCAGTGAAGCGAGAGCAGGGAAACCTGCTCTCGCTTCAATGAAGCAAAGCAGAATTGCTTTTGAGCAAGGGGAGCTACATTTCAGCAGCTCCCCTTGCTCAAAAGCAATGACGGCTCCCGCAGGAGCTGGGGAGCCGGCGGGACCGTGGGTTCATTGCGGCTCCCCCCACGGTCCCCAATGGAAAGGAACGGCCCCGGGTAATGGGGTCTTCAGGGACAGAAGTGGTCCAGGAGGGGGCCACGCATCCCCTCTCCGTCATTAAAATATTCTTAAAAAAATAAAAATAAAGTCACAGCCCCGGGGATGGGGTTCCCGGGGCCAATAGAGGCCTCAGGAGGGGGGCCATGCAACGACTTCTTTTAGGCAGGGGCACAGGTCTGCTGAGGACTGTTCCTTCCACCTGGTTCAGTGTCACGATTAGTTGGGTGTCATCCACATAGGTAACTAGTTTAATTCCGAAAGGGGCTACTATCTCTGCCAATGGAGACATGTACACATTAAAAAGCGTGGGGCTCAGAGACGAACCCTGGGGAACCCCGCATTGGAGCGGCACAGGCTGGGACCAGGTGTTACCTTCAAATACCTGGAAGGTTCTCTCTTCCAGGAATGATTTCAGCCAGGATAAGGCCGTGCCTGTCACTCCCACCTTTTTGAGACGGTGTACCAGAGTGCAGTGGTTCGCCGTGTCAAAGGCTGCACTTAGGTCTAAGAGGATAATGGCTCAAGAATCCTAGCACTTATAAATTCATCATGCTGTCAACTTGCAGCACTCTAAGTATCCAGTCACTATCCATGTACTTGTACAATGACTCAGGCATTAACACATGCAGTGCTACGCTCAAATGTGCACTATCCATGGAGACATCTAACCATCGCCACACTACTGATTCACTCCCCCAATTACCCATGCAGTCCAGTAATCACACTGTCACTCTCCGTGCACTCCTATAATCATCCAGCCAGTACCATGCCCTTATCTAATCACTGCGCCAAAACCCAAGCACTTATAAATTCACCATGTTGACTTATGGGTTGGAGACACGCGAGCGCGCGAATCAAGATGGCCGCCACCCGGTGAGCTCCTCCGCGTTTTCGCCCGTTTTTTTAAATAAAACGCCGAATGTCTTTCAAAATTTTGTTTTAAAGGAGGTCGCTGCTCAAATTACAGGCTTACCAGCATTGTGAAGCGGTTTCAGCTCGTTTTCATCGTGGGAAGTCGTGTTTCTGGCTCCCTGGTTCCTGCTCCGAGCTCTGCATTGAGGGACTGCCTGGTTAGTCTGTCAGGGGGGCGGAGCATACTTCAGGAAAGGGCCTGGCTTGGGCCTAGCCACACCCCTAGTCCAGTTTAGCTGCTGCACCAGTATTTTGGAGGATTGCTTTGCTTCTTTTCGCTTTTTTTACTCATAATCTATTCATTTTTAATCAAATTTTATTATCTTTTCTCAAAAATGGATAATAAAAATAAAAGAAAACAGCAGATTTCACCGCCCCCAATAAAATCAAAGGTGGTGGAGTCATCTGAACCCTCGCTTTCTTTAATTTTGGAGGAAATTCAGGCTCTTCGTGCTAATACAGAAACTATTGCGACTGAAATAAAAAATGTACGAAAGGAAATGGCGAGTATGTCGATGAAAATCTCAGACAACTCAATTAAAATACAAGACAATAAAGTTAAAGTCGATGCTTTTACTCCACTTGTGGCGAAAATATCACCTCTGTGCTCACAACTTCTGGACATGGAAAATCGCAATAGGCAATACAATCTTCGCATATTTAATTTACCAGAAGAGGTTGAGGGATCTAACTGTCGACTATACTTAGAGAACTTACTTCCTGGTCTTTTAAATGTCAAATTTCCAGAAAAATTTGAAATCGATAAGGCTCATAGAATTCCTTCACGTCGCAATCCTCAACATAGCAAGCCTAGACAAATGATATTTAAAGTTCTCCGTCACCATCATTTGGTTCTGATCAGAAAAGCAGCTAGAGAAATTCCTTCATTGTTGGTCAATGGTCACAAAATCTTTATTCATCAAGATTTTGCCAAGGAAACTGTTGCAACACGTAAGGGATTTACTGATCTTCGCCCACGATTGAGAAGCCTTGGATACCAATATGGCCTTTTTGACCCTTCAACTATGCGCATTTGGAAAGATAATTTTTCAAAATCCTTTCAGTGTCCTGAAGATCTACGACAATTTCTGGATCAACAAGTACAGCAATCTATGGACACTCAGGGTCCTATCACTTGATTCTTTCATGTATGATCTTCTTTGACAGATTTATATAACTCATAATATTCTGGGCTCCAGCGGTTTCTGGCCATGCTTGTAGAGCGTGTGTGCGTCCCAATCTTCATATTTATGTGTTTTGTTTGTCTTTTTTGCTATGTTTTATTTCTTCCATTCCCTTTTGTGTGTTTTGGAGCTACTTTCTTCTTAACATTTGTGTCTTTTTCTGACCTTCTTCTTTCTAACCCTTCTCTCTTTTTATTTTGTCATGGCTAATATTAAAGTAGTGTCACTGAATGTTAAAGGTTTACGCCATCCTGTGAAACGTACAAAAATTTTGGATTATTTAGGTAGTTGCAAAGCTGATTTTTGTTTTTTGCAAGAAACTCATATAGATGATAACATTTTAAACTATATGAAGAAAAAATGGGTTGATAATATTGTTTCTTCTCCTGCTAATGGCAAGAAAAATGGTGTAGCTATATTATGTGCGAAAAAAGCACATTGCCAAGTTTTGAGCAAAATTACAGATACGGATGGGAGATATTTAATTGTTAAGGTTAAAGTTCATGATTCTATCTTATTTTTATTAAATGTTTATGGCCCTACTGCAGATGACCCTGTTTTTTGGGCTACTCTTTCAACGGAGGTGGTTAAAATTGGTAATGTACCTTTAATTGTTGCAGGTGATTTTAATGTCATATCTGATCCTTTATTAGATAGAATATCTCGTAGTAAATTCCACCCCCCTAAGGTTTATTTTGCTTTTAAATTATTTCTTCAAACCACTAAGTTAGTTGATATTTGGCGGTTACACTTCCCTACAGAAAAATGTTTTACTTTTTTTTCTAACCCACATAATTCTCATTCTAGGATCGATTATATATTAGTTTCGAAACAGCTGATCAACTGTGTTAGTAACCCCAAGATTGGCAACATTGATGTCTCTGACCATGCTATGGTTTCTTGTATTTTAAATTTAAATCCAACCTTTACTAACCAGCCTAGATGGAGAATGAATTCTGGTATAGCTCTCAATGAACTTAATAAACCAAAGCTCCTCTCTGCCATTCATGATTTTTTTCAATTTAACCCTGAAGGTACTACTTCATTGGTTAATAGATGTGATGCCTTTAAAGCTTATATTAGAGGGGTAACTATTTCTATTATGGCTCACGAAAATAAGACCTTTAATGCAAATATTAAAAAGCTGGAAAAGCAAATAGCGGAATATGAACGACTTTTTATTTCGTCTAATGACCCTCAATATAGAAGTAAGTTGCAAAAGCTTCGATATGAATTTAATACAATTCTTAGTAATAGAGCTGGTGTTCAGATTTCTAAGGCCAAAGCTAAATTTAGTTTTAATGCAAACAGATCTGGAAGATTGTTAGCGAATTACTTACGTATCAAAAAGGATAAAACTCAAATTACTTCTATTCATGGATCCAATGGTAAAATTGCTTTATCTCATAAAGATATTGTGAATGAATTTTTGGATTTTTACTCTAAGTTATATGATAAACCTGATTTTCATAATGAATCTTTAGTTGATTCTTTTTTATCCTCATGTGGTTTACCTAAAATTTCTCCATCAGATAAAATGGGGCTTGACTCTCCAATTACTAAGGAGGAAATTTTAACCGCTATAAAATCTCTTAAAAAAAATAAATCTCCGGGTCCTGATGGTATCCCAACGGAGTTTTATAAAGAGTTTCAATCCCTTCTTTTACCCTTATTATTTCAACTTTTCACAACGTTTGGCTCTACGGGAATTACTTCAGGATCCTTTACTGAAGCTTTAATTATCGTTCTTCCCAAACCTGATAAAGACCCCACCCTTGTATCTAATTATCGCCCTATCTCTTTAATTAATCAAGACTGTAAATTATATGCCAAAATATTAGCCACACGATTATCCCCTGTACTAGACTCTATTATACATTCGGATCAATCTGGTTTTATGAAGAATAGACACTCTGCAAATAATACAAGAACTTTATTACATGTCATTGAACAAGGTCTTACGTTAACTACTCCTTCAGGAATTATGGCTTTGGATGCTGAAAAAGCCTTTGATAAATTGCATTGGCAATTTTTATTCCATGCTTTATCATCTTTTAACTTTGGAGATAATTTTATTCGTATGATTTCAGCTCTATATTGTGCTCCTACTGCTCGTCTATTTATTAATGGCCAAATTTCAAATCAATTTTCCCTTTTTAGAGGTACTAGACAAGGATGTCCCCTTCCCCGCTACTGTTTTTAATTGGCATTGAACCTTTTCTTACATCTATAAGAAAATGTGATAACATTAAAGGAATTATTATTAATGAGATTATTATTAAAACTTTAGCGTATGCTGATGATGTACTTTTATGTATTAGTGACCCCTTATCCTCATTTCCTTCTTTATTAGAGATTATAACAAAATATTCTATGGTGTCTGGCTATAAATTAAACACTAATAAAACTGAATTTTTCCCTTTAAACATTTATTGTACTCCTGATATGATACCTATGAATGAAATTGTTTGGCAAAAGACTAAATTAAAATATCTTGGTATTTTATTTTCCTCATCTATAAAATCTACAATGACTTTAAACTGTAATTTTGTCTTAAATTATATTAAAGATAAAACGTCTAAATGGGCATTGCTGCATCTTTCATGGTGGGGTAGACTGGAATCTATTAAAATGAATATTGCTCCAAAAATATTTTATACTCTTTCCATGATTCCCTCTCAGTTCCCATTAAAATTTTATAAAGATATTGATAAACTTCTCTCCAAATTTCTTTGGAATAACAAATCACCTCGCATTAGTTATAAAAAATTAAAAATGTCTAAATGTAATGCTGGATTTGGTATCCCAGATTTTTTTCTGTATCATAAAGCTTTTATTTTAAAACAAAGTGCCATATGGTTTAGTCATTTCCCTTTACATAATCCACCTTCTTGGCTCCTAATTGAAAAATCTATGGTGAAGCCGTTCCCATTACCAACGCTGTTAACTATGTCTAACACCTCCTCAGTTTTTCATAAATCTAACGTTCTCAAATCCACTAAATTGGTTTTTAATGATTTAGATTCTATTTTTCTATACCCCATGTATAACACTGTTGAATTATCATTATGGTATAGCAATATCATTAAACTAAATAGGAACATTAGATTTTGGTCTTCGTGGATCAAAGCGGGTATTTTTTATCTTAAAGACATTTATTCCAACAATACCTTTATACCGTTTGAGGATCTACAAACAAGGTTTGGTTTAACCCAATCTGATCGTATTAAATATGAATATTTAATTAATTCAATTTTAGATTCCTTTCCACAAGCTATTCCGACTAGTGTTACAGCTGATCTATCCGTGTATATCCAAACTATATCGCTGAAAGCTAATGGTGTTTCCATTTTATATAAAAAATTATCTAATACGTTAGGAAGTAACATAACGATGATTGCAACCTTCTGGAATAATGAACTTTCACTTACATTGTCTAATGATTCATGGGAAATTATATGGATTAGAAGTATTTCTGGTTGGTTACCTGTCTCACTTTATCAAACCAATTCCTATATTTTATTTAATTCTTTATGGACTCCAATACGTTTATTCCAGGCTAAACTCCTTCAATCTGACACTTGTGGCATTGTAAATTGCATCCTGGTTCGTTACGACATATGCTTTTTGATTGCCCTTTAATTGCAAAATTCTGGACAGAAGTTTGGGATTTTATTAAGAAATTGTTGCATATACATGAAGACTTATCATATAAAATGTTAATTTGCAAATCAGTTACATTATCACAATCTCTAAGTTCTTTTGAATGTAGGCTTTTTGATTTTTTGATTTCTGCTGCGTTAAAATCTATTACCTTTTGTTGGAAAGATGTTTCTAAGTTATCAGTTCATGCTTGGTGGTCTTGGGTTATCTTTACAAGAAGAGGTGCTCAATTATCTTTGTCTGGGGTTAATCATAATCCTATTTCCTATCACTCTTTTTGGATTCCTGTTGATCTCTATTTTGCATCTTAGGGGTATGTTTATGTATTGTAATGCTTTTTATGATTTTTATACTAATTAATATGTCATAGTAGCTCTATTTATTGCTTACTCAATAATTTGTTATTAGATGTTTCCCTTCCCCCCTCCTTTTAAGTTTATAAGAATATGACCAATTTCTTTTCTATTGGAATGAATTTGATAATTTTTGTATGTCTATGTTGTTGATGTTCATTATAAAATTTCAATAAAATATTTTGAACACAAAAAAATAAATTCACCGTGTTGTCAACTTGCAGCACTCTAAGTATCCAGTCACTATCCATGTACTTGTACAATGACTCAGGCATTAACACATGCAGTGCTGCAATCAAATGTGCACTATCCATGGAGTCCTCTAACCACCTCCACACTACTGATTCACTCCTCCAATTACCCAAGTAGTACCCATGCAGTCCAGCAATCACACTGTCACTCTTCGTGCACTCCTCCAATCACCTAGCCAGTACCATGTCCTTATCTAATCACTGCGCCAAAACCCAAGCACTTATAAATTCACCATCCTCTTTCCTTGCAGCACTCTAATCATCCAGTCACTACCCATGTACTCATGCAATGACCCAGGTACTAATACATGCACTATTACAATCCTCTATCCACTGCCAATGCAGTCCTCTAAACAGATAAACACTACTCATTCACTCCTACAATTATCCAGTTAGTACCTGTGTACTGCAGTAAATGCGTTGTGATTTCAAAACAAAGCGTTTGAATGGTTTTTATGTAGAACGTGTTTGTTTAGTAATAGAATAGTATATTTTATAGATTTATTTTAATAATATTATATATTTTTTTTACAGATATTCTTCATCATCATTAATTAATACTTACCATGACTAAAAAAACAAAAAAGAGGAAACAACAGAAGAAGGACTATTATTTGAAGAAAAGACAATAGCAAGAGTTAGATGAACTGCAACATGTGGGAAAAAAGAAAAAGTCTTGTAGTAAGAGAACAAACAAATTTGTTAAAAGACTTTCAAAGACTAGAAACAATTTACACAATATAGAAAGTAGAAAGAATACCTCAACAACAAAGAAGAATGAGAAATAAGAAATTAATGGGAAATCACGTTTTCAAAAACAAATTAATGGTAAAAGGAGAAAGAATCAATTTGATGAAATAAGGAAAAGAATGTTTCACAATAGAGTTGTCTTTAATTTGTTAAAAGATGTGAAGAAATATGAAAAAGATCAGCATTTTATAAAAAGAAGAAACAGATTGAAACTATTGTTGAGAAGGCTTTTGAATTAAAAAGCAAATTATTCATTTTAGTTTTAAACAGAATTCGATCATTAGATAAGCCAATACATTTTATGAAGGACAAAAGTAAAAAGAAGAGACTAATTAACAGAACTAACTTTTGTGATTTTTTTGGGGTGAATGGAAGCACAGTTCAAGTTCAGAGACTTTTTTTAATGAAGAGAGTTATTTTTTAACCAATACATTATTGCATGCAGTTGATACCAGGTGTCGTGCTTATGAAGTAAAAAACAGTTGTCCAATTGAAAAAGAAAATATGGTTCCTAGAAATGTAGAAGAAGTAATAGCTGATGAAGTTCTAGGGAGATGTACGAAAGCCCCAGTGAATACTTGGGATTGTAGTAGTATTTTTAGTATCCAACAGTAGTCTATTGATATTTTACGAAATTTCATATGAGCGTATAGTAAAAAAGTGTTAAACAAAAGATTAAGATGCTGCAAGGACTAGATCCTTGCAAAGTGAGAAAAAATACTGGTTTATAAGGTCATTCTCTGGTTTCTCTTTTTAGAAAAGTGTGTCAAAGTGTTTTTCATCATTTCAGAATGTTAGCAGTAGATCACTCTCAAATGCGGAAGTTAGTCAGAAGATTGTATTACGCAAAAAGTCCAGCAATAATTTTAAATGACTTAAACAGTGCTCTTTTACATGGGTCAGTATCAGATGTAAAAAAAGGTTGTGAACAAGAGTGTAGTCAAAGTGAAACATTGATAGAAGTAGGTGTTGAAGAAGACGTGGAACATAGCAACTGAGAAGTTTGAAGAAGAAATGATGAATTTTAAGGTAATTTGTTGTGAAAGACCAGATTATGTTTGTGTTTGTTGTCGATGAACTCACTATAAAAATCAGCCTAGGAATGTTGATCTGTATTTAAAAAGTGAAAAAGAAAATGATAAGTGGAAGGAATTTGCAACTTATTTGTTGGTAGAAGATTGCTTTGATTTGGGTATTGATCAACATATTTGTAAATATTGTTATAACAAATTAGAGGACAACAAAATGCCAGATAGAGCTGTACATAATAACCTAGAGTTGGTAGCCATCCCTCCAGAACTGGTAGATTTAAACACGTATGAGTCTATTCTGATTCAATCTGTGCACCCGTTTCAGGCTGTTGTTCGTATGGAGCCTAAAACAGGTAAGTTGCCTCCCACAGATTTACAGAGAGGATTAAGAGGAAGAGTTGTATATTTACCTTTAGATTTAAAGAAAAATATTGAAACTATTGGTGTAGAGAAAGAGGAAACTGAACCAGAGGTTATTCTAGTTAATGGTGTTCCTACGAAGAGTCGGAAATTATGGCAAGAATTAGTAGAGCAAAAGGCAACGTTATATCCCATAAAAAACAATGTGTACCACAAAAATATGTATGTGAAAGAAGAAGAAATAGTTTTAGTAGATGATAGCGAAATGTCAAGTGGTAAAATTGAAAAAGACGACATGTCTAAAGTGAAGAAATTTATGAACATTATAGTGTACATCCTTTACATTCCAAAGAGGTGATAGGACATACTATTGAATTATTCCAAAATGAAGAAAGCAAAGGGGAATCCCATGAGTGTTTGGGAAAAAAGTTTGGAAGTTGGTTGTTTTCCACAGCTCTTCCCCACTGGAAAAAATGGATGATATGAGGAACGACCAGTACAGATTCCTGCATCAGAATATTGGACAACCAGATTGTACTCAGAAGATCCAAGATTTCGACAATGTATCCCATACATATAATCTGGCACATGCATCAACAATGCCATTTGCGATTCCTTATTAGTGAAAAATAAGGATTCGCTAATAAGGAATAGCAAAAGGCTATGCATGTAGAAATCGCTTAAAAAATAGCGATTTCTAAACATTCCTTAATTGCGACTAGCAAATTGCGAGTCGCAATTAAGGAATGCCTCCCCATTCATTCCTATGGGGCTAGAGGCCCATAGGATTGAATGGGAAGACATTCTCAATTTGTGATTCTCAATTAGAGAATCGCAAATTGAGAATGCAATTTCAAGGGTGTCAGGGTGTCAAAAGAACACCCTGTTGCACCCCTGAAATCTGCATATGAGTACATCTTGCACACACACATGCCCCAAGGGCATGTGTGTGTGTAAAATGGAACTTTGAAAAATGCACTTTAGTGCATTTTTCAAAGTTTTTGCAAATTACCATGAAGTTCAACTTGCTCCCCCTATTAGCAAAATCGCTAGTTTTTTTACTTTAATCCATTGCATTTAAGGAATCTCAATTTGCGATTCCTTAAATGCAATGGCAATTTAAGTAATCGCAATTTAGAGATTACTTAAATTGCGATTTTTGCATTTGGGATGATGCATCCCAAATGCAAAAATACCGGTCGCAAAGGGGCAGATTCTGAGAATCTGCCCGTTTGCGACCAGTTTTTTTCTTTGATGCATGTGGGCCTTCATCTTTTGTTTGAAAGTGACTTGTCTGGACTTTCATATGCAGTCAACCACATATTAAAAACAGGAGTTCATCTTCAAAATGTTTCTCCAAAGGAACTCATGGACAAAGTACATGAGAGAGATGATCATTTAGAATCTCAATTGATTAATTTGATGGTGTGTCAGCGTGGTACTAATGAGTATTGGTATCGTCATCATGGAGAACTTAAATGCATGTTAAGGAACTTAGGAACTCCTGCGTGGTTTGTTACACTAAGCTGTGCTGAATATGCATGGGACGATTTACTTGAATCTCTTCAAGAAGCAAATTCAAATATTGAAAACATTGAATTCAAGACACCTGGAGAACTGTGTTCCTTGGATCCTGTAAATGTGTGCAGATATTTTAATCATAGGTTTCAAGCTATGATGTCTTTTATCTGCAATAAAAACAATCCTCCTCTTGGAGAAGTTATTGATTTATTTTGGAGAAAGGAGTATCAAGCTAGAGGTGCTCCTCATATACATATACTTTTATGGATCAAGGATGCACCCAAATTCGGAACTGATTCGGATGAGACTGTGTTACATGTGCTATACCAAAACCAAGAGAAAAAAACACCTTAAGGCAACAAGTGTTACGGTTTCAAACTCATTGATGTGGCAAATACTGTTGACGGAAATACAAGTCGAAGGAAAAGTTTTATACAAAATGTCGTTTTGGTTTTCCATGTCCAGTCATATCCAAAGGAAGAGCAAACAGTTTCATGTCAGCAGTGAGACATACCATCACTAGAAAATCTCCCAAAAATACTTACAATTTAAAAAGAAGTGAACAATCAAAGTATATTAATGATTATAATCTACTTATTTTGTCGATGTGGAATGCTAACATGGATATCCAGTATGTTGCGGATAATTCCATTGCTGTTGCTCGGTATGTAACATCATACATTACAAAATCAGAAAAGATGGAGTTGAAAGAAATGTGGGAAGAAATTTCCCACGAGAAGAGTCTTAGTAAGAAATTGTACAGCTTTAGTTTGAAGATGCTGTCCCATCGAGAGATTGGATCCTATGAATGCTCGGATCAGTTGTCCTCTGCAAGTTTATATTCAAAGTCAAGAGGAATAATTTGGGTTAGTCTAGGTCTTGCTGCAACATGAAATCGAGTACTGAAATCTATACAAGAAATCGAATATTTAGCATTAAATGAACCGAGAAGCACAGATATTGTTAAAACAAACATGTTGGATATTAACTATCCAAATAGAAGTCCTCATCTTGAAAACATATGTTTGTATGAAGTGCTGCAATATTACAGTTTTAAGAGAAATATAACAGAGAACATAAATGAAGAAAAATATGCAGTGATTGGTTCAGAAGGATGTTTGGTGAAATATAGTAAAGGAAATCTGATTAATCATGGTAAACTGAGTTGTGATACTCCTGATAAAAGATAATTTTACTATTTAGCACTTCTGCCACTCTTCAAGCATTGGCGTACGGAACAGGAATTACTTAGAGATTTTCAGTGCTATGAAGATTCTTTTAATGAATGTAAAGATAGCATTGAATGCACAGTTTTTCCAAATTATCTCAAAATGTTGAATGAAGAAATTGATCAAGAAGCTACTATTGCAGCTGAGATTGCTAGAGACAGTTAAAGTTCTGCTCCACTGAGTCAAGATCCACTAGGACAACCAATTCTTGAATATGAAGCAGCAATCGCCATGAGTGAAGTGGAAACAGCAATGCATCAAGCTCAACATGATATTATGGATTTAGGAAACTTGGAAGAACAACTACATATTGAACAGAAAGAAATATATCAGCACGTGAGACAACAGATCGACCATGGTTTTCTTCATGCAAAAAAGAATGCACATAATTTCAACTTATCCGAATGTATGTCAGTGATCAATCTGGTACAGGAAAATGTTTTTTTTTAAAAAGACATATTTTATTTGTCAGATTGCGCAAACATTGCAGGGCTCTGCACACCAGAGGCAACTGCCGAATCAAGCCATACATAGCGACAAAAGCAATTGACTTTTGTGAGGGACATCAAGATGCATAACAAACGCATGTAACATAGTACCAACCCCCCCCAACTCCCCCGCCCCTCCCCAGAAGTCGCACATAGTCCATATAGTCCTGTTCATGGCCTTTATACTGAATCTAGTAGTCCAATCATGATGGCACACATCCCCCCGGGTCCCCTCTCCCACCCAGCATCACCACAGACCCAATATGCACCAGAGATCACCCCAAAGGATGAGTCTCTGCTACAGCTGGTGGCTCCAGCCACAGACCCTGATAATCTGCCCACCGTTTCCATATTTTGTAATGCTTGCGCGGGCATCTCCTGGCTACAAAAATAGGCCGTTCTAGCCCCATACAAAAGTTCAAGCCATTCTTCCAAGCGGCGACCAATGAGGCCCGCGGTGCCTTCCACGCCTTGGCAATATCTCGCTTCGCCAATGTGAAGCCCAGTTGCCTTAGGTGCCGTTTATAGATATTACCCCCAATTCCTTCTAAAACATGAAGCAGGGCTAGCCGCGGCGTACGCGGGAGCTCCCACCCCAAGACCTCCTACAAGCAGGAAAACACCCCCTCCAAAAATGATCTAGGGAATGACAGTGCCAGATAGTATGTATGAACGTGCCCTCCTCCCGCCCACATCCAAGACAATCCGGGGAGGCAATCAACTCCACCCGCCACAGTCGTACCCGTGTAAAATAGACTCTGTGCAGATATTTAAACTGGATGAGGCAGAGGCACATCACTATGGCCGCTCCCCGAGGGGCCTCCAGGGCCTCCCTCCAGTCCTCCTCCTCCAGTGTGCCCACATCCACCTCCCAGTCCCTCCAAAGCTTCTGGAGTATGGGGGAGCAATGAGTAACCAGGGATTGATAGATCTGGGAGATCTTTTTTTCCCCCAGGTCCCCCATGAAGACTTTCGCTTCCAATGGACTGAAATCAGGGAGGGATTCCAACCCCTCTAGGCTAGGGGCCAGGGCGTGGCAAAATTGTAGATACCTATAGAATTGCGACCGTGGCATAAGGAATTCCCTCTGCAAATCCTGGAAGGACTTGAGCGTCGTGCTCCTCATAACATCCCCCAGGGTTGAAAATAAATACCAATATCATCCCATCTACAGAAGCCCTGGGGGGCTTCCAAATGGGGCAGGCGCCCATTATGCCAAAGCGGGGTCTCCCGGGTTAAGGTGTTCCACCAACCCATGCGCCGCAACGCCTGCCTCCAAACCAGGAATACCACCCGCGTGGCCTGCAGCAACGCACCCAGCAGTGGTGCCGAGTACAAAATGGTGTGAAGCGTGTGGGGCCCCATGAGCCAGCGCTCCAACGCGTAAGCTGGGTCCCCCCTGTCACCGTACCACCACTCATTAAGGACTAGTAGGTGCGAGGCTTGGTAGTATGAGAGAATGTCCGCGGACGCCAGCCCTCCACAATATGTGGACAGGAAACAGGTGCGCAAGGCCACTCGTACCTTCCCCCCACAAAAATTGCCCCAGCACAGAATTCACCAGCCGGAACCATCTGGGCGGGATCGGGTATGGGTGATTGTGTAGTTGGTAAACCAGCCTAGGAAGTGCCACCATCTTGAAGATTGCTGACCTACCATACAAAGCCAGAGGCATACGGGACCAGGATTTAATGTCTGCATGAACTCTCTCCCACACCGGAGCCAGGTTCCGCTCCCAGGAGATTGAGATTACCGGCACATCCGAAAGGAACACCCCTAGGTATTTCATGCCCCACACCGCCAACTGAACTGTGGATGCCCATGTACCCATTCTCACCTGATCCCCAAGAACCCATAGCGTAGATTTACGGGGGTTCATATATAACCCCGATGTCTCCCCAAATATCTGCATGATCCGCAGGAGTCGTGGTCCCGTCCTATCGAGTGCTGTAAGGAAAAAGAGGGTCACCCCAACCAATGGATCCCCAACTTACAGCCCATAGTCTCCGGGCCCGACCCCAACCAGCCCAAGACCTGCGGAGATCCAGGCCACAGTAAGACTCCCCTGAATATTACGTATCAGCACATGCACCAGACCAAACCACTGCAGCACCTAATTAACTTTAAATATTATGGGTCTAATTTCTGTCACCCAGGAGCAGGACCCCCCTAGAGGACGCCCCACAGGACAAGGAGCGCCGCCTGGATCGTGACCGTCTATTACCCCTCTGCTGCTGACCCCGGGGACCCCTCAGGGCCGCCTCGCTTGATGAGGAATCCGACTCCCTCCCAGGCGGCATATGTGCTCTCACTCGCACTGTTTCATCTGTCCATTTGAAGACGTCCTCCGGGGTGTCAAAGAAATGAGTGCGGGAATGGTACATCACCCGTAGGCGGGCCAGAAACAGGAGGGCGTATGGTAGTTTGAGATCTCTCAGGCAGGCCTTCGCAGCCATAAATGATTGACACTGTTGCTGCACTTGCCGCGTGTAGTCCGGAAAGATTAGAATGTGCGCATTTTCGTAGAGCAGAGGTTCTTTAGCCCGAGCCTGCTTCAGTATGGTATCACGGTGAGATAATTGAATAGTTTTGCTATTACTGGCCGTGGACAAGCCCCAGGCTGGGGTTTCTGCAGGAGTGTTCTGCGGGCCCGCTCCACAACAAAGCACCGGGACATGGCCTCCGGGGGGGAGCCAGCTTTCCAGCCATTGCGTGAGAAAACATTCCATGTTGCCCCCTTCACAGCCCTCCAGAAAGCCCACAAATTGAACGTTGTTGCGTCGGGCCGTCCTTCTGCGTCCTCAACCCGAAGCGCTAGGCCCTTCTGAGCAGTTTCCATAGCGGCCATCTTCTGTTTCAGGATTGTGACATCGTCCTCCACCCCCGAAATACGGGTCTCAGCTTCAGTGATGCGTGACACTGTGTTGCGCAAGTCCTGCCGCAGCAACATAACGTCCGAACCTACTGCCCCGATGTTGGCATCCAACATGTCCCTGGACTGGGTGATAGACGCCATGAGGGCTGCATTGTCTGGTATGGCCGCTGACTGGCCCCCTGCTGCACCCGCCGCCGCTCCCGGGCCGGTGAATTTGCCTATGGGCCCATGTTTGGTAGAGCCGCCGCTGCCTTTGTCCCTTGTCATGGCCGCTCCTGGGGTCCCCCCGCAGATCCGGACAGAGCCGGGGAAGGCGCAGACACCAAGATCACTCTGAAGCATGCCCACACAGTCCGGCAGGAGCCCCACACAGGTGTCCACAAGGAGCGGCACCGGAGCCAGGGCCTATGGTACCACCAGGGGCCCCCCGCAGCACGTGCGCGCAGTCCGACTGACCACGGATGCGATCACGCATAGGAACGGTTGGGGGGCCTGCCCACGTCTCTAGCTGTATATCCCCTTGCTGGCCGTACCAAACGCCAAGCCCAGGGGCCCTGCAGTCCGACCGGCCGCCGATGTGGGCAACCCCCGGGGGGAAAGAAATCAGAGGGGAGAAGAATACAGAGCAGATGGCAAATCACTTAGCTCCTCCCCACGCGGGTTGGTTGTGTAGCCGATCCCCTGCAGCAACTCTGGGCATGGGGGAAGGCACTGCCCAACCGCGTTGCCATCCCCACCCTCTGCCGAGGTGCTAACCACTGGGGAATGTCCCGATGACTGGGGAACTCCGCACCTTCCCTTCCAATCCTGTCACCTGCCGCACTGCAGAGTCACAAAGCGGCAGACGCAGAGAGCACCCCTGGGCCGGCCCACTCAGTCTGGCATGAGCCCCACGCAGGCACCCCCAGGAGCAGCCCCAGAGCCAGGGTCTACGGCACCTCCAGGGCCCCCCCCACAGCACGTGTGCGGTCTGACTGACCGCCGATGTGACCGCACTGAAGAGCGGTATGGGGGGCCTACTCACGCCTCAAGCTGCACATACCCACTGCTGGCCATAATAATTACCAAGCACAGGGGCCTCATGGTCCGACTGCCCGCCTATGTAGGGGACACCCAGGGGGGAAAGAGGAAATTGAGGGGGGGGGGGAATACAGGGCCGATTGTAGACCTCTCAGCTCCTCTCAACGCGGCTCGATTCTGCCGCCGGTCCCCACAGCTACTTCGGGGATAGGGGAAAGCACTGCCCAACCGCGCTGCCGGCCTCTCCGTCTGCCGAGGTCCTGAAGACAAGGGGACTCAAGCGTGGGCCGCCGCTCCTGCCCTCCTCGTCGCGCCTCACCTGCGCGGCCCGGTTCGTCAACCGCGTCTCCCCCTCTGCTCCCGTCACAGGCCACGCTGCAGAGTTACAGAGCAGCAGTTAGACTCCTGTCCACCATAACCTCCCCTCGATGACTCTAGGGCTCCCCGGCAGCCCACAGCAACCGCCAGCAGGCCAGGATCGCCACGTGTCCTCCGGCTCCCATCGGGCACCCCGAGCGCAACACCCCGGCTCCTCCGCCAGTAGCTAGGCCGCTCTCCACGTGGGCTTCACTCGCTCTGCCAGCATTCGTCACAGGTGCTTGAAAGTCACACCGAGCGTCTCTGGGGGTTTGCGGTGCTGCAGAGTCATCACGAGGATCTCTTGGAAATCAGGAGAGCCAAGATAGGTGCAGGATAAATGGCAGACTGGACGGAGCTCGCTCAGCACACGTCCGCCATGATGGCTTGCTAAGCCACGCCCCCCCAGGAAAATGTTTTTTAATTAAAGTTTTGACCAGTTATCTACAGAAAACCACTGAATCACATTTATCTTGTGTTTTAACCGCTCCAACTGGGTTAGCAGCGCACAACATTACAGGAATTACATTACATCGCTTACTAATGCTACCTGTAGAACATGAAAACAAATTGGAATATCACAAGCTATCTGGAGAAGCTTGTTATGAAGTTTCAAGAGTGCTAAAGAAAATGAAACTTCTGATCATTGATGAGGTGAGCAAGGTCTCACACTTAATGCTTGCCCTTGTGCATTTAAGAATGCAGCAAATTTTAAAAACAGAGTACGATGTCTTATTTGGATGAAAACGTGATAGTTTTTGGCAATCTACTGCAACTTACTCCTGTAAAAGGGCAACCAGTATTTAAAACACTTGTCCATGAAGACACCAGAAAGTGTTTGGGAAGAAGTGGAAATGTGAACATTTGGTCATATTTTGAATACAAAGAACTATGCGACAGGCAAGTGATGAAGACTATGGAGGTATTCTTCAAGATATAAGAATTGGTGTATTGACAGAACATGGTAAAGAAGCTTTGCAAAGTCGCTACTTACAAACTTGTTTCCAAATGAAGATATTGCACCGGAAATAATATACAAAAAAATCAGAGAAAATAAATCTATAATCTGCCTAATGCCAACACTGCGAGAGTGTTCTACATCAATGAAGAACTTTTAAAGCTGGAAAAACAACAAATAATAAAAATGGAAGCCATTGATAGAATAGAGCACAAATGTATTACTATTATTTTGACAGAAAAATTAAAAACAAAATTGGATTCATTGGAAAAATCTATATCTAAAACTGCTGGTTTAGAAAAGAATTTATATGTATGTGAAAACTGTCGGGTAATTTTACGGCGTAATTTGGATGTAGAAAAAGGTTTAGTAAATGGAGCAATGGGAAAAGTTGTTGATTTTGTTAATTATCAAAATAGAGATGGAATTGAATTTTTAAAGATTAAATTTGATCAGATTGAAGAAGTAAAACAGATTGGACGTTGTTCTGTCCATTTTTTGCTTGTTAAAGATTTGTATGTTCGTAGAAAACAGTTTCCTCTTTCTTTAGCATATGCGGTTGAGGTTCTGGACTTTTAAGAGTCCAGAGGTGTCAGGGAAACAACACCCGAAGACCCCTGAGTTCCCCCTGTCCCGGTGCACAAACAAACAGAGACACGGGCTTCTCGATGGCGGCGTCAAAGACCAAGGTTTATTTACTGCAGGGATACAGAAATCATAGGAACCACACAGAGGCAGAATCTAGGAGACTGTTCGAATTGTATTAAGTGGGTTGTTTCTTAAATACAAGAAAAATGTCTTGGGGCAACATTACACGAATATTTCTCATGCCCAACCCGGTATCCCGAACAGATAATAAATAAACATCAAACAATGATTAGTTGTAGGTTTTCGGTATTCGATCAGGCTCTCTTGTCAGTTCTTAATTCTCTACTTGATCCTCCTCATCATAAAAATCGTAACCTCCCCATTGTAAAAGCCCAGAAAGAAAGGAGCAGAGCCAGGTGCAAAGGATTGAAATGTAGGATAAGAGGTGTTTATGGATCATAAATGGGCAGGGCAATCGTCTTCGGCCTTTTCAGTCAGGACAACGGACACGAGAACCAGTATAGCAGGACTGGCCTCAGGCAAGGGAGGCAGCTTGATTCTGCCTAGTCATGTAGCGTCAGCCTTTCTCGGGGCTCGAGCTTACGTGTCCTTAACAAGGTGATCCTGCCGGGGTCATCGTCCGTTCATTGGCTATGTGAGGGCAAGAAACAAAATGGATGCCGTAACTAAAATGGGTGCCATGACTTTACTGACAGAATGCCCTATTTTCCAGTGAATTCATGCCAGTTGCGCAGCGAAAACACTGTCATGTATATAATGGATCATTTGCGGTTCATTGATACCAAAATCGTGTCAGTACTATGATACCGAATTCACGGGTTCGGATCGCTACAGAACCTCAGACCGTCCTTTTGCCCTTACATAGGCAATAACTCACTCTATGTCAGAGTCCATTTCTATGTTCATTAGGTCACTGATATGTTGTTGTAGCATTACTTTATCTCGTGATGCATTTCCGAAAACAGGTGGTCTCCTTACGCACGGTGAAACACAAACGCTACATAAGGCAGGGCCACACTGAATAATGAGACAGCACGAAAATAAAAATACTAACGTAACACCGAGGACCATTAGAACCTTCCACCCCATGCAGATAACAGATTCCAGAACCATCCCATTAGTGACCAGTCACCTTCCTCTACGTGAATGGAGTCGGAGATTTTGTGTAACTTAGAGATGGCCTTGTATACTGTTGGCGCATTATCTGGGATAAAAACGCAGCAACTTGATTGGATCATTTTGCATACCCCACCTCGATCTGCAAGTAACACGTCAAGAACCATACGGTTCTGTAACGTCATGAGGCGATCCGCTTGAAGCTCAGCTGTCAGGTTACTAAGGGCACCTGTAGTTTCGATAATGGTGGATTCAACTACTCGTGTTAGTTGACGCAGGTTTCTACTGTTGACCATAGGCCCCCAGAACGGGAGGAAACCTTTGAAAAAGTCTCCTGCTTCTTGGCCAGCAGTATCCTCTTTACTGAATACACCTCTCACAACTCTCGTTTTGTGATAATCCGGTGCAGCAGTGTATGTCGGAGGTAACAGTTGAGCGATATAACATGAGCCTGAGAAGTCAGCGGGCAGCCATGTATATGCTCTGTCTTGACAAACAAAATAGATACCCTTAGCGGCTAAGAATGCAGGGGAAGATTGTGACGGGAACACTTATGTTTCAATACAGTCACTCTTCCCTAGTCGAGCTTTCGGATTCCTCCCATTTCCTTGCAAACAGACCTGACCTTGGTGGGGTACGACCCAGATCGGAGTTGAGCTCTTATGTTTGTTCTCACCCAGAGTGATGCCATATTTTGTAATGTTCCACCCCATGTAAACTCGCAACTCATCCTTGGGAATGTACGGAGTGTTAGTGACATCTCTCACCATATCAGTGATTCCTTTTACCAAGGCTCTATTAGCAGAGTTATACCGGGTGGAACGCGGAGGTCGTGGAGGGTAGGTCTCTAGAGCATAGGCGAACATGGTTTGAAATGCCCAGAATGATCCATTATAACTGAAAGGCAGAACCAAATAAGGGATGCCCTTGTCCATGGTATGTGGTATCAGGCCACATACCCAGCAGTTTGTTGTGTTAATCACTAGTTGATGTTGGTGCAAGAGCTGAATGAAAGTGTTATTTATAAACTCAGAGCGTCGAGCTTGCTCGTGGGCAGGAAAAGGATGAAAAGAATTAATAGAACCAATAGTCGGGGAAACAGAAATATGGGGAGATACTGTAGACGTAACAGGTGCAAAGATCAATTGAATACCAAAAATAATTCCGCCTATCAGAGTTATAAAAACAATCAGAAGTGTCAGGGCACATTGCATTAGGAAACATTTACTATACAATATGTCATAAATTTTGTCTTGTGCACCTTTATGACTTTAACCCGTCGTGATTCAGGAAGCTCCATCTTCTACAACCGTTCGCAACGGATGGTTTGTACCTGTTAAAAACTTACCTCTGTTTATCCTGGGAGTTCCCAAGACAAACAGAAGAAACCGACCTAATGTCTGATTCCCTGTAAATTAAAACAAGGCACACGTTACGACCCTACGGTAACCCAGATGGCAAGGTGAAAGAAACATAAAAATAAAAAATAAAAATTCTAGCAAACTTCCTGATTGACTGGAATGTAGTATGATCAAAACAGTTTTACAGTCTTTAAACAGAAGGGCGATAATGCAATGTCATTAGTTCATAACATGAGAACGTAGATTATATCTGTACTTTCCGGGTCTTGTTTGGTCTGGAAATAGCTGGTCTACAGGTGCAGAAAGGTTCGATTCCACAGGCGACAAGTGTTCACTTTGTACAATGCTCGGTTCAGGATTCAAAGGAGTGGTTTCTGCTGAGGTGCCAAAGTTCTGCGTTTTAGTTCATGGATGGTCCGTTAGGTACTCTGCATCGCTGAAAGGGATGTGCCTAGGAACAGGTTCTGTCTCGGATACACCAATTCCCTGTCTAACCCAATTGTCATAGGGGAGTGGGAGAGGGACACGCTTCGTGTGGCTGGCGTGCACCCAATTTTTCCTGCCAGCTAGGCGTACTGCAGTTCTGGTTACGAGGAGGACCTGGAACGGGCCCACGAATCTTGGCTGAAGGTTTCGAGTGCGTTCAAAGTTCCGCACTACAACCTGGTCGCCGGGTTTCAACATATGACCTGGACTCTCCGGCAGTTTAGGCAAGGATTCGAATACCTGTTGATGAATAAGGCTCAGTTTAGCAGTCAGATCATGAAGGTAATCAATCAACATTGGGTATTCTATCTGTCTGAATTCCTTTGGCCTAGGGACTCCCCAAACATTAGCAGGGCGGCCGAACACAATCTCATATGGGCTAAGCCCTACTCGAGAATGTACAGTCGCTCTGGTGGACAGTAAAGCTAGAGGCAGTGCGTCTGGCCAAGAGAGACCAGTGGAAGCTTGAATTTTCGCAAGCTTCAGCTTCAGGGTGCCATTGTACCCTTCCACCAATCCTGCTGACTGTGGATGGTTCGCACTGTGGAATTTTTGTACAATTCCTAGACCTGCACACACACTCTTCATAACTTTCCCTACAAACTCACTTCCGTTGTCTGACCAAACAATCCGTGGCATACCATACCTAGGGAAGTATTCTTTGAGGAGGATTTTGGCAGTGGACATGGCAGTGTTATCCTTTAATGGGTATGCCTCAATCCATCTTGAAAAGGCACATACTACCACTAGGACATACTTAAGATTGTTACACCTGTCCATGTGGATATAGTCCAATTGAATCACTTCAAAGGGACATGAAGGGGGAGCAAAATGACCAGTTGGGGTTGGGGTTCCCTTGCCAGGATTATGCATCAGGCATACCATGCAGTTTTTCACCACTCTTTCCGCACACTTAGTAATTCCATCGTTCTTCCATACTGGACCTAACATTTTACAGATCCCTTTCGAACTGATGTGCGCTGCTCCATGCGCCATCGTGACTACCGCAAGTACATACGCGTCAGGTAACATCCAACGTTGCTGCTCAGACAGATCAATCCAACATCCACTTGGATCCATTTTACCCGTTTTCTCCTTCCATTCATTCTTCTCATTTTCAGTTGCCTCATTTTGGATTGCTTTCACACTGTCAATCGTATTCTCACACATTCCTGATTCAGCAATCCATCTTGCAGACGTTGCAACATACATTTGGCTCGTCATGTTCTTGGCCGTTTCTTTAGCGACCTCATCAGCAAACGCATTCCCTCGGCCAACATTATCCGTAATCTTTCGATGTGCACTACACTTCACAATCGCAACTTCATTCGGTAGGGTCAGGGATTCTAATAGATCGTTGACTAATTGTCCATGTTGGATCTTAGTTCCGTGGGACGTGAGAAAACCTCTTTCTTTCCAGAGACGCCCAAAATTGTGTGCGACGCCAAAGGCGTACTGGCTATCAGTAAACACATTCACTCTCTTTCCCTCAGCTAAAACACACGCTCTTGTCAATGCAATTAATTCTGCTGCTTGGGCAGAATTCTGACTCACTCTTGCAGTCTCAACAATCGTACTCAAAGTCGTAACTGCATACGCGGCCGTCACATCACCATTCTGTAGTTTAAAACAGGACCCATCGACATATAACGTGCCGTCTGGGTCTGATAACGGAGTATCTTTCAAATCAATTCTACCTTTTGTCTCTTCCTCAGTTCTGAAACAACAATCATGGGCTCTGAATCACTCGACTCCTGAGTAGTCGGCAACAGTGTTGCTGGATTCAATATGTTGCATCGCTTGATCTGAATGTGACTTGCCAAAAGCGTCAGCTCATAGCCTGATAATCTAGCACTGGTGAGGTGCTGAGTTTTCGTTCTATTCATGAGTGTATCCACAGCATGTGGAACCATGACTACTAACATGTTGTTCATGACTAGTCCAGCAGACTGTCGAATAGATACTGCGGCTGCTGCCGTGGCTCTTAAACAACTTGGCAATGCTCTGGCTACCGGATCTAATGTGGATGAAAAATATGCACAAGGCCGTTGTTTGTCGCCGAATTGTTGTGTTAATACACTCAATGCACAACCTTCTCTTTCATGGACATATAGTGTAAACGGCTTACTGTAGTCAGGAGTACCCAACACAGGAGCTGAACACAGCGCATCACGTAAGTCGGAGAAGCTCTGTTGACATTCATCAGACCATGGCAAAGGGCTTGGAACACCTTTTCCAGACAGGGCTACCAATGGTTCTGCCATGAGAGAAAAATTTGGGATCCATTGCCTACAGTATGACGTAATACCCAAAAACGCACGCACTTCTCTTTGTGTGCTTGGTACAGTCATCTGTGAAATTGCTTTGATTCTCTCTGGGGTCAACCTTCTTCCCTCCTTTGACAAAAGATGACCTAAGTAGGTCACTTCTTGGCAACAATATTGCAGTTTAGAAGGTGACACCTTGTGATGTAAGTCTGACAAATGACGCAATAAAGAAATTGTAGCTGCTTTGCAAGTTTCCTTGTCATCAGCAGCCAGTAAAAGATCGTCTACGTATTGGATCAGAGCAACACCATGAGGAAGTACAAGAGCGTCTAATTGACTTTTTAATGCTTGGCTATAAATTGAAGGGCTTTCACAATAACCTTGTGGAGCGCGTTTGAATCTGAAACTGCGTCCTCCTAATGAGAAACCAAAAATGTCTCTACTTTCTTCTGCTATGGGAATGCTGAAAAATGCATTTTTCATGTCGATCACCGTAAACCATGATGCCGATGCAGGAATCAACGTCAATAATGCAGTGATATCTGGGACTACAGGAAACTGTGGAATCACTATTTTGTTAACTTCTCTGAGGTCAATCACAAATCTGTAAATTGGTGGTTTAGAAGGGTCAGTACGTTTCAGAATTGGCAGAACAGGACTATTGCAGACGTTTCCTCTAGTTTCCTCTATCACATCTTTCTGTATCAAGTCTTTTACAATTAGTAAGAGTGCTTGTTCACCTTCGTTTGAAATCCGATACTGTGGGATTCGTGGAAATTTAACATTCGCTTTTAGACTTACCACGTAAGGGGGAATTTCCAAGAGGCCTACATCGTTGGGACCAGTTGCCCAAAGAGTATCAGGGAGAGAACGCAACTCCGGTGGGAGCTTGTCCATCGACATGTACATCGGGGAGATGACTCCTTTACCTAATGTGAGCTGTACTCCCGAAGGAGAACAGTACAACGTCGCATGCAGGTGTTTCAACAGGTCTAAACCAAGCAGATTCTCATTACAACCGGTTGTTAAAATGAGGGGTGCTTCTAGCTCGCATGGCCCAACAGTGATAGATAAAGGACTGGACACAGGATTGTGAACAGGGGCGCCTGAGAAACCTACTGAAGTGTTCGTTAAGCCGGACAAAGGTGCGCCAGGGAGTTTCGCACGCATGATTGAACTTTTTGCCGCACCAGTATCCAACAGAAACGGTTCGACCACGCCTGAGGTAACTACTGTGACATAAGGTCCACTCTGATCAACTGGAACTGATACTACTCCCTCTCTCTGCCTGCGGCTGTCCTATTGTTCGTTTCTTTGAATCTCTTCATTATGATCATAGTAATCTTCAACATGATACTGTGGAGATCTACCTGGCTGCGTAGGTTGTACATTTCGCTGGTCGAAATAATTCGATTGGCGATCAGCCTGTGGTGTCATCGTACCACGCCCTCTACCTCTAGGAGCTTGCATAAATCCAACATTACCTCTCTGAGCTGGGACACCACTAGTTTGTGGGTGTAGTACTGGACACTCATTCTTATAATGACCCTCCTTTTTACAATAGGCACACTGATTCCATGCTAACTGTTGTCGGGGAAAACTATAATTAAATCTCTGGGCCGTCCCTTGCTGGAATTGTGGCTGCTGCTGAAACTGGGGTCGCTGCTGTGAGTCTGACTGATTCGAACGAGGCGGATATGCCTGTTGCAAAAGAACTTTGGTTTTTAAATCTTTTGTTTTCTTTTCTGACTTTTCCTTCTCTTCTTTCTCTCTATTCTCGTAATACTGTGCAGTTGCAAGTATCTGTGCTGTCGTCGACACTGCCCATGCACTTTCAGAATCCTTTAACTTGTTACTAAGCTCAGGTAGTAAATTAAACACGAACTTATCAACAAACAATCTCTGACCTCCCTCGGTACTCATATCTTGCCCACTGTGATCTACGAAGGTCTCTTCAAATCTAGTGAAGAAGTCAGAGACGCTTTCGTCCTTCTTTTGCTTGCATGCTGATAGTTTATCCCAATTTACTCGTAACGCTGGCATCAGCGTTTTCATCAGGTTAATTATTCTGCCAGGTAAGTCAGCAATCAGAGGTTCAGGTTTAGCTCCACCAACCTGCTGTGCGTCTGCCGCTACGATAGCTGGCCAATCACCTCCTAAGGCGACTGGGTGGTTCTCTTGCCGAATCTTGGCCCATATAGGTTGTGGTACTACATTACCAAACAGCATTTCAATGTCTGCCAAATTCATGATACACGCTTGGACTGTCTGTGTTAATTCTTTGTAATAACCAGCAGGATTCTTACGAGGGTCTGGTAATGCTTGTTTTACCGCTAATACTTCAGCCCGTTTCCAAGGAATGTGTATCCACACTCTCTGGAATTGTGCTGGAGCAGCTGCAATACCCAAGTTCGCATCAGCGGCAACTGCTTCGCGCCATATGGGCGGAACTTCTCTCATCGGATACTGACCTCGTCTTTTCCTAGTTATCGGTGTACCATCAGGGTCTCTTGTCGCCCGAAAAGGGGACTCATCCCTATAAGCTAAAATTAATTCTATCGCTCTCCCTACTTCTGAACCTATCACCATTCCTGCGGCAAATTTCTGCTGAATATTTATTAAATCAGAAGGGACGGAATCTAAGTCATCATCTTCCCATTCCTCACGCACAAGAGAACACATCACGTCAAAAACATAACGTTGAGTTGGTTCATTCCACTGCATAAATGTGTCTAATACTCTTCGTGCATCATACTTCACAGCTTTCGACATCCACCTAAGAGCTGTCGAATCTAACGTCTCTCGTTCCTCGGGACCAGGAAGCTGGCTACGTCTCTGTATAGAGTCAGAAACGGGGGTCCCAATTAAGGACCTGTAAAGAGGGGTTAATATATTAGTTACAGAGTCGGTTATTTTCCGACGAACGGAAAGCGGAGTCAGAATGACAGGGCTTGGGGACAGGGCAGCTGAAGCAGATGAAGTAGTAAGGGTAGGAGTAGTAGGTAAAGCAGTTTGCGAAACGATAGGCAAAGGCGGAATAGGCGACCCAGGAAGAGGGGGTGCCATAGGATCATTGACCACGGGAAAGACAGGAGCTGGATTCAAAGGGAGTGGAGCACCTATCCCAGGCTGACCAACAACTGGCTGTACAACAGGTAGTAACTGTGGTACTGTAATACCCTGTGCATACGGTGGAGGTGAACTCAACAGGTAAGACAACAGGGGATCCTTTTCAGGGTCCTCTATCGGCTTAGCAGGACAAGATGGCAATACAGGGTAACATTTATCAATTGCCAAATTATGTTTTCTACTCGCCATCTCCATTGCTTTCTCGGTCTCGTTGACATGCAGCTGCCTAGCAGACTCCATTAAAGTCAACCCTTTCTCTTTCTGTTCTTTCTTTGTTTTCCTAATTTCTCTCTGTTTGGCTTCTTTGCGCCATACGCGAAAAGAATCAAACATCGCCGGCCGGGCTTTTCTCTTAAACAACTTCATTTCTAGATTATCTAGAATTTCCGTTTCGAAACTACCATGCGGTGGCCAACTAAGGACACCATCTTTCTTGGTATAACGGACCCATACTTCATTATACGTAATAGGACCCACACCATGTTTACAATAGAGCTCATATGTAGGAGTCCCAATCGGAGGAACCAAACACGAGTCCTCCAACCGTGAATCCCCGTTGCAACGTAACCAGGACAAAAAACAATTGTTACCCTTAGTCATGACTACAAAGACAAATTCCAACCAAAATGCGCAGAGAACTTAGGCCTACCAAAATGAACCAATACCAAATACCAAGATTATCTTAACAAGAGCAACCAATGATAATCTACAAATCCAAAACGTATCCGAATAACCAAACTGAGCACAACCCACTTAATACTTAACTGAAATGTGGAAGACGTCACCAAGGAGAACCCGTCTTCGTCTCGCCGTACTAAGGTCTGCACCTCGGGTCCAAGACAGGGCGACAGTCAAGGCAGCGGTCCTCTGTAGCCGTCTGGGAACGGGAACCCTCGTGGAAGAGATCGTCGGGCCACTTTTACGACATGCAGGGATCGATGAAGCGGGGTACCTCCCTCCGGAATCTTCACACGAAACTTCTCGAACTTTTCAGGCTTTGGACCGGTACCGGATGACGTCGCCCCACTTGGGCGCCAATTTGAGGTTCTGGACTTTTAAGAGTCCAGAGGTGTCAGGGAAACAACACCCGAAGACCCCTGAGTTCCCCCTGTCCCGGTGCACAAACAAGCAGAGACACGGGCTTCTCGATGGCGGCGTCAAAGACCAAGGTTTATTTACTGCAGGGATACAGAAATCATTGGAACCACACAGAGGCAGAATCTAGGAGACTGTTCGAATTGTATTAAGTGGGTTGTTTCTTAAATACAAGAAAAATGTCTTGGGGCAACATTACACGAATATTTCTCATGCCCAACCCGGTATCCCGAACAGATAATAAATAAACATCAAACAATGATTAGTTGTAGGTTTTCGGTATTCAATCAGGCTCTCTTGTCAGTTCTTCATTCTCTACTTGATCCTCCCCATCATAAAAATCGTAACCTCCCCATTGTAAAAGCCCAGAAAGAAAGGAGCAGAGCCAGGTGCAAAGGATTGAAATGTAGGATAAGAGGTGTTTATGGATCATAAATGGGCAGGGCAATCGTCTTCGGCCTTTTCAGTCAGGACAATTGACACGAGAACCAGTATAGCAGGACTGGCCTCAGGCAAGGGAGGCAGCTTGATTCTGCCTAGTCATGTAGCGTCAGCCTTTCTCGGGGCTCGAGCTTACGTGTCCTTAACAAGGTGATCCTGCCGGGGTCATCGTCCGTTCATTGGCTATGTGAGGGCAAGAAACAAAATGGATGCCGTAACTAAAATGGGTGCCATGACTTTACTGACAGAATGCCCTATTTTCCAGTGAATTCATGCCAGTTGCGCAGCGAAAACACTGTCATGTATATAATGGATCATTTGCGGTTCATTGATACCAAAATCGTGTCAGTACTATGATACCGAATTCACGGGTTCGGATCGCTACAGAACCTCACGGTGACCATTCATAAATCTCAAGGTTTAAGTGTAGATAGCGCTTTGGTAAACATTGGAAATACCATGTTTAAAGAGGGAATGGCATATGTTGCATTGTCTGGAGTCAGAACTTTATCTGGATTGTATTTGATTGATTTTGATGAGAGAAAGATTAGTGCAGATGCAAATTGTGTAAGAGAGAATAATCGGTTAAGAAGACTGTATGCTCCCAGTTTAGGTGAATATCCTGTATATCAAAAGCGTGTAGAAGGTCAAAAATGAAAATATGAGAATATCTGTAGTGAAGTTGGAAAGAAGAAAAAAAATCAAGACAATGTTGAGATTCCAAGCATAAAGAAAAGGGACAATGTTGAAGAGATTGTTGGATATGAGTTAGAAAATAGTTCAAGTATCAACTGCTATGCTAATGTAGTGGTGAACGTCGTATTTTTTCTAG
This sequence comes from Triturus cristatus, assembly GCF_964204655.1. NCBI lineage: Eukaryota > Metazoa > Chordata > Amphibia > Caudata > Salamandridae > Triturus > Triturus cristatus. The sequence continues at coordinate 781,687,933 of NC_140589.1, forward strand.
AAAATCTCCAGCAGCAAATTATGGAGAATCGAGAAAATAAGTTTTGTTCCTTGTTGCATTCTATTTTTGAAAAATTGAGAAATGATAAAAGTAAAATCCAAAGTGTTTCTGGTATTTGGAATCTTATGGATATATGTTCTGGTTCTTCACAATTTACACAGAAAGTGCAACAAGATGCTCAGGAATTTCTTATGTATATGCTTGCAGTATTGGAAGATGAAGGAATACAAATTGAAAATCTGTTTGGACTTTGTTATACATGGAAACATGAATGTGTCTACCACTAAGCTAGACACTGAAAGATTCATATATTTGACCATACCAGATTGTAAAACAGTGTCTTTTAACAAAATAGTTAAATCAGCTAATCAAAATATGCAGTGTAGCCACTGCAAATTAGAAATGTTATCAACATTATTTATACAAAGGTTTGGACAATATATCATTTTAATGATACGTTGTAGAGCAGATGGAAGAAAAATGGAAACTTTAATAAAATATTTTGTGGCAAGTCAACTATCAATATCAGGAAGAACTTTCGTAGCAGTAGCAATCATTTTCCACGGTGGACCTTCTACGATATCTGGACACTCCACAGTCTATTCAAAGTGCAATAAAGGATGGACATATTGTAATGATGCCCATTTGTTTTTCAAATATCGGTTGCCTAACAAATTACCAAATTCATACCTGATATTCTTAATGCCAAAGTTCTGAGAACACAATTCGGCCTATTGGGAATATGTCAATATGAATTAATGAATTTATTTTGGATTTATCATTCGGCCTAGTGGAAAGATATCAATATGAATTAAGAAGTGTATTTTGGATATTCTCACTGCCAATGTTTTAAAGAACATCATTTAGAGTATAGGGAAGTTATGAAGAATTGCTGATTTATTTATCATTTCTGTTCTTTGATATTGTATTTAGAAAATTCTCTTAGAAAGAAGCATTTTATATATTTGATATTTGTATTATATGTAACGTTATTGAGGATGTTTATTTTAGGAAATGTGAACAGTGATAGTTGACTTTGTTGTAAATATTTGTTTTTTTTTAACAATCTTATTGATTGTATTTTTTTGCCCGCTGTTATATGATGAGCAACATTGAAATCACTGTCTATGGTGAAATTCAATAGATTCTGAGAACAGCAAAAAAGGCAAACTGAATATGTTATATAATGGTAAAATTATGTTGTGTTCTTTAACTCATAATATTATATGTTATAACTGTATTTTTTCTTCTCTTTTACAGACCCTAATTCTAAGGTTTGTACGTTTTTAAAATTTAAATTATAAAAAACAACTGCAAAAATTATTTCAAATACTTTGATATCTACTATTGTAAAGGTAAGATTAAGTAACCCAAACACTATCCATGCACTACTACGTTCACCTCTGCACTATCGATACAGTCCTCTAACCACCTAGACACTGCTCATCAACATCTTAAATTCCCCATGTACTACCCATGCAGTCCACCAATCACCCTGTCACTCCCAATACACTCCTCGAGTCACCCAGCCAGCACTTATAAATTCACTCAGGCCCTCTCCTTTCAGTACTCTAATCATCTACCCAGTACTCATGTACTAATGCTATTACCCAGTCACAAACACATGCACTGCTGCAATCCTTTGAGTGCTACCTATACAATTTAGTGATCTCCCTGTTACTATGTATGCAGTCCTCCAATCACCAAGCCAGTCCCATGTCCTTATCCAATCACTCTGCCAAAACCCAAGCACTTATATATTCACCATGCACTCTCCTTGCAACACTCTAAGTGTCCGGTCACTATCCATGTACTCATGCAATGACCCAGGCACTAACACATGTAGTGCTACAATCAGATGTGCACTATCCATGCAATCCTCTAACCACCTCCATAGGACTGATTCACTCCTCCAATTACCCAGGTAGTACCCATGCAGTCCAGCAATCACACTGTCACTTTCCGTGCACTCCTCCAATCATCCAGCCAGTACCATGTCCTTATCTAATCACTACGCCTATACCCAAGCACTTATAAATTGACCATGTACTCAAATTGCAGTACTCTAATCATCTAGTCAGTACCCATGTACTCATGCAATTATCCAGGCACTTATTCATGCACTTTTACATTCCTTTGACTGCTACTTATACAGTTTACTAATCTCCCTGTTACTACCTATGCACTCGTTCAATTACCCAGCCAGTCCCATGTCCTTATCCAATCACTCTGCCTAAACCCAAGCACTTATAAATTCATCATGCACTCTCGTTGTAGCACTCTAAATATCCAGTCACTATCCATGTACTCATGCAATGACCCAGGCACTAAGACATGCAGTGCTGCAATCACATGTGCACTATCTATGCAGTCCTCTAACCACCTACACACTACTGATTCGGTCCTCCAATTACCCAGATAGTACCCATGCAGTCCAGCAATCACACTGTGACTCCCTGTGCACTCCTCCAATCACCCAGCCAGTACCATGAACTAATCCAATCACTCCACCAAAACCCAAGCACTTAAAAATTCACCGTGGTGTCAACTTTCAGCACTCTAAGTAACCAGTCACTATCCATGTACTTGTACAGTTACCCAGGCACTAACACATGCAGTTCTATAAACAGATGTGCACTAGCCATGCAGTCCTCTAACCACCTCCACTCTACTGATTTACTGCTCCAATTACCTAGGTAGTACCCATGCTCTCCAGCATTCACACTGTCACTCTCCATGCACTCCTCCAATCAGCCAGTCAGTACCATGTCCTTATCTAATCACTGCGCCAAAACCCAAGCACTTATAAATTCACCATGCACTCACATTGCAGTACTCTAATCATCCATTCAGTACCTGATGATGATGATGAAATAAGCTTTATTTCGATAAAAGAATATCTTAAAAAGCACAGACAAATATAAATTGTAAAAACAAGTGATGCCAAAGAATAAATCATGTAAATATAATGTCAACATGATCCCAAGATATACAAAGAATTATAAAAAACATATAAACATTATAAATAGGACAATATAAAATAGATATGCAGACAGGCAATGTAAAACAGTCTGACTACTTAGTCAAGGGCTGCAAGGCCTTTAGACCTTAAAAGCCAGGACCACCTCAAATATTTCGATAGGGCGCAAACAAAGAGAGATCGTGTGTCTGATTTAAGAATACTCAGCGCTATGAGGTGGTCACGCGTGCCCAAAGTTCTGCATAAAGGTTTGAGCCAATATGATCTTGGGATTTTATATTCTGGGCATGCAAAAAGCACATGTGCAAGAGATTCAGGTTTAGTTACACAGAAAGGACAGGTGGGCGAAGTTTGGAAGGGAGGTTTCCAGCGGGCAGTCAGCTCTCGTACTGGAAGAGTGCCAATTCTAAATTTGAAGTAGAGGGCTCGATCGTATGGCTTCTGAATAATGTCAAGATAAGGCTCAAAATGAACGTTATCTTTGAGGAGAAGAAATTCGGTAGTACATCTACTGGAATGGGAGCTGGAATTCCTTTTTCCTATAAATCAACTCCAGTAGAGTTTCTTCAGCTCGGCTTTCGGGGGCGAAGTTCTATTTATCCAGGCGTCTTTTAGGCCAAGATCGAAGAGCAGGGACTTTACCTCTTTTAACCATTTGATTTTGTTCCAAGAAGGCATGGAAAGTATTTCGGATAGGCCCTCCGCATACTTGGCTAACTCGGGGGTCCGCCAGAGCCGAGCCCAGAGAAGTAAAGGACGTAGTTTGGCCAGATCTTTCAACGCATGGCACCCTAGATCCGAAAGTAAGGGCACTATAGGTGTACTCTGCGGAAGTGCCATCAGTTCCTTGTAGAAACTGGAATCGGATTTGGCAAGTTCCTCAATATTGTTTGAGCCCCATAATTCGGCTCCATAGAGTGCCGAACTCACACCCTTAGCTTTGTAGATGTCCAGTGCAGGGGCTATTGGTCTAGATGAAGAGGAACGATGTTCTCTGAGGAGGGCACCAGTGACCCTCTTATGAGATAGAAGCATTTTATGCAAGTGAGATGTCCATTGCATATTATCTGTGATGCGGATGCCTAAGTAATCAAACTCTTTGACCCTTTCAAGAGGGACTGCATTCAAGACTGGAGGCTGACCTAAATTTTTGGGTGGATTTAAAATTAGGTATTTCGTTTTGGTGGTGTTGATGATGAGACCTCTATCATTACAGAAGGATTGGAAACTATCAAGAAGGGTTTGCAAGCCCATAGGTGTTTTGGAGAGGAGGAGGGTGTCATCAGCAAACAGGAGAGTTGGAACACGTTCGCCCGCCAGGGATGGTGCATCAGCAGGAACTTTCAACAGATGGTCCACTACCCCATTCACATAAAGTGAAAAAAGGGTGGGAGCAAGAACACACCCCTGGCGGACGCCCCTGTTTACTGGAATTCTCTCAGTTTTTTGGCCCTGTTGACCCCAACGCACTTGGGCATAATTGCCGTCGTGGAGTTTTATTAGCAGGGCCAATATGTAGGAAGGAATGTGCATGTTGGATAAAACACGCCAAAGGGTATCGCGGGGGACAAGATCGAACGCTGTTTTTAAATCTATAAAGGCCAAGTAGAGACTGCCTTTTCCAAGGAGGACAATCTTCCAATAGATAAGGATCAGTCTGAAGACCTGTTCTATAGTGCCTGTCCCGACCCTAAAACCTGCTTGATAATCTGAGAGAACGTTGTTGTCATTTGCCCAAGTAAGTATCCTTTCCAAAATCACTTTCCCAATAACCTTCTGAGATGAGTCGATCAGGCTTATTGGGCGGTAATTAGCCGGATCTCCTCGGACACCCTTTTTGAAAATGGGAACAGCCTCAGCCCCCTTCCATGACTCAGGGACTGGGGCGCCGTTAACAATAGCATTAATAAGGGTCGAAAGGAGCGTCCCCCAACTTGATGGATCAAGCTTAAGCACATCGCCGGGGATACCGTCCGGACCAGCTGCTTTCTGCGGGACAATAGACTGGATAGCACTGTATACCTCCCTGTCAGAGAAGGGGTCAATTTTCTGGGCGTCCATGAGGGGAAGCGTCCCCTCAGGGAAGAACTTCTCCACCGTCTCGGATCGAGTGGAATAGAGATTGAGGAAGTGCTCATACCAAACTAAACCAGTGATATTGCATGTCAGAAGTTCATGGGCTGGTCTATTCTTTGATCTTATTGCGTCCCAGAAGGCACCGGGGTTACGTTTAAGGGAAGCCTCCCTTAGGGTCAGCCAAAACTGTTCCTCCCAAGACTTTTTTGCTTTGGAAACCGAGGTCTTATAATCTTTCCTAGCTTTCTGGATCATGGGTGTATTCCCACTTTTTAGAGCCACTATTAGGGCAGATTTGTTAGTCCTGCAACTTTGCGAATACCAGCCATTCTTGGAGATGGGCTTTAGCCCTCCCCTCGGCAGGCCACCTTTGCAATGTGTTGGAAATAGATTCCCCAATTTAAGGATGGTATCTTGAAAGACTAATGGAGCCCTATTAAGGGAATCCTGAATATTGGAGGTTGGAGTTAGCTCGGCTTGCGTAGCGTGTAAAATAGTCCTGATTGATTCGACTTTGCCATCATCCAACATTACTTTGCGCCATTTGAGGCGCCTCTCACAGTTGGTGGGGATAACCTCCGAAGATTGGAGGGGGTTAGCCACCAATGAAGACAAGGACCCATGTGATTGTGCCCAGAGTGAGTTTAGACAAAGAGAGGTTATGGTCGCTATCATGAGAGGGAATTATTTCCATGTCCACCATGTGTGTCCAGAGCTCGAGATCGAGAAGTATATAGTCGATCCTTGAGGTGTGATTAGGTCTGTTGTACGTGTGGGCGCCCTGGAGGTCAGAGGGTGTTCTACCATTGGCCGCCCTTAGGCCAAATTCTAGTGACATGGTGTTCAGGAATACAACAGATTTAGTCCATCTCTTGATAGGGGGCAATGTTAGTAGTGGGATACCTCGCTTGACGTCATCCTCTAGTAGATCGGGAAGGTCTGCTGAGGCAAGGGGCTCGAAGGAGCAGTTAAGGTCGCCTGCTACTAGGACGTAAGCTGCATGGTGATACTTGCGTAGTTCACCTTCAAGAGATACAAGCGCAGGTGATAGACCACCTCCGCTAAGGCCCCTCACATAGACGTTAAATATCTCAAGAGGTTTCCTTCCCTGGGCTCCCTTAAGGGTAAGCCTTAGTATGTCAGGGGAGACAATGTGTGCCCGCCTAATGGTACACCCAAGGGAAATACTAACCCAGATCAACAGGCCACCCGAAGGACGACCTCTTCCTGTTGGAGATAGGATGGCTGGTATAAAGAAGGTGGTGTAGCCAACCATATGATACGGCTCTACAGCCCAAGTCTCCTGGAATATACAGATGTTGTAAGATGTTATAGAGGACTCCCAATGAGGAAGGTCAAATTTGCTGGCGAGACCGGCAACATTCCAACTTAGAATCCTAAGGAGAGTAGTGGTGGTGGCTACATCTTGTGGGATAGGTAAGTTGGAAGAGTCAGGAGTGACCTGAGTCGAGTTGCTGGAGGAGGGTGATAGAGGATGATTAATACCCTGTGGAGTTGGAGTAGGCTGGGGACAGGGCTGCTGGGCATATGGACCCAAGCCGGTTTGCAGAGGCTCCCTAACCGAGTCAGTGGCTACTTCGTGATCATCTGCAATACTTTGGGCACCGGCAGAAGAAGGAATATCGGCCTCAGCTGAGGTTCCATGTCAGTAGTGCTCATAACGACTATGAGTGTCGTAATAGTTGCTTGAGGCAAACGTGGAGGAGGCCTTATTGCTAGTGTTCCAGACTCCCTTAGGATACCCATCACAAAATGGTTGAAGAAGAGGATATTGGTAATGGGAGTAAGGAGTGCCAGAGTAAAATTGGCTTAAATCTAGACATCCTATGGCACTCATAGTGGGTTGGTGGTAGTTGCAGATTAGCCTTGCAACCCGAGGATCTCTAAAATTTATGATGACACAGTCACCAGGGACGTTTTTTGGTTTATTGCCCACCCAAGATACCCTTCTGACATTGAGAACATGACCGTCCAGATCATATGGGAGCGGTCTATTAGTATTCAGCCAGTGTGTTGTTTTATTACGCAGTTCGATGTAAGATTCTGGCTTGTCAGATTTAAGGCAAGGAACTCCAGTCAGGATGGCAACAAGGGGTAGGCACTCCGGTGGAAGGTTAACATGAGGTAAACTCAAGTCTTGGCCGGTAGAAGGAACTTTAGGATGGGCTTGTGTGTGATCATTGTTGTATAGTTTAGGGAGGTTCTGTTCGGGCTCTACAGAGCTATCAGTCGAGCCGGAAACCTGTTTTTTATTATTAGAAAGGTTGACCAAGTGAGTATTGGGTAGTGGAGGCCTTAGGGCTGGTGGAGGAATTCCATTCTTAGGGCCTGAGCTTGAGGCAGCATATGATTTAGGCAATGCAGCTTGGGGCGTGGACTCAATGGAAGTAATTGAAGAGGGGTCGACATTAACACCATGACCCTGACCCGTCTTTGCGTGTAATTTGATTAGTGACTTAAGAGAGAAGAAGTTGTCCAGAGAGGCTTGCTCAAATCTCTCAAGCCTCTCGGACAATAATCTCACTCTTTCCGTCATAGGAAGTAACAGGGATTTAATCAGTACTTCAAGTTAACCAATAATTGGAGGCAGGGGTTCAGGGACAGTTTGTGAACCATATTGTTGAAGGAATTGCTCTGCGGGGATATGGGTAGGCAAGATGGTAGAGTGGACAGGAGAAGATCTTATCCTCTGCTGATGTGAAATAGGCAGTGCTGTTCGACCCGCTTTCTTACCCCCGATAGTGCGTGGTTTACTTTTGTATTTCTTCGATACTTTTGCGTAGTCCTCCTTGTTACCACTAGCTGCTCTTTTCCTTTTACTTGGAGCGGGTGTTGGGTCTGCTATAGTAGGTGACCCAGTGAACGCAGGAGTTACAGGGTGTGAGGTGATAGTAATAGCGGAGTCGGAAACTGCCTGGGAAGTAACTAACAAAGGGGAGTATGAGAGGTTTTGCGATGTAACTTGAGCGGGGTCGATGGGATTGGTGAAGTTTGAGGCCGCACTCGGCGGTGAACGCTGCAAAGTCTCAGTTGCAGTGCCATCCACTTGAGTGATCGATCTGGCGGGAGACACAGCTCGCGCAAATGCACCCATTGAAGAGCGCTTATCTTTTAGTGCGTCGAGAGAGAGTCTCCGCTCTGTAAGGGCAATTTCTTTCTCTAATACAGAGCAGGCACGAATAATGAAGTGATCAAGGGTGCCACCGACGGAAGCCCCACCTCCCTTTCCCGAACGTGTGGACATTGCCATGGCTAATAAATAAATACGGAGATCACAACATGAGATGTAGCAAACAATCAGTCACAGATGCAATGCGTCAAGTCAATAGAGCAATAAGGGTCTTTACCGGATAGAGGGTTGCGGTGGTGACAAGAGGGGTGGCCCAGCCCGGCCTCCTATGGCCCCTGACGGCCACAGACGGCCCGCCCTCTGCCCGGGCTCAGCCCGGCGGCGCCCGCGCGCGTCCCGCGACGCGGAGGGGTCCACGTCCTTTTAAGCGCCTCCGGGCGCGTGCTTTGCGTGAGGCGGGCGCTAGGGCACCTGGGAAATGTAGTCTCCCCGCTCTTCGGCCGCACGATGGTAAAGCGGCAGCAGGGGAGACACGGTGTAATTTGGCCCAGGAACAGCGACGAGGCAGCAGGTCAGGGATGGCGCCAACAGACTTTCCCCCGCAAAATGTCCAGATATCGATTTGAAAGGTTTCCCGCTCCCCAGAGGGGTCCACGTCCTTTTAAGCGCCTCCGGGCGCGTGCTTTGCGTGAGGCGGGCGCTAGGGCACCTGGGAAATGTAGTCTCCCCGCTCTTCGGCCGCACGATGGTAAAGCGGCAGCAGGGGAGACACGGTGTAATTTGGCCCAGGAACAGCGATGAGGCAGCAGGTCAGGGATGGCGCCAACAGACTTTCCCCCGCAAAATGTCCAGATATCGATTTGAAAGGTTTCCCGCTCCCCAGAGGGGTCCACGTCCTTTTAAGCGCCTCCGGGCGCATGCTTTGCGTGAGGCGGGCGCTAGGGCACCTGGGAAATGTAGTCTCCCTGCTCTTCGGCCGCACGATGGTAAAGCGGCAGCAGGGGAGACACGGTGTAATTTGGCCCAGGAACAGTGACGAGGCAGCAGGTCAGGGATGGCGCCAACAGACTTTCCCCCGCAAAATGTCCAGATATCGATTTGAAAGGTTTCCCCATGCACTCCTCCAATCAGCCAGTCAGTACCATGTCCTTATCTAATCACTGCGCCAAAACCCAAGCACTTATAAATTCACCATGCTGTCAACTTGCAGTACTCTAAGTATCCAGTTACTATCCATGCACTCATGCACTGACCCAGGCACTAACACATGCAGTGCTAAAATCCCCTGAGCACTACTGATGCAGTCTAGCCATCTCCTTTTCACTACCAATGCACTCCTCCAATCACCCAACCAGTTCCATGTCCTTTTCCAATCACTCCGCCAATACCCAAGCACTTATAAATTCACCATGCACTCACATTGCAGTACTCTAATCATCCATTCAGTACCTATGTACTCATGCAATTACCCAGGCACTTATTCATGCACTACTACATTCCTTTGACTGCTATCTATACAGTTTATTAATCTCCCTGTACTACCAATGCACTCCTCCAGTTACTCAGCCAGTCCCATGTCTTTATCCAATCACTATGCCAAAACCAAGCACTTATAAATTCACCGTGCACTCTCCTTGCAGCACTCTAAGTATCCAGTCACTACCCATGTACTCATGCAGTGACCTAGACACTAACACATGCAGTGCTACAATAACCAGTGCACTATCCATGCAGTCCTCTAACTACTTATATAGTGCTTATTCACACCTTCATTTTCCCAGGTAGTAACTATGCCATCCAGCAATTACACTGTCACTCCCTATGCATTTCTCCAGTCACCCAGCTAGTACCATGGACAAATCCAATCACTCTGTTAGTACCCAAGCACTTATAAATTCACCATACACTCTCCTTGCAGTACTTTATCATCTAGTCACTACCCATGTACTCATGCAATGACCAAGACACTAACACATGCAGTGCTACAATAACATGTGCACTATCCATGCAGTCCTCTAACCACTGCTTATTCACAGCTTCATTTTCCCAGGTAGTACCCATGCAGTCCAGCACTCATACTGTCACTCCCTATGCATTTCACCAGTCACCCAGCCAATACCATATACTAATCCAATCACTCCGCCAATACCCAAGCACTTATACATTTACCATACACTCTCCTTGCAGTATAATCATCCAGTTACTACCCATGTACTCATGCAATGGCCCAAACACGAACACATGCAATGCTACAATAACATGTTCACTATCCATGCAGGCTTCTAACCACTTATACACTGGTTATTCACACCTTCATTTTCCCAGGTAGTACCCATGCCGTCCAGCAATTACACTGTCACTCCCTATGCATTTCTCCAGTCACCCAGATAGTACCATGTACAAATCCAATCACTCTGTTAATACCCAAGCACTTATAAATTCACCATACACTCTCTTTGAAGTACTTTATCATCTAGTTACTACCCATGTACTCATGCAATTACCAAGACACTAACACATGCAGTGCTACAAAACCTTGTGCACTATCCATGCAGTCCTCTAACCACTGCTTATTCACAGCTTCATTTTCCCAGCTAGTACCCGTGCAGTCCAGCAATCACACTGTTACTCCCAATACACACCCCCAGTCACCCAGCCAATACCATGTACTAATCCAATCACTACATCAATACCTAAACACTTATAAATTCACCATACACTCTCCTTGCAGTACTCTAATCATCCAGTCACTACCCATGTTCTCATTCAATGACCCAGGCAGTAACGCATGGACTGCTACAAAACTACATACACTTTCCATGCAGACCAGGTAGTACCCATGCACTCCAGCAATCCCCCTCTCATGACCCATGAACTCCTCCAATCACCCATTCAGCACCATAGACTTATCCAAACACTCCGCCAATACCCAAGCACTTATGAATTCACCATGCATTCTCTTTGCAGTACTCTAATCATCCAGTCACTACCCATGTACTCATACAATGACCCAGGCACTAATTCATGCACTGCTACAATCCTCCATACAGTACTCATGCAGCCCTCTAACCACCTACACACTACTGATTCACTCCCACAATTGCTCAGATAGTACCTATGCACTCCAGCAATCCCCCTGTCACTTCCCATGCACTCCTCCAATCACCCATCCAGCACCATGTACTTATCCAATCACTCCGCCAATACCCAAGCACTTATAAATTCACCATGCACTCTCATTACAGTACTCTAATCATCTAGTCAGTAGCCATGTACTCATTGAATGACCCAGGCAGTAACCCTCCACTACTACAATCACTTGTGCACTACACATGCACTCATCTAACCACTTAAACACTACTCATGCACTGTCCCAATTACCCTGCTATTTTCCACGAACTCATTCAATCACGTTGCCACTTTTCAAACATTCATAAAATAGCCATGCACATACTTGCATTTCTCCGATCACCCACATAGTGTCCATACTCTCATGCATTCACTCAGGTAATTTTTCTTTTTTTAACCAGTCGATGTGGTTCCGTAAGAACTGTGTTTTTTTGGGGGGGAAAATGTTACATTTTTTTGCTATTTTTTCAACCTTTTTTACTTTTTCTTTGTCTTTTTTAACCTTTTTTACTTTGTCTTTGCCGTACCTATTACACTCTCAACAAAGGATACATTTGCCAACTTGTGAGGCCTTTTTCAAATGGTGCAAATCTGTTTGGTTGTATATATATATATATATATATATAAAAGGCTACTTGCAAACTGGAACACGACTCTCTTGTCTCATGGGTTGAGGGTGACCTGTAAGAATAAACAATTGCCTTATCCTGACAGCCTGATGCCCGTGCCTTCTTTCATGGATGCTTCTGTGAGAGCTGGATTTTGTTTTCATATATATATATATATTACCTACTGGCGGTCGCCAGTAGGTAGTTATAGTTAGGACCCCTTTTCCATAGGAAATCCGCAACATTCTATTTTGAATAACTTTGGCGCCGGTCGATGAATCCTCGCGAATTTCTCAAAATAGGTGGGGCGCTACGCTCCGCTCCTACCCTGAAAGTCTCGGGAGGATTCGTCAAGCGGGGGCTGAGATAAAAGGGGGGTCCCAAAACGCGTTTTTCCCATGCATTTTTCCATAGGACCTTTAGACAGGGCTACAGCCCGAACGGCTGAACAGAATTACTTGAAATTTGGCAGAGAGGTAGTCCTCAGGTCAAGGAAGTGCCTTTTGTAGGTTTGGTGTAAATCTGTTCAGTAGATTCTGAGAAAATAGCCTTTAAATCAATATATATATCTGAGCCAGCTTACGGTACGCTTACCGTAAGCTTACCGTACGCGTACGGTGGCGTGCGCGAGCGCGATTCTGATTGGCTCTTAGATCTTAGTAAACATTCGAATCGGCCGTAACCAGGAAGCGGCGGCCGCCATTTTCTCTCTCGCACTGAGAGTTAGGTTGTTAAATAAAACCAATACACATGTAAAGGAGCTGTTTTGACAGCTCACACACACATAGCCATGATGAGGGAGTCCCCCAAGACCCCCCAAGGGCAAAAATGCCATTTTTAATTTTTCGCTAATTTCGCCGATTACGCTTACCGTACGCGTACGGTAAAAAATGTACAAAAAAAACCACTATCCACACTCTCCCCACCCCCTGTGCTTTTGGTGTCCGCAGGCCACCAAATGCGCAGGGCGTATCAGTGGTGTGAAAAACCACAATATTTTTAACAAAAATCATAAAAGAAAAAATTATCCACACTCTCTCCACCCCGTGTGCAAATGGTGCCCGAAGGGCACCATTTGTGCATGGCTTATAAGCACCGTAAGCACAGTAAGCACCGCGTGCTTACTGTGCGTGCACGGTGCGCGAAGCGCACCGTGCGCGCACGGAACGAACTGCGTTAAGTGGGCGCGCACGCCACGAATGGCGTAAAGTAACTTAGCATTTAAAAAACCGTACAAATTCACTGAAAAAACCATAGGTTTCACACACGTTATAGTTAGGAATTAGCATTTAAAAAACCTTGCAAATTCACTGAAAAAACCATAGGTTTCACACATGTTATAGTTAGCGGAAATTTTACTGATAAAAAACCAGTGAAATTCCCCCGTTATAGTTAGTGCAGGCAACTATAACTCACGCGACCGCAATCTTCTGCTGATGACATATGTGTCTTTATGAAAAAAAAATATTTGTAATATATGTATAGCTAAAAATGTATGGAAGAAGACATGGGCAAATAAGTGTCTAAATACAGTATTAGCATCAGCAGAGGATTGCGGTCGCGTGAGTTATAGTTGCCTGCACTAACTATAACGGGGGAATTTCACTGGTTTTTTATCAGTAAAATTTCCGCTAACTATAACATGTGTGAAACCTATGGTTTTTTCAGTGAATTATATATATATATATATTCACTGAAAAAACCATAGGTTTTACAGATGTTATAGTTAGGAATTAGAATTTAAAAAACCTTAGAAATTCACTAAAAAAACCATAGGTTTCAGGGATGTTATAGTTAGCTGGACATTTGACTCATATAAAACCAGAGAAATTCACCTGTTATAGTTAGTTGAGCTAACTATAACTCGTGCACCCGCAATGCACTGCTGAGGATGTCACATATTACATCACTCATGACATGGTCAGTGACATGCTAATTTCTAAGTATAATGTCTCTGAAACCTATGGTTTTTTTCAATGAATTTCAAAGGTTTTTAAATATCGAACTACTATTGTGTATTTGTCATTAATACTATTTTTTCTAACTTTTCAACTACATAAAATAAACTGCAAAACTACTATGTAACGTAATACATTTCACAAATTACAATGAGTTTTTAAATAATACAAAACAATTTGACATTCAGATAACAATTTTTCTCCCTTTTTTTACTGTCATCAGCTACTCCTTAATTTCACTATTCACAGTGATGCCAGTGTAGTTTCATCATGAACAGCAGGGGTAAAAAAACAATCAACTAGATTGTTAAAAAAAAAAAATAATAATTCTCTCAAATATAATACAAAATCAACATAAATAACACATACAATAGTACTTCAAATGTTCAAAGCTTACCTTTACTTCGTAGATTGTCTGCAAATGTACCCAATACGCCAGATAATGTATCAAAAATTTTGCTTTGAAAGCATGCAGTATGAATTCCTTCAAGATCTTACGTAGTTTCTCTGCACATTTTCCCAATACGCCAGATAATATATCAAAAATTTTGCTTTGAAAGCATCCAGTATGAATTCCTTAACGATCTTATGTAGTTTCTCTGCACAATTTTTCCAATATACAACATAATGTATCAAAAATTTCACTTTGAAAGCATCCAGTATGAATTCCTTAAAGATCTTACGTAGTTTCTCTGCACAATTTTCCCAATACACCAGATAATGTATCAAAAATTTCGCATTGAATGCATCCAGTATGAATTTCTTAAAGATCTTACGTAGTTTCTCTGCACATTTTCCCAATACGCCAGATAATGTATCAAACATTTCACTTTGAAAGCATCCAGTATGAATTCCTTAAAGATCTTACGTAGTTTCTCTGCACTATTTTCCCAATACACCAGATAATGTATCAAAAATTTCGTATTGAAAGCATCCAGTATGAATTCCTTAAAGATCTTACGTAGTTTCTCTGCACATTTTCCCAATACACCAGATAATGTATCAAACATTTCACTTTGAAAGCATCCAGTATGAATTCCTTAAAGATCTATACACCTTCCTATTAAAGCAGAATAGTGTATCTAAAATCTTTGTTTCAGAAAAATTAAGTATGAGTTGGGTAATTCATAAGGCAATCTCGGTTTCATTTCCAAGTGTGTATCATTACAGTGACTCCAACCATTATTACACTTTAAATAAACTGTAAAATGTCCACTTGTAGTAGTACTTCCAGCATGGAAAACAATAGCAACTGTTGCAAAAGTTCTTCCAGAAATAGGTACTTGATTAGCAACAACATTTTTAATTTTGGTTTCCACTTTTCTTCCATTTGGTCGACAGCATTGCAGCATTATAATCAAATATTTTCCATATCTTTGTAGGCATAATGCATATAGCATTCTTGATTTACAATGAGAACACATCATCTCATGATCAGCTTCTTTTACTAATTTGGAAAATGGTACAGATTTGCAGTCAGGTATTGTTAAATATAAAAATCGTTCTCTGTCAACTATAGTGCTTGATGTTAACGAACACTCTTCACATTTATGTTCCCATTTGTAACTGAGTCCAAATAAACTCTCAATCTGAATTCCTTCATCTTCTAGTACTCCAAGCATAACCATCAGAAATTCTTGTGCATCTTGCTGTATATTAGCACTGAACGTTAAAAATCCAGTACATGTATCCAACAGTTGGCGAATACCAAAAGCAGAATGAATCTTACTTCTATCAGTTCTCAATTCTTGAAATAAAGTGTAGAGTGCAGAACATAAAGTTTTTTCCTGACTTTCCATAATTTCACCACTAACATCTTCAAGATAAAATATAACATTTAGAATGACATTACCATAGCAGTTGACACCAGAAGCATTTTCTAATTGGTATCCAACAACATCATCACTTGTTTGTATTTTCTGCTTCTTTACATCTTTTCATTTCTGTTGATTTTCTTTCTGCTTTTCAACCATAGTTAACTCTTCAACATATTTGCATTTTGAACACACAACACATTTCTCATAAATAGGAGATTCACCGAAATGGGGAGCATAAAGCCTTCTCAAACGATTATATTCTCTTACACAATTAACATCAGCACTAACCTTGTTCTCATCAAAATCAATTAAATACAAACCAGACAACTTTCTAACTCGAGATAATACAACATATACCATTCCCTCTTTAAACACAGTTTTTCCAACATTTACCAAAGTATTATCTACACTTAAACCTTGTGATTTGTGAATAGTTATTGCATATGCTAAACAGAAGGGAAACTGTTTTCTACGAACATACAAGTCTTTAACAAGCAAAAAACGTGCGGCAGAACGTGCAATCTTTTTGTGTCTTCATGTAGAAGAGTTTTAAACACTGGTTCTCCTTTTACAGGGGTTAGTTGTAGCAGATCTCCAAATACAATTAAATGTTTTACTTCAAAGAGAACGTCGTAATCTGTTTTTAATACCTGTTGTATTCTTGAGTGAACAAAAGCAAGCATTAAGTTTGAGACCATGCTCACCTCATCAATAATTAAAAGTTTCATTTTCTTCAGCACTCTTGACACTTCATAAGAAGCTTCTCCAGACAACGTCTGATATTCTAATTTATTATCATGCTCCACTGGTAACATCAATAATCTATGCAAAGTAACTCCTTTAACATTGTGTGCAGCTAAGTTGGAGCTGTTACCACACAACATAAATGTGAAGCAGTAGTTTTTTTAAGATAACTGGTCAAAACTTTAATAAAAAACTTTTACCTGTCCCAGCTTGACCACCACTGATGTACATCAGAAGAGGTTTAAAAGATGAACACAGACATTTTTTTTTCATGCAACAAACCATGTTCTATCCGTTCTCTCACTTGCACATATATTTCTTTCTGTTCACCATTTACTTGTTCTTCTAACTTTTCCAATGTTATATTCTCCTTGTGTGCTTGTTGCATTGCAATTTCGACTTCATGATTAGCAATCGCTGCTTCATTATCCAGCATTGGTTGTCCAAGAGGATCTTGACTACATGGACCACTACTTTGACTATCTTGAGAACTTTCATGAGCTATTTCAGCTATAATAGTCTTTTCCTGTTTAACTTCATCATTCAACATTTTTAAATATGTAGGGAAAATTGGACATCGAATGCTATCTTTACAAGAATTAAAAGAATCATCGTAGCAGTCAAACTCTCCAAGTAATTCACTTTCGATACGCCATGGTTTAAACAGCTGCAGAAGTGTTAAATAGTAAAATTCTCGCTTATCTGGAGTTTCACAACTAAGTTTCTTGTGGTTTATAAGATTACCCTTTGCATGTTTTACATAACAACCATGACATCCAACTACTGCAAACTTTCCTTCTTTAAAATTCTCTTTAACGTTTCTTTTGAGGCTGTAATGTTGAAGTACTTCATACAGACGTAGCTGTTCCAGATGTTGACTCCTTTTTGGATAGTATGTGTCAAACATATTAGTTTTAAGAATGTCTGTACTATCTGGCTCATTTGCTGCTAATTGTTCAATTTCTTCCAATGATTTCAACATTCTATTTCATTTGCAGGCAAGACCTAAACTTAGCCAAATGATTCCTCGTGACTTTGAATATAAACTTGAATAACACAAGCGGTCTGAACATTCATAGGAGCCAATTTATCGGTGGGAAAGCATTTTCAAACTAAAGCTGTACAATTGTTTGCTAAGACTATTCTCTTGTGAAATTTCTCCCCACATTTGTTTCATCTCTGTTTTTTCAGATTTTGTTATGTACGATGTAACATAACGTGCAACAGCAATTAAGTTATCCGCAACATACTGGATGTCCATGTTCGCATTCCACATTTTTAAAATGACTGGATTGTAGTCATTGATATACTTTGACACATATTATTATTGTGAATAGGAAGCCTTGTCAAACAGTGAACACATTCCGGTGCGTGCCAGTGCCCAATCTGGTTTTTGATTTTGTACTGAATTTTTGCCCACTGGGGCTTTACTTTGCTTATATTTGTGCTATGATAACGATCAATGAGGGTATGTGCATCCTAACCTGTCTCTGTGCGCACTTGCGCCTTGATAAAGTTTTTCGAATTTTGAATTACTTTATGCAAATGTTTATAGCTGCTCTAAGTTCCATGTATTTAATCTTTTTGCCTGTGTGAAATATCGCTTGCATCAATTGCCACACGATTTTGAAAAAACGAAAAATGATGATGAATTTGAGTATGTTGTTTATGTCTATTGCACGTGACCGGCACTTGCGCTTTAATTCAAAAAAATAACACAGTCTGTTGCCCGTGAGAAAGGAGTGACTTTTAACTCCGAAACGCGTCGGACCTTGTGTTAATAAACACGCATTTTGATTGTGGCCCCGGCTCCAGTGTTCTTTCGTCCCGTGAGGGGAAAGTGAGACGCAGTGGTATTGAGTGGAATATTTGGGGGTGGCTACCCCTGCCGTGTGCCCGCCGTACAAGTGGCTTGGTATCAGCCAACCTATCTTTGGAATACTTTGACACTTCTGTTCTTTTGAAGTTGTAGGTATTCTTTGGAGATTTCCGAGTTATTGTGTGCATCACAGAAGGAAAAAAGAATTTACTCCTCCCATACAAATGACTGGATGGGGAAAACCAAACCGACGTTTGGTGTAAAATTTTCCTTTAGACTTGTATTTTCTTCTGCAGTACTTTCCACAACGGTGACTTTGGAAACGTAAAACTTGCTGTCTCAAGCTTCTATCTCCTCCTTCTCTTGGAATCTCACATGTCACATACTGTTCGATGAAAGACAATACTGTTTTATCAGAATCAGTTCCAAATTTAGGTGCATCCTTGATCCATAGTAGCATATGTATATGAGGGGCACCTCTTGCTTGGTACTCCTTTCTCCAAAAGAAATCGGTAACTTCTCCAAGAGGTGGATTCTTTTTATTACAGAAAAAACACATCATACCATGAAACTTATGATTAAAATATCTGCACACATTTACAGGATCCAATCAACACAGTTCACCAGGAGTCTTTATTTAGACATTTTTTATATTAGAATTCGCTTCTCTTAAAAACTCAAGCAAATATTCCCATGCATACTCTGCACAGCTAAGTGTGACAAACCATGTTGGTGTACCTAAGTTCCGTAACATACACTTGAGTTCTCCATGACGACGATAACAATGCTAATTTGTTCCACGTTGACATGCCATCAAATTGATTAACTGTGCTTCTAAATTTTCATCTGTTTCTTGAACTTTCTCCACAATTTCTTTTGCAGAAAGAAGTGATTCAGGAACTCCAGTTTTAAGTATATGATTCACTGCATACGAGAGAGAAGACAAATCACTTTCAAACAAAAGGTGAAATATGTATGGAATGCACTGTCGAAATCTAGGATCTTCAGAATATAATCTTGTTGACCGATATTCTGAAGCTGGAATCCGTACAGGTCGGTCATCATATCGTCCACCTTCTCCAGTAGGAAACAACTGTGGAAAACAACGAGCTTCTAAGCTTTTCTACCATGCACTCATTGGAGTTCCCTGTGCTTTTTTCATTTCAAATAACTCAATGCTACTTCCTATCACTTCTTTTGAATGCAAAGGACATATTGTATAATGTTCATAAATCTCTTCAGTCCTTGACTTGTCCACTTTCTCTATTTGACCACTTGAAATTTCAAAATCATCTTCTAAACGTGTTACCTGTTCATCCACATTTAAATTTTTGTAATAAATATTGTTCTCTATAATATATAAGGTAGCCTTTTCAACTTTATTAACATCCACACATTCTTGCCATATTTTCTGACTCCTTGTGGGTACACCATTTACTAAAATAACTACTGCCTCATCTTCCTCTTTCTCTCCAGCAAT
This sequence comes from Triturus cristatus, assembly GCF_964204655.1. NCBI lineage: Eukaryota > Metazoa > Chordata > Amphibia > Caudata > Salamandridae > Triturus > Triturus cristatus. The sequence continues at coordinate 781,707,635 of NC_140589.1, forward strand.
AGTTTCAATGTTTTTCTTAAAAGTCCAAAGGTAAGTACAACACTCTTCCTTCCAGCCCTCTTTGCAAGTCTGTTGGTGGCAGTTTACCTGTTTTAGGCTCCATCCGAATTATAGTTTGAAAAGGATGAACAGATTGAATTAGAACCAAATAATATGTATTCAATTTGGCCAGCTCCTGTGGAATAGCTACTAACTCCAACTTATTATGCACTGCTCTAGCAGGCATTTTGTTCTCTTCTAATTTGTTGTAACAATATTTACATATACGTTGATCACTACCTAACTCAAATCGAACTTTAACAAACAAGTAAGTTGCAAATTCTTCCCACTTACCATTGTTCTCCTTTTCACTTTTCAAATACAAATCAACATTCCTATTTTGACTTTTATAATGAGTACGTCGACAACAAACACAAACATAGTTTGGTATTTCAGAGCACACTACATTAAACTTTCCAATTTCTTCTTCAAACTGATCAGTGCTAATCACTTTCTCATCTCCTCCAACATCTGTAATTGTCAAACTTTCACTTTCTTTGAACTGCTCTTCTGAACCAAAATATCGCATTTCATTATCATCACACTTTTTTTGAACATCTGATAAAGAACCATATAAAAGACTTCCATTCAGTTCACTTAAACTTAATGCAGGACTTTTTACTAAGTACAGTTTCTTTACAAAGGTCCGCATTTCTGAATGGTGTACTGCTAGCATCCTAAAATGATGATAAACACTTTCATAAACTTTTCTTGAAAGACAAGCCAGAGAATGCCCATACTTCTCAGTATATTTTCTTACATTACATGGATCTAGTCCTTGTAACAACTTAATCTTCTGTTTTATACTTTTCTGAGTATATTCTCGTAGCAAATTTCGCATTTTATCAATGGATTCCTGTCGAATACTACAAATGCTACTGCAACTCCACTTACACAAAGGAGCTCGTAGACGTTTCCCTTGCACTTCTTCAGCTATTAACTCTTCTGCACTTTTACCAACCATTTCCTCCTTTGGAAGAGGAACACCATCCTGAACTTCGTAGCAACGACCTCCAGTATCAACTGCAAATAATAAACTATTTTCCAGGAAGTAACTTTCCTCATTAAAATAAGGATCAGTACTAGAAGTATGTCTCCAATGTCCACTAAAGATTTTACAAAAGTTGGTTCTGTTCACAAGTCTTTTTTTTCTACTTTTGTCTTTCAATACTTTGACTATTTTATCCAATACTTTCAATCTCTTCAAAATCAAAATGAACAACTTCTGTTTCAAATTGAAATCAGTATCCACTATACTTTCAATACGCTGCTTCTCTTTGAATTGGAACATTCTTCTTTTAGATTTGCAGCATGTTTTCAATAAATTCTGAATCACTCTAGATCGAAAAAGTCTCTGACAAATTTTTTGAAATTGTTTTTGTTACCGAGTACCAGATACTATTTCTTTATCATCTTTCCTTTTCCTCGTATTTGAAATTGAACTCTGCTGCACCTTACTTGAAAAATTCTTCTTTTTGCTTTGTGTGATGTTTTTCTCATTAAATGTTCGTAACATTTTTTTCAAAAATTGTCTTTTGCTTTTACTTGAACAAACAGTTTCTCTACTACTCGCATTTTTTACTACTTCAAGATCTTTCATTTTCGTCAAATATATATTTTTCTTCTCTTTTCTTTTTTTTCACTTCTTCTAGGCATTTCCAAATTTCAATCCAAACAAAATATTTTTCTGAAAAACAAAAAATTGATTCAATTATTTTTCACATTTCTTCACTATGTTAAAATAATACCATACAATTGCAAAACTTCAACTAACAACTTCCAGACCCAGTGCTGCAAAGTGATGGAGCACGACAGATGAGCACTAGGATGACAAGTAGTGCCATAGAACATACAGCAAGTATTTATTTAATTATTTACATACTCCTTTACAATTTATATATAACTGCACTACCTCATACTTTTCGCCTCTCCACCACACCCCACACCACTTTCTCTGCAACCCACCTCACACAACTTTATAAATAGTATTTTTAAAAATTGTAATCTATGTACTTAGAATGATATTATCAACCAAAGAGCACCCATAAAAATTTTCATTATTACCTAACAATTTTATCAACAACTTCGCAAACATAATACTGCACCCAGGGCTTTAACTGGAGGGGATGTGACCACCAGCACTTTATTTTTGGGAGCCTCGAAACGGGTCTTATAGGGATCTAATTTCCGACCTCACAAACGTAATCCGTTATTTTTTTCTTTATTGCACTGCAGTGACAATGTGAGAGCATGCACATTGCTCACTACTTAGAAGTGCAGACATAATGCCAGTGACTAGCATTGTAGGAGAAGGGAAATCCTTTAAAGAGAGCCATTTTCTCTCAGTATTTCCCTTCTCTTTTTGCAACGCACCAGCAACATCATCGTGGGGTGATTAGCAGACAGACCACCATGTGCGCAGCGCCCATTGCCCCGGACTCTCTGACACAGCTTCCCGGGTGCACACACAGAGCTGCACTGAGTACTTCACCGGTCTTCAAAACATCATTTTTTTGTAAAGTAGACTCTGTTCTTTTACACCCCTTTTGACAACCCCTACATGCCCACTCTGCCTATTGCTGAAAGAATTAGGCTCCCCCGAAATTTCCCTCTGGTTGCGCCTCTGCAAACGACCACAACAAGGCAACTCCGGCACGAACCTGCTCTCACCTTACACACGGTCTTGTTTTAGTGCTACGAAAACACACACTTTGCCTGCCTCACTAAGTTCTCACACCCCCTCTTTAATATGAACATAAAAGCTTTCCAATTACTTTTATATTCCTATACTGTACTTCACATGGAAATATACAACTCAAGGTTCTCACCACCCCAAATTAGCTCTCTGGTATACTTTCTCAAATATAAGAAGTACAGGTAGTCAGTATCTGTCAGTCACGGCCACTTTAAAACAGTGTACCTATAAACAACTCGACAAAACGTTATGTTTCTAAATGAACGTATTACACTTAAAAGCTCCTTTACATTTCTTTCGCTAGATGTACCTTTGTTTAAAACACCACCAGAGAAGAGTGTTGAAGTATGCTCCACAAAGAGTAACTCAAAGCTTTCTTATTCTTTATTAAAAAATCTGCCTGTCAATGCTTTTCGCAAGCCTTTTTAACGCCTTAAGAGGGTAGCTGGATGAGTATAATACGTCGTATTTAAGATCGAGGGCGGACGATGCATGGAAATAAGAACGTATAGTTGAATAAAGGGCGAGTGGATGCATGGCCAGATGCATCAATGGATAGATACATAGATCAATGTGTTAATGTATGGATGGTTGGAAGGGTGAATGAATGCAAAGACCAGTACTTACAATAGACGGGTGGGCTGATAAACGCTTAGGATTGATTCTGGGACAGATATATTTATGCATATATAGGCGTATCGCTGCATGAATGGCACAGTGCTTACTATAGGCGAGTGCGCTCATAGATGCTTAAGATAGGCGGATGAACAGATTTATGTATATATATATAAGTAGGAATATATCCATCAATTAAAAAATTGTTGAATGGCGCAGTGCTTAGGATGCATGGATACTGCGCTTTAATTGGGGACCGACAATTATTTTCAGGCAGCCTCCAAACGACTCTTTTCCAGGCTCTATTTTCGGCCCTCTCAAAGATAGTCAATTTTTTTTTTTATTACACTGCAGTGACTGCATGCACATCGATGTACGCGTGCTTATTTTGCTCACTACTGAGAACTGGAGACATCACGCTAGGTTACCCACGTTGTAGAAGAAAGGGAAATGCTTTAAACAATGTTTTTTTCCGAACCTACGATAATTGGAGAGGATTTTCTAAAGCACACAATTATACTTATCTTGATTTAGACCATGCCCCAACTTGCATAGCCCACACCCCTTTAAGAGCTTTGCCCCCCCCCCTTTTAGAGCACCCCCACTTTTTTCTCCCACTTAGAACCCTAACTACACCATAGTAACAAACAAACAGTGTAACCTTCCATTAAAATCTACAATGGCACCAAGTTTCATAATTTTCCATCAACGCTATCAGCCTTCTACCACAGCACAAGAGTGTTTATCAGCACAAAGATGTCTTATCCACAGAAATATTGTGTATTTCTGTACCTGTCTGCTGGAACACTCATCATGAAAATGTATTAAAACATGGGAATTTGCCAGAAAAACATATACCATACCATAAAGCGATTCTTAAATGGGCACACTGCCACTGCACCACCCTCTTCCCCATCCTTTCTTAACTTTACAAAATTAAAGAAAGAGCCACACCATACCTAGTAAACGCACTATACCAATACAAGAACTTAATTTCAACAACCGTCTACCGGAACATTCATGAGCAAAGCATATTAAAACAAACAAATTTGCGGGTAAAACATATACCATGCCATAGGGCACTTTAGAAATGCTCCCAGTGGTACTACATCACCTTCAGTAGCTCGACATCTGCACGTTACTAAATTCTGTGTTTTCATCAGAAACATGCCCACCTCCCCCACACCCACCCAGTCCTTCCTTAACCGTATGAAATCAAACAGAAACCCCCACCATTCCTAGTAGCGCCACTATACCCATACGCAGGCTTAATTTTAATAGGTGTGTGCCGGAACACTTATCAACAAAAAGTATTCAAACATGCAAATTCGTGGGAAAAACATAAACAATACCATAGCACGGTTAAGAAATAGGCCCACTCAAACTACATTACCTTTACTAACTACACATGCCCATGTTACAAATGTCCTTCTTATAATCAGCAACATACGCACATCCCCCACCCCCACCCATACCCATGCTTAACCTTATGAAATCAAACAACGAGCCCCTGCACTCCCGTTACCGCCACTATAGCCATAGATAGACTTAATGTCAACAGGTGTCTGCCGGAACGCTCATCAGCAAAAGCTATTAAAACGTACAATTTTGAAACTCAAACATACACCATACTAAAAGACGGTTTATAAATAGTCACAGTACCACTACACCACCTCAACACCCGCCCTTGCTTAACTTTACGCAATAAAAGAAAGAGCCCAAGCAAACGTAGAAGTGCCACTATAGCCATACACAGCCTTAACTTCAACAGATGTCTCCTGAAAAGCTCATCAGCAAACCGTATTAAAACATGCAAATTTGCGGGTATAACATATACCATGCCATAGGGTGCTTTATAAGTGCTCCCAGTGATACTACATCACCTTTAGTAGCTCCACATCTCCATGTTACTATATTCTGTATTTAAAACAGCAACATAACTACCTCCCCCACACCCACCCCCGCCCTTGGTTAACAGTACGAAATCAAACAGAAACTCCTCATTCCTAGTAGCGCCACTATACCCATACACAGGCTTAATTTTAACATGTGTCTACTGAAACACTTATTAGCAAAAACTATTCAAACATGCAAATTGGCGGGTAAAACATAAACCATCCCATAGCACTGTTTATAAATGGGCCCAGTGAAACTACATTACCTTTAGTAACTACACATGCCCACGTTACAAATATCCGTCTTATAATCAGCAACATACGCACCTCCCCCACCCCCACCCATCCCTTGCTTAACCTTACGAAATCAAACAACAAGCCCCAGCACTCCTGTTACCTCCACTATAGCAATACATAGACGTAATGTCAACAGGTGTCTGCCGGAACGCTCATCAGCAAAACCTATTAAATCCTGCAATTTTGCAACTCAAACATACACCATACTATAAGACGGTTTATAAATAGTCACAGTACCAATACACCACCTCAAGTCAACACCCGCCCTTGCTTAACTTTACGCAATAAAAGAAGGAGCCCCAGCAAACGTAGAAGCGCCAGTATAGCCAAACAGAGGCTTAATTTCAACAGATGTCTCCCGAAATGCTCATCAGCAAAACGTATTAAAACATGCAAATTTGCCACTAAAACATATCCCATGCCATAGGGCGCTTTATAAGTGTTCCCAGTGGTACTAGATCACCTTTAGTAGCTCAACATCTGCACGTTACTATATTCTGTGTTTCAATCAGCAACATAACCACCTCCCCCACACCCACCCCCGCCCTTGCTTAACCATACGCAATCAAACAGAAACCCCCACGATTCCCAGTAGCGCCACTATACCCATATACAACGTTAATTTTAACAGGTGTCTACCGAAACACTTATCAGCAAAAAGTATTCAAACATGCAAATTGGCGGGTAAAACATAAACCATCCTATAGCACAGTTTATAAATGGGTCCAGTCGAACTACACCACCTTTACTAGCTAGACATCTATATGTTACGAAAGTCGTTTAACCTCTTCTGTGCCCATGACGAGATAGTCTCGTCATGGAGCACGGTTGCGCTGTGCCCATGACGAGACTATCTCGTCATGAACCCCGCCCGCTAATGTAACGCCCGGCACAGGAGGGGGAAAGGGCGGGGCACTGAAGGGGTTAAACACTCTGTCGAGTGTATAGCAGGGCATGGGGAGAGTAAACAAAGTTCTAATTCCCAAAATTTTGATATACAGTCCCTTTACTGTATCTATATTAAAGATATGAAATGGAATGAATAAATTGACGAGTGTCTCAAAAGGGATAGTGAAGCTCACCATCAATAAAACACGAACCACTTCAACACCTACACATATCCGCCACAGCGGCACAGCCTGACAAATAGTATCACTTATAATCACATGTAGTTCTCTAATGTCAACAAACTCATACAGAAAATATACTGCACATTTAAATTTTTTTATCTCTCACACATTTATAAAACATCTCTTATAAAGTAGCACTCCCCAACTACTTCTATTCCATAAGAACAGACAATAATTATTACGTTTACTACCATATATTTTAGTATATCTACCTATTTATTTTTCTCTAGTCAGAAACTACAAAAACTATTCACTATACCCAAATGCAAACCAGAAACCATATTCATATTTATCTCAATTTAGGATCACATGATTCAAACTGCGTACATATAAACGAAACTTATCACTTCTCCTATCTCCATCTCCTTTCCATGTAATCTCAAAACATTGTACACCGCCCCACTGTACAACAACCTACCCTGACTTACATTCAAACCTACCTCTCAGTGTCAAAAATGAGACCTCAACCTGCCCACATAACATTTCTGCATTTTGTTTTATTGCTATTAACTTAATAACACATACGTCTCCTACCACCACCCCCCACCCCACTATTTCCACAAAAAGTATCAGTTTATCTCCCCAAATACAATACAAACTCAAATTAACACTGTACCTTATTTTCAAAACAATACAGTCCTATAAAGATGACAAACTACACTTCTTCTCTATGAAAAAATCCTAAACACATATAAAATACTTATATAACAACAGCTCAAATTTTATACATATTTCATAACCAATATCAAACACCACACTTTACTAACACTATATTACTTTGAAATAAAAAATACTTTCAAAATTAAAAACATCACCTCAAATACTTAATCAATACTATAAAACACATAACACACCTTGTTCATTTCTAACTCACCTTTGTAGTTGTTATCCAGATTTCAAATGACACACGCATAAAATTCTCTCTTTCTCACATAGTACATGTAAAGTTCCGACTTCATCAAGAATGAAACCAGGAATGGCACAATTTCTCTGTCGCTCCACACATAAATACATGTAAAGAAAAAATCAGAATACTTCATTCCTTCAACGACATTCCAAAACTTACCTCTATTGGTTAATTTTGAATTTTCCTTCCGAAAAGCTACTTATTATTCTGCGCCACATACAGGTCACAAGTTCAACCTATTTTATCACCATACTTTCTGGAACCTTCTAAGACACCTGCAGGTTAAAAGTTCATCATTTTTTTTTACCTAACAATATACTTTTGCAACATTTTATTGAACAGTCAACAGCACGTGCACGTTAAACAGTCACAATAGGGGTCAGTAGTTCGTCAGCTTTATTCCCAACTCCAGCAGCACCTCACCTTACGCTCCCAGCGCCGTCAGACCCGTAGGAGTCAGGGCTTTCCACTTTCCACTTTCCAAATACCAAATTCATTTCATACACACAAATTTACCTTTGCACTCCCTGTATAACACCCCCTAAGTACCATACACAAGTTACAATGTTCAAAACAAAAGTTCCTCCAAGTAGCTATAACTACATGCTGACACTACTTGCACAGATGTGGCACAGAGGCCAGAGCACATGACTTCACAGCATATGACACACAGTTTAGGCTCACGCTTTCATCCCCGAGTCCGGCAGCAGCTCAGCTTAGCAGCATGAGATTCTACACACTACGTCACATATTTTCCATACCCCAGAACTTTCAGACCAGTGCGGGTCAGTAGTTCGTCCTAGTAGTTATAAACACATGCTGACACTACTTCCACAACTGTACTGCAGTGGCCACGGCACAAGACACACAATTTAGACTCATGCTCTAATCCCCGAGTCCCGCACCACCTCACCTTAGCAGCATCACACACTCTAGGCAATACCTCACTTAATTTTCGTAGCCTAGCACTTTCACACCGGTAGGTATGATTGGTTCACTTCGCACCCCCTCTATAGCACACCCTAAACACCCCACAGAGGTTACAGTGCTCCTACCCTCCTATTTCCCACTTTTTCGCTCTTTTTTCCCCTTACTCGCTTCAACGGAATAACAAAATGACGGCCAACACTTCCTCCTTCCATCAGACTCTAGACAATACCTCCCATATTTTCCGTACCCAGGACTTCACACCACTACGGGTCAATAGTTCAACCTAGTAGGTATAAACACATGCTGACACTACTTCCACAATTGTACTGCAGCGGCCACGGCACATGACTTCATAGCATAAGACACACAGAGTGGGCTCACGTTTTAATCCTCGAGTCGCGCACAAGCTAGCCTAGAACTTTCACACCAGTAGGCATGATTAGTTCACTTTGCACCCCCTCTATAGCACATCCTAAACACCCCACAAAGGTTACAGTGCTCCTACCCTCCTCTTTTCCACATTTTTTGCCCTTTTTCCCCCTTACTCGCTTCAACGGAATCACAAAATGGCGGCCAACACTTCTTAGTTGCAAACGCTTGCAGCGCTCGCAGCCAATCAGCAGCAAGCTCGTGCTCGTAACGCCTCAGCCAATCAGATGGCAGAATTCCCAAATATCGATATCTATAAATTTCGATATTTCACAAAAACTACTGAACGGATTTACACCAAATAAACAAAAGTGTGCTTTGTTTATTCCGTTCACCCGTTCGACCTGTAGCCTTGTCTAAAGTTTCCTATGGAAATTAACATTGAAAAAACACGTTTTGGGACCCCCTTTTTTCTTGGCCCCCCTTGACGAATCACCCCCAAACTTTAAACATAGGAGCTGATCTCAACAAAGAATTTTTTTAGAAAATTTCACGAAGATTCATCAATCGGCGCCAAGGTTATTGCGAATAGAATGTTGCCATTTTCCTATAGTAACTAGGTCCTAACTATAACTACCTACTCCCAAAAAAAGTCTATCCAGGTCAGCTCCTATCCTTGAAGTTTGGGGGTGATTCGTCAAGCGGGGGCTGAGAAAAAAGTGGGGTCCCAAAACGCGTTATCCCCATGTTAATTTCCATAGGAAATTTTGCGACGAGCTACAGCCCGAACTGCTGAACGGAATTACCCCAAATTTGGCAGGAAGGTAGAGCTTTGTTTAGAAAGCGACCTTTTTTAAATGGTTTATATCCGTTCAGTAGTTTTTGAGGACTTCAAATAATAAGAGTAAAAAAATCAATTTCCCATAGGAAATGTTGTGCAAGGCTAGAGCCGAAACTACTGAACGGAATTACCCCAAATTTGGCAAAAAGGTAGTGCTTGGATCAGAAAGCGACCTTTTTTTTTTAATGGTGTAAATCCGTTCAGTATTTGCTGAGAGATTAGAAAAATAAAAGCTTTGATATCTGGGAAGAGCCTAAGTCCCGAGCACGAGCTTCACTGTCATTGGCTGTCAACACTCCGAACCAACAGAAAGTGTTGGCAGCCATCTTGTGATTCGGTAGAAGCGAGTCACCAGAAAACAGAGAAATAAAGGTATAAAACAAGAGAAGGGGCAGAGTATAAACACCCTGACCCCCTATGCCTGCTCAGGGGGTCCCAGAAGGACCCTCAGGGCCATAGAAAGCATTTAAAAAAAAAGAAATATCCGCACAATTTGCACTGGGGTTGCTGGTTCCCGCGTTTTATTTTAATGAGACCCCAGGGTGGGCTAGGTCCCGGAGGTATTTCTTAAAAAATATTAGCAGGGGCTCGCTGCGGCTGCGGGGGCCCACTGGGGTCCCCGCAGACCTGGGGCTTCACTCATGTTGGGAGGGGAGTTGCGCGGCCCCCCTCCTGGAGTCCTCCATGTGCTTATAACTTTGGCGTCGTTTGACGAATCTTTACTAAATTTACCAAAAAGTTTCTCATTTTTGATCAGCTCCGATCTTGAAAGTTTAGGGGTGTATTGAGGACGTACAAGGTTGGTTGTTGATTGAAAGCAAGTTTATTGAGAAATATTTGCACCCATGACCGGAGCCATCCAGCTGCGAAGACATAGTACAGGGTGAATGGTCAAGCTGGGACTGTGAAAAAAGGGGGGGTCCAAAAAAGTGTTTTCTCAATGCATTTTCCATAGGAAACTTGAGACAAGGCTACAGGTCAAACTGCTGAATGGAATTATGCCAAATTTGGCAGGGAGAAATGTCTTGGTCCAGAAAGCGCGCTTTTGTTAAAATGTTGTAAATCGGATCAGTAGTTTTTGAGATGGTGTTAAAGGAAAAAAAGATATATATATATCTGGACGGTGCCTAACTCCCGAGCACAAGCTTGCCTCTGATTGGCTGTTAACACTTCAAACTAGGAAGTGTTCTCTGATTGGCTGCTAACACTACAAACCAGGAAGTGTTAGCAGCCATCTTGTGCCTCGCATCGAGTGAAAATATAAAAGAAAGGTCCCGGGAGCAATTTAATATACTGGAACTCTGTATGTGCGAGATACCCCTTTCACGCTGCGTCTCCCTACATCAGCAGGTAACGCACTCTTTTCCCCCATCAACAGCATACCTCCAACAACATTCTTGGGCCCGCAAGTTTCCCTCTGCGAACCACTTGACGGCTCACAGCTCTTCAGGTGCGAGTTCTCGGGCCCGCAGTTGTATCTGTGAAGCCAAGACTGGAAATATATCGCAGGTCTCTCTCTGCAAGATACGCTATTCACGGTCCCTCTCCCCACATCACTTTCCCACAGCTATCCCTTTGGAAGCCGGCGGCCCGCACCTTTCCCTATACCAGTCGGCCCGCAGGTGTTCCTCTGCATGCAGGCCCACAGCTCTCCCTCTGCAAACTGACGGGCTGCGGTTCTCCCTCTATGAGCCTGCCAGTCGGCTCGCAGCTCTTCATCTACGAGCCAGCCCGCCGGCTCATAAGTCTCTGAGAACAAATGCAATGGAGGCTACAATCAAGAAGGTCGGACACCCAACACTGCTCCGACATCCCCCAGCAGGAGCTCCTTGTCCGCCATCCCCCTCACCCCCACGAACAAATGTGACAGTCATGTTAGAGAATCTGGAACGTAAAAAATTGGGTAATGTACAATTATTAATAAGAAGATGCTTGTGAGGTTGGACAAATAAGAATCTTAGACATGTATGGATTTACATATAAAACATTTTATTAAAACAAAACAACAACAAATAAAACTATGTACAGCCATGTCGTGTCATCGCTGGACCATTTGTGAATCACAGCCTTTAAGGCAAACAGAAAGATAAGATGGCGCGTCATGCATCCAGCAAAGGAGAAAAAGAAAGAGAGAAAGAGTGAAAGAGAGGGAGAGAGAGAGAGAAACATAGAAAGAGAGAGAGAGAGGAAAACAAAGAAAGAGAGAAAGAGTGAGAGAGAGAAAGAGAGAAAGAGTGAGATACAGGGAAGAGAGAAAGAGAGAAACAATGTGAGAGAGAGGAAGAGAGAGAGGGAAAGGGTGAGAAAGAGGAAGAGAGACAGAAAGAGAGGGAGAGAAAGAGTGAGAGAGAGGAAGACAGAGAAAGAGTGAGAGAGAGAGGAAGACAGAGAAAGAGAGAAAGAGTGATAGAGAGAAAGAGAAAAAGACTAAGATACAAGGAAAAGGGAGAGAGAGAAACAGTATGAGAGAGAGGAAGAGAGAGAGGAAGAGTGAGAGAGAGGAAGAGAGAGAAAGAAAGAATGAGAGAGAGGAAGAGACAGAGAAAGAGAGAAAGTGTGAGAAAAAGGAAGAGATGGAGAGGGAGACATTGGAGAAAATCTTCGCAGCTCACCTTTGTGCCACCAGTGTGTCTCCAACCACGTGCCGGGACATAGTGCACCCTCAAGTTTAGTCATCTGAAAGATAGTATATAATTAGTAATTGCAGAGTACATACAACTGCACACGCCTAATTCTCTGTTTCGCCAATGTGCACTCAGGCTGCTACAGCCCATCCACTCCCACTGCTCGGAGGTGTCAGTGCGCTCTTGTGCGCCCAGGCTTCTGCACGCTATCCAGTCTCACTGCCCAGAGGTGACTGCCCACTGCTGCGGAAAGAAGCCTCTCTGCTCACCTTCTGCCACCGGCGTGTGTGTAAGAGGGTCCACCACATGCCGAAGCAACTTTCTCAGGCATTGTCAGGATGGCCACATATCATCGCATGTTCTACATGCATTCAGCTGTGGTGGTGTTGGGGGGACGTCAATTCGTGAATCACAGCCTGTTAAATAAAAAGCAAGATAAGATTGTGCATCATGCGTCCATCAAAGGAGATAGAAAGAGAGAGAGAGACAGAGAAAGAAAGAGTGAGAGGAAGACAGAGAGAAAACGAAAGAAAGAGTGAGAGGATGACAGAGAGAAAGAGAGAAACAGTGGGAGTGAGAGGAAGAGAGAGAGAAAAAGAAAGAAAGCGTGAGAGGAAGACAGAGAGAAAGAGTGAGAGAGATGAAGAGAGAGAAAGAGTGAGAGAGATGAAGAGAGAGAAAGAGTGAGAGAGATGAAGAGAGAGAGAAAGAGTGAGAGAGAGGAAGAGAGAGAAAGAGTGAGAGAAAAGAAGAGTGAGATAGAGAGAAAGAGTGAGAGTGAGGGAGAGAGAAAGAGAAAGAGACAGAGTGAGAGAGAGAGAGAGGAAGACAGAGAAAGAGAGAAAGAGAGAAAGAGTGAGATACAAGGAAGAGAGACAGAGAGAAACAGTGTAATAGAGGAAGAGAGAGAGAAACATTGTGAGAGAGAGGAAGAGAGAGAGAGAAAGAGTGAGAGAGAGGAAGAGAGAGAAAGAAAGAATGAGGGAAAGAAGAAGAGACAGAGAAAGAGAGAAAGTGTGAGAGAGAGAAAGGAAGAGATGGAGAGGGAGTGTTGACACTGGAGAAAATCTTCGCAGCTTACCTTTCTGCCACCGGTGTGTCTCCAACCACGTACCGGGACATAGTGCACCCTCAAGTTTAGTCATCTAAAAGAAAGTATAGAATTAGTAATCAAAGGAGATAGAAAGAGAGATAGAGAGAGAAAGAAAGAGTGAGAGAAAGACAGAGAGAACAAGAAAGAAATAGTGGGAGGAAGACAGAGAGAAAGTGAGAAACAGTGAGAGTGAGAAGAAGAGAGAAAAAGAAAGAGTGAGAGGAAGACAAGAGAGAAAGAGTGAGAGAGATGAAGAGAGAGAGAAACAGTGAGAGAGAGGAAGAGAGAGAGAGAAAGAGTGTGAAAAAGAGGAAGAGAGGGAGAAAGAGAGAAACAGTGTGAGAGGAAGAGAGAGAGAATGAGTGGGAAGGAGAGAAAGGAAGAGATGAAGAGGGACAGTGAGTGCCCATACTGTGGACAAAACCCTCACAGCTCACCTTTACGCCACCGCTGTGTCTCCAACCACGTGCTGGGACTTAGTGGAGCCCTCAAGCTCCCACATCTGAAACATAGTACAGAATTAGTGATGGCAGAGTATATGCGACTGTGCATGCCTAAATCGCTGTTCTGCATTTGTGCATCCAGGCTGCTGCACATCATCCACTCCCGCCGTCAGAGGTGTCTGCCCACCCTTCACCGCTCACCTTTTCGCGGACAGGGCACCCTGCATATCATGCAGCCCCGCTCCGCAGGCCACCAGGTCTCACATTTGGTGCTGAGTCTTGATTTTGCCATGGCAGAGGACATACCAGTGCACCAGGCTTTTTATCGCAGGCTGCACAGCCGCTCAGCCCTTGCGGTGCCACTAACTCTGTGACCAGCGAGGCAACGCCACATGGCGGTAGGCCTGCGCTGTCTGATGGCTCAGGCCTACACTGCGGTCCAGCAGGGCACACAAAACCCGAGCTGTCCAGACCGCCAGAACGGGCCATCACCGCAGGCTGCACACCCGCTCAGCAGTTACGGTATCCGTACCTCAGTGGACCGAAAGTCACCATCCCGTGCCAGTGTGCCTGTGCCGTCTGCAGTGCATCCGGTGCGAGCAACTCTGAAACGGCATTGATCATGTGCTCCTGGTCTTTTTTATTGGGAGGGTCACGTGTCCTGTGATGCCTATGCAGGATGGGTGTGGTGTGGGTGTATACTAGCCGTGAGGGAGTGGCTTGGCGTACTGATACCTAGGGTGTGACCAGCAGATCACTGTAATGAAAATCTGGGCCATGTAGCATTGTTGTCCTTCCCTGTAAGCGTAAGTAGAGTGGGCTGGCCTGGCCTATGCCAGTCCTGTGTGAGGCTGTGAAGAATGACTCCGGAGCCATGGGCGTGGCTCCATCGTGAGCTGTATGAGGAATCAACTGATGCGGCACTGTTGCCATATTGGGCTAGATCACGCACAAGTGGGGTATATTTTTCCCGGTTGTGCGGTAAAATTTTGGTTTGTGCTAGTTGCCAGATTATAAATATATGTACAGCAGTCCAGCAAAGTAGTATGTTAAAGCGCTTTATTAGACAAATATTTACTTGGCAGTCTGCTGCAACATCAATTCCAATGCATTCACTGCCTGCTTGTTGATGTCCTTTAAGTAGCAATATTGGGCTACTTTGGGCTAGAGAATGCTTAAAAAATCTGGCAACACTGTGGCCGGTGTTCTTGTTGTAGTGCTGCCGTCACCCGGGTCGCAAGCGTCAATGTGTCACTCTGTGAGCCAAGTCCCATAACATGGCCAACATGGAAGGTACGGGGAATCACTGACCCTACATTCATCCATAGTTCCACACAAGAAAGATGGTGGACATGACACATCTGTGTGGATGTGAATGTTTATTGCACATTCAGAGGAGTATTGCAGCTGTAGCAATACAGGGCCATGCAAAGCCCAAATTTCAGTTTTTGGGACATAAAGGGCAGCCAATTAGAGACAAGCTTGTTGCCGGAGTTAGGCTGCGCCAACATATGTACTTATACAATCACTCTGCCAATCCACATGCACTTATAAATTCACTATACACTCTCTTTGCAGTACACTAATCATCCAGTCTCTATGTACGAACTTGTACAATGACCGAGACACAGTTACATAACCAAAGTTTTCTCCCACTGTCAAAGGTAAGTTGGTTGCCTACGCTGTCCAGAGCACAATGTAATGTGGTAGGGCCCAGGGGCAGCATGTTGCATACATAATGAACACACGGTCACAGATAGATAGTGGAACTGGGCACGTGCGCTCAACTCCTTTTTATTACCAGGGTCACATGTCCAGTGATGTTTGTGCTGGATGCGTGTGGGGTGAGTATATGGTTGGTGCTGGCAACAAGTACAACAGTAATCATTGGATCAGACACAGAGATTCAATCATAAAGGGTCAATGATTTGTGCTGCACTAAGGTAGGGGCACCAGATGTGAAATAATACACAAAAGATTCTATTGTAAAGGGTTCATGACTTTTGGTACACTGAGGTAAGGGCACCAGATATGAAATTATACACAAAATATTGTATCATAAAGTGTCCATGAGTTGTGCTGCATTGAGATAGGGGCATTTGAAGCATTCAGCGTGTGCGCAGCCAGTGATGAATTGTGGTCCGGGCGGGCCGCACTGGGAGCAATGTCTCTTGCCTACTGGACTGCGTCATCTGCAATTGCGACTCGATCTGAATTGTGAGCCCTGCATTCCACAATGTAGATGGAAGGCAGTAGTCAGCACAGACATCGAGGAATGATTTTTGTCACTTCCTCTTGACAAATCCTGAGGACATAGAGTACAATTCTGTCTGCAATTAATAAATCATATCTCAATGTAAATTGTGAGCTCTGCTGACCGCAGTGTAGGTAACAAAAGATGAAATATGTATGGAATACATTATCGAAATATGTACGTTTCGGGGATGTTATAGTTAGTTGCCTATTGGACTCTGGAATTAATTAATCAAGACTGAATTCGAACTCTGAGCTCTGCTGACCGCAGTGTAGACTGCCATTCAGTGTTCCTTTGGACTTGCAAGATGAATTTGGTCATTGTACTAAAGCTATAATTGATATCAAAAAAGTTCTTGAAGCAAGAATACTAAAAGGATATTGTTTAGGTTTCAGGGACATTGTAGTTAGTTACCTACTGGACTCTGTAATTAATGAATCAAGACTCAATTTTAATTATGAGCCGTGCTGACTGCAGTGTAGGCCAGAGGCAGCAAGGGCCCACAGTCTTGTGGCGTTGAGTTGAGTTGCACAGTTAGTGGCATCAGAAGCATATAGCGTGTGCAGAGCCTGCGATGATGTGTGGTCCAGGTGGGCCGCACTGGTAGCAATGTCTTTTGTCTAATGAATTCTGCCTTAATAAGGCTACGTGGCGATGACTTGTTGTGCAGTGAGTTAGTGGCACCTGAAGCAACCAGCGTGTGCGCACCCTGCGATGATGCGTGGTTCGGGCGGGCCCCACTGGTAGCAATGCCTTTTTTCTAATGAATTTTGCCTCAGTAAGGCCACGTGGCGGTGACTTGTGGTGCACTGAGTTAGTGGCACCTTAAGCATTCAGTGTGTGCGCACCCTGCGATGATGCGTGGTCCGGGCGGGCCGCACTAGTAGCAATGTCTTGTGTCTAATGATTCCTGCCCTAATAAGCCCACGTGGCGTTGACTTGTGGTGCACCGAGTTAGTGGTAACTCTGGCGCTCAGCATGTACGCAGCATGTGATGATGCGTGGTCCGTACAGGCCACACAGGGAGCAATGTGTCTTGCCTAATGGACTGCGTCATCTGCAATCGCGACTCCATCTGAATTGTGAGCCCTGCTGGCCGCAGTGTAGATCGAAGGCAGTAGTGTGTACAGACGTAACTCTGCTGTGCTGTGCCACTGTGTTTGCAGGGGGCCTGTGTCGAGGAGGCCCGCGGTCATGGTGGCAGCCACATGGCAGGGTGAGGGCCGCACTCTGGCAGACGCGTTGGCCTTCACACAAGTGAACCACACCCAGAGCCCCGGCCTATTTATTCACAGTTCTATGCTGGAGTGGCGAACGTTGGACCAGCCCACTGCGCTTCCGCTTACAGGGGACGACAACACAGGTACATGACTGAGATCTTCCCCACTGCCTGAGGTAACATGGTTGCATCCACTGTCGACAATTCTACAAGCACCAGCAGTATATGTACACATGGAGAGGTTTGTGCTCTGCATAGTGAGGTCTGTCCAGCACATGACTGCTACACTTGGTATTGAGTGCATTATTCACACATGTTTGGTTGCCACATCTTGCAACATTCAGCTATTGTGTGGCGGAGGGGCCATGCCGTTTTCGAATGGTTCGCTGTCCTGTTGTGTGCTGCCTCGGTGGTAGTGGGGGGTTGGTCCGGGAGGAGGTCCTGAGGGGGTGGCAGTGGGTGTTGTGGCCTTCTTGGGTGTGGGAGGTGCATGATCAGTAGCTCTATCACATGAGTTGAAATTCACTGAAAAAACCATAGGTTTCAGGGACGTTATAGTTAGTTGCACATTTCACAAAACCATAGAAATTCGGCCGTTATAGTCAGTTCAGCTAACTATAACTCACGCCCCCGCAATGCATTTCGTCTCAGAAAGTGACACTGTCCGTGATAAAGTGAACACCGCATTATAACTAAACATTACTGCGCAATATATTAACAGAAGGCTGCAATACGGCGCATTGTTATTTTCCTGATATGAGTTATACAGCCTACTGAACATTGCTGCAATACCACACATTCACACTACCTGTGTGTGCACCCTACACACTGCTTGCCGCAATACGGCGCATTGTTTTCCCGACGGGATTTCCAGAATCTATGCAACCTTGCCTCAATACCGTGCACCGTTGTTCTGCGGACGTAATTTCCACGGCCTACTCAACATTCAAACTCCCTGCCTCTACACCGCACAGACTGCTTAAACTAAGACCACAGTGTTCCTACTATACCCTCTTATACAATTATTCTCTTTTTTTCCGCCCTACGCCTTTTAACTCAGTCACAAAAGGGCTGCCAACACTTCCTAGTTTCAACAGTTCGCAGCCAATGAGCCGCATACTCGTGCTCGTAATGCCTCAGCCAATCAGATGTCAGAATTCTCAAATATCGATATCTGTAAATTTTGATATTTCTCTAAAACTACTGAACAGACTTACCCTATTTAAACAAAAGCGTGCTTTCTGGACCAAGACCTTTCTTCCTGCCAAATTTGGCGTAATTCCGTTCAGCAGTTTGACCTGTAGCCTTGTCTAAAGTTTCCTATGGAAATTGCATGGAGAAAACAGGTTTTGGCACCCCCCTTTTATCTCAGTTCCCCCTTCACGAATCACCCCAAACTTCCAGGATAGGAGCTGACCTGAAAAGAGGAACGTTTAGGAAAATTTCGTAAAGATTTGTCAAACGATGCAAAAGTTCTAAGCAAATAATAAAATGCTTTTCCTTTGGAAACGTGGTTCTAACTGTAACTATCTTCTGGTGACAGCCAGTACATAATATATATATATGTATATATTATCTACTGGCGGTCGCCAGTAGATAGTTATAGTTACAACCTAGTTTCCATAGGAAATCTCAAAATTCTATTTTGAATAACTTTGGCGCCGGTTGACGAATCCTCGCGAAATTTTCAAAACTAATGGGGCGCTCCGCTCAGCTCCTACCCTGAAAGTCTCGGGGTGATTCGTCAAGTGGGGGCCGAAAAAAAGGGGGGTCCCAAAACGTGTTTTCCCCATGCATTTTTCCATCGGACCTTTAGACACAGCTACAGCCCGAACGGCTGAACAGAATTACTTGAAATTTGACAGAGAGGTAGCCATAAGGTCAAGGAAGTGCCTTTTGCAGGTCTGGTGTAAATCTGTTCAGTATTTCCTGAGAAAATAGCATTTAAAAGCATATCAATATCTATACGCGTGCACCGTGCGCGCACCCTGCCGTGCGCGAGCGCAATTCTGATTGGTTGTTAGATGTCGGTAAACATTCGAATCGGTCGAAACCAGGAAGTGTCGTCCGCCATTTTGTCTCTCGCAGTCTGAGGGGGTGAAAAACAAAGGTGGAGAACGTGAAAAGGGGGCAGAGTGGACAGTTCCTGACCCCGTAGCCTTGGTCAGGGGGTCACAGAAGGACCCCCAAGGGAGAAAAAAACTTTTTTTTTTTTTTTTTAAATCGCGAGGTGCGCGCACTGCGAACCGTGGGCGCTCGGTGCGCTAAGCGCACCGAGTGCCCACAGAGCGCGCACGGTGCGCGAAGCGCACCGTGAGCGCACGGTGCGCGCACGGTGTAAAACCTGAAAAAAATAAAATAAAATAAATACATAACTTAGCATTTAAAAAAAACGTACAAATTCACTGAAAAAACCATAGGTTTCACACACGTTATAGTTACGAATTAGCATTTAAAAAACCTTGCAAATTCACTTAAAAAACCATAGGTTTCACACATGTTATAGTTAGCTGGACATTTCACTCGTAAAAAACCAATGAAATTCCCCCGTTATAGTTACTGCAGGCAACTATAACTCACGCGACCGCAATCCTCTGCTGATGACGTCAGATATTACATCACTGATGACATATGTGTCTTTCTGAAAAATAAATATTTGTAATATATGTATAGCTAAAGATTAATGGAAGAAGACATGGGTAAATAAGTGTCTAAATACAGTGATGTAATATCTGACGTCATCAGCAGAGGATTGCGGTCGCGTGAGTTATAGTTGCCTGCAGTAACTATAACGGGGGAATTTCATTGTTTTTTTACGAGTGAAATGTCCAGCTAACTATAACATGTGTGAAACCTATGGTTTTTTAAGTGAATTTGCAAGGTTTTTTAAATGCTAATTCGTAACTATAACGTGTGTGAAACCTAGCGTTTTTTCAGTGAATATATATATATACACGCATATGGGTGGTGGTAAGGCTTGTTTTAGGGTTTAGAGGTGGGTAGGAGAATTATGATGTAAGGGATCCTTTTAGGCATTAGGGGTTGGTAGGGGTGCAGGGCGGTAAGGATTTGTTTTTTTAGGTTTAGTGGTCTGTAAGGGTGTTGTGTACTAAGGCTTTTTTAGGGGTTAAGGGGTTAGTAGTGGTATAGTGAGCAAATGGTAGTTTAGGGTTTTTGGGTAGGTAAGGGTATAGGGTTGTAAGGGATTTTTTTAGGGCTTAGGTGTGGGTAGCAGTATAGGGTGGTAAGGGTAGTTCTTAATGGGAGAGATGTATATTGCACTGTTTTCAACCAGACATGGACCTGTTCTTATAGTGATTAACTGATTGATACATTTGAAGGCTTTAAATGTGCAGAGTTGCCCAAGGGTGTCCTACCTCTAGATTACTAACTCAGACAATGTCAGTGCCCTAGGCCAGTGGTTCTTAACCTTTTGACTTCTGTGGACCCCTGCATAACTATTACTGGAGCTCGGGACCCCCACAGAATCATTATTGGAAACAGAGCAGTACAGGAGGACTGGGATCTGAGCCTAAGCAATAATTTGAACGTCAAAACAAAATGCAAAAAAACATAGAAACAAGCATTCGCCAAACAAATACATAAATGATTAAGAATCTTTCATTTGATTCACAAATATATATTTTTTTTAATTTAAATGTTAATCTTAACGGGAAGGTTGATGTTTTTCTCAATTCAATTATGTGCATAAAATATTCTGTTTCATGCACTTGCGCTGCTCCCATGAAACAATCTGATAATACGTACTTGATTTTTAGTCTCCCATTTCAAATTCCTTCACCTTTACCTTTAAAAAATGTATATTTAAAAGTAGCTTTTTTTAATATACACTTTATTACTTTGTTAATACAATTTGTGGACTCCTTGAACAGGCTTTGCGGTCCCCCAGGGGTCACCGGACCACAGTTCAAAAACCACTGGACTAGGCCACAGGGAGAAGAGGTTTCATTTTTTTCTTGAAAGACAGATTATCAGTGGTGTAATAAAGCATAATGTGGAGCACATTCAACAAGCATGAGTGTCCGCTAGTATAAGCATGATGGAAGTGGAGAACCTGTAGCAACATTTTCACAACAGATCTGAGAGTGTGCATATGCTTAAAATGAGAAAATTGACTTTGCAGAGGGAATGTAGAACTGGAGAGAGTGGCCCAGAACAGTGTGCATCCTGAATGTAAAATCCAGTATATTGAGGCAACCAAATATCGGGGACAAATTATTGACTCCAAAACAACACACGGTAAGTAAGTATAGAATTTCAGTTCCTATCTCCACCCATATGTACCTTTGTGATATATATGGGGAGACGCCAAACAGCAGCTACCGAGGGCTAGAGCGGCCATGAACTACGCAGCCCAGGAGCCCCTACAGCAGTAGAGGCCACTGCCGATCATCCGTTGCACCCGCAGATGCAGAAAAGGGCCACAACACTCCCGCAGGCCGGGCTGGGCCATCTCTATAACGTTATCATTCCAGTACTAGGATATCTGGGACGATCATGGAGAAGAACAAACTACGTACAACAGCAACAGAGGAGGTAACGGTATCTTCCCTAGACACCTTCCTGGCCAAAGCCACATCGGCCTTAGAAAAAGAAATCGCTCTAACAGAAAGGAGATTCTCGCTGGGTCCAGAGTCAAGCCACCCACCCACCTACCATGGGTACTCCACCAATACTTGGGGCAAAACAAAAGTAGATGGGCCCACCTTCGCAGAACCGATGGTGGCATAAAAGTCACACACAGCTGAGCCTGAAATAGCAGATAGAGAGAATTTAGCAGGCCCCCGTCTATTGACGGGAAACGCAAAAGGGGTAATGCACTATTGTCCTCCAAGGGTCCAGATTAGAAGTCCAGAAAGGTTACCACCCCAGCGAACTCAACTTGTGTGAACGATCAGCATTATTCATGTTCCATAACTCTTATAGACCTGGACAATTTATGTGATACATTTAAACATCTTTTACAGCTAATTTATGCCCGATTAGACTCTATAGACTGCACCTTACAAAGTCTAACCAAGACCAAACTGGGGAAACAAACTGTGGCAGATCCCGGTGCTAGCTTAGCTTCCTCTAGTTCCCAGTTAAAATCCATGACCACTTTGACAGCTTGCACAGTTCCAAATGATATTAATTGTGAAAAACATAGCTTGTCTACTAAATGTAAAAAATCTATCACTGGTCATATGCTAAGTAACTCACCCCCTAACTTCACCAGAGCAGGTCATTACGGTGGAGTCAACCAGCTGCCTCCGAGCAGTGCCCCTTTGGGTGGTGTCTTTATGGGGTTAGACTCTAAGTCCTCTGCTTTACAGGGGTTCACACAAGATAAAAAAGATAAGGGCCATACCCATAACGTATCAAAACCTCTTTATAAGGAAAACTATTCTTACACCCAGGCTCCAAGCAGATAAGTCAATAGTACATGAACCTTCCCCCTACAGCCTGCCCCTATGTTCTTATTCTAGTGAGCGTCCCCTTACTTCGACAAGATTTGAATGAATCTCAACTCCAGTTAATGGATAAAGCTCGGAACTGGCTGAATCAAAATTCAACATTGGCCATTTGACTCAAAATCACCTGTTAATGGCCAGAAGAACGCAGTGGATTGGGATGGACAAAAAGACTGTCAATAATGACTGTGTCATTTTAAATTTTGATAATGTAAGGTTAGTAAGAGACTTGCTTGGAAGTCTACCGGTTGCTCCATCTCAACAGTCTCAGATGTATGCAGTCTCTTTGGATTTCTTCTATAGGCCTATATAAGTTCACAGCTCTCTTGCTATTCCTCAGGGTGATCCCGGATGACCTCCCGCTACAAGTCC
Organism: Triturus cristatus; assembly: GCF_964204655.1. Taxonomy (NCBI): domain Eukaryota; kingdom Metazoa; phylum Chordata; class Amphibia; order Caudata; family Salamandridae; genus Triturus; species Triturus cristatus. The sequence goes on from NC_140589.1 coordinate 781,730,832, forward strand.
ACACAAAGTGTCACTGATTCCCTTGCTCTATCAAACAGGTATTCAGTGTTGAATGATATGGAATCTTGCGATTGACTGACCCCTGATCGAAGGGCTACAGTACTGGTACCTGTAGAGAGGGCCCGGTCGGCTGAGTTAGCATCACATAATGCTGACATGTCGCTATCAATTGAATACATTATATCCCTCCCCCGAGCACTGACAGGGCATTCCTCACAAGAGCGCAGCACCGACTTAAAGATTTTTTCCTGGAACATAGTGGGATACGAAAACAAAAAAGAAAATCATAGTTGGTATAAAATGTTCATGAACATGGATATTATATGTTTCCAGGAAACCTGGTCAGAGTCTATTGTATATGTATGTTAATGGTGATCGCACCTTTTCTACCCCAGCAGTCCATTCATCGGCAGGTAGATCCAAGGGGGTCTTAATTACACTTATTGCAAATACGATCACCTTAGGCAAAGTGAACTTCATTAACCATTCCCCCCACTTCCATGTCATTATAGCTGAATGCTTTGGAAAAATCAACCTGGTACTGATTAATTTTTATAACAATAATTTCAAGAAACCTACACAGGTGATTGAGGAGCTGGGGGAAGTAATGGAAGCCCTATTGATATTGAATCTTGCGATTGACTGACCCCTGATCAAAGGGCTACAGTACTGGTACCTGTGGAGAGGGCCTGGTCGGCTGATTTAGCTTCACATAATGCTAACATGTCGCTATCAATTGAATACACTATATCCCTTCCCCGAGCACTGACGGGGCATTCCCCACAAGAGCGCAGCACCGATTTAAAGTTTTTTTACTGGAACATTTCGGGATACGAAAACAAAAAAGAAAATCATAGTTGGTATAAAATGTTCATGAACATTGATATTATATGTTTCCAGGAAACCTGGTCAGAGTCTATTGTATATGTTAATGGTTATCGCTCCTTTTCTACCTCAGCAGTCCCTTCATCGGCAGGTAGATGCAAGGGGGGCTTAATTACACTTATTGCAAATACGATCACCTTAGGCAAAGTGAACTTCATTAACAATTCCCCCCACTTCCATGTCATTATAGCTGAATGCTTTGGAAAAATGTACCTGGTACTGATTAATTTTTATAACAATAATTTCAAGAAACCTACACAGGTGATTGAGGAGCTGGGGGAAGTAATGGAATCCCTATTGACATACAATTTGTGATCAGTCTTCTTACTTTGGGCCAGGGACTTTAATGTACACTGTTGCCGTAAAACGGACCAGAGCATTTGTGTGGTAACCGATTCTGATGACCAGCTGCTTGTTCACTTCAGGCACCATAACTACGGAACCCTTTTGAAAAGTCTTCTTTTGACATGGGATTTATTAATAATTAACCCTTGTGACAGTATTACAGGCCAATTCCTCCCGACCTTCCAACGTGCTGATGCTACTTCAACAATCGATTTAACTATTATTCAGGCCAATTATGGGAGTTGTATAAGGTCCTCTGTAGTGGAGCTAACAGAGTTTAGTGATCATGCTTTCCTCCTCTTTGGTTTAGCTGGGCCGTTACCAACCAAGTTAAGATCCATATGAGCCCAAAAACCGATATTGAGCATGAAAAATGGTTTTACCTTCAAGTGGGAGAAAATCGATCCAATTTTATTTCTGCCAAAGGTTGTTAAGGAGGTACTCCCTGCGATTGAATCTTGTCTAGATACTAACACCAATAGCCTTCAGGTAGTAACAGCCTTTAACAAAATCGTAATCTCCATTAATTCAAACCTTAAGACTCCAGCTACAAGTAAGACTCCTCCTAAGACAAGGTGGTTTGATGCCATTCGTTCGAAATCCTCTAGAGAATTACGTACAGCCCTCATAATGAACCCCAGTAACAAAGTTTTAATAAAGAAGCTACCTGCTGATTATAAGACAGCCAGAACGGCGAGAAAAAAAGAGTTATGAGAAGAATCGTGGGCCAATCTGAGTGAGGCATCGAGGAGTAAAGATAGTAAGGCATTCTGGAGAGTGGTGAACACTCCCTTTCTGCAAGATCAGGGGTGCATTTCTCTTGATTCTCATATAGATGAAGCCACATGGCTCCTCCATTTTCAGAGTATTTTTAATGTTGCGAAGGATAGTGATACAAACAAAATGGGTGATGTAATAATTGCCCAACAGGGGATGGAGTTCTCACTAGAGAAAATCGAGCTTGCACTCTACCAATCATCCATCCCAAAGGCAGCAGGCCAGACGGTGTTCCCTTGGATATTTTCCTAGGATGTAAGAATCTATGGTCTCCGCTCCTGACACAAGTTTTTAATGCTATCTCAAAAGTGGGACCTCCAGCATCATGGAAACAATTGGTGATTATCCCCATATATAAGAAAGGGGACCCCATGAACCCAGAAAATTACCGCCCAATTTCCCTGCTGGACAGCACAACAAAATTAATGGGGAGAGTGCATTTATACAGATTGGAGTATTGGGCTGTGGCTAATAATGTTCTAGCAAAGTCCCAATATGGGTTTAGAAAAGGGAGGGGTACAATAGACCAAGGACTCAATCTGGCACTACTTGCTGCAAAGTATGTGTGCGCAAAAAAGGGCCAATTTTATATGGGTTTTGTGGATTTGTCCGCTGCCTTCAATTGTGTAGTCCACATTAATGTGTGGGCTGTCTTGGAGTCGATGGGGGTGGACAAATCCATAATTGTTTTTTATCAGGGAGCTTTACAGGGAGGCGGGCCAAAGTCAGGTATGGGAAACAAGGGGAATGTACAGAAAGTTTTAAAATAGAAAAGGGGGTGCGCCAGGGGTGTGTCCTGGGCCCCTTTCTATTCTCTATGTATACCAATAATCGTAATGAAGTCCCAACCGCACAGTGCTTAGATGTTCCATCAGCGGGCGGCATATCGCTGCCCGCTCTCTTCTATGCAGATGATGCGGTTCTGATGGCCAGGACACCCCTGGCCTTACAACGCCTGATGGGCTCCTGCTCAACCTTTATGGCCGAACTGGGATTGATAGTCAATAGATCGGAAACCTATATCATGTTAGCAGGGATGGGAAAGAAGAAGTCTATACCATTTCACCTAGAAGGGGGCACGCTGGAACGAGTAGAGTCATTTATGTATTTAGGACACTTCTTTGATTTGAAGCTTAATTGGGGGACCATGATGCAAATAGAACTAACATGCTGCAAAGAAGTATAAACGTCTTGTTGAAATTTGTCTCTAAACTGGGGAAAAAATCAATTACTGAAATACTTGAAATATGTAAAGTGAAATCAATAGCCATAGTAACCTACGGAGCTGAAATATGGGGTAGAGCAGATGTGGGTGCCTTGCAGAAAGTCAAGGACAAGTTTGCCAAAAAATTGCTATCAGTTAAATCGGCTTGTTCGAATCCGATTGCCCACAAAGAACTGTCCCTCCCCTTTATCTCTGACACTATTAAATTGGCCCCGCTCCTTTTATGGTTGTGCATCTGGAAAAGGGATAAGGTTGGATTAAATCAGATCATACTAAAAGATGTAATAAATGTACATCAAGCCAACAATATCCCTTGGCTAGTATATGTTAGAAGGTCTCCACAGACCTGGGCTTAGCTGATTTGTAAATAATGTTATCTTATGTTATATACACTTGTACCGCGCACGGATACTCCGAGGAGTGTCCCGGCGCGAGCCTGGCAAGGGTCCAACTCAACAACAGATAAAAGGACTGAAACAGAAAAGTTTGAACATTTTTTAAAAAAATCAAAGGGTCCTTAATGCCCCTCAAAGTCAATGGCAAAACATTCCACGCCTACGCCGCCAGCCGGGAAAAGGAACTTCCACCCAGTCTTAGGCGCTTGAATCGAGGAATCTCTGCCAAAAGTTGAGAAGACGAACACAGCTGTCTTGCCGAGGTATAGAAAGCCAACCTATTCTGTAAATAGATGGAACCCAGCCCATAAAGGGCTTTATGAGCAATGGATAAAATTTTGAATTCTATCTGGGCCTTCACCGGGAGCCAATGCAGAGATCGCAGGTGAGAACGCACACTGCACCTGCTGGAAAGACCCAGCAGGAGTCGGGCGGCTGAATTTTGAATCACCTGCAATTTATCCGACAGGTAACCCGGAATGCCAGCATACAATGCAGTAGCATAGTCAAGGCACGAAAGAATTAAAGCACGAACCACAGTCTCCTTCGCAGCCTTGGGCACAAGAGGAAGAAGCTTCCTCAAAGATCTAAGGATGCTAAAGCAAGAGCCAGCCAACTTCTTAACCTGCGAAGAGAAGATCAGGTTCTCACTGAACCAGACCCCGAGATTCTTGATGGAATCACCCTTAAAACTAGGAAGTGGAGAACCAGGGGGCCATTACTTCTCTCTGAAGTCATCAGGGAATGCCCCATACAAGAGGATCTCCGATTTCTCCTCATTGCATTTAAGTGGTGCCTGCGCGAGCCACAGAAAAACCGAGGATAAGCAATGTTGGGCAGGGAGAACCGAGTCCTCGTCTCGTCCCCAGGAAAACAGCAGTTGGGTGTCATCACCATAGGGCATCACCTTAGCCCCTAAAGCTTCCGCAAGATAAACCAGCGGAGTAACATAGATGTTAAAAAGGTGGGGGCTAAGGGATGACCCTGTGGTACACCCGTGGCCACCGTTTGTGAAGCAGAAGCACACGGTGGAAGCCAAACCTGCTGAGAGCGGCCCTCCAAGAAAGACCTAATCCAACCCCACATGGACCCAGAAACTCCAATCTCCCAGAGGCGATCAAGAAGCAAAGCATGAGGCACAGTATCGAAAGCCGCCGAGAGTTCCAGCATAACCAAGGCTGCCCTCCCGCCGGCATCAAGGCACTCTCTGATTGCCTTAGACACCTCCAGTAAAGCAGACTCTGTACTGTAAGCCACCCGAAACCCCGATTGTGCCGGATGGAGCAGGCACGAGGCCTCAACGTACTCAGTGAGCTGGTTAGTAACCACCTTTTCGCAGACCTTGGCCAGGCTAGGGAGCAACGAGATGGGGCCGTAATTTCCAGGGGTAAAAGGGTCCAAAGATGTTTTTTTAAGGGGGGGAAGCATTTTAGCCTGCTTCCAAAGTATTGGAACAAAGGCCTCCCGCAACGACATACTAATGATCTGATTGACCTCCGATTAATACAATCCGCGACGGAAGCCAAAGGTCTAGCAGCGCAGGGATCTGTGGGAGAGCCTGATTTCAGAGCCATCAAAATTTTAAGGGAGGTTGATAAATCTTGCGATGAGAAAAACGAAAAATTATGTGAAGGCTCAACTGAGGGCAAAACAGGGGTGCAGGGCACAGGTATAGAAGCGCTGATGGCAAACGTGGCTTGAATTGCATGAATTTTGTCCTGAAAAAACCTGGCCAGAGTATTACACCAATCCTCCGTAACAGGAACGGAACGCACCAAACAAATGTTTGCCCTTTCCCAAGACTAAGCTGAAAGAGGCCTTCTTCAAAAAATGTGAGCTAGAAAGATGGCAACGCAACCAAAGTAAAGCTACGGTTATTCATTACCATACCTTGCCCAGAATCCCCAAGGGCAATGTCCTTGTGATGGCTTGTCTACCCAAACCATGTCTCATATCTTATTTTTTTGTCCTTTTTACAAAATAGAAAGAAAAAAGTATATCTTCCCCCTGATAACAAAAGTGAGTTTAGTTTCACATTCTACAGCTCTTACAATTATTTACTCCCTGGAAACACCATATATTTGTTTCATGGTTGCAACATTTTTATATTCAGATCTTCGTATAAGAAGAAGTTCAACACACAGGGGTGTTGTCTTAATTGACCAAATGGATAAAAGCCTCATGCCTGGAAAATTATTTATTGTATGGTTTTAAAATGTGCTACTCGGATTTGCTCTGAGGGAGTTGTATTTTTCAATTGTATGCTGCAACAAATACTTCTCACAGTGAACTGAAGTTGATTTTTCAACAAGTTAATTTTCTATTATGTATTTCTTCAAATTTTTGCAGTAGCAATAATTGAGTGGGTCCTGACGAAGGCACTGGACAGAATGATGTCCAAGTGTGCTGAAACATGTTGACCACGTTGTAATCTGAGACAGTTATTTGGTTAAACTATCATGTGCACTGTTTTTAGTTTGAATTGCAGGAGACAATAATAAATATGTGGAGACAATAATAAATATGTGGTCTGTCGTAACTCAATTTTAACTTCACTTATCACTGTTGCACTGCACTTATTTCCCACACAATCAACTAGAGTGACTTCAAGAGGAGACCCAGATGATGAAGCATGTCACCAGGTTGGTGAGTAATGGGAATCCGGAAATGTACTGAATATTTCTTTTTTTCGGCACCTTTTCATTGTTATGTTCATTCTCTAGGATTTGTAGTGTTCAGAACACTGCTGTAGACCCTTGGACACTTTAGGTATGTGAGGATTGTCGATTGTAGCAAGGTATCCAGGCAGGTCTCTAAACATTGCCTCCGACCCTAGTTAAAGGTATTTGTGTTTTGTTATTGAGATGAATCAAAAGTTGAACATGATAGACATAGTTGTAGGAAGATGATGCCTGGGCCCAACACAAAAGAAGAATTCAATCCACCACAATAGGATGCAGACAACCCCTTTTCTCCTGGGACTTGTATATTAGTTTAGTATAGGATGGTCAATGGAGTCAAACATTGCTGCAAGATCAAGCAGAGTAAAATATATGAAGCTACCTCCATCCAGCACTAGCCTGGTTCCATCAGGGGTAGTAGAATCTAGAGCGGCATTAATAAAACTGTGAATTAAGGAGGGAGCAGGGATATAGGGTGGTAGTAAAACTAAAGGCATAGGATCACTGGTTAGCTCTTAAATGGAAAGACACATTAGATTGTTTCATAGATTTGCAGATGTGGTGGTTGGTCTCTTCTTATGAGTCTGGTCAGATGTTGTTGTAACACTTTTTCTGCTTTAGGCCATTAGGAATGATTCAAACACATTCAAACACAAATTATTAATAATGCCCAGTCACCAGTACCCACTTACCTTGGACTGGTCCTCCGATCAGTCTAAGGCTCTTTTTGACTCAGCCATCTGACACAAGGCCCAACCTTGCTGCACTATGACTCTCTCCTTCTCCTCTTACTCTCATTCTGCTCTGTGGTCTAACTCTCTCCTCCACACTCTTGCTTCGCACTCTGCATTCTGTGTTTTCTTGTGTTTGGCATCTGTGCCTATTATGACTTTTGTGCCCATTTGTCGTCTCTGGCTTTTATGCTCTTTGTGCCTTTCTGCTTTGTGCCCGTTTTGTCTTTTGTACCCATTTGCCTTCCCTGGCTCTTGTGCGTGTATGTGCTTTTCTGCGTTACTGACTCTATTTTTTTGCTTGTTTGTCTTTTGTGCTTGTATTTGTGTTTCTGTTGCCTGCTTCTTCCTTCGCTACATGGGCCCCCCTGCCTCTCCCATCCCTTGCTTTTTCCGCTACCATCCTCTTCCTCTTCTTACATGCTCTCCTGCATGTCTTCTCTCTCTGTAGTTTCCTGCCCCTCCCAAGCCCCATCCCTGCGCCATCACATCACAAGGCAAGACCTTTCTCATGCGCTCACTGCCACTTCTCTTGCAGCATTTCCCCCACAATACCCTCTGCACACACCTCACCTTGCATTGCCTGCATGTTCCTCAACACCAGATCCCTCAGCAAACATGCCACAGAGGTCTGGGACCTCATCGACACGCACTCTTTTTCCAACTTCCTTCTCACCGTAACCTGGCTCAGTCTGGCATCTACTCCCACCATCACAGTGGCTGGCTCACCAGGCTACAAGATCGTCTGCTGTGACAGGCTCTACAAAGCTACAGGAGGCCTTGTAATCATCCACAAAGACACTTTCCCCTGCTCTGCTTCTACGGGCAAACCAACCACGTTCATGGAACACTTGCACTTCTAACTGCATCTCAGCCACTCCACAAGCATCTCAGGCACCCTCGCTTATCCACGGCCAGGACTCCGCACCACCACAGCAACCTCCTCCTTCACTTCATCACTCTCACCACCATCAGATCTAATGACTTTCTCCTGCTTGGCAACCTTAACATTCATCTCAAAGACCCTATAGACCCCAACGCAACATTGGACTCACGCAGCTCATAGAAGGCCTAACTCACATCACTGGACATGCACTTGACCCAATCTTTACAGCCAGGAACAAGATTATCTTCAGTCATCTTACCCCGCTCATATGGACAGACCACTCTATTTAACACTTCTACATCAACTCACATTACTCCAGCAAACCTAAACCAACCAACAACCTTTGCGGCAACTTGAACAAAATAACAGAATCAGACTGGACCCACACCCTCAGATCCAACCAACCTCATCTCACAGACAGCTGACAGAACAACCTACCCAACTTCAACAGGATCTCAGACTGCACCAACATCCTGGCCCCCATAAAGAAGATCAGAATCAAGAACTCTGGCTCAAGCATGCTGGTATATGGATGTCCTAATAGACTTCAAGCGCCATTGCAAACAACTGAAAAGAAAGTGGAAAACCAGCTGAGACAATACCTCCAAAGACACCTTCAAAACTGCACTCAGAATATATGACACACAGATCGAAATAGCCAGAAAAGTGACCCTAATGCTCTAACCCACACCCTATACCAATTCCGGCCAACAACTTAATTACAGAATTCATCAACCTAACAGCTATCTCCAATACCATCATCCCTTCACAGATCCACTGCTAAGGCCTGTCTGACTTTTTCCACAACAAAATACTTAAGATCTACACTAACTTTGAACCCCTACCCACCATAGAGGACATCATTACACAACCCCAAACCACCACCAGGAGTACCCACCTCCTAATGAACTGAACACCCTCTCACTACAGATGACACTACCAGATTCATGCAGACCATCCACCCAGGGTCTCCCTTAGACCTCTGCCCTCACCACATGTACAACCTGGGAATCATACTGATTAGTTAAAACCTCACTACCATCATCAACTTCTCCATCCTCAATAGAATCTTCCTGGACAGCTTGAAACATGTGGCAGTCACAACCCTCCTAAAGAAACCCTCGGCCAACCTGAAAGGTCTCAGCAACTACAATCCCATCCCTAACCTTCCCAGCAAACATCCCGAAGAAAGAAATCAACAAGCAGCTCTCCGTCCATCTTGAGCAATACCACCTCCTAGACTCCAGCCAGTTAGGTATCCACATCAACCACAGCATGGAAACCACCCTCCTGGCAGCAGCAGGCAACATCCGGTTCAACATGGACAGAGCAGAAAGTGCTGCTCTAATCGTACTCGACCTTTCAGTGGTCTTCAACACCTTCTCCTTTGGCAACCTCATTGCCAGGCTCCAGGACTCCAAGGGCCCTCCCTGAGCTGGATCTTCCCCTTCCTCTCCAACAGGACACAGCAAGTCAGACTCTTTACTTTCATCTTCGATCACAAGAAGATCATCTGCAGAGTCCACCAGAGCTCCTCCCTCAGCCCAACCTTGTTCATCGTCTACATGGCACCTCTTGCCCACATCATATGAAGAATGGCATCAACATTGCCTCCCATGCCGATGACACTCAGCTCATCTTCTCCCTCACTAACACAAACAACACCACCATGACTAACTTCACTGCCTGCATGTCCAACGTGGCCAACTGGATGCAAGAGAACTGCCACAAACCATCACAGGCCCAATGGAGAACCTGATCTTCTGAAATGAGAGCTCCCACCGGGGCTTTTCTCCTGGTGGCCACCCGACTTGGGTCCCATGTCCACCCCCAAAAACCGTGCCAGAAACCATAGCATCCTCCTTGATGTCAAACTCAAGACAAACAGGTCCACACCATGATCGCATCCCGCTGAACATCATTAGAATGCTTTGCAAGATTTTCAAATGGCTCTGAACACATACAAGATGCATGGTCATTAAAGACCTCATCACCAGTAGACTCGATTACAGAAGTGCACTCTACATAGGCATCTCTAACTAACCTATGCAAAGACTCTTAAAATCAAAAATACTGCCCCAGACTCACCAGAAGCACTCCCATCATGCCCTACATCAATGAGCTACCATCCAGAAATGTCGCAAATTCGAAACGCTCATTCACACCTACAAAGCCCTCCACTACAAAGCCCTCAAGGACCTACTTACACCAAATCGGCAAGGTAATGTTGTTACGCAGATCGTGCTTTTGTTATTTGATTCAAATTTGTTTCGGAGTTTTTGAGAAATGTAAGAGGAAACGTCAATGATATCACTGGCCATGAAGTCTTCGTGTAAAAAGATGAGCTCATACAGAGAAATGCATATTTTTGATTGGCTGCCAACTCTTCAACCAGGAAGTGCTGGCAGCCATCTTGGGACGTGGCTTCATCGAGTCCCCTCAGAAAAAGTGAAAATAAAGAAAAGGGGACTGATAGGAATACCCTGACCCCCATTTATTTACATTTTTACCACAATGTCGCGACACATTTGCGCATTCGAAGTAAAACAAAAATGTAAAAACGCAAGCGCGGGCTGGTCAAGCTCTGGGGGCATATTTAATAGCATGTGGGGGCGCTTGGCATGCAGCAGCCCCTGGAGACCACCACCTCCCTAGGGCTATATGTTAAATAAGTGTAGGGGAGGCCCATATGGCCTCCCCTGCAGCCCCTCGGACCGCCACCTCTTTGAAGCTTTATGGATAATGAAAGCAGGATCTGCGCAGACCCCCTACAGCCCTGGGGACCACTACCTCCCTGGGACTTTAACTTTCATTAATGGGGAGAGCATGGCTTCCCGCAGCCCCAGGGAGCACCACCTCCCCAGGGCTAAAAAAATTTGCAGGGGTCTGAATTATTTAATTCTGTTTCCCAACTATAAAGTCCCTGTTACCTTTGTTTTTTTCTGTGAATTTCTATGTCATTTTAACTGGTAGTCATGTTTGTATAGTAGTGGAGAAAGGGGGTGGGGCCTCCGACCAGCACTCACGAATCCCGCTGTGTCATACTTACTAGAAGTAACAGGTGGGCTTGTTGGCCCCCAGGGACCCTCAGCAACCTAGGAGACTTCATCACCCAACCAGTAGTGCACCAGGAGGTGCATTTGCAGACTGGTGGAGAAGATAGGGGTGGCCTCCAATGACCTCTCAGTAATCCCACTGTTTGGGACGTACTGGAGGTAACAGGAGGTCTTGTTGGCCCCCAAGGTCCCTCTTGAGCCAAGGGAACTTCATTCCCCAACCAACAGTGTGCCAGGAGACATGTTTGCTGAGTGGTGGAGTAAGGGGGCATGGCCTCCAAGTCCTCTCAGCAAATCTGCTGCCTGGGACTTACTGGAGGTAACAGAAGGGGTTCCTGAACTCCAAGGACCCTCAGCATCCAAGGGGAATTCATACCCCAACCACCACTGCGCCGGGAGGTGCATTTGCAGAGTAGTGGAGAAAGGGGGCGAGGTCTCTGTTGACTTGCCGGTCCCTCATTTGTTTTTTTTTACAGGAAGAGGGCTGTGTGCCCTTCTTCCCAGGGCCAATTTGGGCCTAGGGGACTCCATCTCCCGGGGCTAGGCCATTTTGTAATGGGGAGTGGGGCCACGTGGCCCCCATCAGCCCTGGGGACTCTATCCCCCGTACTTTAAAAATATATATATATTACAAACTAAAAAGTCTGTTATTGTGACCCAAAGATAAGGGAGCTGTACTGCCCACGTCTAAGGGGAGAGGATGCCCACTTGACCAGGGAGACAAGAGCAAGACTGCCCTGGTTGAAGCCATGTGGAGAATACCCTGATGATGCTAGCCACAAACCTCAGAGAGTTCTAGCCCTGCTAAGCGTATTAGAAAACTGTGGATTTTGTGAGCCATCATTGCCTTGTCCTCCTCATATCATCTCTGACCCATGGGATCTCGTAAATGCTCTTCAAGAGCAGTTCCAAGAGAAAAACAAAGGGTTTTCTTCTTTACCCAATTTCTTTTGATCTTGTTGGCAGCAAAATAATTAGCTTATTTCGTGAGCTGTTAGCTGTCCTTTTACAGACAGCTACCCTCATTCCAGTACTGTTTTTGCTGTCCTAGCCTTATGGGCCCAGGGATGTTATCTTTTAGAATGTGGTTAGTGATCTGTGGGTCCTGTGGATGCCTAAAGTAGAAGGGGTGTCACTGCCATCTGAAAATCTTAACCACCAAGCTTCAATATATATTTGTTACTCATAGGCAGCCGTGGCCAGTCCATTAGGGATGAAGGGCCCCTCCACCTTTTGCCCTTCAGGAACAGTGTCTGTCAGGCTGAACAAAGGGCAGCCTGACCTTAGGTCAGCCAATAATGGAAGGCAGCAGTCTCGAGCCTCCTGGAACCTCTGAGGCAGAGCTGGCTGCAGGTGGTTTTTTTCTTTTAAATTAATATTTGGTGCGTGCTTGCATGTATGTATGAATGTTTGGTAAAGAGTGTTGTGAATGTATGTGTTTGTGTTTGTGTGTGTGTGTGCGCACGTATGATGGCATGGCTGTCAGGGTTATGTGTATGTGTGTGCATGTGTTTGTGTGTCCCGTCTACCCCCCTTCCTCCAAAACTTACCAGCCGCCACTGCTCATAGGAGGATTTATTGTGATTATTAGTCCTATTAGATCATACAGCCAAATGACGTGGGACTAGTTATTCCCTAAAATGGTCTCCTCCTGAACTGTTTCTGTTCTGACACAAACTATGAGGCAATTGTTGGCCTTGCTATTTGGGTAGCAAGGATTTAGTTTGAACTGGCCGTTGGCACTCAAAATTTTTACTTTGGATTTTAACCCATTCTCAGTGGAGGGTATTTAGGATTATATGTTTTGGACTGATTTATTTGAAATACAACCACCGAGATTCAAACCCACTGAGTTTTGTAAACTTGTATCATTGGCCACAAAGAAATTAACTCACATGGCAGGCATCTCATATTTAACTTCAATGAGACATGATACGCCGAAAGACTTATAAAAGCCGCGTGAACAACTTCCCAGTCAGGGCCGGCTTTAGCGCTGGTGGTGCCCGGTGCAGCAATCACTTTTGGCGCCTCCTACACCCCATGACTGCCTCCTTGGATTCTCTCACTACCACAAGGCAAAAGTTCCCCTCATCTCTCCTAACATATTATATTGCTAAACACAGCATTCCCCCTGAGGTCAGCGCCCCCTCCACACGTCAGCGCCTAGTGCGGCTGCACCAGTTGCACTGCCCTAAAGCCATCCCTGTTCCCATTCCTCTAACAACTGCTTTAGACCCCATATTATTTACAAATCTAGCACCTAGAGTATAAGCCCTATAAATTATATTCGGATTCATATCATCACTCCAAAATGTAAATGTGTTAGAAACTTCTGTTTAGTTTGAAGATCTGCTTTAACTGCCCTGCTATCCTTTTTTTTTTTTCCTCATATGACCTCCATAACAACTGTTGCCTCTCGACCTGACCCACCACTGGCACAGATGACTATTTGGTGGTAGTTAGTCTTCAGCTAGAGTATTCCAAACAGGGGGGTACCCGTTTATACTCAACTTGAGCTAAACCAGAGGTGTTAATCATTGGGAAATACCAATAGAATGTACAGACCTTAGTTGACCCAGAAGCACTCAGGAAAGGCCATCCAAGCAGTTCCAAAAAGAGCCATTGTCGGGCCTTGCCCTGAAAACGTTAACCCTCTGATCTATAGCTCGGTAATACTTGACAGAGTTCCACCAAGCATTCCAGCTAGGAGAGGATTCCTGATGCCACAGCAAACAAATCTCTCTCCTGGCCAGTAAAGTCAAATAGAATATCAATTTATGTTGGGGTCCAAGGTAATCTCGAGACTCACCCAGCTTAGGCACAAAACCAAAAAGAATGAGAATTGGGCTTACCTCCACTTCCGCACCCATGACCCTGGAAATAGTCTTACCCACATCTGACCAGAATTCAAATATCTTAGGGCAGGATGCAAAAATGTGGACATCATCCGCCTTCTGAAATCCACACCTCCAGCAGTTAGCTTCTCCTCCATCCTTCAATTTAGAGATTTGAAAAGGGGTCCAGTATATCCTGTGGAGTGTGAAGAAATGATTCCTTCTGAGTGCAGCAGATTTAACCACGGAATAAAGCAGATCATTAGATACTTGCCATAACTCTTTCCAATACTCGCTTGGCAAGTAATTCTCCCAGACCTGGAAAGGCTTTTCCGACCCCCGTTGTACTGCAGCCAGAAAATAGTTGTACCATAAAGCAACTTCTTTCTTCCTTGGACTCTGAGTTTGCAGATCACTGTCCATGGGGTTTTCCTCACAAAACAACCAGTTTTGAGAACTACACCAAGAGAAGAGCTGGTAATATTTGAATCTAGACAACGTTCCTTTTGTGATATGATGCCAGACCTCCCAGGGGAGACAGTCACTATCCACTACCAATTCTCCTGCTGCTTTCAGGGGCTGAGCTAAAGCATCCGAGAGGCACTCGGGAGTTCCCGGAGAGTCCCACACCGGAGCCCATTCGCTGTAATAAGAAAGCCCCAAACAGGTTCGACAATCTGACCAAAGCTTGGCCGCCATACGTAGCGTCTTCAACCGGACCTTTTAATAGAATTTTGGAGAACCAAATTTATACATAAAACCATGTTCCTCTGAACCTACCAGTATAGCTTTAAACATTTTACCAATCATTGAAATATCCGGAGAGTGCAGAAGCATCCTGACATTTTTCAGCTGGTAGGCCCAGCAGTAAAGCTGGAAGTCTGGTAAACCCATACCACCCTGTCTTAGTTTGCGCTTAAGTTTTTTCCAGGACAGCCTAATCCCTTTTGCTGCCCAAATAAAAGACGAAATCCTACCCTGAATTTTAAGAATCTCGGCTCTTGGGAATTCTAAAGGGATATTATTAAAGAGATAGGCGTACTTCGGAAGACTACACATTTTAACCAAATTGACCCGGCCATAGTGGGATAAAGGGATGTTCTGCCATCTTTTTAACAAAGAGTCAACTTCCTTTGAAACTCTGTCAAGATTGACCTTTGGAATTTTCGTGGGATCATGCGTTATTGTGATTCCGAGATATCTGAGTTCTGTCGCAGATGGATGAACCTGATCAACAGTGTTCCGAGCCATAACCTCAGTCTTATCTTTATTTATTTCATTGCCCGATAGTTTCCCATAGATTTGAGTTTCAAGTATAAGTTCATATAGGGTAGTATCCACATTAGAAGAGAACACAACGAGATCATCTGCATATAAGGATAATTTCCTGCTATACCCAGCAGATTCAAAAGGAGCAATTCTATTGTTTAATCTTAAACTTTGAGCTAAAGGCTCTATATAAATATCAAATAAGATAGGGGATAGAGGGCAGCCTTGCCTAGTACCACGTTCTATATTGACAATAGATGAGAGATTACCATTGACTAAAATCCGGGCCCGAGGAGTAGTATATATATATTTTTTATAACATCTCTAAATCCAGGAGAAAAATCCATAACCTTCAGGCTTCTATCTAAGAAGTGCCAATTCACACGATCGAAGGCTTTAGCCGCGTCGACCGTGATGATTGACAAAGGAAGACCCCTGGATAAAGCCAAATCCACTGTACCAACTAAAGTATATACCAAATCCAACATTTGTCTACCCGGAAGGAAACCCTTTTAATCTTCATGGATTATTTGAGGTGCAATTTTACAAAGTCGTTTGTTCATTATGCCTGCAAAAACTTTATAATCAACATTTAATAAGGCGATAAGATTGTCACTGGAAGGGGTCCTTCCCAGGCTTCAAAATCAGGGTAATAACCGCGTCAGACCATGAATCTGGCAAAGGAGATGTGCCCTTTAATATATCATTGAACAGATTTAACCAGACTGGAATAATTTCATCCTTCAAAATCGCATACACCTCCATCGGAATTGCATCGCGGCCTGCTACTTTCCCCTTTTTAACTACCTCAAACACTTCCAAAATCTCAGCCCCCGTTATTTCCGAAATGAGGAATTGTTGACTAACCTCAGTTAATCTCGAGAGGTGTTTTTGTTCCAGCCATCTATCAATGCACCCTTCTGACTCCTGGAGATCTTCGTGGTAAAGATCTTGAAAGAACCTCGCAAATGTCTGTTCTATTTTATCTTTTTCCACGATGAGTTGTGTACCCACTTTAATCTTGCTGATATACGAACTAGCTCTATCGATCCGTGATTTAATAGTAAGGAGCTTACCACAATTCTCCCCTTGGTCAAACTCCCGCATTTTACTTATCTCCCACTTTTGATGTAAGATCTCTTCTGTCATAAGTTTAAATTTTAACTGCCGCTCCTCCACTCTCTTTACCCAATATTCTCTCTCTGGATCGTCATGAGGTCTTACTTTCAACTCAGTTTCAGCCTCCGCTACCTGTTGCTCCAACTTAACCAAATCTTCCCTCTCTGAACTGGCCCACCCTGTTACCGCCCCTTTTAGAGTCCCCCTCAACCAAGCCTTAAAAGCATCCCAGACGATATGTTGGGGGGCAGACCCTAAATTGTTATGGAAAAAGGTGTCAGTTTCGGACTTCAAAAGGCCAGGAGTGGAAGATAGCAGGAGAAACCTTCTATTTAATGTCCATCTCCTTAAACAATGATCCGGAGGAAACTCTAACTTAAATGCCATGGCTCCATGGTCCGATAGATGAATGGGCAGATATTTAATTAAGCTCACCTTATGAGATTTCGCGTGATCGATAAACACATAGTCTATCCTAGAATAGTGGGAGTTCTTTTTACTATAGAAAGAGTACTCTCTAAGATCACCATATTTTTTTCTCCACAAATCACATAAATTAAAAATGTTCAAAATATTCATCAGGTGAGCTTTAACCCGAGGGGCTGCAATATGAGTTCGGGGGGAGGATCTATCGAGGTTGTTGTCTAAAAGTACATTAAAGTCACCAGCCAAGATCAGAGGAGCATCAAAATCTGCAAGGGCCAAACAAAGGTTATGCAAAGGAGAAATATCGTCTTCATTAGTCCCGTAATAACTCACTAGCGTGTAATTAACCCTTTTAAATTTGATTTCGGCGATAACCCAACGTCCTCTGCTATCTAGCTGAGTCTTAATAAGCTCAACTCCCGAGTTCATTTTTTTTTTTTTTTTTTTTTTTTTTGAAACCGTTTATTACATGTTAAAAAGGGTTACAAGTATGGGCCTACAACCATCCGGCCGGCCGCTAGAGTGGCAGAAGCATATGACATACCTACAGTAAGAGTCTCTTGGCGGTGCAGATCGGTAAATCAGGAGATATCAATAGCGCAGGCCCCATGACTCCTAGCCCACAATACGGTTTCCTTTTTTCAAAACAGAACAACACAAAAAACCACACCCGCAAGGCAACCCGCCATCCAAAGTGACGGCACGTGCTCCTTAAGTGGGGGATCCCAACCAGCAGCCAAACTCTGAAGAGGGGAATGGGAATAGATCAGGGACAGGGGAACCACATGCCCGCGGCTGGGGGAGGGGGTCGGCTAAGGGGACGGAGCTGGTGAGGCGGCCGGTAGCAGTGGCGGCTCACAAATACCCCCGCGATAGGCGTTCCAGGGGCCCCAGATTTTCACCCACGCCCCAGGCTTACCCCTCGCAACATACACCACCTTTTCACGAAACATACACCAATCCATGTGTTCTTTCCAGGCCGACACCGCCGGGGGCCTCTGGGATCCCCACAATTGAGCAATGTCACACTTAGCTATCATGTATCCCAGAGTCACCCACCGCGTCTGCGGGACCGAATAGTCATTTGGTTCCCACACATTCAGCAAGCATCTCCTCGCTTCAGGCAACAGCGCAACACGCGTCACCACACGCAGGACCTCATGCACACCACGCCAGAATCGCTCCACCTGTGGGCATTCCCACAGAATATGCATGAAAGTTGCCAAGGCACCACAGCCACGCTTACACAATCCGTCACCAACAAAGCCCATACGTAGAAGCCTTGGCCCCGTCACGTAAACCCGGTGGAGGATCTTAAGCTGGACGAAGCGAAGGCGAGCCGGGATGGCCACCTCCTTCGGAGAGGCCACCGCGGAAATCCAGTCCTCGTCGTCCAGTTCCAGCCCGTCGGCAACCCAGGCCTCGCGGAGACTAGTCAGCAGGCACGATCTGTCGTTGATCAGTTTTTTATATATAAGGGAGATCGTGCTGTCTGGGACATGGCCATCCAGCACTCTGTCCTCCAGGGGGGAAGACTCCGGAATGGACGCGACATCAGGGAAGACGGAGCCCAGCGCGTGGCGGACTTGTAAGTACCGAAAGTACTCACTGCCTTGCAGCTGAAATTCCGTCCGCAGCGTCTCAAAAGTTTTGAATCCACCCCTTGTCCAGAGGTCACCCACTGTGCTGATTCCGATCGTGTCCCACTTCTCGAAGCCCTTCGATGTCCACAGGGAGCCCAACCTCTCAGACGCATATAGCGGTGTCGCCCGGGTCAAACGGTCCTTCCACCCCATCGCTGCATTAGCCGCGTGCCAGACACGCACCATGACACGCGTCGGTCCCGTCAGACGGGAGTCGGGCGCGCCAGAGTAGAGCGCTCGATTGTAGTCGCCACCGGGCAGGAGCATCTTGTCCATTTCAAATGCCGGGTTCAGGGCGGGCCCGTAAAGGCCATGATTAATCGCAGCTAGCTGGGAGGCCCAGTAATACCGTTTAATGTCCGGGAGGGCAACCCCCCCATCGTACCACGGGAGCGTCAATTTAGCCAGAGCAATACGCGGCCTCCCGTCCCAGAACAGGCGCCGCTGCAGGCCCTCCACCTCACGGAAGTAGCGCGCCGGAACCAAGTCCATAGTATTCTGAAGCGCATACAGAAAGCGCGGCAAGGACATCATCTTAAACAAGGCCGCTCGGCCAAGCGGCGAAAGCGGAAGACGCCGCCAGCGCGCAACGTCCTCCCGCAAGCGCTGGAGGGGGGGTAGCAAGTTTCGCTCGTAGCGGGCCTCCGGGTCTAGAGTAATATATATACCCAGGTACCGGAACCCCTGGGAAGCAATCTGGATCGGGCAGTCCCGTGGTAGGGCCGGAGCCTCCCCGGAGAGCACATACACGCAGGATTTCGCCCAGTTGATGACAAGGCCTGAGTTACGACCGAAGGAGCGCAAAACATCAACCAGGACAATCAGCGAGTTACGCGGGGAGGCGAGATACAAAAGGATATCATCGGCGTAGAGGGACACGCGGTCCTCATGCTCGGGGGTCCAGCGGAGACCACGGATGGAGGGGTGCCACCGCAGCCACTCCGCCAAGGGCTCCAAGGCCAATGCAAACAGGAGCGGTGACAAGGGGCAACCCTGACGCGTGCCCCGCCCCAGCGCAAAGGGGGCCGAGACTCGCCCATTCACCACCACCTGCGCCAATGGGCCCGAATACAACAATTTGACCCAGCTAATGAATCCCGGTCCAAATCCAAATTTCGCCAGCATCGCCCAGATGTATGGCCATTCAAGCGTGTCAAACGCCATGGTGGCGTCCAAGGACGCCAAGATGGCCGGCTCCCGCACAAACGGGACACGCGCGAGCACCCCATGCAAGCGTCGCAGATGAAGAGCCGTGTTGCGATGGGGTATAAAGCCAGATTGGTCTTGGTGGACCAAATCGCCCACCACGCCAACCAGCCGGTTGGCCAGTACCTTGGCGAGGATTTTGGGTTCCGCGTTCAAGAGCGAGATAGGCCTGTAGGATGTAACCCGCTCACGGGGTCTCCCCTCCTTGTGGATCACCACGATTGTGGCCAGACGCTGGTCCGGCGGGAGGGAACCCTGCGAGTGGGCCGCCAGGAACATGGCGCGCAGGTGGGGCGCCAGTACATCCGGTCGCAGCTTGTAAAGCTCGATGGGGATACCATTGGGGCCCATGGCCTTGCCGGATGCGACCGAGCGAATAGCCAGGGCAATTTCGTCCGAGGTGGGAGGAGCGTCCAACAAATCCCTGTCCTCCACCGTAAGGGAGGGCAGCGCGATGTCCCGAAGCAGGGCATGGGAATCTTCCTCCGAGCAGGGAGAAACCGGGGAGTACACCTCGCGGAAGTAATCCGCGAAGCAGGAGACAATGGCTTCCGGCTCGGTGACAGACACACCATCCATCCCCTCAATCAAAGGAACCACACGACTCGCTCTCTCCCTCTTGTCCAACCACGCAATCAATTTACCAGCCTTATCACCCACATCATACAGTCGCCCCTGTTGCTCTCTACTGAGGCCCCTGGCCGCCTCCGTGACAAGGGCCCTATAGGCCGCCTGCTTGAGGTGCAGAACATGCAACTTGGCGTCTGTTACCCCGCTCCCCAGGTCACCCTCCAGCTCCGCAATTTCGGCCTCCACCCGGGTTACCTCCTCCCGCTCGCGCCTCCGGGCATGGGAGATAGAGGAGAGGGCCTCCCCTCTGAGAACTACCTTAAAAGCCTCCCACAGGGAGATGGCCGAAGGGACAGACCCCACATTCTCATCAAAGTATCGCTGTAAGGATTTGATCAAGTCGGCATGAATAGTGGGGTCACGCAAGTACCAAGCATTGATTGGAGCCACCCTGCCCTCCCCCCTAGGGAAGACATCGAAATGTAACAGTACTGGGGAGTGATCTGAAATGCCCCGCGCCAGATGGCACACCTCTCCCACCCTCCCAGCATAGGCCGCCGGGACAAGGATGTGATCAAGCCGCGAGAGGCTGCCATGGGCACCCGAGTGGAAGGTGTATTGCCGCTGTGCGGGATGCTTTAGTCGCCAGCAATCCACCAGGCCCAGAGTATCTAAAAGGCCGGACAGCCAGGCCTGTGCCCGGGGGAGGTCCCTAGGGGGATGGCGATCCATAGACCCAGAAACTACCGCATTAAAGTCCCCCCCAACCACCAGCAGGCCACCCGGGAGGTCCAGGAGGAGGCGCCCCAAATCCGCAAATGTAGTAGATTGTAACCCAGGCGGGACGTACACTGATATAAAAACAAACACTCTACCCTCCATTCTACCCACCAGAACAGTGTAGCGTCCCCTCTCATCATGGCGCACCTCATCAATCTCCAAAGGGAGCGAGTTCTTAATCATGATACCCACCCCCCGCGAGCCCGAGGTGAAGCCCGAGTGGGCCACCAAACGATAGCCTCGCCGATTCATGGCATGAAAGGAGTTACCTATAAGGTGTGTCTCCTGCAGGAAGATAACATCTGGTGAGATACGTTTCAGGTACTGCAGGACCACACCACGCTTAATCCTGTCCCCCAGGCCGTTAACATTCCATGACAACACAGTCAAATCCCTACCCCCCATCGTACGTAGAAGCAATCAGTCGTCCCCCACAGAGCATCTCGAGAGCAGCAATACAGTAAAGGGCTTGCCTTGCGGTGCAAACAAACAACACACCCCCCCCCACCCCCCCATCCCAACAGAACTCCCCCCTCCCTGCACCCCTGCATGAGCCCAGACAGCCCCCCCAAAGTGCAGTGTGCCTGTCGCCCCATAGATGAAAACTAACTAGTCCCCCAGAGGAGGAGGGAAGCCCCCAACAGACCCCACACGACCTCCATCGGAGGGGAACCTAAACGATCAGTAAATGGTAAAGGAATGTTGTCCAGAGCAAGGCCTATTCTTCACCCCTCAATTCTGATCCGGCGGGCCCTCCCCGCCAACCGCACCCCCCCCACCCCCTCGGCCCCGATCTCCAGGCAGAGTGTCCAACCAGTCCCCAGCCGCCTCGGGTCGGTCAAAAAAGTGCGTGCGTCCATCCACCTCCACCCTTAGCTTAGCTGGAAAAAGCATTGAGTACTTAAGGTTCAGGTCCCGTAGGCGACGTTTAACTCCGAGAAAACTCAATCTCAGTTTTTGGACCGCCGGAGTAAAGTCTGGGTAGAAATGCACATCCATGTTATCAAGCTTGACCGGTCCCTGTTGCCTGGAGGTCTGCAGGATAGCGTCTCTGTCCCGAAAATTAAAAATCCGGGCAATGAGAGGCCGCGGCGGGGCACCGGCCTTAGGTCTGCCCCCAGGGACCCGGTGAGCACGTTCCACCGCAAAAAGCTTACTCAGCCCCCGGGGCTGGAGATGGGTAAGGATCAATTCTTCCACAAAAAGATCTGCCGCCTCCGCCTCTCGTCCCTCCGGCACTCCCACAATGCAAACGTTATTCCTCCGGGCCCGACCCTCGGAATCCTCCAGTCGCCGGTCCATCAGGGCGCTCGCCTGGCCAAGCCGGCGCACCTCCTTTTGGAGGGCCACCACGTCCGTCGTGAGGCTCGTTGTGGTGTGGGCCAGGGAATCGACCCGGTCGTTGGTTTTGGACAAGTCAGCCCTCACAAGGCTAACATCCACCAGGACCGAGTCTATCTTTTGCGCTAGGGTGTCGAAGCGCTGGTCCACCGAGGCCTTCATCTCTGCGATGGCGCCCATGACGTCCCGGAGGGTCAGATCCACCGGTTGAGCAGATGCCTCCGTCGGGCCCGCCGGGGATGTGCGCGAAGTCTCCGGAGATCCCTTCTGGAGGGTGTAGCGGTCCATACTGTTGGATTGAGGCGCCGGGCCGTGGCGGGTCGTCTTCACCTTCGCCCGGTCGCCATCTTGTTTGGTGGACATGCCTGCTCTCCCACCGTCGTGCCAATCTCCTCGAAAGGGCCGATAAACCAGTTCACGGGTTCCGGGGGGGGGGGAGGGCGACCACTGGGCCGCGGGACGACTCGCGGCCGGCGGGTCAGCCGGGCACCTGGACAAGGCCACACCACCGCACCCCGCTCCGCAACCCTACCTCGCTTGAGGCAAGGAGAGCGCAAAAGCGAAAGTGAAAGCACGGGATACGCGAGTCGCCCAGCCCTGCCCGCCGCTGTTGTTCGCTTTGTCCCCGGATCGCCCCACTACTCCAATCCGGGGGGCCAGCGCGGAGAAGGCCGCAACCTTCAATCGGTGCTCCCACCGGTGTCCGGGGTCCGATTCGAAAAGGAAAAACGGATGGCGCCTCAGCTCGGGTTCACCGATGCAGTCCCCTCAACAAGGACAGGATATAGCCAGGATTAATTCAGGAGGTCGTGGTGGTCCTCGGGAGCCTCGCACCTACGCGGCCATCTTGGTTGCGCGCTAGGCTCCTCCCTCCCGAGTTCATTTTTAATATTATAGCAACCCCCTTAGAGCAACATTGCTGGTCTGAAGCAATGATTTTATCCACCCATTTTTGTTTACCAAATAACGCCTTACATTCTGCGAGCAAAAGATGAGTCTCCTGGATCAAGAGTAGTTTAGCTGAACTGTTTCTTAAATACTGTAGGATCAAACATTGCCTTCTTCTAACTGTCAAACCATTAACATTCCAGCTTAGACACTCAAGATATTGATTCCCACTACGAGCAGAGCTGTCCCCCATCATGGCACATAATCCATTCTCTACAGTTGCTACTAGAGATTGTAGTGTCACATGAATTTAGTAAATGTATAATTTATTTTTTATTTTTTCCCAATGCTCCCCACCCAACTCTGTGAAAACCCCCTCTGGCCTCCATGACCAAAACCACCCAACCACCCACCCCACCCCCAACGGGAACCCTCCCAGCTACCAGTTGGCAATAAGTATTGCCCTTTGAGCCAGAAACCCATAGCCTAGCTTCTAAAAAAAAAAAAAAACTCTTAGGTACTGAACATGGCGGCCAGCTAGGTAGCCGGTCGCGAGCCAGACGCCCTGGCCGGCTTCTGCTTGTTTCGATGGTGCTGATGTATGGCTGAGTTTGAGGGGTAGTGCACTGAATTCGCTGTGGAATTGGATGCTGGATCCTTTCTAATCTTACCTGGTTTGCCGGAGCTTTGTTTTCCGAGGTTCGCTGCCGGAGAGGACTCCGCGCTGTTCCGGAGGCATCTGCTGTATGGCCCCTGCTCTGCGGCGCTTGGTTGCGGCGGCCGCTGGGGGAAGGTCGGTCTGGGCCGGTTCGCCCGTTCTCCTCCCGCTGTTCTCCCGCTTTGTTTCAGGGGGGGGGAGGCTTCATTTTTTTAAATTTTTTTTTTGTCTGTCTCCCCTCGGCCTCCGTTGGTGGAGAGGGGTAGAGGCTCTGGGGGAGACGCGGGAGACCCTGAAGGAGAGGAGAGGAGAGAGGAGTGAGGTCGGGCTGCCGATTGCCGATTGTGGATGCCCTTTCAAAACTACGTGGATAAGAGCATAGAGAAATGCTGGTAGGCTTTTTTTTTTTTTTTGTCATGGGCTATAGATGGTGAGATAAGTGGGATAGCCGAGATAGGCGAGATCTGCCTGTTTTAAGCAAGTGTAGTACTCAGGGTTTAGTTGGTTGAATTGTTATCCTTTTCCCTTTTTTTTTTTTTTTTTTTTTGTCTAGATGCATGACTTTTCCGCTCTTATCTTCTTTAGGGCTGCCGGTGCACTTGCGGAGCATCGTCGGGTTTGGTGTATTATTAACCCTAATGCTCCTGATACTTCCGGTTGGGTTAGGTCTGGAATTAAGTATGGTTTATCCCCTGAGCCCTATACTGATCTAAAGGGGGTGGCAAGACAGAGGCTGGCCCCGTTTTATTTTCGTTCTGTTCTTCTGAAAGAGCAGGCATCACAGGGCACGAAAATAAGATATGAGTCTTTCCCCTGCCCTATGGAGGTAGTTACCCAACAAGCTGCTCGACAACCTGATTCCCCCAAAACCGTATTGGCGGACAGGGGTGATCAGTTAGGTCTGCAGCTTCCTGATCTTCCAGGTTGTTTAAGTTCCACTATCACCTCCACTACCCCCGTTACCGTTACCTCTACTACTAAATCCTCCACAGCCTCCCTCGCTTCTTCTTTAAAATCTACTACGGAGTTGACTCGAGGGAGGAGGTATAAGTTAAGGTCACGTTCTTTTTTAGGGTCAGATCTTCTGGTAGCGCAAACTCACCATCCCTCTGAGATCTGAAAAGGTGCAACTAGACAGAATCCTAATCAGAGACAGCCATCTAGCAGACTGATTAAACCGGTGAAGTCCAACCCAGTAAAGAGTCGTAAAAAAAACAAGAATTAAGTTCCTATAAAGGTAGCGCCCTCACTTCGTTCCTATTTTATGGCTAATTCACAGGGCAGCATAGACCCCGTACATTCTGTCCAGTCTGAGTCTACAGTCTCTGTGGATGAATATAGTGATGTGGCCCCCTCTATTTTACTATCTAATCGTTTTGCCCCCTTGAGTGTTCTACCTGTGTCATCGGGGGGTGGACAGACAAGAAGACAGACAAGAAGAGCCTGAGGAGGCGGGCTCTGTGCCTGTAGAGGAGGCCGTTCAAAGTGCTGACACAGTACAGGGGCTGTTAAAACAATTGACTTTGGAAATTGGGGCACGCTTTTCCACTTCGGAACTGAATCAGAAAAAAATACAAGACACCTGCACCAGTTTAGAAGAAAACGTTTTGGCACTCAACCATAGGATGGATGAATTAGAACTAAAAGTAGGGGATTTGAACAAGGAAGTAAAGGATAATGCCCAAGAGGTATTGAGCCTTAAGGCCAATGAGCGGGAAATGGCAGAGAGACTGGAGAGGCTTGAAAATATGTCTAGAAGAAACAACATCCGTATTTTAGACTTAAAGGAAGGTCTGGAAGGAGATAATTTAAAATCCTATATTGTTGGCATTCTGACCAAGGCTTTCCCCCAGATTGCTTCGGCTTCGGTCTGGGAGTCCGAAATTCAACGGATCCACAGAGATCCCTTTAAGCTAAATCCGGCTCGGAAAAAAACCAGAAAGATCTTGGTTTTTATACAGTCCTATTCTCTTAAGGAGCACTTACTGGGGGCAGCACTTAAACTTAAAAGCATTCAGGTTCAAGATGCTTCCTGTAGAATCCGTTCTGATATTTCCCGGGCTACGGAGGATAGGAGATGGGAATTGGGAAAGCGTATGGACACCTTAAGGGACCTAGGAGCACAGGTGCAGTTGCGGTTCCCTGCTTTTTTGAAAGTGGTCCTTGCGAATAAAATGTACAATTTAGGTTCCCGGAGGAGGTGGACAGCTTTCTTGCAAGGTACAATTCCATAGCGTAAGAGTGTAAGATTCAGCACCTAAGAGTTTTTTTTTTTTTTTTTTTTAGAAGCCCTGCTATCCTACATTTAAAAACTAAACCTATTATTTTTCAAGGACATGCATCTGACTGGACATTGAGTTTATTGAAAGTATTACTTGTGTCACAAGGTATCTGAGTTCCAAGCCCTCTACCGCCTCCTGGAAAATGCCTTAACTTCTTGTCCTACTACTGTTGGAGCATTTGGTATGCGAAGGGAATCACTTGCTTATCCATTAGTAACTGAGGACCTTGGACACCAAAAGTACCCATCACAGATACTGCCCAGTAATCATTAAATGCCCAAGGAAGTAGCGCTAGTCACAGTGCAAGCATCCCTAGGTGGCATTCTATGCTAAACCAAGCACCAACAAAACCAAAGCCAATCCATTTTGCAGGTGTATACATAGAAGTGGTGGAACATCATTGGTTACGGTCGGGTTCTGCTCCTGCATCTGTTAACACTTTCATCAAAATTCACCAAAGCAGAATCACCTTGTTCACCTTGTTACAAAAATGTGGAGTGCTATCTGTGAACATTCCTGGCAAGACTTTAGATGACATCATGAGACATATGCGGTTAGCAGTTAATTTGCAGTGAATAATCCCAATATATGACATTTATAATGGGACAAGTTCTATATTTACTTTAAGTAATTTTCTTTGAATAGGTAGGTAACGTTGTTCACTAGGCCTGGGTAAAATTTTAATAATGAGAGTAATCTGAGTAGTTTTTGTAATTTTGTGTTACTTTTCTGATGCAAAACTACCAAATATTGAACAATCAGGCATGTTGGCTCAATCATGAGTCATTTGGCACACAAATTCTAACGCAGGAGCATAGCAACAATGAACCTAGTGAGTGCCAGCAGCTGCTGGCTGCTGCTATATATGTTCTGTTGCATTTAGCACAATTAACGCAAAATGCATCTTCGGATCCACATTTCGGACATAGGGTGCATTTTGTGGTTAGAAAATAGAGCTAAATGCTTGGTTATGTTTCTCGCTTTTGTTTTGCGTAATCTTGTTCAGTTTTCTTATGATTTCACATAATTACGCTACAGCAAATTGTGCGAGTTATACCCACCTCTATTTTCACATCACCTTGTTTCACATAGCTGATATGAGAAGTTGAGTATTTAATTGGGATGGTGGGAGGGCTTGTACAATAACATACCTATCTAGACTTTACATTTAATTTTTGAGGATGCTGCTAGATATGTACTTAAGTGAGGATACATCCGTCATATTGGCCCTGCACCACTCCCTCTGTATCTTACTCTTTCGTGGTTTAGAGTCTTAAAAGAAGGCTCCTGTCATGGGCATGCAACACTCTTTCAACACTTGGATCTGACAGCAAGTACCTGAAACAGGTCTTCCTGTGATACTATTGCTCGGTATTGTCAAAGCTTCTCCTCCTGCTCCCACCCACTGGATCCTAATTTCATTAAATTATATGAATTTGCATAAATAAGTTATGGTTCACAAGACGGGGGGTCTGGCATCAGAAACGCTTGACTTCTTTGCACAACAAATGTAATGCTTCTTCGGAATGATTGCGCATGCAGGTACTGCCTAAACGTTCCTAATTTGTAACACAAACTAAGTTAAAAATGAAATGTATACAGAAACAGACCTTTGAGCGGCTTTCAGATTTTATACAAAATTGTACAACTGCAAATATGACTGTGTAGAAAACACTTTGCTATATTGATTATCTTTTTGTTAGAGGCCATAAGCTATGAACCATTTTCAAATTCAAAAGCATAATCAAGCAAATTCAAAGAGTATATTATTTCTCTAAAATTGAAACCCCAGCACGTTTTTGTAAAATGTGTCCTAGTCACATTTAGAGATGTTTGAACTGAATTCGCAAATCGGGTGGAGGGCCGTGCGGATAAGGTAAAGGTGTGCATTTATGGCTGTAGAGATTTCAAGTTCATAACACTTTTCCTGCCATCTACAGAGAGTCACCCGTGGAATTTACAGTTACCACAGTTTCCCTGTCATATGTCTATATTGCTTCCTGCAGCAATGTCTCTGTGGAATGTCCTCACCATGGACTAATACTCAATGCAAACACTTCCCTTTCTGCATACATTCTTAAATAGTGGCCCAGGACCTCTTAGATCTGTGTCATATGGTCATAAAAATAGCAGTGCATGGAAGTATGGGCAACTCGTTGCAAACGTCTGTGAATAGCAAGTAAAGGTACAGTGTTGTTCACCTTGCATTGGCCACTTCCAGGAGAACACCTACTTTCCTTTTCCTGGGAATCATACAAAGCTGATACAAGAGGTATGAAGTTCCCAGTAGTAGCTGACATCGTTAAATGGATTTTTGAAGCACAGTTTCCATTATTTCTGTGCATAGATAAGACTTACTCAATGAAAAAGATTTACAAATGAAGCTCCGTGTAGATAGTATACTAGAGTGCGTCACCAAAGATCTCACATAGGGGCATATGTATGAAAGTTTGGTTTTGCGATTCTCAGATAGCGAATTTTAGAGAATCGCTATTTGAGAATCGCAAAACGAGATGTATGTAGAATTTGCAAAATAGTTTGCGAATCCTACATATTTCTTAATTGCGAATCGCAAATAGAGATTCGCAATTAAGGAATTCCTTCCCATTCATTCCTATGGGCTAGGAAGCCCGTAGGAATGAATGGAAAGACATTCTCAATTTGCGATTCGGACACCCTGTTGCACCCCTGAAAATATGTATGTGTGCATATGTGGCGCACATACATGATGTATGTGCGCCACATGGCACTTGAAAAATGCAAAAAAAGTTAATTTTTCAAAGAAATTGCAGATTACCACCAACTTGAAGTTGGTGGTAATTTGCGATTCCTTAAGGCCAAATTGCACTTTTTCTATGCTTCTTACATTGCATTTAAGGAATCGTAATTTGCGATTCCTTAAATGCAATCGCTAAACAGGGAATCGCAAATTTTGCGATTCCTTATTTTGGGAGGCTGTTTTTCTTTTATACATATCACTAAGCCCAATTGCGATCGCAAACGCCGAAATTCTGACTGGATCCTTTAAATGTAAACTTAGTTGTTTGATACAAAACCCTATAGTCACAGTTAAGAGATGCTATGCAAAATAGCTTTCTGCTTGCCTGTGTAGTCGTAGGCCGTTGTTGCCTTCAGACATGGATTCAGCAATTTCATGCTTCCATGATTGGGTGTTACTGGGTCTAGATACTGGCATTTCTGCTAGATTGGGAGGGAGGAGTCGAGGGTCTTCTAACCCTTGGTTTAACAACTCATTAATGTCAGCTAAAAAGGGGTACAAGCAGCTCAAATGCACTTGGAGACACTCCTACGATGTTACAGCAAAACTGGAATACCGGGCAGCCATTAAGCAGTACCACAGGCTCATCCGGAGAACACGAGCAGAGTACGTGGCCAATAAAATCTTGGCCAGCACTAATCCGGCTAAGTCGATTTTCTCTCTGCTCAAAGTAATGAAAAGTGCAGGTTCATCGGTAACCTCCCCGATTGTTTCCAACCACCAGTGTAATGAGTTGGCTCATTACTTTGTGAATAAAGTTGAGCAGATCTATTTTAATCTGCCGGCGGGGGATCCGCTTGTTGGGGTGGAGGCTTTGGGGATCTCTGGTCCATCGGCGGGTAACAGTCTGTTATCCTTTCCGCCCTTATCACCCACGGAATTTGAGGCACTCTGCCTGAAAATCAAGTCAGGATCTCCGGCAGATCCTCTGACCCCTGCCCAGTTTCGCCAGCTTCATCCCCTGATCTCCCCTTGGGATATTGGTTTGGTGAATCTGTCCCTGACATCTGCAGTTGTCCCCAGGGTATGGAAACATGCCAAAGTCATTCCATTACTCAAAAAATCCTCCTTGGATCCTGCGGAACCAGGTAACTATTGGCCAATTTCCCAGCTGCCTTTTTTGGCAAAGGTGGCTGAATCTCACGTCAACTCCGTTCTCTCCGAGTACATCGAACAGAATGCCATTCTGGATCCATCTCAGCATGGCTTCCGAGCACGGCATGGGACTGAGTCCGCATTACTGGTAGTGACGGAAGCTATCAGGATCAGTCTGGACGGCAGTGATTCAGCGTCCTTCTGGACATAAGCGCCACCTTTGACACCATCTCCCATGCAATCTTACTAATTCGTCTTCAGGAAATTGGCGTTAAGGATGTGGCCCTGGGCTGGTTTAGTTCCTTCTTAGAGGGGAGGTCCTTTCAAGTGTCTGTGCCACCATTCCATTCACAGGAGTTTGCTCTGCGTCAGGGGGTCCCGCAGGGCTCAGTCCTGAGCCCGCTTTTGTTTAACATCTATGTTCGCCCCCTGGCCACGGTAGCGAAAGACAGAGGGTTGGCGTTGGTGTCATAGGCCGACGACACCCAATTGGTGATCTCCTTCTCTAAGAACTGTGGCGACAATCTGGTTAAATTCAAGGAGGACCGCCTAGTAGTGGCTGACTGGATGGCGGCCAACTGCTTGCAGCTAAACGCTAGCAAATCGGAGATCTTACTGTTCGGGAAGGACCATGAATTATGGTCTGAACAGTGTGGCCAGAGCATCTGAAACCCGCCCCCATACCCAAGGAGGTTGTGAAGAACTTAGGGGTGTGGCTCGATCAGGGTCTGACATTCGAAGTTCAATCTAAAGCAGTGGCAGGGGTGTGCTTTGGGCTCTTGTGGGGTTTAAGACCATTGCTGGGTTTTTCCCTCCTAAAGTGCAACAAACCATAATCCAGGCTTCAATTTTGTCCAGATTGGCCTATGGGAACGCCCTTTATTTGGGTGCTAATAAGGCCAGTATCAAGTGCCTGCAGAGGGTTCAGAATGCTGCAGCTCGTCTGTTAGTAGCACTCCTTAAGTCCAGCTCAGTTGCCCATCTGCTCCCCAAGCTGCACTGGCTGCCTGTTGAAAAACGCATCCAGTTTAAGGCACTCTGTATGTCGCATAAGATCTTGTCCTGTCAGGCTCCTGTGGGACTGCCTAACTTGCTCGAGTTTTATGTTCCGCGACTCCTATTGAGATCGGCGGGCCGTGCACAGGTCTGTATTCTCCGTGTTTTTAAAGCTAGAGCAGGCGGCCGTTCCTTTCGGAGTCTGGCGGAAAACTCTGGAACTCATTGCCTGTTTCCATCAGAGTAATCCAGAATCATCTGGCTTTTCGCAAAGCCATAAAAATCTGGCTTTACCCCGGCTTTCTTGATTAACATCTCATTTCTGTCTCCTGGGCGTTTGTCTTGGTTTGGGGTTGCGCTGGGATGCACCGTTGCTGGGGCAGCCATGCGCTATACAAATCTGACTAATAATAATAATAACATATCCTTTTAGCAATGCAAAACATAGACATAAATCTAAAGAAGCCAGTCGAATAGACCTCCAAACATTGCATTTTGAATCCTTCAATACCATTAACTGAAATGCATAAACTCTCTATGATCATGCTAATCGTAGCACATTTTTCAAAGAATGGAACAATTACACAAAATAAGAGCATGTGCAAGATGTGAGCAAGTTCGATAAATGTTAAAGCCACTGAGAAGTTGGATTAAAAAACGTATGGGTTTGAAGTAATTCAAAGTTTTTTTAACCATCTCTGAGACACTGTGAAGTTTCTTAATGATGCAGGACCTGATTTAAATGTTGGTGGAGAGGAAATCCCCGCCAACATTGTGGTCTGCCCATCTGATTTACAGTTGGGTGGTCCATAGGTTTGACAATGGCTACTTTGTCTCCCCCATGATCAAATCCCTCCGACTGTCAGATAGAGTAAGAGACATCAGAGATTTGGCTACATGTCAACCCACCTTATTTAGATGGCCGATATACAGCTGATTTTCACTGCCTGTCACCGCAATGAAAAACATGGTGATAAGGGGCATTGAAAAGTGCTCAATGCCCCACTCAGCATTGAAGAAACCTCCCTTGATGAAGTGGGTCAATGTTTTCTTATTTTATTTTTTCAAATAAAAATTATTTCTAAGTTTGTCATGTTGAAGGAGCCATTCCTCAAATTTACAATGCATTTCCAGGAAACACTGTTACAGTGGTTCCTGGAAATCCAAGAAATGTCAACAGGGGCAGTAGACTTCTCTAAATACGGTCGGCAGAGCACCCTCACCATGGTGGGAGTAAACTACTCCTTCATGTGATGGTAATTACTCTGTCTGCCAAAATATAAATCAGCCCCATATGCTTGTTGCACAGACACACATAAAAGTATTTCAGGCTACTGATCTCTACATTAGAGGATGCAGCATTTTATGTGTGTAGGATTTGCTTACAATAGTCTTCAACATTCATTTATTGTTATGTTATGTTATGTTATTCTATATTTATAACGCGCACGGATACTCTGGAGCGTACCGGCGAGGACACTCCAGACTAAATAAACTGAACTAATGGTTCCTCAGGAAGAACCGTGGGAATTTGGGTTCTTAACCCTATGATATCCACTTAATCAAACAAACATCGATAGAGAAGTGTGCTATAACTCAAACCCTCTAACATGTTGTGGTTATCTTTTATAAAGTAAGAGGAAGGGACAGGTGCCTTGACGTGTCGGTCCTTCAATATCTCTGATCATGGTTACATATCTTTCTCTATCTCAATATTTTGCAATCTAACTCCTACCCACAAATGTCATATGTTCCAATAAACAACATAGTCACAAACAATGCAACCTTTCTATATGGACTCCCTCTAAAAAGTCATACAAATAGTATAGTTAGACGTTGCTGCACCACTCACAATGTCATTATTAATGTCTTATCACTCCTTAGAGTGTTCTCAGGACATCCCCGCACCGCACGGCCACCAGCTGTGTGTGTGTCCCTTGCCTCGCTGCTGCCCGCAGCCTCGCTGTGACTGCCTCTCTGTTCCCTGCCCTCCCGCCGCATTTTGCGTGCGTGTGCTTTGCTTATAACTGAATTAACCTTTATTTCGTTTTGTAACTGTTATTTCATTTCTGTATATCGTCACGTCCCCTGCACGCTGTTGTGAAGGCTCATTGTTGTTGTCTCTGTCCCCCTGTGCCCGCCTCGCTCCCCGCCGCCGTCCAAGCGGCCACGCCCCCTTTTTGTTCTGTGCCCTCCCCGCTCCCGCCTCCCAGCTGCTCCTCCCTCCCTCCCACTTCACCATAAATGGCGACCGCGCATACGCGCAGCGGTCATGCGCAGCGGGCGCGCCGATTGTGCACCAAAGGCGCGCCAAAGGTAAGCCCGTCTGCGCCCGTCCGCGCCTGGACCACGCCCAGTGCTAGGAACCCTTGCCCTCAGCGATGCAAGCCGACCCGACAGACCTACGACGCTGCGGCCCTCAACGCACTCAATGCCGGCCGAAACCTCACCTGCTGCCGTGCCGCCCCAAGACGCACTCACGGACCCTTCACCTGCGCAACCTGCAAGTTCTCCTGCCTCCGAACCTGCACCACGCCCACCAAGCCAAGACCGGAGGAGGCATCACCATCGTCCACAAGAACACCATCTGCATCATGACCGACGCCGACGACACCCTCGCCACCGCCGAACACCTCCACTTCCAGATTCACACCGACCCAAAGACGACCCTCAGAGGCACCCTCATCTACTGACCCCCGGGACCACGCACGCAATTCAGCGAAGACATCACAGACTTCATCAGCCCACACGCCCTCCCCTCCGCCGACTACATCCTCCTAGGGGACCTCAACTTCCACCTGGAGAACAACAAGGACCGCAACACCGCCACCCTGCTGGACAACCTCGCCAACCTCGGCCTCAAGCAACTGGTCAACACCCCCACCCACTACGCCGGCCACACGCTTGATCCCGTCTTCTCATCCAGCAAGCACATCAGCTTCAGCCACTCCACCGAACTCCACTGGACCGACCACAGCTGCGTCCACTTCAGATTCAGGAAGACCACAACCCACCACCACCCGCAACAGGTTCCTCACAGAAGCTGGAGCAAGATCACCGCCGACCAGCTCACCACCTCCCTCAGCCAGAACCCACCCGCCAGCACATCAGACGTCAAGGAAGCAACCCGCAACTTCACGCAGTGGCTGACCGCCTGCGCCGATGACCTCGCACCATTGAAGAACCCTCCCAGCAGACCCAGAAGCAAGAAAGCCCCCTGGTTCACCGACGAACTCAAAGAATCCAAGAAGACCTGCCGCACCCTCGAGAAAGCCTGGCTCCACGACCGGACCACTGACAACATGACCGCCCTCAAACACGCCACCCGCAAGCACCACCAGCTCATCCGCACCACCAAGAAGAAATCACTGAAGGAGCGACTGGACAACAACGCCCACGACAGCAAGGAACTATTCAGCATCGTCAAGCAGTTCTCCAACCCCAGCACCGGCAACAACGACATCACCCCTTCCCAAGATCTCTGCGACTCCCTCGCCTCGTTCTTCCACCGCAAGATTGCCGACATCCACAACAGTTTCAGCGCACCATCCACGCACCCAACCACCGAACCAACGAACCCCACCACCACCCTCCGAACCTGGACCACAGTGACCACCGAAGACACAGCCCGCACAATGAACACCATCCACTCCGGCTCTCCTACCGACCCCTGCCCCCACCACGTCTTCAACAAGGCCGACTCCACCATCGCACCCCAACTCCGGGACATCATCAACACCTCCTTCTACACCGCCACCTTCCCGGAGAGCTGGAAGCATGCCGATCTCAGCGCCCTACTGAAGAAACCAACAGCGAACCCCACCGACCTCAAAAACTTCCGACCCATCTTGCTCCTCCCTTTTCCCGCCAAAGTCATCGAGAAGATCGTCAACAAACAGCTTGCCGCCTTCCTCGAGACGAACGGATCCCTCGACCCCTCGCAGTCCGGCTTCAGAGCCAACCACAGCACCGAGACCACCCTCATCGCAGCCACCGACGACATCCGAGCCCTGCTCGACAACGGGGAAACAGCGGCACTCATCCTCCTGGACCTCTTCGCAGCATTCAACACTGTCTGCCACCGCACCCTAGTCCAACGCCTCGACAACACCGGCATCCAAGAGAAGGCACTGAAGTGGATCATCTCATTCCTCGCCGGAAGAACACAGAGAGTCCGCCTGCCCCCGTTTCGATCCGAGGCCACCAAAGTCATCTGTGGAGTCCCGCAAGGTTCATCACTCAGCCCCACCCTCTTCAACATCTACATGAGACCTCTAGCCGCCATCGCACGCAACACAACCTCAACATCATCTCCTACACCGACGACACCCAGCTGATCCTCTCCCTCACCAAAGACCCCGACACCACCAGAACCAGCCTACACGAAGGGATGAAAGACGTCGCCGAGTGGATGAAGAACAGTCGCCTGAAACTAAACTCAGACAAGACGGAAGTCCTCATCCTGGGACCATCACCCTCCGCCTGGAACGACTCCTGGTGGCTGCCAGCCCTGGGCACCGCCCCCAAGCCAACAGACCACGCACGCAACCTGGGCTTCATCCTGGACTCCTCCCTCTCAATGACCAGACAAGTGAACGCCGTATCCTCATCATGCTTTCACACCCTTCGCATGCTTCGCAAGATCTTCCGATGGATCCCGACCGAAACAAGGAAGACGGTCACCCAGGCCCTCGTCACCAGCCGACTGGACTACGGAAACACCCTCTACGCCGGAACCACCGCCAAGCTACAGAAAAGACTCCAACACATCCAAAATGCCTCCGCCCGACTCATTCTGGACATCCCCCGATGCAGCCACATCTCCGGCCACCTGATGGACCTGCACTGGCTCCCCGTTGACAAGAGGATCACGTTCAGGCTCCTCACCCACGCACACAAGTCTCTCCACGACCTGGGCCCCAAGTACCTCAACGACCGCCTGACCTTCTACACACCCACCCGCCAGCTACGGTCTACCAGCCTCGCCCTCGCAACCGTACCACGCATCCGAAGAGCCACCGCCGGAGGCAGATCCTTCTCCTACCTGGCGGCCAAGACATGGAACTCCCTCCCCATCCACCTCCGGCTGACCCAGGACCACCTCGCCTTCAGGAGACAACTCAAGACCTGGCTGTTCGAGCAGTAGCGGACCCCTTCCCCCAAGCGCCTTAAGACCCTTCCGGGTGAGTAGCGCGCTATACAAATGCTGTGATTGATAGAGTGAATCATAATCAAAAAATTGACTACGTTTGCCAGAATAGTTTTTTACAAGATTTCAGTCTGTGAGAGGACAACATTACTGTAGTAGTCCTTTGACTATCAAAAGTGATCTTAAGTGATGCACGTATCATTGAGTTGAGGCATAGAATAGATTCAGTCACACACTACCCACTGGACCACATTGTGACCATGCAAGGTTGAAGCCCACCTGCATTTGTTATCAGGGACCTTTTATTTAGGACTCTACAGACAAGGCCTGAATTCTTTAACAAACAAGGATTGCCAGATATACTTTTACGACACTCAAAACTGTATAAAACTCATTCAGATTGAATGTACTTTGAGACAGTCCTCAGACCCATTTCTGTAAGCTGTACTCCCCGCCAAAGTGTTTAATTAAGCCAACTGTACCCGTTTTGCCAAACATCTCTTGTCTTTTGTTTTTTCAAGGTAAATTCATATTTGAGCAACAAAGGTATCAGTAACACTAGTTCTATTGGTCTAGGTAGAACGCCCTGTGACCCTCCCTCTGAAGTCAGCCACCATCACCCTTTAGTCTGTCCACAGTTGGATCAGAAGAAGTAACCTCCCTTTACTAGGGGCGTGTATATACTTACAACGTGCCTCCTGTCTATCAGAATCTTGTGCTCTTACAGCAGAAGTA
Source organism: Triturus cristatus (assembly GCF_964204655.1). Taxonomy (NCBI): domain Eukaryota; kingdom Metazoa; phylum Chordata; class Amphibia; order Caudata; family Salamandridae; genus Triturus; species Triturus cristatus. The sequence continues at coordinate 781,767,583 of NC_140589.1, forward strand.
ATGATGTCATGTTCAATGGTGGAAAAATATAAATCAGGATAGAAAAGAAAACATGCAGCAGGCACATCTTCCTAGCAATATGAGAACTTTGATCCCCACACACACCACGCATGGTTTCCGTTAGACACATTTCAGGTCCACCCAGCATGGAAAAATTGTGTCAGTCTTCGAACAAAGCTCCTACATGAATTCGGAATCTAGTACACCCCCCTTAGTTGCAAGGTTGGAATGAAATGGCATTGTTTTAAAGAAATATATAAACTATAATAGCAACAGAAAGGTCAGTTTAGAGAAAGGAGAATAAAAAACATGATACCAGTCACTTATAGTTTTCCAAATCACTTTGCACATACAATGTGGAGCTGCCGCCTTTAAACGGTGAACACAAGAGGACTGCATATTACAGAGAGGTGAAGGGCTCTGGGAAGGACATAGCTTGATAATCTTATACAGTTGGTTCGTTCAGCCAAGCCTCAAGAAGATGAGCAGGTAGAGAGAGTTTTCCCTTTTGGTGCCTATTCTTGGTAGAGTTACGCATGCATGGCTTGTTACTCTAGTCTTCTCGACTGTTGCTAACCCAAATTGCTATTTGGCTCAATTACACTGCAAGCCACATGTTCTCTGTGGAAATTGGTTCCAATGGGGTACATTTCCCAGTCATGGTTGAGAGTTGCCCAGTCATTCTTTCACATCACAAAAGGATTTGTCTATCCGTGGCCACAAAGGCTGTTCTCTACTGTCCCTCCTGCTGTGGGCCATCACTCAAACCCATTGACTAGGAATGTAGCTAAATGGGTGAAAATTATAAACAGAGAAGGAAAAGCATGTACCTCTTCTAGGATGCCAAGATGTCAAAAGATGGTAATGTTTCCTTCCAGGCCATTTCTTCTTCCCTCTCCTGAGTGGTTCGCCTGCTCTTATTCCGTGTGAATTAATTCAAAAGCTTTCAGACGAGCACCCTTTACCATTATCACTGTGTTCTGATCCTTCCAATGCACTAAGGTGAAAAAGATGGCCCCCTTTCCAGTGTACAGTGTAGAATGCTGATTACAAAAGAACAGTAATTTGCCAGTTCAAAACAAAATAAAGCATGGTTTTAATTCCTGTATTGTATTGTAACATTTTTACAGTGCTTTCATAACCATTAACAAATCACTAGATGCTTTTTGGTTGTCCGCGTAAGATGCTACTCAGCTGTGCATGGTTGGAAAAGAGTGTTGGTTTAGGTGTATACTATGAGTAGTGTGTTGTGGTCTTATATGTGAGGCCTGAAGTTGTGTTCAATAGTTGGGGGCTTATTTCGAATATGGAAGTCATGGGACTGCCGTACTTGCGGTAGCAGTCCGACCACCATCACCACTGTATTTTTAGTGTGGTGGTCAGACCACCACAGCACCACTGTCTCTACTGGGATGCAGGATCCCGTGGTGGTAGCGGAGTGGAAAGGGGCAGTAATATGCTGGCCGTGGTAATGCGGCACCGCTGAGCATATATTTGGACTTGCAAATCAACCGCCCATTTCATGACGGGTTCAGGGTGGCAGATATGCAGGTAAGGGTCCTACCAGGGCTCCCTGCTGCCTCTAGGCCTTGGGGTGCATGTGGAGGTGGCACATATGGTGCCCGCTTGGAATTGCACCCCTGTTCCTGCATGGTGTGGCATGTATGACATTTTGCATGCCACACTGTTCAGGAAGGTGCTGCAGGCACTACATGGCAGCGCTCTGCTTGTAAGGCTCTCCTTTGAGCATAACACAGCCGCCGCCATGAAACCACCTCAGCACTGCCCGCCCTGGATGCAAGTCAGAATCCGGCAGGTGGGTGCACCACAGACTTGGCGGTCCTCCTGTGGGCGCTGCTGTGGCAGTCCTACAGGAGGACCGCCAAACTAGGCCCTTGGAGTCAGATTTATCTAGGTTTTTGTACTAGTACATTATAAAAAGATGTTATTTTGTTTGTGTTGTATTAAATAGCCTTTTTAGCACGCACTGTGACCATCAAACTCTAGATGGGTATCTGACATAGAACAAGCCAGATCAGTTCATGTTCTATATAGTTCCATAAAAGGCTCATCAAATAGGGCGGGTTTAAGTTAGAAGTGGAATACTAAAATAAGGGAATTGAAATGTAGGTGGTAGCGGAGCGAATTTAAAAGACTTGCCGCCAAAACCGTTCACCGTTGCGTGCTGTTTGATACTTGAACCTTCAAAATAATAGCAGGGAAGATCTCAGTAACCTATTAGTCGCTATTTGTAAAGGGCATGATTGGCAAATTCAGGAGAGTTGCTATGGAAGCCCTTACAGACAATACAACAGGACCTAAACAGAATCTGCTGCAAAACTGGAAGTCAGTGCCGTTTTTGGAGCATTGGGCTGGCATGGATGGTCCGTGGGACCCTAAAATCAAATGAACTCCAGCTGGTTCTGTGATACTTTTTCTGAATTCTAAATGAAAGATTATTATTATTTTATTTGCTATCAGACGAAGGAGAAGTTCCCACCAATGTCGGTCGGTATTGGAGTAGGGGAGCACACTCGGGATTGCAGAAACTCAATCCCTGCATCCAGGGGTTGAGCTTCTGCAATCCAGAGTGCAGATTAAAGCCTCCAGTACATGCCTCAGGGGGTCCATCCTAGAGTGACAGAAGCCCAGCTCTTAGAGGTGATGTTGAGCCATTTTTTTTAGCAGAGTTTAATATAGCGGGAACTTGACCCGAATCCAATCAGGTATCGGAGCGCTTTACATAGCAACAGTTACATTACATGAGGACACACATTCATCTTTTTGTTAGGCACGGGGAGATTAAGTGATTTGCCCAGAATCACAGGATGTTCAGCGTCATTACCGAGACTCGAACCCAGTTCCCCAGGTCCGAGGTCGAGCGCCCTAGCCGTTAGACCAACTCCTCTCCACTGAGAACCATCATTAAGATGTGTTATAAACACCACAGTATAAGGGGTCACCATAAAACTGCTAAAGTTAATCTGTGCAATATATATATATTTTTGATCTTTTTTGTTTTTTATTTAGATTCAAGAGCAAACAATACAGTACAGATAGTACATCAGTAATGTCCGTAGAAGAGATCCGAAAATTTGACCACAACAATTTACAGAACAATATCAGCCACACATAGGGGCAGATTTATGTTGCCTGGCGCATCTCTGCAAATAAGCAGGGATGTGCCAGGAAAGATGCGACATGCAAGTTTACCCTTGCGCCACCCATGATGCGCCGCATTTACAATGCGGCGCATCATGGCGCAGGAATAAACAGGTGCGTGTCGCATCTGGGGCGTAAAGTTGGCGCAGTGCTGGAGTAGTGTTGCGTGCGACACGCAACTCCAGCACTCTTCCAACTTGCCCTATCTGTAACGTGGTGCGTCAAGCCTTATGCCTGCTTCAAGCAGGCGCAGGGTTTTGACGCATCAGCGTTGGAAAAATGACTCAGTGAAATCTTGTAGATTTCACTGAGTCACTTTTCAGGGGAGTTCCTGCGACAGAACGCCCCCCCCTGCGTAGAAACGCCCACATGAAACCTGCCGCAGGTTTCATGTGGCGCAGGGCTTTACACCGTGACGCATCTCCATAGATGCGTCACGATGTAAATAGGGCGCAACGTGGCGCAGGGTTTATGCCACCACTACGTCACAAAAGTGACGCAACGGCGGCGTAGAAGTGGCGCAAGTCCAACATAAATCTGCCCCATTATGTCCACATCTAGTTATCGCCACTTCTACAGGGGTCTCTTCCATATAAATAACGAAATCCCATAACACAATAACGACCCACGCATGATGTCCTCATGGTGTTTCCTTGTCCCACTTCATCGATCACATCATCCCATAGTGCAGGCATAATTACGACTTTTAGACAGTGTCAAGACTTTGTGTGTGTTCATCTGTTTTGGGTGTAGTCACTTGACTATGATGAGGTTTGTGTTCGCCCACGGCTTGTGCACACAGATAAGCTTGCAGGGGGACCCATATATCTTTTGGTCTGGAGGTTATTGCTATCATCAATGCATACGTTTCTATTCGATTATTGCAGACTGTTAGATCTTTGATCCAGTCAATTGCCTTAGGAGTGTTGTGGCTTCCCAGTACATAGTAACCCTGCACTTGCCTAGATGCAAAGTCATGGCCAAGAAACCTCTGACGTCTTTTGGTATGTCTTTAACATACTCCAGTAGTGTCACTAGGGGTGATAGGTGATGGTCCATCATTCGAGCCAACAGTATAAAAACCTTCCCCCATTAAGAATGAATTGAAACGCATTACCATGCCAAATGTAGAAACCTGCATGCTCTGCACCATAGCATAAACAATTCTGAGTGCGTAATGGATCTATACGGTGTTGCCGAGCTGGTGCACTATAGGCCCCATATAAATATTTAAAGACTAAACTTTGTGGAGTTAATTTAGAGACACTTGACCTGTTTGGGCACTTTTTTCATTGCAAATCTGTCAAAGGCATTCTGAGGTCCTGATCCCATGCTCGCCTAGCTGGCACGGCCCCTACTGTTTGATACAGAAACACACTGCTATAGATAGCCATCTCGATGTATCTACAGAAGTTACTAGTTGTGTTAGCGGGGGAACTCTGTACGCTCTGCTGGATAATTCAGGATTTTTTCTTGGACTGTGTTGCGTAATCGCGCAAAAATAAATATGTCCAGTTTCATGGGGTTACTAACGGCCTGGAATTGATGCTGGTTGACAAAGTGCCCTGCCACATATAGGGGGTCTAGCTCAATAGGGCCTGTTAGACCTGTCATCCTTAGGGTGATATTCCCACAAAACGATTGCCTGCTTACCTCCACTTTTTGCTGTATCTTTTCATTGGCCATAGGGCACTGAGCACTTTGCCACTGCTGACTAGTGCTAAAGTGCATGTGCTTCTCCCTTTAACATGGTAACATTGGTGTATACATGATTGGCATATTTAGTTTACTTATAAGTCCCTTGTAAAGTCGTATACCAAATACCTACGGCCTGTAATCTAAATGCTAGTAATGGGCCTGCAGCACTAGTTGTGCCACCCAGACATGAAGCCTTTCGAACCTGTCTCAGGCCTGCCAGTGCAAGGCCTGTGTGCACACTTCAGCTTGGTATTTAAAACCACTTGCCAAGCCTTAAACTCACCTTTTATTACACATAAGTCATCCCAAAGGTAAGCCCTGTGTAACCCTAAGGGCAGGGTGCTGTGTAATTAAAAGGTAGAACGTACTTTTATGTTTTACATGTCCTGGTAGTGACAACTAGCTAAATGTGTTTTTTACTACTGTGAGGACCACTCCTCTCATAGTCTAGCATTGGAAATTCCTCAAAACACTTTAAAGCTGTAATTCCTGATTAGATGCATCATGTTCACATCTCTGGAATGGTAATGGTAAACCCTCTTTAATTGTCAAGCTGGATTTAACATTACTATTTTAGAAATGTCACTTTTAGAATGTGTACATTTCTCTGCTCTTACAGCTTTTTGTGCCTTCCAGCCTGACTCCAATACCCACCTGAGGAGGGTGACAGCTACACTTTGTGCATTTGTTCCAGAGAGCCACAAGCACAGGAAGGATGGGTGTGACAGAGAGCATATCTGCATTGATCTACATTCAGATAGACCTCTTGGGCAGGAAGGGGGAGCTGACTCTTACATCTGAATAGGCAGTGTCCTGTGTCCCACACAAAGGACTGATTACCCCCACAGATAGCCTGGCAGAAAGGTGCTGGGATGAAAGAAGACCTGTGCTCTTCAACGGCTTGCTTTGAAGTCACCCCCAATTCAACGGCACCTTTGGTTCTAAATACTTGGGCTCTGGACCTACCAGGACAGTGCACTACTGGACTTGTGAAGAACTCTACCTGAAGTAAAGACTGATGTGCCACAAGAATTGCCACTTTGCTTGACTGCTGCCCTGAAGGAACTGCTTTCTGCTTTGCTGAGCTTCCCTGCTGATCTCTGCCCTGGTGAGGACAAGGATCGGACCCATCTAACTTGAACCCAGAGTGACTCCAAGGGCTTGCTGGCTTGCCCTCTGTTCTGAAGTCTCAGGGCCATCAAAGACTTCCTGCAACAATAACTGGACTCTGCCATCTGTGAGTCCTGCCCTGCCAAGTGGTTTCAATCCAGTCCTGGGCCCTTGAAAGGTGATTCTGCTGTCCAGAACCAATTAAATCGAAGCAGTGATGACTTTGCGCCAATCTGAACTAATGCATTGTCCTTAGATGCCCAAGCAGTAGCAGATAAACGACATCGCCTAGATGGACTTCCCGGCTTGACAATGACAGACAGCACTGCTGGATGACAACGCAGCACCTGCATCATAAAGGGGTTCATCAATAGAGCCGTCATCAATTGTGCGGAGCAGCACCAACTCTTTGCTTCCATCCACGGAGTTGACAATGACGCAGCGCCTCCTCGCATCAAGTCTTCAACGTCAGTGCTTGATCCATCCAAGATACTTTGTCAGCTGGACTTGCCTGAGTCATGTAGCCAACCTGCCCTCATCATGGTCAGCCTGAAATTTGGTTTTACACCAGTCTAGCCCAACTTCAAGTAACCCCTTAGTGCTATTGACTTCTAAGCACTATTTTTGGTTTATTCTTTAAAAAAAATCGGTTTTAGTTATTGGATTTTTGTTGTTTTGGTCATGATTCTGTAATAAAAAATATTCTATATTTTTCTAAACCTGTGTGGAGTATTTTTGTGCTGCTTTCATTGTGTTACTGTGTGTGTTTTGCACAAATACTTTACACATTCTCTCTTTAGATATGCCTGATTGTTCTGTGACAAGCTACCACAGGGTGATCACAGGTTATCTTTTAGTTTGTAGCTAGCTTACCCTGAGTTGGATTGCAGTCCATACTTGGACAGGGTGTGTACCATAGAGACCCAATTTCTAACAGGGCCATTTTGTGTAAAGTTGTATGCACTGTTCTTTCTAAAGTGAGTAATAGCTAGGAATTGTTTAAAAGTGGGACTGGTGGAATACTGGATGGGAGCTCCCACCCTCTGACACAGTGTGTGCCATGCACAGCTTGTCATAGCAGCCATTCTGAACTCTCCTTTGGGGCCTTGGCTGCCTGGAGGTGAGTATTGATGTTAGAGGTATGCCTAGCATCTGCTTGTGTTCCAGTTTTTAAGTAGGGGAAGCGTGAATCTGGGTGATACCAATGGGTCGCATAGTGATACTGTGCTACATAGGGGTCGATTCCGATACCAGGTCGGACAGCTCCCGAGAGCTCCATGCCTTACCGTGCGACTGACACGTACCTGTAGCCGGTTCGTCCTGCAGAGGAAGTACGATGCACATAACTGCCAAAAACACGACCGACACGTAGGCTGTGATTCAAGCTCCATTCTCCGTCCGAGCCGTAACTCCGAACACCGAACCGAGTCACCCGGAAGCAGTATCCACAGCAGTTTCCGCCCTGACAAGTACGATGCGTACTTCCTACGCGCCGGACGGGTCGCCCTGTACAGCACGTCACAGCATCCGGAAAACAAGCATATCAGCTACGATTTGCGCCACAACTTAATCCACGGCTACAAGACGGACCTGCTTGCAGCGGGTACGAGACGGAGCAACAAGCAGCGTGTATGACACAAACACATCATGAATCCCATCGTGCAGGTCATATCAGTACTCTACATCTATGACCGGATCAGGAACCGACGCAGACGGCGCAGTCGGTAAGTCAGACACCTACCACACAAACAAATGACACGTACCCGCAAAATGGCACACACACACAGGGGATCCACAGCCTGGCCACAAACAACAGGCCACTATAGGGGTTGTATGGCTAGCACCACTACCACCCCCACCCATAGGGCTTATGTTCTCCAGCACTCCTGCCACCCCCAGCCATAGGGGACCTGTTGCCCATCACTACTGCCACCCCCACTCATAGGGCTTATGTTCCCCAGCACTCCTGCCACCCCCAGCCATAGGGGACCTGTTGCCCATCACCCCTGCCACCCCCACCCATAGGGCTTATGCTCCCCAGCACTCCTGCCACCCCCAGCCATAGGGGAACTGTTATCCATCACCCCTGCCACCCCCACTCATAGGGGACCTGTTGCCCATCACTACTGCCACCCCCACTCATAGGGCTTATGTTGCCCATCACCTCTGCCACCCCCACCCATAGGGCTTATGTTCCCCAGCACTCCTGCCACCCCCAGCCATAGGGGATCTGTTGCCCATCACCCCTGCCACCCCCACTCATAGGGGACCTGTTGCCCATCACTCCTGCCACCCCCACTCATAGGGCTTATGTTGCCCATCACCCCTGCCACCCCCAACCATAGGGCTTATGTTCCCCAGCATGCCTGCCACCCCCAGCCATAGGGGACCTGTTGCCCATCACCCCTGCCACCACCACTCATAGGGCTTATGTTCCCCAGCACTCCTGCCACCCCCAGCCATACGGGACCTGTTGCCCATCACCCCTGCCACCCCCACTCATAGGGCTTATGTTGCCCAGCACCACTACCACCCCCACCCATAGGGCTTATGTTCCCCAGCACTCCTGCCACCCCCAGCCATAGGGGACCTGTTGCCCATCACCCCTGCCACCCCCACCCATAGGGCTTATGTTCCCCAGCACTCCTGCAACCCCCAGCCATAGGGGACCTGTTGCCCATCACCCCTGCCACCCCCACCCATAGGGCTTGTGTTCCCTGGCACTCCTGCCACCCCCACCCATAGGGGACCTGTTGCCCATCACCCCTGCCACCCCCACACATAGGGCTTATGTTCCCCAGCACTCCTGCCACCCCCAGCCATAGGGGACCTGTTGCCCATCACCCCTGCCAGCCCCACACATAGGACTTATGTTGCCCAGCACCACTACCACCCCCACCCATAGGGCTTATGTTCCCCAGCACTCCTGCCACCCCCAGCCATAGGGGACCTGTTGTCCATCACCCCTGCCACCCCCACCCATAGGTCCTATGTCCCCCAGCACTCCTGCCACCCCCAGCCATAGGGGACCTGTTGCCCATCACCCCTGCCACCCCCACCCATAGGGCTTATGCTCCCCAGCACTCCTGCCACCCCCAGCCATAGGGGAACTGTTAGCCATCACCCCTGCCACCCCCACTCATAGGGGACCTGTTGCCCATCACTACTGCCACCCCCACTCATAGGGCTTATGTTGCCCATCACCTCTGCCACCCCCACCCATAGGGCTTATGTTCCCCAGCACTCCTGCCACCCCCAGCCATAGGGGACCTGTTGCCCATCACCCCTGCCACCCCCACTCATAGGGGACCTGTTGCCCATCACTCCTGCCACCCCCACTCATAGGGCTTATGTTGCCCATCACCCCTGCCACCCCCAACCATAGGGCTTATGTTCCCCAGCATGCCTGCCACCCCCAGCCATAGGGGACCTGTTGCCCATCACCCCTGCCACCACCACTCATAGGGCTTATGTTCCCCAGCACTCCTGCCACCCCCAGCCATAGGGGACCTGTTGCCCATCACCCCTGCCACCCCCACTCATAGGGCTTATGTTGCCCAGCACCACTACCACCCCCACCCATAGGGCTTATGTTCCCCAGCACTCCTGCCACCCCCAGCCATAGGGGACCTGTTGCCCATCACCCCTGCCACCCCCACCCATAGGGCTTATGTTCCCCAGCACTCCTGCAACCCCCAGCCATAGGGGACCTGTTGCCCATCACCCCTGCCACCCCCACCCATAGGGCTTGTGTTCCCTGGCACTCCTGCCACCCCCAGCCATAGGGGACCTGTTGCCCATCACCCCTGCCACCCCCACACATAGGGCTTATGTTCCCCAGCACTCCTGCCACCCCCAGCCATAGGGGACCTGTTGCCCATCACCCCTGCCAGCCCCACACATAGGACTTATGTTGCCCAGCACCACTACCACCCCCACCCATAGGGCTTATGTTCCCCAGCACTCCTGCCACCCCCAGCCATAGGGGACCTGTTGTCCATCACCCCTGCCACCCCCACCCATAGGTCCTATGTCCCCCAGCACTCCTGCCACCCCCAGCCATAGGGGACCTGTTGCCCATCACCCCTGCCACCCCCAGCCATAGGGCTTATGTTGCCCAGCACCACTACCACCCCCACCCATAGGGCTTATGTTCCCCAGCACTCCTGCCACAACCAGCCATAGTGGACCTGTTGCCCATCACTACTGCCACTCCCACCCATAGCGGACCTGTTGCCCATCACCCCTGCCACCCCCACTCAGAGGATGTGTGATGCACCACACATCCATCATACTGCAACATTAGGCATGTCAGCAAAATACATCCCCCTAACATCATGACAACAGTGTGTAGTCTGCAACAAATGCCCACAACAGTGATTCTGACTTCGAACATACAATGTAACTAACAGCACATGTGTGACCAACAAATGAGTGTGCCCTACACAAGGCAAGCATCACTATAGCACTGTTTCAATGTAAAAAGAACACCCCTCACTGTGTAGAACAAAAGTCAAGTGTGGGGTTCCAAACTGCAGCAGATGTTGAGCATTGTGGTGATGGGGTCTAAACCCCCCCTCATCACAGTGACCAAAAGGTAAGTGTCATCATGGGCAAAGCTGCAAATAACAAACAGCATCTATGATCCCTACTCCCAACACATTAAACACTTCTGGGGCAAACTAGTGGTTGTGTCCCATTCCCACAGAGATGTGGTGAGGCTAACAGTGCTGTGAAAACATAACACACTCTTGGCCATGTGCAGAGAAGCCCACACATGAGGGCTGACAATGCATACAGTGTACAATGACACAAGAGCAGAAGTGACCATCACCAAGCATACACACATCTCGAAAATAGACACACTAATCAAAACAACCTGTGTAGACTGTAGGTGTCAGCTCACAAACTCCCATTCCATGCCAGCAATGGCACCTAGCAACCAGGATGAATGTGAGGGTGGTGGTGGTGGTGGTGGCGGGGACAGCCTCACTAGCTGTGGTTTGGTGGCTGCTGACACCCGCCTCCACAAGGGAGTCATCCTCAGAGCTGCTGTGGCCCTCAGCTGGGGGTGATGGTGCTGACAACTCCTCTGTGTGGCTCCACTCGCCCTCGGTGCCACTGGGTCCCCCCGACTCCTCTCCTTCTGTCCCTGTCAGGCTCTGTGGCTCCTCCTGGTCCATGGAGCTGTCCCTTCCTGTGGCCGTTGATGTATCTGGATAGGAATAGGAAGTAAGAGAACAACATCAGTCACCTGCACCGACTGCACACACCACAGTGAGTACATCACATCACAGGGCAAGCCCTGGCATCATCAGCTGAACACAGCTCAAAGTGCCAACACTGTTCAGAATAAGCCAATTGTCATTCTCAACATCAACCATGGCACACATATCCCTCCTTGACTTGCACACATATGTCTGTTGCATGTTGGATGCTAATACCCCAATGTGCCGACATGCACCACCCACACCTCATTTGGACATGCAAGTGAACATGTAGGAGTATGTCACTATACACACAGCACATCTCTTGCTACTGACTCAGTACAGGTGTCCGATTGAAGGAATGGGCAGAGACTCATTTCACATGCTTGTGAGGCATGCCAGCAACACACACTATGATGTTCTCATGTCCTGATGGTCAATGCCACAATGGGGTGCATGGTGCACACTTGAACACAATGCAGGATCACTCATAGCAAGTTCAATGCCATGGCACTGGGATGCCTGGAAAGTCAGTCAACACTGTCTCCTGTCACAGGGGCAGGGCATCCAAACAACAACAATATGTACTGACTCACAATCCTAGCTTAGGGGTAAAGCTAACTCTGCAGATGACCGACGCACTTGCCCATCCCCTGCAAACAACATATACAGGACCCAGAAGACCACACATCATGCAAATCAGACATATGAGTCTCTGCAAACACAACTCCCTGTACATTAACACATCACAGTCTGCCATGCATGTAACCCAGCTGCATGAAGGACACAGTTGCATACTCCATTGTGCGCTGTCAGATGATCACACACCTATATGTCACACAGGTCTTGTCTCTCACAGTCACATCTCAGATGTCATGCTGACCCTCTGAATCATGGACACACCAGTTGTACGTAACAACAAGCCACACCCTAATGACACAGAGGCAGACACCTGAGGGCACATGTCACTAAGCACAACCTGTAATTTGATACACAGGAGTGGGATTGCAGAGTGTTTCTAAATGCCCTTGAGGAGGCATGACTGACCAGGTCTACATGAAACAGTGTTTGGCCCTGGACAGTAGTCAGGTGGCTAAGCAAGTGTGACATACTTGATATACATACTCCTGAGGCACCAAAATTGGAGTCCCCTGCTGCATGGGTTTGTTTGGAATACCCCAGCCACATGTGGCGAGTCAGACCAGCAATTGGAACACATCTCAAGGGCAGACACAGATCACATGTCAGATCTCAGGCATTGTGCAAACAATTGACCCACCGATGAAACACACAACAGAGTCACGGGAACAGATGCTGTCCGGTAGCTGAAGCATAGCTGACTGCAGGGACACAGTGCCCTAGTGACACAAGCAACAGACTGTAGGGGCAACACCTGTGGAACAGATGAGGAGGGTGCATCACACAATTGAGGGACATGAGTATTGGACTACAAGACCTACGTAATGTGGAAGTGTGACCATGACAAAAGACTGCAATTAGCATGCTAGACATAGTGCACAGATTAGGCATGGACTTACCCCCTTCCTGCTGCTGTCTGGTCTTCAGCTGCCTATCCAGGTCCGGGAAGACCACCGCCAGTATCCGGAGCATGTGGGGGGTCAGGGTCCGGTGTCCGCCCCTCCTGCGCGGAGGTGACAGCTTCAGCTGGACTCTTGTTATCCTCCGGGTCCAGCCCCGAAGGTCTTGCCACCTCTTCTTGCAGTTGCGGATCCGGCACTTGTAGACCCCCAACGACCGAACAGCCCGGGCGATGGTCAGCCATATCTCCTGCTACTGGTGGGCATCAACCTGTGAGGATGACAAAGTGAAAAGTACATTAACACACATGCCCCATGTTTGTGCAGCACACATTTGGATATACATGTCATCATCACAAAGGGAAATGAGTTACACAGGTAGTGCAACCATGGGGAAAAACAAATCACCTGCTTGTCTGACATGTTAACAATGCCTGGATACTTTAAGCTTGCACAAATGCACTTTAGCAGCAGGACACCTGTTCATTACATGTACCTACACACTTTGGGGGATGAAAGTACTCAGTGAGAATGCTTGCCACTGGTGTACACACTGCTAGTCAGACAACATGCATAATTAGTAAGGCAGTGGACTGCACACTCACCTGCTCCCCTGGTTTCCCATAGAGCTTGCTGTACTGTGGAAGGAGCCCGTCCAGCAGGGCCTGGTTCTCCTCCTCAGAGAAGGCTGGGACCCTCTCCAGAGTACGTGCCATAGCAGGAGCCAGAGGATGCAGAGACAGCAGCAGTGGTAGCAGGGATGTGGTCCAGTAGCATGTAGTGCAGGCAAGTGAGCTCCCTGGGGGCCAGCCAGCCTTATATCTGTGCTGCAGAGGCAGAATCTGTGCCATGTGTCCCAAGTGATAGGTCCATCACGGTTGCATTCTATGAATCTGGCCAATCCATTTAAATGTACGACTCGTACATGCCTTCCGCATCGTTCAAATCTTCACCTTCATGAAACACTTGAAATTGCACCACTGTTGTAGGCATCCAACTGAATTTCCAGTGCACAACTCGTACAAGTTTTGAATCCGCATCCGTCTCCATGATAGTTCGGAGCCAATGGGGGCACCCGGCTCGGGCAACTGACTGTACAACGCGTATTTTGAAAATACACATACACCCGTCTCCATCTGATTCAATGGCCAAGGCGTACGCCTGTCTCGGACCATGCCTGCCCGACAGGTATGCATGATAGTCACCCGCGTCGGACCTCATTGCATTCAATGGCAAAGTGTACGCACGGCTCGGTCATGAACCGTGCAATGCGTACGCATTGTCACCCACGTTGGACCCCATTGCATTTAATGACAAAGCGTATGCACAGCTTGGTCATGAACCGTGCAATGCGTACGCATTGTCACCCGCGTCGGACCCCATTGCATTCAATGACGAAGCGTACGCACGGTTCGGTCATGAACCGTGCAATGCGTACGCATTGTCACCCGCGTCGGACCCCATTGCATTCAATGACAAAGCGTACGCACGGCTTGGTCATGAACCGTGCAATGCGTACGCATTGTCACCCGCGTCGGACCCCATTGCATTCAATGACAAAGCGTACGCACGGCTCGGTCATGAACCGTGCAATGCGTACGCATTGTCACCCGCGTCAGACCCCATTGCATTCAATGACAAAGCGTACGCACGGCTCGGTCATGAACCGTGCAATGCGTAGGCATTGTCACCCGCGTCGGACCTCATTGGTGTGACTATTCTACGGATTCAACACACATTTACCAGCCAGGGACACCTGTGCACACCTACCACACTACAGCATTGTCCACACAGTGTCCAATGGCATGTAAGGCTGCATTCCCTGGGTGTTTGGGGGGGCACATCTGTTTTTTGGGGTGGCACCTTTGTGCAGCCACTCCCAGACTGTGCACATGTACATGGGGGCAGAATCCTTTGTGTGTTGTGCACATTAGCACTGTGATGTGCAATTGTACAGTAATGGACATGAGTCACGGACACAGTTTCATGTTGGATATGTTTTGGGCATGTCACATACACCCTGAGTCCAGGGGGTGATGGCATGTACGTCACAGTGAGACCTGTAGCCACAATACTGATGTGCAACCATAGTCTGTGTGCATGTTGTGTCTCAGATGTGTCTGATCAAATGTGCCCAATGGGTGACAGTCTCCACATCCATGTGATATATGCATCAACCTTGATGGTGTGTGTGTCTAAGAGACGTACATGTAGGGACGGCAGGGACAACTGTGGCCACTACCTGTGGGACTTACGCTTGCCTTGCGGTGTGTACGTGATATGCTATGTCCATGCCAGTGTCGCTGTGGCAATACAGGGACCCTGGGTTTCTGCATGGCAAAGATCTGTGATGCCTGGGAAGCATCAGGCCTCACTTGTCACTGTGGTGTGTGTTTGGAACGTCGCAACAGTGCATAGGTTGGGTGAGACAGCCAGATGATTGGCCATTGCACTACATGGGACTCATCTGCACATGTGGAATTGAGATGTGAAGTGGTGGTCATGTAGGTGACATATGTGTCTATGCCCAACAGCACACACCTCAGTACATTGTGTAATGTCATGATCTATCATGTGATATTGAGCCTGGTCATGGCCACATGGGTGGATGAACTGACAATCTTCCTTTGTACATTTCTGTACTCCAGGGCACCAGCTGTCCATAGACCGTTCCCAGACCTTGCAACCATGCAGGAACGCGACTGCATCAGACGGTACCGCTTCACCAGGCCACTGATTTAGGAGTTGGCGGAGCAGTTGGCGCCACATCTGCTACCTGGCCGGACATACCCTACAGCACTGACCCCATAGGTGAAGGTGATGGCAGCCCTGCACTTCTTTGCTACGGGTACCTTCCAGTACGCTGTGGCTACTGCTGGTGGTATGTCGCAAACAATGTTTAGTCAGGTGCTACGTGATGTCTTGGAGGGGATGTTGCATTTCCTAGACCTGTACATAAAGTACCCTAGCCCAGATGAACTCCCTGAAATAAAGGATGCCTTTTCCACACTGGGGAGGATGCCGAACGTCATCGGATCTATTGATGGGACACATGTGGCCCTGATACCACCACATGCACATGAGCAGGCATACCGGAACAGGAAGCACTACCACTCCATCAATGCTCTGGTGCTCTGTCTTGCTGACATGTCCATCACACATGTGTGTGCACGGTTCCCTGGTTCTATGCATGATGCCTACATTATGAGGAGTAGTCGCATTGCAAAGCTGATGTCACAGATGCCAGCTCAACATGCCTGGCTTGTCGGTGTGTACTGACTGTTTCTCATTGTGTGTGTTTGTCAATGTTGTATTCCGCACTCCTACAAAACTCAGCTACTTGTTCATTTTTGTGTGTGTAGGTAACTCCGGATACCCCAACATGCCGTGGTTGCTGACACCCCTCAGGAACCCTGGGACACCAGCCGAGCTGCGCTACCATGAGGCACATGGCCGGAGCAGGAGGGTGATTGAGCGGACATTCGGCCTCCTGAAAAGCCGCTTTCGCTGCCTGGACAAGACCGGAGGGGCCCTCCCATATGAGCCTGCAAAGGTGTGCAAAATAATCCTTGTCTGCTGCATGCTACACAACATGGCAGTGCGGAAGGAGGTGCCTCTCATTCAGAATGACGATGACCAACCTCCGGCACCTGTGGAGGATCCAGGCCTGGGCCAAGATGCCAGTGATGATGAGGATGAGGGTGACGTCCGCTCACAGCTCATCACAACTTCTTCACCTGAATGTGAGTTTCAAGGGTTGTTATGTCAATGTATGGAGGTAGCCTGGAATGTGTTGTGGCAGCTCTGTTGCTGTCTGAGTGTGTCTGCGTGCCACTTGACTGGATGCGTGCAGTGATGTGTCCATTCATGTGGTGTGTACTCCACAATAGGGTAGTACTGCTAACTTGTTTTTGTGTAGGTTTCTTGCAACATGTTTTGTGCATGTGTATTTCATTTCTCTCCTGTTCTGCTGTGCTTTTGACTGTGTCTTGTGTCTGTCCTTCACAGGGTACTTTGCCTGTTGTTTGTTCAACACTGATCCCCAACACCCAGAATCCAACACCAGTGTTGAAGTTGTCAATTCCCATCAACTGATGTATCACACATCCCTGGACTTCAATTCTCCAAAACGTTGTGAGCGTGTGTCCACTGTTACGTAGTGCAACTATTGTGGAATAAACGTGTTGCTGATGTGTAATGAGCCTGTGCTACGCTTTATGTGCGTTGTCTGTCTTCCCACATCTGACTGACATCTGCTTACCTCACCTGTGGACTTGTTACCACTGACTGGGGTTGGTGTTGTGTCTGTGCATGCCAATGTGTTTCAGGTCAACATCATTGTGTGGAATGAGTAACATGGCCATGGTGAGTATGTGTTGTGGTGCCATAGTGGTGTGTCTCCCTCACATGTGTCACATCACCATGTCTCACATTACGTTGGTCACATTGTTGCAGTATTTGGCATGCACTGTGTTGTGTAGCAGATCGACATCTCCCTGACACATGACAAGTTGGAATCACAACAGAGGCAAGTATGGTGTACTGGTGAGTTTATTACCAAACATGTGTGAGGGAAGTGCACTGGATGGTGGGTGCTATACATTGGTTTTGGAATCCAAAGTTCACAGTTGAGTTGGAAGTGCTGGTAGATGAAATGTCCAGAGCAAAGTCCACAGTCATCTGCTACATTGGCCCAACATGAACCCTCCGTGTCATGTGGGCGAGTTGTGTGCGATTGGACAAGGTGAACGGGTTGCGCACAAAGAACATTGTCCAGAACAGGTTTAGAGGCCCTGGGGGATGTGCTGGGACATCTGCCTCTCACATGTCCTTCTTCGGACAACCCCTCTTCTTCCGGGGGAGGGATCCTCAGGTGCAGGCCTCTGCGGTGCAGCGGACTCTCCGCCAGAGTCCTCCTCCCTCCCTGTGGCGCTGGCAGATGGTGTTGCGACAGATGTTGTGGCCACACAGGGAGGTGTGGACAGGTTTGTGTTGATCTGGCGGAGGCCTTGGAGTATGTCCCGATGCACCACAGTAAGGGCATCCCACTTGGCCTCCATGCGGGCATGGTCGGCGACCTGCTCCTGTTGCATGCCCTTGAGGATCCCCACTACCTGGCCAAATCCTCCGGTGCTATCCTGGTATGCATCTATGATGCGTGCCAGGTGGGGGTCATCATGCAGTCCAGACCCCTCTGCAAGGCGCCCCCCCCTCTGCCTCCCACCCCTCCCAGCACCCCTATCCACACGGGCAGGACCAGCGGTGGTACGCACAGGTGACACTGGGACCCCTTGGGTAGTGTTGATGTTGGTGTTTGCTTTAGCTTCCGGGGGGTCCTGTGTCCCTGTGCTGTGGGTGTTCATTGGCCTTGGTCTGTCCGTGTTGGCGTGGGTGCCCTGTCGGTTTCCAGATGCTGGAGGCGTGGGTACAGGGGGTGCAGATGTTGATGCTGCTGGTGCTGCATGATGCCTCACACCGGAGGGGACAGGTTGGTCGTCGTCATCCGAAGAGGACAGACAGAGTCAGACCAGAGAGCTCAGTGTCCGCCAGAGTCTGGGACTGGGAATCCTCATCATTTGGTGCTGGGTACCCAGCACCACCTGTGTTTGGAAGAGACACACGATGTGAGTTATGTTTCTACATGCATCGATGGTTCACAAACATGACATTTTCTACTTTTCGAACAGATGCCTGCCTGTACACTGCTTTTTCCCAGCTTGTCACGGACAGAGTTTGATATTGTTGTTGGCCATTTTCCAGCATGGTCTTGTGCTCACCACAACAGAGCCCAGTGTCAGACTTCCTGTCAGTCCCTTCCCACTCCCTGTAGGGCGAGTATGGTTCAGTTAGAACTTTCTGGGCCATGTGGGTGGGTGTAGATTGTCTGTGACTGCAACTCCCATCATACTCTTGGCTACACCCCCTTCCCAGCATGCCCATACATCTTTTCTCTTGACTCTGCTTCCCTGTGAGGGGGTGTGATAGCAATGACAAGATGGCTGACTGTGAAGTCCTGGTGTTTGTTGTTGGCCATTTCCCAGCATGGCTTTGTGCTCCCCACAACAGAGCCCAGTGTCAGACATCTTGTAAGTCCCTTCACACGCCCTGTGGGGCGAGTATTGTTCAGTTAGAACTTGCTGGGCCATGTGGGTGGGTGTAGATTGTCTGTGACTGCAACTCCCATCATACTCTTGGCTACACCCCCTTCCCAGCATGCCCATACATCCTTCCTCTTGACTCTGCTTCCCTGTGAGGGGGTATGACAGCAATGGCAAGATGGCTGACTGTGAAGTCCTGGTGTTTGTTGTTGGCCATTTCCCAGCAGGTCCTTGTGCTCTCCACAACAGAGCCCAGTGTCAGACATCTTGTCAGTCCCTTCCCACTCCCTGTGGGGCAAGTATGGTTCAGTTAGAACTTGCTGGGCCATGTGGGTGGGTATAGATTGTCTGTGACTGCAACTCCCATCATACTCTTGGCTACACACCCCTTCCCAGCATGCCCATACATCCTTCCTCTTGCCTCTGCTTCCCTGTGAGGGGGTGTGACAGCACTGGCAAGATGGCTGACTGTGAAGTCCTGGTGTTTGTTGTTGGCCATTTCCCAGCAGGGCCTTTTGCTCCCCACAACAGAGCCCAGTGTCAGACATCTTGTCAGTCCCTTCCCACTCCCTGTGGGGCGAATATGGTTCAGTGTGAGCTTGCTGGGCCATGTGGGTGGGTGTAGATTATCTGTGACTGCAGCTCCCATCATACTGTTGGATACACCCCCTTCCCAGCATGAACATACGTCCTTCCTCTTGACTCTGCTTCCCTGTGAGGGAGTGTGACAGCAATGGCAAGATGGCTGACTGTGAAATCCTGGTGTTTGTTTGGCTACAAGTCCAAAGAGAGCCCCTGTGCTTCCCACAGCAGCACCCAGTACGGGGAATCTTTTGCTGATATTTCACTGAGGTGTGTGTCAATGCATTCTACCTGGTGAGTTGTGTGGAGTTTGTGTTGAGGGGGTCTCCACATGCTTGTAAGTATGCTCAGGGCTGTCAGTCCTCCTTCCCATCATGAAACGTGCTTCCATTGTAGGGCGTGCAAGTTGTCTTTCAAGATGTTAGTCAGTGGTGTCCTGCTTCTGATTTGCACAAAACACCTAGCAGGGCCGAGTGCTCCCCACAGCAGGAGCCAGTGTCAGCCATCTTGTCAGTCATTTTCCACTCCATGTGATGTGGGCATGTTTCAGTGAGATCTTGATGGGCCAATCAGGAGGGGGAGCATTATCCGTGACTACAGGCCCCATCCTGCTTTTGGATACACTCACTTCACCTGCATCCCCACTATTCCTTCCTATCAGTCAGCTGCACTGTGAGGTAGTGTGTTTGTGGTGGCAAACTGTCTGGCTGTCTGGCAGTGTCTATTTAGCTTTGTGCCACTGGCTTTCTCTATTTGTTTGTAGGTTGGTGCTTGTCATGACACAGTTCCAAGTCACTATGAGATGGCAGGTATAGTGTTTGTCTGACTGGAATACACATCTTGGTATGATTATCTATTGGTTAGTGTAGCATTGCTTGCAGTGCATGGTTTCACTGTCCCCTTGCCAAACAATCTTGGGTATGTTGTTTGTGTACTCACCAGGCTCTGGTATGTCTGTTAGCCCATGGACGCTCTCTGTGGTAGGATGTCCCGCACCTTTTCCTCCCAGGTCCAGAAGTAGACTGGTTTGGCAGGAGGGCCACCGCCGGTGCACTGACTCAGGGCGTGATCTTTTTCAGTGAGTTTCTTGACCCTCCTGTGCACGTCATACCACCTGTTCTGGATATCGTCCTTTGTGCGCCTTGCTGGTGCTTGAGCATTCCCCTTGTCCACAATCCTCGCCCACATCTTTGTTTTCTGTGAAATGGGGGTCCTTTGGACCAATGTACCAAACAAATGTGGCTCTACTCTGATGATCTCGTCTACCAGCACTTCTAACTCACTATCTGTGAACTTTGGATTCTTCTTTGGGGGCATGGTGATGGTTGGTGGTGGTGAGGGATGTTTGTGTGAGGGTGAAAGTGAGGGTGGGTTGGTGTTGGTTTTGCTGGCTGTATGTGTGTGTGCTTTTGAATGAGGTGCTGATGGTGTGTGGGTTGTGTGATGGGTGAGTTGTGAGTGTGTCTGTGGTTGCTGTGTACTGGTGTTTGCTTCTGGCTGTGTCTCCTGTTTTCAAGGGATGATGGTAGTGATTGTAGTCCTTTATATAGTTAGAGTTGTGGGTGTCTTATTCCCAGTTTTTTTTATATTTATTGGCTTTGTCATTGCTTGTTTGGTCCTTTTTTTGTCTTTTTTCCTTTGGGTTTTGTTGGCATGAAGGAGACATTCATGTGATGGAAACTGACGCTGCTGTTGTCTCGTGCGGGCTTCTCTGCCTCGTTCACGCTGCCTATCTTCTGTGTTTCATACGCGTCGGTCGCGAAAGTCTCTATTGTTGTGGGCCCGGTTTTCTGTGCGTGTCGGTCATGCGGCTTGGTCTCCGCGCGAGTCGGTCTGGTTTTACACGCATTGCATCGTACTGCGCGGATCGGACATCGCGGGTACGGGTTGGTCGGGTTCATTCCGGGTAGGGGTGAGCGGAATTTGCGAAATTCACTTTTGCAAACTATCGCGAAAATGTTAAAAATCTCCGCAAACACGCGGAAATATCGCGAAGTCGCGGACGTTTTTTTCCCGCCCGTTCACGGTATTTTCTGCATGGTCGCGGCTCGCCAACTTACCCATGCGGTTGCTCACGGGTGCGGCCATCTTGTTTTCACTTGTCTCGCGGTGCATGATCGTGAGAAGAATGACGTTACTGCGGGCGCGAACTGTCGCGAGACAGCGCAAATGACTACCAACAATCCAACATCTCGTTGAGAACGCGCCCGGATCGGGTAAACTTGTCGGCAAACGCGGGGCTTCAGGTAAGGCGAGCGCGCGCACGCGAGAATGTATTTTTTTATGGCGCGAGCAAACAAAAGATTTCTGGTAAGATGCGGATTGCGGAAATTTTGACATTTTCGCACTCACCGCGGAACGCGAAAATGTCAAATTAATCCAATTTCCGCAAGCAGAACGGAATTTTAGCCCAGGCCTAATTCCGGGTTTGTGTCGGTCGGTGGAAATCGCGTCGGTTTTCCGTCCGGATCACTATTTTCCCTACGGCTCGGTCGTATGGCTTGTATTCCGTACGTGCTGATTGTAATTCACTCGCGTTGCATCGTACTGCATGGGTCGTACGGCGCTGGTCCGTGTCGGTCGGTATTCGGTCCAGGTCCGTGTCGGTCGGTTCGTTTTGCGGCCGGAATCGGAATCGGCCCCTAAGTAGTATACTTCAAAATCTGGAACTTCAAAACCTCCAAAAAGGGTCAACGTGTCCCAACAAATTTGAGGGGCCCCACCGGCTAAGATGAAATTGATCCGAAGGTACTTAAGTGTATGGAAAAAATGTTTGTTTAGTGTGATGGGAATAGGGTGAAATAGATAAAGGTACTTAGATAAAACTACTATTCTGCTTTGACCAGGTGACTAGCTAATGCTGGGTAGTATCTATGGCCATAATTTAAATGGATAATGGATTCCACCTCCCTGTGTAAAATAATCTCCAGGAAATTAACCGAGTCCGTGGCCCATGGAACTGGGTATTCCAGCAGGCACGGTCTCGTATTATCAGGGAGAGGAAATATATCTGTTTTGTCGCAGTAGATGGTTACACCAGTGTGCCTGCCAAAGCTAATAATTTTGTTAATCAATGGGGACACATCAACATCTGATTGTCTGCCAAAAGGGAATATGTTGTCTGCAGACATGGAAAGCAAGAGTATGTTGGAGCAAAAGGACAGTCCCTTGTACGTGCGTTGCTTCTTAAGGTGGCAGGCTAATATAAATGATAAAGGGAATAGGGAGCAGCCCTGCCATAATTCCTCTATGTATCTGGATGGGTGCGGATAGGGGGCCATTGACTGTGACTCTGGCAGTGAAGTTAGTATAAAGCAAATGAAAAAGGGCCTGAAATCTTTTCGGGAGTCCAAAATGCCTCCATCAGGAACTGCCATTCCATGGAGTCAAATGCCTTCTTGGCATCCAATAATATAGCCTTAATCCCCAGAATAAGTTTGTGTAGAGCAGTAAACACTGTGTGGTGGTTAATGGTGGTTGATCAGTGTGGAACAAAACCAGCTTACACCGGTGACACTATCTTATTAAGCAGTAGAGATAGCCTGGTCACCATCACTTACGCAAGGATTTTATTTTCGCAGTTTAATAACAAAAGGGGTCTATAATAAGCACAGTAAGCGGTGTCTCTCCCAGGTTTTGGAAGGACAGAGATGATGGCTTTGTGCAAGGTTGGAGGAAGGGCGCCATCAACAAGCGCCTCTCTGCATACCTCCATAAGGTGGGATGCTAATATGTGTTTGAATGTTTTGTAAAAGTCAATTGACAACTCATCTGAACTCGGGGCCTTGCCCCATGCCAAAACATTTATGGTGGTAACTATTTCCTCCTCTGATATTGGGTGACTTAGAAATTGTTAATGGAAGCGATCCAGCCAAACCAGGGCAACCTCATCAAGGTACGCTGGTACATGTGTAACAGTGTCAACGAGCCTCGTCTCATAGAGGCGTTTTTACAATTTGTCACAAACTCTGCTAAAATGTCATCATTGTCTATCAATGGTGTGTCTAGTATAGATGTTCTTCTGCCCCCTATTGCAGAATAGTAGCCAGCCAGGGTCTTGTCAGGCAGTTCCCTCTCACCATATTGGCTAGCTAGTCCATTTTTGCCTATAAAATGTACCTCGCTGTCTGCTAGGTTTTGAAACACCTGCAGCTACTGATGTTGCCTTCCCATAGTGTCCCGAGATGGGGCAGATATAGTTTGGGTCTCCAGTTGTTTGACACTATGCTCAAGTATGATAAGTTGTCTTCTTAACTCCTGGAGAATACCTGCATGTTTGGCAAGCACAACACCTCTAATAAAACCATCAAAAGCCTCCCAAAGTGTAGTATACTTCCCAACTGTTCCTTTGTTAAGCTATGAGTATTCCAAGATGGCTGTGCCTAGTTCATCCCGGAAGACCTGGTCCAAAAGGAAGTCTTTAGGAAAAAAAGTAGTCTAAACAGGCGAGAGCAAGGAAAAGCCAGCTGCAATTTAACAGGAGAATGATCAGAAAGCGTGCGGGGTAGATAGGTAACATCAGTAACCCAAACCCGCATGTCAGGTGTAGCTAACCAGTAATACTCTTTCCGGGAAGAGGAATTGTGTGGGTAAGAGTAATATGTGTAATCTCTGTTGGAGGGGTGTAGCTGATGTCAGAGGGCGTGGAGCCCATAGAGCTCAAAAACTTCCTCAAGGACTCACAAGGAGTTCTTATGATGAGAGCGCTTTACTCCTGTGCTATCAAGATCTGAGTTTAACACCAGATTAAAGTCCCCTCGCCAAAGTATGGTAACAATTTCCAAGTGTTGTAATATAGCAAGCATATTGGGCAAGGCAAGCGCTATCTAGCGCGTGCCGCCATTATGGTGGTCACGCCAGACCCCGGCATTGAACCGGAAGCACTTTAAGTGCTTCCGGTTCACACGAACACCGGACGTTTGGGGGAGACTGGTTTAGACCAGCTTTCTGCCTGGTGGTCCCACTGCCACCACTTAAAAGGGGGTGGTGGGCGCAGGAACAGTCTCTTGTTCCTCGCGCCCCCACCAGGAATGCACCCGGGCCAGCAGCGGCCCGTAACTTGTTTTCTTCTTTGTGTTATTGCAGGCGGTGACTCAGAGCGTCGGGAGCTGCAAGGGTTTCTTTCAGGCGGAGTAGTGGCTGGGGAAGGAATCCGTCGACCTCGAAAAAGAACCAGCTGCTAAGGGACAGCTGGCAAGCGAGCCACGACGGAGCTATGGAACAGGCAAAGGACTGATCGATGAACTGCGGGAGGCAGGACCAGCTGTTTTTTGGGAGCGGAGCTATCAGCTGTGGAGCGTGGAGCGGAGGAAAAGATCAACTGTGCGAGGTGAGTGCATGTGTACTTAGGGAGGTCTTGCTTTCGAAGCTAAGCCTGTCAGTGCATTTTCAGTCACCGGGGTGTAGTGCTAGGGCCCGAGAAGGCATTTGTGTGGAGGTGACATGCCAGTGTTCATCGTTTTGTGGGCAGCTGTGAGTGGCGGCTTGCAGTGGTAAAGCAAAAACAGTCAAACATGTAAAAACGTACCTTGTCGTTTTTTCGTTAGAAGCGGACCAACATGGGGAAATGTCGTGGGGTTTTTTGTGTCCGTTTAAGAGACGGTGTGCGGGTAGAGAGGCTAGAGGGGGAGCCTATAGTGGAAGGTTGCAGCGCATAAGGTAATTGGTGTTGTGTGGGCTGGTTGTTCCTCTTGCCTCAGCGTCTTTTGTTCTGTGGTTTGGAAGGTGATATGATTTGTTTTCCTCTTCTTTTGTTTAACTTGCTGAGAGATCTTTTAAAAAATGTGCAGCGCATCATTTAGCCTTTGTGTTTGGTGATACAAAATCACACGATATTACATCAGTGACGGCAGGAGCTTGCCAGTTAAAAAAGACACTCAAGCTAGTTCTGGTTAATTGGCCACACGTCGGCCAGTGGATGTGTTTGTATTCTTGTGAAGGTGTGAAAGAGACCCGAATCTAGTATTGAATATGCGTGTTTCTTTTCATGACTGAGGCCAATAGGGGGCAATGGAGGCATTGATACGAGTGCTTCCGTTCGTGTGCGTGTTCGCCAAGAGACCGTTCGCGTGCGTGTTCGCCAAGAGGCCTTTGCATGATCTTATTGTGCGAGAGTGTTCCCTGTGACGGTGAGAAAGAGACCCGAATCTAGCATTGAATATGCGTTTTTCTTTCCATGACTGAGGCCAATAGGGGGCATTTATACGAGTGCTTCCGTTTGCGTGCGTGTTCTCCAAGATGCCTTTGCATGATTTTATTGTGTGAGAGTGTTCCAACACATGCGAGTGCAGAGAGCGATCTGTCTGGCAGTCTCGGATATCAGACCCTCCAGGGTTTTTCCCTCGCCAAGCACAATTACAGGACGTACGTCATCGGACGGTGGCAGGTCGAGTGGCTGAGGACTATCATTGTTTTTGGGTAAAGTTGGCGGGGGCGACTCGGCTCAGTCCCTCCAGTGAGGGGACATGCACATGATTCAGTAAATGAATTGAGAGTGGGGCGCAGTTTTGAGTTAATAGACTGTTTGAGAGATTGTTGCGGTGCGTGGGGACCATGTTGGGTTTTGACCAGTATAGTACAGTTGGAAAAAATTGGGTAATCGACCTCGCAAGAATGGTGGTCAGTCTTCTCAGTCGGAGGCCCCTGCGTTTTTTCGCGGCCGCAGTTTCCCAGTGAGTGAAGAAGTTTGCATAACAAGTGATTGAGAGGGCAATCTATTTACTTTCGAGCAAGTGGTCTCGGACTATATTCTTAACCCGTTGCTGAATGGTTGATTGCTTTTACCGGATCCCGCAAAGTCGGCCGCCACTGTGGACAAAAATAGTGATCGGTGTGTGTATGGCCAACCTAAAAATGGGTTGATCCTTTTTTGTAACCCGGTGAACATAAATCTAGTTTGCTGGAATTACTTTGACCCCATGCGGTTGCGTTCGCGCACTGCACAGCTTACGTCTTGGGTGAATGTAGTTGATGAGAACCAGCACAGTCCTTGGGCCAGACTGGTAATTCTGCTTTGGCTCGTCCCAGAAGGGGTGCAGCGGGTCGATACCCTCGCAGATGAAGAGGGAGTTTCCCAAGTGCAGCAGCAGCTGGCTGCGGGGGCATGCTGGTGGCGACATGCTTGTAGAGGGTGAACGGAAACTGCGTGTTGGCGGGCGCCATGCAAATGCCTCTGACTTGCAAATACAAATACGAGGCCCATCTTTGAATTACGAATTTGGATACAACAGTATGCAGGTTTCTAACAGTGTATCTGGTGTGTTTGAGAAGAAGTATGAAAAGCAGTTCCCTTGTACCTGGTAAAACTGTGGGGTTTTTCATTGCAAAACATAGGTTGCGTTTTTCTGTTTCAATAAAACAACGTGCATTTTATAACGGAAACTAAGTATGTTCAGATATTTTCGCATCGTTTTTAAAGCAAATTGAAAAGTAGGGCTAACCAACAGGACCCGCATTTAAATCCCCCTCTGGTGGTTTCTCAGGGATGCCATTAACGAAAGAGTTTGAGACAATGCTTTCAGTACAACATGAATCACCGTGGGTACAGGAAATAAACATTTGCATGTCACTCATGTTAGAACATTTAATCAGGAGATATGTTCTCATTATTCTTGGTAACGATCACAGTCTTATGTTAATATTGCCCATCGCATTGCTACTCTTGTTATTGAAACTGGAAAGTTGTTCAGCTGAACCAATATGAACCAAACGATTCATGTAATACAACTGGATATGCACTTAATGGATTCGATTTCAATGTTCCTCACTTAACCCTTTCGCTGCGGCGGGAATTCCGCCGCAGCGCTGGGGGGTGCGGGGGGGCAGCGCGGTGGCGCTGTGCTCATGACGGAGCCACTCCGTCATGAGCCACGGTTGAGCTGTGCTCATGACGGAGTGGTTCCGTCATGACTCCGCCCAGTTGCGTTGTCCCCCCGCACAGGCGGGGAAACAGCGCCGCGTGGGCGGAGCGGCCACCAACGGTCGTGGCATGGCGGAACCGCTCCGTCATGAGCACACGGCAACTGTGGCTCATGACGGAGCGGTTCCGTCATGAGCGGGGAAGGGGTTAATGGAACTGGTGCTATGCTAGGCGCTCTCATTGATAGTCTGATGTCAATGACCCTCAGGTAAATGCAACTGGTGCTATGCTAGGCGCTCTTATTTGGTAATATGATTTACAATGTTCCTTACTTAATCCAAATGGTGCTATACCAGGCGCTCTCATTGAAAGTCACAAGCAAATTTCTTTATGTAATGGAACGGAGGCTATGCGAAGCTGTCAGAATTGAAAGTCTGATTTCAATGTTCCTCAGGGAAATGCAACTGGTGCTATGCTAGGTGCTCTTAAGTGGTAATATGATTTTCATTGTTCCTTACTTAATGCAAATGGCGCGATGCTAGGTGCTCTCATTGAAAGGCTCATGCAATGTTCCCTATGTAGGCTATGCGAAGCGGTCAGAATTGAAAGTCTGATTTCAAATGTTCCTCAGGTAAATGCAACTGGTGGTATGCTAGGCGCTCGTAATTGGTAATATGATTTTCAATGTGCCTCACCTAATGCAAATGGCGCTATGCCAGGCGCTCTCGTTGAAAGTCACATTCAATGTTCCTTATGTAATGGAACTGAAGCTATGCTAAGCGGTAAGAATTGAACGCCTGATTTCAATGTTCCTCTGGTAAATGCAGCTGGTGCTATGCTAGGCACTTTTAATTGGTACTATGATTTTCAAGGCTCCTTCGCTTAATACAAATGGAGCTATGCTAGGCCCTCTCATTGAAAGTCACTTGCAATGCTCTTTAAGTAATGGAACTGAGGATATGCTAAGCGGTCAGAATTGAAAGTCTGATGTCAAGGTAATGTTTTAAAAGCCCTGCTTCGGGTCAGCCAGCAATGTATATATACGGTATATTACCCGTTATTCTTGTAGTTCCATAAACAAAGCCTTGCGAATGCGAACATATCCCTGCTTGTTAAAACATGAAGACAGCCTGGTTAGCTTGCTCTAATTTCATACCACATTTTGTGGTAGAACTTACCCGTGGGGTACGAATGTGTCTAGTCAATCTGAAGCGCGAGGAGCCCAATGCTGCGCATCCATGGAGGGTACATTATTTTGCCACGGAATGGTCAAACCATTGAGGTTTTCAGGTTGAAGCATGACTGCTTACTATAGGCATTACATAAAGACATTTCAAGCCAGGGTGATGTCCCGTCAATATACTCCAAGTTTTTGATGTCAGTCTCGCGAGGCGCCTGTCTCTGTGGGGTCACTTACATGCATTATCAGTACTTATGATGTCACTACATCCCAGGCCTCGTCGTCACACCTTCGCGGGGTTCATAGGCAAGCGAGTGCTGTTACAAATATGAATTAGGAGTCTGTTGTCAAGTATCCATAGGCACGCGTGTGCTGTTACAAATATGAATATCAATTAGGAGTCTGTTGTCAAGTAGCATCTATGCACCCATCGCAGATACACGTATGCTTTGGAAGCTGGTTATGTCACACTATAGCTGCACTTGTGTGCTGGTACACATACGCAAGATATGCCTGTGGTTTGTCACACAGTACCTATGCACCCTTTGTGCTCATACACTTATGATGAGTTATGTATTGTATCCCACAATATCTCAGCACCCTTGTGCCTGAACGCTTGGACATTGAGATGTCTGTGTCGTATCACACGGTACCTATGCACCCTTTGTGCTTGTGCAATCAAGCTTTATATGCCTGGGTTCCGTCACCCCCTTTGTACTCGTACACTTATACTATTAATGTATTGTGCCACACAGTACCTCTGCGCCCTGGTGCCCGAACACTTATGCAGTGGATCTCCGTGTTTGTGTCACGGTTCTATGCTTGGGCGCATTCCGGCATTAGATGCCCAAGTCGTATCATACAATACCTACGCACCCTGTGTTTTTACACTTTTCACACTAGATACGTATGGGGTGGCGAACAGTACCTATGCATCCATTTTGCTTGGGCATTCAATGTCCGCATTGTCAAACCGTACCTCTGCAACCTGAGCTGAGGGTGGGGTTGGAAAAAGGGGGGTACAGTCGCATGAGGTAGTCGATGGGCCTGTCATGCAAACCACAACTTTTACCCAAAGGCTAGGAGCACTAATCATTTGTGTTTTATCTTCCTTTATATATGGTGGATCCATGAAGGTGACACCTGTGAGGAGTCTCACACCGCAATGACGGCGAGCTGTCAGGGCCACTTTTGCTACATGGCGATGGGCTCCGCCTCACTATCTTTCAGGTCAAGAATCATGGGTTTCGCCATCCAAGACGCTGGGTTGGATTCTGCTGACTTGCTGTAGCCCATTGGTTCTGTTTCATATGAATTGCAAGTTTCTGTATCCTGTGACTCAGGGAGAAGTTTGCATCAGTACACTGTTACATAGTATCATGTGCAGTAGTGTAGGTGTTAGCCTGTCAGTAGTGCAATACACTGACGGATGTTCTACTTTCATGTTTGCCTGCAGTTTCATGAGGCCATGGTGCTTAAGTTGGGAACAAGTATACAGTTTCATGGACAGGGCAGACTGTGCGTGGGGCAATGCAGGGACCTGATGAGCCACGCTTTAGAAAGAAATTAAGGGACCACCAGCAATCCGGATCCTGCTCCTAGGGGGTAACGACCCGGCTCGCCTGGGACGAAGGGTTTTAGTTGAGTCCAGGGGCAGGCGAGTTACAAAGCATGACCTTCCTAGTGGGCTGTGGGGGAGGACAGATAGTCGGGCAACTATGCTGTCCTGTGGTAAGGTCATGATTGGTAAGCATAGTCTTCGGCCCTTAGCGGCCAGCACCATGTAATTCCAGGGGCAGTGACAGCCGGTCAGTAGACTGTCGGGGTGCGGGGGCCAGGGGAGTCACTCTTTCCAGTAGGCCAGTGGCCACCCTCGCACGCGCATGCGCATCAGGGCACAGGTATACAGTATTGCAGCCGTTATGGAGTTTAAGGCTTAGGGCGTAGGGGGGGCCCGGGGGAAAGTATCCCTCCGATAAGCTGTACCCCCTACGCAAGCCTACTCTGGTAGAGTAGCATTTGTAGTTTACCAGGATCTGATCCGGGGCTGCCAGTCATTGATCTTGCCGTAGGCTCTAGAGGGGACATGCATAAAGTAAAGTATATACATTTGTAGATTACGTTAGGAGTGGAATTTGTATTAGAGCAGGTTAAGGCTAGTCAAGTGACATGTATCTACCAATGTATATGGACTTTCTGCGTAAAGTGTACATAATAAAAATTAATAATCAATGTTTTTAATATGTAATAAATACGTCCGGAGGGTCACTACCCCTAATCCAAAACAGTGTGGTTTGAAATGCTTGCCCTGGGGGGGGGGGGGGAGGGGGGTACACATCCATCCAAGGGCGGATTTGGGGTTTTTTTCTTTAAAAGAGGTCGTAGGCAAGTACCAGGCCATATGGGCAAGGCAAGCGCTATCTAGCGCATGCTGCCATTATGGCGGTCGCGCCAGACCCCGGCAGTGAACCGGAAGTACTTTAAGTGCTTCCGGTTCACACAACCTCGGACATTTGGGGGAGACTGGTTTAGACCAGCCTCCTGCCTGGTGGTCCCACTGCCCCCACTTAAAAGGGGGCGGGGCGCAGGAACAGTCTCTTGTACCTCACGCCCCCACCAGGAACGCACCCGGGCCAGCGGCAGCCCGTAACTTGTTTTCCCCACCCACCATCCCCTAGGGCAGGCAGTTTGAATGTGCATTACAGTAATAAGTGTTGTGCTTAATTTTTTGTTTCAGGTATCTGTGATATGTTCAAAGTGAATTGTGATGTGTTTGGCAATTTGGTAATAAAAGTGTGTGTTGTATGATGATTTTCTGTTACAGGTAATTTTAGTGGAATACGTTGGTTAATATGTAATGAAATATCAGTTCAGTATCGCAGTAATATCTGAAGTTTACAGGTCTATGTGGCAAGTAATTTTTGTCGTATTTTAGTAGTGTGTCCCTGGTCAGCGGTAAGGTCATGATTGGTAAGCATAGTCTTCGGCCCTTAGTGGCCAGTACCATGTAACTCCAGGGGAAGTGACAGCCGGTCAGTAAGCTGTCGGGGTGCGGGGGCCAGGGGAGTCACTCTTTCTCATAGGCCAGTGGCCACCCTCGCACGCGCATACGCATCAGGGCACAAGTATGTAGAATTGCAGCCCCCGTTATGGAGTTTAAGGTTTAGGGCGTAGGGGGGGCCCGGGGAAAAGTATCCGTCCGATAAGCTGCCCCCGTTATGGATTTTAAGGCTTAGGGTATGGGGGGGGCCAGGAGAAAGTATATGTCCGATAAGCTGTACCCCCTACGCAAGCCTACTCCGGTAGAGTAGCATTTGTAGTTTACCAGGATCTGATCTGGGGATGCCAGTCATTGACCTTGCCATAGGCTCTAGAGGGCACATGCAGAAAGTAAAGTATATACATTCGTAGATTACGTTAGGAGTGGAATTTGTATTAGAGCAGGTTAAGGTTCGTCAAGTGACATGTATCTACCAATGTATCTGGACTTTCTGCGTAAAGTGCACATAATAAAAATTATTAATCAATGTTTCAATGTTTTTAATATGTAATAAATACGGCCGGGGGTCACTCCCCCTAATCCAAAACAGTGTGGTTTGAAATGCTTGCCGTGGGGGGGTGGCGGGTGTACCCATCCATCCAAGGGCGGATTTGGGGGTTTCTTCTTTAAAAGGGGTCGAAGGCAAGTATCAGGCCATATGAGAAAGAAATGAGGAGAACTAATATGAAAATAAATACATAATACTGGCATTTGCTGTGCAGCAAGAGGCACTAGTTGATAACAATGTAGGACAGCACCCCATCATGCTGGCATCTTTCATAGCTCTCCTAGTTCCACAGCATGTGCCAGTGCCCCTTCCTCTCCCTCAATTTGAGTTGAATAGATGCGGCAGAGCAGGACCCATGCGCATAGAGAGCACAGGAGAGAGAATTGTGAAGGAGAGACACAGAAACGTGGAAAACACCAAACATTGAAGCAGACGTAACACACATGCTCTCTGGGGGACATACATGCATGTCCTTTCCTTGGGCTAATATAACAATGTCAATGAAGTGCAGCACATTCCAAAATATGTGCTTTATTTTTCCAGCAAAAGAGGTTGGGTTTACATTTTCTGATTAATAATTAAAGAATACAGCCCGGGGAGGCCCCTGCGTTCGAGTAACTCAGGCCTAATGGTGGTGCCCAGTTTTAAAAGGCACCGCAAGGGGGTCTCTTGCTTTACGGCTACGATGGCTGGTTTATGGAACCATCTTCCTGATCCTCTGAAGTCAATTAAAGTTGAAGCTAGATTTAGAAAGGAGTTGAAAACTCTCCTATTCGGACTAAAACGATGACAGGATGCTGGTGATTATCTGCTCTGTTCCATCTTCTGTTGCCTAAAATCGGGAAACAGCCTTTACCACGAAGCATTTTCTACGCGTTACGTTTACAACGGTACACTTACCTCGTAAACGTCTTCACAACGCATATTGCTTCAACGACGTCTTTACCACGCAAGCAACGTCATCACGGAACAACGTCTTCCTCATCCGAAAAAAAGCGTCAGTCCTTCTTTAGTGTGGGCGAAGACCTAAGAGAAAGGAAAAAAAAAGAAGAAAGGGGGCTTGGGGGTGTTTTCCCCCCAAAAAAGAAAAAGCGGGGTAAAGGAAAAATCGAGGTAAAGGCAATGCGATGAAAAAACATTCCGTTGTAACGCATGCGTGGTAAAGGCATGCGTTGCAACGGAATGCGTAGTAACGACATATATTCCCTAAAATCACAGGGACACTCCTCTGAGTAGCCGTTCACTATATAAGCACTTTTGATTCATTCATTCATTCAATATTGCTTGAGTCATTTTTTGTATAAAGCATTTGTATTAATTCCATGTATGCTTTTCCGTAAACCAAACATCACCTGACAATATAACATAACTGAAAGCATCTTATCATGGCTAGCATCTTAATGAAGCGAATCCATTTTTAGAATCTGTCACTTGGAAATGGTTAATTGATCGTGAAAGGAGAAAATGTCGAAAGTATCACTGACATTTGGCTTAGTTTTCTGTTTTTCCTTTAAAAGGAGTCAGCTTTCTTTGGCTGCCTGCCCTGCTTTATTACTCAGCCATGAATGCCATTCTCTCTAATGATGCTCGATAGACTTCATTAGATCAATCTGAATTACAGGGCACGAGACTAGAAATGTGCTTCTGTTGAAAATTTTAAGCAGCCAAGCTCAATCAGACGGCTCCCAATCTGGCATCAATTATATATCTGCAGAATGCCTTCAGTTTAACAAGGAGGTGGTATCTTCTCATCTCATCTCCTCCCCTCCCATCTCTTTCTTCCCTCTCCTCTCCCCACCCCACTCCACCCCACCCTCCCCTCTCCTCTTCCCCCTTCCCTCCTATCTCCTTCCCTTCTCTCCCCTCTTCTCTCCTAACCCCTCCTCCCCTCCCCTCTTCTCCCCCTCCCCTTATCTCCCCTCCCCTTCCCTCTCCCATCCTCTTTTCTCCTCTCCTCCCCACGCTCCCCTCTCCTCGCCTCTCCTCTCCTCTCCTCTCCTTTCCCCTCCTCCCCTTTTTTCGCCCAATTACTTACTCTCGCCCCTTCTCTCTCATCTCCTCCTCTTCCCACCCTATCCCTCCCTCCCCACACTCCCCTCTCATCTCATCTCACCTCATCTCCTCTCCTCTCTCTACCTCTCCTCTCCTTTTTCACCCAGTTACTTACGCATGGATGTCACGTTGTTAATGGTTGACTGAAGTCCAGAGTGCTGTACATATCAAGAATGGGGCTGCATCTGAAACGCCCTAAAATACGAAAATAAAAATAAAATATCGCAGGACGTTTCACTGTCAAGAACAAATTTCTGTGGTTGTAAATGAAATGATAGACCTCGCTATATTACAAAAAGCTGTAAAGCACAACACTGTCTGCCCCTGCCCGCACATCTATCAAAACAAATCCAAAACCAAGACCAGTGTGTCTTATGGAACACACCTAATACATCATCATTCTGAGGTCCTGGCAGCCTAAAAGTGCAAATGACTTTGCAGCACACCCTTTCATCACTTGTGAAGCAATTTTTCCAAAAATAAGCACGAGGGAAAGAGGTGCTCTGTCAATATTGTGATATTATCAAATTTCAACATATCGTTTAAAAAAACGAACTTCTTTTTCACACCTTATCTCCTTCTGACGAGCTTTCTCTGATGTCATAGACAAAAATGATTGTGCACGCTCAAAACACAACCCTAAAAAATATTGATCTGATGAGCAAATCTGTAATTGATTTTGATTGGAGACTCACGTGACCAGACCATAAAAATACGTCTTAAAGGCGAACAACGCACCAGACATTGCTGATTTTAAAAACAGGAATGGAAAAGTAAGTACAAAGACCAACAAGCTATTTTCCTAGCACACCCACACGAGAAAACATACACTGCAGTTGAGCATCCAAACAAAAAAGTACAGAAATAACAAATATCTGTTTTGCATACCCTCACTTTTTTGGTTACATCTGAAATATCTGAATATGTGTGAGGAAAACGAGAAGATACAGCTGTGATACCATATACCTCAAACATACCACACTCATACAAGAAATGCACAACTCTCTAATAATTCTTTGAAAGAGATCTAGGCAAAAACTGTGAAGTAACTGATTTATTGAAATGCTCAAATCTGGAAATATGAAAGTTCATGTAGAGCTTAGAAATTAAAGTACGCCACTGAAAACGTCACAAATCAGACAGACTTGAAGGATCTCGCGAGAGTGGGAGCTTCTAAGTTTAGGGAAACTTCCAAACTTCGAAGTCAGAGAACGAAGGACTAATGGTGGATAGAAGAGCATAAAAAGCGTATGTTGAGTGCGAGTAGAACCGATAAATGGGAGTTCTAAAGCCCAAAAGTGGGTAGCCCGTTGTTGGCAAGAAACATGCAGCCGCCCAATCATTCTGAGACAATGGTATTGCAGCTGGAAAGTACAGTCATTCTAATGAGGGCAAGAGGATGGTCACCCAGACATTCACGCATGGAAGGAGAGTGGCTGAGGAACTGATAGGAAAAGGAGAAGGCTGTCACTTTAAGAATGTAAGCTCTTTAGAGGCATTATGATCATCCAAAACTGGGAGATTTGAGTGATCATTTAAGCTTAGCTATGGGATTTTCACCTAAATTTGACGTCAGTAGCCTACATTTTTCACAGTACGTCGATGACACCATTCTAATGGACCAAATTGCAATTGGGATTCAGCGATCTCTGTATATGACTACTGCAAAGCCGATAAGCAGTGTATTAATACATCAAAAACGAAGACCCATGTTTTTGGTAAAAGGAAAATCAAGTGTGATGCTTGGATTTTAAATGATCAAAAAATCGAAAGAGTAGACTCAATAAAAAACTTAGGGGTCTCAATAACCAGCCATGGCCATCCAGCCTCACAGGTCGAATCACTGACATCAATGGAGAATTGTATTACTTTTGCCTTGTAGCGCCTTCACAGCTGCCTTTCAGGGCCAGACCTTTCTGTCATTTGTAAAGTCATGAAAGCAAACTGATGCCTACTTTGACATATGGATCATTTGTCTACAAAGATCAATTTTTTTCCTGGTACGATCGTGCATAATGCAGTTGTTATAGATGTCTTCTCCATTTGACAGCATTGCACCGCGCAGGCACACATGCGTCCTGCGTTCAACTGACATGTCAGGATCAGATCAGTTATCCACGATGCCTTTTCCTCTGTATGAGAATGAGAAGCGCTGAATGTGGTTCACTTTGGCAGCTTTTATGGATTATTATTCAAGACAAGCGATGGGATCTACACAAATTTTACTTGGATTCGATCAAGGAGCTTGCAGCCAAGGAATTGATGCAACGTCCCTTCCTCTGAAACAGTTAGAAAGAATCCTATCGAAGCAGGCACGGCTGTCATCTGCCCATAAGGACCTAGAGGCAATGCGTGCTAGAGCTGACGTTATACCACCGCCTGACCTGTTTAAGACTTCATCGCTGCCATCTTACTTATCTTGTCCATTTCAATTGGCTACAAAAACCTAATTCCTCAGCTTGTGTTTGGGGTTGATTCCACTCAAGGCATCCAAATACGGATGGGTGACAGGTACTCACGAAATACTATATGTAGGGTCTGTAGGGGGAACAACCTTTACAACGCAACTTTTACAATGCACTACCATTACAACGAAACTGTTACAACGCAAGTGCATTGACAACGCAGAACATTACAACGCAAGTCTTTACATCGACTTGCACTAGATGGCGTGCTAACATTAAAAATAGTGTAGTTTACTATCCCAACACCTTCCCTACTGTTACGTGGACTGGAGTTGGAATAGTAAATTACACTTTTTTAATGTTAGCACGCCATCTAGTGCAAGTGGATGTAAAGACTTGCGTTGTAATGTCCTGCGTTGTCAATGCACTCGCGTTGTAAAACTTTCGTTGTAACAGCATGCGTTGTAACAGCATGCGTTGTAACGTCATACATCCGGTCTGTGGTGCAGCACAGGAAACTCTCCAGCATATTATCTGCATATGCACAACACAGATTGCCACAAGATGTTACTAGCTGATGCACAGTTTTAGGCAGCTGAATATTACAACTTGCAAAGCTGCTGTTGAGGAATGTTTAAAAAGGAATTTGGATCAATTGTCCAAAAGATTAATGAAATACATGGAGGTGAAGGTGACCATGCTGAACGCAGAGGTTAAATAGCATTAGTGTTTTTTCTAGTATTTGCTTGAGTGCAGAATTACTGCATGGGTGATGTTGACGGCTGGCCTCATGCATTTGCTTGGGAAGCAGTTAAACAGATGATACGCTATGATGAGGCTGAATGATGGGATTGTACGCCTCCAAAGTTTAATTTGTTTTAATATACACTTTTTGAAATTAGTATTTAAATAGTTTTTGGAGGACTTTAATAGGTGATATGTTATGACGAGGCTGACTGATGGGATACCAAGCCACCAAAGTTGAGTTTGTTTTAGCATACACTTTTTACATTTGTATTTTAAGAGTTTTCAGAGGGCAGTTTTTGCATATTTGTTTGACTCATTTTAGGCTAGGATTGCCACATTTTATGCAACACATTTCTACTTGTAGTAATCGGTCACCATTTGATGAATAGTTACTACTTCTCAGCTATGTATTCTTATTCAGTTCGCTCATATCATAAAACTGGAGAGAGATGTTGTATCAAATGTTAATGGGTCTAGAAATGTGAATTCTGTAATTTTAATCAACTGTTTATTTATATGCACCCTTATGCATCAAGCCAAAATCCAGTCGGTAAAATACCGATTCGGTAATAGCTCCCGGTATTGTGTTAAAAATACCCAATCCCAATGCATCAACCCAAAACCCGAGCAAATAACGAATCGCTAATACCAAAAATGCTAATTTACCGAATCGCTAAATACCGAATCCGCAATTACCGAAATCACTATTAGCTCCCGGAAATTGCCAATAGCAAATAACGAATCGCACCCCAATGCAAGAAAACTCGCTAATACCGAAAATCCCAAAAATCGCTATTTTGCCAGAGCTAAATAAGGGGAATCAAAACCTGGAGGTAAAGTCACAAAAAAAAAATAAAAAAAATTCCTACATGTGCAAATGATTGAGGCAATCACTAAACCCTTAAATTTGGCCCAGGAGACCCTGTTGGCTCCCCCAAAATGGCTGCCCTCTACGTGCTTGCAAGGAGGATGCGGATCAATGCAGCAGGACAGCGCAGGAGAAGGGTACAGGAGAGAGTGTTCAGACTGCG
Source organism: Triturus cristatus (assembly GCF_964204655.1). Taxonomy (NCBI): domain Eukaryota; kingdom Metazoa; phylum Chordata; class Amphibia; order Caudata; family Salamandridae; genus Triturus; species Triturus cristatus. The sequence goes on from NC_140589.1 coordinate 781,805,799, forward strand.
CATAACCCTGCTCGGCCAGAATGAGGACGAGGTGTACCAGAAATATCGCCTCAATCGCGCTATGATCATGCGCCTGATTGCAGACCTGGAACCATTACTGCAGCACCAGACCCACCGGACAAATGCAATCCCTGCGCACGTTCAGGTACTATGCAGCCTGCACCTACTGGCCTCTGGGAGTTTCCAGGGGGTAATTGCGGTTGCCGGAGGTGTTTCGCAAAGCGCACTGTCACGCTTCTTCCAAAAATTCCTAGATGCCATGCTGACAATGCTCCACAGACACATCAGCTTCCCCACAACCCCACGGCAGTTGGACCGCACAAAACAGGCATTCTACCAGGTGGCACAATTTCCACATGTGATTGGATGCATCGACTGCACGCATATCCCCATATGCCCTCCGTCAGCAAATGAGTACCTTTTCAGGAACCGCAAGTCATACCACTCGATCAACGTGCAGGTTGTGTGCGATGCCAACAACATCATAACGGACCTAGTGGCACAATTCCCAGGGAGCACACACGACTCATACATCTTCCGCAACAGTGGAATGCACAGGCGACTACTCAATGGCGAATTTGGAGAGGGACTCCTGTTAGGTAAGTAGAACTACGCTTCCCCACACCAACACCACACATGTATGTACATCACCAATGCTAAGTCTATGCTTCCATCTTCTAGGTGACAGTGCATACGCCCTGCGGGAATACATACTAACCCCATACCTAAATCCAGCAACCCCGCAGGAACATCGCTACAACGCTGCACACATCAGCACGAGGAATGTGATAGAGCGGACTTTTGGGATTCTCAAGAGCCGCTTCCGTATCCTCCACAAGACTGGCGGCGCTATGCTATACCAACCAGACACATGCTGTCGAATAATTGCTGTATGTGCAATGCTGCACAACATTGCCACCAGAAGGGGGATACCCATGGAGGTGGACAGGGATGACGACCCCCAGGCTGACCAACCACCCGCCCAACGACGACCGGCACACATCCCAAACACAGCAGAGGGCCATAGGAGGCGGACAGACATAACGCAAAATCATTTTTGACCCTGGGTAAAATGAGACATTACAAGTTGGTGTTGGGTGCAACTGTTTAATGCACAGTAGCACTGAGGAATGTGCAACAGAACTAGCATTGTGAATCATGCTCCGATTGCATAAATGTAAATAAAAGGTTCCTTAAAGTCAGGCCTGTGCAAACAGAATAATTGGATGGCCATGGTTGCTCCACCATGGACCTGCAGCATGTACAAATTTCTAGTGCCGCTTGCCACGTACACCAAGCCTCCGCTCAGGTGCATCCATACCCTCACCACGGCCTGTCCCCGTGGAGGCACGCGAACTTCGGCGCCTGGTGCTGGCCTCTGCCAGTGACACGCTGCTGACACTGGAGGCAGCCTCACTGGTGTCATCCCCTCCCAATGCAGCAGCACTGCATGTGCTGCTCTGAAGTTGTTCCACAGCAGTGGTGATGTGTCTCAGTGACTTGGCAACATCACCGCAGAAGTGCCCAAGGTCCACCTGCAGGGAGACTGTGCGGCGTGCCAACACAGCGGTGCAGTTGCTGTGCCGTTGTATGGCCTTGGTAGTGGCGGCAGAACGCAACATTAGCTGCCGGTTACTCCTCCTCTGGGACTCATGGCCCTCCCTGATGGCACGGGTGAGCTCACGTACCTCCTCCCTGAGCTGAGCATTGCCATCAGCAACCGCAGTGGTCTGGTCCCTGACCGCCGTGCCCATGTCCCTGACCGCGGAGCCCATGTCGGTGACTGCTGCAGTCATGGCGCGCATCTCCCTCGCTAGGCGCACGATGTTGCAGCTGATGCTAGCCACATGTCTTCCCTGCAGGTTCTGTGTGCGCAGCATCCTCTCCTCAATTGCAGAGGTTGTTGGGACATCCTGGTCAGCTGAGGAGACGGAACTGCGACGGGCCCTGTGACGCCGTGCGTGTCTTGAGCCTCCATGTGGTGCAGCAGGTGGTGTGGATGTGCGCTGCGTGGGTGCCAATTGAGGGGGGGGGTTGCCATCTCCTGCAAGGGCGCAACTTGGTGCCTGTGCCTCTGCGGTATTGTGGCTGCACTGGCTGCAGGCTGGCTTGCTGGTGCCGTTGCTTGTGGCGCAGGTGGTGGTGCCTTGGCTTGTGGCGCAGGTGCCTTGGCTTGTGGCACTGGTGCTGGTGCCGATGATTGTGGCGCTGGTGGAGGTGGTGCTGGTGGGGTGGCAGGTGTTGGCGGTGCGTGCGCATCCTGCACAGTCTCCTGGTCTGACTCCACGGGTGTCTCAGAGATGATCAGCTGGTCGCTGTCGTCAGAGTCCCCAGGTGATGCATCTGTGTGTGAAACAGTGCATGATTAGTGGGATGATTACACCTACATAGTGTTGTACCCATCAATGTCCCTCTGTGGTCCAACAAATGAACAGTCTACAGCCATGTACAACATATGTGTTGTGTGAGGATTTACGCCTGTGCCTGCACTCTGGGCTGACTAGACTACAACTCCCAAGATGCAGTAGTGTCATGTGTGGAACTGTCTGTGCCAGAGCTGCAGACACAGTGAGATTGGGCTGGGGGCATGGGTATGGATTTACGCTATGCTGGGTGTGGCACAGGCATGCATCTTACCTTGGGCACTTGTGGCTGCGCCGGACGTGTCCATCTGGATCACCCCCACGACGGCTTCCCGCTCTATCGTCCCTTCCACAAGGTCCTCCAGGGCTGTGTTGGATGGTGCAGTGCTTGTTCCGCCTCCAGTCCTTCTTGCCTCCCGGAGCCTCTCAGCAATCCTCTCTTTTGCGCGCTTCCGGAGGTCATACCACCGTTTTTTGAGATCGTCGATGCTGCGGCTAGTGACGCCAACCGCATTGATCCTCTCACGGATGCGCTGCCAGATGCGCTGCTTCTCGGACTCAGGCACCTTGAGGGACAGCTTGCCAAAGAGGCGGTCGTGTTTGCTGGCCACTCCCTCGATGAGGTACTCCAGCTCCCTGTCTGAAAACTTCTTCTTGCGCTTGCGTGCAGATTCAGCGCTGGATGGCACTTCCTGCGACATGATGGATGTGTGCTGTGACTGGCAGAATCTGTGTGGCCTCACTCTGCACAGCCTGTCCTTCTTTCCAGCTCCTGTCTGCTCCTCTGTCGAGGCTATGTGGGTGGGGCAGCAGTATTTCCTGGTTGGTGATGTCATCAGCCTGTTCCCGGTGCGACGCGGCAATTTGCGATTTCGCTATTACCGATTCGGTAATTGCTAATTCGGTATTACCGAACTCGCTATTAGCCAAATCGGTATTACCGAACTCGCTATTTGCTAGTGGGGCCGTTTGCGTGCCCCGCTATTAAGGAATCGGTAAATTTAGCGATTTTTAAGGAATCGCTAAATTTTACCGAATCTGTTGATGCATGCCAATTACCGATTCCTTAATGGCGATTCCTTATTTTTCGCTATTAAGGAATCGGTATTAGTTTGGTTGATGCATATGCCCCTTAATGTATTATGATGAGTTCGGGGTTCTGAAAATACGATACACATAACACGGGTGCTAATTGCATGCTCTTTTTTTATTTAATTGATTTCACTGTACTACTTGCATGCTCTTTTTTCATTTAATTGATTTCACTGTACTGATTTTCGGTGATTTTCATTGAAGATGCAAATAAAGTAAACAAAGATAAAGAAGTGGAGTGAATGCAGGGCTACAGGGATGTTTCCTGGGAGAATGAGAGCATCCACGAGGGAAACATTTTCAAGTCGATTTCCAAAGAGAAATATGCAAAACACAAGATAAAGAAGCAAACTATGAGAGTGGGGTAAAAGATAATCAATGCACCTGTCTTGTGAGGGTCACAAATGTCAGGATTTCAATGATATTCATGCCAGGGACTCTGACATTAACCCTACGTCTTCCCCTTTCACTCATTGAGGACTGTATTGAACTCCAGACTCTTAAGACACTGTGGGGCATATCCTCAAGCACTTATCGCCGATTTATCGGCACTTTAGTGGCGCAAAAGTGGCGACAGATTTATCGCCCTATTCTCAAGCTGGTGCAAACTGGCGACATTACTAGTTTTCCAGCAATAGCTGGCGCAAAAAGCATCACCACGTTTGAGAGCAACAACTAACGCTAATGATATGCAGAGTTGGTGTTCCTGTGCAAAAACACACAAAAACACCACTTCGCGATATTCTCAACGACCAGCCAGATCGACGAAGCGATCCATCAACAGGTGATAAGGCGCGTTAGCAGCAGGAATTTAACACCTGCCTTTTACCAGTGTTAAGCAGGACGACAACCTGCAGGATGAAAGGGAGCCCAGCCCAGAGCCACATCTGAAGACCAACAGATGCCATGGAGACAATGATCGTGCAGCTAGGAGACCCAAGAGGGCCACAACACCCACCGCCACCACCCCCAGAACCTCCCAGACTACCACGTAGGCTGCGCAGATCAAGACAGCAGACGTTCCCAAAACGCACCAGCCTCAGAGACTCAACGCCGGAGGATGCCATTGCCCACTACAGGCTCAAGAGGACAACTATTCTCCTCATCCTGACCCACATTGTCCAAAGGCTGATGGTACCAACACAGCGGAGTGTGAATTGCAGGCCTGGCACAGCTTATCGCTGATTTTTTTATCGCAGTTGGGCCCATCGCCACTTTTTTCACGTTTGGCTTGAGATTTTTATTGCCATCTCGGTACTTTTATCACTGCCATTTGACGCGTTATCGGGAAACTATCGAATGTATGTGCCGTGTTGAGAATACAACTTTAATACAGAGTTATTTTACCGCGATAGACAGCGATATGAAAAGTTGCGTTAACCTATTTTCGCGATGATTATCGCACGTTCTTGAGAATATCCCCCACTGTGGGGAAAAGAGGGAGGGAGATAGAGAGAGAGAAAACACTGGGGGATATTCTCAAGAACGTGCGATAATCATCGCCAAAATAGGTCAATGCAACTTTTCATATCGCCGTCTATCGTTGGAAAATAACTCCATGTTAAAGTCATATTCTCAACACAGCTGTAACATGCGATAGTTTCCCGATAATGCGTCAAATGTCTGCGATAAAATTACCGGTACAGCGATAAAGATCGAAACCCGAACGTGAAAAAAGTTTCAATGGGCCCAACTGCGATAAAAAATTCAGCGATAAGCAGCGCCAGGCCTGCAAGTCCCACAAGACAGGCGGAAAAAATCACTATAAAAGCAGCAACAAAAAACACAAACAAAACACAAAGACTGCGAAGCACCATGGAGGTAGTCGGAGCAAGTACAGAGGACAACCAGAACCCCACAAGTCCCACGGAGGACCAGCCTGGTACCTCGGGGTCAGGGAAGGGCAAGGTGAAGAAGAAAAGGAACCCGCGTTTCAGTCCACAGGTAAACCAGATCCTCATTATGGAGGTGATAGAACACCACCACCAACTGTTCATCACCTCCACTGTGTCATTGGCAACTAAAAATACAATATGGCAGTCCATCTTGGCCAAGGTGAATGCAGTCGAAGTAAAGAGAAGGGAAGTGGACAACTGCAAGAAGCGCTGGACAGATCTGAAGCACAAAACCAAGCTGAAACTTGCAGCCAACCTGAAAGCAGCAATGCAGACTGGAGGTGGGAGTCCATGGACACACCAGGAGCTGGATGAGATGGAGGAAATGGTGTCTCAAGTCATCATTGGGAAGACAGTGGCAGGAGTTGGGGGACCGAACACTGCATAACATGACCTGAGCCAACAGCAACAGGGTGAGTAACGACCAGGGACTGGAGGGACGGGGGGAGATGGGCACAATGGCACACATGCACAATTAAGCATAGCACTTCTACAGTCAAACCATGCCCAAGAGTCACAACTCCGACCAAGAGCCCAATTTACCCAATTCTGCAACATCTCAGCACTGTATAAGCACAGAAGTGAAAGGCACACCACCTGAAAGGGATAAGGGCCAGCCAAATCAGAGCTGAAGGGGCGACTAACCCACAATGCAGCACACACACATAAGAATCAGAGCACCTCAACATTGACAACAATGTGGTACAAACTGGAACACTTTCACAACAGAACAGAGGACACAACTGCTGGCGCTTGTGTGTAGGAAATGGCCATTCGCATTTGGCACAGCAGGAAACTGTGAGATGATAATGTACAAGTACAACCTCACATCCCTGATGCTGTAGAAATGTCAACTGTCCCACATCAAATAGGCATCTACTCACAAACAGTAACAATGTACATTGTCATGCAGTCTGTTAGTAAACTTGTAAAATGTGTGAACATACACGTGAACACAATGTCAATCTGCATCTCCCCTTCACATTGCAGAGGGACAATCAACACCACCTGCAGAGCAGACCCAACAACTCAGCACTGATGATGAAGAGGACCTCCCCAACATCAACAAAGATGCCCTCCAACAGCCCATGGACAGCTTTGGCACCCCATCTCCAGGAGCAGGGCAGCCCAGCTGCATCAAGGAGACCCCACCCCCTGCACAGACCACACAGCTGGAAGCACCCACCACCACGGCTGTCTCCCAGGAACCCCACGACCAACACATGGCATTACAATGCCGTGTGTTAGGGTGCCAGGAAAAGATGGCTGATCAGCTGCGGGCAGGGTTCGACTTCATGGCAGCCAAACTAGATGCCATACGTGGGTGTCTAAGTCCCATCAGGGACCACTTACAGTCCCTAACGGACACCCACTGTCCGCTCCATGCTCTCCAACAATTCATGGCTGACATCGCTGGAGTCATGACTCTGAGCCAAGAACAACTGTCGAGTCAGAGTGGCTCCAGTGATGTCAGCTGGGAGTTGGGACTCATAAGAACAATGATGGAGAGCTTGGAGCGGATGAAGGCGGAAAGAATGCTTGCCATGGCTGCACACCAGCAAGATGTGCCCTGCAGATCTTTCATGCCCTGCAGATCCTCATCATGGCATTGCTGCCACAAGGCCTGGTGCGGATGAATGCTGTTGCTACTACTCCATCCACATCTCCGCCCCCTGAAGTGTCAGTGCCACACAGTGTGGAAGACATTCCACCTCCGGCCCCTGATGTGTCACTGCCACACAGTGATGCAGACCAAACACCACCACCAACACGTGAGGCACCTGACACATCAGGGGACGAAGATGATGATGAATCTGGCTTTGTGGTAAGAATGAAGTGGTAGCATTCATCTCCGCCATATGGCAACTTGGTTCTGCCCTCTGCATCATGCCCTGGAATAACATCTCCCACTGTCCCCCGATACACTCAGTGACACTCACCTTGGACCTTGACATGGACTGCCATATTTTGTTTGGTTACCAATGACATAGCAATCACACTGCAGACTGAAGTCTTCCACTTCCGATGAACTTGTCAATCCCTAAAGAACTCTGGCTGGCCCTCCACGGCTCAACAATGTAAAGTAGGGTTTGCATGGCCCTGTACTGGTCCAGCTTCAACACTCCACTGAATGTGAATAAAACATTCTAATTCACACAGATGTGTCATGGCTATGATCAATCAAGTAGGAAAGTATGGATGAATGTAGGGACAGTGATTCCACAAAAAGGTACTCCCTGGGTAATGCTATCAATGTGCATGTATGGCTGTGACCCAGATGGGCAGTGAGACACACATTGTCATTCAAATAAACACTCATCACAGTTGAATACAAGTGAAGGTGCGTAGACTTCATTAGCATATGCGTGTCAGTACAGGCAAGATAAGTGCCACAACATGCAGACCAATGCAGCACTATGTCAGAATGAGGAACGTTGCCAAGCGCCGCTGTCCACTTCGGGGGAGTGCCTCACCTTTCACAGGTGTGTGTTAACCCACGTTGTTGTCCGCTCATGTATTCGGAATCCAGGCGAATGCAGCCATGTCCACTGTTGTCGTGGGATATGTGACCAGATCTCCAAGATGCAACAAGGTGATGGGACATGTTCAGTGGGTTCCAATCTTTTGTGGCTGCAGGTACATAGTTACTCGCCCATGAAAGCAATTGCAGCTTCGTAGGCTATCATTTCCAACATGAGGTCGTTGTCGACTTCATCAAACAGGACGGTGAGGCGATTGATTTGCAGGTCTGGACAGCTGTGCTGCGTCCACCCCCTTTTACCAATTAGCACTACAGCCCAATAGGGGAGCGGTTCAATGTGGTCACTGCACACGAGGAGTTGTGCAATCTCCCAGGTCCAGATGCCAGCTGCCAGCATGTATGCCAAGTATCAAGGCATCCCATAAACGGGTATCACGGTGACACTCCTGGTCGTGGGCCAACAGGGGACGCACACACATGTCAAAATCCAGTTCAGCTACCATCCTGTTGGATAGGCAGACATCCACAGACCACTCGAATATGCATGATCGATAATGCAACACAGGCTGAATGCAGGTGGCGTTAGCAAGGCGGAAGCTTAGCCGGTAACTGATCTGCAGCACTACCAATGGCAGTGCCCCCAGTAAATGCAGCATATGTGCACGGTACAGTTCCACATGACAGGAGTTGTGCATGTGTCTGGGATGTTCTGTCATTGCGTTAGTGGCTCTGGTTGAAGCGGTACTGTTCTGACCTGCGCCACTTCTGTGGATAAAATGCCACAGCTCAGATCAATTAGTTGTTTTAGTGTGCAACCGTTGTACGCCTGGGATGGTGTGGGAGTAAGTGTTAAGGCCATTTCATGCAAGATAACTTCGAGCAAGGACTTCTGTGTGTCAGGTGTGTATACATTGGTCTTTCGTCAGGCTGTGCATAGTGTGGGAGTTGTCATCAGCTGCTATAGTATCTGTCAGGGGGTGCCGGGCACATGCAATTCCGAGGTCGGAGGTGCAGATGTGCTTCCGCCTGATAGTTCAGACAAAGGAGCTTTCATCCCTAATGTTAGTTTGTCATGTTCTCGCATTCAGGAAATGTGATGTGGCTTGTTAGGGGTGGGGTGGGATGTGTGTGACTTTGGGATTCATGTTTGACATGTCTACAGCACACCATTGTCATGCTTATCTCCGCATGTCCACAAGCCTGACAACGACACTGTGATGTTGGCCGTTGAAGGTGGGCAGCCACATGAGTGTAGGCCTATGGTAAGTATAGGGCGGACACAGATGTAGAGTTCATGCCTGGCTGAACTTGCACTGCGAATAAGGCTAGGCATTTGGCTCATGCTGCGGAAATACAGATACACACAACACTTGGCATCTATGAGCCAAGACCCCACGCAATCTTGTGCTCCTTCATTTCTCCGTTCATGTGAGCCCACCCTCCGGGTGCATGCTACATTGCAACATTGTCGATTGCGGGTCGAGTGGCGCCGACACTACAACAGAGACACACGCATTAGTTACTTGATTGTCCAGGCCAGAACTGAACCACGCCCAGAGCCCCTGGCAAATTCTTCACATCCCTACGCTGCACTTGTGTACGCCGGCCCAGCCCACTCTGCTTACGCTTACAGGGGGGATGACAAAGCTACATGTCCAAGGTCTTACCCACTGCCATGGTTGTGTTCGCTGTCCACAGCACAATGTAATGTGGTAGGACCCGGGGCCATCATGCATAGTTATTGACCACACAGACACATTTAGATAGATAGTGGAACCGGCTACTGGCACATGCGCCCGGCCCCTTTTCATTACCAGGGTCACATGTCCAGTGACGCCTGTGCTGGATGGGTGTGGGGTGAGTGTAAACCAGACCTCAGGTAGTGGTTGGTGCTGGCAACAACTAGAACAGTGATCATCGGATCACACACACAAATTCAATCATAAAGGGTCCATAACTTGTGGTGCACTGAGTTAGTGGCACCGGAGGCACTGCGGCCGGCACAGGCCTACCACCACGTGGCAATGACTTGAGCTGCACTGAGGTAGGGGCACCAGATCTGGAATCACACACAAAAGATTAAATCATAAAGGGTGCATGACTTGTGGTGCACTGAGCTAGTGGCACCGGATGCACTGTGGCCGGCACGGGCCTACCGCCACGTGACGATAACTTGAGCTGCACTGAGGTAGGGGCACTAGATCTGGAATCACACGCAAAAGATTCAATCATAAAGGGTTCATGACTTGTGGTGCACTGTGGTAGTGGCACCGGAAGCACTGAGGCCGGCACGGGCCTACCTCCACATGGCGATGACGTGAGATGCTCTGAGGTCGGGGCACCAGAGCTGAGTGTGCTCATGTGAAGTAATTGTTAAATGATTGTGTCCCTTCGGGATTATCCTGCTGCAGCTGCAGTGGGGTGTGGTGCACCTGCCTCATCTTCATCATCACTGTCCCAGGTCTTCCCCACTGCCTGAGGTGACATTATTGCGTCAGCTGTCCACAGCACAAAACTCAATCATAAAGGGACCATGAGTTGTGGTGCACTGAGTTAGTGGTACCTGAAGAGCTGAGCAGGGTATCAAGCTGATGATGGAATCCAAGACAGGTGTGAGCAAGTTTGATGGGCTGGCTGTAAGACTCCTCCGACTCTGGCAGTTGTTGGTTGGAGGTGTTCCTGGCGGTGGTGGCATGTGCACAGCCAGCGATGATGGCGTGTCCTTGCAGGTCATAATTGTATTTGATATGTGTGAGCCCTGCTGACTGCAGTGTAGACCGGAGGCAGCGGTCAGCAAGGGCACACAGCCATGTGGTGTTGACTTGAGCTGCACATAGTTGGTGTCACCTGATGGGCTCAGCGTGTGTGCCGCCAGCCATGATGGCGTGTCCTTGCAGGTCATGATTGGATTTGATATGTGTGAGCCCTGCTGACCGCAGTGTAGGCTGAAGGCAGCGGTCAGCAAAGGCCCACAGCCACCTGGCATTGACTTGAGCTGCACAGAGTTAGTGGCACCTGAAGCGCTCTGCGGGTGCGCATCCTCAGGGCAGGCCGAATTGGAAGCAATGTCTGTTGCCTACTGGACTTTGCCATAAATAAATCAGGACTCGATTTGAATTGGGGGACCTGCTGACCACAGTGTAGGCTGAAGGCAGTAGTCAGCACACACATAACTCCGCGGTGCTGTGCCGCTGGGTGCGCTGGGGGTCTGTGTCGCAGGAGCCAGCGACCGGCTGAGGAGGCTGGCGGTCACGGCTGCAGACACGTGGCATGGTGAGGGGCGCCGCCCTGGCAGATGCGTTGGAAGCGATACCAAAGGGGATGATGGACGGAGCGTTTGAGCAAATCAAACACTCACCCCTTGTCAACTGATCTGGGTTTAATCCATCATCATTCTTTGGCTCACTCCACCACCCCAGTTCAGACATGGCCATATGCAAATCAGTTTGACCCTGTGCCTCATGGGACCAGTCCAGCCTGAACTGCCAAGCCATGTCTTCCCTGGACCGGAAACAAGCATCCTGGGACCGGTTTCGGGTTCATAACCCTCATCAGCCAGGCTATCTTGAATCCAGTGGCAAAGTGAGCAAGGGACCCACATCTGGTCATACCCTGCCAACTTAGGGCGAACAAAGCGATACCGAAGGGGATGATGGATGGAGCGTTTGAGCAAATCAAACACTCACCTCCAGTCAACTGATCTGGGTTTAATCCATCATCATTCTTTAGCTCACTCCACCACCCCAGTTCAGACATGGCCATATTCAAATCAGTCTGACCCTGTGTCTCATGGGAACAGTCCAGCCAGAACTGCCAAGCCATGTCTTCCCTGGACCGGAAACAGGCATCCTGGGACCGGTTTCGGGTTCATAACCCTCATCAGCCAGGCTATCTTGAATCCAGTGGCAAAGTGAGCAAGGGACCCACGTCTGGGCATACCCTGCCAACTTAAGGCGAACAAAGCGATACCAAAGGGGATGATGGACAGAGCTTTTGAGCAAATCAAACACTCACCCCCAGTCAACTGATCTGGGTTTAATCCATCATCATTCTTTAGCTTGGCAGACGCGATAGCCATCCCAGAAGTGAACCACGCCAGAGCCCCTGCCTATTGATTCACACTACTATGCTGGACTTGCATACGCCGGACCAGCCCACCCGCTTACGCTTACAGGGGGGGATGACAAAGCTACATGACTGAGGTCTTCCCCACTGCCTGAGGTAACATGGTTGTGTCCACTATCCACAACACTACAAACATCAGCAGTATATGTCCACATGGACATGTCTGTGTTCTGCATACTGAAGTCTGTCCAGCACATCACCCCCACACTTGGCTTTGTGTACATTCTTATTCATGGGTGACTTGCCTCCTTCACACATACTTGGTTCCCACCTCTCCCCACATTCTGCAATTGTGTGGCTGAGGGGCCATGCCATTTTTGGAAGGTCAGCTGTCTTGTTCTGTGCTGCCTCGCTGGTAGTCCGGGGAGGGCAGGGGGGGCCTGGGGTTGGTGGCGGTGGGTGTTGTGGCCCTCTTGGGACTCAGAGCTGCATGATCAGTAGCTCCATGACATGTGTTGGTCTTCAGATGTGGCTCTGGGCTGGGCTCCCTTCCATACTGCTGGTTGTCGTCCTGCTTAACACCAAAAAATGCAGGTGTTTAATCCCTGCTGCTAATGCGCCTTATCGCCTGTTTTTTTATCACATGGCAGATCTGGCTGGTCGTAGAGAATATAGCGTAGTGGTGATTTTGTTTGTTTTTGCAATGGAACGCCTACTCTGCATATCATTAGCGTTAGTTGTCATTCTCATCCGTGGCGATGTTTTTTGCAGCAGCTTTCGCTGGAAAACTGGCAAAATCAACAGTTTGCACCAGCTTGAGAATGGGGCAATAAATCTATCGCAACTTTTGCAGCGCAAATGTGCCTATAAATTGGCGATAAGTCCTTGAGAATATGCCCTACTGTGTCAGTGTCTTGGTCAGCAGACCTCTGGAGCACGTGATGTTGGAGAATATGCCTAATTAGTAATTGTCAGTAAAGAAAGGGTACAGTATAGCAGAGGCGGCTCCTCCATGTGGGCGAAGGATCGTAAACCCACTACTTTCTCACAGTGCAAGAAGCAGTAACATAAAATGTTATGAATACCATTTTATGTTACTGCTTCCAGCACTGCGAGAAAGCAGAAGGGTTTTGTTGGGGGCAGGTGGGTGGGTGGCCCTGCAACAGGGCAGGGGAGGAGTGGTGTGCCCACTCTAAGGGTGCTGACTGACCAGTTATGCTCACTCTGCCATTTTCTCCATGTAGGCTGCTTGCAGCCTACATGGAGAAAATGGCCTCCCTATAGGTGCCGGGCTGGGTGCCGTCCCCACCAATCACAACGCTGCCATTGCAGCATTGTGATTTTCTTAGGGGAGGGGAGGGAGGCTGCTTGTTCCTTGCAAGGAGCAATGATGACACGGGACTGGACTGGGCAAGGTAAGTTATATATACAATATATGTAAAAAAAAATTACATGAAAATTAACCCCCCCCCGTGCGCGACCCCCTTCCAGACCCTTCCCCGCCCCTCCACCTCCGAGTCATGCCGGCCGCGACTGCAGTATAGGAAATTAACAGGAAGGTAGGCCCCATTTGTATACTCCAGGTGTGAGGATGAACTAGAGAGTGTGAATTGAACAGGAGGACATGATGGTGGTAAGCAAGGCTCAGTGACTGAGGAAGGAATGAAAATGTGAGCTGCTCTAACCACTTGACTGAATCACAAGGAAACAAAATAAAAAGGTACAGAGGTGGGAACATGTCAATCAGAGTAAAGAACAAACCAACTGTTGTTCCCAGACAGAGTGTGATGCTGTAACTTCTATTTAAATCTTCCGGGTTCTTACGGACCCAGAAGCGCTGTGCTATCTAGCTCCTAAGTGATGTTCTATATTCTCCTATGACTTCACCCTCCTTCTCCTCCCGAGCTGTCAGTGGTCCTTCTGCCATAATTTCTAAGGTTGGCTCATAGCAAACGTGTTTCATGGAGTGTGTGAAATGTTTAAGATTCTCTTGATACCAGCTGTAACCCTTGGTGAATACGAGTTCTGAAGTTCTGGACACCAGCCTAGCTTATTGATTTCACAAGCCCCACAAACAATTCTGAAAATGCATACTGTGAGACTAGCAAGCTCTTATGAAACATGTGCAGCAGTCATCAAACAGAGCACAGAATACCAGTCCCAGGAAAAATAACCAACGGTCTGGGCTAGACAGAGAAGGTAGTACTAAATGGAATCCTAGGTGCCTACTTACAAGCCTCCTGCGAAGCGTCACTTTTAATATGAGAAAAAGTGACATTATGGCGGCGCAAGAGGCTTGTAAATAAGCTCCTAGTTTTTTTAAAAAAAGGCAAAAGCGAACACTGGCCATGTATTTAGAGAAGAGACCAAACTCCAATCAAAGAATTGAGGACACCAAAAATACTGTATTTCACAATAAACTTTGTGATTTTGCATTTACTGAAATGAGAAGAGAAAGAAACACAGAGCTCACTTACTGAAAGAACATTTGAATAGCTATCTCAGAACTTTGGGTATAAAACAATAAAAAGGTTGGACAAGAAGTTGTTGAAGAGTTTCCGAATCTCTGAGTAATCCAGAAAGGAGGCTGTTCCAGTGGCTAGTACAGGGCTAGCTGGTCTAAGTCTCTAAATCAGGTGGAATTTGGTTTTGGTAAGGCCCTTCTATAGAAGCAATGATTGGAACCCTGTAAATATCAGAGACACCTGCAATAAGGAACACATCTAAAATATTGAGAACAGAAAGAAAGGCTGGATTACAGCTCTGATTCTGAGTAGGGGTTGGTGAAACTCACAGAATGTGACTCCGTGGAATTCCGCGGAGTTACATAAAAACTCTATGAGATTCCGTGGAGTTCCAATGGGCAGAAATAGGCATGTTGCACTGCACGTGCTGTGATTTATCACAGGGAGCATGTTCTGCGCTGAAAAATCAGCTAAATGGCACAACATGGCACATCAGAGGGTGCAGCTACTCAAGTTGATTTTGCAGCCGCTCAAGTAGTGTTTCTACTTGAGTGGCAATCGTCTGACCGTGAATGTTCATGACTGCCCGCGTTAAAAGAATCTCGTAGGATGTCCTCCTGGCGACTGGAACTTGTGCTAGGGGATGCCAAATTGTGCTTGCTCTCACCAACCTACCATCCCAGAGCTGTACACAGGAACAAATTCTGCAATGCGGTGACTGGTGGTATAATGGTGGGAACTCCATGTTACAAGAGTAACGTATAGCCACCAATTCCGGCGGGATAATGGGATGTTTCACCCACCCCTAATTCTGAGTCAGGTCACTTAGGTGGAGAAAATTATGGCCTGAAATTTCATTCTGTCTGATGGATACATTTTTCCACATCTGTTTTTTTGGGTGTGGGAGAACCATATTTGATTTTTAAGGCAGGTAATTTTGGCTGGAGAAATTGTGCAAGGCTCACTCCAAGTTTTTTTGTTTTGTACAGGGAGGAGTGCACAATGCCCTCCTGCAGAAAAGCCCTTGCTCTTCCCTCCTCTACAGTCCCTCACCCTGCATTCCATCCACACGTACTGCAAACATTTACCACCTGTTCGATGCACCCATGTAAAATGGGCCTGATGGCTCCGGTAGTGAGCAAATAAATAATGATGGATTCAACCCAGATCTGATAGTGACTGGGGGTGTGTGAAAACTTTCAGTGCTCCGTCCATCATCTTATTGTGTTTGCTTTGTTCGCCCTACGTTGGCAGGGCATGCCCAGATGTGGGTCCCTTGCTCACTTTGCCACGGGATTCAAGCTAGCCTGACTGATGAGGGGTGTTACCACGAAACTACCCCTGGATGCTTGGTCCTGGTCCAGGGTAGACCTGGCTTGGCAGTTCGGGTTGGACTGTTCCCATGAGGAATGGAATCAAGACTGATTTGCATATTGCTGGGTCTGTACTGGGGTGATGAAGTGAGCAAAAGAACGAGGATGGATTCAACCCAGATATAATAGTGACTGGGGGTGAGTGCCTGAAAAGATTTAGCACTGTGTCCATTCTCTTATTGTGTTTGCTATGATGATGAATGTGCCTGAAAACATTCTGGAATCCAAAAGGTTGTAAAATAGATTCTCTCCCCTCCTTATTAAGAGTCTCATGAAGGAACACAAAAATATGTTAGAGGCAAAGAAGAGGGTATTTAGAAGGAGCATTTGATAATAGTTGAAAAGGGAGGCACTGCAACCCAATCCACACATCTTTGAATTTTTTTGACCCAATGCTTAATTTGAGCCGGTGGTTTCCGGTGCTCGACACCGGCACTTAATTTCCAGCACCGGCACCTATGACAGTCTGCACGTGGTGGCACTGTCAGTCGAATTTAGAGATAAGGACAACAGCTGCTTATTAATTCAATTCACAATAATAAATGACTAATACCTACAACCCAGGTCGTTTTTACAGTTTTTCAGGCCTGGAATTGTCACACTTTTAAGAGTGTGATGATTAGTAGTGTATTGGTGCTGTCATTGGCAGCTCTGGCAGAGACAACGACTGGTTCGAGCTGCAGTGGCCTCCTGACGAGGGCCCTGGCACTTAATTTTTTACAAATTAAGCACTGTTTTGACCAAGTAACGGAACCCAAAAATCAATTACAGAGGTAAAAATCACCAAAGCAAGAAGGATTGACCATTTTATGAAGGTTTTCAATTATTGTTTGTCTGCTTTTGAGAGGAAACACATGAGGGATTATTCTCTTGTTCAGTTACTAGGAGAACTGAGGCATTACTGTCTGGCGAAGAATGAAGAGTACAGCCCTCACAATTAAGAAGGGGACACCAGGCTGGATGAAACCACACTTACCATGGCGGTAATGGGGTTGTGCCATGCATGGATGGTGGGTTTGCAAAAGAAAGAGGTTTCTCTACAAATCTGAGCTTAGGAGGAAGGCTATTCCATGGGAGACATCATTCCCAATGCACGTGTTGCAACGTGTGCCATTACAACGAAATTTTTACAATGACAAATCCATTACAACACATGTCATTACAACTCATGACATTACAATGCATTCCCCAAAGTAACGCCCCGGCGGAGTTAGAATAGTAATTTGGTTTGTAATGGGTTATGCGTTGTAGCGTAGTAATGATTTGTGTTGTAATGACATGTGTTGTAATGGATTTTGCTTTGTAAAAAATTTGCTGTATTGGCACACGTTGTAAATGCGTGGGTTGTAACGTGTCCTAGTTCTATTCCATGCCTTGCCTGTAATTACATGATTCCATGAACATATGTATGTGCAAGAAAATGGAGCCCTGAGTAGTTGCCCTTGCCATTAGAGGATGTTATACGATCAGTTGCTGGCCTAAGCTATGCCAGCCTCCAGGGTACACAGCAAGTGCCACAGCCTGCAACACAATCATGCATGAATCAGACAAGGCGTTACACCCCTATACACAACTGCTTAGTTGCAAGGCCACAGGAACAACTCTGAAACACTATTTTGTGTCTTAAAAAAGAAAGTGTTTTTGACACAAATGCGGCAACTATGTGCCCTAGATTACATTGAGTGGCGAGTTCGTGAGTGACTTAACCAATGCCTTCTACTGACATCAAAGCCTAATGAATGATGCCATTAATGGGAAGAGGAGGGTGTGTTTCAGATATCAGAAAGCACTCTCCTCACATACTCATCAAAGCAGATCGTTCACACGAAACACATAACATTTTAGAATATTTACCAAATATAACCTGCAACCTGCATCATTGCTCTGTGTTTTGGTTGCCTCAGAAATAATTATGCACCACATTCTCCTCCAACATCCTTCCTTGACTACATCCCCATCATGAGCATATGCCTCCTCAGCATTTCAATCTTCTTTGTCTTCCTCCTTCTCCACCTTACTTTCACTTGCTGCATATCCTGGGGTCATATTCCTAAGTCCACCTGACCTAAGAAGCACCCAACTCTTCCTTACAGTGGGCCAATAGTCTGCCTTACCATGTTACTTGCCCTCATGTGAGCACCGTTGCATCTGTGCGGCGTAAAGTGCGTGGATGCAGATGAGATGTATGAATCCTGTTACAACATAAACCAGTCCTAGCCCTCTGGACTACCAATAATGAGAAATCCATTTCCACTGGATAACTTTGACATTACTTGGGTCTGGAGTGTCGTGAAACTTTCAACAATTACAAACTGTAACCGTAAAGTGCGACGTGAGAGCCCCTATATACTGCTGCCCTAGTTATGTGAAGTTACCTCAATGGAGCAATACAAGGACAATAAGCATTGCCACTTGTAGTGTCCTGTGCTTCTCATCATTAGTGCTCACTCATTAGAAGGCCATAAGAGGGTCGTCCTTGATGCTATATGCATGGGGCTGAGCAGCTGCCTTTTAAGTAAGTGGTATTGACCAAACCTCTTATTCAGGGGGTCAGATGTTAGCTGGGGTGGAGGTGTCTTCGCTCATTTGTTGAAAACATCAGTGTGATGGTTATTTCTCATAATATCTGTGCTGCATCCTTGCTATTCGTCCAAAAATTGAGCACATGCTGAGACCTGTAAAGATGAACAGTGGCATGTTGCATTGCCTGCCCAATAATGAAATTTCACCAGGACCAAAACAGGGCTGATCAGATAATATGGGTGCCTCACCGGTGCATTTAAACCCAACGTAAAATCTCATACTATGTTCAAGAAGTGTAGGCAATGGGGGAGGAGCTTAGCGCTTGACCGAGATGGCCGCGTGAGCTTTGAGCTCCCGCTACCCTCGCGCCCTCCGGCACTCATCCTGTCCTAAATCCTGATTTTCATGCACGGAATCCTGTAGATGAGTCACAGCTGGGGCGGTTGACGATGTCCGGGCCAAGATCGCCCACCGGGGACCGAAGTTGTGCACGGCGGAAGATTGCGGCCTACCTCCGAAGGATGCCAGGGGCTTGCGTTGGCAGGATGCCCGGCCACTAATTGAACAACAGCGGCCTTGGGAGGTGTGAACTGACGGACGGATGCCGTGGCACTTTCACTTTCGCTTTCTCGCCCTTTGTTTGCTCCGGGTTGGGAGTGCGTCATACAGATCCTCTGTTGTCTGGAAGACCTCCACCCGGTCCTGACTGGCTGTTGAAGACCTAGTCGTACCTGTCTCCTCTACCTGAGTGAGGGACGTCCTTTTGCGACTGACCGTCCTGCTGTCCGAGATGTCGACCAAATCGGAGGCAGACAGGTCGAAGTCTAAGGCTACCAGGCGGGGAGGCTATATCCAATCCAACAATATGGATCGCTATGCCCAGCAGAAGGAGTCGCCTGGTGGATCGGGACAGTCGCTGGAAGCACAGAAGGCCGATTCATCCCCAGCCTCGGAGTTATCATTGCAGGATATCAAGGGGGCGATAGATGGGATGCAATCTTCGATTGGGCGACAGTTCGAGACCCTGGCGCACAAGGTGGACATGATTTTGGTCGATGTCAACTTGATTCGCGCAGACCTGGGGAAAACCAATGAACGGGTCAAGTCCCTGGACCTCAAGACTACTGGCCTCGCGGACGATGTCTCGGAACTCCAGGCTGAGGTCCGCAAGCTACGAACCGCGAATGACCTCTCCGCTCGCCGGCTCGAGGACTTTGAAGGTCGGGCCCGGCGCAATAATGTGCGCATTATTGGGGTCCCAGAAATTTCGGAGGAGCTCTCCGTGGACCTCCTCGTCGAGGACCTGGTGGTGAATCATCTTGCGCCGAAGGGCCTCGGCAAGTTTTTCGCGGTGGAGCGGGCTCACCGAGTGCCTGGCGGACGGCCTAAGGTGGGAGCCCCCCCGCGGCCGATTGTCGCCCGGATCTTCCACTTTCGAGATCGGGACGCTATCCTGCAAGCATCGAGGGTGACAGGCCCGGTGCCTTTTCAAAATGCCTCTGTGAGCTTTTACCCTGATTTCACCCAGATGGTGCAGAAACAAAGGCAAAGTTTCCTGGGAGTGAAGCGGCGGCTTAGGGATATGGACCTGAAGTACGCCATGCTTTTTCCCGCTAAGCTGCGTGTGGTATATGAGGATCGGACTTTCTTCTTCGAATCGCCGGACATGGCAGGGGACTGGCTGGATGCACTCCCTCGGCGACAGCCCGGCCGGGACAGCGTGGATGGGGTGGAAGGCGACCGGGACGGACAGAAGTGATACCCTCGGTGCTGGCCTGTTTCGATTCAGCCCTGGACAGTGACTCGCACCTTATTGCAGTAATGGGAGGGCGGCGGGGGGAAGATAGGGGCTCTTTCCTCCCTTGGGGTGCTTTTTGTAGATTTGTTTTTGGTAGGGCGACAGGCACACTGCAAGTTGGGGGGGCTTTGTAAGCTGACGCAGGGGTGCAGGGTGGGGGGGGGGGTTTCAGGATGTTGGGGTTGTTGTTTGGGGTTGTTGTTTTTTCTTGCAAGGCGTAGCAATGACTGTCAGAATTGTCCGATTGTGGTTCTCTGGGGGGGGGGAGGTCTCTTTGTGTTCAGGGATGGGGGATAGGGGCTTAAACGTACTCAGCTGGAATGTTAATGGCTTAGGGGACCGTATAAAACAGGGGATAGTCCTGAAATTTTTGAAACGGACCTTGCCAGACGTGGTCCTCTTGCAGGAGACCCACCTTATAGGGAATATGTGTTATGCGCTTAACAGAAGGGGCTATAAATTCATTGCTCACTCGGGGTTTTCCTCGGGCTACAGGGGTGCGGGCATACTTGTCAGAGCTTCCCTACCATTTGAGGTTGACTCCACCATTGCTGATGATAGGGGGCGCTTTGTGGCCGTGTCGGGGAGGTGGGAGGGCAGAACGTTGGTTTTGGTTTCTGTTTATGTTCCTCCTGCTTTGCAGGCCTCCACGTTTGCTGATCTGGGCAAGGCCTTGTTGGAACTCCCCGAAGGGATGCTGGTGGTGGGAGGAGACTTCAATGCGGTTGGTTCTGGAATGCTAGATAGGCACCCGCCCAGAGACACCGGGGGGGCTCAGAAGTGGCTTTCCGACTTTATTGATACTTTTGGCTTGGTAGATTGTTGGAGGCTGCGGCACCCCACTCAGCGACAATACACCTTCCACTCCGGGGCCCACGGGAGTCTCTCCCGGATTGATTATCTGCTCACTCTGGCGGCACACGCCTCTTTGGTAACTGAGGTTAGGCACATGGCACGGGGAATATCAGATCATTCACCGGTGTGGGCACGTCTGGACATGGGCCGGGTGGCGGGGGGCAGGGTGGCTCCCGTTAACCCCTGGTACTTTCGGGACCCCAAGCTGCGCAGCGCGTTGCTGAAGACAGTTGACCACTACTTTCGAGAAAACCAGGGCTCAGTTGACTCCGCGGTGTCCTTGTGGGAGGCTTCTAAGGCTGTACTGAGAGGAGAAGCCTTGTCCCTGGTAGTGGCCGCCAAGCGGCGGAGAGACGCCGAGGTGATGCAAGTGGAGGACGAGATAGCGGCTTTAGAGTTGGCCTTGGAAGGGGATGTTGAGACGTCCACGCTGCACAATTTGAGCCTGAAGCAATTGGAGTATAGGGATCTAATGACGAATGCCGCCAAGACCCTTCACAGGGAGCAGCAGGGGCGGTTGTATTATGTTGGAGATAAGGCCGGGAAATTGCTGGCATGGCTGGACAAAAAGGAGCGTGTTAATCGTGTGGTGCCGGAGTTGTTGACGGATGGGGTAGAGGTTGTCACTGATCCCGACGGTATAGTCCGGTGTTTCTCAGACTATTTTCGTACGGTATACGCCTCGGTCTCGGATAGATCGACTGAGGACTCGTGTGATCTTCTGCGTGACATCGCTCTGCCCTGCCTTTCCGCCATTGATAGGGAGGACCTCGATGGTGATATCACTGTAGACGAAGTGGCAGGTGCTATCCGTGCGTTGCGCTCCGGCAAGGCTTCGGGCCCAAATGGTCTGCCGGTAGAGCTGTACAAGCTTTGTCCGGATAAGTTTGCTCCTCACTTGACCGCCATGTTCGTGGAGGCGCGGAGGAACGGGTTTCTTCCGCTAGATCAACGGCTGGCGACGATCGTGGTAATACATAAAGACGGAAAGCCCCGGGATAGGTGTGGCTCCTATCGGCCGATCTCGCTCCTCAACGTCGAGCCGAAAATTCTTGCCAAGATTCTCGCGAACCGCCTGGTCCGGGTACTTGGCGACTTGATCCACCCGGATCAGTCGGGCTTTATCCCGCACCGTAACACTGCACTGAACCTTAGACGCCTCCACGGAGTGATTGCCAGGACGGGTACGATACGAGAGCCGGCTATTGTGGCGTCCCTCGACGCCACGATGGCCTTTGACACGGTAGAGTGGGCATACTTGTGGGCGGTGCTGGCCAAATTCGGCTTCGGGCCTGGATTCGTGGGGTGGGTGAGGCTGCTCTATGAGGGGCCTCTTGCAAGCATCGTGGTGAACGGGCGGGCGTCGGCACCTTTCGAGCTCGGGAGAGGCACCCGGCAGGGTTGCCCCCTGTCGCCGTTGCTGTTTGCCCTTGCTCTTGAGCCGTTGGCGGCGTGGATACGGTGGCACCCGGATATACGTGGGCTTCGCTGGTCGCCTGACCACGAAGACCGTATTTCACTCTACGCTGATGACATTCTGTTATATCTTGCCTCGCCTAAGAAATCTCTGATAGTGGTTTGTGATGTCTTGACATCTTTCGGTAGAAACTCGGGCCTAGTTATTAATTGGGGGAAGTCACACTTGTACGTCCTGTGTGGGGATGTCCCGCCTGTTCCGCGTAACTGTTCGATCCAGATAGCCCAGCAGGGCTTTTTGTATTTGGGGATCTATATTTCCACCGACCCCATCTTGCGCTATGAGAAGAACTTGCTCCCTCCCTTGGTGCGTCTGCGGCGGGATGTGGCGGGCTGGCGGCGATTGCCGCTCTCCCTCCTTGGCCGCGCTGCACTGTTTAAAATGATGTCCCTTCCCCGTTTCCTCTATGCCCTGCAGAATACTCTTGACCTGGTCCCGGCCAGCTATTTCCGTGAGATCGAAAGCCACCAGCGCGCGCTATTATGGGACGGGCGTCCGCGTATCGCAGTCGCTAAGTTGACGCTTCCGTGGTACGACGGTGGTATCGCGCTTCCAGACATTCGACGTTATTACTGGGCCACCCAGCTGAGCGCGATTAACCATGGTGTCTATGGTCCGGCGCTCAGCCCTGGCTTCGCCATGGATCGCTGGTTGCTCCGTGGGGGTAATTACAACAGAGCGTTGTATTCGAAATCATCGGACCTCACCCTCACGGGGCCCACCAGAGTGGCCGTCCATGTGTGGAAGGTGGCGACGGACTCGCTGGGCTGGAGGGGTAAGCTTACCCTTGCCACCCCTCTGTTCGACTCCGAGATTCTGGGGAAGCTTTGGCGCACAAAAGGGTTCGAGAAATGGGATTTGATCGGCATATCCAGGGTTGGAGACCTTTTGGTT
Source organism: Triturus cristatus (assembly GCF_964204655.1). Taxonomy (NCBI): domain Eukaryota; kingdom Metazoa; phylum Chordata; class Amphibia; order Caudata; family Salamandridae; genus Triturus; species Triturus cristatus. The sequence goes on from NC_140589.1 coordinate 781,829,081, forward strand.
AAGGGTAAGATAAAGTCGTTCGAGGAGCTGCAGAAGGAATACGAGCTGGGGAGCACGGAGTTCTTCCGATATGCACAAGTGCGCCACGCCTTGCGGTCAGTCCTTGTGGAGGGGGAGAAGGTGCCCGAGTCCTCCCCGTTGGAGGATCGGATCCTGGATGGTCACATGCCAGAGAGCACGATTTCGCTCATTTATAAGAAGCTTATCAATGTTCGGGCGGATCTTCTCCTAGGGTTGCGCGCCCAATGGATAAGGCACGGCCTTGAACTAGATGATGAGGATTGGCAGTATGCAGTTTCTTCTCCCAAAGAGGTCGCTATCCCCGCGCGCCTGCGGCTGGTGCAGCTAAAAATACTCCATAGGGTCTACGTGACGGGGCCCAGGTTGGTTCACATGGGTTTTTCTGAGGAGGGCCTATGTAAGAGAGGCTGTGGTATGGTGGGTACCTTCCTCCATATTATTTGGGAATGCGGTGTGATTATGGAGTTCTGGAGGCAAGTCCATGAGGTGATGGGGGAGGTGACAGGAATTGTTATGCAGCCTGAGGCGCGATGTTGTCTCCTGAATGTCTGGAGCCCTACTGACCACAACGCGGCACAGACTCAGTGGGTGACCCTGGGGAACATGGTAGCCAAGCGCGATATCGCTCGGCTGTGGGGCTCCGATAGGCCGCCCACATTGACAGCGTGGATGGAAAACATGGACTGGAGCATGTTTAGGGAGAAGACAGTGTACTGTGCTCGGGGGCGCCCTCGGAAATGGCATGCTGTGTGGGGGCCATGGAACCAGTACAGAGGGGACATATGCCTGCCCCCCGACCTGGATCCGCCTGAGGAGCAACTTTCCCCTTAGTCCTTTTCCGGCTTTGACTTTCCCGCTGATATGTGATTGTTTCTGGAGTCTCTGCCTTTCCCTCCTTTCCCTTACTATAGATCAGTGCCTGTTGGACGTGATGGGGCTCGTCCCCCCCGATGGGAACCTCTCTTGGTGTTTACAGTACCTTTCGCCTTGCTTGTGTTTAGGGTTGTATTTATGTTTATGCAAAATAGAACCTTTGGCTATCCTGTCAGTGATATGTGGACGCAAGCATGTGTTGAACTTCTCAAGCTGCCGTACCTCCGGGATGTCGGCTGAATAGCTGTGTCACTGATATAAAATAAAGGTTTTAAAAAAAAAAAAAAAAAAAAAAAAAAAGAAGTGTAGGCAATGCGGAAGGTCACATTAAATATCCAGCACTTCAAAAGATTTTTTAAATAAAGTGTTGCCTTGAAGGCGATCAACTGTAGTTGCACTGTTGAATCCAAGCACATGCAGACAATCCTTGACAGCACCCTAGATCAAAAAAGATGACCTGAAGCCCAAAGGTCATTTAGAAAGTGATTGCCATTCTCGGAATGTAAGACTGTACCTTAATATGCCAAAGGCACTGTCACATGTGATATAGAATTCCTCCTTCTAACATGTGTGTGTGTATGTTCTGATTCTATTCCTGCCAGTCATCCCTCGCTATAACCTCACCACAAGTTTTCTCTCTTCATATTTGCTGTTCTAAAGTTAATGATGAATTTCACTTTGCCTAATCATGAAGACAGTGTGTGAGCTGCCCAAACACTTGGCCACTATGTCTATGAAGAAGTAATTTGAATAACAGATGACCTGGACACTCAAAGAGTATTGCCCTCTTCTGATATTATGTATGATCTGCATGGCTGATGGTGGTCATATCACTATATATGTGATGTTCATGGCACAATTAAAAAATCTGTGGAGTGAACATGGAGCTGCACTCTGTGTGATCACACAGGCTATTGCAGCAACAGATTTATAAAAGCCACCGCAGCTAATACAAACAAGCCTTAGCGAAGCCAATAGGCCTCGCCTATGCAAGAGCTATTGGCTTTTGCTAATGTGCGTTATCCACATTATAGAGCAGTGTGGCTGGTGTGCAGCATGATTAAAAGTGATTGGAAAAAAATCATAAAATGAAGAAAGCTTGGTGCCAGTTCTCCCTTACAAATAAAGCAAAACTGTTTCTTCCAGGAAAAAACGTTCAAAAGGCTGTTCACGTCCTTGTACTCTCAATTCTGGATGTTGGTAGCAGTGTACTCCATGGCCTAGAGCATGTTTCATTCAGGGCTTGAAGAAATATGCACACATGACACCCATCCTCATAGAACTCCATTGGCTATCCTTGTCGGCCCACACCGTCTTCTAAACCACAATTATTTACAACAACAAGTTCACCATTCCTGGCGGTTCGCACCACACCCACAACAAGGACATCATCAGACAGCAGACTAATAGTTGTAAGAAAATACAAAAGCTTCTGTGCATGGTGGGATACTGGAAACAGGGACCAATCTAGAGCCCATTTATTTCCTGACCATGTGCACCTAGTTGAGGCTCTCGATCCAACAAAATGGGTCATAAAGAACAGCCATTATTTGTTATAATCAACAAAAGACTGGTACCTTTTCGTCTATATTATCAACCATTTTGCCAGTTGATGCTGATTGGCAGAGAGGTTAAGTTCCTCCTGACGAATGTCTAGATACCTGTTTCATGGGGTCAATTAGGCAAAAAGATATTGACCCATCTTACTCTCTAGGGACACGAGTAAATTATTGAAAGTCCACCAGCAGGTCGTTTTTTTTCTTTCTATCCCTTTGCAATCTTTTGCACACTCAGACTTATAAATAATAGAACCCCCCTCTGTATTACACCAAATTAGCTCCCCTCAGTTGAGGGTAGTAGCACCCACCTGTGTCTTCCACAGGTAAAAGAGTGAGGAGGTGCCCTACAATAAAACATCAAAAAAGGATCACAGGAGAAGAACCATAAACCCAGTTGAGATCTGGGTAGATGAATTATAGCAATTAACAATGTCACAGGTGACACTTAAAGAGGCAGATTTAAAAAGTAAAACCTAAATTACAGTTGCACTGAAAAAAGTGAGACAATCAAGCATTTTATCAAATATATACAGCGGTCTGTATTTAGAAGATTAATTATACATCAATAGTTAGCACTATTTTCAATGTATGTGGGTGAAACCCAAACAAACGTGTGCACATACGTGCTCGTGCAAGAAGTGATTGGCACAAGTGACACATGAAATAATGTGAAGAAACAGCAAAAAAAGCGGTGCAGTAGAATTTGAAGTCATTGGTTACAAAACAGTATATTTGAGGTACAAAAAATTAATCAACTCTTTTAGGCAACCACAAAAGCGCCAACACATGCCCTGAATGGTCGATGGTGTTTTGACCTGTAATTACTTCAGGTCATCATCAGGACTGGGTCATAGATGATTTGATGAGTGCTGTGGTTACGGAAGAAATCCAAATGCGTATGGATGGGTGCCTATGATCAGGCAAAGTCTGTCAAGGTGTCAAGGCGTGCCAGCATGTCCAATAGAGGAGGTAAGTTGTCACATTAATCTTAGGAAAACAGTTGTGTAACGGGAAACAAGGGCAGGACACGGTCAAGTGAAGAGTCCATGGCTGATGGGTGAGTCCAGCATTAAGTGGAAGACTCTCCGACCACTGGAAGTATGAACCGGAATGGTCAACTGGAATTAATCAGCACGGGGATGATGGTACTCAGGGCAGCCGGTCAAAAATTACTGCACCCGTTTTAGGAATGGAACCTGGATGGGGGATCCCAATGTTAGTCTGGGGCCCGACGGAGTCAATACGTTGGGATTACCTCGTACTCAGAATCAAAAATAATTTTTTTATGCAACTCCTTATCTTCTCTCTTGGATGTGCTGGCTATTTAAGTGTTACCTGTTGAGACATTGTTAATTGCTTCAACTAAAATAAAAGATGCCATCCTAGGGTGGGTGAGTTCCTTCATCCTTTAAAGAAGAGGACTTGCTATCTATAGATACACAGTGCCAGCCCTTGTGGGGAACAACCTTTACAACGCAACTTTTACAACGCACTACCATTACAACGCATTTTTTACAACGCATAATCCATTACAACGCATGACATTACAACGCATGACACTACAACGCATTTTTAAAAACTACCTTTACAACGCATTCCATTACAACGCATACTACCATTACAACGCATACCATTACAACGCATAATATTACACTATACTATCCAACACTTACCCTACTGATGCACCCCCTGGAGTTAGAATAGTATTTTTTACCCCTATACTATCCAACACTTACCCTACTGATGCACCCCCTGGAGTTAGAATAGTAATTTTTACCCCTATACTATCCAACACTTACCCTACTGATGCACCCCCTGGAGTTAGAATAGTAATTTTTACCCCTATACTATCCAACACTTACCCTACTGATGCACCCCCTGGAGTTAGAATAGTAATTTTTACCCCTATACTATCCAACACTTACCCTACTGATGCACCCCCTGGAGTTAGAATAGTAATTTTTACCCCTATACTATCCAACACTTACCCTACTGTTGCACCCCCTGGAGTTAGAATAGTAATTTTTACCCCTATACTATCCAACACTTACCCTACTGTTGCACCCCCTGGAGTTAGAATAGTAATTTTTACCCCTATACTATCCAACACTTACCCTACTGATGCACCCCCTGGAGTTAGAATAGTAATTTTTACCCCTATACTATCCAACACTTACCCTACTGATGCACCCCCTGGAGTTATAATAGTAATTTTTACCCCTATACTATCCAACACTTACCCTACTGATGCACCCCCTGGAGTTAGAATAGTAATTTTTACCCCTATACTATCCAACACTTACCCTACTGTTGCACCCCCTGGAGTTAGAATAGTAATTTTTACCCCTATACTATCCAACACTTACCCTACTGTTGCAACCCCTGGAGTTAGAATAGTAACTTTTACCCCTACACTATCCAACACTTACCCTACTGTTGCACCCCCTGGAGTTAGAATAGTAATTTTTACCCCTACACTATCCAACACTTACCCTACTGTTGCACCCCCTGGAGTTAGAATAGTAATTTTTACCCCTATACTATCTAATACTTACCTTAAATGTAATTTAATATTATGCGTTGTAATGGTATGCGTTGTAAAGGTAGTATGCGTTGTAATGGTAATGCGTTGTAAAGGTATTTTTTAAAAATGCGTTGTAGTGTCATGCGTTGTAATGTCATGCGTTGTAATGGATTATGCGTTGTAAAAAATGCGTTGTAAGTGCATGCGTTGTAAAAGTGTGCGTTGTAACGTCATACATCCGCCCTTGTTGTCTCCTTTCCCATATATCAAGCCACCTACTCGTGGGCTCCCTTACAACTAGCCATTCAAAACATGCCTGCTCTATGATGAGTGCATGTGTTATGTTTTAATCTAACAGTAGAGTTGGACTAGAATGTGATGTTTTGCAAGGAAAAATACTATTGTTATCAAAGACAAATAGAATAAACAGAACTAATTTCAATTGCGTTGATTTTAAATGTGAGAGGCCATAGTCTGCAATACGCAAATCCAATGGTGACCAGCCAGCGAGCCTCATGACAATAGTAATAAACAGTGAATAATCATCAACATACCATCATTGTTTGCCCTTACTTCAACCACGGTGTGCTCAAGTTAAGGAAACTAGACATGCAGAACCAACCTGTCTGGCAGGTGAGCACAAGACTCCTGTACTCTGGAAGTGTAGTTTTCCATCACTCCCCAATTTACTCATCTCTTGGTTGGTATCAGGGAGTGCTCAGGAAGGCTCATTATCAAGGTGCCTGCACAAATAGCCACAAGAATGGATTTTAGCCCAAAAGGGTCAGACAAAATTTACATGGAGCATGAGGACGGAGGAAGAGCACTGGACAGAAGGCAGCAGCCCGAATATGATGGAAACGAGTCATCCACTAGCTAAGGCGGCATATTAGAAATGAAGGTTCCCAGCCATTGGGCTCTGGAAGGCAGAGACTAAGCTAAAGGAAGCAAAATCGGAAGTGCAGGAAGCATCAATGCAACAGAAGAAGAGATGGGTGTATCTGTGGGTTTGCTGGTAGGAAAACTGTGAAGTTCTGACTTGGTGGTACCAGTAACTTTTCAGGAAAGGCCACACCCCAAATAATCCAGAATTAAAGAGAGAAAAGGGTGATCCTCCTACACGTACTGCCTGGTAGAGTGAAGAGGCTTTAGTGGTATAAAATACTGGAAAAGGACAAAAAACAACCAAAATCAGGCCCCAACATCTATCTGACCACCCATACAAACCTCTAAACTACCACTTATTCAAGTAATCCAAACTCTATACAAGTGAATATACATTAATTGACCCAAATAACTAAGACCTGCTCCTTAACCAACAGACGGACCACCATCTGCCCATCCCGGGAACTGGTATCTCCATAGAGCAACCAGTACCCAAGACCAGCCACGCCTGCAATGACCCGCCACAGTTCCGCCCGGATGAGCATCGCACTCAGATCACCACTGCAAGAAATCCTTACCAGACATTCTAGGAATACCTCCTATTAATCCAACCCTGATTTGCTGAAAGTGGAGGTGAGAGGAACAAAAACTACTTGAACCCCAAGCACAAAACAGGAAAAATAAAACTCTCTGGCAGTAAACCCCAGTCTAAAGTCCTTGCTGATCTCTCTTAGAGGACCTCGGTTCCAAACTCAGCAGACAAGCCTCTTGGGCCATGCCCTTTATACCTCAATCTTGTACTTCAAACACAATTCAAGTCTCCTCCAGTCCCATCTTTTGGTGGATGCCACAGAATTGACTGTCCATCTGGGTGGTGATCCCAAGACCAGTTTCACTCTCTTGTCCTTGTGCTTCAATGCTGATGGACTGATATTTCCAAAATAAATCCATATCATGTTTACATATGTACATCATGCCATACAGCCCCACTATTATTCTAATTCATCTGGTAGTGCACTGCAGTTATATAATTTAGCACCCCCTGCTTCCATCACTGGAGCAGGCCACAGATATCAGTGAACCCAGGTCTTGACCGGAAGACCAGACTAATATTCTAGCACTGAGACCCTCTCACAGCTATATTGCACCCCAATCCAACCATAGAGAACACATGCTATTCCAGGTGCTGCAACTCATAATTCTGCCAGTGCGTTTCCTCGCATCGTCTACAGCAGGCTTGCTACTCGAGTGTCACATACACAGCTCAGCTCTGGTGCCTCAGTGGAGCCAGGTGCTACTCCAATACTGCAACCGTTACAAAGCATTGACATAGAATTGCAATCCTGACCCTTATATACCTGCACTATGACCCTGGCAGCTTCATCCGTGGTATTCAATGCTGCCCTAAAACACCCTTATCATTGTGATATGAATCCTCATGTCATAATCTACACCTCCAGTTGCATGCAGTCAGCACATTAACCCTATGTGCAACCCAGTTTCAGCAAATATTTTTAGAATGCTAAAGACTCCTTCCACAATGGCAAAAATAATAATTATCAACATGTATATCATATAAAAAATTGAAACTTTTATAACTATTCCACCAATGTAAATATGCTAATGAAACAAGGGTCCCACCTTAGTTCGTCTTAAGCCTAAAGGACAATGGAAGAGACAAGTATGGGAACTATACAATGGAAACACAGTTGAGCTGTGTTTGCTTTCAGTTTTTGGCACAGCAGACTTCTGTGCTAGGGGTCGCAAGGGCAGAGATAGGGGTCACAAAGGGCAAGCTGGGAGGCGCAGCTGCAACCCCTGGCGACCGACAGTTGACGTCCATGCATGCGTGCCTCAAGGAGGGGCTGCTACATGCGGGCTACTACTCATGTGCTATGTTCTCGTGCTGACATTTCAGTGCTGGATTCCACCCAGCTTCTGGAGGTGGATAGAGTCCTGTTAGAGCTGGTGGCGAGTTGGGAGGTCTGTGAGATGGTACGAGAAGGAGGTCTGTGCATTGGTATTAACTGTGTAAATCAATGAACATGTGATTCGATTGCAGTACTCTTTTGGAGATGTTGCCAAGTGCACATCATAGAATGTATGCGCTTATGTGGCGACAGTGGATTATTTTTTAGCCTGCAATGGGACTTTCAGTGGAAGCAGAGTGGGCTTATGTTATGTCGTGAAATACACTGTTACCTCACTTAACACTGTTTTTTTTTCCTTTTGCCCATGCTACACGGTATCTTGCCAATGATGCAGCGCACCGCAAAAGGCACTGGCAAACCCAACAGGTCCCAAAGGCGAGAACTATTGGCAAAGCCAATATTTGTTTTTTATAACCTTTTGCTCTACAACATGGCTAAACGATATTGGCAAAGCTAATAGTTCTCACATAAGTGAAACACATTAGTATTTGCAATGCTTATATTCAGTTGTAAAACTCATTATGTCTCACCTGGATACCTTCTCAACCATCCCACCATGTCCCCCACAGGGAACTTGGTAGGCTGTGTGAACCCTCTCTGATATCTGAAAACAAACTGGGGGCGTTGTTTTCAAATCATTAACATAGCATCACCTCAAATGTGCGAATAGAAGTTGCAGAATGTTTTATACACTAGTCAACAGCCTCCAGCAGCACCAATAAACCACTTCAGCAAGCTTATATGTAAATCCAAAAATGCGTTGCTGTACATAAACCCTGGGTTCCTGGATTGTAAATCAAGGCATAGGTCATCATGAGATGGGATCTTTTTTCCCCTATGGTGGCTTAATCTTCTTGGGAAATGCAAACGATTCAGCGAGTTTTAAAAAATGCTAATTTAATCATCAGTGAAAATATTCCTGTCCTCGTCTGCAGTAATGCTGCCATGTCAATGCCCTGCAAGTTTATTTCCTTCATTTAAGAGAGAACTCAGTCCTCTGCTCCCCTGCTGTTTCATTTGAATGTCACTGTGGTTATCTGTTTAACACAGAAAAAAAAGCAATTGAGAGTCTGAGGGGGTGGAGGAGTGTTGGAGGTGAAGCAGTCAGATGCAAAGCAGTAAGAGGCCTGTAGAAATCCAAACAGCTCCAATAAGGATTCTTGAAGTAATTTATTTGGAGGTAAATTACATACCAGCAACCTTCAGCAATACATTTAAATACTGGTTATTCCTGAAATCTTAGCTGTGATGCAGTTCCACCGCATCACAGTTACATCATACAATTCCAGCTACTACCACACATCCCCCCCAATGAACCCTAAAAGGAGAACATTGTTAACACGTCTAAAACATAAAGCATAGGAGATAGATGAAGAAACAATACAACCAATAACCAAAAGTAAAACAATAAAAAAAAACAATCTTCATGTAATAATAATAATAACAAGTAAATTATAAATGGGATATTTTACACAAATCCCCAAAACTCCATTTCTTGGCATCATCCAATTGAGCTACTGATCCCATGACTGAAATGACTTTATGTGGCTGCGAAAAATTACTTTCACCCTTCTTCACAAAGCCAGATCTTTTTACCACTACCCAATCACCCTTATGAATGTCCAACTCCTTAACACGTTTCCGACTATCAAAGCTAATCTTATTACGCCACTGACAATCTCAAACCCTTGACCTCATCTCTTCTCTTTCAACCCACACTTGATTCTTCTCTTGCAGCCACATTGGAGACTCTTAGTTCCAGGCTCTCTCCCCTTCAAAGCTATAAAGGGAGAAACACCTGTCACAGAGTGAGGTGTAATCCTGTGAACCCACATCATTCTCCGTAACTCCTCTTTCCATGATAATGCATTTGCTAGGAAAAGTTATATACATTCCATTGAAATACGATTTACCCTTTCCACAAGTCCATTGGCCTGTGGAAAAAACAAAGCCACCTTATCATATCTGATTCTATCTTGGAAGAAACCATCTGAACTCCATTATCAGTCACCAGCACTCTCGGTACTCCCTCTACCAGAAAGACTTCCTCAAGAAATGTTATCACATTAGCAGTAGTAACTTGACCCATAGATTTACATGTAAACCATTTACTGTGGTAATCCAACAACACAACCAAAAAACAATTAGTAGTTCCAATTTGTCGATCGGACCCAACACATCCAAAGACAATTTTTCCCACGGTCTCATAGGCGATTCCACACACCTCAAAGGGGGCTCTCTAGTCACTTTCACCTTGTCACTATTACTGCAAGCATGACAATCTCACACTAAATGCTCAACATTCTTGTCCATTTCAGGCCACCATAAAGACTCTCTTCAATCTTCTCTTAGTCAGGCTTCTTCCTAAATGCCCTTCATGTACAATTCTTAACAACTCCGATCTCAGCAAACCAGGAGGAATTATCCGATCCCTTCTCAAAATGTTATCTCCTTGCACAGTAAGCTCATCTCTCACTGTCAAATATTGTTTAGCCATTTCCACACCTCCATCAGAATAATTACAGAAATTCATAATGAGCTCCTTCAATTCCTTATACTTTTTATCCTTCTCCACCGCTTCCTTCCATTCTTCTTGTCCAACAGCAAATTCACTATCCACACTCACTACCAGATTCTCCATAATTTGCATACAAGAATCATCGTCCACAGGCATCCTAGAGAGACAATCCGCAATAACATTCTTATTGCCACGAACATACTCTACTGTAAAATTGTAATCTAGCACAGATAACAGCCACCTTGAAATCCGAGGAGTTACACTACCATCTAAACCACGACCACCTTTAAAAATATGAATAATTGGTTTGTGATCCGTCTTCACAACAAAAGGCAAACCCCACAAGTAATACCTAAAATGTGCCATCCCCCAACAACATGCCAGAGCCTCCTTTTCTATAGTTGAACATGATCTCTCTGCTCCTTGTAACCTGCGTGAAGCAAAACCAATGACTGTCTCACCTTCTTCAGACATCTGCATCAAAACTGCCCCAAGCCCAATGTTACTAGCATCAGTAATCAATATGGATTTCCTATTGGGCTCAAAATGCCCCAAAGATGGAGCACAGGAAAGAAATTTCTTTACACTAGCGAAAGCATCTTCACATTTGGAATTCCATTCGAATACAGTTTCTTTCTTAAGAAGAAGTCTCATTGGTTCTACCAAATCAGCAAATTTTGGGACAAATTTAGAACAATACTCAGCAAGACCTAAAACGATTTCAACTGCTCTTTGTTAGTGGGACAGAGCGCATCCTTGACAGCTTTCACAATACTAGCTTTTGGTCTAATCCCATTGCCAGATATTTGATGACCCAAATAATTGACTTATTTCAATCTTATTTGGTACTTTTCTTTTTTAATTGTCAATCCATATTTGGATATTCTTTGTAAAACTTCTTCCATCAATTCATCATGTTCTTCAAACGACCTCCCCACAACCATAATATCATCCGGGAAGCATAGCACTCTTTCCATTCCTTTAAAAATATTTTGCATAATTCGCTGAAATACAGCGGAGACTGATGCCAATCCAAAAGGCATTCTACAATACCATAACGCCCCTAAAGGTGTTACAAATGAAGTCAAGGGACGTGACTTGGGATGTAGATTTACCTGATGGTAAGCTGAAGACATGTAATCCAAAAGAGGGGACAGGGGGCTATATTTAAGGAGGTCCAATGTACGTGCCCCACAAGTCTATATCCAAAAAGGGGTACAGAGTTCCTCAAGTACCGAAGAGTAGAGATGAATTGATCAGAGGACGGCCAGGGAAATTTCCCTTGGTGGAACTAATGCTCTCACACACCCAGCAAGCTAGGTGTCATGCTTCATCATATGAGCATTGCCCCTCGTCAAGTCGGCGCTGCAATCCTTGACGGGCTCCCGAAACCGGGGCTCTTTGTCGGGGATCTTTTGTTCCTGCCGAAATGTGCTTGGGTGTGAGGGGCCTAGTGGAATAAATGTAGCAGAATGTGAAAGTAAAAAGGGTTGGTCAGTCCAAAATTTATTTTATTCAACAGGTAGACTACCCTATTAAAAACGATGCAGAGAGGCTAAGTCCTAGAATATAAATGTCTAGACGTAAAGCTCTACTCTAGAATGATCGACATGTTTCTTGCCATATGTGTCAGGAGGATCAGGGCAATTCATCAGGATCGGGGACTGTCTACATAAAAAGTGGTAATGTGTATGCTACATACCACGTCCTAGACTGCTGGCCTGTGAAGATAAAATAATCACATCAAGGATAAAATCAACAACATCTCTTCAACGAGTACATAATCTTGCAACAATGGTGTTTCCAGAATCACCGTGCACAAATGTGAGTGTGGCACACTAATTTCAAGGTGCACAATATTCAAAGGATTCCGTGATCGTGAAAGGGGTGGGTGGTATTAGATCTACTAATACACTGGTGAAGTTCTAAAGGACAGCAAGGATTCACTCACCTAATGCGTTAACTAGAAGAGCTAGCAACGGAGCTGGCGGCTTAAAAGGACACCGATTGGGTCCCTGAGTAAAAAAGGGGAGGGGGGATATAAAAACAAACAAGCAACCAAACACTGAAAAACGAGACCAATCAAAAGAAATTGTGATATTGGTAATGTAAAGTACTCATGTATTTATCATGCAAAGGTTCTGACTGGCCTTCGAATAATATTGATACAATGCAGGGTGAGTACGGTCGGGGTTCAGTGTATCGCTAGTTAACCCTGGTGTACTGTTGATCGCGTTAAAAGGCTTAATCTAAAACAGGGGGGCATCCAATATTGCCAGGTAGAAATAGCCCACCAAATTAAAGAAAGGACCCACACTACGCCGTTATTCGCGGCAATAACGAGTGGCTAAAGTCCGTCGAAAATAAGGTAAAGGGTGGGTAACAGAGTATCAGGTGCGTAGTAGATAGATGTACTCACCAGCGTCAACGAACGCTTTTCTTTTGACCTACCCAAGCCGTCAGTGTCCGTGGTGGTGAGGACCTTCAGCCGCCACAGCTAGATATACCCAAACTGAAAGTAAGCCTGCTGTCACGTGTCGTCGCGTTGCGTGCTGACGTGTGTTAGTTGCTATGGGAACGGGTCAAGTATCGTCGCATTGCGTGCTGACGATTCTGGTTACTCAGGAGACAGGTAGGAGCGACGGATAGTATGGGGGTGTGTTACTTCACAGCGAAGGCAAATTCAATATCATTGGATGTTAAAGGAACGTGACTAATTTGATCACAATGTGGTATGTTGACGTAAGAGCAAGGACTCTCTACAAGTATCATCGTGGAGAAGTATTTTTACGAGGAGAACGTTTATTAATCAATCCTAAATAAATCAAGGGGTCGGTTGAGGGGACCCGGTTATGTAAGGATAGATTGATTAAAGTGGTGTCCTAGTCTAGGCACTAGTGTCTTGATGAGCAACAACCTGCATCTACCACGCAGAGCTGCAGTCGAGGCTGCAGTGCGGTCGTGTAACAGGTCACTGTTGCCTAAAACGCTGGTATGTAAAGCGTAACAGTAATACATTCAATGGTAATCAGGATCTAAGAGTTAGGTCTCATGTAGACTACTAGTGTGCTATGTCGACGATATTAGGAATACAAGTCTTCGTATGACATAGATGTGTGCTTGGATGTCTGAAGCCATAACGGGGAGATGCCAATTATGGAAGGGCACTCCATGGGATGTCATCATTTAGTCCAATAGTGTCACATGAGAGTCTATGTACCCATCTCTGTTCTACTCTAAATAGAGAAGTTTTGGAAATCTGAGTGTGAGATTCCAGTATAATCCAATGTAGTGAGTCAGGGGAGTGATGTGCCTCCAGAAAGTGCCTGTAGAGTCTGGTTGTGGTGCGTAGGCAACGTATGTTGCTCCTGTGTTCTATTATGCGGATTTTGACTGGCCGCATAGTCATACCTATGTATTGTAGTCCACAGGGGCATGTGATCAAATAGATGCATTGTTTGGTATTGCAGTTAGTATGTTTCTTAATGTTCCATTTGAAATTAGTAAGTAGCGTGACTTCCTTGGTGGTAGTCGTGAATTGACAAACGGTACAAGTACCGCAGGGAAAATGGCCTTGGACTGGTGGTAATCCCCAAAGTGTGGTCTGTGAAGGGGTAGCCTTTCTCCTAGGTCTAGTTTGAACCAACATGTCTCGCAAGCTACTGGTTCTAGTGTATGCGAATCTGGGTTTAGGTATTGAGAGGTCTCCTGAATTGAGAATCCCCCAGTGTTTCAAAATGATTTTTTTAGTCAAGACCGAATTAGGTGTAAATGAGGTAACACATGTCATGATGTCATCAGATGGTTTATGGTGCACCTCTAAAAGGGCCTCTCTGGGATTATTGAGTGCCCTCTTCATGGAGTCTTTGATCACTTTATGAGGGTAACCTCTCGATTTGAGGTTGGTGGCCAAAGTGGTTGCTTCTACTTTGTAGTCTTTAGTTGAGGTACAGTTACGTCTGATACGTAAAAATTGGCCAACCGGAAGGTTATCTCGAAGGGCTTTGGGGTGGTGGCTTTGGTATAGGAGCAGACTGTTACGGTCTGTGGGTTTTTTAAAAAGACTAGTAGAGAGTTGTCCTTCTGTTAGTTTGATATTCAGATCCAGGAAAGCAACCATGGTATCCGAGATAGTGTGAGAGAACTTAAGGAAACGGTTCTGTTGATTGATCCACTGTACAAAGGTGTTGCATGTTTCAGTGGAACCTTTCCAGAAGATTAAAATGTCATCAATGAACCGTTTCCAAAGAACTAAATGTTGTTGAAACGGGTTGCTGTCAGTGTTAATGATTTGTTCCTCAAAGGCTGCCATATACAGGCAGGCCAGACTAGGAGCAAATGTGCTCCCCATCGAAGTTCCTTGGCTTTGATGGTATAGTTGCCCCTGATATTCAAAAAAGTTTTCAGTCAACGCTATGGACGCCAGGTCCATTATGAATGTGATCGGGGTAGGGGAAGACCATTCCAATGAGTTCAAGGCCGTTTCTACTACTGTAAGGGTATCACCCTGAGGGATATTCGTATAGAGGGCCTCTACGTCAAGGGTTATCAGTAAGTCAATGCAATTAGGGTCTTCTATTGATTCAATAGTTTTGAGGATATCCGTTGTATCTCTGATGAAGGATGGTATATTTCTCACCAGGGGTTGAAGAAAGTGATCCACAAATTTGGATAAAGGTTCAAGTATTGAGCCCATCCCTGAGACTATGGGCCTCCCAGGGACCGGACTGATGCCTTTGTGTATTTTGGGCAAGGTATAAAAGTAAGGGGTCCTGGGTTCTGTGGCATTTAAGAAAGCTGATTCCTTCTTGCTTATCCACCCATTGGTAAGTGCCTCGTTTACCAGTGTCGCGATGGTACTCGCGAGACGAGGTGTGGGATCAACGGATATAGGCGCATAGTACCTCTCATTGTTCAATTGCCGTTTGCATTCTACATCATAGTCATCTTTAGATTGAATCACGATGGCCCCACCCTTGTCCGCCTGTTTGATGATAATCGAGTCGTCATTGGCGAGGGTGTTTGCCGTTTGTATTTCGTTCCTAGATAAGTTATGGAACGGTGTGGGGGAAGGAGTGAGTGTTAAATCCTTCAGTACCGCCTTCTCAAATGTTAAAATCTCAACCGGGACCATGGCGTTGTGAGGTGTAAAAGTAGAGGGGTTGCTCAATCCGGAGTCATTCTCCTGGTGGATTTGTCTGTCCACAAAGTATGACCGTAGTCTTATCTTGCGGAACAATTTTTGAACCTCACAGACATCTCTAAATTTGTCAGTATTAGGGGTGGGAACAAAACCTAACCCCTTCTGTAGTAGTGATGTTTCGAGGTCTGACAGATCACGTTGTGATAAATTAACCACTAGTTCTTCTTGCTCTGGGTTTTGCTCCTGGTATCCATCCCTCCCAAGGGGGGTCTTGCCAGTGAACCTGTTTCTGAGGACCTCTTCTGTTGCGACCTCTTCCTCTGCCCCAACCTCTGTCTAAAAAAGGAGGACCGTTGTTGAAAAATTGTTGCGGAGGTCCTTGTTGAAATGGCTGGTACTGCCAATAAGGATGTTGAGGAGGGCCTGGAAATATAGGGGGCCCCTGAAAGGGGGGAGCATTGTAGTGATAGTTGGCGCATTGATTCCGTCGGCCAGTTTTAGAGCCCTAGCTGCCCATGCTGGAATTACTGTCAGAAGAACTTCTCCTGTCTGAGTTGTCATCAGAAGAATAACTATTTTTAGCCGATGTGTAATCTGACTTGAGATAAGGATATACTTTTTCTTTGTCGAACTTTTGGATATCTTTCTGTAATTTAGTTATTTTTTGTTTCATGAGATAATCCTTGTTCTCAGAAATTTCCGCATTGATCTCAGCGAGCTTATTCTTGTATGCTGTGATCTGGATGCTGGTTTTAAGAGCACCTTCAGCAATTTGTATTCTCACCAGAAGGGCATCCGCTAAGCGTTTCGCTGTGTTAATGATGAGAACCAAGAGGGCCCTGGTGCATTTCCATGCAATCAGGGACCACTCTTTTTTTAACGTGGCGTCATCAAGGAAGAGTCTGGGGAAGTTGTTAACAATCAACCCTGTCGGTGCGATGTTAGCACGTAAATATTCGGTCATTAGAGCGCCATGTAATGTTATTTTTAGCCACTCTCTTTTTAGTGCAGTCAGTGAATTCCAGCCGTCCGACTAGGACCCTGATGCAGCGCTCCCCTCAACTCCAAGGAGAGAGGGGGTTCTGTCAAGAATGTCAGAGACAACCTCATCTCCGAAGCTGAGGCCTTGGTTGTCCATTTAGAAGGGGGAGAGAGTAAAAAAAGGAAAAGCTTAGTGGTCCAGACTGGCTATAATTAATAGACAGCTAGTAACCTATGACAATGTCCCACGGGGGTCGCCCGCGCAAAACCAGTAATCCAAAAGAGGGGACAGGGGGCTATATTTAAGGAGGTCCAATGTACGTGACCCACAAGTCTATATCCAAAAAGGGGTACAGAGTTCCTCAAGTACCGAAGAGTAGAGATGAAGTGATCAGAGGACGGCCAGGGAAATTTCCCTTGGTGGAACTAATGCTCTCACACACCTAGCAAGCTAGGTGTCATGCTTCATCATATGAGCATTGCCCCTCGTCAAGTCGGCGCTGCAATCCTTGACGGGCTCCCGAAACCGGGGCTCTTTGTCGGGGATCTTTTGTTCCTGCCGAAATGTGCTTGGGTGTGAGGGGCCTAGTGGAATAAATGTAGCAGAATGTGAAAGTAAAAAGGGTTGGTCAGTCCTAAACTTATTTTATTCAACAGGTAGACTACCCTATTAAAAACGATGCAGAGAGGCTAAGTCCTAGAATATAAATGTCTAGACGTAAAGCTCTACTCTAGAATGATCGACATGTTTCTTGCCATATGTGTCAGGAGGATCAGGGCAATTCATCAGGATCGGGGACTGTCTACATAAAAAGTGGTAATGTGTATGCTACATACCACGTCCTAGGCTGCTGGCCTGTGAAGATAAAATAATCACATCAAGGATAAAATCAACAACATCTCTTCAACGAGTACATAATCTTGCAACAATGGTGTTTCCAGAATCACCGTGCACAAATGTGAGTGTGGCACACTAATTTCAAGGTGCACAATATTCAAAGGATTCCGTGATCGTGAAAGGGGTGGGTGGTATTAGATCTACTAATACACTGGTGAAGTTCTAAAGGACAGCAAGGATTCACTCACCTAATGCGTTAACTAGAAGAGCTAGCAACGGAGCTGGCGGCTTAAAAGGACACCGATTGGGTCCTGGAGTAAAAAAGGGGGGGGGGGGGGATATAAAAACAAACAAGCAACCAAACACTGAAAAACGAGACCAATCAAAAGAAATTGTGATATTGGTAATGTAAAGTACTCATGTATTTATCATGCAAAGGTTCTGACTGGCCTTCGAATAATATTGATACAATGCAGGGTGAGTACGGTCGGGGTTCAGTGTATCGCTAGTTAACCCTGGTGTACTGTTGATCGCGTTAAAAGGCTTAATCTAAAACAGGGGGGCATCTAATATTGCCAGGTAGAAATAGCCCACCAAATTAAAGAAAGGACCCACAGTACGCCGTTATTCGCGACAATAACGAGTGGCTAAAGTCCGTCGAAAATAAGGTAAAGGGTGGGTAACAGAGTATCAGGTGCGTAGTAGATAGATGTACTCACCAGCGTCAACGAACGCTTTTCTTTTGACCTACCCAAGCCGTCAGTGTCCGGGGTGGTGAGGACCTTCAGCCGCCACAGCTAGATATACCCAAACTGAAAGTAAGCCTGCTGTCACGTGTCGTCGCGTTGCGTGCTGACGTGTGTTAGTTGCTATGGGAACGGGTCAAGTATCGTCGCATTGCGTGCTGACGATTCTGGTTACTCAGGAGACAGGTAGGAGCGACGGATAGTATGGGGGTGTGTTACTTCACAGCGAAGGCAAATTCAATATCATTGGATGTTAAAGGAACGTGACTAATTTGATCACAATGTGGTATGTTGACGTAAGAGCAAGGACTCTCTACAAGGATCATCGTGGAGAAGTATTTTTACGAGGAGAACGTTTATTAATCAATCCTAAATAAATCAAGGGGTCGGTTGAGGAGACCCGGTTATGTAAGGATAGATTGATTAAAGTGGTGTCCTAGTCTAGGCACTAGTGTCTTGATGAGCAACAACCTGCATCTACCACGCAGAGCTGCAGTCGAGGCTGCAGTGCGGTCGTGTAACAGGTCACTGTTGCCTAAAACGCTGGTATGTAAAGCGTAACAGTAATACATTCAATGGTAATCAGGATCTAAGAGTTAGGTCTCATGTAGACTACTAGTGTGCTATGTCGACGATATTAGGAATACAAGTCTTCGTACGACATAGATGTGTGCTTGGATGTCTGAAGCCATAACGGGGAGATGCCAATTATGGAAGGGCACTCCATGGGATGTCATCATTTAGTCCAATAGTGTCACATGAGAGTCTATGTACCCATCTCTGTTCTACTCTAAATAGAGAAGTTTTGGAAATCTGAGTGTGAGATTCCAGTATAATCCAATGTAGTGAGTCAGGGGAGTGATGTGCCTCCAGAAAGTGCCTGTAGAGTCTGGTTGTGGTGCGTAGGCAACGTATGTTGCTCCTGTGTTCTATTATGCGGATTTTGACTGGCCGCATAGTCATACCTATGTATTGTAGTCCACATGTGATCAAATAGATGCATTGTTTGGTATTGCAGTTAGTATGTTTCTTAATGTTCCATTTGAAATTAGTAAGTAGCGTGACTTCCTTGGTGGTAGTCGTGAATTGACAAACGGTACAAGTACCGCAGGGAAAATGGCCTTGGACTGGTGGTAATCCCCAAAGTGTGGTCTGTGAAGGGGTAGCCTTTCTCCTAGGTCTAGTATGAACCAACATGTCTCGCAAGCTACTGGTTCTAGTGTATGCGAATCTGGGTTTAGGTATTGAGAGGTCTCCTGAATTGAGAATCCCCCAGTGTTTCAAAATGATTTTTTTAGTCAAGACCGAATTAGGTGTAAATGAGGTAACACATGTCATGATGTCATCAGATGGTTTATGGTGCACCTCTAAAAGGGCCTCTCTGGGATTATTGAGTGCCCTCTTCATGGAGTCTTTGATCACTTTATGAGGGTAACCTCTCGATTTGAGGTTGGTGGCCAAAGTGGTTGCTTCTACTTTGTAGTCTTTAGTTGAGGTACAGTTACGTCTGATACGTAAAAATTGGCCAACCGGAAGGTTATCTCGAAGGGCTTTGGGGTGGTGGCTTTGGTATAGGAGCAGACTGTTACGGTCTGTGGGTTTTTTAAAAAGACTAGTAGAGAGTTGTCCTTCTGTTAGTTTGATATTCAGATCCAGGAAAGCAACCATGGTATCCGAGATAGTGTGAGAGAACTTAAGGAAACGGTTCTGTTGATTGATCCACTGTACAAAGGTGTTGCATGTTTCAGTGGAACCTTTCCAGAAGATTAAAATGTCATCAATGAACCGTTTCCAAAGAACTAAATGTTGTTGAAACACCAGTGTTAATGATTTGTTCCTCAGAGGCTGCCATATACAGGCAGGCCAGACTAGGAGCAAATGTGCTCCCCATCGAAGTTCCTTGGCTTTGATGGTATAGTTGCCCCTGATATTCAAAAAAGTTTTCAGTCAACGCTATGGACGCCAGGTCCATTTTGAATGTGATCGGGGTAGGGGAAGACCATTCCAATGAGTTCAAGGCCGTTTCTACTACTGTAAGGGTATCACCCTGAGGGATATTCGTATAGAGGGCCTCTACGTCAAGGGTTATCAGTAAGTCAATGCAATTAGGGTCTTCTATTGATTCAATAGTTTTGAGGATATCCGTTGTATCTCTGATGAAGGATGGTATATTTCTCACCAGGGGTTGAAGAAAGTGATCCACAAATTTGGATAAAGGTTCAAGTATTGAGCCCATCCCTGAGACTATGGGCCTCCCAGGGACCGGACTGATGCCTTTGTGTATTTTGGGCAAGGTATAAAAGTAAGGGGTCCTGGGTTCTGTGGCATTTAAGAAAGCTGATTCCTTCTTGCTTATCCACCCATTGGTAAGTGCCTCGTTTACCAGTGTCGCGATGGTACTCGCGAGACGAGGTGTCCAGCACACTGAAAACACAGCCACCACCCATCATGCTTAACATTTCTCCGATATTTGGTAAGGGTTTCCTATCGACCCATATGTTCTTGTTTAGATCTCTCAAATCTATACACAAACAAATTTTGTTACCCTCCTTGGGAGCAACGACAATTGGAGATAATCATTCAGAAGACTCTATTGGTTCTATAACATTAACTTTCAATAACTTGTCTAATTCACTTTGAAGTGGTTCTCTCATCATATATGCCCTATGATGAGTGCATGTGTTATGTTTTGCTCTAACAGTAGAGTTGGACTAGAATGGGATGTTTTGCAAAGAAAAATACTGTTGTTATCAAAGACAAATAGAGTAAACAGAACTAATTTCTATTGTGTTAGACAATTCTTTATTGTTTGATTAATTAAAATCTTACTATATTTCCAATACCAAGACATATTTAATGAATATATTACATTTAAAAAAAAAAAAAAAACTATACTAACCTAAAAAATTACTTTTAAAAATTATTCATAAAAAGTTTTTTGTTTTTTTTTCTATTTTATACTCCCAGTTTTATAGATGCAATCTTTAGGAACTTTACAAAGGCAACGTTCATGACTATATCGTTCGAATGAAGACAGACTTTGAATGCCTGTCTACATGTCCTTGTTCCACGCATGTTAAAATGAGGTTTCAGTAACGTGCATCTTTCATTTCGGAGTCCTGGACAAATACATAAAAGGTGGACAATATTCTCTTCTCCACTTTTACAAAGTCTGCACAATGTACCGCTACTAGTTTTTTTCCAAATCTTGCTCTCATAAGACATTGTTTACTTTTTTCAGACCAAGGTGTCTCCAGGTATTCTTGTACTTTCTTCTTTTCGTATCCGACCATGAGTGTTTTCTTTTTGCTAGTGTATCTTTATCCTGTATAAGTGAAAGGTGATTAGTTGTTCGATTTACTAGTTTTTTAAAGGATCCATTGCTTATCGTATTATTCGAGATTGGCATTAATGCAAACTCTTCTAATGCATCGTTGAGATATTTCCTTACGACTGATTTGGTATTCTTATTTATTTCTTGCCAAAGTAACTGAGATATATGATTATCATGGTCATTTTTGATCCTGTACCACGTTTTAATAAATTGGCCTTTTCTTGCAATAACTTGGTTAGTTAACCCGAACTCCAGTCTAATCTGTGCTGGGGAAGCGTTATTTGGGAGATAGAAGAGGGATTTATATGTTTTTGAAAGAACCTTATTTAACAGTTCTGCATCCGTCCCCATTAATGCCTCACTACCATATGTTATTGTTGGGAGCAATTTAGCCCCTATAATTTTCAAAAGCGGCCCATACGTCAGAGTTCCAAGCGATTTCTGTGCTATCTTGAATGCTGCAGTTAGCGAGTTAGCTTTCCTTTGTATGTCAATTTTTTTTAATTGATAGTTTCCATTTTGGTCAAATAGTACACCCAGATACTTGTACACTTCTATTTGTTCCAGTTGGGTGCTTTCCATATACCATTTATTTTTTTGTCTCAGTTTTATATTCCTAGTGACCACCATGATTTTTGTTTTTGATTCATTTATTACCATTCCATTTTCTTGTGCGTACAAAACTGTTCTGTCAATTAAACGCCGAAGACCTATTTTGGTATGGCTTAGAAGAATGGCATCATCTGCATACATTAGGTTAGTTATCAGCTTGTCCCCTAGCTTCGGAGGATGTGCATTGAGTTCATCTAGGTATCCTGATAAATCTCCTAAAAATAGATTAAAAAAGTAGGGGAGCCAACACACATCCCTGCTTTAACCCATTTGTTGCGGAAATTTCCTTAGTTAGTGATCTGCCATCCCCCATCCTTACTTTTACCCAGGTTTTATTGTGTAACAGTTGAATTAGTCTTAACAGTTCAAATGGAATGTTTCTTTCAATAAGTTTTTTCCACAATAAATTCCTTTGCACACAGTCGAAAGCAGATTTAAAATCTACAAAGCACAGATAGAGGGGCATTTTTTCTCTCAGAGATTTTTCAATTAGTAGTGCTAACGCCATAATGTTTGTCATTGTTCCAAGTCCCTTAATAAAGCCAGTTTGATTCAATGGCAAGATCTTATTTTCTGCTACCCATTCATTTAGTCTAATTAATAATATTCCTGCGAAAAGTTTGGCATCTGTATCTTGTAGTGTGATGAGTCTATAGTTCTCCGCAAGGGCCCAGTTGCCTTTCTTAAATATGGGGGAAATTAGAGATCCTCGCAAAGACTCAGGGATGTTACCAGTTTCTATAATTTTGTTGAATACCTTTTCCATAAAGCTCGACCAAAAGACTGGGTTTTCTTTGAAAAGGGCAAATGGTATCCCATTAGGGCCAGGTGCCCCATCTTTCTGCTTCTTTATTAGTTTTACTAATTCTTCTTTCGAAATTATAAATTGTTCTTGTATCTCATCCCATGCTGTAGAGCTCTCTATTACGTTCTCAGTCATTTTAGCAGCTCCCTTGCTATTTAGATGTTTTTCAAGGAAAGTAACCCATTCTTGCTCAGTTAGGGTTGATGAGACTACCAATTTGCTCGGCCGTACTAATTTGTTTATAATATTCCAAAATTCTCTTGCGTTTGCTTGTTTACTTGCATGAAATAATTTGGACCACATTTCTTGTTTTGCTTGGTATTTCTCGTTCCATATTAGCTTTTTCAAGGATTGATTTAAAGTTTTAAGATTGTTCAAAATTTCGTAATTTGTTACTGTGGTTTTTATTTGTCTTCGTATCTTATTTCGATCTCGTTTTAATTTTGCTATTGTATACGGAAGATTCATATTATTATTATTATTATTATTATTATTATTAAAACTTATAAAGCGCACAGCTACCCTGGGGCATCCCGGCGCTACTATATATGAGTCCTTTCCTTCTTCTTTCCATTTTGCAATCCTTTTATTGTAGTTAACCTGGGTTTGGGGTTTCACTATTTTCTTAGTGAATTCCACCCACTGTTCAATTGTTGTTTCTGTTTTATTTTCAGTAAAGCAGGTCTTAATAATGTTCTCAACTTTTTCATTCATACTATCATTATTCAGTTTAGTCCAAATTAGTTTTTTATAGATGGTAGTTCCAATATACCCCGGCACAGTATGATACGGTTGGTTAATATTGTGCCTAATATTAGTATTTATTATCTGCTGACAGTGATCACTATCTCCAACTTTAAGTAATCTATATGAATTTATGTTTTGAAATAAATTGAGTGAAACCATTGTATATTCGATCCTAGTGCTTGCATTGTGTGCAATATAAGTATGTGCATGGGGTATATCCTCTTTAAATCGGCCATTAAGGACTCGCAATCCCAATGCTTCTATGTCCTTGATGAATGTTCTACCGATTTGATTTCGTGCTTGGCTATATGTGACTCCTTGATAGTCCTGCTGTGGGATTGACCACTGAAGGTCTTGTAATTGTGAGACATCATCTCTATTAAACGGTATTAACAAGTTAAGATTAAAATCTCCAGTCATCACATAGTCCACCAATGGATTTTCTAGGATTAGTTCCAGTAGTATGGTATTAAGGGTTGCGCATATGGTTGCTCTACTTGTTTTTGTTGGATGGATATATACATTGATCATAATCAATGACATATCCTTTTGATCTGAGTTTTTATATTTTAGTTTAACTATAAGTATGTTTTTACTATGTGTAGTAAGTTGCTCGTGTTCAGCTTTTATAGAACTAGAAATAAAAGTTGCTAACCCCCCACTCGGGCGTCCATACCTATGAGTTTTACTTGCATTTTCAAAGTATCCAACATAATCCTCTAATACAAAAGGGTTTGTTTCCCAAGTTTCCTGAAGGAATAGAATGTGACAGGGTGATGGAATAGACCTTATTTGTGCATTGGTAATCTTTGCCCCTACTCCGTTTATATTCCATGAACACATTCTCAACTCTGTTACTTTAGTTGAGGGGATTGGAATATTATTCCTTCATTGTTCTGTATTACTATGCAAGGCCTGTGCAATCCATTTTTCGTTTATTTGTATGGATGATTCTATTATGGAAGGTGGTGATGCCTCTCTTGATGTGCTTCTGGATCTCTCCCGGGCATTCCTTAATACTGTTCCTTTTTGAATGATATTTTTTTCTATTTGGAGCAGATTTGATTCACTAATAAGTGGAGTAGGATAAACGTTCGGCTCCTGCTTTTTGATAATTATTCCCCAGGCCTTGAATGTTGAAAACTCTTTTGATATTTTCTCTGCTATTGTCATTGATTTTAATGTGACCAGGGTCAGTTCTTTGGTACTGTTCTCGTCGGCAATAAATTCAATGGAAATAATATCATCGCTCTTGATGTTGACTAAAGCTGGAATTGATTTAAATAATCTAAGGATATTCCCTCTGTTCAATGTGTCATATCTACCTCTGGATTCGTATTCAGGTTTAAATATAAGTTGTATTTTCTCAGCTGCCCGTAGTTTTTCTTTGTGAGTATCTTCCATAATATAATTTGTTCTATGTCTGATTAGTTTTTCTCCTTTCCGTTTTTCAATTATCAAGTGGTCCCAGTATGGTAATTTAGTTTTGGGCTCTATTGTTCTTTCTATACTCAAACTTGCTACCTCATTCCTTTTGACTTTCAAACATGCTTCTATATTCTCATTGTGATACTGATGTTGTTGATCACGTGGATTTATAGTTGTTGTTATTGGCATATCGTCATTTATTCTATTATTATGATCATATTTTAGATTATCCTCTTGGATTCCATCTTCTTCCTTTATTGTTTCTGTAATTAACGGTGATTTAATTGTAGTCATTTGTTTCTTTATCATCACCTCTTGTCCTTTTATGGTTGTTTGTTTCAATAATGGTTCTTTTACAAATAATGGAAATACTTTTTTTGGTTCATTTTTCGTTATTAGAGTAATTCTTTCTTCCATTGCTTTTTCTTGTTCTAATTCATTGTTTTTTAATGTACCATCCATTTTTGTTGACTCCTCATACTTATGATTATTAGACTTTTGATTTTTTCTTGCTTTGCGTAGTTTTTTCTTTTGTCGTTTTGACACAATATAACCGTTTAGGTCTTGCTCTTTACAGTC
Organism: Triturus cristatus; assembly: GCF_964204655.1. Taxonomy (NCBI): domain Eukaryota; kingdom Metazoa; phylum Chordata; class Amphibia; order Caudata; family Salamandridae; genus Triturus; species Triturus cristatus. The sequence continues at coordinate 781,854,605 of NC_140589.1, forward strand.
ATAGTCTGCCTTTATTTCTGTGTTAGTTATTTCCTCTTGTGAGGTGTCCCTTTGTAGAATTTCTTTTGACATATCTCTTTCATCATGTATGTTTTCTTTTTTTTGGGGGGATCCTCAATGTTTTTGTCTCTTCCTTATCCACTTTTAACATACAGTTCTTTTCTTCCTTTTTTTCTATTTCCGTATCTTCCCCTTCAAATTTCCTTATATTCCCTTCCTGGGTATTTTCACTTTTTATAGCCTTTTTTGTATCTTCTATTATGGTATGCAAAACATCAGGTATTGCTAGAAGCTTATCCATAAGGGGAGTACAAATACATTCAATGACATTTTTTTGTTGTTCTTTCTGGACTCTAGTTATCAAATTATTTAGTTGTGCAAGTTTGTTATCTATCCCTGTGACTGCATTTGCCATCATTGTTAGTAAGTCTATCTGAATATCCATCTTGTTCGATTGATATTTTAGTGCTTCTAGAGTTAGTGTCGATGTTTGATAGAAGATGTCCCAATTTATTCCAACATCCGGGATTACTTTCTCTTTCAGATCACTATCACTATCATATAACCTTACGTTTTTTTGTTCCGTTCTTTGTGGATAATCCGATGTATGGTTGGTATTTGCTTTTGTGTATACATTATCAGTTATTTTATTGGTTGATCTGGTCTTAATTTCTTCAACTAATAACTGAGGTTTTTTTTTAATTTCCACATTTGCTTCTATCGGTATTACTAGTCGCCTTGATCCCGTCATGCCACTTTTAATCTCCTGTATATCCAATATTTCCAAATCATCTAATCCAACTGGTTTTTCATTTTTTTTATCAGGATGGATGGTTATATTTAGAATATCCTGGTCCGAAATTTGAAATTCCTGCTCCTTCCTTTGCAGGTTGCAATCTCCGTTTTGAGGAGTACTTTGGATGATTTGCCTACTATATTTTTCCGTACTTGTCGTACTTATCGGCTTTATTGGAGTTTGTAGTTTATCGTTTTCCGTATCCTTATCCATAGTGATAAGAGCACCAGCAGGATCTTTCATAAATTCAAACTTATTAGGGATTTTTCCAGATTTTGCGAACATTCTGGCTATTGGGGAAATTCAAGTTTGATTTGCTCCCGCAATCTTCGCTTTTACCTTTGGCTGTTGTATTTTCTTTGTACGTCTGACCGTTGTTCCCGTTGTTCTTACTCTGCCAGAACGCATATTTCCTTATTTTCTTCCTAAAGAGAGCTTTGATTTTGGCGAAGGTGGTATGCACAGATTCGCTTCCCCAGTATGCAATAAACTGGGTGGTATATATACTCTCCTCTGTTTACCGCTCACATTATATACCACTCGCCACTTCTCATTCAGCCTTCAGCCTACCCGGCTCAACTGCCCTGTAATAATTGTGTTGATTTTAAATGTGAGAGGTCATAGTCTGCAATACGCAAATCCAATGGTGACCAGCCAGCGAGCCTCATGACAATAGTAATAAACAGTGAATAATCATCAACATACCATCATTGTTTGCCCTTACTTCAACCACGGGGAAACTAGACATGCAGAACCAACCTGTCTGGCAGGTGAACACAAGACTCCTGTCCTAACTTTACGTACAATGGGTTTGGCATATTTTTTCAAAATTATTCAATGAGAAAATCCCTTCAACACACCTAAGTTATCAGAAAAAACATGAGAATATTTTTTCATTAACATTTTCGCCCACTCATTGTCCATATCAACATTCGAAGATATACTCAACAATTGGCTCAACAACCATAACTGGCTATGCAGCATTGGGATTAAGTATAATGTTCAAATCATTGTGATGTCGCCATCCCAAAAGATTGGATCCCTCAAGTGTGATATAAACTCTTCCATGAACACCATTGTTTTTAAAGATGATATTTATCCACTGCATTCCCAAAATGTTAATTTTCGATCCACCATACCCAACTGCTCTCACATCTGCTTGTAGAAGATCCTTCATCTCTCCACCCAGATTCACTTGAAAAGTTTTCTTCAAAATGATAGTAAAAAGACTACCAGAATCAGCCATTAACCTTACTGGTCCTTTATCCAAAGTGATCTGACAATGTGGTTTTTCCAATTTTTCTGTACTCTCCTTTTTTTAGATTCAAACTAATGTCATCTATATTCATCACCAAATCAAGATTAAACTTTTCAACAGTTTCTACCACTTGAGATGTATCCAACTCTGCACCATCTATAGCCAAGAATATCTCCTCACACTCTTCATTTTTATCTTCCACTTCCTTCACACTTGTAATTTGAGTACTCCTTTTGATCTGCATGCTTTCGCTAAATGACCACTTTTGCCACAAACACTACATGTAGCATTCCTTGCTCCACATGCAAAACTAGAACTTACATGCCCTGGACACCCACACCTATAACAGATTATTGGTCGTCTCTCACCAACCTTAACAGGTACATATTCACTGTTTTTATTGATTGGTTTCTTGATGATTTCTTTTTTTTCTTCCTTCACTTCCGCAGGTGTTTCCTTTCCTATAGCTACCAGTAGGTTCTCACTTACACCTTTGCCAATTTCTTTCATCCATACAGCAGTGTTTTCCATACTTCGAGCAATCTGAATAGCTTCTTCTAAAGTAGGATCCTTCGAAAGTAACTTTTCTTTCACCTTCTTATTATTTGTACACCTTACAATCTGATCCCTTATCAAGGAATCAAACAAACCTTAAAATTCACAGGTAACAGCTAAGCCACGTAAAGATGCCACATTTGTCATAATGTCTTCATCCATTTTTTGTACACTGCAAAAAAAGTATGTCTTTCAAAAACAACTTTGACTTTTGGAGTGAAGTGTTTCTCCAACAACTGTAAGGACATGTCATAAATATTCATCGGTTGACCATTACCCATACCTAATGATAGTTCAGGCAAATCATCATATAGTCTTCTTCCCTCTACACCAAGATGATGTAAATGTATAGCTTGTCTCCTTAAAGGACCATATTTGTCTCCTCCAATAGCCAATAGATATGTAAAACAAAATGTTTTTCCAACGTTTCCAGGGAAGAGATGCATCTCCTGGAACAGACAAAAAACTAGGAGGTGCTGACATACTTTGATCAGACATACCTACAATGAAAAGCAAATAATAAACTAAAACAACAATTTATTATACTAATCTAATACAATAAGCTGAAATATTTATCTAAAATAATTAACTAAAACAATTAATTAAAGTAATTGACTAAAAGAATCAATTAAAATAATTAATTAAAATAATTAAAATAAACTCTTCCAGCAGTTGTAGTATAAGCAATTCCTCATAAGTCTGTTGTTTGTTTTAATGACCAGGAAGTCTGAAACTCAATTTCCTTAAAGAGTCCTTTCTCTCTTTCCTTTTTTTTCAGTCAGATTGAAGACTCCATGGCAAGAGGATCGAAGAAGGAGCCATCGACACCATTCCACAAAAGGTACTTCAGCGCAATATGTAAGCGCTACTACTAACAGAATTACACAGATGCCAAAGAAAAAAAATGCAACAGCGTGCAAAATAGCGTGTTTAGGAAGCTTAATGCAATGAAATTTTCACCGCGAGTACAGCGCGAGCTCTCAGTCATGGGACCACATTGCTAGGTAAAGCAATCTCAGGGCTAGTACAGCGCGAGGCCTCAACCAAGGATCACGTTGCTAGGCATCCAAAAAGGCCTCAAAACACTCACTCGTCCTCACGAATGAATTTTCTTCACGAGCTAAGGTTGCCAGGCAACAAGAAAAGCTTTGTGACACTCGCACGCAGGATTTAAATGCGTAAATTACTAATAACTTCTAGTAATGTTAATAAAACATTACTTATCCAATCCAAAACAGCAGGGCATGACAAAAAACAGTCACTCACGGTTGGATGATTCCTTGAAGAAGTGAAGCGAAGGAAAATTTCTTCAATAGCGCTAATTAAAAAAATTAGCGGTGTTCCAGAGGTGAAGGTTGTGCATCTCCTGCCCTCTGCGCAGGACCAATTTGTCGCCAACATTTTTAGTAATCCACACAGCTCCAATAAGGATTCTTGAAGTAATATATTTGGAGGTAAATTACATACCAGCAACCTTCAGCAATACATTTCAAATACTGGTCTTTCCTGGAATCTTAGCTGTGATGCAGTTCCACCACATCACAGTTACATCATACAATTCCAGCTACTGCCACAAGGCCCTTCTCGGCACATTGGCAGAGCCTTATGGGGGACGGCAACTGGAAACTGGGGTCTAATGATGCTGAGCAGGCTGTTGTGCAAATGAATGTATATAATTACCCCTAAAGGCTCAGGCTCTGACACACAAACATTTTGCTGGACAAGGCAAAGAATGACAGATGAACGTGCGTGTGGAGGGATGTAATGCAGCAACCATTCCTGCATCGTGTGGCAGGCACCTCATGGTACCTGCCACACAGTGCAGGGATGTTTAGGTGGGCACCATAGGTGCCCCCCAGGGCCAAATGCGGAGGGCCCTTCTAGGGGCCCCCAAAGTCAGTTTCCGACAGCCAATCCATGTCAGAAAGGCCGACATGGATTTGCTGTCGGTAATCTACATCATAATCCCGATGGCGGAAACGCCATCTTCAATGGATTATGAGGCCTTTCCGACTGGCCCCATCGGATCCGCGTCAGATTCCCCAGCCTGTTTAAACTACAACCACTGCCATCATAGTACAACAGTCAGACTTTAAACCTACAATGCTGGTCGGGAAGCTTTCCGACCGACATTGTAATTCGGCCCTAAATGTAAAAGCAGCTTGGAATTCAGTTTAGGCTTTAATTGATGGAGACACCTGAGGCTTCATGGGGACAATGAGTTATTCTTTTTCCTCCTAAGGTCACAGTGTTATAAGCTGAGCTCTATAAAGTGTACTTTTTATAGACAAATGTTTGCACTAGGCAATGCTTACCTATCACTAAAATATATATATTGAAAGCACTTGTTGTATCTTAAAACACAAGATAATTTTGCAGCAGTCTGCATATTTACAGTGCTTTCTGCTCCAGGCTGGGACCTAATAGCACTATAAGTACACAAGCTACTATTCCTCATATTTGCAGTGGTCACATTACCGAAATTAAATTTCAGAATCTCAAAGAAATTTAGTTATTTCTATCTAATTAGCTTAACTTACAGTTCTTTTTCGTTTAAGGTTTCTGTATTATTTTATATGCAATTTACTGAAAGTGAAAAACAAAACACTTGAAGAATATTTTCTTCTTTTTAGCCACTATTTGACACTGCCACCACATGGCTAAAAGGAACAAATTATTCTGTAAGTGGCTTGTTCTTCCACTTTCAGTTACCTACATATAAAATAAAACAGAAAGCTTTTTTTATTTTTTTATTGGCATTTTAAAATATTGCAACAAACATTGCGAACATCTAGCCAGTTGCTAATCGTTACATAATTAACTGCAAAACTGCATACCGTGTCAATTACAAATGCTGTGGCCTCCGTGCTCGATTCTCTGTGAGATACAGGAGGGAAAAGTCACAAACAATAAAAACATCAACGGATGTCCAGGTGATATTTGACAATAGAGCTGCAGCAGCGTCCACAAAGCTAGACATATAAGGTTTGTTTCCGTAACTTAAAAACAACATCTGTTTACCCCCATTTTGCCTTATCCACGTATTGATCCACCCTCCCAGGCTGCTGTCCCCCTCCCCGAGTGCCCACGCTAAATGACACAGACCTGGGTTCCGTCGACCTATCATTGTCATTCTCCTTCCGTTGACGGGCCCACTCAACAAACGGTTCCCATATGTCCCTGGGTCTGGACGTTGAGGGCATTAGTTCCTAAAAGGTGGTCAACTGTGAGTGCCCGTGTGTCACGTCACGGATCCACTCTTTTAGAGAACGGACTCTCCTTCGCCCCCAGTGTATGGCAATTAGGCGTTAAGCAAAAAGAAGGACCTCGCAACAAATAAAACAGAAACCTTAAACTTAAAATGAATCCAAGTTCTGCAAATCTGACTGAAATACATTCTTTCAAATTATAAGGTCCCCAGGCGTGTTTGTTTAACCAATTCAAGGACTGCATGTAAATGAAGACAGCCTGGAAACATTCCAAGTTGTGCTTCCAGGCCATCCTCATTTACAGGTATTTGGTGAGCCATTTGCGCTCCGCTAGGAATGCAGCCTCGGACACCCAGGGAGGCGCAACCAAGTTTGAAGACCTCTGATGTAGATGAACGAGGCCGTAAGTGATTGAACTCCGATGTTACTTGCAATATCCTTACCATGTGCAGCAGAGAGTACTTTATTCTATATAATACATGGCACACCATCACCTTCTCCACAAACCACTTACATCCTTTGTGTTTAGCTCTTTCATAAGATAGAGAGCATGTTTGTAAACATGAAGAGATAAAATAGCATCTTATGCAAAAGCAAACCCGTAAAACATTCTGTTAGATAATTTCAAAAAAGATACTAAAATAGGCTTAATAGAATAGTTTTTTTTTAAGGTATAGTAGTTTGGAATGTGTAGAAGCATATAGAAGGAATCTACCTTTTCTATAACTACCTTTGTAGTGCAAAAATGAACTTGTTGCATTAAATTTCCCCATTCTGCTTGTCACAGTGCAGCTATAAAAAGTAAAACAGAGCACGTTTCCTTTTTGACTTGTAAACAGCTGCTTTAATAAAGCTCCGTGACCTGACCTGCCTTTCCCCTGGCTGCTGACTCTTCCTGGCGTCATTGACATCAGAACTCGACTGAAATAGGTTATTACAGATGAGTTCTGACATGATTTCTTGATAATTGGAGACTCAATGTGTCAAAAATTGGCGAGTATAAAGAAATCAGAGATAGGTTTTTACTACAGGGATTGAAGAATCGCATGTATTATAAAGAAATTAGAGATGGGTTTCTATTCAGGGATTGCAGAATCCCATGTAATTAATTAGTCTGTCTGTCTGTCTGTCGATATGCTATATTTGTTGTTAATGTTGCCATGACTGCATACACTGCAGTGAAGTGAGAAACCAATCAGTACATGCCGCAAGGTTTCATAATCACAGGGAAGAAATGTATCACACATCATAAAATAATGTAGCCCACAGAGCGTTATGAGGTGTTATTAGCAGCTGGATCATGTGGGGGCAGATAGGTTAATTACAGTTGCTTTCGGCAGAGCATTTGTTATGTTTCAGTGAGGAGGTCATGCTGCAGGTTGTTGCTGCATATCAATATTCGAAACACGTTTGTTGTGAAATCCGTATTTTAAAAAACAAGTGGTTGATGGAATTTCCTGACATGGTGCAAAGGCTAGTTTTCCACTCCTGCAGTCTCAGATGTTGCTTTCCTGCTTGTAATAAACACGTGTTCCTCCTTATATTCTTTGCTTTCTTTCCACTCCTGTTTCATGGAGGTTTGGCTGCACACTTGAGCACATATATTCAGTCACAGTTTCAAAGCCTTCAGTGTCCTATTCACAAACAGGATCTGGCGGCAACAGCTTGTATTGTGCTTACGTATTTGGCCTGGCTCTTTGAGCGTTGGGTGCTCACCTTCTGCCAGCCATGCAATGATTCTTGTTAGGCACATAGGGATGGCGATTATGACCTGTTGAATTAGCAAAAGACATTCCCCATACCACCCTACCCATCGAAGCAGCATTGTTAAGTGCAGGCCCTTAAGAGTCTGTAGATGTCCAATGCTCCTCCCATGGGCGTGTCCTTCTGGTGACAGTTACACCTTCTTTGAGTAGTTCATTGAAACTTTCACTGATCAATTGCCACTAGTAGCATACAATGTGCATGTCCTGGGCACATGTAGTACCACTTTACTAGGGTCTTACAAGCAAACTAATTATTCCAATTAGGCGTAAACCAATGTTACCATGTTAAAATGAGAGAGCACAAGCACTTAAGCACTGATTAGCTGTCGTAAAGTCCATAGAGTCCTAAAACCGCCAAAAACAAAGTCGGCAAAAACAAGATGCTGAAAATGTTGAGGAAACACCATAACAATAATGTCAGGTCTAACAAACAGGATCTCAGGTGATCATGAAAGTGGTAAAAAAAAATAGGTTTACCTGGATTATTGGTCCTATAGGAATCCTGTGGAAACATAAATTTAAAAAAGTGATCTGTTTGGTTGGGAGACCTTTGCGTGCCATAGGCCATTTCCATCCCGTGGGACCAAGTGATCTGATTGGCTTGCCTCAACCTGAAGAAACATTTTGCAGTCACCATTCCATAAAATAATAAGATATAAGGGGAGCAGGGTAGAGGTACCCTGACCCTCTGACACTTCTGGGGGAGGGGGACCCAGGTGGTACAAATTAAACAAAAAACATATTGGGCAGTGATACCGTAGTTCTACTGTGAGACCCGTCAAGGGAATCAACACAGCCTGTCTGGGGTACTGCGGTAGTCCCACAGCACCCCTGGTACAGGGAGATCACACAAGCTCCACTAAGTCAAAGCCTGTGTGTAGCATGTGGGTTTGCTGCCTGAGAGGGGTTGGGTGCAGGGTCTGACCTTTTCAGGCCCTACAGCCAACCCAGGCCATACACAGTCAAGGCCTAGCCTAAGGCCTTACATGGTGGGGCGTTAGACGTTTATGGGGGGTTCAGCCGCTGCCAGGCATTGCTGAATGTTGGCATGCAGAAGAAGGGGAGCCGCCCATGGGAGGTTGGGTGCAGGGCCTGGCCAGGGGCAAATCCCTGTGGCCAACCCATTTCTGCACATGGCCAAACACTGCTTAACAGGGGAGCTGTGTGAATATATTTAAAAGAAACAAACTCACTGAAAACAACAAAGGTTAAACAAAGGTTAAAGTGACCTTATAGTTTGCTATGTTAATAATATCTTATTTTACATTAACAAAACTTCGAAAATTCTTTAAAAACACACAATGGTAAAAACCTGGATGTAGTTTGTAGTGAAAAGTTTATTAATGAGTAATGTTTAAGATGTGTGATGGCCCCACTAATAATGAGGTTACTGAAAGGAGTCATTTATTTGACTCAAAAGGCTAGACACAACAGGTAATTTATTGTTAGTTGGTATTCCAAGTACATTATTTTCCCAATGCAAATACAACTTTGTGCAGTGTGTAAGCTGCGTTATTATATTGTTTGGACACATGCAGGTTAGGATGTGAACATTATAGTATCAATGAATGGCTAGTTTCAAGTTGAATCCTTGAGTGTGTAACTTATCAACCGATATGTAGTTATACAAAAGATTTATCTAGCACGTAAATGAAATGTATTATTTCCTGAATGGACATATTGGGACTTTCACATTTCATAGCAAACAGGCTATGAAACTGTGGTATTTTTGCTATGATTCATACGTTTAAGGGTGGTTTGAATTGTATTTTCTTTGTAGGGATAGGGATACCAAATTATCTAAATAACGTCATGAAAATAATTTTGAGTAAACTAAACTATGTAACAAGAACTGTGGGGTAATACAAATATTTACTAATTTTTTATTAATTCTAAACCCATCCCTGAACTCGTATTTTTATGACAGCCTTGAAAAAGAGTTGGTGCCTCAGAATATGGGTTGGCTGTGTGGCAGTAGTCTAATTCTTGATACCTGCTTGATTTTAAACTGAAAAAACAAAGGAAATAGAAAAACAATAACGGATGTTGTCATTATTGTGAACATTTTCTGTGGTGATTTATACATCCTTCAATAAAGAGGAAATTTTATTTGGACTACACCGGTGAGGGTTTTTGCGCTGGAGGAGTGGTGCCCGCCAATGTTTCTCCTGACTCTCTATAACTGTGTAATTACCTGTTATGTATTCTCTCCCAGTGCGTTTGTGTGTGTGGAAGTATGAGTGTGTAAGTAATTATAAAGCATTATAACTTAATAATTGAATTAAAAAATATTCTTCATTACACTAATAGTCAAATATACATATAGTAAAATAATAATAATTAAATAATAACTAACCCCCTGTCACCAGAGCCTCAATGCCAATACTGGACCATATTACTCAGTTACCAGATATGTGTCATATTTATATTGGTATATATATATCTATATATATATTATCTACTGGCGGTCGCCAGTAGATAGTTATAGATAGGACCGTGTTTCCATAGGAAATCCGCAACATTCTATTTTGAATGACTTTGGCGCCGATTGACGAATCCTCGCGAAATTTTCAAAATAGGTGGGGCGCTCCGCTCCGCTCCGCTCCGCTTCGCTCCTTCCCTGAAAGTCTCGGGGGATTCGTCAAGCGGGGGCTGAGAAAAAGGGGGGGGTCCCAAAACGCGTTTTCCCCATGCATTTTTCCATAGGACCTTTAGTCCAAGCTGCAGCCCGAACGGCTGAACAGAATTACTTGAAATTTGGCAGAGAGGTAGTCCTCAGGTCAGGGATGTGCCTTTTGCAGGTCTAGTGTAAATCTGTTCAGTATTTCCTGAGAAAATAGCATTTAAATCAATATATATATCTATAGGCGCGCTCCGAGCGCGTACCGTAAGCTTACCGTACGTGCACGCTGCCGTGCGCGAGCACGATTCTGATTGGTTGTTAGATCTTAGTAAACATTCGAATCGGTCGAAACCAGGAAGTGTCGGCCGCCATTTTGTCTCTCGCAGTCTGAGGGGGTGAAAAACAAAGGTGGATAACGTGAAAAGGGGGCAGGCTGGACAGTTCCTGACCCCCTAGCCTTGGTCAGGGGGTCCCAGAAGGACCCCCAAGGGCAAAAATGTATTTTAATTTTTTTACGAAAAATGGCGGGGTGCGCGTAGCGTACGCGCATGGTAGAAACGGAAAAATTCCGCGAACTACGTAACGTGGGCGCGCGGTGCGCGAAGTGCACCGCGTGCCCACAGCGCACGGTGAAAAAACTTTAAATAAATAAATAAATACATAAATTAGCATTTAAAAAAACGTACAAATTCACTGAAAAACCATAGGTTTCACACACGTTATAGTTAGGAATTAGCATTTAAAAAACCTTCCAAATTCACTTAAAAAACCATAGGTTTCACACATGTTATAGTTAGCTGGGCATTTCACTCGTGAAAAACCATTGAAATTTCCACGTTATAGTTAGTGCAGGCAACTATAACTCACGCGACCGCAATCCTCTGTTGATGCTAATACTGTATTTAGACACTTATTTACCCATGTCTTCTTCCATTAATTTTTAGCTATACATATATTACAAATATTTTTTTTTCAGAAAAACACATATGTCATCAGTGATGTATTATCTGACGTCATCAGCAGAGGATTGCGGTCGCGTGAGTTATAGTTGCCTGCACTAACTATAACGTGGAAATTTCAATGGTTTTTCACGAGTGAAATGCCCAGCTAACTATAACATGTGTGAAACCTATGTTTTTTTTAAGTGAATTTGGAAGGTTTTTTAAATGCTAATTCCTAACTATAACGTGTGTGAAACCTATAGTTTTTTTCAGTGAATATATATATATATATATATCTCTGTCTATCCATCTGTCTCTCTCTCTGCCTCTCTATCTATATATTTACATATATACCTAGTTAGGTCTGTATTTTCCATCTGAAAAGTATTTTTTGGCTTGCTTATAATTTTGGCGCTGTTTGACGTATTTTCACAAAATTTCCCAAAACGGAAGTCTCATCTGTCTCAGTTCCTTCCTGGAAAGTTTTGTGATGATCCATCAAGCAGGGGCCAAGAAAAACTGCTGAACTGAATTTTCCTGAATTTGGCAGAAAGCTGGATCTTGGTTCAGAAAGCTTGTATTTTCTGATCTAATGTAGATCCGTTCAGTAGTTTTTGAGATCTTAAGGTTCAAAAACGTTATATTTCACCACACAGAGGATCCGTGGGACCGGCAGATCTAGAGATAACATATGATTGGCTGCTACCACATCATCAACGATGTGGCAAAGGCCATCTTAGGACTCCAGACTCTGTCCCTTGTATAGGAAAAAATGTAAAAAAAGAGTTCAGAATAGGGATCCCCTGCCATCCTAGGAGTAGGGATGGAGGACCCTCAGGGGCCAGAATTTGTTTTTTAAATGCTTGAAGTTCACAATGTATCCTCAGCACAATTTGTTTTTATAAACCGATCGTGCTCAAGTGCAATTAAAAAGAAAACCTCGGGTGGTCTAGGTCCCAGGGCATTTGCACAATGGCTTTTAAAGGGGAGAAGGTATGTTGTTCCCCTTCCCAAGCCTTCTTTAGGCTCCCTGGAACCCATCTTAATAGCTGAATCAATTTATAAAGGGAGTGGCGGCACGCTGCTCCTCCTAAAGTCTTGTTGAGGCCCCGAGGACCCCATCCTCTCAGCACAATACATCATTAAAATGGAGGGGGCATGCAGCCCCCTCCTGAGCCTCTTCAAGCCCTAAGATCCCTTCCACATAGGGCTTATTTTTCTTTTAAGGGGAGGGGGATGCACACCTCCCAGCCCCAATGAGGACGAGGCCTCTGGGACCCCAACCCTAAGAGCTGTTTTCAAATGTATCGGAGGAGATGTGCAGCCTGCCTTCCCAATTCAACATCGATCTTGGGGATCCCATCCCCATTGCCCAATACTCTGCAGTACCCCAGGGAGTGCACCCCAGGAACACTGTGGTCCCATGCCCTAAAAACAGCTGGTATACGCTGCCAGCACTGTCCCAGGCAGAGAACAAAATGTTGCTCCTGCTTGGCAAGAGCAGTTATACTGCTCCTGCCTGGGTGGGAGAAAACAAAGGGTACTTACTCCTGCCAGCAAGCCAGGAGGGGTAGTGGGGCCTAGGGGCTCCTTCCTGCGGTTCCCAAAGAAAGATGCACCTTGTTGGTGGAGTGGGTGGGAACTGGGACACCAACATATAAATTATTAAAGCCAGCTCCCACCAAGGAAGCCGGCTGGGTGGGAGCCTGGGGCGCCACTACTGTCCCCCATTAAAATGGAGATGTGGGTTCCTCAGTTGAGCACCAGGGCATCCACTCCTTCCGAAACTCATGGTCGGTACCAGCTGGGGGAGCTGGTGGGGACTGTGGCAGCCCCGGGGATAACGCCCTGTGGCTTACAACCAAAATTAAAGATGTGGGTGTCCCATGTGTACCCCATGGACACCCTCACATGTTTTTTTAAAAAAAGTAAACAATAAATGAGCTCCTAGAGCCGCTCATTTATTATTCACTGCTCTGGCAAGGAGCTCCTCATAATGATCTAGTTTTTTTTCCAAGAAATATTTTCTTACTGGTGGTAGCCCTAGAAGAGGCAGGGCATCACCAAAAATGTTGGTGTTTGGTCCTGGGTCATTAAGTCCATGACCCTAGGAGAGCTTACCATATTTTTTTAAGACCTCCTAGTTGGAGCACTCTGCCCTTCAGCTAGAGTATAAAGCCCTCTTGTGGTTGTTTTTATGATTGCATTTTGTGAGCTGAAAACTTTTTTATAATCCTCAAAGATGTATGGATTATTTTTCTGTTTAAATAAATATTCAACATTTTTACAACAATCACTTTTAGTAACCATGGCATTGGGTGATTTTGTGAAATATGAGTCTGCTTAGAGTTATTGGTGACTTTTTGAAAAGAATGATAGATCTGCTTTATATATGTTGATATGCTCAGACCTTGATAAAGCCAATGTTTGCATTCTGATGTTATGACCCTTTGACAAAGTCAGTAAGTCTGCCTCACTTACAGTAACACCTTTCATATTGTAACATTGCATAGTCAGCCTGTGAGGGTGGGCGCAGAGCATGGTCATAGGCCAGGCCCAGTGCCAAACCTCACGTCACACATGATGAGCCACCGAGTAAGGTTGTGTGCCAGTGAGGGGTTGGGCACTGGGCCTGGCCCTATGCCCAACTCCACGCCACTCATGGTGATGGAAATCTTAATTTACGTAAACAAACACAGAAATTTACTGAAGAAAACCCAAATGTTAAAGTGATGTTATAGTTAGGAATTGTAATAATAATATGTTAATTTACCTTTTAAAAAAAACTTAGAAATTCACTAAAAAACTGGGGTTAAAGAGATGGTATTGTTAGTTGGAAATTACAGGTAAATCATTAAATTTTTAACTTAAAAGTGCACTAACATTGATCAGTTATAGTTATCTCAAATAACTATAACTAATGTCCTACAGAAACTATAACTTGCGTAGTCGTCATGTGCTGCTTACGGCCTCGCTTTTTACATCACTCATGACAGGTTCTATGACATCATTGATAACAGAATTGCAACATCTGAAATGAAATCATTATTAACAACACTGTGCATAGTGAGGATGCGAGTTAAAGTTGCTTAAGGAATGAGCCATAGTTACTTGAGATAACCATAACTGGGGAATTTCATTTTTTTTGTTTAAAATGGTATATTTTAACCGACATTTTCACCTAACTATAATGTCTCTTTAACCACTGTTTTTTCAGAGAATGAATATATATATATATATATATATATATATTCACAGAAAAAAACATAGGTTTCAGGGGTGTTATAGTTAGCTTCCCATTTCACTCATACAAAACCATAGAAATTCCTCAGTTATAGTTAGTTCTGCTAACTATAACTCACGCGTCCGCAATGCACTGCTGATGATGTCACATATTGCATCATACATGACATGGTCAGTGACATCACTGATGACATCACTGATGACATCTCAAATGACATCACTGATGACATCACTGATGACATCATCCACTGAATGTGGTTTAGTTTGAAATTTAAATATGTATTATATATATACCAATCTGTATTGAAGATTGAGTGGATATATAACTGTCTGGATGGAGGATTTAGTAGCTGTCTGACTGTCTTTTTAAGTGAGTAATTAAAAGTGTCTCACCTAATACATGGATTAGTAACTAAACTATGTGAATGTGTGCAGAACTGTCTCTGTTGTTGTATAACATGCTGCATCAGTTGGTCACTAACTACATGAGTGTGTATATTAGTTATTGATTAGTTGGGTGAGTATTTGTATGGGACACTGAGTTTGTGTGTGGTTGGATGGGGTTTGTGTAACTCTATGCATAGATGTGTGAATGGTTGTTTGACTAGGTGTATGGGTTTAAGAGTGCATGTGGAAACAGTTGTTTGGGTGACTGAGTGTATTTATTTGTGTGTTGGTGAGCGAATATATGTTTTAGTTGTACATCTTCAACAAAGTAAAAAAATAAAAGACATTGTATGTGAGAGTTGGTGTATATAAATAAGTATGTGTAAGAGTCAGTGATTGTGAGAGTAACTATATGTATAATTGTAATGGTGCTTTTTTAACATATTAACGACGAGTTACTATGTGTTTGAATAAATGAGGTGTTGTTGGATAATTGTGTAAGTGAGTAAATTTAAGTGCGATACATTTTTTTCATGAGTGAGTAGGATGACTGCATAACCGACTAAGATGACTGCTGATGTGTCAATGTCTATATATGTGTATAAGTGCATTTGATAGTGTTCTATTAATTAATGACTGCATGTATAGATGATTCTGTTGTTGAATGGGTAGTTGTGCGTGTAGACTTAGGAATCAGTGAGGGGATATGTAGTAACTGGTATTGGTGTGTCAATGGTTTCAAATATGGTACTTTGTATTTTACAGTGAGTGATGAAAGGTTATACTAGTGTATGGTGAGGTGTATCAGATTGTCAAGTGGATGATGTCATCAGTGATGTCATTTGAGATGTCATCAGTGATGTCATCAGTGATGTCTCTGACCATGTCATGAATGATGCAATATGTGACATCATCAGCAGTGCATTGCGGGCGCGTGAGTTATAGTTAGCAGAACTAACTATAACGGAGGAATTTCTATGGTTTTGTATGAGTGAAATGGGCAGCTAACTATAACACCACTGAAACCTATGGTTTTTTCTGTGAATTTCTAAGGTTTTTTAAATGCTAATTTCTAACTATAACGTCTCTGAAACCTGTTTTTTTAGTGAATTTCAAAGGTTTTTTAAATGCTAACTTTTAAGTGTGATAGTAGTTATATCTGTTTTTTTGTACTGATTTTCTACAGTTTTTTTAACTGTTTATTTATAAAAATTTTATTCATTAAATAACATTATATATTTTTCTGGAAATTGCAAAAAATAATTTTTTAATTAAAAATGAAATATTGATTAATTTTCTTGTTTTAATTTTTTATTTTAATATATTTATATTATTTTCGCGCACTCAAAGTGTACACATCACGGTGGGTGCGCGCATTCTAGCCGCCATTTTAGAAAAGTCATGAAGGATCCGCGTATGGTGTGTGTTTTTCAGTTACATCATATACATTTAATATCACGTGATATGCACGATTGGTATGCGACCAGTCTGCGACTCCTGCTCCCGCGCATTTGCAACACATGCGCATTACGGTACGAGATGTTTGCGCGGTTGCGGGTCCCGCATGACATCATATACGTGCTGGGGCGCAGTGGGTGCGCGACTCCTGCAAAAAAAAATTATGTTCCAAAATGATATGTATGTGTCTTTAATATACATATTAAGGCAAGAGATTATGTAAGATATTCATCAAAATAATATATTTGTACTTATAATAAACTTTTTATTATTTTTAAATATATTTTCGCGAAGTTGGGTGCGTGCATCGTGAGTGCAGAAAACCAGGTCAGCAGAGCTGCTGTAGAGCCTAAGAACTAGGTCAGCAGAGCTGCTCTAGAGCCAGAGAACCAGGTCAGCAGAGCTGCTGTAGAGCCAGAGAATCCAGGTCAGCAGAGCTGCTTTAGAGGGAGAGAACCAGGTCAGCAGAGCTGCTTTAGATACAGAGAATCAGGTTAGCAGAGCTGCTTTAGAGCCAGAGAACCAGGTCAGCAGAGCCACTCTAGAGCCAGAGAACCAAATCAGCAGAGCTGCTTTAGAGCCATAGAACCAGGCCAGCAGAGCTACTTTAGAGCCAGAGAACCAGGTTAGTAGAGCTGCTTTAGAGCCTAAGAACGAGGTCAACAGAGCTGCTCTAGAGCCAGAGAACAGGTCTGCAGAGCTGCTACAGAGCCAGAGAAACCAGGTCAGTAGAGCTGCTTTAGATGGAGAGAACCAGGTCAGCAGAGCTGCTCTAGAGCCAGAGAACCATGTCAGCAGAACTGCTTCAGAGCCATAGAACTGGATCAGCAGAGGTGCTTTAGAGCCTGAGAACCAGGTCAGCAGAGCTATTGTAGAGCCAGAGAACTAGATCAGGAGAGCTGCTCTGTAGCATAAGAACTAGGTCAGCAGAGCTGCTCTAGAGCCAAAGAACCAGGTCAGCAGACCTACTGTAGAGCCAGAGAAACAAGGTCAGCAGAGCTGCTTTAGAGAGAGAGAACCAGGTCAGCAGAGCTGCTTTAGAGCCAGAGAACCAGGTCAGCAGAGCTGCTCTAGCTGACACTGACTAACTGACACTGACTGATTGACACTGACTGACACAGATTGACTGACACAGACACTGACTGACACTGATTGACTGACACTGACTGACTGACACTGACTGACTGACTGACACTGACTGACACTGATTGACACTGACTGACACTGATTGACTGACACTGACTGACTGACACTGATTGACTGACACTGACTGACATTGATTGACTGACACTGACTGACTGACTGACACTGACTGACACTGACTGACTACTCTACTACTCTACTACTGACTCTCTACTACTCTCTCACTACTACTCACTCTCTACTACTCACTCTCTACTACTCTCTACTACTCACTCTCTACTACTCTACTACTCTCTACTACTCACTCTCTACTACTCACTCTCAACTACTCACTCTCAAATACTCTACTACTCACTGTCTACTACTCACTCGCTACTACTCTCTACTACTCACTCTCTACTACTCACTCTCTACTATTCACACTACTACTGTCTACTACTCACTGTCTACTACTACTCTCTCTACTACTCACTCTCTACTACTCTATACTATTCACTCTCTACTACTCACTCTCTACTACTCACTCTACTACTTTCTACTACTCTCTACCACTCACTCTCTACTACTCTACTACTCACTCTCTACTACTCTCTACTACTCACTCGCTACTACTCTCTACTACTCACTCTCTACTACACTCTCTACTAGTCTCTCTCGACTACTTTCTACTACTACTCTCTACTATTCACTCTCTACTACTCACTCTCTACTACTCTCTACTACTCACTCTACTACTCTCTGCTGCTCTCTACCACTCACTCTCTACTACTCTACTACTCTCTTTCTACTACTCACTCTCTACTACTCTATCTCTACTACTCTCTACTACTCACTCTCTACTACTCACTGTACTACTCTCCTACTCTCTACTACTCACTCTGTACTACTCTCTCTCTACTACTCATTCTCTACTATTCACTCTCTACTACTCACTCTCTACTACTCGCTCTCTACTACTCACTCTCCACTACTCACTCTCTACTACTCACTCTCTACTACTCACTCTCTATTACTTTCTACTACTCTCTCTGCTACTCACTCTCTACTACTCTACTACTCTCTACTACTCTACTACTCTCTACTACTCGCTCTACTACTCACTCTCTTTTATTCTCTACTACTCACTCTACTACTCTCTCCTACTCTCTACCACTCACTCTCTACTACTCTACTACTCACTCTCTACTACTCTCTCTCTACTACTCACTCTCTACTACTCACTCTACTACTCTCTACTACTCTCTACTACTCACTCTGTACTACTCACTCTCTACTACTCACTCTCTACTACTCTCTACTGCTCACTCTCCATTACTCATTCTCTACTACTCGCTCTCAACTACTCTCTACTACTCACTCTACTACTCACTCTCTACTACTCTCTCTACTTCTCACTCTCTACTACTCTCTCTCTACTACTCACTCTCTACTACTCACTCTCTACTACACACTCTCTACTACTTGCTCTTTGCTACTCACTCTCTACTACTCTCTAGTACTCACTCTACTACTCACTCTCTACTACTCTCTACTACTCACTCTCTACTACTCAACTACTCTCTACTACTCACTCTCTACTACTCACTCTCTACTTCTCTACTACTCTCTACTACTCTCTCTCTACTACTCACTCTCTACTACTCACTCTCTACTACTCTCTACTACTCACTCTCTACTACTCTCTACTACTCACTCTCTACTACTTTCTCTCTACTACTCTCTACTACTCACTCTCTACTACCCTCTACTACTCACTCTTTACTACTCTCTCTCTACTACTCTCTACTACTCACTCTGCTACTCACCATCTACTACTCTCTACTACTCACTCTCTACTACTCACTCTCAAATACTCTACTACTCACTGTCTACTACTCACTCGCTACTACTCTCTACTACTCACTCTTTACTACTCTCTCTCTACTACTCTCTACTACTCACTCTGCTACTCACTCTCTACTACTCTCTACTACTCACTCTCTACTACTCACTCTCTACTACTCTCTACTACTCACTCTCTACTACTCACTCTACTACTCTCTACTACTCACTATCTGATACTTTCTCCACTACTCTCTACTACTCTCTAGTACTCACTCTCTAATCTCTATTACTCGCTCTCTACTCTCTACCTCTCTACCTCTCTCTACCTCTCTCTCTACTACTCTCTACCTCTCTACCTCTACCTCTCTATCTCTACACCTCTACCTATACACCTCTACCTCTCTACCTCTCTGTACATGCACACATATGCACATATATATATGCATATGCATTTATATATGTATGTGTATATACATATATATATATAAATATATATAAATACAGATATAAACATATAAATATAATCTGCATATCTATATAAATATAAATGCTTGCAAACATATACATATATGCCTACATATGCATGGTATGTACATGAAAGTTTGAAAAACTCTAATACAAGCAAAGCTAAAAAGCCACCTAATTACAAACAGAATTGCTTTAATTTAAACGAGGGCGAGACCTATTGCATCTTCAATGCTTGTTTACTTTGATTCCATCAAGAAGGCATTCAGATGTGTCACACATTTTCCATAAATTCTGAATGGTAGCACTCTAGTTGCTCATTAGATCACTGTAGTAAAGCTACTGCTCACCAGGGAAGTCTGCTGCTGGTATTCAAAGTGCATGTTTCAGTCTGCATGTCAGAATAATTTTAATGAAATGGAAGATGATTTGAGAAGTCAAAATGTGCCCTAATCTTTCTTTCTGCAGCACTAATCATAATTTCTATGGCAAAATGAACCCCCTCATTCTGTTCCTTTGCAAATTAAATGTTTTAAGTGTTACCGCTTTATTCCAATCAAGATGGCATCAGGTGTGCCATACTTTTGTCATAAGTAAGACTGTTAGCGCTCTAGTTGTTCTTTAAAACACTCTAGGACATTCTGTCATTGGGCTATAATTGGGCTACATCTCGGTGATATTTGTGCTACATTTGGGCTCTTTTGTCTCTGGTGGCCATCTTGGGAGACTTATTTGTTTTGAAGTTTCCTAATTTTCTCATTTACAACAGTCTCCTCAGTAGGAAATACTTTCAGGTTTTTTACTTTCATTCCATCAAGAAGGCATTCAGATGTGTCACACATTTTCCATAAATTCGGAATGTTAGCACTCTAGCCAGGGAAGTCTGCTGCTGGTATTGAAAGTGCATGTTTCAGTCTGCATGTCAGAATTTTTTAATGAAATAGAAGAGGATTTGAGAAGTCCCTCAAAAAATGCCCTCATTTTCTTTTTTCCGCACTAATCATAATTTCAATGGCAAAACGAACCTCCTCATTGTGTTCCTTTAAAATTAAATTACTCACTCTCTACTACTCTCTACTACTCTCTCTCTACTACTCCCTCTCTACTACTCACTCTACTACTCTCTACTACTCACTCTATACTACTCACTCTCTACTACTCTACTACTCTCTACTACTCTCTACTACTCACTCTCTACTACTCACTCTCAACTACTCACTCTCTAATACTCTCTCTACTACTCACTCTCTACTACTCTCTACAACTCACTCTACTACTCTCTACTACTCTCTACCACTCACTCTCTACTACTCTACTACTCACTCTCAACTACTCTCTACTACTCTCTCTCTACTACTCACTCTCTACTACTCACTTTACTACTCTCTATTACTCTCTCTCTACTACTCACTCTCTGCTACTCACTCTCTACTACTCTACTACTCACTCTCCACTACTCACTCTCTACTACTCGCTCTCTACTACTCTCTACTACTCACTCTACTACTCACTCTCTACTACTCTACTACTCTCTCTGCTACTCACTCTCTACTACTCTCTACTACTCACTCTCTACTACTCTACTACTCTCTACTACCCTCTCTACTACTCACTCTCTACTATTCACTCTCTACTACTCTCTACTACTCTCTACTACTCTCTCTCTACTACACACTCTCTACTACTTGCTCTCTACTACTCACTCTACTACTCACTCTACTACTCACTCTCTACTACTCCCTACTACTCACTCTACTACTCACTCTCTGCTACTCTCTACTACTCACTCTCTACTACTCCACTACTCTCTACTAATCACTCTCTACTACTCAGTCTCTACTGATCACTCTCTACTACTCTCTCTCTACTACTCTCTACTACTCTCTACTACTCACTCTCTACTACTCTCTACTACTCACTCTCTACTACTCTCTCTCTACTACTCACTCTCTACTACTCACTTTACTACTCTCTATTACTCTCTCTCTACTACTCACTCTCTGCTACTCACTCTCTACTACTCTACTACTCACTCTCCACTACTCACTCTCTACTACTCGCTCTCTACTACTCTCTACTACTCACTCTACTACTCACTCTCTACTACTCTACTACTCTCTCTGCTACTCACTCTCTACTACTCTACTACTCTCTACTACCCTCTCTACTACTCACTCTCTACTATTCACTCTCTACTACTCTCTACTACTCTCTACTACTCTCTCTCTACTACACACTCTCTACTACTTGCTCTCTACTACTCACTCTACTACTCACTCTACTACTCACTCTCTACTACTCCCTACTACTCACTCCACTACTCACTCTCTGCTACTCTCTACTACTCACTCTCTACTACTCCACTACTCTCTACTAATCACTCTCTACTACTCAGTCTCTACTGATCACTCTCTACTACTCTCTCTCTACTACTCTCTACTACTCTCTACTACTCACTCTCTACTACTCTCTACTACTCACTCTCTACTACTCTCTCTCTACTACTCACTCTACTACTCATTCTCTACTACTCTCTCTCTGCTACTCAGTCTCCACTACTCACTCTCTACTACTCTCTACTACTCACTCTCTAATACTCACTCTCTACTACTCTCTACTACTCACTCTCCACTACTCTCTACTACTCACTCTACTACTCACTCTTTACTACTGTCTACAACTCTCTACTTCTCACTCTCCACTACTCTCTACTACTCACTCTCTACTACTCACTCTACTACTCTCTCCTACTCACTCTCTGCTACTCTCTTTACTACTCTCTACTACTCTCTCTACTCTCTACTCTCTATTACTCATCCCCTACTCTCTACCTCTCTACCTCTCTCTCTACTACTCTCTACCTCTCTACCTCTACCTCTCTACCTCTCTCTACAAGCACACATATGCACATATATGCATTTATATATATGTATGTGTAGATATATATATACATACATATATAAACATATATATAATCTGCATATCTATATAAATACAAATATAAATGCATGCATACATATACATATATGCATGTTATGTACATGAAATATTGAAAAACACTAATAAAAGCAAAGCTAAAAAGCCACCTAATTACAAACAGAATTGCTTTAAATTAAACAAGGGCGAGACCTATTGCATTTTCAGTGCTTGTTTACTTTGGTTCCATCAAGAAGGCATTCAGATGTGACACATATGCCATAAATTCTGAATGGTAGCACTCTAGTTCCTCATTAGATCACTGTAGTAAAGCTATTGCTCTCCAGGGAAGTCTGCTGCTGGTATTCAAAGTGCATGTTTCAGTCTGCATGTCAGAACTTTTTAATGAAATAGAAGAGGATTTGAGAAGTCAAAATGTGCCCTAATTTTTCTTTCTGCAGCACTAATCATAATTTCTATGGCAAAATGAACCCCCTCATTTTGTTCCTTTGCAAATTAAATGTTTTAAGTGTTACCACTTTATTCCAATAAAGATGGCTTCAGGTGTGCCATAATTTTGTCATAAGTAAGACTCTTAGCGCTCTAGTTGTTCTTTAAAACACTCTGGGATTTCTGTCATTGGGCTATACTTGGGCTACATCTCGGTAATATTTGTGCTACATTTGGGCTCTTTTGTCTCTGGTGGCCATCTTGAGAGACTTGTTATGACGTTTCCTAATTTCCTCATTTACTACAGTCTCCTCAGTAGGCATACTGTCAGTTTTTTACTTTGATTCAATGAAGAAGGCATTCAGATGTGCCATACGTTTATCATAAGTAGGAGTGTTAGCGCTCTAGTTGTTCTTTGGAACACTCTGGGAAGCTGCAGTAGAACACAAAGGAATCAACTGACAGTCCCTGCCCATGTTGGATGTACATGTTTTACTGAGAATGTCAGACTTCATTCTCACATGACTAAAAAAGATAATGTGAATTTACAGAAAATATGCTCTCAGTAGCTTATAGATCACCTTCCAAACCTCTGTGGGAAAAGCATGTGAAAATAGTTTTCTCTCAAACATGATTCATGATATCCCAGCAGAAGGCTTTTTCACATGGTAAAATCACCTTAGAACATACCACAATTCCTAAAATGACTATGGTACCATCAACAAATGATTTATAATGTAACTAAAGTCTTAAAACCTTCTATTAACTGCAATGCTTTTTAATGAGGTGCTATCATATATATTGGTCCCAAGATGGCTGCCAACACTTCTTGGATGAAGTGCTGACAGCCAATCAGATCTCACGATGAGATGTGTGGTTAGGCTCCGCCCAGATATATATGTGATTTTACTTTTGATTTTCTCAGGAACTACTGTACGGATTTACACCATTTAAACAAAAGGCAGGACTCTGAACCAAGGTCTACCTTTCTGCCAAATTTGGTGTAATTCCGTTCAGCAGTTTGGGCTGTAGCTGCGTCAACAGGTCCTATGGGAAATTGCATGGGGAAAAAGCGTTTTGGAACCCCCCTTTTTTCTCAGCCCCCGCTTGACGAATCACCACAAAACTTTCAGGATAAGAGCGGACCGGAGCTGGCCAAAAGTTTGGAAAAGTTTGCGAAGATTCGTCAACCGGCGCCAGACTTATTGGGAATAGAATGTTGTGGATTTCCTATGGAAAATAGGTCCTAACTATCACTACCTACTGGCGACCGCCAGTAGGTAATATATACATATACATATATATATATATATTCACTGAAAAAACCATAGGTTTCACACATGTTATAGTTAGCTGTACATTTTACTCGTAAAAAACCAATGAAATTCCACGTTATAGTTAGATCAGGTAACTATAACTTGCGCACCCGCAATCCACTGCTGATGACGTCACATATTACATCACTCATGACATGGTTAGTGACATCACTCTTCACATCAATGATGACATCTGAAATGACACATCGTGGATTGCGGTCGCGCAAGTTATAGTTACCTGATCTAACTATAACGTGGAATTTCATTGGTTTTTTACGAGTAAAATGTACAGCTAACTATAACATGTGTGAAACCTATGGTTTTTTCAGTGAATTTGCAAGGTTTTTTAAATGCTAATTCCTAACTATAACGTGTGTGAAACCTATGGTTTTTTCAGTGAATTTGTACGTTTTTTTAAATGCTAAGTTATGTATTTATTTTTAATTTTTGCGCGCACGGTGCGCTTCGCGCACCGAGCGCCCACGTGGCGCATTTCGTACCATGCACGCCTCGCCATTTTTTACAAAATATCAATTGTTTTTTTCTCTCTTGGGGGTCCTTAGATTTATATATTAAATGTGATTGTTAATTCTTTTTTTTTTTTTTGTTTTTTTTACCGTACGCGTACGGTAAGCTTACCGTACGCGCACCCCGCGATTTTTTTTTTAAAATTATTAAATTCATTTTTCATACTTTTTGTTCCTTCGTGAACCCCCTGACGAACGCTAGGGGGTCTGCAACTCTCTTCATGGCCCCCTTTTCGTGTTATCAACCTTTTTTTTCTCAGTGCGAGAGACAGAAAATGGCGGCCGATACTTCCTGGTTTCGACCGATTCGAATGTTTACTTTGATCTAACAACCAATCAGAAACGCACTCGCGCACGCCACCATAGGCGTACGGTAAGCTTACCGTAAGCGCACGGTAAGCGCACGGAGCGCTGCCACAGATATATATATTGATTTAAATGCTATTTTCTCAGGAACTACTGAACAGATTTACACCAGACCTACAAAAGGCACTTCCTTGACCTTATGGCTACCTCTCTGCCAAATTACAAGTAATTTTGTTCAGCCGTTCGGGCTGTAGCTGTGTCTAAAGGTCCTATAGAAAAATGCATGGGGAAAACGCGTTTTGGGACCCCCCTTTTTTCTCAGCCCCCGCTTGACGAATCCCCCCGAGACTTTCAGGGTAGGAGCGGAGCGTAGCGCCCCATTAGTTTTGAAAATTTTGCGAGGATTCGTCGACCGGCGCCAAAGTTATTCCAAATAGAATGTTGCGGATTTCCTATGGAAACAGGGTCCTAACTATAACTACCTACTGGCGACCGCCAGTAGGTAATATACATATATATATACATATATATATACATATATATATATATATATATATATATACCACGCCTTACTCACAGGTGAGTTCAATATTTACCATGTGGTCACGAGGCCACAGGATCAACTACAAGCCCCAGCATGCATCATCATTGCTTTGTAATCACGAGGCATTGCTTAATATTCATGTTTGCCAAAATAGTATTTTATAAACAATGTCCCACCAACGTTCCAAATTGTAATGTGCATGCATTCCTTTTCACAGCAAGTGCACTGTTATGCTGCCTGTGTCCATAATAAGGGTTAGCACTGCGGAGCTTCCAAGAGGAGAAAACAACTCCCCTATTCCCTTTCTCTCTGATGCGCTACCAATACTGATGGCAATCCTTCGTTTGGTGTGTGAGAGCGTATCATACCCCCTCCATAAAATCCAGCACAACATCCTCCGTTTACTGGGGGCCACTCTGCAAGGCGGGCTCAAAGGTTACAGGAGCGGAGAAGCCTGCGTGTTCAATGCTTCAAAAATAAAGCCCCACTCTGACTTCTGTGCAAACACGAGACTTTAGTAGATATTTATAGTTAGGACCGTGTTTCCATAGGAAATCCGCAACATTCTATTTGGAATAACTTTGGCGCCGGTTGACGAATCCTCGCGAAATTTTCAAAATAGGCGGGGCGCTCCGCTCCGCTCCTACCCTGGAATTCTCGGGGGGATTCATCAAGCGGGTGCTTTAAAAAAAAAAGGGAGGCCCCAAAACACATTTTTCCCATGCAATTTTCCATAGGGACCTTTAGTCCAAGGTACAACCCGAACGGCTGAACAGAATTACTTGAAATTTGGCAAAGAGGTAGTCCTCAGCTCAAGGATGTGCTGTTCAGTAGTTCCTGAGAAAATCAAAAGTAAAATCATATATATATCTGGGCGGAGCCTAACCACACATCTCATCCTGAGATCTGATTGGCTGTCAGCAGTTCATCCAAGAAGTGTTGGCAGCCATCTTGGGACCAATATACATGATAGCACCTCATTAAAAAGCATTGCAGTTAATAGAAGGTTTTAAGACTTTAGTTATTATCTACTGGCGGTCGCCGGTAGATAGTTATAGTTAGGACCGTGTTTCCATAGGAAATCCGCAACATTCTATTTGGAATACCTTTGGCGCCGGTTGACGAATCCTCGGGAAATTTTCAAAACGAATGGGGCGCTACGCTACGCTCCTACCCTGAAAGTCTCGGGGGGATTCGTCAAGCGGGGGCTGAGAAAAAAGGAGGGTCCCAAAACGCGTTTTCCCCATGTATTTTCCCATAGGACCTTTAGTCCGAGCTACAGCCCGAACGGCTGAACAGAATTACTTGAAATTGGGCAGAGAGGTAGTCCTCAGGTCAGGGATGTGCCTTTTGCAGGTCTGGTGTAAATCTGTTCAGTAGGTCCTGAGAAAATAGCATTTAAATCAATATATATATCTGTAAGCGCGCTCCGTGCGCTTACGGTAAGCTTACCGTACGCGTACGGTGCCGTGCGCGAGCTCAATTCTGATTGGTGGTTACATGACTGTAAACATTCGAATCGGTCGAAATCAGAAAGTATCGGCCGCCATTTTCTGTCTCTCGCACTGAAAAACAAAGGTTGATAACATGAAAAGGAGGCAACGAAGAGAGTTGCAGACCCCCTAGCGTTCGTCAGGGGGTTCACGAAGGACCAAAAAGTATGAAAAATAAATTTAATAATTTTAAAAAAAAATCACGGAGTGCGCGTACGGTAAGCTTACCGTACGCGTACGGTAAAAAAAAATAAAAAAAAATAAAAGAATTAACAATCACATTTAATATATAAATTTAAGGACCCCCAAGGGAGAAAAAAACAATTGATATTTTGTAAAAAATGGCGAGGCGTGCACGGTACAAAATGCGAAACGTGGGCGCTCGGTGCACGAAGCGCACCGAGTGCCCACAGCGCGCGCACGGTGCGCGAAGCGCACCGTGCGCGCAAAATTAAAAATAAATACAACAATGTAAATTCCACGTAGATAGTTAGATCAGGTAACTATAACTTGCGCGACCGCCACTCTATCAAAAGGATGATGTCATCAGTGATCTCATGAGTGATGCCACTGACCATGTCATGAGTGATGTAATATGTGACGTCATGAGCAGTGGATTGCGGGCGCGCGAGTTATAGTTACCTGATCTAACTATAACGTGGAATTTCATTGTTTTTTTACGAGTGAAATGTACAGCTAACTATAACTTGTGTGAAACCTATGGTTTTTTAAGTGAATATATATATATATATATATATATGTATCCTTTACTTGGGTTGCGTTTCCTTTCCAGTTCGTTTGGTGGCACTTCTCGCGTCCCACACTCTGCTTTGCTCTCGTCCGCCCACGGGTCTGCCTCGGTCCGGAGATTACAACTCCCCTCGCTGTCCTCGGAGTAAGAGCTCCGTTCCTCCCACACCGGCCTCCTACACAAGTTGCCAGCCATCGCCACGATTACGCAGCAAAGAGGCTGTGTGGGTGGAAAGCAGCCCAGCCCAGTTGGAGAGCGGGCGCAAGCTCAGGCAGACCGAGAGAGAGCCGGGGGCCCGTCAGACGGTGGCTGTTTACGTGAGAGAGCCCCCGAAAGTGAGCCCCGACAGTTGGCATCCCCCCCACCCCGGAACTCCAGAGACTCGAAGCCTCATGCAGAAGACATCGTCCCACACTTCTGGCAGGGCAGGCGGCACGGAGGACGGCAAGCAGGCGTCAAAATCAAGGCGAGTCCGGGGCTGGGCGGGCTGGAGGGCATGGACCTGTGTTGTGGGTATTGCATGACCCTGACGGGTGGTCCTGAGCATCAGAGTGCGGCCATACCTTACGGGGAGTTGTTGGTTTGGAAGGAAAGGAATCCACACTCCGTGGACGCATCGTCCCCTTCCCACCCAGCTAAATGACCTTGATTTTTTTCCACAATAACTCTAGCAAGCCGATACAGCGTGCCATAAAGTTCCCGCACACTTAACTTCCGCATCAACGTCAGTTTACACCGTCTGTCGTATGAACTGAGGGATGTGGTAACAAAGGGGTGTTTTAGAAGCGAGGAGCGAGGCGTGTCTAAATAGCAAATAACTGAGCACGTGGGTGGGATTGCAGGAGGGTTGATTTTCTTTTTTTACTGCCCACACCACTTACGAGGCACCAAAGCGCCTCCGGGTGGTCGAGTCGAAGGCTGCTTCATTTACCTGAGAGTTTCAGGGGTGTTCATACCAACTTGACATCGTACAGGGAGCTTCTGGGTACAGTCAACACACCCCCTTATGTCCCCTCCTCCTCCAGGCCTTTTCACAGGCATGCCACCACGATGAACGGTGTCTAAGAACACCAAACTCTCTAGATACACCTATTCAGATGTTAAAAATGCAGACTTCTCGCATTTTCTGTGTCGTCTGCAAGCTGTGTTGGGCTGGGGGAGTGAAGTCCGTATGTAACGTCATCCGTGGAAATATCATTTGGGCCTCTAGTAAATGTTTCGCACAACAATTAATTGCAAGAAAGTGGGTTGCGTCATTTTCACGAATTTTTATTAATTGATCAGTCGATTCGAACTTGGCATGAATAAGTTAAAATGATCGCAATAATCAATTCTAGTGCAAGGTGAATGTGGCATTCTTAAAATATGTTTTGCAGAGTGCACGTTTTCCTCTTATTCTCTTTACGTGTACCCGAGAAAAGCTGGTCCTGCAGAAGGTTGTGAAAAGCTTTTTTAACACTTTTGGTGTCCGTTGGCAGTCAAAGATAATGTGGGTGATATTCCCGCTTGACTTTCCAAAAGGGCAAGTCACTTGGTATTGTAACTCACTTGGTTAATGTGTCTCGTGCATGAATCTATGACCTCTGACTTAGACTTTCCCTTGGGAAATATTCGTTTTGTTACAAGGTATCTCCCCCGTCAGAGCCCTCACTGCCGACAAACCCCCTGGCCTGTCCCTCGCACCAGCCAGGCCAGAGAGCCCCCACTTTGCCTTAAACCCCGAATCCACGTGGATATTCAGTTTTCCCTCTACCCCACCGCTGCACACAGGGACATCTTAAGGATTTTGGGGGCCCTGGGCCAAACGTATTTTAGTGGCCCCTTTTCAGAACAGCTTTGAATTTATGATCCATTTTAAGCACTTTCGTGCCCTTTTTGGTCAGGTCATCTCTGTGACACCCTCTTATTTTTAATATGTGAGGTCCTTTTTCGATCTAAATAAAAGAAGCTTTTTTATGGATGTTACATGAAACATTAACACACAATTTCTCTGCAAAATGTCTGTAATACTCTCACACATCACCCACATTAAAAATAATGAAAGGAAAGCTTACTTAAAAAAATCTTTTTAAGAATTTTTAAAAATCACCCAGGCAAGACTCTCTACAGAGAAGAGCTGGCTCTATCAGGGGCCCTGTGAAAGGCTGAATCCCTGGACCAGAGCCTACTTTGCCCATGCCTTAAAATGTCTCTGGCTGCACAGGGTCCCAGAGCAACAACTGCCCCCAACCCCGCACACATGGTTCCTCTGCTCGATTATCTGCCAAACCCTCTGTTCATGGGGTTTCACACACGTTATAGTTAGGAATTAGCATTAAAAAAACTTAAAATACCATAGGTTTCACACAGGTTATAGTTAGGTGGACATTTCACTCGTAAAAAACCAATGAAATTCCCCTGTTATTGTTAGTTCAGATAACTATAACTCGCGCGACCGCCACTCTATCACAAGGAAGATGTCATGAGTGATGCCATTGACCATGTCATGAGTGATGTAATGTGTGACGTCATGAGCAGTGGATTGCGGGCGTGCGAGTTATAGTTATCTGAACTAACTTTAACGGGGCAATTTCATTGGTTTTTTACGAGTGAAATGTCCACCTAACTATAACCTGTGTGAAACCTATGGTTTTTTAAGTGAATATATATATATAGACAAATACAACTGTTGTACAGAATATGCAGTCTATGTGCTGACGTGCACCTGCGGCTTACGCTATGTGGGTAGTGCGAAGCTGCAGGTGCATGTAAGAGTACTCCAGCACTTAAGAGCGATAGTTAACTCTGATCAGACATATCCTGTAGCAAGGCATTTTAAAGCTGAAGATAAACATTATCTTAAATGCCTTATCTATTATGTAATTGGGGCCATACCACCACTCATTAGAGGAGGTAATAGAGAAAAACTGCTTAAAAGACTAGAATCTAGAAGGATATTAGAACTGGACTCTAAGTCGCCTTTTGGTTTGAATAGCAGCGAAGAATTGCAGCATGTTTTATAAATGTACATAGACATTTTATTATTAATTTTTATGAAATTTTATAGAACGTATTTATATCTCAATGTTATATTTATGCTATATAACTACGGAAATGCATTGGGATTTGATCTGAGTGTGCAATACTGATCCATTAGCTAGGTATATTTAAATACTATTTACCTCTCTCGTGGTCTGAAACAAAACCTTTTAGTTTTCTCTATGTTCTAGGACGGGGAAAGGGAAAGTGTTAAAAAAGATGTAGCATATCCCATATATAAATGTATGCATGTTTACAAAAGGATTTAAGATGAATCTAATGGTCCAATGTAGTTCCACATTTCAAATTTTGTATCCTCTGTAAACAACATTCAACTCTATCATAATGTTTGTATCTGTTTTGTAACACATTTATAGGAAACAATAGGCACTTTGAGAACACAGGCACATTGCACTTTTTGGTAGCACTAAGCACTTTTGAAACTGTTCAAAAATAGACACACAACACTTTTATATTGAAGCTAAAATTTTTATTAATGATGGTTTGATGGAATAAGCATTTAAGCTGAAATAAGTTGATTACATAGAAGTGAGAGAAAAAGATTAAATCAAGTGATCTAAACGTGGATGCTTACCAATGTCTCACCACAAGCCTTATAAATCATTGGGTTATTGTTGATGGTATGACAATCTAATTATATGCACTATTCAGTTAGGCAATGTCATCACATACAAAGGCATTGGAAATGTGAGACAAGTATATTTATTTATTTTTGAATATATGTGTTTAATTTTTGATATATGTGTATATTTATATTTACATTTATATTTATATCAATATTGAAAAATGCCAATGAAAACATGAAACCATGTTTTATATTCTCAACAATTAAGGTTAATGGGATGTAGCATCAAACACCTTAAATTTTAGCCTCACAGTTAAAAAATCTGTTTTCTATGCTTACCAAGTGAACTTCTGTCAGGTGACACGTAGACACGATGGATTTAAAAGCAATGATTTGCTGCATTTCCTCATGTGATCAAGGTCATGTGTGGGGACCGAAACGGGTAATGGCGAGTTGATGCGAGCACAATAAAGAAGATTAATGCACTGATGTTGACAGAGTCTGTGCCCATTTATCCAAGCAAAGTGGAAGTGGTTGGGAAGTTGCGGTTGATATTCCGTTTATTTGGGCAAAAGATGCGTTTCGACTTCAAGCGGTCTTGTTCGCAGGTCTTGAGGTTGAAACGCATCTTTTGCCCGAATAAACAGAATATCAAACCACAACTGGAGGGGTTCGTTCTTTGCCCTACTCGGTAAGGATGGTGTTGAATAATAGGTGCGGCGGCGTGCGTCCATAACGAACCCTGACTCGCTTGGATGGGGCATCTTAAGGAACCTTCTTGCATTTGGATGGATATATATATATATATTATGCATTCTTTCTCCGAGAATAAAAACTAGCGTAGACCCAAATCCATGCTTCAGAATTCTTTATATGCCACCAAGCTAGTCTGCCATGATGCTTTTTGGCCGTCCCACAGCCTTGATCACATGACACGGCTCAAACTGTGATTGTCGGTTTTAAAGTGCTAGTGCTCAATTTACATGCAATAGACATAGACAACATACTGTTATTACATTGTAAAGAAGACCATTCTGCATTATATATATATATATATATATATATATGAATAAATATATAAATATATGTATGTAGATATCTACATTGCAAAAGAACATTATCCGAGTACCAATACATGATTACCCATATTGTGCATACAGATCCCTGTATAGCTCAATTGTGTGATGTTGCCTAGACCCTACAAGGACGGTATGTCCGTTTTAATAAATGCTTAAATGCTTGATAGAACTGCCAGTCCTAATGAGTCTGAATTTCAAGATGTCTGCAAAGGTGCACATACTAATATATATTCATTGAGTGTAGTGATGCCCTATAAATGAAAATAGAAAGTGCAATAATAAAAATAATAATAATAAGTGCTGTGTGCTCTATGTTACTGTACATCATATGTTGTTATTTTAAGTACAGCAGTATGTGTGTACATTAGTGATGTGCTAATGCACTTTGATTAGTTTATTGAGTTAAATAACTAGTAAGCATAACCATGAATTCCCATTGTATATGGGCTTAAAAATATTTCTTTAAATGGAATATGCTTATGGATGCAGATGTTATCGGGACCAAGGATAGTGGATATATATATATATATATATATATATATTATCTACTGGCGGTCGCCAGTAGATAGTTATAGTTAGGACCACGTTTCCATAGGAAATCCGCAACATTCTATTTGGAATAACTTTGGCGCCGGTCGAAACAGAAACAGGGTCCTAACTATAACTACCTACTGGCGACCGCCAGTAAGTAATCTATATATATTTATATATATATATATATATATATATATATATATATATATATATATATATATGAGCAACAAGAGACCTCTGAGCCCAGAGGTCAGGAGAACATGCACTCAAACGGAATCCACTCGTTTAGTTGCAGTTCGTTTTAATTCAAAATCAAATTCATCAGCAAAACAAGCCAAACAACACTGGCCCAACGCGTTTCGGTTCTTACTCGAACCTTGATCACGGGTTACCTACAAAATGACCAGACATCATTTATTTCTATTTTTGCCTTAACTTCCTGTTGCAAAATTGGCAAAGCATTCTGGTCATTGTAGTGCATTTGAATTGCACATTATGCTGGTGAATTACAAAAATACCAAATTTGTAAAATAACATATGGAGAAAAGAGGAAAATAGGGGATGAGTTTGTCATTAATACAATTCTTAACAACGCACTTTCACAAATGTCAATGTCCAATTATTGTGATGATTTGGGAACTCAGCTTTTGAATTCGAGATACCATTAAACCTGCAGTTCTGGATTTTAAATACCCTCTAGTGGGTATATCAAAGGCATGGCATACACACAGTATTTTAAGGCTGCATTGACCCTCAAGTCCGAAATCGAACACAGGGTTCTATACATGACCATGGAATCACATCCCTCTAGTGGGTGTTGAGACATTGTGCATTTTAGATATGCCGAAATTGGCTGATTGGACCCATGTGTACAAAATTAATATAATAGCTAAATACTATTGAAGCCTTGTACTACTATGCCATGCATGGATTACAACTGCAAAAAAAAAAAAACCCTGCAAAAAAAACTTTTGTATTACGGTCATTCTTGAAAATGGTTTATAACCATCAAATGAGTTCACAAATGTACAAAAAGTTACTCATCCTGATTTAAGCCATAAGGAGTCAGAGTTCTGAATGAGACAATTTGCTTAGACTCCTTTTGACGGAGAAGTTTTTCTCGGTTGCCTCCGCGTTCCAAATATGGCACTTGTTCAATGGCGTAGTAACGAAGCAGTTCCCATTTGCTTTCATGCATGCTTTCCATGTGCTTAGCGATTGCATTAGAGCGATCTAAGTTCACAGTGGCTCTAATGTGTTCCAGGATTCCTTTTTTGATTTCACAGATTGTACTGCCTATATACTTCAACTTGCATGGACATTCCACCACATACACCACATATTTGCTTTTACAGGAGATATGTTGTTGAATTTTCCATTTTTCGCCTTTTCTGCCCGCAACCTCTTTTTTCGGGATGCCAATTTTGCATGCTTTGCAATTCTTACATGGCCAAAAACCCTCAATGTTAGTCCATGGTTTCTGTGGTTTGGATTTGAAATGACTGCGAGTCAGTTTGTCACTTAAATTAGGTGCTCTCCTGTAAGTGACGTTAGGGTGATCCCCTAT
This sequence comes from Triturus cristatus, assembly GCF_964204655.1. NCBI lineage: Eukaryota > Metazoa > Chordata > Amphibia > Caudata > Salamandridae > Triturus > Triturus cristatus. Next base: position 781,889,360 of record NC_140589.1, read on the forward strand.
GAGGTCTGCAATGGTGGTGTCTAGTTTTAGGATGCCCCAATGTTTTTTCAAGATGTGAACCAGATCACTGGTTTCAGTGGAATAAGTTGTTATAAGGCGTATTTTTGTGAAGTCTTTCTGGTTCGTCTTTTGTTTATTTTTAAGTATCTCTGTCCGATTTCTTTGTTTTGCCTTTTTTAGACTTGTTTGAATTATCCTGCCAGGGTATTTTCTTTTTTCAAATCTAACTTTCATTGCTCTGCTGTGGTTTTCAAATTTGTTATCTGCGGAGCAGTTCCTGCGTGGTCTTAAAAATTCCCCATAAGGGATGTTCCATTTTTGATTTATGGGATGGAAACTGTCTGCATGAAGGACTGAGTTTGTGGCTGTTTGTTTTCTAAAAAGGGTGGTTTGTATTGTGTTGTTTTGCACATATATTTCAATGTCAAGAAATGAGATTTTATTTGAACTTATCTCATAAGTGAATTGCAAGTGAGTTTCATTGTTGTTCAAGATTTGGAAATATGTTGCAAATTCTTCATTAATGCCATCCCATATTATAAACAAATCGTCGATGAAGCGCCACCATGCGATAATTTTTTGCACATGTTTGTCGTTTTCACAGTTCCATGCGATTTTCTGTTCAAACCACCCCATTACAAGATTTGCAAAATTTGGAGAAAAGGAAAAGCCCATGGCTGTACCCTTCATTTGTTGGTAATGTTTTTTGTTGAAGGTGAAGATGTTATTTTGCAAACACAGAGTAATCATTTGTAGCAACATGGTGTTGTGCTGTTTATATTGGATATTTCTTTTGCCTAAAAAGAAGCTGCATGCTTTTAGGCGTATGTCATGTTCTATACTTGTGTATAGAGAGACTACGTCCATTGACACAAGTTTATATTGCTGGTTCCAAGGTATTCCTTCAAGTTTCTGAAGGAGATCAGTTGTGTCTCTGAGGTAGCTAGTGAGATCTTTTACAATGGGAGCTAGGAAGTAATCAATATAGTTAGAGATGGGTTCCATGATTGAACCATTGGCAGAGATGATAGGTCTGCCGGGTGGTCTGATTAAGCGTTTGTGCACTTTAGGTTAGAAGTAAATTGTAGCTTTAATAGGATGTGACACTGTTAAATATTTTCTCTCCTTTTCGTCTATCAGACCCTCGTTAAACCAATCATTGAGATGTTTATTGATATTATTTTCAATTTCTTTAGTTGGATTGGTATTGAGTTCTTTGTAACATGATTCATCTTGCAACTGATAGTTAGCTTCCCATATGTAGTCTACTTTATTTTGGATTACAACGTTACCGCCTTTATCCGCGGGTTTGATTTCAATTGTTGAATCCTGTTGTAGATTTTTTAGCGCTTGTCTTTCTGAAGGCAAAAGATTGTCCTTTACTTTGCGTTGATTAAGATTATATAGATCATGTATGATTGTTTCATGGAACAAATCAATCTTATTGCCAGGTGGTAAAGTGGGATAGAAATAGGATTTCGGTTTCTTGCCGCTTATTCCGGCTCCTAAAGGTGGAAGTATTTCTCCCAGATTTTCACTCGGGTCTGCTGGTTCTTCTTCACCCCTGGGTATGAGGGTGACCAGGGCTTGTTCGTCTTCAACTAGTAGCTCTGAAAGGCGTGGCAATTTTCTCCTGGGTGGGTCTGGTTTTTTCCGCAAATATTTTGACCAGTTTAATTTTGCGGATGTATTTATAGAGATCGATGCGTGTTTGGGCAATGTCAATGTGTATTTTAGGGCAAAAATTGAGACCTTTCTTTAGAAGTTCTTCCTCTGAATTCGTTAGATGGCGGTTAGAGAGGTTGATGACATTTAACTCCTGAGAATCACTGCTGTGATCAATTTCTTCTTGTTGTGTAGATGTTACTAGGTCCGTTTTGTCCTGCCCCGGGTTTCCATTAAAGCATCGTTGCCTCCCTTGCCCTCTTTTGCCTCGCCTTGTTTTCCTCTTCCTCCTCTGCCCTGTCCTCTGCCCCTTCCTCTTCCTCTCCCATGGCCTGGTGGTCTTGTCTTTTCCCAATTTTGTTGTTGCAGGGCCAGGCGCATTTCGGTTAAAAAAGGAATTTTAGTACTTGTTGCTGGGGTTGGTTGGGGAGCATGGACGCTTTCATTTTCACTTAAATCTGTGCTTGCCAGAGATTCAAAACTGGAAGATTGTATACTGGCTGCTTCTAGTTGTTCCTTGCTTCTTTGTTGTTCATATTTCCTAGAGAAAGTGAAGATACGTCCTTCTTCAAAATCGAGTTTATCCCTCTGGAATTTAAATTGCTTGCGTTGTTTTACGCGGTCTTCATGTTTTTCCAGATTTTTGGTGATTTCTTCTTTTAATTTTTGATGTTCTTCGGATAGGGTAAGTTTGTCTAAGGAATCTTCGATTTCACTCAATTCTTTTTGTATATCGTTAAGTGCTTTTTATGTGTGCTTAATGAGGATCGTTATGAGGCCCATTGAGGAGCCCAGAAGATGTTCACCCCATTCTTGCAGTAGTTCACTACTAGTATCTTGATGGCTGGGCATTAATGTAAGACATAGTCCTCGAGGTATTCTCTTGACTTCCACGTATTTTTTTAGGGTGATCACTTCCCACCATTTGTTAATTTCTTTTCTCGACAATCTTTCCCAGTATCTGAGGATCTCTTTATTATCATTTGTAGCATTTATGTTTAATTTGCCTTTGGGTTGGTATGTTGTTGACATGCTTTCAAATACTTGTGCTACCTCAGCATTGCGTTTGGCTTCTCTTTCCTCCATAGTTGTTGTTCTGGCTTGTTTGTATGCTGTTTTTAGAAATAATGGTTGCTTTGGAATCCGAGTTCTCACTCATATATGGATGCGAATAGTGATGTAAAATCAATGTCATTAAATCACTTGTAATCAATGAAACAGTTCGTATTGATTGAATCAGGTGGGTTTGATGTTATTGTCTATTGGCAATCTCATATGAGACGTTTATATATCGTAATTGTTACACTGTGGCCCAACTCAGTTTTGCCTTGACATTATTCTTTACACCGTAACTTTATGCACGATATAACTTTGTGAGAGCTCCATGTACCGCTATGAGTGCCGTATGCAGAGAAAAAAAAAAAAGCAATGAACAATATACTGTTGCCGCGTCTTACCTCGAAACAGACAGGCTTCACTGTATCCTGCGTCCCTCCGGCTGCAAGGTAAAGTTTTCACCGTCCGTTTGTCAGAGGTGCGCGTACAAAGTTTCCATATTCCTGTATCACTCAGCACTCGATCCGCGGTGGCTGCCGGCTCTCTGGTTTACGTAAATCCTGTGATGCCCTTGGTTGAGGGTCGGCGCTCTTTGGTCGGGGCGGTGCGTAGTTCGCCCGGTAGGGCAACCGGTACAAATGAGCAACAAGAGACCTCTGAGCCCAGAGGTCAGGAGAACACGCACTCAAACGCAGGAACTGCTCCGCAGATAACGAATTTGAAAACCACAGCAGAGCAATGAAAGTTAGATTTGAAAAAAGAAAATACCCTGGCAGGATAATTCAAACAAGTCTAAAAAAGGCAAAACAAAGAAATCGGACAGAGATACTTAAAAATAAACAAAAGACGAACCAGAAAGACTTCACAAAAATACACCTTATAACAACTTATTCCACTGAAACCAGTGATCTGGTTCACATCTTGAAAAATCATTGGAGCATCCTAAAACTAGACACCACCATTGCAGACCTCATAGGGGATCACCCTAACGTCACTTACAGGAGAGCACCTAATTTAAGTGACAAGCTGACTCGCAGTCATTTCAAATCCAAACCACAGAAACCACGGACTAACATCGAGGGTTTTTGGCCAAGTAAGAATTGCAAAGCATGCAAAATTGGCATCCCGAAAAAAGAGGTTGCGGGCAGAAAAGGCGAAAAATGGAAAATTCAACAACATATCTCCTGTAAAAGCAAATATGTGGTGTATGTGGTGGAATGTCCATGCAAGTTGAAGTATATAGGCAGTACAATCTGTGAAATCAAAAAAAGAATCCTGGAACACATTAGAGCCACTGTGAACTTAGATCGCTCTAATGCAATCGCTAAGCACATGGAAAGCATGCATGAAAGCAAATGGGAACTGCTTCGTTACTACGCCATTGAACAAGTGCCATATTTGGAACGCGGAGGCAACCGAGAAAAACTTCTCCGTCAAAAGGAGTCTAAGCACATTGTCTCATTCAGAACTCTGACTCCTTATGGCATAAATCAGGATGAGGAACTTTTTGTACATTTGTGAACTCATTTGATGGTTATAAACCATTTTCAAGAATTACCGTAATACAAAAGTTTTTTTTGCAGGTTTTTTTTTTTTTGCAGTTGTAATCCATGCATGGCATAGTAGTACAAGGCTTCAATAGTATTTAGCTATTATATTAATTTTTTACACATGGGTCCAATCAGCCAATTTCGGCATATCTAAAATGCACAATGTCTCAACACCCACTAGAGGGATGTGATTCCATGGTCATGTATAGAACCCTGTGTTCGATTTCGGACTTGAGGGTCAATGCAGCCTTAAAATACTGTGTGTATGCCATGCCTTTGATATACCCACTAGAGGGTATTTAAAATCCAGAACTGCAGGTTTAATGGTATCTCGAATTCAAAAGCTGAGTTCCCAAATCATCCCAATAATTGGACATTGACATTTGTGAAAGTGCGTTGTTAAGAATTGTATTAATGACAAACTCATCCCCTATTTTCCTCTTTTCTCCATATGTTATTTTACAAATTTGGTATTTTTGTAATTCACCAGCATAATGTGCAATTCAAATGCACTACAATGACCAGAATGCTTTGCCAATTTTGCAACAGGAAGTTAAGGCAAAAATAGAAATAAATGATGTCTGGTCATTTTGTAGGTAACCCGTGATCAAGGTTCGAGTAAGAACCGAAACGCGTTGGGCCAGTGTTGTTTGGCTTGTTTTGCTGATGAATTTGATTTTGAATTAAAACGAACTGCAACTAAAAGAGTGGATTCCGTTTGAGTGCGTGTTCTCCTGACCTCTGGGCTCAGAGGTCTCTTGTTACTCATTTGTACCGGTTGCCCTACCGGGCGAACTACGCACCCCCCCGACCAAAGAGCGCCGACCCTCAACCAAGGGCATCACAGGATATATATATATATATATATATATATATATATATATATATATATATATATATATATATATATATATATATATATGTATATCCAGGCTCGTTGGAGTGACCACAGGGCAAGCAGCACTCGAACACGACACTCTTTTCCCCAGTAAAAGCATTTATTTGGTATGCACAGCTTCGCTTCTCAGTCTATTAGCATACGACTGCCACCTGACGCGTTTCGTAGTTCACTTCCTCAGAGGCACCGCAGTCGAAGGAAGCAAGCCGGGCCACATCCTCCTTTTTAATCCAATCGTCCGCTGATATGCAGCTGCTCTGGATGAGACAAAACGCAATGATTAATGGGAGATGTAGTCCGTAATTACTTGTCCATAGATGGTTGCTTCCTCAATAATTGCAAGTTCATAGCTCTACATTGAGCCCCAAGGAGTGAAGCCGCGCTCAATCCATGCGCCGTGCTCCACATTGAGCCCCGTACTTCGGAACTCGTGGCCCCCTTCACATGGGGTGGTGCTCGCTCAGCGGCTGGCCTGCCGCTTGTTATATCCAGGCTCGTTGGGGTGACCACAAGGCAAGCAGCACTCGAACACGACACTCTTTTCCCCAGTAAAAGCATTTATTTGGTATGCACAGCTTCGCTTCTCAGTCTATTAGCATACGACTGCCACCTGACGCGTTTCGTAGTTCACTTCCTCAGAGGCACCGCAGTCGAAGGAAGCAAGCCAGGCCACATCCTCCTTTTTAATCCAATCGTCCGCTGATATGCAGCTGCTCTGGATGAGACAAAACGCAATGATTAATGGGAGATGTAGTCCGTAATTACTTGTCCATAGATGGTTGCTTCCTCAATAATTGCAAGTTCATAGCTCTACATTGAGCCCCAAGGAGTGAAGCCGCGCTCAATCCATGCGCCGTGCTCCACATTGAGCCCCGTACTTCGGAACTCGTGGCCCCCTTCACATGGGGTGGTGCTCGCTCAGCGGCTGGCCTGCCGCTTGTTATATCCAGGCTCGTTGGGGTGACCACAAGGCAAGCAGCACTCGAACACGACACTCTTTTCCCCAGTAAAAGCATTTATTTGGTATGCACAGCTTCGCTTCTCAGTCTATTAGCATACGACTGCCACCTGACGCGTTTCGTAGTTCACTTCCTCAGAGGCACCGCAGTCGAAGGAAGCAAGCCAGGCCACATCCTCCTTTTTAATCCAATCGTCCGCTGATATGCAGCTGCTCTGGATGAGACAAAACGCAATGATTAATGGGAGATGTAGTCCGTAATTACTTGTCCATAGATGGTTGCTTCCTCAATAATTGCAAGTTCATAGCTCTACATTGAGCCCCAAGGAGTGAAGCCGCGCTCAATCCATGCGCCGTGCTCCACATTGAGCCCCGTACTTCGGAACTCGTGGCCCCCTTCACATGGGGTGGTGCTCGCTCAGCGGCTGGCCTGCCGCTTGTTATATCCAGGCTCGTTGGGGTGACCACAAGGCAAGCAGCACTCGAACACGACACTCTTTTCCCCAGTAAAAGCATTTATTTGGTATGCACAGCTTCGCTTCTCAGTCTATATATATATATATATATATATATAATCTACTGGCGGTCGCCAGTAGATAGGTATAGATAGGACCTATTTTCCATAGCAAATCCGCAACATTCTATTGGGAATAACTTTGGCGCTGGTTGACGAATCTTTGTGAAATTTTCCAAACTTTTGGCCAGTTCCGCTCCGCTCCTACCCTGAAAGTTTCGTGGTGATTTGTCAACCGGGGGCCGAGAAAAAGGGGGGTCCCAAAATGCGTTTTCCACATGCAATTTCCCATAGTATCTGTTGTCGCAGCTACAGCCCGAACTGCTGAACGGAATGACACCAAATTTGGCAAAGAGGTAGTCCTCAGTTCAGACTCGTGCCTTTTGCATAAATGGTGTGAATCTGTTCAGTAGTTCCTGAGAAAATTAGAGTTAAAAGTACATATATATCTATGGCCGGGGAGGATCCGCGCACCCTATGCGCACCCTGAGCGCACCCTCCCCGAACCGAGCGCGCACCCTCACGATCGCACGATGAATGCTAATTGGCTGTTGAGTGTCTGTCTACATTCGAAACCAGGTACTGTTGGTTGCCATTTTCTGCCTCGGGTGAATTTCTCTGGTTATATATGAGTCAAATGTCCAACTAACTATAACGTCTCTGAAACCTGTTTTTTTCTGTGAATTTCTAAGGTTTATTTAAATGCTAATTTCTAACTGTAACGTCCCTGAAACCTATGTTTTTTTCAGCGAATTTCTAAGATTTTTTAAATGCAAATTTATAACTATAACATCTGTAAAACCTATGGTTTTTTCAGTGAATTTCAAAGGTTTTTTAAATATCGAACTACTATTGTGCTATTTGTCATTACTACTGTTTTTTCTAACTTTTCAACTACATAAAATAAACTGCACAACTACTATGTACTCCTATATATTTCACAAATTACAGTGAGTTTTTAAATAATACAAAATAATTTAACATTCAAAAAACAATTTTCTCCCTTTTTTTGCTGTCATCACCGACTACTTAACTTCACTATTCACAGTGATGTCAGAGTAGTTTCATCATAAACAGCAGGGAAAAAAACAATCAACTAGATTGTTAAACAAACCAAATCCCTAATTCTCACAAATATAATACAAAATCAACACAAATAACACATCCAATACTATTTCCAATCTTCAAATCTTACCTTTACTTCATAGTTTCTGTGAACCTTTTCCCAATACACCAAATAATGTATCAAAAATTTTGCTTTGAAAGCATCCAGTATGAATTCCTTAAAGTATCTTTACACCTTACCACAAAGCCCAATGCTGTATCTAAAATCTTTGTTTCAGAAATATCAAGTATGAGTTGGGTAATTGATAAGGCAATCTTGGTTATATTTCCAAATGTGTATCATTGCAGTGACTCCAACCATTATTACACTTTAAATAAACTGTATAATGTCCACTTGTGGTAGTACTTCCGGCATCTAAAACAATAGCAACTGTTGTAAAAGTTCTTCCAGAAATAGATACTTCACTCGCAACAACATTTTTAATTTTAATTTTGGTTTCCAATTTTCTTCCATTTGGTCTACAGCGTTGTAGCATTATAATCAAATATTTTCCATATATTTGTAGGCATAATGTAGATAGCATTGTTGATTTACAAGGAGAACAGATAATCTCATGATCTGCTTCTTTTAGTAATTTGGAAAATGGTACAGATTTGCAGTCAGGTATTGTCAAATATAGAAATCGTTCTCTGTCAACTATAGTGCTTGAAGTTAACGAACACTGTTTACATTTATGTTCCCATTTGTAACTGAGTCCAAATAAACTCTCAATCTGAATTCCTTCATCTTCTAGTACTCCAAGCATAACCATCAGAAATTATTGTGCATCTTGCTGTGTATTAGCACTGAACGTTAAAGATCCAGTACACGTATCCAACAGTTGGCGAATACCAGAAGCAGAATGAATCTTACGTCTATCAGTTCTCAATTCTTGAAATAAAGTGTAGAGTGCAGAACATACAGTTTTTTCCTGACTTTCCATAATTTCACCACAAACATCTTCAAGATAAAATATAACATTTAGAATGGCATTACCATAGCAGTTGACACCAGAAGCATTTTCTAATTGGTATCCAACAACATCATCACTAGTTTTTATTTTCTGCTTCTTTACATCTTTTCTTTTCTGTTGATTTTATTTCTGCTTTTCAACCATAGTTAACTCTTCAACATATTTGCATTTTGAACACACAACACGTTTCTCATAAATAGGATCTTCACCTAAATGGGGAGCATAAAGCCTTCTCAAAAGATTATATTCTCTTACACAATTAACATCAGCACTAACCTTGTTCTCATCAAAATCAATTAAATACAAACCAGACAACGTTCTAACTCAAGATAATGCAACATATACCATTCCCTCTTTAAACACAGTTTTCCAACTTTACCAAAGCATTATCTACACTTATACCTTGTGATTTGTGAATAGTTATTGCATATGCTAAACAGAAGGGAAACTGTTTTCTACGATCATACAAGTCTTTTACAAGCAAATAACATGCGGCAGAAATTGCAATCTGTCTTACCTCTGCAATTTGATCAAATGTAAGTTTCAAAAATTCAATTCCATTTCTATATTTCACAAAATCAACAACTTTCCCCATTGCTCCATTCACTAAACCTTCTTCTACATTCAGATTATGCTTCAAAATTACCCGACAGTTTAAACATACATCTACATTTTTTTCAAAGCCAGCAGTTTTTGATACAGACTTTTCCAAAGAATTCAATTTAGTCTCTAGTTTTTCTGAAAGAACAATTGTTATTGCTTGATGCTCTATTTTATCAATAGCTTCAATGTGAACTATTTCTTGATTTTCCAATTTCATAAGCTCTCTATTAAATGTATAACACTCTTCCACTGTAGGCATTGAGCAAACTATAGACTTTTTTTGCTTTCATTTTCCTGTACATTACTTCTGCTGGTGCGTTTTTATTTTTAAACAAGTTCTTTAGTAGACGACTATGAAAAGTTTGTTTACCATGTTTGCTTAGAACACCAATTCTTACATCTTTTAGAATATTTCCATAATCTCCATCTCTTGCTTGTCGCATATTCTGAGTGAGTTCTTTATATTCAAAATGTAACCACAGATTCACATTTCCAATACTTCCCTAAGATTTCTTAGTGTCTTCATGTAGAAGAGTTTTAAACACTGGTTCTCCTTTTACAGGGGTTAGTTGTAGCAGATCTCCAAATACAATGAAATGTTTTCAACCAAAGAGAATGTCGTAATCTGTTTTTAATACCTGTTGCATTCTTAAGTGTGCAAAAGCAAGCATTAAGTTTAAGACCATGCTCACCTCATCAATAATTAAAAGTTTAATTTTCTTCAGCCCTCTTGACACTTCATAAGAAGCTTCTCCAGACAACTTCTGATATTCTAATTGATTACCATGCTCCACTGGTAACATCAATAATCTATGCAAAGTAACTCCTTTAACATTGTGTGCAGCTAATCCAGTTGGAGCTGTTATCACACAACATAAATGTGAACCAGTAGTTTTTTAAGATAACTGGTCAAAACTTTAATTTAAAAACTTTTACCTGTCCCAGCTTGACCACTGATGTACATCAGAAGAGGTTTAAAAGACGAACACAGACATTCTTTTTTTTATGCAACAAACCATGTTCTATCCATTCTCTCACTTGCACATATATTTCTTTCTATTCAACATTTTCTTGTTCTTCTAACTTTTCCAATGTTATATTCTCCTTGTGTGCTTGTTGCATTGCAATTTTGACTTCATGCATAGCAATCGCTGCTTCATTTTCCAGCATTGGTTGTCCAAGAGGATCTTGACTACATGGACCACTACTTTGACTATCTTGAGAACTTTCATGAGCTATTTCAGCTATAATAGTCTTTTCCTGTTGAACTTCATCATTCAACATTTTTAAATACGTAGGGAAAATTGGACATCAAATGCTATCTTATAAGCATTAAAAGAATCTTCGTAGCAGTCAAACTCTTTAAGTAATTCACTTTCGCTACACCATGGTTTAAACAGCTGCAGAAGTGCTAAATAGTAAAAGTCTCACTTATCTGGAGTTTCACAACTAAGTTTCTTGTGGTTTATACGATTACCCTTTGCATGTTTTACTAAACAACCATGACATCCAACTACTGCAAACTTTCCTTCTTTTAAATTCTCTTCAACATTTCTTTTGAAGCTGTAATGTTGAAGTATTTCATACAGACATAGCTGTTCGAGATGTTTTGACTCCTTTTCAGATAGTATGTGACCAACATATTAGTTTTAAGAATGTCTGTATTATCTGGCTAATTTGCTGCTAATTGTTCAATTTCTTCCAATGATTTCAACACTCTATTTCGTTTGCAGGCAAGACCTAAACTTACCCAAATGATTCCTCGTGACTTTGAATATAAACTTGAAGAACACAAGCGGTCTGAACATTCATACGATCCAATTTCTCGGTGGGAAAGCATTTTCAAACTAAAGATGTACAATTTTTTGCTAAGACTATTCTCTTGTACAATTTCTTCCCACATTTGTTTCATCTCTGTTTTTTCAGATTTGTTATGTACGATGTAACATACCGTGCAACAGCAATTGATTTATCCGTAACATACTGGATGTACATGTTCGCATTCCACATTTTTAAAATGACTGGATTGTAGTCATTGATATACTTTGACACTTCTTTTCTTTTTAAGTTGTAGGTATTCTTTGGAGATTTCTGAGTTATTGTGTGCCTCACAGAAGAAAAACAAGAATTTACTCTTCCTTTACAAATGACTGGATGGGGAAAACCAAACCGACATTTGGTTTAAAACTTTCCTTTAGACTTGTATTTGCTTCTGCAGTACTTTCCACAATGGTGACTTTGGAAATGTAAAACTTGCTGTCTCAAGCTTCTATCTCCTCCTTCTCTTGGAATCTCACATGTCACATACTGTTCGATGAAAGACAATCCTGTTTCATCAGAATCAGTTCCAAATTTAGGTGCATCCTTGACCCATAGTAGCATATGTATATGAGGTGCACCTCTTGCTTGGTACTCCTTTCTCCAAAAGAAATTGGTAACTTCTCCAAGAGGTGGATTCTTTTTATTACAGATAAAAGACATCATACCTTGAAACTTATGATTAAAGTATCTGCACATTATTTACAGGATCCAATGAACACAGTTCACCAGGAGTCTTTATTTCAACATTTTTTATATTAGAATTCACTTCTCTTAAAAACTCAAACAAATCTTCCCATGCATACTCTGCACAGCTAAGTGTGACAACCCATGTTGGTGTACCTAAGTTCCGCAACATACACTTGAGTTCTCCATGACAACGATACCAATACTCATTTGTTCCACATTGACATGCCATAAAATTGATTAACTGTGCTTCTAAATTGTTTCTTGAACTTTCTCCACAAATTCTTTCGCAGAAAGAAGTGATTCATGAACTCCAGTTTTAAGTATATGATTCAATGCATACGAGAGAGGAGACAGATCACTTTAAAAAAAAATGAAATATCTATGGAATGCACTGTCGAAATCTAGGATCTTCAGAATATAATCTTCTTGACCGATATTCTGAAGCTGCAATCCGTACAGGTTGGTCATCATATCGTCCACCTTCTCCAGTAGGAAACAACTGTGGAAAACAACAAGCTTCTAAGCTTTTCTCTCATACACTCATTGGAGTTCCCTGTGTTTTTTTCATTTGAAATAACTCAATGCTTCTTCCTATCACTTCTTTTGAATGCAAAGGACATATTGTATAATGTTCATAAATCTCTTCAGTCCTTAACTTGTCCACTCTCTCTATTTGACCACTTGAAATTTCAAAATCATCTTCTAAACGTATTACCTGTTCATCCACATTTACATTTTTGTAATAAATATTGTTCTCTATAAGATATAAGGTAGCCTCTTCAACTTTATTAACATCCACAAATTCTTGCCATATTTTCCGACTCTTTGTGGGTACACTATTTACTAAAATAACTACTGCCGCATCTTCCTCTTTCTCTCCAGCAATAGTTTCAATGTTTTTCTTAAAATCCAAAGGTAAGTACACCACTCTTCCTTCCAGCCCACTTTGCAAGTCTGTTGGTGGCAGTTTACCTGTTTTAGGCTCCATCCGAATTATAGTTTGAAAAGGATGAACAGATTGAATTAGAACCGACTCATATGTATTCAATTTGGCCAGGTCCTGCAGAATAGCTACTAACTCCAACTTATTATGCACTGCTCTAGCAGGCATTCTGTTCTCTTTTAATTTGTTTTAACAAATATTTACATATACGTTGATCGCTACCTAACTCAAATCGACCTTCAACAAACAAGTAAGTTGCAAATTCTTCCCACTTACCATTGTTCTCCTTTTCACTTTTCAAATACAAATCAACATTCCTACTTTGACTTTTATAATGAGTACGTCGACAACAAACACAAACATAGTTTGGTATTTAAGAGCACACTACATTAAACTTTCCAATTTCTTCTTCAAACTGATCAGTGCTAATCACTTTCTCATCTCCTCCAACATCTGTAATTGTCAAACTTTCACTTTCTATGAACTGCTCTTCTGAACCAAAATATCGCATTTCAATATCATCACACTTTTTTTGAACATCTGATAAAGAACCATATAAAAGACTTTCATTCAGTTCACTTAAACTTAATGCAGGACTTTTTACAAAGTACAGTTTCTTTACAAAGTTCCGCATTTCTGAATGGTGTACTGCTAACATCCTCAAATTATGAAAAACACTTTTACAAACTTTTCTTGAAAGATAAGCCAGAGACTGCCCATACTTCTCAGTATATTTTCTTACATTACATGGATCTAGTCCTTGTAACAACTTAATCTTCTGTTTTATACTTTTCTGAGTATATTCTCGTAGCAAATTTCGCATCATATCAATGGATTCCTGTCGAATATTTCAAATACTACTACAAGTCCACTTATACACATGAGCTTGTGGACGTTTTCCTTGAACTTCTTCAGCTATTAACTCTTCTGCATTTTTACCATCCATTTCCTCCTTTGGAAGAGGAACACCATCCTGAACTTCGTAGCAACGACCTCCAGTATCAACTGCAAATGATAAACTATTTTCCTGGAAGTAACTTTCCTCATTAAAAAAAGGCTCAGTACTAGAAGTATGTCTCCAATGTCCACTAAAGATTTTACAAAAGTTGGTTCTGTTCACAAGTCTTTTTTTCTACTTTTGTCTTTCAATACTTTGACTATTTTATCCAATACTTTCATTGACTTTAAAATCAAAATGAACAATTTCTGTTTCAAATTGAAAGCAGTATCCACTATACTTTCAATACGCTGCTTCTCTTTAATTGGAACATTCTTCTTTTATATTTGCAGCATGTTTTCAATAAATTCTGAATCACTCTAGATTGAAAAAGTCTCTGACGAATTTCTTGAAATTGTTTTTTTCTCCGAGTACCAGATACTATTTTTTTATCATCTTTCCTTTTACTCGTATTTGAAATTGAACTCTGCTTCACCTTACTTGAAAAATTCTTCTTTTTGCTTTGTGTGATGTTTTTCTCATGAAATGTTCGTAATATTTTTTTCAAAAATTGTCTTTTGCTTTTACTCAAACAAACAATTTCTCTACTACTCGCATTTTTTTCTACTTCAAGATTTTTCCTTTTCGTCAAATATATATTTTTCCTCTCTTTTCTTTTTTCTTCACTTCTTCTAGGCATTTCCAAATTTCAATCCAAACGAAATAATTTTCTGAAAAACAAAAAATAGATTAAATTATATTTCACATTTCTTCAATATGTTAAAATAATACCATACAATTGCAAAACCCAGTGCTGCAACGTGATGGAGCACGACAGATGAGCACTAGGATGACAAGTAATGCCATAGAACATACAGCAATTATTTATTTAATTATTTACATACTCCTTTACAATTTATATATAACTGCACTACCTCATACTTTTCACCTCTCCGCCACACCTCAGCACCCCGCACCACTTTCTCTGCAACCCACTGCATACAACTTTATAAATAGTATTTTTTAAATTTTTTATCTATGTATTTAGAATGATATTATCAACCAAACAGCACACATAAACATTTCCATTATTACCTAACAATTTTATCAACAACATACACTGCACCCAGCGCTTTAACTGGAGGGGGTGTCTGTGGGGATGCATGTGACCACAAGCACTTTATTTTTGGGAGCCTCGAAACGGGTCTTTATAGGGCTCTATTTTCTGACCTCACAAACGTAATCCGTTTTTCTTTTCTTTATTGCACTGCAGTGAGGCTGTGAGAGCATGCACATTGCTCACTACTTAGAAGTACATACATCATGCCAAGTGACTCGCATTGTAGGAGAAGGGAAATCCTTTAAAGAGAGCCATTTTCTCTCAGTATTTCCCTTCTCTTTTTGCAATAAACCAGCAACATCATTGTGGCGTGATTAGCAGTCAGACCACCAGGCGTGCAACGCCCATTGCCCCGGATTCTCTGACACAGCTTCCCGGGCGCACACACAGAGCCGCACCCGAGTACTTCACCTTTTCTTCAAAACAACATTTTATTGTAAAGGAGACTCTGTTCTTTTTCACACCTTTTTACAAACCCCTACATGCCCACTCTGCCTATTGCTGAAAGAATTAGGCTCCCCCAAAATTTCCCTCTGGTTGCGCCTCTGCAAACAGCCCCAACAAGGCAACTCCAGCACGAACTGGCTTTCACCTTACACACGGTCTTGTTTTAGTGCTACGAAAACACACACTTTGCCTGCCTCACTAAGTTCTCACACCCTCTCTTTAATATGAACAAAAAAACTTTTCAATTTCTTTTATATTCCTATACTGTACTTCACATGAAAATATAGAACTCAAGGTTCCCACCACCCCAAATTAGCTCTCTGGTATACTTTCTCAAATATAAGAAGTACAGGTATTCAGTATCTGTCAGTCACGGTCACTTTAAAACAGTGTACCTATAAACAATTCGACAAAACATTATGTTTCTAAATTAACGTATTACACTTAAAAGCTCCTTTACATTTCTTTCGCTAGATGTACCTTTTTTTAAAACACCACCAGAGAAGGGTGTTGAAGTATGCTCCACAAAGAGTAACTCAAAGCTTTGTTATTCTTTATTAAAAAATCTGTCTGTCAATGCTTTTTGCAAGCCTTTTCAACGCCTTAAGATGGTAGCTGGATGAGTATAATATGTCGTATTTAAGATCGGTGGCGGACGATGCACGTAAATAAGAATGAATAATTGAATAAAGGCCGAGTGGATGCATACCCAGATGCATCAATGGATAGATACATAGATCAATGTATCAATGTATGGATGGATGGAAGGATGAACAAATGCAAAGACCAGTACTTACAATAGACGGGTGGGCTGATAAATGCTTAGGATTGATTCTGGGACAGATATATCTATGCATATATAGGTGTATCGCTGCATGAATGGCACAGTGCTTACTATAGGCGAGTGCGCTCATAGATGTTTAAGATAAGCGGACAAACAGATTTATGTATATATATATAAGTAGGAATATATGCATCAATTAAAAGATGGTTGAATGCCGCAGTGTTTAGGATGCATGGATACTGAGCTTTAATTGGGCCGGGTCTGGGGACCAGCACTTATTTTCAGGCAGCCTCCAAACGACTCTCTATCAGGCTCTAGTTTCGGCCCTCTTAAAGATAGTCAATTATTTTATTTTTTTATTACACTGCAGTGACAGCATGCACATCGATGTACGCATGCTTATTTTGCTCACTACTGAGAACTGGAGACATCACGCTAGGTTACCTATGTTGTAGAAGAAAGGGAAATCGTTTAAACAATGTTTTTTCCGAACCTACGATAATTGGAGAAGATTCTCTAAAGCACACAATGATACTTATCTTGATTTAGACCACGCCCCAACTTGCATAGCCCACACCCCTTTAAGAGCTTTGCCCCCCCTTTTAGAGCACCCCCACTTTTTTCTCCCACTTAGAACCCTAACTACACCATAGTAACAAACAAACAGTGTAACCTTCCATTAAAATCTACAATGGCACCAAGTTTCATAACTTTCCATCAATGCTATCAGCCTTCTACCACAGTACAAGAGTGTCTATCAGCACGAAAATGTCTTATCCACAGAAATTTTGTGTAATTTCTGTAACTGTCTGCTGGAACACTCATCACCAAAATGAATTAAAAAATGGGAATTTGCCAGAAAAACATATACCATACCATAAACCGATTCATAAATGGGCACACTGCCACTGCACCACCCTCTTCCCCATCCTTCCATAACTTCACAAAATTAAAGAAAGAGTCACAACAAACCTAGTAAACACACTATACCAATACAAGAACTTAATTTCAACAACCGTCTACTGGAACGCTCATGACCAAAGCGTATTAAAACATACAAATTTGCGGTTAAAACATATACCATGCCATAGGGCACTTTATAAGTGCTCCCAGTGGTACTACATCACCTTCAGTAGCTCGACATCTGCACGTTACTAAATTCTGTGTTTTAATCAGAAACATACCCACCTCCCCCACACCCACCCCCGCGCTTCCTTAACCATATCAAATCAAACAGAAACCCCCACCATTCCTAGTAGCTCCACTATACCCATACACAGGCTTAATTTTAATAGGTGTGTGCCGGAACACTTATCAACAAAAAGTATTCAAACATGTACATTAGCGGGAAAAACATAAACAATACCATAGCACGGTTAATAAATAGGCCCACTCAAACTACATTACCTTTACTAACTACACATGCCCACGTTACAAACGTCCGTCTTATAATCAGCAACATACGCACATCCCCCACCCCCACCCATACCCATGCTTAACCTTTACGAAATCAAACAACGAGCCCCTGCACTCCCGTTACCGCCACTTTAGCAATAGATAAACTTAATGTCAACAGGTGTCTGCCGGAACGCTCATCAGTAAAAGCTATTAAAACTTACAATTTTGCAACTCAAACATACTCCATACCATAAGACGGTTTATAAATAGTCGCAGTACCACTACACCACCTCAACACCCGCCCTTGCTTAACTTTACGCAATAAAAGAAAGTGCCCAAGCAAACGTAGAAGTGCCACTACAGCCATACACAGCCTTAACTTCAACAGATGTCTCCTGAAAAGCGCATCAGCAAACTGTATTAAAACATGCAAATTTGCGGGTAAAACAAATACCATGGCGTAGGGCGCTTTATAAGTGATCCCAGTGGTACTACATCACCTTTAGTAGCTCCACATCTCCACATTACTATATTCTGTATTTCAAACAGCAACATAACACCCACCCCCGCCCTTGGCTAACAGTATGAAATCAAACAGAAACCCCCCATTCCTAGTAGCGCCACTATACCCATACACAGGCTTAATTTTAACATGTGTCTACCAGAACACTTATCAGCAAGAACAATTCAAACATGCAAATTGGCGGGTAAAACATAAACCAACCCATAGAACTGTTTATAAATGGGCCCAGTGAAACTACATTTCCTTTAGTCAATCAGAGCACTTGTAAAGCATGCTACTTACCCGTGAGGGTCCCAAGGCGCTGAGGGAGGGGAGATGCTGCTACTGCTCGTAGAGCCAGGCCTTGAGGAGTCTTCTGAATGTGAGTAGGTCTTGGGTCTGCCATAGGTGGGTTGGGAGGCTGTTCCAGGTCTTGGCGGCGAGGTAGGAGAAGGATCTGCCGCCGTAGGTCTTTCGTTGGATGCCGGGGGCAGCGGCGAGGACGAGGTTTGTGGAGCGGAGCTGGCGGGTGAGGGTGTTGAAGCTCAGTCTGCTGTTTAGGTAGGCTGGTTTGGCGTTGTGGAGTGCTTTGTGTGCGTGGATGAGGATCTTGAAGGTGATCCTCTTGTCGACAGGGAGCCAGTGCAGGTCTCTCAGGTGGGGGGTGATGTGGCTGCGGCGGGGGGGTTCTAGAGGGTCAGTCGGACGGAGGCGTTCTGGATGCGTTGCAGTCGACGCAGCTGTTTGGCTGGGATTCCTGCGTAGAGTGCGTTGCCGTAGTCTAGTTTGCTGCTGACGAGGGTCTGTGTCACCGTTCTTCTTGTTTCGGTCGGGATCTACTTGTAGATCCTGCGGAGCATGCGGAGGGTGTTGTAGCAGGAGGAGGAGACGGCATTGACCTGCTTCGACATGGAGAGGGAGGGGTTGAGGACGAGTCCTAGGTTGCGTGCTGGTCGGTCGGTGTCGGTGCTGTTCTCAGCGTGGTCGGCCACCACGAGTCATCCCAGGCAGAGGGGGTGGGTCCGAGGATGAGGACCTCCGTCTTGTCTGAGTTCAGTTTCAGACGGCTGCTCCTCATCCAGTCGGCGACGGCCTTCATTCCCTCGTGGAGGTTGGTTTTGGAGGTGTGCGGGTCCTTGGTGAGGGAGAGGATGAGCTGGGTGTCGTCGGCATAGGATATGATGTTGAGGTCATGCTGGCGGGCCACTTGTGCGAGGGGGGCCATGTCGATGTTGAACAGCATTGGGCTGAGGGATAAGCCTTGGGGGACGCCGCAGATGATGTCGGTGGCTTTGGATCGGAAGGGTGGGAGGCGGACTCTCTGGGTTCAGCCGGAGAGGAAGGACATGGTCCAGTTGAGAGACTTCTCCTGGATTCCGGCTTCTTGGAGGTGTGTTTTTAGAGTGCGGTGGCAGACCGTGTCGAAGGTGGCTGACAAGTCCAGAAGGATGAGGGGTGATGTTTTGCCGTTGTCTAGTTGGCGCCTGATGTCATCTGTGGCGGCGATGAGGGCTGTCTCGGTGCTGTGGTTTCGTCTGAATCCGGACTGGGATGGGTCCAGGATGTTGTTGTCTTCGAGGTGGCGAGTCAGTTGCGTGTTGACGGTTTTCTCTATGACCTTCGCCGGGAACGGGAGCAGGGAGATGGGCCAGAAGTTCTTGAGGTCCTTGGGGTCCGCCTTGGGCTTCTTTAGGAGGGCGTTGATTTTGGCGTGTTTCCAGCTTTCTGGGAATGTCGCTGTTTCAAAGGAGATGTTGATGAACTTCCGTAGTTGGGGTGCGATGGTTGCGTCGGCTTAGTTGAACACGTGGTGTAGGCATGGGTCTGACGGTGATCCTGAGTGGATGGAGTTCATGACCTTGCGTGTCTCGTTGACGTTGGTCCAGGAGGTCAGGCGGTTGGTGTGGTTGGTGTTCACAGGGGTGGAGTCTAGCGTGATCGGGGTGGTCGTGGTGTTGAAGCTGTCGTGGATGTCAGTGATCTTTCGGTGGAAGAAGGTGGCCAGTGAGTCGCACAGTTCTTGTGAGGGCGGGATGTCATTGGCGTTGGCACTGGGGTTGGAGAGTTCCTTCACGATGCTGAAGAGCTCTTTGCTGTCGTGTGTGTTGTTATCCAGGCGGTCTTTGAAGGAAGATTTCTTGGCTAGTCTGATGAGGTGGTAATGTCTGCGGGTGGCATCCTTGTGGTCTGCGTGGCTGTCTGGTGTGCGTTCGTGGAGCCATTTCTTCTCTAGTTTCCGGCAAGCGCGTTTGGAGGTCTGGAGCTCGTCGGTGAACCAGGTGGCTTTCTTGCTGGCATGGTTGATGGAGGGTTTCTTGAGTGGTGCGAGGGTGTTGGTGCAGTCGTTGATCCATTGTCGGAGGTTGTGGGCAGTGGTGTCTGGGTTGGTGGGGTTGGTTGGTAGGTTCTGGGTGAGGGTGGTGGTCAGCTGATCTTTGGTGACTTTGCTCCAGCAGCGACGGGGCAGCTGTTGGGTGCGGTGGTGCGTGGTTGGTTTCTTGAAGGTGAAATGGATGCAGCGGTGGTTGGTCCAGTGGAGCTTGGTGATGTGGTTGAAGGCGACGTGGGTGCTTGTGGAAAAGATGGGGTCCAGCGTGTGGCCGGCGGCGGGGGTGGGAGCGGTGATGAGTTGTCTGAGGGCGAGGTTGGCGAGGTTGGCGATCAGGGTGGCGGAGTTGGCATCGTTGTTGTTCTCGAGGTGGAAGTTCAGGTCCCCGAGGAGGATGTAGTCCGTGGAGGCGAGTGCGCGGTTGCCGGCGAGGTCGGCGATGGAGTCACTGAACGGTGCCCAGGGTCGGGGGGTCTGTAGACGAGTGTTCCTCTGAGGGTGGTGTTGTGGTCGGTGTGGATTCGGAAGTGCAGGTGTTCGGCTGTCTTGAGGGTGTCATCCGCGTGGGTGGAGACCTTGAGGGTGGACTTGTGGACAATGGCTATTCCTCCTCCGATTAATTTGGCGCGGTCCCTGCGGGTGATCTTGTAGCCATCCGGGATGGCTATGGCGATGTCAGGCGCCGAGGAGTCGTTCCACCAGGTCTCGGTTAGGAAGGCAACGTCTGGGGCGGAGGTAGTGTCGAGCAGGTCCCAAAGCTTGACGGCGTGTTTGCGTCCGGAGCGGGTGTTGAGGAGTATACAGCGGAGGTGGTTGGGTCCGGTCCTTGGAGGTTTGGTGGCTCTGTCGCAGGTGAAGCTGCAGGTGCGGCAGGAGAAGGGTCCGTGGGTGCGTTTCGGGGCGGCATGGAAGAAGGTGTTGTCTCGGCCGGCTTTGAGCACGTGGAGGGTGCTGGCGTTGTATCGGAGTCTGGCATTGTGGCATTCGCGGGGTTCAGGCACTGGGCACGGTCCAGGTGCGGACGGGCGCAGACGGGCTTGCCTTTGGCACGCCTCTGGCACTCCAGCGGCGCGGCCGCGCAGCGGCCGCCATTTAAGGCGGGGAGGAAGGGATGGAGGAGCAGCTGGGAGGCGGGAGCGGGGCGGCGAATGGATGGTGAGGGGGTGGGTCCGCAGGGGAGCAGCGGCGGGAGAGGGTACAGAAGAGAAAAGGTGGTGGGGGCAAGCAGTCGCAAGGGCGGGGAAGGCAGATAATCAAACCAAAACGAAATAAACACCGTACAGTGCACAGAGCAGAAAACAGTGGCAGAAATGAACATGGCACAATTAACTGGCACAACTGAGCACAAATACTTAACACAAATAGCAAGGCTGCAGGGAACAGCTGACGAACGGCACGATCAGGGGGTACAGCAGGAACGAACTCCTGATGAGAGCGGCAGCGAGGGGGAAGGCAGAGGCTCACAGGTGGTACTGTTCGGCAGTAGGGGGGCGACCTGGCCTGCAAAAACTATTCAAACATGCAAATTGGCGGGTAAAACATAAACCATCCCATAGCACTGTTTATAAATGGGCCCAGTGAAACTATATTACCTTTAGTAACTACACGTGCCCACGTTACAAATATCCGTTTTATAATCAGCAACATACGCACCTTCCACACCCCCACCCATCCCTTGCTTAACCTTACGAAATCAAACAACGAGCCCCAGCACTCCTGTTACTGCCACTATAGCCATACATAGACTTAATGTCAACAGGTGTCTGCCGGAACGCTCATCAGCAAAACCTATTAAAACCTGCAATTTTGCAACTCAAACATACACCATACGGTTTATAAATAGTCACAGTACCACTACACCACCTAAACACCCGCCCTTGCTTATTTTTACGCAATAAAAGAAAGAGCCCCAGCAAATGTAGAAGCGGCACTATAGCCAAACAGAGGCTTAATTTCAACAGATGTCTCCCGAAACGCTCATCAGCAAAATGTATTAAAACATGCAAATTTGCGACTAAAACATATCCCATGCCTTAGGGTGCTTTATAAGTACTCCCAGTGGTACTAGATCACCTTTAGTGGCTCAACATCTGCACGTTACTATATTCTGGGTTTCAATTAGCAACATAACCACCTCCCCAACATCCATCCCCGCCCTTGCTTAACCGTACAAAATCCAACAGAAACCCCCACCATTCCCAGTAGTGCCACTATACCCATATACGACTTTAATTTGAACAGGTGTCTGCCGGAACACTCATCAGAAAAAAGTATTCAAACATGCAAATTGGCGGGTAAAACATAAACCAATCCATAGCATGGCTTATAAATGGGCCCAGTCAAACTACACCACCTTTACTAGCTATACATCTATATGTTACGAAAGTCATTTAAACACTCTTTAGAGTGTATAGCAGGGCATGGGGAGGGTAAACAAAGTTCTAATTCCCAAACTTTTGATATACAGTCCCTTTACTGTATCTATATTAAAGATATTAAATGGAATTAATAAATTGACGAGTGTCTCAAAAGGCATAGTGAAGCTCACCATCAGTAAAACACGAACCACTTCAACACCTACATATATCCACCACAGCGGCACAGCCTGACAAATAGTATAACTTATAATCGCATGTAGTTCTCTAATGTCAACAAAGTCATACAGAAAATATACTGCACATTTACATTTTTTATCTCTCACACATTTATAAAACATCTCTTCTAAAGAAGCACTCCCCAACTACTTCTATTCCATAAGAACAGACAATAATTAATACGTTTACTACCATATATTTTAGTACATCTACCTTTTTATTATTCACTAGTCAGAAACTACAAAAACTATTCACTATACCCAAATGCAAACCAGAAACCATATTCATATTTATCTCAACTTAGGATCACATGATTCAAACTATTCGTACATATAATAGGAACGTATCACTTTTCCTATCTCCATCTCCTCTCCATGTAATCTCCAAACAATGTACACGGCCCCACTGCACAACAACCTACCCTGACTTACATTCAAACCTACCTCTCAGTGTCAAAAATAAGACCACAACCTCCCCACATAACATTTCTGCATTTCGTTTCATCGCTTTTAACTTAAAAACACATACGTCTCCAACCACCACCCCCACCCCACTATTTCCACAAAAAGTTGCAAACATGCAACATTTTCTTTAAATCCCCTAATACATTACAAACTCAAATTAACGCTGTACCTCATTTTCAAAACAATACAGTCCTATAAGATGACAAACTACACTGCTTCTCTGTAAAAAATTCCTAAACATATATAAAATACTTATATAACAACAGCTCAAATGTTATGCATATTTCGTAACCAATATCAAACACCACACTTTACGAACGCTATATTACTTTTAAATAAAAAATACTTTCAAAATTAAAAACATCACCTCAAATACATAATCAATACTATAAAACACATAACACACCTTGTTCATTTCTAACTCACCTTTGTAGTTGTCATCCAGATTTCAAATGACACATGCATACAATTCTCTCTTTCTCACACAGTACATGTAAAGCTCCGACTTCATCAAGAATGAAACCTGGAATGGCACAATTTCTCTATCGCTCCACACATAAATACATGTAAAGAACAAATCAGAATACTTCATTCCTTCAACGACATTCCAAAACTTACCTCCATTGTTTAATTTTGAATTTTCCTTCCGAAAAGCTACTTATTATTCCGCGCCACATACAGGTCACAAGTTCAACCAATTTTATCACCACACTTTCTGGAACCCTCTAGGACACCTGCAGGTTAAAAGTTTATCATTTTTTTAAACCTAACAATATACTTTTGCAACATTTTATCGAACATTTAACTGCACGTGCACGTTAAAAGTTCACAGTAGGGGTCAGTAGTTCATCAGCTTTATTCCCAATTCCAGCAGCACCTCACCTTACGCCCCCAGCGCCATCAGACCCGTAGGAGTCAGTGCTTTCCACTTTCCAAATACCAAATTCATTCCATACACACAAATTTACAATCGCACTCCCTATATAACACCCCCTAAGCACCATACACAAGTTACAATGTTCGAAACAAAAGTTCCTTCAACTAGCTATAACTACATGCTGACACTACTTGCACAGATGTGGCACAGCGGCCAGAGCACATGACTTCTCAGCATATGACACACAGTTTGGGCTCACGCTTTCATCCTGAGTCCGGCAGCAGCTCAGCTTAGCAGCATGAGACTCTACACACTACCTCAAATATTTTCCATACCCCAGAACTTTCAGACCAGTACGTGTCAGTAGTTCATCCTAGTAGTTATAAACACATGCTGACACTACTTCCAGAGCTTTACTGCAGAAGCCAGGGCACATGACTTCACAGCATAAGACACAAAGTGTGGGCTCACAATTTAATCCTCAAGTCGCGCACAAGCTCACCTTAGAAACATTACACACTAGCGAATACTTCACTTAATTTTCGTAGCCTAGAACTTTCACACCGGTAGGTATGATTAGTTCACTTCACACACCCCTTCACACACCCTAGCACACCCTAAACACCCTAAACACCCCACAAAGGTTACAGTGCTCCTTTCCCCCTTACTCGCTTCAACTGAATCACAAAATGGCGGCCGACACGTCCTAGTTGCAAATGCTCGCAGCGCTCGCAGCCAATCAGCAGCAAGCTCGTTCCCGTAACGCCTCAGCCAATTAGATGGCAGAATTCCCAAATATCGATATCTTTAGATTTCAATATTTCTCAAAAACTACTGAACGGATTTACACCAAATAAACAAAAGCGTGCTTTCTAGACTAAGACCCTTCTCCCTGCCAAATTTGGGGTAATTCCATTCACCCATTCGACTTGTCTAAAGATTCCTATGGAAATTAACATTGAAAAAACATGTTTTGGGACCCCCCTTTTTTCTCGGCCCCCCTTGACAAATCACCCCCAGACTTTTAACATAGGAGCTGATCTCAACAAAGAATTGGTTTTGAAAATTTCACGAAGATTTATCAATCGGCGCCAAAGTTATTGCGAATAGAATGTTGCCATTTTCCTATTGTAACTAGGTCCTAACTATAACTACCTAGTGGCAACCAGTAGGTAATATATATATATATATATATATATATATATATATATATATATATGAATCACAAAATGGCGGCCGACACTTCCTAGTTGCAAACGCTCGCAGCGCTCGCAGCCAATCAGCAGCAAGCTCGTGCCCGTAGCGCCTCAGCCAATCAGATGGCAGAATTCCCAAATATCGATATCTTTAAATTTCAATATTTCTCAAAAACTACTGAAAGGATTCACACCAAATAAACAAAAGCGTGCTTTCTAGACTAAGACCCTTCTCCCTGCCAAATTTGGGGTAATTCCATTCACCCATTCGACTTGTCTAAAGATTCCTATGGAAATTAACATTGAAAAAACATGTTTTGGGACCCCCCTTTTTTCTCGGCCCCCCTTGACAAATCACCCCCAGACTTTTAACATAGGAGCTGATCTCAACAAAGAATTGGTTTTGAAAATTTCACGAAGATTTATCAATCGGCGCCAATGTTATTGCGAATAGAATGTTGCCATTTTCCTATTGTAACTTGGTCCTAACTATAACTACCTAGTGGCAACCAGTAGGTAATATATATCTATATCTATATCTATATCTATATATATATATATATATATATATATATATATATATATATATATATATATATATGAATTAGCAAAGTGTCCTTGCGGAGGGAGCGCTTCAAGCTGGTGCCGGCCGTGAGGTAGGACAGCCTCACAAGTATTTCAACAAGCAAAAGAAAGCCGCACTCTTTCTGGATCTTGATTTAGTAAATTTTAATGACCATCTCTGTTACCAACGCGTTTCGAACTCCACTGGTTCCTGATCACGGTATTCACAAGAGTCCATCATTTGTTTTTACATTTATACCCACTGATCCGTCCTGCCCGTAATGAAGCATTCTGGGAGTTGTGGTTTCAAAACACAACTAATCATATATTTCATGCTTGTTTCCCAATGACATATTTATATATTTACATTTTCACATGTGTTATGAGTTGAGCACGGACAGTCCGTGTTTAATAACTGCAAGTTTCCTATCTTAGTCCATGCAGCCAATTACGCCTATACACGGCAAAGTGCCGTGAATAGTAATTAAAAACGAACAGCTGTTTGATACACTATTTTATCTTAAGTAGATCATACAACTTAGTGCCATATGTATGACAATTACGCATATAAACGGCAAAATGCCGAGGATGGTAATTAGAGTTGAACAGCTATTCGTTTGAGCTTGTCAATAATGTTATTCTGACAAGTATTGATGCGGGCTGAGTGCCCCTGTTTTCTATTTCTGAGACGTAAGAAAAATGGGAACAGCTATGAAAAAAAAAAGGAATTTTTTGATACATTACAAATTGTCTGCTGGTAGCTCTACCTGCATATTGGATTTTAAGACAAACAACTAGTGCGATTTCTAAGATCCAATATTGAAGATGAATTTGAGTCTCACAATCATGTTCATAAATGTACATAAAGTTCCTCATCCCCATTAAGCCCATGAGGGATTCGAGTTTTAAAGCGGATTATTAATTTGGACTCCAGACGTCTCAGTCTTTCAGTTCTGTTGCCTCCTCTTTTATGGTCAGAGATTATGGCGATGCCTGTGTAACTGATGTTTCTCCATGTTCAGCTGACATGATTCTGCAGATGTTTCGTCAGAGCATAGGACATGTCTTTGTTTTGGATCACACGTATGTGCTCCAGGATACGCTTCTTGAGTGGACAGATGGTTGAGCCTATGTATCGCTTGCCACACGAACATTCAATCAGGTATACCACAAATTGTGATTCGCAGGTTATTGAGTTTTCAATCCTGAAGGTCCGATTTTTGGGATCTTTTAATGTTTTTAGATTTCTGCCTATCTTGCATGCTTTGCAGGAGGTGCATTTTGTAAATCCAATTTGTCTTTTTTCCAGCCAAGATTGAGTCTTGATGTTTTGAAAATGGCTGTTTACCAGGGTGTCACATAGTGACGGAGCTTTCCTGTAGGTTATCATTGGAAAGTTTCCCATTGTTGGGCCAATATCAGAGTCTTTTTTCAATATATTCCAATATTTCATTAGAATTTTCCGAATTTGGAAACTTTCTTTTGAGTACGTTAATATTAGGCGAGGTGCCTCTTCTTTAGTTGACTCTTCCATACTCATCTGATTTTTCGATGTATTTTTGGCCGTTAGTGTTTGCGCTCTGGTCTTGAGTCGAGCTTTTGTTTCTCCACGTAGGATGTCACCATGTTTGTACCCACGTATTGCAAAGCGCTGTTTGATGTCCAGAAATTTTTGTTCCATTTCCTGAGGTTCGGAACAGTTTCTCTTCATACGTATGAATTCGCCATACGGAATACTTTGTTTTAGAGAACGAGGATGAAAACTCGATCCGTGAAGGATACTGTTTGTTGCTGTTCTTTTACGAAAGACTGTGGTGTGTATTTCATTTGACTTTATGTATACTTTTGTATCAAGAAAGTCAATTTCTTTTGATTGTATGTTGTGGGTGAATTGTAGACCTACATCATTTGTATTGAGGATTTTTATGTATTCCGATAATTTTTCTTTAGATCCTTTCCAGAGTAGGAAAAGATCGTCGATAAATCGGAGCCAGAGTACAACATCTGTAGTATATGGATCATTTTCCTCTCTCCAAGCTATATGTTTCTCCCACCAACCCATGGTGAGATTCGCATAGCTTGGAGAGAAAGAAACTCCCATAGCAGTCCCGCGTTTTTGGGACTACAGCTATTTATTAAATAGGAAGACATTGTTAGTGAGACATAGCTCGATCATTTCCATGAGCATGTTCGTATATCTTAGTTCTCCAATTGGTCTTTGTTTGAGAAAATACTCAACAGCTTTTAATCCAATATTGTGGTCAATAGATGTGTACAACGAGACTACATCGATCGTGGCTAGAAGATAGTCTTGTTGCCATTGAGTCTCCATCAGGATTCTTAAAAAGTCGCCTGTGTCTTTGATGAATGAGTTTAACGTTGGAACAATGGGAGATAAAAAGTAATCCACATAGTTCGCTAGATTTTCATAAAGGGACCCACAGCTTGAGATTATGGGTCGTCCTGGTGGTTTATGTAAGGTTTTGTGGACTTTCGGCAGAAAATAGATTGTAGGTGTCACCGGGTTTGTCATTGTCAAAAAGTTTTTTTCATCTTGGCTGAGCATTCCTTGCTCGAACCATTTCTGTAGTCGATGGTGAAGGTCGTTGATCATGTCCGGGATGGGGTTAGATTTTAATTGGGTATAGTTGGTTGTGTCATTTAGCTGGCGTAATGCTTCATCAATGTACGCTTGTTTATCTAAAATGACAATGTTACCCCCCTTGTCAGCAGGTTTTATTTCGATTTTGTTGTTGTTTTTCAATGCTTGTAAGGCTTGACGCTCTTGTGTAGAAAGATTTTCTTTCTTTTTGGATTTGGTGTTTTCCATTGTTTCTAATTCAGCCACTACTAAGTCATGAAACATATCTATCCGATTACCCGGATGCAATGCTGGACAGAATTTAGATTTACTTTTAAAGTTGGTACGGGGGTGTTTATCAATCGGCGCCAAAGTTATTGCGAATAGAATGTTGCCATTTTCCTATTGTAACTAGGTCCTAACTATAACTACCTAGTGGCAACCAGTAGGTAATATATATATATATATATATATATATGAATCACAAAATGGCGGCCGACACTTCCTAGTTGCAAACGCTCGCAGCGCTCGCAGCCAATCAGCAGCAAGCTCGTGCCCGTAACGCCTCAGCCAATCAGATGGCAGAATTCCCAAATATCGATATCTTTAAATTTCAATATTTCTCAAAAACTACTGAAAGGATTCACACCAAATAAACAAAAGCGTGCTTTCTAGACTAAGACCCTTCTCCCTGCCAAATTTGGGGTAATTCCATTCACCCATTCGACTTGTCTAAAGATTCCTATGGAAATTAACATTGAAAAAACATGTTTTGGGACCCCCCTTTTTTCTCGGCCCCCCTTGACAAATCACCCCCAGACTTTTAACATAGGAGCTGATCTCAACAAAGAATTGGTTTTGAAAATTTCACGAAGATTTATCAATCGGCGCCAAAGTTATTGCGAATAGAATGTTGCCATTTTCCTATTGTAACTTGGTCCTAACTATAACTACCTAGTGGCAACCAGTAGGTAATATATATCTATATCTATATATATATATATATATATATATATATAGATATATATATATAGATATATATATCAGAAAAGAAGGTTGCCCCTGTGAGGAGCCTCTCACGTCAGGATCACACACCAAACCGCAGGCGGCAGTGTAGACAGTATGCACCATGCGTTTCAAGAGCCATACGCGTTTCGAGCGATTTGGACGCACTTGTTCACTGGCAAACACAGGCAGGAAGCGGATCTGTGAAGAACAATGATTTTATTGAAATTAGAGAGTCCCGCCCCTGTGGGCGTGCCCATTAGCATGCTGGTCCTTGTAGTCCATATACTGCTAATTAAAGACTCCATCAGTTCTCTTGCCAAGTGGCCACAATTCCTGCCTGTGTTAAAAGTCAAATTCCCTGTTGGGTGAAATGCGCAGGATGCACCGCTGTCACTCACTGTCCAATATCACTGCGGGCGAGGCTCCTGACGTCCCAAGAGCGCCAGTGGTTCCCTGCACTCGGGGTCCGCCTGAGGCGTCGGGGCTCCTCGCGGCCGAGCGAGCCGCTATAACATCAGAAAAGAAGGTTGCCCCTCTGAGGAGCCTCTCACGTCAGGATCACACACCAAACCGCAGGCGGCAGTGTAGACAGCATGCACCACGCGTTTCAAAGACGCGCCCTGTTGCCGTTCTAAGTTGAGAAATTAAGTCCCCTTTAATCCTAAGGGTCCCTAGGGTCAAACTAGCCCACTAGGTACCTCCAGTAAGCGCCACAGAGCTGCATTGCAGAGAGGTGTAAAAAGGGGCGTGGCCTCTGAACACCTGTCTGCAACGGAGCTCCCTGGTGCATACTGGCGATACCTGTTGGTCTAGTTGGCCCTCAGGGACCCTCAGTATTGAAGGCGCATACTGAAGGCACCTGGTGGGCTAGTTGGCCACCAGGGACCCTCAGGATTGAAGAGGAATTAATTCCTCAACTTAAGACGCGCCACAGGGCATGTTTACACACATATCACCTCAGGCCCCACCCCTCCCTTCACCACTGTGCAAACGCGCCCGTGGCGTGTTTTGAGTTGGTGGATTAACTCCCCTTAAATTCTGAGGGTCCCTGATGTGCCACTAGCCCACCAGCTACCTCCATTAAGCGCCACAGAGCTGTGTTGCAGAGAGGTGTAAAAAGGGCATGGCCTCAGAACACTTCTCTGCAACGCAGCCCCCTGGTGCATACTGGAGGTTCCTGGTGGGCTAGTTGGCCCCCAGGGACCCTCAGTATTCAAGGGGAATTTGTTCCCCATCTACAGAGTGCTGCAAGGAGGGGGCTTGGACTCCGGCGCGATGCCGGTCTTTTATTTATTTTATTTTTTAAGAAGGTGGGCTGTGTGGCCCCCCTTCTTCTTCTAACTTATTGGCCCTGGGGACCCCATCCCCCAGGGCCTGCCCCCTAATTTTTTTTTAAATAAAAAATTTTGGAAGGGGGCCGCGTGGCCCCCCGCTAAGGCCTTAATTAGCCCCGGGGACCCCATCCCCGGGCATGGCCTTTTTAAAAAAAATTATTTTGTAGGGGGGCTGCATTGCCCCCCTCCTCAGGCCACTTATGGCCCCCGGTACCCCATCCCCCGGGCCGGCCTTTGTTTTTTTAATATTATTTGTTTTAAATAAAAGTTTGGGGAGGGGGGCCGCGTGGCCCCCCTCCTGGGCCACTTGTAGCCCAGGGGACCCCATCCCCCGGGGCTAGTCCTCTCTGTTGGGGACTATAGGGGGTTCCCAATCCGCCCACAGTCCCACCGGCTCCCCACATCCCTCGGGAGCTGGCATTGCTTTTCCACATTGGGAGCTGCTAAGATGCAGCTCCCCGTGTGGAAAAGCAATCGTCTTTGGTTTTTGAAAGAGAGAGCAAGTTTCCTGCTCTCTCTTCCAAAAACCAAAGCAGTTTGCTATGGCAGGGCAGGAGCCTCAAGGCTCCCGCCCTGCCACAGCAAACTACAGTGTCCCGGGGTTGGGCACCCCGGGACACAGCAGGAGCTGTGGCGGTGGCGGTCCCCAGGGCTATAAAAGGGCTGCGTGGCCCCCCTCCCAACATTTCCAAAGCCCCGGGGAAGTGGTCATCCCCGGGGCTTGGGGATCTGTCACGGACCCCCCTATTTTATTATTTAGAGCCCCAGGGAGGTAGCGGTCCCCGGGGCGTGTGGGGGGCTCGAGCCCCCACACAGGTTTTTAAAAATTTTTTTTAATGCAACACAAGCCCCAGAGGTCGGTGGTCCCTGGGGCTGCGGGAGACCATGAGCCCCCCGCAAATATATTCTTAAAGCCCCAGGGGGTGGTGGAGCTGACATACACAATAGGCGTCTAATTGCGGCGCCCTCCGTCTCACTGGAGGGTGCTGTATAGTCACAGGTCCTTATTCCACCACTGGCCAACAATGTAGGACCGGGGGTCACCAGGCCCTATGGGGGTAGCGTGGCGCGACCAGGTAGGCATCCAAGGGCTTACGTGTAAAGTGACCATACAGCACACACATCCACTGAGACAGGAAACGCACGCACGAATTGACACCACACAGTAGGTTGAATAAAACCAATCAGTTTTATCTAGATCAACATTAGGATCAAAAGCATTTCATTAGGAATCGATTGGCAGTTCATTAAAACTTCAAAACCTGGCATTGAATCAAAGCACGACACCTGGTGATCCTGGGGAGCGTCAAACACAGCGCTTACGCAAAGCGCTGCACATAGCAATTCATTAGTGCTGGAAACATGGCCTGTAAACATAGCGCTGCACATAGCAATTCAATAGCGCTTCCAATATGGCATTTTAAACAAGGCACTGCACATAGCAAATCAATAGCGCTTCAGATATGGCATTTTAAACAAGGCGCTGCACATAGCAAATCAATAGCGCTTCAAAATATTGCCTGTCACTGGAGCACTGAACTGGGCATTTCATTAGAACATTAAACCTTGTAATTTCATTACAGCGCTAGGCTGTCAAGGACTCAGGGCATTATAGCCAGGTCAGGGAATCACAGCCAGAGCTGCAGCATTGCATCAGAGCCGGGAATCAGAGCGCTAACCCTTTACTTCCTCAAAGCGCTATACATTGCATTTTATCCGGGCATCTCAGTGGGGCCTCGAAGGTGTCCACCCCTTACAGCATCCCCCTAGGCCGTATGAGGCAATGATCAGTAAGGCAGCCGGTATGAGGCCCAGTTCATCCCTTCGACTGGGTGTTCGCTTAGCCCATCATAGGGCGGGGGTTGAGGCTCCTCTATTCCCCCAAACTGTGCCTCAAGGGTGTCGGGCCCCATCCGGAATGATGTGGGGCCCAAAAGACGTGACGGTGGGTCCCCCCCGGGGAAAGGGCGTGCGCCGGCCTCTGCGTGGGCCTCCCGCCCTCTTCCCAGGGGGTTACCTTAGTCTCCGACCCCTGGCGGGTCTCTTCCGACGATCCTCAGCTGCGCGGGGGCTCGCTTCCTCCAGAGCCTCTCCCGCCAGCCGCGTGCGCCGCCCGGCGGTATCCGGGCCGAAGGCTGCCCGGGATTGCAGGAATTCCTCCACCGGAGGTCAGGGCCCATCGTGCCCGCAGCCGCCGATGTCAGTGCGGCCTGCGGGGGCGCGGCCCACTCAGCGAATCGCGAAGCGTCAGGGGCGGCGCATGGCAGACCGCCCCCGTCAGGGGACAGGGATCGTTGGCTTCAGGCCTATGTGGCCTCGACAGGCTGGCTCGGCCTGACGAGGCCTTCCCGGGGATTCTGGCGGCCCTCTCCTAGCGGAGGGCCATGTCGTGAGGTCGGCGGCAACAGCAACGGGGCCCCGGTCTTCCCTGCGGGCCCCGGAGATAATGGGGATCGTCGCCCTGGCCTCGGGCCACAGCGGTGAGTGATTCCTGTCAGGCACCCCAGCGGGGGTGGTAGAAATTAAGGGCGGCCCCACTGCTCGGGGGTGGCGATGTGTTCGGCGCCTAGCGCCCCCTTTTTCCCTCAGAGGCGCCCCAGCTCAGGGCAGGTAGGCTGGGAGGCGGCAGGCCACACGCCAGTGGTAGAACAAGCTAGAGAGGGGGCCCAGATGACGTCAGGGAGCGCAGAAGTGGCACAGCGCAGGTACCTGGTCGACTGCCATAGGACCTGTTGACGCAGCTACAGCTACAGCCCGAACTGCTTAACGGAATTACACCAAATTTGGCAAAGAGGTAGTCCTCAGTTCAGACTTTTGCTTAAATGGTGTAAATCCGTTCAGTAGTTCCTGAGAAAATGAGAGTTCAAAAAATAGATATATCTATGGCCACGAAGGATCCGCGCACCCTCCTCGCACCCTCCCGAGCACGAGCTGAATGCTAATTGGCTGCCAACACTCTGAATCAGGAAGTGTTGGCAGCCATCTTGTGCCTCGGTGGAACCGAGGCACAAGAAAACCCCAAATAAAAGGCTCAAGACAAGGGGGCAGGGTAGAAATACCGTGACCCCCTAGGCCTGCTCAGGGGGTCCCACAAGGACCCCCAAGGCCAAAAAAAATAAAATTATTTTTTTTAAATGGCGGGATGCGTGTAGGATCCGCGCATCACGCTGCCGGGCAAAAAAAACGAAGCACGGCCTCCCGCGCTTCGTTTTTATTTAGCCCCCGGGGGGCAATATGTTTATTATAATGTGGGGCCCAGAGGGGACCCTAGCCCCGCGGACCGCCACCCCCCGGGGCTTATCAGAATTATGGTGGGCTCTCAGCCCAACCAGCCCCGGGGACCGCCACACCCGGGGCTTTATTAGATATGGATTGGGGCTCAAAGGCCCCCCCAAGCCCCGGGAACCGCAACCCCCCGGGGCTTTAAGTCAATGCATGGGGGGGCTCATGGCTTGTTTTTTTAAATAAAAAAACCTGTGTGGGGGCTCGAGCCCCCCCACATGCCCCAGGGACCGCCACCTCCCTGGGGACCAATTATTTAACATAGGGGGTCTGTTACGGACCCCCAAGCCCCGGGGACCACCACCCCCGGGGCTTTAAATTAAGTGGGTAGGGGGCCATGCGGCTCCACCTCCTGGAGCCAATGATGGCCCTGGGGACTGCCACCCCCCAGGGCCGGCTCCTGCAGTGTCCTGGGGTGCCCACCCCCGGGACACTGCTGTTTGCAATGGAAGGGCAGGAGCCTCGCGGCTCCCACTCTGCCATTGCAAACTGCTTTGCTTCATTGAAGCGAGAGCAGGGAAACCTGCTCTCGCTTCAATGAAGCAAAGCAGATTGCTTTTCCACATGGGGAGCAGCATGTTAGCTGCTCCCCATGTGGAAAAGCAATACCGGCTCCCACAGGAAGTGGGAGTCGGCTGGGACCGTGGGGGGATTGGAACCCCCCCACAGTCCCCAACGAGGTGGCCCTGCCATGGGGGATGGGGTCCCCGGGGCCAGTAGTGGCCCAGGGGCCCCCCTCCTAAAAATTCCCCCCCTTCAAAAAAACAGGGCCCCGGGGGATGGGTCCCCGGGGCCAAAAGGGGCCACAGAAGGGGGGCAAGGCAGCCCTCCTCCAAAATAGAAACATTTAAAAAACAAAGGGCCATGCCCCGGGGGATGGGGTCCCCGGGGCAAATTAGGGCCTCGGGAAGGGGGCCACGCGGCCCCCTTCCCGCTTTTTAAATGGGGGCAGGCCCTGGGGGATGGGGTCCCCAGGGCCAATAAATTAGAAAATGAAGGGGGGCTACACAGCCCCCTTCTAAAAAAACACACAAAAAAATTAGACGTGATCGGGCCAGAGGCCACGCCCCCTCCTTGCACCACTCTGCAAATGCGCCCCCTGGCACGTTTGCAGAGGGGGATCTAATTCCCCTTGAATACTGGGGGTCCCTTTGGGCCAACTAGCCCACCAGGAACCTCCAGTATGCGCCAGGGGGCTGCATTGCAGAGAGGTGTAATGAGGCCACACCCCTTTTTACACCTCTCTGCAAGGCAGCTCGGTGGCGCTTACTGGAGGTACCTGGTGGGCTAGTTGGCCACCAGGGGACCTCAGGATTCAAGGGGACTTAATCTCACAACTTAAAACGTGCCACGGGGCGCGTTTGCACAGTGGTGAAGGTAGGGGGTGGGGCCGGAGGTGATACTGTGGAAACACGCCCTGTGGCGCGTTTTAAGTTGGGGAACTCATTCCTCTTCAATCCAGAGGTCCGCTAGGGGCCAACAAGCCCACCAGGTACCTCCACTAAGCGCCATGGAGCTGCGTTGCAGAGTGTAAAAAGGGGCGTGGCCTCTGAACACCTCTCTGCAACGCAGCTCCCTGGCGCATACTGGAGGTTCCTGGTGGGCTAGTTGGCCCCCAGGGGACCTCAAGATTGAAGAGGAATTAATCCCTAACTTAAAACGCGCCACAATGCGTGTTTGCACACGTCACCTCACCCACCCCCTTCCTTCACCATTGTACAAATATTCCTCTAAAATCAGCCGAACTACGAATTCCGATTTACTCACTTGTTATCAGGAGAGAACCCAGGGCTGCATCTTTTAGCCCAGCACTGACCCTGGAAAGTAATTCTAAGCGTACTTACCAGTAACTTGTATTTCCTTCCATAGGAATCCATTGTGTGGTTTTCAGCAGAAAAGTTTCTAAGTGTCCATTTTTCAAACATACAAATATTCCTCTAAAATCAGCCGAACTACGAATTCCGATTTACTCACCTGTTATCAGGAGAGAACCCAGGGCTGCATCTTTTAGCCCAGCACTGACCCTGAAAAGTAAGTCTAAGCGTACTTACCAGTAACTTGTATTTCCTTCCATAGGAATCCATTGTGTGGTTTTCAGCAGAAAAGTTTCTAAGTGTCCATTTTTGAAACGTACACATATTCCTCTAAAATCAGCCGAACTACGAA
This sequence comes from Triturus cristatus, assembly GCF_964204655.1. Lineage (NCBI taxonomy): Eukaryota > Metazoa > Chordata > Amphibia > Caudata > Salamandridae > Triturus > Triturus cristatus. The sequence continues at coordinate 781,925,716 of NC_140589.1, forward strand.
TTCCGATTTACTCACCTGTTATCAGCTGAGAACCCAGGGCTGCATCTTTTAGCTCAGCACTGACCCTGAAAAGTAAGTCTAAGCGTACTTACAAGTAACTTGTATTTCCTTCCATAGGAATCCATTGTGTGGTTTTCAGCAGAAAAGTTTCTAAGTGTCCATTTTTGAAACGTACAAATATTCCTCTAAAATCAGCCGAACTACGAATTTCGATTTACTCACCTGTTATCAGGAGAGAACCCAGTGCTGCATCTTTTAGCCCAGCACTGACCCTGAAAAGCAAGTCTAAGCGTACTTACCAGTAACTTGTATTTCCTTCCATAGGAATCCATTGTGTGGTTTTCAGCAGAAAAGTTTCCAAGTGTCCATTTTGAAACGTACAAAGGTTCCTCTAAAATCAGCCGAACTATGAATTCCGGTTTACTCACCTGTTATCAGGAGAGAACCCAGGGCTGCATCTTTTAGCCCAGCACTGACCTGGAAAAGTAATTCTAAGCGTACTTACAAGTAACTTGTATTTCCTTCCATAGGAATTCATTGTGTAGTTTTCATCAGAAAAGTTTCCAAGTGTCTATTTTCACAAACTAAAAATATTCCTAAAAAATCGTCTGTATGACTTAAACACATTCTTTCAACTGTTTACAGGAGATTAGCCAGTGCTGGATCCAGGATCCACCGTTGAGTAAGAAAAAGTAACGATAACACTACTTACCTGCTAAGTGAATTTTCGGCCGTAGGATAACATTTGTGATTCTATGTGAAAAATGTTCTAAATGTCAACTTTTAAAATACAATAATATTCTTTAAAAATAACTACTGTAACCAAAACGCTTTTACTCAACTGTTTACAGGAGATGTCCAAGGACTGAATCTAGGATCCAGTCCTGTGGTTAGAAAAGTAATCCATAAAGTAACTAATTGCATTTGACTAGAAATTCACATTGAGCTCAATGTTGCATTGTGTTTAAAATTGTGTTGCCCATTGCAACCACTGTAACTACTGTACTTAAAAGTCTATTGCCTATTTGCAAAGTATTTAAACTAAAGTAATTCATTCTGAGAAAGTGTATTTTGTATTGTAATGTATAATGTAATTCTAATGTAATTAAAAAATATATATCTTAAAATGAATAGTTTAAAAAATGTAGTAAATCAGTATCAAACAAATCGGTATAACAATTAATACAATAAAAATTGTCATTTACAAAACCTTTGAAATTGACTGAAAAAACTATAGGTTTCAGGCCTGATATAATTAGGAATTAGCATTTAAAAAACCTTTGAAATTCACTGAAAAAACCATAGGTTTCAGGCCTGATATAGTTAGGAATTAGCATTTAAAAAACCTTAGAAATTCACAGAAAAAACCATAGGTTTTAGGGGTGTTATAGTTAGCCGGACATTTCATTCGAACAAAACCATTGAAATTCCTCTAATATAATTAGTTGTACTAACTACATTTCGCGCGCCCGCAATCCACTGCTCATGATGTCACATATTACATCATTCATGACATGGTCAGTGACATTACTGATGACATCTCAAATGACATCACTGATGACATCCCTGATGGCATCATCCATGTGACAATCAGATACACCTCATCATACACTAGTATAACCTTTCATCACTCACTGTAAAATACAGTGCCAGATTTAAAACCATTGACACACCAATACAAGTTTTCAAACACCCACTCAGTGATTCCTAGATCTATACAGACATTTAATCACTTACCTATAGATTCACTCATACATTCTGTCAATGATCAATAGTACACTATCAAATATACTTATACATCTATATCGACATTACACACCAGCACACATCCTAATCACTTATGAAGTCATCCTACTCACTTATGCAAACAATGGATCATACCTACTTTTACTTAGCTATACACTTATAAAACACCACTTCATCTATTCATATAGATAATAACTCATCCATAGTGTGTTATAAAAACACTATTACAAGTATACAGTTATCCATACAGTCAATCATACAATCACTGAGTCTTCTGTATACGTATTTATATACAACAACTGACATATACACTGGCTTTAATTTTCCTAGTTTGTTGGACATGTACCATTGAGACATATTTTGGCTCATCGCCACACCCATAAAGATATTCACTCACCCAAACAACTGTTATAACATGTAGTTTTAACTTCAACCTACTGAATCAACTATTCACACATCTTTGGGCAGTCACACACCCCCCACCGAACCACACACACATTCACTCTCCCATACAAATACTCAGTTAACCCCTTCGCTGCTAGGCCTTTTCCCCTTCTGTGCTAAGCCTTTTTTGGGCTATTTGGGGTAGTGCGCGCTTAGGCCCCTGTAACTTTTTGACCACATTAGGTATCCATGCCAAATTTGCGTCCTTTTCTTCCAATATCTTGGGGATTCTAAAGGTACCCAGGGTTTGTGGATTCTCCTAGAGGGTTCCCAGAAATTAGTCAAAATACAGCAAAATTTTGTTTTTTTTGTGAAAAATTGGAAAAACGGGCTGCAAATGAAAGCTTCTGGGTATTTCTCTGCAAATAGTATCAAAAAAGGGTTTGTGGGGCTGAAATCACCATTTCTCCAGCTTTTAGGGAATGACAGAATTTTGTTAGAAAACCAACATTTTTTACACAGTTTTGGCATTTTTCTGGGACATACCCTATTTTTGCTATTTTTTGTGCTTTCAACCTCCTTCCAGTTAATGGTAGAAATGGGTACAAAAACAATAATGGATCCTAGACAGCTATACATTTTTGAAAAGTAGACAAAATTCTGAATTCAGCAAGGGGTCATTTGTGTAGATCCATCAAGGTTTCTTTATAGAAACTTACAGGTAAATATAGGAAAAATGTAAAATTTGTTGAAAAAAGCAGCCTTTTGAGTCAACGTTTTCACCTGTAACTTCTTCGAATTATGACATCTCTTTGAAAGCAATGTACCGTTACATCCGGTGGACCTTCCTGGTTGTGGGGACATATAGGACTTGTAGGTTCACCAAGAGCCCAACGAACCCAGAGTAGAAAACTGAGCAGCATTTTGTAATGTTTTTTTTTTTGTTCCGGGTATCTAGCAATTATTGTGGGAAAATGTATACATGGAAAAATCGGTATGAAAGACACCTATGTATTTCTGAAATGGGAACAAATTACAGAGTTTAGAAACAGTGCATATTTGCACATTTTCGAAATTGGGAATACTCATATTTGCATGACAATTATTGGCCATTTTTCAAAATGACTTTTTTTTTACACAATGTCTTTCATTTGGAAGGGAGAAATGCATCAAAAATCAATAGGTAATAACAGTTGCTTTACAAATCTGAACTACCCTAAGTCTCCCGATAAAAATGGTACCTCACTTGTGTGGGTAGGCATAGTGCCCACGACAGGAAGTGGCTCAAAACCTAAGGTGAACGCACCACATTTTCACACTGAAAATTTACACTTTATTTGCGAAGAGTCTAGCTGTAGTTTTTTAACCCTAGCCCTGCCGGCACCTGGGGAAACCTAGCAAACCTATACATTTTTGAAAACTAGACACCCAGGGGAATCCAGGATGGGGTGACTTGACTGCCTCCCACCATGGTCTGTTACCCAGAATCCCTTGCAAACGTAAAAAATTGACAAAAAAAACACATTTTCCCCACATTTCTGTGATGGAAAGTTCTGGAATCTGCGTGGATCCACAAATTTCCACCCACCCCGCATTCCCCAAAGTCCTACGAGAAAAATAGAACCTCACTTGTGCGGGTCGGCATAGTGCCCGCGACAGGAAACGGCGCAAAACGCAACGTGGTTTTGCAGTGAAAAATGACCCTTTTTTTGGCAAAGTGACTAGCTGTAGATTTTGAACCCTAGCCCTGCCGGCACCTACGGAAACCTAGCAAACCTATACATTTTTGAAAACTAGACACCCAGGGGAATCCAGGATGGGGTGACATGACTGCCTCCCACCATGGTCTGTTACCCAGAATCCCTTGCAAACGTAAAAAATTGACAAAAAAAACACATTTTCCCCACATTTCTGTGATGGAAAGTTCTGGAATCTGCGTGGATCCACAAATTTCCACCCACCCCGCGTTCCCCAAAGTCGTACCAGAAAAATGGTACCTCACTTGTGTGGGTCGGCCTAGTGCCCGCGACAGGAAACGGCGCAAAACGCAACGTGGTTTTGCAGTGAAAAATGACCCTTTTTTGGCAAAGTGACTAGCTGTAGATTTTGAACCCTAGCCCTGCCGGCACCTAGGGAAACCTAGCAAACCTATACATTTTTGAAAACTAGACACCCAGGGGAATCCAGGATGGGGTGACTTGACTGCCTCCCACCATGGTCTGTTACCCAGAATCCCTTGCAAACGTAAAAAATTGACAAAAAAAACACATTTTCCCCACATTTCTGTGATGGAAAGTTCTGGAATCTGCGTGGATCCACAAATTTCCACCCACCCCGCGTTCCCCAAAGTCCTACGAGAAAAATGGTACCTCACTTGTGCGGGTCGGCCTAGTGCCCGCGACAGGAAACGGCGCAAAACGCAACGTGGTTTTGCAGTGAAAAATGACCCTTTTTTTGGCAAAGTGACTAGCTGTAGATTTTGAACCCTAGCCCTGCCGGCACCTAGGGAAACCTAGCAAACCTATACATTTTTGAAAACTAGACACCCAGGGGAATCCAGGATAGGGTGACTTGACTGCCTCCCACCATGGTCTGTTACCCAGAATCCCTTGCAAACGTAAAAAATTGACAAACAAAACCACATTTCCCCCCACATTTCTGTGATGGAAAGTTCTGGAATCTGCGTGGATCCACAAATTTCCACCCACCCCGCGTTCCCCAAAGTCCTACGAGAAAAATGGTACCTCACTTGTGCGGGTCGGCCTAGTGCCCGCGACAGGAAACGGCGCAAAACGCAACGTGGTTTTGCAGTGAAAAATGACCCTTTTTTTGGCAAAGTGACTAGCTGTAGATTTTGAACCCTAGCCCTGCCGGCACCTAGAGAAACCTAGCAAACCTATACATTTTTGAAAACTAGACACCCAGGGGAATCCAGGATGGGGTGACTTGACTGCCTCCCACCATGGTCTGTTACCCAGAATCCCTTGCAAACGTAAAAGATTGACAAAAAAAAAACATTTTCCCCACATTTCTGTGATGGAAAGTTCTGGAATCTGCGTGGATCCACAAATTTCCACCCACCCCGCGTTCCCCAAAGTCCTACGAGAAAAATGGTACCTCACTTGTGCGGGTCGGCCTAGTGCCCGCGACAGGAAACGGCGCAAAACGCAACGTGGTTACACCTCAATGTTGCAGTGAAAAATGACTCTTTTTTGGCAAAGTGACTAGCTGTAGTTTTTGAACCCTAGCCCTGCCGGCACCTAGGGAAACCTACCAAACCCACACATTTCTGAAAACTAGAAACCCGGCGGCTTCCAGGGAGGTATGGCTTGTGTGGATCCCCCACCGTTTCCTTACCCAGAATCCCCTGCAAACCTCATTTTTTGCTGAAAAAATCACTTTTTTCACACATTTTGGGGTGGGAAAGTTGTGGCATCACCGGGCTCACACTAATTTACCATACCTCCCTGGAAGCGGCTGGGTGTCTAGTTTTTTGAAATGCGTGGGTTTGGTAGGTTTCCCTAGATGGCCGCCGAGCACCGGGTCAAAAACCAAAGTAACCCCCCTTGCAAAACCAGGTGGTTTTGCGATAGGCCATTTTGATGTCGCCTCACTACGTTTTGGGCCCTTGCCTGCCGCGGGTACTTGGGCCTCCCACACAAGTGAGGCACCATTTTTACCGGGAGACCTGGGGGAACGCTGGGTGGTGGTAAATTAGTGTGAGCCCGGTGATGCCACAACTTTCCCACCTCAAAATGTGTGAAAAAAGTGATTTTTTCAGCAAAAAGTGAGGTTTGCAGGGGATTCTGGGTAAGGAAACGTTGGGGGATCCACGCAAGCCATACCTCCCTGGAAGCGGCCGGGTGTCTAGTTTTCAGAAATGCATGGGTTTGGTAGGTTTCCCTAGATGGCCGCCGAGCACCGGGTCAAAAACCAAAGTGACCCCCCTTGCAAAACCAGGTGGTTTTCCGATAGGCCATTTTGATGTCGCCTCACTACGTTTTGGGCCCTTGCCTGCCGCGGGTACTTGGGCCTCCCACACAAGTGAGGCACCATTTTTACCGGGAGACCTGGGGGAACGCTGGGTGGTGTAAATTTGTGTGAGCCCGGTGATGCCACAACTTTCCCACCCCAAAATGTGTGAAAAAAGTGATTTTTTCAGCAAAAATTGAGGTTTGCAGGGGATTCTGGGTAAGGAAACGTTGGGGGAAACACGCAAGCCATACCTCCCTGGAAGCGGCCGGATGTCTAGTTTTCAGAAATGCATGGGTTTGGTAGGTTTCCCTAGATGGCTGCCGAGCACCGGGTCAAACACCAAAGTGACCCCCCTTGCAAAACCAGGTGGTTTTGCGATAGGCCATTTTGATGTCGCCTCACTACGTTTTGGGCCCTTGCCTGCCGCGGGTACTTGGGCCTCCCACACAAGTGAGGCACCATTTTTACCGGGAGACCTGGGGGAACGCTGGGTGGTGGTAAATTTGTGTGAGCCCGGTGATGCCACAACTTTCCCACCCCAAAATGTGTGAAAAAAGTGATTTTTTCAGCAAAAATTGAGGTTTGAAGGGGATTCTGGGTAAGGAAACGTTGGGGGATCCACGCAAGCCATACCTCCCTGGAAGCCGCCGGGTGTCTAGTTTTCAGAAATGTGTGGGTTTGGTAGGTTTCCCTAGATGGCCGCCGAGCACCGGGCCAAAAACCAAAGTAACCCCCCTTGCAAAACCAGATTAACTATTGTTACTACAGCGTGAGAATTTTGGAATAATATTGCAAAGAAAATGTGGCAGACAGTTTGAGGTTTACAGGACAATGGGGATAAAAAATATTTTTCAATTCACAAGAGAGACATCACCATGAACTCCCATGGGTTTTCGACAATATCTACAGTTGGTGGGTTATTCTTGCATGGAAAGTGTACCTTGGCAGAGAAACTAAAGACAAAGATTCCTGCACAACCATCTATTCCTCAAACACACACACATACTTGTTGGATTTGGCACGAGGGCGAGTCATGGTTCAGTGTATTAAATTTTATTAACAAGAGATTTCACAAAAATGAAATGCACTGTCAATAATTAAATTCACAAAAAAACAAACCAATGACTCGCAGCTCGTGAGCTGTAAAGCCACGTCAAGGCACCAACCACTTTACAGGCCATTCACACACCTTTCATACGTGATACAAACAAGACCATTCGCACCACCAGGCACAAAAGCAACACATTTCATAATTCACCAAAAAGGGACAAGGTACACCCTGCTTCAGAAAGACAAATATTACTGCACAGCCATCTAATCCGCAAGCACACACACATACTGGTTGGATTTGGCACGAGGGTGAGTGATGGTTCAGTAGATACAATTGTATTAGCAAGTGATTTCACAGAAATGAAATGCACTGGCAATAATTGAAAAGGCGAGAAACTGAACCATTGACTCACAGCTCGTGAGCTGTAAAGCCACGACAAGGCACCAACCTCTTTACAGGCCATTCATACACCTTTCATACGTGTGAGACATACAAAACCATTCACACCGCCTGCCGCGGGCCCATCACATAACAAAACTCACACCAGCACACAGCGCCATTCAAGGGCCCATCACTTTCACACGCCCACAATCCAGACACAGCAACTACACAGGCTGATGGATTGCGTGGAGTGGCACTCAGCTAGCAGTGTGTGTAGTGACCAGCAGAAAGTCACTACTCACACACAGCCAGCCGAGCACCAGTCCACACACACCGCTAGCCAAACGCCAGTCCACGCACACCGCTAGCCAAGCGCCAGTCCAGACACACCGCCAGCCAATCGCCAGTCCAGGCACACCGCCAGCCAATCGCCAGTCCAGGCCCACCGGCAGCCAATCGCCAATCCACCTGCACCGCCAGCCAAGCTCCAGTCCACGGACACCACCAGCCAAGCACCAGTCCGCACACACCACCAGTCCACGCACACCGCCAGCCAAGTACCAGTCCACGCACACCGCCAGCCAAGCACCATTCCACGCACACCGCCAGCCAAGCTCCAGTCCACGCACACCACCAGCCAAGCTCCAGTCCACGGACACCACCAGCCAAACACCAGTCCGCACACACCACCAGTCCACGCACACCGCCAGCCAAGTACCAGTCCACGCACACCGCCAGCCAAGCACCATTCCACGCACACCGCCAGCCAAGCTCCAGTCCACGCACACCACCAGCCACGCACCAGTCCACGCACACCGCCAGTCCATGCACACTGCCAGTCCACGCACACCGCCAGCCAAGCACCATTCCACGCACACCACCAACCAAGTGCCAGTCCACACACACCAACAGCCAAGCGCAAGCCTACACACACCGCCATCACATTTAGGATTTTTTTAGATAAAAATAAAAACACAAACAAATTGCAAATAGATACAAATCTTCTAACAGAAAATCAGCAACTAAATACATTGCACTAACACCAACCTTGAAACAGAATCAAATTTTCCAAAGAATACAGACCAGGCAGTTCACTTTACCACTCATGAATGCTCCCAAATTTTTTTCGCGTGTGGTACGCTCTGAAACAAGCAGGGAGACACAGTGCAGGATGAGAGGGACAGTCGGGGCAGTACATACGACTCTCCTTCCGCGAACCTCTTCGCCAACAGACTCTACATCTCCTACTGGGAAAATCTTTTGCGGGTGTGGGAGGAATGTGATCTGGAAAGTGGCGTTCTTTCAATCTAGCAACATCCTCCACCACTCCAACTCTAGGAACACTTGCCTGTTCCACTACAACAAGGCTGCCTATTACAGACTCCTGAAACTTAGCAAAAGTCATCTTTGACTCAGGGCAAGAATCCTGGAACACAACAAAAGCATTAAACATTGCCAAGTGGAAAAGATGGATAGCCAACTTCTTGTACCAAATGTAAGCCTTACGAAGAGCAGTGTAAGGTTCCAACCTCTGATCTACTCTGTCAACACCACCCATGTGCCTATTATAGTCTAAAATGCACACAGGTTTGCGCGCTTCAGCGACCTGACCCCAAACAGTCACAGGTGCAGTGCTTTCATCATGGATGGTAGTCAGCATGTAGACATCTCTCCTGTCTGTAAACTTCACAGCAAGAAGCTCCTTGCAACGCAACGCACTGCACTGTCCCCGCACAAGCTTTTGACAAACAAGTTCTTTCGGGAAACCTTTACGGTTAGAGCGGATTGTGCCACAAGCAACAGTGTCCACTTTGGCCAATTCCCTGAACAACCGCACACCAGTGTAGAAGTTATCTACATATAAATGGTGGCCTTTGTTAAAAAATCCTCTACCAAGTTCCCAAACAATTTTCTCAGTCACTCCAAAAGTGGACGGACAACCAGGGAGGTTAAACCTAGATTCCTTACCGGTGTACACCCTGAAATTAGAGACATATCCAGTCCTACTGTCACACAGCATATACAGCTTTATTCCATAGCGTGCCCTCTTACTAGGAATGTATTGCCTAAAAACCAAGCGGCCCTTGAACAACACCAAAGACTCATCCACTGCAATTTCTCTACCAGGGGCATAAATCTCAGAAAACCGATCAACAAAGTGATCAAGGACAGGCCTAATCTTAAAAAGACGGTCACAGTCAGGGTGATCTCGTGGCAACGCTAAACCATTATCAACAAAGTGCATCATCCGAAGCAGAAGCAAATACCTGTCACGACTCATGACTGCCGGAAAAATAGACGTTGCCATCAAGGGACTGCTAGACCAATATGAAGACATTGATGGCTTCCTTAGGAAGCCCATCAAAAAAGTTAAACCCAAGAACTTCTTCATCTCTTCAACATTTGTGGGAGTCCACCGGGTAGCTCTAGAGTGTGGCTTAAGACTGGCACTGTTGTCCCTCAAAAACTGTTCGGCATACAAATTAGTCTGCTCAACAATCTCTGCCAAAAACACATCGTCCATAAACAACTGAAAAAAATGTACCGGCAAAAAGTTTTCAGTATTCACTCTAGACCCTGGAACACCAGTAAACTCTGGCAATGCCGGCTGCACCATGCCAGGGGCAACCCAGAGGTCATCACTTTCAACGGGAAGCCTTGCAGCCCCAGCCTGCAGCCCAGATGCCTCTTGCCGCACTACACCAACGGGAAGCCTTGCAGCCGCAGGCTGCAGCCCAGAAGCCTCTTGCCGCACTACACCAACGGGAAGCCTTGCAGTCCCAGGCTGCAGCCCAGATGCCTCTTGCCGCACTATCGGCACATCAGTCTCCTCCTCTAACACAGGCACTTCATCCGCACTAAGAGTATCTTCATCATCCGATGACTCCATACGGAGAGACAACTCACTGCCAGAATCGTCCCCTGCCTCCTCTCCCTCAGATGCAGAGTCAGTCTCTGAACCATGGTCAGAGGAAGACTCAAACAGCAAACCAACAACCTGCTGAGCAGTAATCCTGCGGCTAGCCATTATACTTACTAAGATAGAAGACTGCACAAACAAGTCAACAACAACCAACAATGTGCAAACCAAGTAAGTAAAGAAATGTGTACCTTTATCACAAAGATCAATGTACTCAAAAACTATACAATCCAATTACAAGAGACAGCTGCACTCACCAGAAACCAACTCTGCAGTGACACAGCAAAAACCAACGATATCAAACTAAAAAGAAGAAAAAAAAACAAATTACTCACAAGACAACAAAATACACATCGAGCACCAATGCAAAATGTTTTTGACACTCAAAAACCAAACATACTGCTATTATTACACCATTTGCAAAAAGAAAACAGGCAGAGAAATCAAACACATTTACATTGTACAAAAAAAAGTCTCTTACCAAACTACACAAACAGCAGAACCACCAGTCACAAAAAGGCAACGTGAAAAGAGGAAAAGCCTTCACCTAGAACAAAAAAGTAAAAAAAAAAAACATTACAATTGCAATTCACAAAAAATATAACAATAAACATTATAACATGCTATGTCACTACCCAAATGGTCAATCGGGTTGTGTGCCAGGTGGGGCAGAAAACAAATTGCACCCTGGAAGCGAGGGGTCACTTCTATTTTTAATTGAACTAATTCCCTGGTGTCTAGTGGGCTTTTCTGCCCCCCCTGGGAGCAGAAACGTTGAAAAAATAAAACCGATCTGCCCCCAGAGGGGGCAGAAAAGTCTTCAAATAAATTAGGGGCCCAAGGAAGCGACCCTTGCCCAAGGGGTCGCTTCCTACAATAATAATTAGATCCCTGGTGTCTAGTGGGCTTTTCTGCCCCCCCCTGGGAGCAGAAACGGCAAAAAAATGACACCGATCTGCCCCCAGAGGGGGCAGAAAAGTCTTCAAAAAATTTAGGGGCCCAAGGAAGCGACCCTTGCCCAAGGGGTCGCTTCCTACAATAATACTTATATCCCTGGTGTCTAGTGGGCTTTTCTGCCCCCCCCTGGGAGCAGAAACGGCGAACAAAAACACCGATCTGCCCCCAGAGGGGGCAGAAAAGTCTTCAAATAATATATGGCCCCAGGAAGCGACCCTTACCCAAGGGGTCGCTTCCAAAATAAAAAAAACACACATCCCTGGTGTCTAGTGGGGCATCCCTGCTCCACGATCGCGATGCTGTGCGCGATCGTGGAGCAGGAATGCCCTGTATTGAGACATCAGGGGAGAGGAAATACTCTTTCCTCTCCCCCGATGCCTCAATACACTCCAAAAGGCCCCCGCCGCCCCACCGGAGCAAACAGCACTCACCCTGCCTCTGTGGACGCCTGGAAGCAAATGGCTTCCAGGCGTCCGAGCACTTCCTGATGACGCCGGCGTGCGCCGTGCGCGCTGACGTCACCAGGAAGCGTGGGGGGGCTCGGGGGTGGCAGCGGAAACTCTTCCGCTGCCATCCCCGTCTGTGGGGGCACGATCGATGCCCCAGGGGGGGAGCGCCAGCGCTTCCCCCAGGGGCTGTCCTCATGACGGAGCGGTTCCGTCATGAGCACAGCCCAACTGATGCTCATGACGGAACCGCTCCGTCATGAGCATCCAAGGGGTTAACTAATCAATAAAGAATATAGACTTTCACGTAGCTAGTAACCAACTGGTGCAGCAGTTTACACAACAACTGACAAAGTGATACAGATATTCACACAGTTTAGTCACTATCCAATATATTTAGTGAGACACTATAAATTAGTCAAGTAAACATTCAATTACACTGCTACTAAATCCTCCATCCAGATATTTATATTAATATATCCACTCATTCTTCAATGCAAATTGCTATATATATATAATACATATTTAAATTACGACCCAAACCACATTCACTGGATGATGTCATCAGGGATGTCAACAGTGATGTCATTTGAGATGTCATCAGTGATGTCACTGACCATGTCATGAATTATGTAATATGTGACATCATCAGTAGTGGATTGCGGGCGCGCGAGATGTAGTTAGTACAACTAACTATATCGGAGGAATTTCAATGGTTTTGTTCGAATGAAATGTCCAGCTAACTATAACACCCCTAAAACCTATGTTTTTTTCAGTGAATTTCTAAGGTTTTTTAAATGCTAATTCCTAACAATATCAGGCCTGAAACCTATGGTTTTTTCGGTGAATATATATATAGGTATGGCTATAGACATATATAGATTTAGATAGATATAGATATATTTAGATAGATAGATAGATAGATAGATAGATAGATAGATAGATAGATAGATAGATAGATAGATAGATAGATAGATAGATAGATAGATAGATAGATAGATAGATAGATAGATAGATAGATAGATAGATAGATAGATAGATAGATAGATAGATAGATAGATAGATAGATAGTTATCTATATATATATATATATATATATATATCTATATATATTACAAAAAGCCTCTCCTTTGGGGAAAGAGTGTGTCGCACACATCGCGGTGACATTCAAAATTTATTTACAAACGTAAGAGCTCCGCTGTTCCTGATGCATTTCAGCCAACCTTTGGCCTTCTTCAGAGGAGGAGCTTCAGGTATCTTGGGGCCGCACAGACGCACTGGAACCAGGTAATTGCTCATTTTATCTCCCGGTGATTTCCCAATAGTGGGCGCCACGATGGACTGCAGTATAGAGCATTCTGGTCCTTGTAGTGAGTTTGTCAGCCTCAACTAACTATATCGGAGGAATTTCAATGGTTTTGTTCGAATGAAATGTCCAGCTAACTATAACACCCCTAAAACCTATGTTTTTTTCAGTGAATTTCTAAGGTTTTTTAAATGCTAATTCCTAACAATATCAGGCCTGTAACCTATGGTTTTTTCAGTGAATATCTATTTAGGTATGGCTATGGATATATATAGATTTAGATTAGGGGTGGGCGGAATTTGCAAAATTAACTTTGGCAAATTATCGCGAAAATGTTTAAAATGATCGCAAACAAGCGGAAATATCGCGAAGATGCGGAAGTTTTTTTCCGGCATGTTCGCGAGATTTTCTGCATGGTTGCGGGTTGCCAACTTACCCATGTGGTTGCTTGCGGGCGCGGCCATCTTGTTTTGAGTTGTCTCGCGGTGCATGATCGCGAGAAGAAAGACGTGATCGCGCGACGCATGACGTTACTGCGGGCGCGAACTGTCGCGAGACAGCGCAAATGGCTAAAAACAATACAACAACTCATGGAGAACGCGACCGGATCAAGAAAACTTGTCGGCGAACGCAGGGATTCAGGTAAGGCGATCGCGCGCGCACGAGAATGTATTATTTTACAGCGCGAGCAAGAAACAAATTATCCCCAAGCTGCGGAAACCGGAATTTTTGACATTTTCGCACTCTCCGCAGAACGCGAAAATGTCAAATTATCGCAATTTCCGCGAACGGAACGAAATTTTCGCCCAGGCCTAATTTAGATAGATATAGATATATTTATATAGATAGATAGATAGATAGATAGATAGATAGATAGATAGATAGATAAATATCTATATCTATCTATCTATCTATCTATCTATCTATCTATCTATCTATCTATCTATCTATCTATATATATATATATATATATATATATATATCATCAGAAAACACACCAGACTTGGAGAGCCACTCGCCTTGTGTCATGTTTATTTCCTGCCAGGCAGCCTCACTGACAACACTCGCAAGTTCAGAGATTTATTTCTGCCAGCATATCCTGACGCGTTTCGAGCGTCTGCGCGCCCTTGGTCACAGGTGTTGGCCGATGAGTGTAGGCAGCATTGCGCACCTCAAATGCCCACTTTTGTAGTCCCGCCCACCTGGGCGTGTCGGCATAGTGCAAACTGGGATTTGGAGTCTTTTCACAAGGTAAGTCTTTAAGTAAATGCAGCCGCCATCACAACATCAAAATCGATACCCCAGTGGGTTTCTGTTCCTTGTCAGGGTCGCAGTAGGGCTGATTCTAACCCTGTGACAGGAAACACAAAAAGCTCCATTTAGCGTCTGTAATCACCACGCTGGACCCGCTCTTCAGCGGTGGGGCAACTCCGCGACCCCAGCAGGCCGCAATTAATTCCATCAGAAAACACACCAGACTTGGAGAGCCACTCGCCTTGTGTCATGTTTATTTCCTGCCAGGCAGCCTCACTGACAACACTCGCAAGTTCAGAGATTTCTTTCTGCCAGCATATCCTGACGCGTTTCGAGCGTCTGCGCGCCCTTGGTCACAGGTGTTGGCCGATGAGTGTAAGCAGCATTGCGCACCTCAAATGCCCACTTTTGTAGTCCCGCCCACCTGGGTGTGTCGGCATAGTGCAAACTGGGATTTGGAGTCTTTTCACAAGGTAAGTCTTTAAGTAAATGCAGCCGCCATCACAACATCAAAATCGATACCCCAGTGGGTTTCTGTTCCTTGTCAGGGTCGCAGTAGGGCTGATTCTAACCCTGTGACAGGAAACACAAAAAGCTCCATTTAGCGTCTGTAATGACCACGCTGGACCCGCTCTTCAGCGGTGGGGCAACTCCGCGACCCGGCAGGCCGCAATTAATTCCATCAGAAAACACACCAGACTTGGAGAGCCACTCGCCTTGTGTCATGTTTATTTCCTGCCAGGCAGCCTCACTGACAACACTCGCAAGTTCAGAGATTTCTTTCTGCCAGCATATCCTGACGCGTTTCGAGCATCTGCGCGCCCTTGGTCACAGGTGTTGGCCGATGAGTGTAAGCAGCATTGCGCACCTCAAATGCCCACTTTTGTAGTCCCGCCCACCTGGGCGTGTCGGCATAGTGCAAACTGGGATTTGGAGTCTTTTCACAAGGTAAGTCTTTAAGTAAATGCAGCCGCCATCACAACATCAAAATCGATACCCCAGTGGGTTTCTGTTCCTTGTCAGGGTCGCAGTAGGGCTGATTCTAACCCTGTAACAGGAAAAACAAAAAGCTCCATTTAGCGTCTGTAATCACCATGCTGGACCCGCTCTTCAGCGGTGGGGCAACTCCGCGACCCCGGCAGGCCACAATTAATTCCATCAGAAGCACACCAGACTTGGAGATCCACTCGCCTTGTGTCATGTTTATTTCCTGCCAGGCAGCCTCACTGACAACACTCGCAAGTTCAGAGATTTCTTTCTGCCAGCATATCCTGACGCGTTTCAAGCGTCTGCGCGCCCTTGGTCACAGGTGTTGGCCGATGAGTGTAAGCAGCATTGCACACCTCAAATGCCCACTTTTGTAGTCCCGCCCACCTGGGCGTGTCGGCATAGTGCAAACTGGGATTTGGAGTCTTTTCACAAGGTAAGTCTTTAAGTAAATGCAGCCGCCATAACAACATCAAAATCGATACCCCAGTGGGTTTCTGATCCTTGTCAGGGTCGCAGTAGGGCTGATTCTAACCCTGTAACAGGAAACACAAAAAGCTCCATTTAGCGTCTGTAATCACCATGCTGGACCCGCTCTTCAGCGGTGGGGCAACTCCGCGACCCCGGCAGGCCGCAATTAATTCCATCAGAAAACACACTAGACTTGGAGAGCCACTCGCCTTGTGTCATGTTTATTTACTGCCAGGCAGCCTCACTGACAACACTCGCAAGTTCAGAGATTTCTTTCTGTCAGCATATCCTGACGCGTTTCGAGCGTCTGCGCGCCCTTGGTCACAGGTGTTGGCCGATGAGTGCAAGCAGCATTGCGCACCTCAAATGCCCACTTTTGTAGTCCCGCCCACCTGGGCGTGTCGGCATAGTGCAAACTGGGATTTGGAGTCTTTTCACAAGGTAAGTCTTTAAGTAAATGCAGCCGCCATCACAACATCAAAATGGATACCCCAGTGTGTTTCTGTTCCTTGTCAGGGTCGCAATAGGGCTGATTCTAACCCTGTAAGAGGAAACACAAAAAGCTCCATTTAGCGTCTGTAACCACCACGCTGGACCCGCTCTTCAGCGGTGGGGCAACTCCGCGACCCCGGCAGCCCGCAATTAATTCCATCAGAAAACACACCAGACTTGGAGAGCCACTCGCCTTGTGTCATGTTTATTTCCTGCCAGGCAGCCTCACTGACAACACTCGCAAGTTCAGAGATTTCTTTCTGCCAGCATATCCTGACGCGTTTCGAGCATCTGCGCGCCCTTGGTCACTGGTGTTGGCCGATGAGTGTAAGCAGCATTGCGCACCTCAAATGCCCACTTTTGTAGTCCCGCCCACCTGGGCGTGTCGGCATAGTGCAAACTGGGATTTGGAGTCTTTTCACAAGGTAAGTCTTTAAGTAAATGCAGCCGCCATCACAACATCAAAATCGATACCCCAGTGGGTTTCTGTTCCTTGTCAGGGTCGCAGTAGGGCTGATTCTAACCCTGTAACAGGAAAAACAAAAAGCTCCATTTAGCGTCTGTAATCACCATGCTGGACCCGCTCTTCAGCGGTTGGGCAACTCCGCGACCCCGGCAGGCCGCAATTAATTCCATCAGAAAACACACCAGACTGGAGAGCCACTCGCCTTGTGTCATGTTTATTTCCTGCCGGGCAGCCTCACTGACAACACTAGCAAGTTCAGAGATTTCTTTGTGCCAGCATATCCTGACGCATTTCGAGCGTCTGCCCGCCCTTGGTCACAGGTGTTGGCCGATGAGTGTAAGCAGCATTGCGCACCTCAAATGCCCACTTTTGTAGTCCCGCCCACCTGGGCGTGTCGGCATAGTGCAAACTGGGATTTGGAGTCTTTTCACAAGGTAAGTCTTTAAGTAAATGCAGCCGCCATCACAACATCAAAATCGATACCCCAGTGGGTTTCTGTTCCTTGTCAGGGTCGCAGTAGGGCTGATTCTAACCCTGTAACAGGAAAAACAAAAAGCTCCATTTAGCGTCTGTAATCACCATGCTGGACCCGCTCTTCAGCGGTGGGGCAACTCCGCGACCCCGGCAGGCCGCAATTAATTCCATCAGAAAACACACCAGACTTGGAGAGCCACTCGCCTTGTGTCATGTTTATTTCCTGCCAGGCAGCCTCACTGACAACACTAGCAAGTTCAGAGATTTCTTTCTGCCAGCATATCCTGACGCGTTTCGAGCGTCTGCCCGCCCTTGGTCACAGGTGTTGGCCGATGAGTGTAAGCAGCATTGCGCACCTCAAATGCCCACTTTTGTAGTCCCGCCCACCTGGGCGTGTCGGCATAGTGCAAACTGGGATTTGGAGTCTTTTCACAAGGTAAGTCTTTAAGTAAATGCAGCCGCCATCACAACATCAAAATCGATACACCAGTGGGGTTCTGTTCCTTGTCAGGGTCGCAGTAGGGCTGATTCTAACCCTGTGACAGGAAACACAAAAAGCTCCATTTAGCGTCTGTAATCACCACGCTGGACCCGCTCTTCAGTGGTGGGGCAACTCCGCGACCCCGGCAGGCCGCAATTAATTCCATCAGAAAACACACCAGACTTGGAGAGCCACTCGCCTTGTGTCATGTTTATTTCCTGCCAGGCAGCCTCACTGACAACACTCGCAAGTTCAGAGATTTCTTTCTGCCAGCATATCCTGACGCGTTTCGAGCGTCTGCGCGCCCTTGGTCACAGGTGTTGGCCGATGAGTGTAAGCAGAATTGCACACCTCAAATGCCCACTTTTGTAGTCCCGCCCACCTGGGCGTGTCGGCATAGTGCAAACTGGGATTTGGAGTCTTTTCACAAGGTAAGTCTTTAAGTAAATGCAGCCGCCATCACAACATCAAAATCGATACCCCAGTGGGTTTCTGATCCTTGTCAGGGTCGCAGTAGGGCTGATTCTAACCCTGTAACATGAAACACAAAAAGCTCCATTCAGCGTCTGTAATCACCATGCTGAACCCGCTCTTCAGCGGTGGGGCAACTCCGCGACCCCGGCAGGCCGCAATTAATTCCATCAGAAAACACACTAGACTTGGAGAGCCACTCGCCTTGTGTCATGTTTATTTCCTGCCGGGCAGCCTCACTGACAACACTAGCAAGTTCAGAGATTTCTTTGTGCCAGCATATCCTGACGCATTTCGAGCGTCTGCCCGCCCTTGGTCACAGGTGTTGGCCGATGAGTGTAAGCAGCATTGCGCACCTCAAATGCCCACTTTTGTAGTCCCGCCCACCTGGGCGTGTCGGCATAGTGCAAACTGGGATTTGGAGTCTTTTCACAAGGTAAGTCTTTAAGTAAATGCAGCCGCCATCACAACATCAAAATCGATACCCCAGTGGGTTTCTGTTCCTTGTCAGGGTCGCAGTAGGGCTGATTCTAACCCTGTGACAGGAAACACAAAAAGCTCCATTTAGCGTCTGTAATCACCACGCTGGACCCGCTCTTCAGCGGTGGGGCAACTCCGCGACCCCGGCAGGCCGCAATTAATTCCATCAGAAAACACACCAGACTTGGAGAGCCACTCGCCTTGTGTCATGTTTATTTCCTGCCAGGCAGCCTCACTGACAACACTCGCAAGTTCCGAGATTTCTTTCTGCCAGCATATCCTGACGCGTTTCGAGCGTCTGCGCGCCCTTGGTCACAGGTGTTGGCCGATGAGTGTAAGCAGCATTGCGCACCTCAAATGCCCACTTTTGTAGTCCCGCCCACCTGGGTGTGTCGGCATAGTGCAAACTGGGATTTGGAGTCTTTTCACAAGGTAAGTCTTTAAGTAAATGCAGCCGCCATCACAACATCAAAATCGATACCCCAGTGGGTTTCTGATCCTTGTCAGGGTCGCAGTAGGGCTGATTCTAACCCTGTAACAGGAAACACAAAAAGCTCCATTTAGCGTCTGTAATCACCACGCTGGACCCGCTCTTCAGCGGTGGGGCAACTCCGCGACCCCGGCAGGCCGCAATTAATTCCATCAGAAAACACACCAGACTTGGAGAGCCACTCGCCTTGTGTCATGTTTATTTCCTGCCAGGCAGCCTCACTGACAACACTCGCAAGTTCAGAGATTTCTTTCTGCCAGCATATCCTGACGCGTTTCGAGCGTCTGCGCGCCCTTGGTCACAGGTGTTGGCCGATGAGTGTAAGCAGCATTGCGCACCTCAAATGCCCACTTTTGTAGTCCCGCCCACCTGGGCGTGTCGGCATAGTGCAAACTGGGATTTGGAGTCTTTTCACAAGGTAAGTCTTTAAGTAAGGGCCAGCTTCTCTCCAAGTTACGCATGTCTGCAGATGGGCAGATGGGAGGAGCTGGTCATCAAGGAAGAACATGGTGAATATGTCTGTAAAAATGTCAAAGCATGGTTTAGATATATTGACGATCTTTTTGTAGTCTGGAATGGTACACTTCAACAAGCAAATGATTTTATCGAAAAGATTAATGTCAATAATATGAATTTACATTTCACTGCAACAATCAGTCATTCACAAGTTGAGTTTTTAGACACCCAAGTCTACATAAACAACAACAAAATTGAAACCCGCCTCTTTAGAAAAAAGACGGCAGGTAACTCCACGCTCCATGCATCAAGTGCACATCCCAAACACCTCATTAATAGCATCCCCTACGGGGAAATGCTACGGATTAGACGCATATGCAGCAATAATCATGATTTGATGGCAGCACAAGAAGCAAGTCAAATTCGCTTCCAACAACGTGGCTACCAAACACATGTTATTGATAATGCTATCAAAAAATCCATGACTTGGAGCAGGGAGGAAGTCATTAAGGATAAAAAATCTGTTGATACACCTAAGAATATGGGCTCCAGAAAAACTATGGGTGATGACATTAAAACAAATGATGAATTTCGCTTGATCGTTCAATACAGCCAACAGCATAAAGCACTGAACAAAATTTTCCAGCGTAACTGGCCACTAGCACGCAGCGACCCCGTGATAGGACCCCTGCTATCGCAGAGGGTGTCCATCACTTACAGTAGGGCGCCCTCGATGAGGGACATACTAGTTAAAACTAGTCCTGAGGTGATTGATAACAGTAGCTGGATACAATCCATGAAAGGATTTTTCAGATGCAAAACTTGCAAGGCTTGCATTCAGGGAGTTAACACCAACACATACAAAACCCCTTTTAGTGACCAAAACCACACTATCTCTAAGCTATTAACTTGTAAAACAGAATATGCGGTATATGTACTCTCATGCCCCTGCAATATGCGGTATATCGGCAGTACTAAATTACCTGTATTTAAACGTATCCTCCAGCATCTTAGGGCCATCACAAATCAGGACAATACCTATCCCGTTGCCCGACATTTCAGGGAACAACATGAATCTGACAACCGTAAGTTAAAATATTTTGTCATAGATACTGTTCCACCAAGCAGGAGAGGAGGTGACCGAGAAAACAAACTAAGAAAGCTGGAAACTCGGTACATCTTGCAACTAGATACCAAGCATCCTGCAGGCCTCAATGCTACAGAGGATCTATATACATGTTTAATCTAACAGAGCGGGGTATGGCCTTACATGATCAGATAGTAACAACCTTTAATTTCATTTATCAATATTAACCATAATATCTAGTTTTTAACTGAATTTTAATCACTATACTTTTACCTACAGTTCCTTTTATGCCTATGGTGAACACAATATTGTGATTTGTGTCTTTTTTATTGTAGTTTTATAGGGTTTTTATAAGATCTTGAAATTTAATTCTTTTACTATATTTATTGGAATATGTTCTTAAACTGCACCTATCCACACGTCACATTATCAGGATATGTAAATAGATATATATATTTTTTAAGGCTATAATACCTTTTATCTATTTATTGGCATTTTGCACAATTCAGTTTGCACTGACATGTATGCACTTTACAGGTGCATGTGGTCTAATGTTATTAGGCGGATATGAACCTTATATCAGATCACACAATCTATTGTGTAGTACATAATACTTTTTAAGGACTGTATAAGTATTAGGAGTATTAAACTCAAAATTCAAGATTCCATGGACCTTAGTCACAGCAAGTGACTACAACAACGCTATAGGTCATTAAATCCAGCAACTAGATATTAATAACAATTGGTTAGATAAAGTAAAAACCCGTGGCGCGGCATATCCTAACCTTTCGTGCTGATTAAATAAAGCAATATATGCATGAACACTACAAATCACTAAGTAAGAAATATTTCAAGATGACAAAGAACTTAAAAATTAATATGACCCTACTGAATTGACTCTGGAATTATGAAAGTTCGGCACACATTTTTGGCTCTTTTGCACACACATTGCACTTAACACTTTGCACTTTTTCAAAAACAATTGTTCAAAAAAAAAAGTTTTTTGCTTTTGATTTTAAATAATTGTGAAACGATGATATAAATAAATGTATTGACTAAAAATGGAAACATCAGGCAATGAAAGTTATCACACAGTATTTTACCGACATTTACGCAATGTGTACTCATGTGATTTTTAACAACAATGAAAAGGATGACTCGATACACAAAAGCATCAGCAACGTATATTTTATGTATTTTACATAGAATTTTAAAAGTGTCACCTTACTACTCAATTACAGTATATAATAATGAAGATCAATGGTACCCTCCATTATACAAATTATGCTGCTCTTGTTGTTTATGTCTATGATGATACCATTACGTCATGTTTATCACGTGGTCACAATTTCACTCGTAATTTCACTTTAAATATGAGCTATCTCTCTCAAGTCACTGTCATGTGATCAAGGCTCAGGAGAGCCGAAACGCGTAATGGCGACAGAGGAATAAAGGAGATTTACAATTTGCACAAAACTTTGGGTCCGTGTCCATCTCTTTGGGAGAGCCGCTTGTCTGAAGGTAGCGGAGGAATACTCGTGATATATATGTATATATATATATATTCACTGAAAAAACCATAGGTTTCACACATGTTATAGTTAGCTGGACATTTTACTGATTAAAAACCAATGAAATTCCCCCGTTATAGTTACTGCAGGCAACTATAACTCACGCGACCGCAATCCTCTGCTGATGCTAATACTGTATTTAGACACTTATTTGCCCATGTCTTCTTCCATTAAATTTTAGCTTTACATATATTACAAATATTTTTTTTTCATAAAGACACATATGTCATCAGCAGAAGATTGCGGTCGCGTGAGTTATAGTTGCCTGCAGTAACTATAACGGGGGAATTTCATTGGTTTTTTATCAGTAAAATGTCCAGCTAACTATAACATGTGTGAAACCTATGGTTTTTTCAGTGAATTTGCAAGGTTTTTTAAATGCTAAGTTACTTTACGCCATTCGTGGCGTGCGCGCCCAGTTAACGCAGTTCGTTTCGTGCGCGCACGGTGCGCTTCGCGCACCGTGCGCGCACAGTGAGCACGCGGTGCGCTTCGCAGCCCAGATGCCTCTTGCCGCACTACACCAACGGGAAGCCTTGCAGCCGCAGGCTGCAGCCCAGAAGCCTCTTGCCGCACTACACCAACGGGAAGCCTTGCAGTCCCAGGCTGCAGCCCAGATGCCTCTTGCCGCACTATCGGCACATCAGTCTCCTCCTCTAACACAGGCACTTCATCCGCACTAAGAGTATCTTCATCATCCGATGACTCCATACGGAGAGACAACTCACTGCCAGAATCGTCCCCTGCCTCCTCTCCCTCAGATGCAGAGTCAGTCTCTGAACCATGGTCAGAGGAAGACTCAAACAGCAAACCAACAACCTGCTGAGCAGTAATCCTGCGGCTAGCCATTATACTTACTAAGATAGAAGACTGCACAAACAAGTCAACAACAACCAACAATGTGCAAACCAAGTAAGTAAAGAAATGTGTACCTTTATCACAAAGATCAATGTACTCAAAAACTATACAATCCAATTACAAGAGACAGCTGCACTCACCAGAAACCAACTCTGCAGTGACACAGCAAAAACCAACGATATCAAACTAAAAAGAAGGAAAAAAAACAAATTACTCACAAGACAACAAAATACACATCGAGCACCAATGCAAAATGTTTTTGACACTCAAAAACCAAACATACTGCTATTATTACACCATTTGCAAAAAGAAAACAGGCAGAGAAATCAAACACATTTACATTGTACAAAAAAAAGTCTCTTACCAAACTACACAAACAGCAGAACCACCAGTCACAAAAAGGCAACGTGAAAAGAGGAAAAGCCTTCACCTAGAACAAAAAAGTAAAAAAAAAAAACATTACAATTGCAATTCACAAAAAATATAACAATAAACATTATAACATGCTATGTCACTACCCAAATGGTCAATCGGGTTGTGTGCCAGGTGGGGCAGAAAACAAATTGCACCCTGGAAGCGAGGGGTCACTTCTATTTTTAATTGAACTAATTCCCTGGTGTCTAGTGGGCTTTTCTGCCCCCCCTGGGAGCAGAAACGTTGAAAAAATAAAACCGATCTGCCCCCAGAGGGGGCAGAAAAGTCTTCAAATAAATTAGGGGCCCAAGGAAGCGACCCTTGCCCAAGGGGTCGCTTCCTACAATAATAATTAGATCCCTGGTGTCTAGTGGGCTTTTCTGCCCCCCCTGGGAGCAGAAACGGCAAAAAAATGACACCGATCTGCCCCCAGAGGGGGCAGAAAAGTCTTCAAAAAATTTAGGGGCCCAAGGAAGCGACCCTTGCCCAAGGGGTCGCTTCCTACAATAATACTTATATCCCTGGTGTCTAGTGGGCTTTTCTGCCCCCCCCTGGGAGCAGAAACGGCGAACAAAAACACCGATCTGCCCCCAGAGGGGGCAGAAAAGTCTTCAAATAATATATGGCCCCAGGAAGCGACCCTTACCCAAGGGGTCGCTTCCAAAATAAAAAAAACACACATCCCTGGTGTCTAGTGGGGCATCCCTGCTCCACGATCGCGATGCTGTGCGCGATCGTGGAGCAGGAATGCCCTGTATTGAGACATCAGGGGAGAGGAAATACTCTTTCCTCTCCCCCGATGCCTCAATACACTCCAAAAGGCCCCCGCCGCCCCACCGGAGCAAACAGCACTCACCCTGCCTCTGTGGACGCCTGGAAGCAAATGGCTTCCAGGCGTCCGAGCACTTCCTGATGACGCCGGCGTGCGCCGTGCGCGCTGACGTCACCAGGAAGCGTGGGGGGGGCTCGGGGGTGGCAGCGGAAACTCTTCCGCTGCCATCCCCGTCTGTGGGGGCACGATCGATGCCCCAGGGGGGGAGCGCCAGCGCTTCCCCCAGGGGCTGTCCTCATGACGGAGCGGTTCCGTCATGAGCACAGCCCAACTGATGCTCATGACGGAACCGCTCCGTCATGAGCATCCAAGGGGTTAACTAATCAATAAAGAATATAGACTTTCACGTAGCTAGTAACCAACTGGTGCAGCAGTTTACACAACAACTGACAAAGTGATACAGATATTCACACAGTTTAGTCACTATCCAATATATTTAGTGAGACACTATAAATTAGTCAAGTAAACATTCAATTACACTGCTACTAAATCCTCCATCCAGATATTTATATTAATATATCCACTCATTCTTCAATGCAAATTGCTATATATATATAATACATATTTAAATTACGACCCAAACCACATTCACTGGATGATGTCATCAGGGATGTCAACAGTGATGTCATTTGAGATGTCATCAGTGATGTCACTGACCATGTCATGAATTATGTAATATGTGACATCATCAGTAGTGGATTGCGGGCGCGCGAGATGTAGTTAGTACAACTAACTATATCGGAGGAATTTCAATGGTTTTGTTCGAATGAAATGTCCAGCTAACTATAACACCCCTAAAACCTATGTTTTTTTCAGTGAATTTCTAAGGTTTTTTAAATGCTAATTCCTAACAATATCAGGCCTGAAACCTATGGTTTTTTCGGTGAATATATATATAGGTATGGCTATAGACATATATAGATTTAGATAGATATAGATATATTTAGATAGATAGATAGATAGATAGATAGATAGATAGATAGATAGATAGATAGATAGATAGATAGATAGATAGATAGATAGATAGATAGATAGATAGATAGATAGATAGATAGTTATCTATATATATATATATATATATATATATATCTATATATATTACAAAAAGCCTCTCCTTTGGGGAAAGAGTGTGTCGCACACATCGCGGTGACATTCAAAATTTATTTACAAACGTAAGAGCTCCGCTGTTCCTGATGCATTTCAGCCAACCTTTGGCCTTCTTCAGAGGAGGAGCTTCAGGTATCTTGGGGCCGCACAGACGCACTGGAACCAGGTAATTGCTCATTTTATCTCCCGGTGATTTCCCAATAGTGGGCGCCACGATGGACTGCAGTATAGAGCATTCTGGTCCTTGTAGTGAGTTTGTCAGCCTCAACTAACTATATCGGAGGAATTTCAATGGTTTTGTTCGAATGAAATGTCCAGCTAACTATAACACCCCTAAAACCTATGTTTTTTTCAGTGAATTTCTAAGGTTTTTTAAATGCTAATTCCTAACAATATCAGGCCTGTAACCTATGGTTTTTTCAGTGAATATCTATTTAGGTATGGCTATGGATATATATAGATTTAGATTAGGGGTGGGCGGAATTTGCAAAATTAACTTTGGCAAATTATCGCGAAAATGTTTAAAATGATCGCAAACAAGCGGAAATATCGCGAAGATGCGGAAGTTTTTTTCCGGCATGTTCGCGAGATTTTCTGCATGGTTGCGGGTTGCCAACTTACCCATGTGGTTGCTTGCGGGCGCGGCCATCTTGTTTTGAGTTGTCTCGCGGTGCATGATCGCGAGAAGAAAGACGTGATCGCGCGACGCATGACGTTACTGCGGGCGCGAACTGTCGCGAGACAGCGCAAATGGCTAAAAACAATACAACAACTCATGGAGAACGCGACCGGATCAAGAAAACTTGTCGGCGAACGCAGGGATTCAGGTAAGGCGATCGCGCGCGCACGAGAATGTATTATTTTACAGCGCGAGCAAGAAACAAATTATCCCCAAGCTGCGGAAACCGGAATTTTTGACATTTTCGCACTCTCCGCAGAACGCGAAAATGTCAAATTATCGCAATTTCCGCGAACGGAACGAAATTTTCGCCCAGGCCTAATTTAGATAGATATAGATATATTTATATAGATAGATAGATAGATAGATAGATAGATAGATAGATAAATATCTATATCTATCTATCTATCTATCTATCTATCTATCTATCTATCTATCTATCTATCTATCTATCTATCTATATATATATATATATATATATATCATCAGAAAACACACCAGACTTGGAGAGCCACTCGCCTTGTGTCATGTTTATTTCCTGCCAGGCAGCCTCACTGACAACACTCGCAAGTTCAGAGATTTATTTCTGCCAGCATATCCTGACGCGTTTCGAGCGTCTGCGCGCCCTTGGTCACAGGTGTTGGCCGATGAGTGTAGGCAGCATTGCGCACCTCAAATGCCCACTTTTGTAGTCCCGCCCACCTGGGCGTGTCGGCATAGTGCAAACTGGGATTTGGAGTCTTTTCACAAGGTAAGTCTTTAAGTAAATGCAGCCGCCATCACAACATCAAAATCGATACCCCAGTGGGTTTCTGTTCCTTGTCAGGGTCGCAGTAGGGCTGATTCTAACCCTGTGACAGGAAACACAAAAAGCTCCATTTAGCGTCTGTAATCACCACGCTGGACCCGCTCTTCAGCGGTGGGGCAACTCCGCGACCCCAGCAGGCCGCAATTAATTCCATCAGAAAACACACCAGACTTGGAGAGCCACTCGCCTTGTGTCATGTTTATTTCCTGCCAGGCAGCCTCACTGACAACACTCGCAAGTTCAGAGATTTCTTTCTGCCAGCATATCCTGACGCGTTTCGAGCGTCTGCGCGCCCTTGGTCACAGGTGTTGGCCGATGAGTGTAAGCAGCATTGCGCACCTCAAATGCCCACTTTTGTAGTCCCGCCCACCTGGGTGTGTCGGCATAGTGCAAACTGGGATTTGGAGTCTTTTCACAAGGTAAGTCTTTAAGTAAATGCAGCCGCCATCACAACATCAAAATCGATACCCCAGTGGGTTTCTGTTCCTTGTCAGGGTCGCAGTAGGGCTGATTCTAACCCTGTGACAGGAAACACAAAAAGCTCCATTTAGCGTCTGTAATCACCACGCTGGACCCGCTCTTCAGCGGTGGGGCAACTCCGCGACCCGGCAGGCCGCAATTAATTCCATCAGAAAACACACCAGACTTGGAGAGCCACTCGCCTTGTGTCATGTTTATTTCCTGCCAGGCAGCCTCACTGACAACACTCGCAAGTTCAGAGATTTCTTTCTGCCAGCATATCCTGACGCGTTTCGAGCATCTGCGCGCCCTTGGTCACAGGTGTTGGCCGATGAGTGTAAGCAGCATTGCGCACCTCAAATGCCCACTTTTGTAGTCCCGCCCACCTGGGCGTGTCGGCATAGTGCAAACTGGGATTTGGAGTCTTTTCACAAGGTAAGTCTTTAAGTAAATGCAGCCGCCATCACAACATCAAAATCGATACCCCAGTGGGTTTCTGTTCCTTGTCAGGGTCGCAGTAGGGCTGATTCTAACCCTGTAACAGGAAAAACAAAAAGCTCCATTTAGCGTCTGTAATCACCATGCTGGACCCGCTCTTCAGCGGTGGGGCAACTCCGCGACCCCGGCAGGCCGCAATTAATTCCATCAGAAGCACACCAGACTTGGAGATCCACTCGCCTTGTGTCATGTTTATTTCCTGCCAGGCAGCCTCACTGACAACACTCGCAAGTTCAGAGATTTCTTTCTGCCAGCATATCCTGACGCGTTTCAAGCGTCTGCGCGCCCTTGGTCACAGGTGTTGGCCGATGAGTGTAAGCAGCATTGCACACCTCAAATGCCCACTTTTGTAGTCCCGCCCACCTGGGCGTGTCGGCATAGTGCAAACTGGGATTTGGAGTCTTTTCACAAGGTAAGTCTTTAAGTAAATGCAGCCGCCATAACAACATCAAAATCGATACCCCAGTGGGTTTCTGATCCTTGTCAGGGTCGCAGTAGGGCTGATTCTAACCCTGTAACAGGAAACACAAAAAGCTCCATTTAGCGTCTGTAATCACCATGCTGGACCCGCTCTTCAGCGGTGGGGCAACTCCGCGACCCCGGCAGGCCGCAATTAATTCCATCAGAAAACACACTAGACTTGGAGAGCCACTCGCCTTGTGTCATGTTTATTTACTGCCAGGCAGCCTCACTGACAACACTCGCAAGTTCAGAGATTTCTTTCTGTCAGCATATCCTGACGCGTTTCGAGCGTCTGCGCGCCCTTGGTCACAGGTGTTGGCCGATGAGTGCAAGCAGCATTGCGCACCTCAAATGCCCACTTTTGTAGTCCCGCCCACCTGGGCGTGTCGGCATAGTGCAAACTGGGATTTGGAGTCTTTTCACAAGGTAAGTCTTTAAGTAAATGCAGCCGCCATCACAACATCAAAATGGATACCCCAGTGTGTTTCTGTTCCTTGTCAGGGTCGCAATAGGGCTGATTCTAACCCTGTAAGAGGAAACACAAAAAGCTCCATTTAGCGTCTGTAACCACCACGCTGGACCCGCTCTTCAGCGGTGGGGCAACTCCGCGACCCCGGCAGCCCTCAATTAATTCCATCAGAAAACACACCAGACTTGGAGAGCCACTCGCCTTGTGTCATGTTTATTTCCTGCCAGGCAGCCTCACTGACAACACTCGCAAGTTCAGAGATTTCTTTCTGCCAGCATATCCTGACGCGTTTCGAGCATCTGCGCGCCCTTGGTCACTGGTGTTGGCCGATGAGTGTAAGCAGCATTGCGCACCTCAAATGCCCACTTTTGTAGTCCCGCCCACCTGGGCGTGTCGGCATAGTGCAAACTGGGATTTGGAGTCTTTTCACAAGGTAAGTCTTTAAGTAAATGCAGCCGCCATCACAACATCAAAATCGATACCCCAGTGGGTTTCTGTTCCTTGTCAGGGTCGCAGTAGGGCTGATTCTAACCCTGTAACAGGAAAAACAAAAAGCTCCATTTAGCGTCTGTAATCACCATGCTGGACCCGCTCTTCAGCGGTTGGGCAACTCCGCGACCCCGGCAGGCCGCAATTAATTCCATCAGAAAACACACCAGACTTGGAGAGCCACT
This sequence comes from Triturus cristatus, assembly GCF_964204655.1. Taxonomy (NCBI): domain Eukaryota; kingdom Metazoa; phylum Chordata; class Amphibia; order Caudata; family Salamandridae; genus Triturus; species Triturus cristatus. The sequence continues at coordinate 781,955,322 of NC_140589.1, forward strand.
CGCCTTGTGTCATGTTTATTTCCTGCCGGGCAGCCTCACTGACAACACTAGCAAGTTCAGAGATTTCTTTGTGCCAGCATATCCTGACGCATTTCGAGCGTCTGCCCGCCCTTGGTCACAGGTGTTGGCCGATGAGTGTAAGCAGCATTGCGCACCTCAAATGCCCACTTTTGTAGTCCCGCCCACCTGGGCGTGTCGGCATAGTGCAAACTGGGATTTGGAGTCTTTTCACAAGGTAAGTCTTTAAGTAAATGCAGCCGCCATCACAACATCAAAATCGATACCCCAGTGGGTTTCTGTTCCTTGTCAGGGTCGCAGTAGGGCTGATTCTAACCCTGTAACAGGAAAAACAAAAAGCTCCATTTAGCGTCTGTAATCACCATGCTGGACCCGCTCTTCAGCGGTGGGGCAACTCCGCGACCCCGGCAGGCCGCAATTAATTCCATCAGAAAACACACCAGACTTGGAGAGCCACTCGCCTTGTGTCATGTTTATTTCCTGCCAGGCAGCCTCACTGACAACACTAGCAAGTTCAGAGATTTCTTTCTGCCAGCATATCCTGACGCGTTTCGAGCGTCTGCCCGCCCTTGGTCACAGGTGTTGGCCGATGAGTGTAAGCAGCATTGCGCACCTCAAATGCCCACTTTTGTAGTCCCGCCCACCTGGGCGTGTCGGCATAGTGCAAACTGGGATTTGGAGTCTTTTCACAAGGTAAGTTTTTAAGTAAATGCAGCCGCCATCACAACATCAAAATCGATACACCAGTGGGGTTCTGTTCCTTGTCAGGGTCGCAGTAGGGCTGATTCTAACCCTGTGACAGGAAACACAAAAAGCTCCATTTAGCGTCTGTAATCACCACGCTGGACCCGCTCTTCAGCGGTGGGGCAACTCCGCGACCCCGGCAGGCCGCAATTAATTCCATCAGAAAACACACCAGACTTGGAGAGCCACTCGCCTTGTGTCATGTTTATTTCCTGCCAGGCAGCCTCACTGACAACACTCGCAAGTTCAGAGATTTCTTTCTGCCAGCATATCCTGACGCGTTTCGAGCGTCTGCGCGCCCTTGGTCACAGGTGTTGGCCGATGAGTGTAAGCAGAATTGCACACCTCAAATGCCCACTTTTGTAGTCCCGCCCACCTGGGCGTGTCGGCATAGTGCAAACTGGGATTTGGAGTCTTTTCACAAGGTAAGTCTTTAAGTAAATGCAGCCGCCATCACAACATCAAAATCGATACCCCAGTGGGTTTCTGATCCTTGTCAGGGTCGCAGTAGGGCTGATTCTAACCCTGTAACATGAAACACAAAAAGCTCCATTCAGCGTCTGTAATCACCATGCTGAACCCGCTCTTCAGCGGTGGGGCAACTCCGCGACCCCGGCAGGCCGCAATTAATTCCATCAGAAAACACACTAGACTTGGAGAGCCACTCGCCTTGTGTCATGTTTATTTCCTGCCGGGCAGCCTCACTGACAACACTAGCAAGTTCAGAGATTTCTTTGTGCCAGCATATCCTGACGCATTTCGAGCGTCTGCCCGCCCTTGGTCACAGGTGTTGGCCGATGAGTGTAAGCAGCATTGCGCACCTCAAATGCCAACTTTTGTAGTCCCGCCCACCTGGGCGTGTCGGCATAGTGCAAACTGGGATTTGGAGTCTTTTCACAAGGTAAGTCTTTAAGTAAATGCAGCCGCCATCACAACATCAAAATCGATACCCCAGTGGGTTTCTGTTCCTTGTCAGGGTCGCAGTAGGGCTGATTCTAACCCTGTGACAGGAAACACAAAAAACTCCATTTAGCGTCTGTAATCACCACGCTGGACCCGCTCTTCAGCGGTGGGGCAACTCCGCGACCCCGGCAGGCCGCAATTAATTCCATCAGAAAACACACCAGACTTGGAGAGCCACTCGCCTTGTGTCATGTTTATTTCCTGCCAGGCAGCCTCACTGACAACACTCGCAAGTTCCGAGATTTCTTTCTGCCAGCATATCCTGACGCGTTTCGAGCGTCTGCGCGCCCTTGGTCACAGGTGTTGGCCGATGAGTGTAAGCAGCATTGCGCACCTCAAATGCCCACTTTTGTAGTCCCGCCCACCTGGGTGTGTCGGCATAGTGCAAACTGGGATTTGGAGTCTTTTCACAAGGTAAGTCTTTAAGTAAATGCAGCCGCCATCACAACATCAAAATCGATACCCCAGTGGGTTTCTGATCCTTGTCAGGGTCGCAGTAGGGCTGATTCTAACCCTGTAACAGGAAACACAAAAAGCTCCATTTAGCGTCTGTAATCACCACGCTGGACCCGCTCTTCAGCGGTGGGGCAACTCCGCGACCCCGGCAGGCCGCAATTAATTCCATCAGAAAACACACCAGACTTGGAGAGCCACTCGCCTTGTGTCATGTTTATTTCCTGCCAGGCAGCCTCACTGACAACACTCGCAAGTTCAGAGATTTCTTTCTGCCAGCATATCCTGACGCGTTTCGAGCGTCTGCGCGCCCTTGGTCACAGGTGTTGGCCGATGAGTGTAAGCAGCATTGCGCACCTCAAATGCCCACTTTTGTAGTCCCGCCCACCTGGGCGTGTCGGCATAGTGCAAACTGGGATTTGGAGTCTTTTCACAAGGTAAGTCTTTAAGTAAGGGCCAGCTTCTCTCCAAGTTACGCATGTCTGCAGATGGGCAGATGGGAGGAGCTGGTCATCAAGGAAGAACATGGTGAATATGTCTGTAAAAATGTCAAAGCATGGTTTAGATATATTGACGATCTTTTTGTAGTCTGGAATGGTACACTTCAACAAGCAAATGATTTTATCGAAAAGATTAATGTCAATAATATGAATTTACATTTCACTGCAACAATCAGTCATTCACAAGTTGAGTTTTTAGACACCCAAGTCTACATAAACAACAACAAAATTGAAACCTGCCTCTTTAGAAAAAAGACGGCAGGTAACTCCACGCTCCATGCATCAAGTGCACATCCCAAACACCTCATTAATAGCATCCCCTACGGTGAAATGCTACGGATTAGACGCATATGCAGCAATAATCATGATTTGATGGCAGCACAAGAAGCAAGTCAAATTCGCTTCCAACAACGTGGCTACCAAACACATGTTATTGATAATGCTATCAAAAAATCCATGACTTGGAGCAGGGAGGAAGTCATTAAGGATAAAAAATCTGTTGATACACCTAAGAATATGGGCTCCAGAAAAACTATGGGTGATGACATTAAAACAAATGATGAATTTCGCTTGATCGTTCAATACAGCCAACAGCATAAAGCACTGAACAAAATTTTCCAGCGTAACTGGCCACTAGCACGCAGCGACCCCGTGATAGGACCCCTGCTATCGCAGAGGGTGTCCATCACTTACAGTAGGGCGCCCTCGATGAGGGACATACTAGTTAAAACTAGTCCTGAGGTGATTGATAACAGTAGCTGGATACAATCCATGAAAGGATTTTTCAGATGCAAAACTTGCAAGGCTTGCATTCAGGGAGTTAACACCAACACATACAAAACCCCTTTTAGTGACCAAAACCACACTATCTCTAAGCTATTAACTTGTAAAACAGAATATGCGGTATATGTACTCTCATGCCCCTGCAATATGCGGTATATCGGCAGTACTAAATTACCTGTATTTAAACGTATCCTCCAGCATCTTAGGGCCATCACAAATCAGGACAATACCTATCCCGTTGCCCGACATTTCAGGGAACAACATGAATCTGACAACCGTAAGTTAAAATATTTTGTCATAGATACTGTTCCACCAAGCAGGAGAGGAGGTGACCGAGAAAACAAACTAAGAAAGCTGGAAACTCGGTACATCTTGCAACTAGATACCAAGCATCCTGCAGGCCTCAATGCTACAGAGGATCTATATACATGTTTAATCTAACAGAGCGGGGTATGGCCTTACATGATCAGATAGTAACAACCTTTAATTTCATTTATCAATAATAACCATAATATCTAGTTTTTAACTGAATTTTAATCACTATACTTTTACCTACAGTTCCTTTTATGCCTATGGTGAACACAATATTGTGATTTGTGTCTTTTTTATTGTAGTTTTATAGGGTTTTTATAAGATCTTGAAATTTAATTCTTTTACTATATTTATTGGAATATGTTCTTAAACTGCACCTATCCACACGTCACATTATCAGGATATGTAAATAGATATATATATTTTTTAAGGCTATAATACCTTTTATCTATTTATTGGCATTTTGCACAATTCAGTTTGCACTGACATGTATGCACTTTACAGGTGCATGTGGTCTAATGTTATTAGGCGGATATGAACCTTATATCAGATCACACAATCTATTGTGTAGTACATAATACTTTTTAAGGACTGTATAAGTATTAGGAGTATTAAACTCAAAATTCAAGATTCCATGGACCTTAGTCACAGCAAGTGACTACAACAACGCTATAGGTCATTAAATCCAGCAACTAGATATTAATAACAATTGGTTAGATAAAGTAAAAACCCGTGGCGCGGCATATCCTAACCTTTCGTGCTGATTAAATAAAGCAATATATGCATGAACACTACAAATCACTAAGTAAGAAATATTTCAAGATGACAAAGAACTTAAAAATTAATATGACCCTACTGAATTGACTCTGGAATTATGAAAGTTCGGCACACATTTTTGGCTCTTTTGCACACACATTGCACTTAACACTTTGCACTTTTTCAAAAACAATTGTTCAAAAAAAAAAGTTTTTTGCTTTTGATTTTAAATAATTGTGAAACGATGATATAAATAAATGTATTGACTAAAAATGGAAACATCAGGCAATGAAAGTTATCACACAGTATTTTACCGACATTTACGCAATGTGTACTCATGTGATTTTTAACAACAATGAAAAGGATGACTCGATACACAAAAGCATCAGCAACGTATATTTTATGTATTTTACATAGAATTTTAAAAGTGTCACCTTACTACTCAATTACAGTATATAATAATGAAGATCAATGGTACCCTCCATTATACAAATTATGCTGCTCTTGTTGTTTATGTCTATGATGATACCATTACGTCATGTTTATCACGTGGTCACAATTTCACTCGTAATTTCACTTTAGATATGAGCTATCTCTCTCAAGTCACTGTCATGTGATCAAGGCTCAGGAGAGCCGAAACGCGTAATGGCGACAGAGGAATAAAGGAGATTTACAATTTGCACAAAACTTTGGGTCCTTGTCCATCTCTTTGGGAGAGCCGCTTGTCTGAAGGTAGCGGAGGAATACTCGTGATATATATGTATATATATATATATTCACTGAAAAAACCATAGGTTTCACACATGTTATAGTTAGCTGGACATTTTACTGATAAAAAACCAATGAAATTCCCCCGTTATAGTTACTGCAGACAACTATAACTCACGCGACCGCAATCCTCTGCTGATGCTAATACTGTATTTAGACACTTATTTGCCCATGTCTTCTTCCATTAAATTTTAGCTTTACATATATTACAAATATTTTTTTTTCATAAAGACACATATGTCATCAGCAGAAGATTGCGGTCGCGTGAGTTATAGTTGCCTGCAGTAACTATAACGGGGGAATTTCATTGGTTTTTTATCAGTAAAATGTCCAGCTAACTATAACATGTGTGAAACCTATGGTTTTTTCAGTGAATTTGCAAGGTTTTTTAAATGCTAAGTTACTTTACGCCATTCGTGGCGTGCGCGCCCAGTTAACGCAGTTCGTTTCGTGCGCGCACGGTGCGCTTCGCGCACCGTGCACGCACAGTGAGCACGCGGTGCGCTTCGCGCACCGCGCGCCCACTTTACGCAGTTAGTGCCGTGCACGCACAGTGGTCACGCGGTGCGCTGCGCGCACCGCGTGCCCACGTTAAGCGGGATGGGCCATGTACGCACGATGCGCTTCGCGCACCGTGCGCACATGGGGGACATATTTTGCGCATCTTTGTGAAATGTATTCTTTGTTAACTTCCTACCTATGATAAGCCATGCACAAATGGTGCCCTTCGGGCACCATTTGCACACGGGGTGGGGAGAATGTGGATAATTTTTTTTTTTTTACTATTTTTTACCGTAAGCGTAATCGGTGATTTTCCGAAAAAAAAATTTTTTTTTTTTTTTGGGCTTGGGGGTGGTTTGGGGACCCCTGTATCAATGCTGGGTGGTTAGGATCTCATTAAACTGCCTCTTTACACATTTTTGGGGTTGGTTTTTGCTGCCCTACTCAGGAAGCGAGAGAGAAAATGGCGGCCGCCGCTTCCTGGTTTCGACCGATTCGAATGTTTACTAAGAACTAAGAGCCAATCAGAATCGCGCTCGCGCACGCCACCGTACGCGTACGGTAAGCTTACGGTAAGCGCACGGTAAGCGCACCGTAAGCTGCCACAGATATATATATTGATTTAAAGGCTATTTTCTCAGAATCTACTGAACAGATTTACACCAAACCTACAAAAGGCACTTCCTTGACCTGGGGACTACCTCTCTGCCAAATTTCATTAAATTCTGTTCAGCCGTTCGGGCTGTAGCCCTGTCTAAAGGTCCTATGGAAAAATGCATGGGAAAAACGTGTTTTGGGACCCCCCTTTTATCTCAGCCCCCGCTTGATGAATCCCCCCGAGACTTTCAGGGTAGGAGCGGAGCGTAGCGCCCCACCTATTTTGAAAAATTCGCGAGGATTCGTCGACCGGCGCCAAAGTTATTCAAAATAGAATGTTGCGGATTTCCTATGGAAACGTGGTCCTAACTATAACTACCTACTGGCGACCGCCAGTAGGATATATATATATATATTCACTGAAAAAACCATGGGTTTCACACACGTTATAGTTAGGAATTAGCATTTAAAAAACCTTGCAAATTCACTGAAAAAACCATGGGTTTCACACACGTTATAGTTAGGAATTAGCATTTAAAAAACCTTAAAAATTCAATGAAAAAACCAAAGGTTTCACACATGTTATAGTTAGCTGGACATTTCACTCGTAAAAAACCAATGAAATTCCCCCGTTATAGTTAGTTCAGCTAACTATAACTCGCGCGCCCGCAATGCACTGCTGATGACGTCACATATTACATCACTCATGACATGGTCAGTGACATCACTCATGACATCACTGATGACATCTCAAATGACATCACTGATGACATCATTCAGAGAATGTGTGTTTTTCAGAAAATTACATATGTTTTATATATGTATATCTCAAGGTCGATGGAAGAATAAATGGGTATATAAGTGCCTAAATGGATGAATTGTTTTTGAAAAATTGATTGTATAACTGACTGATTAAGTGTATCTTAGTGAATACATGGCTTAGTGAGTAATGTTAAAATATGTAAATATCTGTATCAGTCTCTCACTTTGTGTAGAAGTGGCTGCATGGGTTGGTGAGTAGCTACATGGGTGTCTATATAGGTTATTATTTGGTTTTTTGAGTATCAGTGTCTGATGTCTGTATGGTTCGGTGGGGGGTATTACGTAGTGCATAGGTGCATGAATGAGTGACTCACTCTTTTTATGTGTTGAAGACAGCATGTGTGCAGGACTATATGGGTGAATGAGTGTGTGCATGGGTGTGTTAGTGAGTGAATGACTGTCTCAATAGTGTCTCTATGAGTAACTACATATGTTTTAAACTAGTATATGTGACAATTGGTGTATATAAGCGAGTATATGTGAGAGTGAGAGATTGGAAGAGTTCCTGTATGAATAAGTATGTGTTTTATAAGTGATTGTTTAAAAGACTAAGTATGTGTAAGTTTCTGTAGAAGTAAGTGTGGCGGTGTGTGTATAACTGTATATGCAAGTAAATGTATGTTTGATTCTTTATTAGCATGAGTGACTATGTGTGTGAGTACCTCTATGGATGAGTGGCATTGTGTAACAGGATGTATATGTGTATGAGTACATATGATGAGTGAGTACATGTATGAGTGACTGTACAGGACTGTTGGTGAATGAGTGGATGTGTATGTGGATCTTAGAATTACTGAATAGGTTGTTGTAACTGGTATTGGTATGTCCATTGTTTTTAAAATTTTAATTTCTATTTTTGAATGTGTGTATCAAAGGTTATATTAGGGGCAGAGGTGGTCTGCCACTCTATCACTAGGATGATGTCATCAGTGATGTCATCAGTGATGTCATTTGAGATGTCATCAGTGATGTCATGAGTGATGTCACTGACCATGTCATGAGTGATGTAATATGTGACGTCATCAGCAGTGCATTGCGGGCGCGCGAGTTATAGTTAGCTGAACTAACTATAACGGGGGAATTTCATTGGTTTTTTACGAGTGAAATGTCCAGCTAACTATAACATGTGTGAAACCTTTGGTTTTTTCATTGAATTTCTAAGGTTTTTTAAATGCTAATTCCTAACTATAACGTGTGTGAAACCCATGGTTTTTTCAGTGAATTTGCAAGGTTTTTTAAATGCTAATTCCTAACTATAACGTGTGTGAAACCCATGGTTTTTTCAGTGAATTTGCAAGGTTTTTTAAATGCTAATTCGTAACTATAACGTGTGTGAAACCATGGTTTTTTCAGTGAATTTGCAAGGTTTTTTAAATGCTAATTTTTTTATTTTCTTCTATTTTTTAAACATATATTTTTTTTAATTTTCTATCCTTTTTTTAAGACAATGGTTAAATTTTTAAAATTCAATAATATGTTTTTTTAAAAATATTTTATAAAATAAACAGGTAAAATTTATTAGCAATACATTTTTTCCTTTTTTTTTTCTTTTTTTTTTAGTACGCGTACCGTAAGCTTACGGTAAGCATACGGTTTACGCAATGCCCGTAATTTATCTACGCTGTTTGCGTATTGTTACGCAATTTGCGTAGCCGCGCGTACTCCGCATGGGACGCGTACGCGTGTACGCTACACGCGCACGTTACGCGGAAGTGTCGGGTAGTGACTGTTATGCGCATGCGCGCAAGCGCGTGTCTTTTTTACGCGCATGCGTACTTTTGCCGTAAGCGTACCGTAAGCGTACCGTAAGCGTACGGTAGTTCATGTGATCATGAAACACAACTTTTGATTGGATGAAACTACTTTCAGTTCTAGAACTCTCCTACACCACACCCATTCCCCTCATTTCTGCTTGTGATCCCTTAGGAGAAGGAGCTGGGTTGTCTTTGTGATACGATGGCAGAACAGCAGAGCCCTTCTGAGAGTGAGGCTAGCACTAGCAGCACTACCTTGAGGCAGAGAGCGAGGAAACAAAAGACCTCTTATGTATGGGATTATTTTACTTTTCCTGAAGGCCAGCTAAAGGTAAATGCACCCTTAGTGACTTGCAAGCTGTGTCAGCGTGTACTTTCAAGAGGTAATCCTGACAGGAAGTATTCCTTTGGGAATCATACCATGATGAGGCACCTCAAGGATGTACACAAAAGGACACATGCTCGACTTACTGGAGGTAACCCTTCAGTAAGTCAACCAAGCACATCCACAGCAGCTCAGCCTGGACCATCATCTGCAGGGCTGAGTCCTTCTTCTGCAGGTCAGGTGAGCCCTTCATCTGTGGGGGGAGCATCTCCTTTTGCTGGCCCTCTGGAAATTAACCCTCGGTTTGCGAGGGTTGAAGTACGGTGGGCCCATTGTCATGATCTAATTACTTATAGGGAGACCAGTGTTTCCCTAGTGAACAGTAAAATAGATCAGCACACTTGTCGTACCGTCTAATATTCCCAATCTTTCTTTCCTCTGTCCCTGCATGAACACAACGGCTCTTTTAAGAGCCAACCTTACCTTTCATCTATTTTTTATATATGTTTTTAAAAACTTTTTTTTTTTTTTTTTACCGTACGCGTAATTTTTTTTTTTTTTTTTTTTAAAACACTAAAAATCAATTATCACATTACAAGGTCCTTGAGAGACTACAATTATTATTATTGACTTACCATACCCACTCAAAAAAATATTTATTCATTTGTTTTTTAAAAAAATTGCTTTAAAAATGGTTCTAGTTTTCGAAAATTTTCTATATCAATCTGAAAAAAAAGAAAAAAGTATTAATATTTTTAAAACATTTTATAATACAGTACACATATTTACATATTTATCAAAAAATATTTTTGCCTTATTTTTGCTGTTTTCAGAATATATTGCATTTCACTATAAATTGTGAAAGCAATTGCATTCATCATTTTACAGCGGGCAAAAAAAAATAACAATCTCAAAGATTGTATTAAAAAAGCCCAGAATCTCTTTTTACTTAAACTTAACATTATAAAAAATACATAATATTCTAAAAAAATATCATCTAATACCAATACTTATTTCTTTAAAATACCGTCTGATATGTTTGTTTCAGAAGTATAATCACAATATTATATCTCAAATAACTCCACATTACATCTGGTTCCATTTCCTTTAGGCCAAATAGTAATTTTAAAATTCTTTTTTGATTAAATTTCCAATGGTAATCCAATAAAATTCTAAAGTTTTATTTGTACAGATCTCACCGATTCTCTGTAACATATTGGTTCCCGAAAGATTTATTAATAATATATTAAGTCCACAATAGAATTGGTTACCTTTCCACATGGCCAAATAGTAATTTAAAAAATCTTTTTTGAATAAATTTCCAATGGCACTCCAATAACATTCCAAAATTTAAATTGTGCAGATGTTACCGATTTTCTCTAAATTTTTGGTTTTCCAAAGTTTCATTAAAAATTAAAAAAGTCCACATTACAATTGGTTATCTTTCCATTAGGCCAAATGATAATTTAAAAAATCTTTATTTTTGAAAATTCCAATGGTAATCCAATCAAATGGTAAAATTGTTTTGTCCAGATCTTGCCAAGTCTCTCTAAAATTTAGGTTTCAGGAAGATTAGATAGGAATTTGCTAAATCAAAAGGCAAACGTTGCTTAAAAACCAATTGGGAATCATTACACAGTGTCCAGCCTTTTTCACATTTAAGATAAACTGTGTAATGTCCAGAAGTAACAGTAGGTCCTTCATGGAAAATTATTGCAACAGTTACAAAAGTTTTCCTGAAATTGATAATTGCTGTCCTGTAAACTTCTTTATTAAAGTATCCAATTTTGAACCATCAGCTCTACATCGTTGCATCATTAAAATTACATACTGTCCGTATTCCTTTAAAATTAATGTTGAAAACATGTCAGATTGACACTCACCGCATTGCATGCTATGATTAGCATCTTTAACTAATTTAGCAAAAGTGACTGTTTTAGTCTCTGGCAATGTCAAAAAAATAAACCTTTCATTATCAACATTAGAGCCACATATATTATAACAGTTTTCACAACTATGTTCCCATTTATAAGAGAGACCAAATAAATTATCAATTGCAACTTCTTCTTCTTCCAGTACCTGAAGAAAAAACATCAAAAATTTGTGTGCATCTTGCTGTTCATTTTGAGAAAACTGTGTTCGTCCTGAACATACATCTAAAAGTTTTCTAATTTCAGTAGCACTTTCTATTTGAGTTTTATCATTACTCAGCTTTTGAAAAAGGAGACTCAGCTCTGAACAGAATCTTTTTCCCTGATTTACTATTATCTGCTCTTGCAAACTTTCCAGATAAAATGCAACATTCAGCACTACATTTGCGTAGCAGTTGACACCAGAGCTATTTTCAAAATGACATCCTACAACCTGTTCTTCTTTTTCCTTACTCTTTTTGCTTGCAATTACATCACTCCTCTTTTTTTTCCTCCTCTGTACATCTTCATCACAGATATTCTCATTTCTCCTTTTACGAGAAACTACACGTTTCTCCAACACAGGATACTGACCTAAATGAGGAGCATAGCTTCTTCTTAATCTATTATACTCCTTTACACAATTTGTATCAGCACTAAATTTTGAGTCATCAAAGTCTATCATGAATAAACCTGATAATGTTTTCACTCGTGACAAAGCAACATATGCCATACCTTCTTTGAACACAGTTGAACCAATGTTCACAAATGCACAATCTACAGTCAATCCTTGAGACTTGTGAATAGTTACAGCATATGCTAGCGAAAACGGAAACTGCTTCCTACGTACATATAAGTCTTTCACAAGCATGAAACGAACTGAACAACGACAAATGTCTTTAACTTCTTCTATCTGATCAAATTTTATTTTTAAACATTCAATTCCATCTTTTTTCTGATGATTAATAAAACCCACAACTCTTCCCATAGCTCCATTAACTAAACCTTTTTCAACATCCAAATTTCTCCTTAAAAATACTCTACAGTTCATGCAAACATATAGATTTTTTTCTAATCCAGCTGTTTTGGAAATGTTCTTCTCTAGTGAATCCAATTTATTTTTCAGTGTGCCTGTTACTGTGACAGTAATTCTTCCATCCTCTATTTTGTCCACTGCTTCTAATTTCCTGATCTCTTCCTTTTCCAATTTCAAAAGCTCCTCATTGAATATTGAGCATTCACGTAGAGTTGGCATTAAGCAGATGATAATTTTCTTTTCTGCAATGTTCTTGTATATCTTCTCTGCAACTATTTCTTCCTTTGGAAATAAATTATGTAGCAGCCGACTCTGTAATGCTTTTTTGCCAACTTCTGTGAGTAGTCCAATTCTGATATCTTTCAGAATACTTCCATATTCTTCATCGCTTGCTTGCCTCATATTAGTAGTAAGTTCCTTGTACTCAAAGAAGGACCAAATATTTGTATTTCCGATGCTTCCCAATGACTTCTTTGTGTCTTCATGTGTCACAGTATTAAACACTGGTTGTGCTTTAACTGGAGTAAGTTGCAAAAGATCTCCAAAAACTATGACGTGTTTTCCACCAAATAACATGTCATAGTCTGTCTTCAGAATTTGCTGCATTCTTAAATGCACAAAGGCAAGCATTAAGTTTGAAACCATGCTCACCTCATCAATAATGAGAACTTGCATCTTCTTCAAGACTCTTGAAACTTCCAAGGATGCTTCTCCAGTTAGCTTGTTGTATTGTATTTTGCTCTCATGCTCCACTGGTAACATTAGCAAACGATGTAAAGTGATTCCTTTTATGTTATATGCTGCTAACCCAGTTGGAGCAGTAACCACACAAGACAAAGTAGAATCCGTTTTTTGCTGTAGGTAGCTTCTGATGACTTTAATTAGGAAACTTTTTCCAGTTCCAGCTTGTCCGCTTACATACATCCTGATTGGATGAAATGATGTGCATGAGCACTCTTTTTTTTCATGTAGAAATCCGTGATCAATTTTGTTTCTGATCTCTTCATAAATTTGTTGCTGCTCTTCGTTCAGTTGTCTTTCCAAATTTTGTAAGTCTATAAATTCTTCTTGAGCTTGATTCATAGCCGTTTCCACTTCATTCATGGCTATTGATGCTTCATTTCCAACGATTGGTTGTCCTAGGGGATCTTGACTGAGTGTTTCTGAACTTTGGCTGTCCTGAGAACTGTCTCTAGCTATTTCTGCTGCAATTGTAGTTTCCTGTTCAATTTCTTCATTTAACATTTGCAGATAACTTGAGAATGTACTGCATTGTATGCTGTCTTTGCAAGCATTAAAAGAATCTTCATAGCTTTGAAATTCTCCCAGTAGTTCATCCTCTGTACGCCATGGTTTAAACAACTGTAAAAGAGCCAAGTAGTAAAATTCCTTCTTGTCAGTAGTGTCGCAACTCAGCTTCCTGTGATTTATCAAACTTCCTTTTGTTTGCTTCACCAAACATCCTTCCTCACCAATGACTTTATATTTTCCATTGTTGATGTCTTCTGCGGCTTTCCGTGAATAAATGTAGTTCTGCAGCACTTCATAGAGACACATGTTCTCCAGATGTTGACTTCTCTTGGGATAATATGTGTCCAACATGTTTGATTTCAAAATATCTGTACTTTCTGGGTCATTCTCGGCCAAATATTCAATTTCTCCAACAGATTTTAGTACCCGATTTCTCATTGCTGCAAGGCCTAAACTTGCCCAAATTATTCTTCTTGACTTCGAGTAGAGACTTGCAGAAGATAACCTATCTGAACATTCGTAGGATCCAATTTCTCGATGCGATAACATCTTCAAAGTGAAACTGTACAGCTTCTTACTGACAGTCTTCTCGTGAGAAATCTCTTCCCACATTTCCTTCAATTCTGTTTTTTCTGATTTTGTAATGTAAGATGTTACATATCGAGCAACAGCAATGGAATTGTCAGCTACATACTGTATATCCATGTTAGCGTTCCACATGGATAAAATGACTGGGTTGTAGTCATTTATATTTTTTGATTCTTCTTTTCTTTTAAGGTTGTAGGGATTCTTAGGTGATTTTCTTGTGATAGTATGTCTCACAGCTGACATAAAACTGTTTACTCTTACATTTGAAAGAACAGGTCTAGGAAATCCAAATCGACATTTAGTGTAGTATTTATCTTTGCTCTTGTATTTCCGTCGACAGTATTTTCCACACCGATGACTTTGGAAACGTAAAACTTGCTCCTTTAACTTTTTCTCTTCTGTGCTTTTTGGTATAGCACATGTTGCATATTCTTCAATGTAAGATAACACTGCTTCATCAGTATCTGTTCCAAACTTTGGGGCATCCTTGATCCACAACAGCATATAAATATGAGGAGCACCTCTTGCCTGGTACTCTTTCCTCCAAAAGAAATCTACTACTTCTCCAAGAGGTGGATTTTTTTTATTGCAGATGAAGGACATCATAGCCTCAAATCTATGATTGAAATATCTGCAAACATTAACCGGATCCAATGAGCACAGTTCTCCTGCTGTCTTGAATTCGATGTTTTTAATGTTTGAATTTGCCTCTCGTAGAAAATCCAGTAAATCATCCCAAGCGTACTCCGCACAGCTTAGGGTAACGAACCATGTTGGTGTTCCTAAATTCCGTAACATGCATTTTAATTACCCATGGCGTCGGTACCAATATTCATTTGTCCCACGCTGACAAGCCATCAGATTGATCAGTTGTGTTTCCAAATGATCATCTCGGTGCTGCACTTTCTCCATAAAATCCTTAGCAGACACATTTTGTAAATGTACTCCACTTTTTAAAATGTGATTTACTGCATAAGACAGTGCAGACAAGTCGCTTTCAAAGAAAAGATGGAACAAATAAAGAATACTTTGTCGAAATCTGGGATCTTCAGCATATAGTCTTGTAGTCCGATACTCAGAAGCTGGAATCTGTTCCGGACGTTCATCGTATCGTCCTCCTTTTCCTTTAGGAAACAGCTGGGGAAAACATCGAGCTTCCAAGCTCTCCTCCCATACACTCACGGGACTTCCTTTTGCTTTCTTCATCTGAAAGAGATCAATATTGTCTCCCATAACTTCTTTTGAATGAAGAGGATGTATGCTAAAATGTTCATAAATTTCTTCTTCCTTTGACTTGTCCACTTTTTCAATTTGTCCAGTTGGTGTTTCTGTGTCTTCTTGTAAATCTTCTTCTTCTTCTTCTTCTTCTATATAAATTGATTCATACCATTTATTATTCTTTTTCAAATGCAAATTTGCTCTTTGTACTTTCCGTACATCTACCAGCTCCTGCCAAATCTTCTTATTCTTTGTAGGTACACCATTAACCATTAACCAGAATAATTAATGGTTCAGTTTCCAAAGTATCCGCATCAATAGTTTCCATATTTTTTTTCAAATCCAAGGGCAAATACACCACTCTACCTTTTAAACCTCTCAGTAAATCAGAAGGAGGTAATTTACCAGTTTTGGGCTCCATACGTACTATGGTCTGGAACGGATGAACACATTGAATGAGTATAGACTCATATGTATTTAATTCAGAAAGTTCAGCAGGAATAGCATCCAATTCTAAATTATTATGTACTGCTCTGGTCGGCATTCTATTTTCCTCTAACTTGTTGTAACAGTATTTACAAATACGCTGTACTTCACCCAATTCAAAACAATTTTCAAGAAATATATATGTGGCAAAATCCTTCCACTTATAATTATCTTCATTTTCACTCTTTCTGTAGAGATCAACATACCTGGTTTGTTTTCTATAATGAGTTCTGCGGCAACAAATACAAGTAATATTTGGTCTTTCATTAGAGATTATTGCAAATTTTGTTATGTGATCATTAAATGTCTTACTTACAGAGGGTTCTACATTCTCTTCCACTTCTTCCTCATTTACTGTGTCCTTCTCTGCACTGTTTTGTTCAGGACCAAAGTAACAAAACTGAATTTCATCAACAACCTTCTCTACATCTGATACCGCGGAACAGAGCCCTATTCAATTCATCTAACTTTATTGCTGGACTTTTAGCAAAATACAACCGTCTCACAAACTTTCTCATTTCAGTATGATGAACAGCCAACATCCTAAAATGATGGAAAACACTATTACACACTTTCCTAGATAGACAAGCCAGAGAATGACCCTGCAAACCAGTATTCTCTCTCACTCTGCACGGATCTAGACTTTGAAGCACCTTAATCTTCTGTTTTATACTTTTTTTACTAAATTCTCTTTGAAACTCACGAAATTTGTCAATAGATTCCTGACGCACAGTGCAAATACTACTACAATTCCAAGTGTACACTGGGGCTTTAGGACGTCTCCCCATAGCCTCATCCGCCATCACTTGTACCTCATCTCTTGGAACCATTATCTCCTTCTCCATTATGCAACCATTTTTTACTTCGTAAGCACGACCTCTGGTGTCAACTGCATGCAGCAAACTATTACTTTGAAAATAGCTCTCTTCATTAAAAAAAGGTTCACTACTTGAACTATGCATCCACTTTCCTAAAAACACTTTACAAAAGTTTGTTCTGTTCACTACTCTTTTCCTTTTGCTATGTGATTTCAGTACATTAACCATTTTGTCTAATGTACGCATCCTATTCAAAATTAAAATGAATAGTTTCCTTTTTAATTCTAATGCCTTTGCTGCAATGGCTTCAATTTCTTTTTTTCTTTTATAAAACTTACTCTTTTGCTTATATTTCTTCACATCCTTTATCAAATTGGACATAACTCTTCTCTGAAACATTTTTCTACGTATCTCTTTAAACGCTGTTTTTCTATTTATGTAAATCTTTTCAGTTGCAGAAGGTATATTTGCATTAACTAAATTCTCAATTTTTTTCTGTCCTTTTCTTTTCATTACATTCTTTCCAGTACTGACATTTTGTACATTTTTCATTCTTTTGAATATATTTTTTAGAAATTGTTTTTTCTGCTTACCAGAAGATTTTTTCTTTTTCCCAACATGAGCATCTTCTACTAACTTTGGTCCTCCAGTTGTCTTCAAATATAGGTTTTTTTGTGAGTTTTTTGAACTCTGGATTTTGTAGGCATCTTAAATTTTGTTCACTGCTCTTCAGCAATACCTGAAAAAAACTAAAAAAAATTCCTTTATTTTATTTAAATATATTACTACATTTCTTTTCACAATAGTCACAAAACGAAATTTCTTTGCCAATTTGAATGCACACTTACTGCTCTTTTTTTTTGGCAAGTGATAATCACTTTTACAGACTGACACATTATGAATCCACTTTTCAGATTTTTTTAAAAAGCCCATGTCCAGACTGCTTTTTCAGACCACCACCATGTGTATCCTGGGTGACTGCCTACACTCCAGCAAGGGCAACCAGCCTTAGTGATGCTGAATGTCTTTGCATTACAGACTGAAACCTCAAAACCCACTCGCTTGTAAATACTGTGCATGATTATACATGGAAAGGAGCTGGGTGTGTGCTAAGAGTCTGCTTCTGCACCAAAAAATCGCTCCCCCTTTTTCCTACTAATGCAACTGTGAAATCACCAGAGCAAAACGCAATAAATCTCTGCCTGTAATTCCTATTTGCACACAGAGTCATGTTTTCACATTAGTCACAAAACGAAATTTCTTTGCCAATTTGAATGCACACTTACTGCTCTTTTTTTTTGGCAAGTGATAATCACTTTTACAGACTGACACATTATGAATCCACTTTTCAGATTTTTTTAAAAAGCCCATGTCCAGACTGCTTTTTCAGACCACCACCATGTGTATCCTGGGTGACTGCCTACACTCCAGCAAGGGCAACCAGCCTTAGTGATGCTGAATGTCTTTGCATTACAGACTGAAACCTCAAAACCCACTCGCTTGTAAATACTGTGCATGATTATACATGGAAAGGAGCTGGGTGTGTGCTAAGAGTCTGCTTCTGCACCAAAATATCGCTCCCCCTTTTTCCTACTAATGCAACTGTGAAATCACCAGAGCAAAACGCAATAAATCTCTGCCTGTAATTCCTATTTGCACACAGAGTCATGTTTTCACATTAGTCACAAAACGAAATTTCTTTGCCAATTTGAATGCACACTTACTGCTCTTTTTTTTTGGCAAGTGATAATCACTTTTACAGACTGACACATTATGAATCCACTTTTCAGATTTTTAAAAAAGCCCATGTCCAGACTGCTTTTTCAGACCACCACCATGTGTAACCTGGGTGACTGCCTACACTCCAGCAAGGGCAAACAAGCCTTAGTGATGCTGAATGTCTTTGCCTTACAGACTGAAACCTCAAAACCCACTCGCTTGTAAATACTGTGCATGATTATACATGGAAAAGAGCTGGGTGTGTGCTAAGAGTCTGCTTCTGCACCAAAAAATCGCTCCCCCTTTTTCCTACTAATGCAACTGTGAAATCACCAGAGCAAAACGCAATAAATCTCTGCCTGTAATTCCTATTTGCACACAGAGTCATGTTTTCACATTAGTCACAAAACGAAATTTCTTTGCCAATTTGAATGCACACTTACTGCTCTTTTTTTTTGGGCAAGTGATAATCACTTTTACAGACTGACACATTATGAATCCACTTTTCAGATTTTTTTAAATGCACATGTCCAGACTGCTTTTTCAGACCACCACCATGTGTATCCTGGGTGACTGCTTACACTCCAGCAAGGGCAACCAGCCTTAGTGATGCTGAATGTCTTTGCATTACAGACTGAAACCTCAAAACCCACTCGCTTGTAAATACTGTGCATGATTATACATGGAAAGGAGCTGGGTGTGTGCTAAGAGTCTGCTTCTGCACCAAAAAATCGCTCCCCCTTTTTCCTACTAATGCAACTGTGAAATCACCAGAGCAAAACGCAATAAATCTCTGCCTGTAATTCCTATTTGCACACAGAGTCATGTTTTCACATTAGTCACAAAACAAAATTTCTTTGCCAATCTGAATGCACACTTACTGCTCTTTTTTTTTGGCAAGTGATAATCACTTTTACAGACTGACACATTATGAATCCACTTTTCAGATTTTTTTAAAAAGCCCATGTCCAGACTGCTTTTTCAGACCACCACCATGTGTATCCTGGGTGACTGCCTACACTCCAGCAAGGGCAAACAAGCCTTAGTGATGCTGAATGTCTTTGCATTACAGACTGAAACCTCAAAACCCACTCGCTTGTAAATACTGTGCATGATTATACATGGAAAGGAGCTGGGTGTGTGCTAAGAGTCTGCTTCTGCACCAAAAAATCGCTCCCCCTTTTTCCTACTAATGCAACTGTGAAATCACCAGAGCAAAACGCAATAAATCTCTGCCTGTAATTCCTATTTGCACACAGAGTCATGTTTTCACATTAGTCACAAAACGAAATTTCTTTGCCAATTTGAATGCACACTTACTGCTCTTTTTTTTTGGCAAGTGATAATCACTTTTACAGACTGACACATTATGAATCCACTTTTCAGATTTTTTTAAATGCACATGTCCAGACTGCTTTTTCAGACCACCACCATGTGTATCCTGGGTGACTGCCTACACTCCAGCAAGGGCAACCAGCCTTGGTGATGCTGAATGTCTTTGCATTACAGACTGAAACCTCAAAACCCACTCGCTTGTAAATACTGTGCATGATTATACATGGAAAGGAGCTGGGTGTGTGCTAAGAGTCTGCTTCTGCACCAAAAAATCGCTCCCCCTTTTTCCTACTAATGCAACTGTGAAATCACCAGAGCAAAACGCAATAAATCTCTGCCTGTAATTCCTATTTGCACACAGAGTCATGTTTTCACATTAGTCACAAAACGAAATTTCTTTGCCAATTTGAATGCACACTTACTGCTCTTTTTTTTTTGGCAAGTGATAATCACTTTTACAGACTGACACATTATGAATCCACTTTTCAGATTTTTTTAAAAAGCCCATGTCCAGACTGCTTTTTCAGACCACCACCATGTGTATCCTGGGTGACTGCCTACACTCCAGCAAGGGCAACCAGACTTAGTGATGCTGAATGTCTTTGCATTACAGACTGAAACCTCAAAACCCACTCGCTTGTAAATACTGTGCATGATTATACATGGAAATGAGCTGGGTGTGTGCTAAGAGTCTGCTTCTGCACCAAAAAATCGCTCCCCCTTTTTCCTACTAATGCAAATATAAAATTACCAGAGTTGTACACAATAAATCTCTGCCTATATTTCCCAACATGTGTAACCTGGGTGACTGCCTACATTCCACCAAGGGCAACCAGCCTTAGTGATGCTGAATGTATTTGCATTACTGAGTCCAACCTCAAACCCTTAAACTATTCATTTTTTATACCAATACACATTAATTTATCGTGAAAACATAGTCCATATTATTTTACATGTTCCTCACATTTAAATTTCTCCCAAAACAGAAAATAATAAACGCAACTTCAACAAAAAGAATTGCATTTCTATTTTTCATTTCTTAATTTACCATATACATCCCCTCTCAAACTCTAAACTCACCTTTTAAATTAGTTAGTTGTGAAAGAAATGTGGCACTCAAACAGCAGATTATCAGAGCCAGGATCTCTGTTCTCTACACCTCTCTCCTCTCAGCAGAACCAGATAATGGCAAACTTTCCCTCTATTTTCCACACATATACATGTAAGTTTCAAATCTCAGTGCTTCCCCCTTTTTTTCAAATGTAATCACACATTTCTATTGGTTGAAAACCAACCCTTTTCCAAAAGTACCCTGCCCCCAACTTGACTTCTGCCTAGTACCCTTCCCCCAACTTGACTTCTGCCTGCTACCATAGCAACAGCTCATGGAACACTGCTGTGTGGAGTTAGGTCAGAAGTTCGCCACACAATGTTTCAATTCCACAGAGCAAGAGTGCTTGACTTTTCAAACCTAACAGCAAATCCATAGTACTGTTCTTTGGTAACACATTTTTTTGTACCAATACAAAACATGCTTCTATTAATTTACACATACAGCCTAGTTTTTATTCTAGAATGGTATGAAACAGCCAATCAGTTCTTTTTGTTTTGAAAAAAATATGTATGCCTCCATTTCCAAACTGTCTTTCTTTTCATATTGCCATTCTACTGAAAGACACCTCCTGAGTGCATCCAGTTCTCCTTTGAAGATGTTCACAGTGTGGATTGTAGGGCACAGCTATGTCTTCTGGAGTGAAAAGTTTGCAGAGAAAACAGGTATGGTGAGAGACCTTGCTTTGCCAAATGTAGACATTAAAGGGATTGGTCAGAGAGGGTTAAAGTGGCACCAATTGATGCCATTGGTGAAATCCTTCATGCAAATCCAACACCCTGACCTCATAATAGTGCACTGTGGTGGCAATGACCTAGGCACTTTGACTGGGGTAGGTCTGGAAATGCTTATGAAGGACACCTTTGCACAACTGTTTTCACTTTTCCCTAAAACTGCCTTTGTGTTTTCTAACATATGCCAAAGGCAAAAATGGAACTGGTCCAATCATTTCTGTCCGCAGATTGACAAAGCAAGAAAGCACGTCAACAAATCTGTTTCTGCTTTCCTCCGTGACTATGGTATGGGTTCCATTTACCACAACAACTTGCGTTATGACATGCAAGACATTTATAGAGGAGATGGTGTGCACTTCAATGATGAAGGGAACAGAGTCTTCCTCTTGAACCTGAGACTCTGCATCGGTACTTACTTGTAGGTACCACAAAAAAATCACTTAACCCCTTCAGTGCCCATGACGAGCTGGACTCGTCATGGGCTGCGGTGGCGCTGTGCCCATGACGAGTCCAGCTCGTCATGAACTCCGCCCGCTAATGAAAGGCGTGGCACTGGGCGGGGAAAGGGGCGGGCATGCAAGGGGTTAATAAACACAACGGCTCTTTTTAGAGCCCCCTAATATCTAAACACTTAAATCTGAATTTCATTTTTTTTTTGGTTTTTTTTTTTACCGTACGCTTACCGTAAGCTTACCGTACGCGTACCCCGTGATTTTTTTTAAAATCAATAAATGTTTCCTTTGTACTTTTCTGTCCTTCTTTTACCCCCTTACAAATGTTAGGGGGTCTGTAACTCTCTCCCTTGCCCCCTTTTCAAGATATCACTCTTTTTTACCGGAGTGAAATTCACAAAATGGCGGCCGCCGCTTCCTGGTTTCGGCCGATTCGAATGTTTACTAAAATCTTACAGCCAATCAGAATCGCGCTCGCGCACGCCACCGTACGCGTACGGTAAGCTTACGGTAAGCGTACCGTAAGCTGGCTCAGATATATATATTGATTTAAAGGCTATTTTCTCAGAATCTACTGAACAGATTTACACCAAACCTCCAAAAGGCACTTCCTTGACCTGAGGACTACCTCTCTGCCAATTTTCTAGTAATTCTGTTCAGCCGTTCGGGCTGTAGCCCTGTCTAAAGGTCCTATGGAAAAATGCATGGGAAAAACGCGTTTTGGGACCCCCCTTTTATCTCAGCCCCCGCTTGACGGATCCCCCCGAGACTTTCAGGGTAGGAGCGGAGCGTAGCGCCCCACCTATTTTGAGAAATTCGCGAGGATTCGTCGACCGGCGCCAAAGTTATTCCAAATAGAATGTTGCGGATTTCCTATGGAAAAGGGGTCCTAACTATAACTACCTACTGGCGACCGCCAGTAGGTAATAGGATTTCCTATGGAAAAGGGGTCCTAACTATAACTACCTACTGGCGACCGCCAGTAGGTAATATATATATATATTACCTACTGGCGGTCGCCAGTAGGTAGTTATAGTTAGGACCCCTTTTCCATAGGAAATCCGCAACATTCTATTTGGAATAACTTTGGCGCCGGTCGACGAATCCTCGCAAATTTCTCAAAATAGGTGGGGCGCTACGCTCCGCTCCTACCCTGAAAGTCTCGGGGGGATCCGTCAAGCGGGGGCTGAGATAAAAGGGGGGTCCCAAAACGCGTTTTTCCCATGCATTTTTCCATAGGACCTTTAGAACGAGCTACAGCCCGAACGGCTGAACAGAATTACTCAAAATTTGGCAGAGAGGTAGTCCCTAGGTCAAGGAAGTGCCTTTTGTAGGTGTGGTGTAAATCTGTTCAGTAGATTCTGAGAAAATAGCCTTTAAATCAATATATATATCTGAGCCCGCTTACGGTACGCTTACCGTACGCTTACGGTAAGCGTACGGCGGCGTGCGCGAGCGCGATTCTGATTGGCTGTTAGATCTTAGTAAACATTCGAATCGGCCGAAACCAGGAAGCGGCGGCCGCCATTTTGTGTATTTCACTCTGAAAAAAAAGAGTGAAAACAAGGAAAGGGGGCAATGAGGAGAGTTACAGACCCCCTAACATTTGTAAGGGGGTCAAAGAAGGACAGAAAAGTACAAAAAAAACATTTATTGATTTTAAAAAAAATCACGGGGTACGCGTACGGTAAGCTTACGGTAAGCGTACGGTAAAAAAATAAAAATAGATAAATGAAAAGCAGATTTAAGAGTTTAGAAATTAGGGAGCTCTAAAAAGAGCTGTTGTGTTTATGAAGTCATTTTTTTAGTGGTACCTACAAGTAAGTACCGATGCAGAGTCTAAGGTTCAAGAGGAAGACTCTGTTCCCTTCATCATTGAAGTGCACACCATCTCCTCTATAAATGTCTTGCATGTCATAACGCAAGTTGTTGTGGTAAATGGCACCCATACCATAGTCACGGAGGAAAGCAGAAACAGATTTGTTGACGTGCTTTCTTGCTTTGTCAATCTGTGGACAGAAATGATTGGACCAGTTCCATTTTTGCCTTTGGCATATGTTGGAAAACACAAAGGCAGTTTTAGGGAAAAGTGTAAACAGTTGTGCAAAGGTGTCCTTCATAAGCATTTCCAGACCTACCCCAGTCAAAGTGCCTAGGTCATTGCCACCACAGTGCACTATTATGAGGTCAGGGTGTTGGATTTGAATGAAGGATTTCACCAATGGCATCAATTGGTGCCACTTTAACCCTCTCTGACCAATCCATTTAATGTCTACATTTGGCAAAGCAAGGTCTCTCACCATATCTGTTTTCTCTGCAAACTTTTCACTCCAGAAGACATAGCTGTGCCCTACAATCCACACTGTGAACATCTTCAAAGGAGAACTGGATGCACTCAGGAGGTGTCTTTCAGTAGAATGGCAATATGAAAAGAAAGACAGTTTGGAAATGGAGGCATACATATTTTTTTAAAACAAAAAGAACTGATTGGCTGTTTCATACCATTCAAGAATAAAAACTAGGCTGTATGTGAAAATTAATAGAAGCATGTTTTGTATTGGTACAAAAAAATGTGTAACCAAAGAACAGTACTATGGATTTGCTGTTAGGTTTGAAAAGTCAAGCACTCTTGCTCTGTGGAATTGAAACATTGTGTGTCGAACTTCTGACCTAACTGCACACAGCAGTGTTCCATGAGCTGTTGCTATGGTAGCAGGCAGAAGTCAAGTTGGGGGAAGGGTACTAGGCAGAAGTCAAGTTGGGGGAAGGGTACTTTTGGAAAAGGGTTCGTTTTCAACCAATAGAAATGTGTGATTACATGTGAAAAAAAGGGGGAAGCACTGAGATTTGAAACTTACATGTATATGTGTGGAAAAATAGAGGGAAAGTTTGCCATTATCTGGTTCTGCTGAGAGGAGAGAGGTGAACACAACAGAGATCCTGGCTCTGATAATCTGCTGTTTGAGTGTCACATTTCTTTCACAACTAACTAATTTTAAAGGTGAGTTTACAGTTTGAGATGGTATGTATGTGGTAACTTAAGAAATGAATAATAGAAATGGGAATTGTTTTTGTTGTAGTTACACATGGTGGTTTCATAATGTGTCAGTGTGTAAAAGTGATTTACACTTGCCCCGAAAAAAAAAAGAGCAGTAAGTGTGCTTTCAAATTGGCAAAGAAATTTCGTTTTGGGACTAATGTGAAAACATGACTCTGTGTGCATAGAAGAATTATAGGCAGAGATTTATTGCGTCTTGCTCTGGTGATTTCACAGTTGCATTAGATGGAAAGGGGGAGCGAATTTTTTGGGGAAGAAGCAGAGGCTTAGCACACACCCATGTGCTTGCCATGTATAGTCATGCACAGTATTTAGAAGCCAGTGGGGTTTTCAGGTTTAAGTCTGTAATGCAAATACATTCAGCATCACTAAGGCTGGTTGCCCTTGGTGGAGTGTAGGCAGTCACAGAGAATGCACATGGTGGTGGTCTGAAAAAAAAACAGCTTGGACACGTGCAATTAAATAAATCAAAAATAGTGGTTTCATAATGTGTCAGTCTGTAAAAGTGATTTCAAATTGTAAAAAGAGATTTTCACTTGGCCCGAAAAAAAAAGAGCAGTAAGTGTGCTTTCAAATTGGCAAAGAAATTTCGTTTTGGGACTAATGTGAAAACATGACTCTGTGTGCATAGAAGAATTATAGGCAGAGATTTATTGCGTCTTGCTCTGGTGATTTCACAGTTGCATTAGATGGAAAGGGGGAGCGAATTTTTTGGGGAAGAAGCAGAGGCTTAGCACACACCCATGTGCTTGCCATGTATAGTCATGCACAGTATTTAGAAGCCAGTGGGGTTTTCAGGTTTAAGTCTGTAATGCAAATACATTCAGCATCACTAAGGCTGGTTGCCCTTGCTGGAGTGTAGGCAGACACAGAGAATACACATGGTGTTGGTCTGAAAAAAAAACAGCTTGGACACGTGCAATTAAATAAATCAAAAATAGTGGTTTCATAATGTGTCAGTCTGTAAAAGTGATTTCAAATTGTAAAAAGAGATTTTCACTTGGCCCTAAAAAAAAAGAGCAGTAAGTGTGCTTTCAAATTGGCAAAGAAATTTCGTTTTAGGACTAATGTGAAAACATGACTCTGTGTGCATAGAGGAATTATAGGCAGAGATTTATTGCGTCTTGCTCTGGTGATTTCACAGTTGCATTAGATGGAAAGGGGGAGCGAATTTTTTGGGGAAGAAGCAGAGGCTTAGCACACACCCATGTGCTTGCCATGTATAGTCATGCACAGTATTTAGAAGCCAGTGGGGTTTTCAGGTTTAAGTCTGTAATGCAAATACATTCAGCATCACTAAGGCTGGTTGCCCTTGGTGGAGTGTAGGCAGTCACAGAGAATGCACATGGGGGTGGTCTGAAAAAAAAACAGCTTGGACACGTGCAATTAAATAAATCAAAAATAGTGGTTTCATCATGTGTCAGTCTGTAAAAGTGATTTCAAATTGTAAAAAGAGATTTTCACTTGGCCCTAAAAAAAAAGAGCAGTAAGTGTGCTTTCAAATTGGCAAAGAAATTTCGTTTTAGGACTAATGTGAAAACATGACTCTGTGTGCATAGAGGAATTATAGGCAGAGATTTATTGCGTCTTGCTCTGGTGATTTCACAGTTGCATTAGATGGAAAGGGGGAGCGAATTTTTTGGGGAAGAAGCAGAGGCTTAGCACACACCCATGTGCTTGCCATGTATAGTCATGCACAGTATTTAGAAGCCAGTGGGGTTTTCAGGTTTAAGTCTGTAATGCAAATACATTCAGCATCACTAAGGCTGGTTGCCCTTGGTGGAGTGTAGGCAGTCACAGAGAATGCACATGGTGGTGGTCTGAAAAAAAACCAGTTTGTACATGTGCAATTAAATAAATCAAAAATAGTGGTTTCATAATGTGTCAGTTTGTAAAAGTGATTTCAAATTGTAAAAAGAGATTTTTACTTGGCCCTAAAAAAAAAGAGCAGTAAGTGTGCTTTCAAATTGGCAAAGAAATTTCGTTTTAGGACTAATGTGAAAACATGACTCTGTGTGCATAGAGGAATTATAGGCAGAGATTTATTGCGTCTTGCTCTGGTGATTTCACAGTTGCATTAGATGGAAAGGGGGAGCGAATTTTTGGGGGAAGAAGCAGAGGCTTAGCACACACCCATGTGCTTGCCATGTATAGTCATGCACAGTATTTAGAAGCCAGTGGGGTTTTCAGGTTTAAGTCTGTAATGCAAATACATTCAGCATCACTAAGGCTGGTTGCCCTTGGTGGAGTGTAGGCAGTCACAGAGAATGCACATGGTGGTGGTCTGAAAAAAACAGCTTGGACATGTGCATTTAAATAAAAGAAAAAAAAGTGGTTTCATAATGTGTCAGTCTGTAAAAGTGATTTCAAATTGTAAAAAGAGATTTTCACTTGGCCCGAAAAAAAAAGAGCAGTAAGTGTGCTTTCAAATTGGCAAAGAAATTTCGTTTTGGGACTAATGTGAAAACATGACTCTGTGTGCATAGAGGAATTATAGGCAGAGATTTATTGCGTCTTGCTCTGGTGATTTCACAGTTGCATTAGATGGAAAGGGGGAGCGAATTTTGGGGGGAAGAAGCAGAGGCTTAGCACACACCCATGTGCTTGCCGTGTATAGTCATGCACAGTATTTAGAAGCCAGTGGGGTTTTCAGGTTTAAGTCTGTAATGCAAATACATTCAGCATCACTAAGGCTGGTTGCCCTTGCTGGAGTGTAGGCAGACACAGAGAATACACATGGTGGTGGTCTGAAAAAAAAACAGCTTGGACATGTGCAATTAAATAAATTTTTAAAAAAGGTTTCATAATGTGTCAGTCTGTAAAAGTGATTTTCACTCGGCCCGAAAAAAAAAGAGCAGTAAGTGTGCTTTCAAAATGGCAAAGAAATTTCGTTTTGGGACTAATGTGAAAACATGACTCTGTGTGCATAGAGGAATTATAGGCAGAGATTTATTGCGTCTTGCTCTGGTGATTTCACAGTTGCATTAGATGGAAAGGGGGAGCGAATTTTTTGGGGAAGAAGCAGAGGCTTAGCACACACCCATGTGCTTGCCATGTATAGTCATGCACAGTATTTAGAAGCCAGTGGGGTTTTCAGGTTTAAGTCTGTAATGCAAATACATTTAGCATCACTAAGGCTGGTTGCCCTTGGTGGAGTGTAGGCAGTCACAGAGAATGCACATGGTGGTGGTCTGAAAAAAAAACAGCTTGGACACGTGCAATTAAATAAATCAAAAATAGTGGTTTCATAATGTGTCAGTCTGTAAAAGTGATTTCAAATTGTAAAAAGAGATTTTCACTTGGCCCTAAAAAAAAAGAGCAGTAAGTGTGCTTTCAAATTGGCAAAGAAATTTCGTTTTAGGACTAATGTGAAAACATGACTCTGTGTGCATAGAGGAATTATAGGCAGAGATTTATTGCGTCTTGCTCTGGTGATTTCACAGTTGCATTAGATGGAAAGGGGGAGCGAATTTTTTGGGGAAGAAGCAGAGGCTTAGCACACACCCATGTGCTTGCCATGTATAGTCATGCACAGTATTTAGAAGCCAGTGGGGTTTTCAGGTTTAAGTCTGTAATGCAAATACATTCAGCATCACTAAGGCTGGTTGCCCTTGGTGGAGTGTAGGCAGTCACAGAGAATGCACATGGTGGTGGTCTGAAAAAAAAACAGCTTGGACACGTGCAATTAAATAAATCAAAAATAGTGGTTTCATAATGTGTCAGTCTGTAAAAGTGATTTCAAATTGTAAAAAGAGATTTTCACTTGGCCCTAAAAAAAAAGAGCAGTAAGTGTGCTTTCAAATTGGCAAAGAAATTTCGTTTTAGGACTAATGTGAAAACATGACTCTGTGTGCATAGAGGAATTATAGGCAGAGATTTATTGCGTCTTGCTCTGGTGATTTCACAGTTGCATTAGATGGAAAGGGGGAGCGAATTTTTTGGGGAAGAAGCAGAGTCTTAGCACACACCCATGTGCTTGCCATGTATAGTCATGCACAGTATTTAGAAGCCAGTGGGGTTTTCAGGTTTAAGTCTGTAATGCAAATACATTCAGCATCACTAAGGCTGGTTGCCCTTGCTGGAGTGTAGGCAGACACAGAGAATACACATGGTGGTGGTCTGAAAAAAAAACAGCTTGGACATGTGCAATTAAATAAATTTTTAAAAAAGGTTTCATAATGTGTCAGTCTGTAAAAGTGATTTTCACTCGGCCCGAAAAAAAAAGAGCAGTAAGTGTGCTTTCAAAATGGCAAAGAAATTTCGTTTTGGGACTAATGTGAAAACATGACTCTGTGTGCATAGAGGAATTATAGGCAGAGATTTATTGCGTCTTGCTCTGGTGATTTCACAGTTGCATTAGATGGAAAGGGGGAGCGAATTTTTGGGGGAAGAAGCAGAGTCTTAGCACACACCCATGTGCTTGCCGTGTATAGTCATGCAAAGTATTTACAAGCGAGTGGGGTTTTCAGGTTTCAGTCTGTAATGCAAATACATTGAGCTTCACTAAGGCTGGTTGCCCTTGCTGGAGTGTAGCACTGTGGACATGGGCTTTTTAAAAAATCTGAAAAGTAGTTTCATAATGTGACAGTTTGTAAAAGAGATTTTCACTTGCCCAAAAAAAAGAGCAGTTTGTGTGCATTCAAATTGGCAAAGAAATTTTGTTTTATGACTATTGTGAAAACAAATGTAGTAATATATTTAAATACAATAAAGGATTTTTTTTTTAGTTTTTTTCAGGTATTGCTGAAGAACAGTGAACAAAATTTAAGATGCCTACAAAATCTCGAGTTCAAAAAACGCTAAAAAAAAAAACTATATTTGAAGACAACTGGAGGACCAAAGTTAGTAGAAGATGCTCATGTTGGGAAAAAGAAAAAATCTTCTGGTAAGCAGAAAAAACAATTTCTTAACAAAATATTCAAAACAAAGAAAAATGTACAAAATGTCTGTCCTCGGAAAAATGTAACAAAACATAGAGAACAGCAAAAAATTGAGAATTTAGTTAATGCAAATATACCTTCTGCAATTGAAAAGTTTAACATAAACAGAAAAACAGCGTTTAAAGAGATACGTAGAAAAATGTTTCAGAGAAGAGTTATGTCCAATTTGATAAAGGATGTAAAGAAATATAAGCAAAAGGCAAAATATTACAAGAGAAAAAAAGAAATTGAAGCCATTGCAGCAAAAGCATTAGAATTAAAAAGGAAACTATTCATATTAATTTTGAATAGGATGCGTACATTAGATAAAATGGTTAATGTACTGAAATCACAAAGCAAAAGCAAAAGAGTAGTGAACAGAACAAACTTTTGTAAAGTGTTTTTAGGAAAGTGGATGCATAGTTCAAGTAGTGAACCTTTTTTTAATGAAGAGAGCTATTTTCAAAGTAATAGTTTGCTGCATGCAGTTGACACCAGAGGTCGTTCATACGAAGTAACAAATGGTTGCATAATGGAGAAGGAGATAATGGTTCCAAGAGATGAGGTACAAGTGATGGCAGATGAGGCAATGGGGAGACGTCCTAAAGCCCCAGTGTACACTTGGAATTGTAGTAGTATTTGCACTGTGCGTCAGGAATCTATTGACAGATTTCGAGAGTTTCTAAGAGAATATAGTAAAAAAAGTGTAAAACAAAAGATTAAGGTGCTTCAAAGTCTGGATCCATGCAGAGTGAGAGAGAATACTGGTTTGCAGGGTCATTCTCTTGCTTGTCTATCTAGAAAAGTGTGCAATAGTGTTTTCCATCATTTTAGGATGCTGGCTGTTCATCATACTGAAATGAGAAAGTTTGTGAGACGGTTGTATTTTGCCAAAAGTCCAGCAATAAAGTTAAATGAATTGAATAGGGCTCTGTTCCGAGGAACGGTATCAGATGTAGAGAAGGTTGTTGATGAAATTCAGTTTTGTTACTTTGGTCCTGAACAAAACAGTGCAGAGAAGGACACAGTAAATGAGGCAGAAGTGGAAGAGAATGTAGAACCCTCTGTAAGTAACACATTTAATGATCACATAACAAAATTTGCAATAGTCTCTAATGAAAGACCAAATGTTACTTGTATTTGTTGCCGCAGAACTCATTATAGAAAACAAACTAGGAATGTTGATCTCTACAGAAAGAGTGAAAATGAAGATAATTATAAGTGGATGGATTTTGCCACATATATATTTCTTGAAAATTGTTTTGAATTGGGTGAAGATCAGCGTATTTGTAAATACTGTTACAACAAGTTAGAGGAAAATAGAATGCCGACCAGAGCTGTACATAATAATTTAGAATTGGATGCTATTCCTGCTGAACTTTCTGAATTAAATACATATGAGTCTATACTCATTCAATGTGTTCATCCGTTCCAGACCATAGTACGTATGGAGCCCAAAACTGGTAAATTACCTCCTTCAGATTTACTGAGAGGTTTAAAAGGTAGAGTGGTGTATTTGCCCTTGGATTTGAAAAAAAATATGG
Source organism: Triturus cristatus (assembly GCF_964204655.1). Lineage (NCBI taxonomy): Eukaryota > Metazoa > Chordata > Amphibia > Caudata > Salamandridae > Triturus > Triturus cristatus. The sequence continues at coordinate 781,986,797 of NC_140589.1, forward strand.
AAACTATTGATGCGGATACTTTGGAAAGTGAACCATTAATTATTCTGGTTAATGGTGTACCTACAAAGAATAAGAAGATTTGGCAGGAGCTGGTAGATGTGCGGAAAGTACAAAGAGCAAATTTGTATTTGAAAAAAAATAACAAATGGTATGAATCAATTTATATAGAAGAAGAAGAAGAAGAAGAAGATTTTCAAGAACACACAGAAACACCAACTGGACAAATTGAAAAAGTGGACAAGTCAAAGGAAGAAGAAATTTATGAACATTTTAGCATACATCCTCTCCATTCGAAAGAAGTTATGGGAGACAATATTGATCTCTTTCAGATGAAGAAAGCAAAAGGAAATCCCGTGAGTGTATGGGAGGAGAGCTTGGAAGCTCGATGTTTTCCCCAGCTGTTTCCTAAAGGAAAAGGAGGACGATACGATGAACGTCCAGAACAGATTCCAGCTTCAGAGTATCGGACTACAAGACTATATGCTGAAGATCCCAGATTTCGACAAAGTATTCCTTATTTGTTCCATCTTTTATTTGAAAGCGACTTGTCTGCACTGTCTTATGCAGTAAATCACATTTTAAAAAGTGGAGTACATTTACAAAATGTGTCTGCTAAGGATTTTATGGAGAAAGTGCAGCACCGAGATGATCATTTAGAAACACAACTGATCAATCTGATGGCTTGTCAGCGTGGGACAAATGAATATTGGTACCGACGCCATGGTGTACTAAAATGCATGTTACGCAATTTAGGAACACCAACATGGTTCCTTACCCTAAGCTGTGCCGAGTACGCTTGGGATGATTTACTGGATTTTCTATGAGAGGCCAATTCAAACATTAAAAACATCGAATACAAGACAGCAGGAGAACTGTGCTCATTGGATCCGGTTAATGTTTGCAGATATTTCAATCATAGATTTGAGGCTATGATGTCCTTCATCTGCAATAAAAAAAATCCACCCCTTGGAGAAGTAGTGGATTTCTTTTGGAGAAAAGAGTACCAGGCAAGAGGTGCTCCTCATATTCATATGCTGCTGTGGATCAAGGATGCCCCAAAGTTTGGAACAGATACTGATGAAGCAGTGTTATCTTACATTGAAGAATATGCAACATGTGGTATACCAAAAAGCACAGAAGAGAACAAGTTAAAGGAGCAAGTTCTACGTTTCCAAAGTCATCGGTGTGGAAAATACTGTCGACGGAAATACAAGAGCAAAGAAAAATACTACACTAAATGTCGATTTGGATTTCCTAGACCTGTTCTTTCAAATGGAAGAGTCAACAGTTTTATGTCAGCTGTGAGACATACTATCACAAGAAAATCACCTAAGAATACCTACAACCTTAAAAGAAAAGAAGAATCAAAAAATATAAATGACTACAACCCAGTCATTTTATCCATGTGGAACGCTAACATGGATATACAGTATGTAGCTGACAATTCCATTACTGTTGCACGATATGTAACGTCTTACATTACGAAATCAGAAAAAACAGAATTGAAGGAAATGTGGGAAGAGATTTCTCACGAGAAGACTGTCAGTAAGAAGCTGTACAGTTTCAGTTTGAAGATGTTATCGCATCGAGAAATTGGATCCTACGAATGTTCAGATAGGTTATCTTCTGCAAGTCTCTACTCGAAGTCAAGAAGAATAATTTGGGCAAGTTTAGGCCTTGCAGCAATGAGAAATCGGGTACTGAAATCTGTTGGAGAAATTGAATATTTGGCTGAGAATGACCCAGAAAGTACAGATATATTGAAAACAAACATGTTGGACACATATTATCCCAAGAGAAGTCATCATCTGGAGAACATGTGTCTCTATGAAGTGTTGCAGAACTACATTTATTCACGGAAAGCTGCAGAAGACATCAACAGTGGAAAATATAAAGTTGTTGGTGAAGAAGGATGTTTGGTGAAGCAAACCAAAGGAAGTTTGATAAATCACCGGAAGCTGAGTTGCGACACTACCGACAAGAAAGAATTTTACTACTTGGCTCTTTTACAGTTGTTTAAACCATGGCGTACAGAGGATGAACTACTGGGAGAATTCCAGAGCTATGAAGATTCTTTTAATGCTTGCAAAGACAGCATACAATGCAGTACATTCTCAACTTATCTGCAAATGTTAAATGAAGAAATTGAACAGGAAACTACAATTGCAGCAGAAATAGCTAGAGACAGTTCTCAGGACAGCCAAAGTTCAGGAACATACAGTCAAGATCCCCTAGGACAACCAATCGTTGAAAATGAAGCATCAATAGCCATGAATGAAGTGGAAACGGCTATGAATCAAGCTCAAGAAGAATTTATAGACTTACAAAATTTGGAAAGACAACTGAATCAAGAGCAGCAACACATTTATGAAGAGATCAAAAACAAAATTGATCACGGATTTCTACATATAAAAAAAGAGTGCTCATGCACATCATTTCATCCAATCAGGATGTATGTAAGCGGACAAGCTGGCACTGGAAAAAGTTTCCTAATTAAAGTCATCAGAAGCTACCTAAAGCAAAAAACGGATTCTACTTTGTCTTGTGTGGTTACTGCTCCAACTGGGTTAGCAGCATATAACATAAAAGGAATCACCTTACATCGTTTGCTAATGTTACCAGTGGAGCATGAGAACAAAATACAATTCAACAAGCTAACTGGAGAAGCATCCTTGGAAGTTTCAAGAGTATTGAAGAAGATGCAAGTTCTCATTATTGATGAGGTGAGCATGGTATCAAACTTAATGCTTGCCTTTGTGCATTTAAGAATGCAGCAAATTTTGAAGACAGACTATGACGTGTTATTTGGTGGAAAACACGTCATAGTTTTTGGGGATCTTTTGCAACTTACTCCAGTTAAAGGACAACCAGTGTTTAATACTGTGACACATGAAGACACGAAGAAGTCATTGGGAAGCATTGGAAATACAAATATTTGGTCCTTCTTTGAGTACAAGGAACTTACAACTAATATGAGGCAAGCAAACGATGAAGAATATGGAAGTATTCTGAAAGATATCAGAATTGGACTACTCACAGAAGTTGGGAAAAAAGCATTACAGAGTCGGCTGCTACATAATTTATTTCCAAAGGAAGAAATAGTTGCAGAGAAAATATACAAGAATATTGCAGAAAACAAAAGTGTCATCTGCTTAATGCCAACTCTACGTGAATGCTCAATATTTAATGAGGAGCTTTTGAAATTGGAAAAGGAAGAGATCAGGAAATTGGAAGCAGTGGACAAAATTGAGGATGGAAGAATTACTGTCACAGTAACAGGCAAACTGAAAAATAAATTGGACTCACTAGAGAAGAACATCTCCAAAACAGCAGGATTAGAAAAAAATCTATATGTTTGCATGAACTGTAGAGTATTTTTAAGGAGAAATTTGGATGTTGAGAAAGGCTTAGTGAATGGAGCGATGGGAAGAGTTGTGGGTTTTATTAATTATCAGAAAAAAGAAGGAATTGAATGTTTACAGATAAAATTTGATCAGATAGATGAAGTTAAAGATATTTGTCGTTGTACAGTTCGTTTTATGCTTGTGAAAGACTTATATGTACGTAGGAAGCAGTTTCCGTTTTCTCTAGCATATGCTGTAACTATCCACAAGTCTCAAGGATTGACTGTAGATTGTGCATTTGTGAACATTGGTTCAACTGTGTTCAAAGAAGGTATGGCATATGTAGCTTTGTCACGAGTCAAAACATTATCAGGTTTATTCATGATAGACTTTGATGACTCAAAAGTTAGTGCTGATACAAACTGTGTAAAGGAGTATAATAGATTAAGAAGAAGCTATGCTCCTCATTTAGGTCAGTATCCTGTGTTGGAGAAACGTGTAGTTTCTCGTAAAAGGAGAAATGAGAATATCTGTAATGAAGATATAGAGAAGAGGAAAAAAAAGAGGAGTGATGTAATTGCAAGCAAAAAGAAAAAGGACAATGAAGAACAGGTTGTAGGATGTCATTTTGAAAATAGCTCTGGTGTCAACTGCTACGCTAATGTAGTGCTGAATGTTGCATTTTATCTGGAAAGTTTGCAAGAGCAGATAATAGTAAATCAGGGAAAAAGATTCTGTTCAGAGCTGAGTCTCCTTTTTCAAAAGCTGAGTAAAGATAAAACTCAAATAGAAAGTGCTACTGATATTAGAAAACTTTTAGATGTATGTTCAGGACGAACACAGTTTTCTCAAAATTAACAGCAAGATGCACACGAATTTTTGATGTATTTTCTTCAGGTAGTAGAAGAAGAAGGAGTTCCCATTGACATTTTTTTTGGTCTCTCTTATAAATGGGAACATAGTTGTGATAATTGTTATAATATATGTGGCTCTATTGTTGATAATGAAAGGTTTATTTATTTGACATTGCCAGAGAGTAAAACAGTCACTTTTGCAAAATTAGTTAAAGATGCTAATCATAGCATGAAATGTGGTGAGTGTAATTCTGACATGTTTTCAACATTAATTTTAAGGGAATACGGACAGTATGTAATTTTAATGATGCAACGATGTAGAGCTGATGGTTCAAAATTGGATACTTTAATAAAGAAGTTTACAGGACAGCAATTATCAATTTCAGGAAAAACTTTTGTAACTGTTGCAATAATTTTCCATGATGGACCTACTGTTACTTCTGGACATTACACAGTTTATCTAAAATGTGAAAAAGGCTGGACACTGTGTAATGATTCCCAATTGATTTTCAAACAACGTTTGCCTTTTGATTTAGCAAATTCCTATCTAATCTTCCTGAAACCTAAATTTTAGAGAGACTTGGCAAGATCTGGACAAAATAATTTTACCATTTTACTGGATTACCATTGCAATTTTGTAGAAAAAATATTTTTAAAATTATCATTTGGCCTAAAGGAAAGATAACCAATTGTAATGTGGACTTTTTTAATTTTTAATGCAATTTTGAAAAACCAATAATTTAGAGATAATCGGTAACTTCTGCACATTTTAAATTTTGGAATGCTATTGGACTGCCATTGGAAATTTTTTCAAAAATGATTAAAAAAATTACTATTTGGCCATGTGGAAAAGTAAGCAATTCTATTGTGGACTAAATAAATTATTCAAAAAATTTTCGTGAACCAAAATGTTACAGAGAATCGGTGAGATCTGGACAGATTAAACTTTAGAATTTTAATGGATTTCCCTTGGAAATTTATTCCAAAAATAAAAAAAAAATACTATTTGGCCTAAAGGAAATGAAATCAGATGTATTTTGGAGTTATTTGAGATATAATATTGTGATTATACTTCTGAAACAAACACATCAGACGGTATTTTAAAGAAATAAGTATTGTTTTTAGATGATATTTTTTTAGAATAATATGCATTTCTGTAATGATAAGTTTAAGTGAGAAGAGATTCTGGGCTTTTTTAATACAATCTTTGAGATTGTTATTTTTTTTTGCCCGCTGTAAAATGATGAATGCAATTGCTTTCACAATTTATAGTGAAATGCAATATATTCTGAAAACAGCAAAAATAAGGCAAAAATATTTTTTGGAAAAAAATGTAAATATGTATACTGTATTATAAATTGTTAAAAAAATATTAATACTTTTTTCTTTTTTTTCAGATCGATATAGAAAATTTTCGAAAACTACAACCATTTTTAAAACTATTTTTTAAAAAAACAAATGAATAAATATTTTTTTGAGTGAGTATGGTAAGTCAATAATAATAATTGTAGTCTCTCAAGGACCTTGTAATGTGATAATTGATTTTTAGTGTTTTTTTAAAAAAATAAAAAAAAGGTACGCGCACCGTACGCGTACGGTAAAAAAAAAAAAAAAAAGGTTTTAAAAAACATATGTAAAAAAAAGATGAAAGATAAGGTTGGCTCTTAAAAGAACCGTTGTGTTCATGCAGGGACAGAGGAAAGGAAGCATGGGAAAATTAGTCTCTGTGACAAGTGTGCTGATCTATTTTGAGGTTCACTAGGGAAACACTGGTCTCCCTATGACAAATTAGATCATGACAAGAGGCACATCGAATATCAACCCTCAGAAATCGAGGGTTAATTTCCAGAGGGCCAGCAGAAGGAGATGCTCCCCCCACAGATGAAGGGCTCACCTGACCTGCAGAGGAAGGAGTCAGCCCTGCAGATGATGGTCCAGGCTGAGCTGCTGTGGATGTACTGGCTCGTCTTTCTGAAGAGTTACCTCCAAAAAGATGACCATGTGTCCTTCCGTGTACATCCTGGAGGTGCCTCTTCATGGTGTGATTCCCAAAGGAATACTTCCTGTCAGGATTACCTCTAGAAAGTACACGCTTACACAGACAGCAAGTAACTAAGGGTGCATTCACCTTTTGCTGGCCTTCTGGAAAAGTAAAATAATCCCAAACATAAGAAGGCTTTTGTTTCCTCGATCTCTGCCTCAAGACAGTGCTGCTGGTGCTAGCCTCACTCTCAGAAGAGCTCTGCTGTTCTGCCATCGTATCCCAAAGACAAACCAGCTCCTTCTCCCAAGGGATCACAAGCAGAAATGAGGGGAATGGGTGTGGTGTAGGAGAGTTCTAGAACTGAAAGTAGTTTCAACCAATCAAAAGTTGTGTTTCAAGATCACATGACCTACCGTACGCTTACGGTACGCTTACGGTACGCTTACGGCAAAAAGTACGCGTGCGCGTAAAAAAGACACTCGCTTGCGCGCATGCGCATAACAGTCACTCCCCGGCACTTCCGCGTAACGTGCGCGTGTGGCGTAAGCGCGCACGCGTCCCACGCGCAGTACGCGCGGCTACGCAAAGTACGTAACTATACGCAAGCAGCGTAGATAGATTACGGACGTTGCGTAAACCGTACGCTTACCGTGAGCTTACGGTACGCGTACTATAAAAAAAAAAAAAAAAAACTGGTAATAAATTTTACGTTTATTTTACAAAATATATTAAAAAAAAATATTTAAGGATTTTAAAAATTTAAGCATAGTCTTTATAAAATGAAAGAAAATTAAATTAAAAATATGTTTGAAAAAAATGAAGAATAAAAAAAAAATTAGCATTTAAAAAACCTTGCAAATTCACTGAAAAAACCATGGGTTACACACACGTTATAGTTAGGAATTAGCATTTAAAAAACCTTGCAAATTCACTGAAAAAACCATGGGTTTCACACACGTTATAGTTAGGAATTAGCATTTAAAAAACCTTAGAAATTCACTGAAAAAACCATAGGTTTCACACACGTTATAGTTAGGAATTAGCATTTAAAAAACCTTAGAAATTCAGTGAAAAAACCATAGGTTTCACACATGTTATAGTTAGCTGGACATTTTACTCGTAAAAAACCAATGAAATTGCCCCGTTATAGTTAGTTCAGCTAACTATAACTCACGCGCCCGCAATGCACTGCTGATGACGTCACATATTACATCACTCATGACATGGTCAGTGACATCACTCATGACATCACTGATGACATCTCAAATGACATCACTGATGACCTCACTGATGACATCATCCTTGTGATAGAGTGGCAGACCTCCTCTCACCTTAATATAAGCTTTGATACACACATTCAAAAATAGAGACTAAAATTTTCAAAACAATGGACATACCAATACCAGTTACAACAACCTCTTCAGTAATTCTAAGATCCACATACACATCCACTCATTCACCAACAGTCCTATACAGTCACTCATACATGTACTCACTCATCATATGTACTCATACACCTATACATCCTGTTACATAATGCCACTCATCCATAGAGTTACTCACACACATAGTCACTCATGCTAATAAAGAATCAAACATACATTCACCTGCATATACAGTTATACACACACCACCACACTTACTTCTACGGAAACTTACACATACTTAGTCTTTTAAACAATCTCTTATAGAAACACATACTTATTCATACAGGAACTCTTTCAATCTCTCCCTCTCACATATACTCACATATATACACCAATAGTCACATATACTAGTTTAAAACATATGTAGTTACTCCTGAAGACACTATTGGGACAGTCATTCACTCACTAACACACCCATACACACACTCATCCACCCATACAGTCCTGCACACATGCTGTCTTCAACACATACAAACAGTGAGTCACTCATTCATGCACCTATGCACTACGTAATACCCCCCACCGAACCATACAGACACTCAGACTGATACTCAAAAAAACAACTACTAACCTATATAGACACCCATGTAGCTACTCACCAACCCATGCAGCCACTTATACACAAAGTGAGAGATACACTTAATCAGTCAGTTACACAATCAATTTTTCAAAAACAAATCATCCATTTAGACACTTATATACCCATTTATTCTTCCATCGACCTTGAGATATACATATATAAAACATATTTAATTTTCAGAAAAACACACATTCACTGGATGATGTCATCAGTGAGGTCATCAGTGATGTCATTTGAGATGTCATCAGTGATGTCATGAGTGATGTCACTGACCATGTCATGAGTGATGTAATATGTGACGTCATCAGCAGTGCATTGCGGGCGCGTGAGTTATAGTTAGCTGAACTAACTATAACGGGGCAATTTCATTGGTTTTTTACGAGTAAAATGTCCAGCTAACTATAACATGTGTGAAACCTATGGTTTTTTCACTGAATTTCTAAGGTTTTTTAAATGCTAATTCCTAACTATAACGTGTGTGAAACCTATGGTTTTTTCAGTGAATATATATATATATATATATATATATATATATATATATATATATATATATATTATATATATTGTGCTGTACATTTTATGAACTTTTACTGCTGTCTTTTAAGCCGAATAGCAATTTTGGATTGAATGATTGTGCACTAATAGTACACAAATGTTGGTGTTGGTTAGAGGAGTGTGAGTGGGACGGAGTGGATCAGGCAGTAATTTTCAAGTGGAAGGGCAACTCCTAATGAGTTTATTATAGAGGAAACGTATAATCCGTAGCCAAAGTGACACTATTTTTGAATGGGACTTTTAAAAAGTACATCTCTGAGAATCCTTGTGACTAGACTACTTGCACTGCTTTGTACTGACACAACTGTCACAGAGCACATAATTTGCCAGGCCATGTTGCAGATTGTTTTCAAACAAAGCATCTGCGTTGTGACTTGGCTTATAATGCATTTATCCAGCTATGCAAACATTTGCATGAAATATGTAATCCTACCCCAAATGTCTCAGTTTTGCATTACTTTCTTCACCTTTTATTTCTGAAGCAGAAAGGATAAATTACTATGATCTTGATGCATTTGCCAGTATTTCCTCTGTAATTCAATATTGGTTTTCTTTACAAAACACTGGGGTTCTCTCACAGGCTTACTTTGTGAGAAAGCCTCTATTTCATTTCAAATGTGCAGTTACTATTACATTACTGGTAGCAGCATGCACTCTATAGATAGACACTTTTTCCAGGAAAACAATTTGAAGTCAAGTAACCTAACAGAATGCAGGTTCCTTGAAGACATTGTTACTGGCTGCATGTCCATATTTGTTTCTAAATATGTGTGTATGTTTGTGCCACATGTGCGTCTGTGATGGGTGGTGTTTGTGCATGAGCATAGGAAGTAGCATGCATAGGTTTGCCTCAAAGTGCTCGAAAGAGAAAGAAACAGATTAATGATATATACATGTATTTCTGGGTATGGGTGTATGGTTGCATGAGTCACGGTGAGGGAGCAAAACAGAAAAAGAGATAAAGTACCCTTTCCGGTACATTATAAGGATACTACAAGTCAATGAGGAATTCCATGACTATATAGAGTAACAAGTCCAAAGCCCAAGCTCCTTTATAAGGTGATGGAACGCAGAGGTGACTTGCAAAATCCTTATCATCTACAACAGGAGATACTTTATCCCATATAATACATGGGTATACCATCACCTTTCCCACAAACCACTTAAAACCTTGGTGTGTAGCTCTTTTTATATGAAAGAGCGAGCATGTTTACAAAGATGAAGGATAAAATAAAACCTCTAGTGCAAAACATGTCAAAAAAGTTCGATATTTGTTGCAGTAAGATATTTGAAACATATCAATGCAAGTCCATTTAAAAAAAAAAAAAAAAGCTGTGGTAGCTCGGAATGTGTATAAACATGCTGGTAGATTCTAGCTTTTCTATATCTAAGTAGTGCCAAAAATAAATTTACTTTCTCTGCTTGTTGTTGTAAGCTATTAAAATAGAGCAGAAGAATGAAAATCAGCATTCCTTTTTTGCTGCTTTAAACAGCTGCTCCAATCACACTACGTGACCTGACCTGCTTTTCACCTCAGCCGCTGGCTCTAGCAGCAGGCATTGTGATGTCAGAGCTTGACTGCAATAACTTCTTTAAAATTGGCAACTTGGTGCATCACAAGTCGCTGATTATAGAGGAATTACAGGCTGCCTTTTATGCAGGGATTACAGAATTCCATATATTATATAACTATTTGTGTTTACGGGGTGGTTGCAGACAATTACTAAATATGTCTGAACACTTACATGCTGTTACCAATACCAATTTAGTGATCCTCAGAATTACGGGTTCCACTGGCTAAGCACATGTTTTAATTAATGAGTGTGAAACAGTGGCAATTGCATATAAATCACATTTATATTCTAATGCTGAAATGCGTTTTGCATCTACAGAAAAAATTCTAATTGCTTCACTAAAAAAATTCTAACTGCTGTTCAGAATGCTGTCCTGAAGGAAAGTCCATTTGCTCAAGGAAACACATAATGCAGTATCTCCTATTCCGGCCTTAGAGGCTGTCACCAAAGCTAGCGTACCTAATGCAAAACCTTACATCCAAGTTGGATACAGTGAGCCACTACCTTGACAGCTAATGATGTAGATTATGTTCTTGACCCCACTTTACAAACACAGGAATACCTCCAGTATGAACAGGAATACCCAGTTTATATTGACATGGGGGATCCTGCACTGGGGGGGGGTCATAATAAAACTTACATCGATGCCAGGTCCAGCGTCTTCTCTGCTCCTACCCTTCTGCCTCCAACAGGAGGCAAGCAGCTAGGCTCCCTCCCTAAAGCCGATCACAACACTGCAATGCAGCATTGTGTTTGGACTGAGCGCTGTCACCAGGCTCTCAGCAAGGGGATGGAGAGGTGGGTATGTTCTCCATGCCAGCTGCATTGCATCCCACATGGAGAAGGGAAAAGGGCGCATGACTGGTTTGGGTGGCCCAAGAGGGCCAACCAAACAGTCATTCCACACTCAGGAGTGGGCAAACCACTCCTCCCCTGTCCTGGTCCATATGCAGAGCAGCCCGCCCACCCACCCACTGGCAAAGGAACATAAAATGGTAATAACTTAAAGTTATTACCAATTTATGTTTTTGCTTCTTGCACTGTGAGAAAGCAGTGGGGCGATGCTCCTCTGCCATAGCAGAGGAGCCGCCACTGTTACTCAACCGGGACCGCAGGTTAGAGTTAGTATCTGTTCATGAGGATTAGCGTCTGCCCATGCTTATGTGGCAGCTACAGTTTCATTACTATAGAAGTGCTGTTCGTGATCGGGTCTTTATAAACAGACTAAAAACGTTGTGCTTAATTGTGACATTTGTCAACAAATTAAAAGTTCCACCATTGCTCTCTTACCGCAATCACCTCTGTTAGTTTCAAATAAGCCATTACAAAGTGTCTACTTAGACCATTACAGACTACTCCATTTGGATGGTGCCTTCAAATTTATTTTAGTGGCTGGTGGTTCTTGTTCTCGATTTCTATGGGTGTGGCACATTGATCAGCTGATGTTTGAACTGTCATTAAAGATTTGCAGGTCTTTATTGGCACATATGCAGTAGCAGCATTCCAATCCTAGCAGGGCCCAGCCTTTGACCCTAAGGCGTACGATACTATGAGCACCCTGTTTGTTGCCATGCATTATTTAGCCCCTATCATCCTGAGGGAAATTTAATAGCAGAACGGAAGAACTGTGACTTAAAGATGTCCTTTATAACTAGAGTATTAGGTTCAGGTCAGAGTTGGATCCATCAACTATATGGAGTCCCGAGAGCTTCAAATAATCTGCCTAAAAGGACTTTGGGTGACGAATCCTTAATGAAGTTCCCTTCGGAGTCCAGATGTATGTTCCAGATCTTGATAACTCCAGCACAGTTATTGGAGATGCTTCATTTGACATCAATGAAAGTTTTGCTGTCTTACAAGAATTACAAGACTTCTGAGATGAGCACTCCGATGTGAATTACAAACATTTTTCCACTGACTAAGTGAAGGAGCAACCAGTGGTCTCTGGCTGGATTCCAGAAGTTGAAGATCTAGTCTGAGAGAAGATTGCAGATAACAAAAAGTGTTTTGCCTGTCCTACCGTGCACTAATACTTGTCCTTGCTATTAAAGGTACTCAAGCTGTGATTTTGCCCCACTCGATGGTTGTAAATACAACACGTTGGTTTCCATTGATTTGGTCAAGTTACACCATGTGGCCAGTTTGCCATAGTAGGCCAAGAGTGTGATTGGGTAGTTCCTTCATGCCTCTCCCTACCCTTTGCAAAGTCCCTCTACATGCTCTAAGCAGTCCAAATCTTTCTGCACCCCGGCTGGGGTCTTCACATGATGAAAGGTTCAATGTATCAGATTATACTGAGAACACGGGATGTGTTTCTAATGTGGGTTTGCTGTTTTCCACTGCTGCTCCCTGCAATTAAGTCATTTACTATCAACCACCTTTGGAGGTGCCTCCCAGTTCTCCTTTGCCTGATGAGGTCCCTGTTTTTACTCAGACTGCCTCCGGTTATTTGGTTAACATTGATGTTTTTTCTTCTTATTCTTCGCATACTTCCCTGCCTTTTTTGAGTGCACTTTTACTTTGGCTGAAACAGTCTACCTGATTCTTCCATGGTCCTACTGTTGGAGTTTTCTTTATTCGTTTTTTCTCCTCCTCTGGATTAGATTTATTACAGTCTTCTTTCTAATATTGAACGGACACTAGCTTCCAGATAGTACTTCACTAGAAACTGTTGCTGAGGTGCTTATACACATTCTTCATTGTATAAGGTCCAAAAAGACTAGTCCCTGGAGAACATTACTGCAGTCTCAGTTATGATGGTACGTTTCGGATAAGGTTCCCCATGACATGTTTGGTCCCACATAAACAGTGAAAATTCCATATGTTTTTAAAGTTGCTATGGATGCAATTCTTACCCGGGGTCCCTTTCTGATGAATGGAATGTTATAACTGTTTCTAATATGCTATCTGATCTAGAGTTGTACACTGTATTTGAGAATGAGGATTTATATTTGAATTTTGCAAATTATGGTGACATGTTTTGTACCATCATTATGTACATTACTATTTACACAGAGCTAGTGCTCCGAGTATAGTTTTTAAATGTACACATTAGGAACACTGTCTAACACCACCTGTGGGTAGTTTTAAATCATATTTAAAGATGTTCACATATTTTTCTGGTCATGTCCCTACAGATTGTTTTGAATTTTTATAAACTTTCATCTTCACCACCGATGAAAATATTTGCTCACACAAACAAGATTAATTTATTCCAATTCATTTATTTCACAACTGGTCCTACAGGCTTATGAATATTGGAAAGACAGTATTAAGCTTAAACCTATATGGGGAACACATTACTGTCAGGTCCACGGTACTGATGCTTTATTTGGGTTTGTCTGATTCCTCAACAAATTATCTTTTAAAACAAAGCACTACAACAGACTACATGCCTTGGATTAGCTAGCATAAACATTTGGAATACCCAAGCATTCCCTCTGTTGGAAAGTTTGACAACTGTCAACATTTTATTAATGTCACAGAACAACAGTTCAATGAAATGGTGCAACATGGAACTTACAATTTGGAATTTTCTTGTTCGGGGGGTGGTTATTGAGTCCCATTGATACCAATGGCTGCAATGCCCATTTTTTAAACTTCTCAAAAGGGTTTATAGCAAGTAGGCAAGACCGCTGGTATATTCACAACCCACGGAAGTGGCCACTACCTATAGCGCATGAAAGTTGCCGATCGTGAGCTTGGAAAATAAACCTCCTGGCGAGATTCTCAATGCAGGGAGGTCAGGTTTCTCATTGCAAGTGGTCACGTATGCTCGCGACCGCTCCCGATGAGAAACTACCAGTCCGCGTTGAGAAAGCTGCTGCTCGAGTACAAGTCTACTCGAGCGGCAGAAAATGACCACTTGCACTGTGCATGATGCCGTTTGCAATGATTGCACAGTGTGGACAAGCATCCGGCACTGTGCAATCATTGCGAACAGCATTTCCCTACCTCACTACGCAGTTCGCGCAGCTATGCATAGCGTGCGAAGTGCACTTCGCGTAGCTACACGTAGCGCTACTACGCCAACTACGCCCAGGCTTAAAGAGATATTAGGAATAAATAGGAGTAATGTTAGTAGAAATGTTATGAACAATTAACATGGTTGAATTGTTTGTGGTTTTTACCATGCTAAGAATTCTTATTGCAATGGTGTGTCTCATCTTTTTTAGAATTGCAGTCATGTTATATTTACAAAGATTAGAGCTTTTCAATAAACATTTGAAGATGCAATACTGTATCTGTTTAGATCTGTTTCCACAATTTCCTGTGGGAATCTGAGAATCATGTTCTCGGTCACTGACACCATCTTTAACTCTGTAGGTTTAGGAGTTTAGATGCTGTACTGTGAGCTAGCCAAGCAGACAAACAATTATTGATTATATGGTAAGCCATAGTCACCATATTATAAAGTTTTGTTGTTCCACATACACAGCCTCACCAGAATTGTAAGAACCGTATAACAATATGACATAAGAAAACTGTTTTTTAGTGGCGAATTCTATGATAGACCTAGACAAAAAGTACATATGTTTGGAGCGGTGCACTGTGACAATTGATTTGCTGATTGTTAAACTCATTTTAAAGTACTTTAACATGTGAGGGCCCAATTCACAAATGTACATATGCATGTGTAAATGTAATCATGTGTATATCTACTACTACACCTAGATATAACTGTGCACTTTTTAGCTGTTCATTATTTCTGAGTGTAAATTTACACCCAGGTGTAGACCACCCAGGTGGTGAAGCCCATACAGCTGGATTTACAGGAGTAAAGGTACTGCTAGTAACTTTGCACATGTATATGGAGATCTGTGCTACCACAACAGAGATATATCTGGAAAAAGTATAAAGAAAATGATTGAACTTCATTATTAATATAATAAGTGTAAATTCATGTATAACATTTATTTGTAACTAATAAAATAAAACATTACAGCCCACCAATTCATCAAATTAAATGTAAAGTATATGATTTATTAAATTAAATTCATTAATTAAACTTATAAATATTAATTTATAACAATATTTGTAAAAAATTACACCCTCACAAACACTTTTATTTTTTTAATTATGTAGTAAATCTTGTAAATAATTGTGTGTAATATTAGCTTTAAATTAATACCATATTTAATAAAAATGTTGATATTATTTAAAAATATAATATAAATGCACTCAAACATCTACACACATATGCACACATAATGTAAATATTGAAATGATTGAACTAATTTAACTTTAGTTCCAATGGGGTGTCATTTTAGTTCCCACCCTCCATTTGTTTCCCATTGGAGAATGTTACAGTGCCTGTTGGTGCCCATGTGTGGTGCTTACTCCAAGGCTAGCTAGAGTACATTTGAACCGGTTTTGACATCGAAAAGGCTATAGTAATTTTACAATTCATTTTGTGAATAGCAGTGGAGTTACTCTTTTGTGGCTGTGTCTTTGTATTAGTATTATCACTCTCTAAACTCCTCCTTACGTTTCTCTAAATCCCTCCCATGGAGTAGTATTCCTCATTTTCCAGCAACTGCCCCTTCGCCATTCCACATTTACAGCAAAAATGTACATCAATCTATTCATTGATCTTCACTTCCCCACAAGATAGAAGAGGTGGAAGTCTCCGGCAATAGGATTATGAATTGCATTTTGTACAGTATTATTTTTGTATTACTAACTTATATAGTACAGAAAGCAGATTGTGAATTGGGCTCTCTGTTTTACAACTGTTTCAGGCAGAAACATAAACTTGTGTATGCCACCAAACCACTTTATGCACCAGCTCTAGCCTCTGCTCACCCACCACATTGAAATTTCTTCACTATTTTTATGAACAAAATTTGCCAAAAATGCTCTCTTCGACCCAACAGCAGTACTTTCAGTGAAATTAAAATGTTGAGTAGGCTGTCATGTAATAGCGGTCTGCTTAACATTTTAGCAAAGCAGTTATCTGTTCCATAAAACAAACCAGCAAATATGCCAGACAGCAGGCAGTTTTCTCTCTCTGCAAATGGAGCATTTCTGCATTTTTCATGATCATCATGGGCTCCATGGTGGTAGTAGCTATGAACAATGTGTGCCAGGATGCATGCCGAAGCAAAAACATCTGGCAGCTTTAGCTCTGATTGTTTAGGTTTATTAGTGCTTGTACAGGTCAACGTCAACCACACAAAAGGTATGGGAGGAATGTTTGCAATAATTACAACCACTGACAATCACTAGGGGTAGCATTTCAATACACCTTTCTTTTGTCCACAATGCCACCTCATTCTGACCCAGACATAGGCAAATCTTTCTTGGCCCTGCTGTGATAGGAACAATCCAGCCCAAACTTCCAGGCCAGGTCCTCTCTGGAGTGCCAAATAACAATGGGCTAAGATGTGGGACTTGAGTACATAACAAGCATTTCATTTATCACTTTCTGTATACTCAATGCAGCACCCTACAACTGATGGGTATGCCTAAATGTGGGTCCCGTGCTAACTGTGCCACTGGAACCAAGCAGCACCTGACTGAGGAGCCCCAATCAGGGCAAAACCGGGCTTGGATTGCTTGTGTTCCAGTTCAGGGAGGGCCTGGCACTTCTGGCTGGACTGTTCCAATTGGGGCAGGGTCAGGGTTGATTTGCACATGGCTGGATCTAAAATGAGACAGCATGGTGTACAAATTAATGATGAACTAGGTTGTGGTGTGAGCAATTACTAGATGATGAAATTAATTCCAGCATTCCGTCCACCACTTTTTAACATACTTTAGCGTGGCGCCCTATGGGGAACAGGTATGCCTGAAGTCGGTCCCATGCTCGCTCTCCCACTGGAACCAAGCTGCACCCGACTGATGTGCCCCAAGCAGTGCGAAACCTATCTTGCATACCATCCATCACTTTTGTAGGGGTCACTGTGGCACCATTTCAAAAATTACCTAGGCAAAATCTCCATCAGAAAGTTTGACAGATGACAAGTTAATGAAAGTGCCATGGAACAAGTAGAATTTACACAAACATTTAACCCTACCAATAATCAGGTGATAAACTGTGAACAATATCTCACACCTCTCTGAATTTGTTAAATAAAAATGCAGATTGCCGAATTAGTTGTAAAACATGTGCACCATCATTATATGTAGTCAAAATTGAATGGGGTATTCAACATACCTCTAACATACAATTAGCTGCTGTGTGGTTTTGGTAAATGGGACGGATACGATAATTATCACACAATTCGCAATTGAAATTCAGCACAGAAATTGTAATGAGGATTTTGGAAACAGCAACAAAAAAACACTAAGGGAGGGTTTTATTAATGAGTTGCATTGTCAATTCTTTAATTCAGATTTACAAAGCAACACAATCGGTGATTTTCTCCGCTTTGTGTGGCTTTGTAAAGAAATGTAACACAACAATGTGGCTTATGCTGCATTGCACTACATTTCGATCTGGTAGGAGTTCCATGGGTAGAGCATGGGCATTCCTGTGCATGCACCCGTGAAATTGATGTCATTCCAGACTTACGAAAGTATGTATCACATGGTCTGCATAAAATTGGTTTACCAGTGGATAGCATAACATGGAGAAAAAAAATGTTCTTCTCAGAATTCCTTCTATCTATATGTAATGCATTCTTTATCACACATAGAAAGAGGAAAATGCCTCTTTGGATTTTTTTTGTGAAGGAAGTTACCCTTCCTGCAGAAAAATAATACTGGTTGTAATGCAGACACCCTTGCACTATTGTGCAAGGGTGCTGGAGGTAGCGCTAGTCAGCACATAATGCACCAGTGCAAGGAAAGAGGAGAAATGTACCATAGCTCTGTAAATTTGGAGTATTTCTGCCGTCTCCATTTCATGCAATGCTGTGCGTTCTCTTACTCTGCTGCATTGTGTGAAATTATAGTAAATATGCCTCAGGAAATGTATGTACACTCTAAAATACGCCGCAACGAATTTCACAATGCCGTGGCACCAGGGACGGCTCTAGGGCGGTGCGACCGGTGCAACCGCACCGGGTGCTGCCTTACTGGGGGATCCGTGTTTGCAAGCTTAGTATGTTTTTCAAGCACCTGCAGCAGCGTTTCTTTCCTCCGGTAATTACCAGGCATCACAAAAATGTCAAGAAAACTCGTGTGATTAATTACCTTCCTGGAGAGAGATCAGTGTTTTGTATAGTTGAGGTTTTAACTTATGTTAAGTTAGTGCAGAGGGTTAACATGCCTGCTGCAAAGAACGTGTACCAAGTTGATTACAGAGTGCATATAATGTAAACAGATCAGCAGGTTACTGCTTTTAAAAAAGTCATCCTTTTGTTACTTGCAATTTATAACTTAAAGTCCTAATATTCAACAGTGAGCTATTAACTTTCATCATAGGACTGCATACACACTGCAAAGTATACATTAGAACATTGATTAAAGTTGCATAAAGGGTTAATTTGGCTAGAAATCGATTATTATTATTGAAAAAACCTCCCAACTATGATGTTTCTTTTTCTACTCTGAGTTTGTGCTTCTCCAGACCAAGCACTCTTAAAATATACTGCCTACCTGTATGCATGACATGTACCTACACTTTTAGTCCTTTGGCTTATGTAACATTTCCTATACACTGATTTACACATGTATGATTGATAGTCTCCATGTAATGTGTGTTTGATGCAAATTGCTCTGACACCCTACACTTGTCTGAGTGGCGCTATGTAACTGATTCAATGCATTAGAGAGAATACTGTTAAAGGGTGCTAGTAAGAGAATCCGTGGTGGAGGTGGTCATTGGGGGGGGGGGGGCTCCAACAAACATTGTCGCACAGGGTGCCACCAGCGCTAAAGCCGGCCCTGCGTGGCACAATATCAATGCAGCCCACGTGTCTGTCAAATGAAACGCTGTAAAACCTGCATAAACATAGGCCTGAGTCCCACTAAGAACCATTAACAAAAGCTACCTATTTGAAGCACTTTAATCCGCAGAAACTGTAATAAGCCAGCACCAGGTACGCAGCCTTCGTGGTGTGTTCTTTGGGCTGACAGACATATTATCTTCCTGCAATGTATAGCATAAATATAAAATGCACCGGATGCAGACAGTGAAATGTCATGGTGTGTGCGGTAAGGAAAGGAAACGGGCTCGAGAGGCACCCCCGTAAATAAAAAATGAAGGAGGGATATAAGGGTACCGCCAGCAAAGGAAACAAATGTTGGTGTAGGGAGGGCACTCTAACTAGAAGAAAGGACAAAAAATATACCACGGATGGTTCACATGCCCACTCCCACCTCATCTTAGAATGGAGTCCAGAAAATAAAACAGGTAGGTGGGAAACAGGGGAGGGGAAAAAAGAAATAGAAATGTCACCCATCGATAGAGTGCATCTGTGTCTGTCCTGCAGTTAAATATCTGGAAAATCCTAACACAGAACAGTATCCAGGCTGCTGCACAACAATTATTGTTACAGGAGGTGAATATTCAAACTGCCCATTTATAAGAGGATGATGCTCACCACATGACAAAGGGGTGGCACTAGGGGAAATAGTCAGAACACCGTGGTCTGAACCACGTGTGTTCTGACTACGCAATCTCTACCACACTTGCCTTAACCATGCATATGCTGTTACCACGTTAGCTGCTGCAGGGTAGGAAGACAGTGAAGAAGGAAGGGAGCAGGAAGACGTGGTGAGATGAGTGGGGCTGAGGGGGTCGGGTAAGTTTTAGGGAAGTGGAAGGGATTGGGATATTCTAAGGGACAGCCCGGGGTGGGGGGTGGGGGGGGGGGGGGTCAGGTCGTGTAGGGTTTTAGGTATTAGGGCAGTGGTAGGAGACTGGGTAGTTGGTGTAGTTTTTAGGGCT
Source organism: Triturus cristatus (assembly GCF_964204655.1). NCBI lineage: Eukaryota > Metazoa > Chordata > Amphibia > Caudata > Salamandridae > Triturus > Triturus cristatus. Next base: position 782,006,953 of record NC_140589.1, read on the forward strand.
TGGAGGGAGTCGGGGTAGGTTTTAGGGCAGTAGAAGGGGTTGGGTAGTTTAAGGGACACTGCAGGGGGGGAATCAGGGTAGTGTAAGTTAGGGTGCAGGGTTTTAGGCCTTAGGGCAGTGAGAGGGGAATGAGTAGCTGAGTTAGTTTTTAAGGCATGGCGTTGGGGTAGGTTTTAGGGCAGTGGAAGGGGTTGTGGTAGTTTAAGGGATGGCGCATGGTGGGTTAGTGTAGGGTTTTAGGCCTTAGGGCAGTGGAAGGGGAATGGCTAGTTGGGGTGGATTTTAGGGCTGGGGGGTTGGTAGGTTTTAGGGCAGTGGAAGGGGTAGATTAAAGGACAGCGTGGGGGTCGGGTAGTGTAAGTTAGGGTGTAGGATTTTACGCCTTAGAGCAGTGGGAGGGTAATGGATAGTTGGGTTAGTTTTTAGGGCAGGGGGTCGGGGTAGGTTTTAGGGCAGTGGAAGAGTTGGGGTAGTTTAAGGGACAGAGCGGAGGCAGGGGTGGGGTGGTTGGTTGGGAAGGCGCTGTAGTGGCACCCTTTGCCACACATACCCCTTTACCATTCATGCCTATACCACTAAATTACTTGGTGAAGGCATGAATGATAAAGGAATGCGTGGTTGGGCTGCGTGGTAGAGGCACGTGTGGTAAAACAATTCATACTTCTATCATACAACCTGGCCCTAGCCATGTGCTTTTGTCACCCTAAGTGGGAAGGGTATGCCCAGAAGTGGGTCCCGTGCATACAGCACCACTGGATTCAAGCTAGCCTGACTGATGAGGGTTGTTGCCCCGAAACCGGTCCCAGGATACTTGTTCCAGGGAGGACCTGGCTTGGCAGTTTGGGCTGGACTGTTCTGATAAAGAGCACCGTCAAGACTGATTTGAATATGGCTGAGTCCTAACTGGGGTGGTGTGGGGAGCAAAAGAACGATGGATCAAACCCAGATCTTTGTGACTGGGGATGAATGTTTGCATTGTTCAGCATTCCGTTCATCATTTTTTCCTTTTCCCCTAACCATGTAAAGACTTACCTTGAATACCATAAATGCAATGAAGTGTCTCGTTGCAGGTGACCTCGAGATAAACATCCACATCTGGACGTCTCATATTTCTATCAGCGAACATGCTGTTTGCCCTTCACTTTTTTTACCAGCAGGTTCTGCTGCCATAGTGTATAGCTTGTCCTGGTCATTACTGACAGAAATTGTGACCCAAGTAATGGGAGCTCTATTGAGTCATGCGGATGTATAAATGTATTTCCTCAGTCACCAAAAGCCTCAAATTATGATCACAAGCATTTTTTATGAAATTGAAAGTTCTCCAAATGGACTTTGAGGCATTGAATTCACCCACATCCGTCTAGTACTCAGAAAGGGAAGGCAACATGAGTATCGAACATGGAAGATTAAACACACCTTGAATGTCCAGATGATCTGTGGCCAGTGCTTTCAATTGGCAGGTACTGTCTGGTTTCGAGTACACAAACTTCCCTTTTTTGAAAGGGGGAATACCTGCACTTCTCAGTACTGCTGCAATACATTTTTTATGGGAGAGAGACAGCATTTCTTAGAACCAAAGAGGCACTCTAAATAGTGAGCACCTGCACTTCATATTTCGATTTAAAGCACTGTCTTTGGCACATACCTCTGTATTGCACACAGCTGTTTCAGAAGCCAGTGGCCAATCCTGAAACCATGACCCTGAAGAAGCGCAACATGTGGCACACCATGACAACACAGTAGGTACACAAGACCTGGTTACTAATCAAGTGGTAATTAACACGTCATGCCATACGTATTTCACACCATACATGCATCTGCATACAAAAATAGGCAAACTTTATCATTTCTATAGAAACCTCTGTATCCTCCTATAACATCCTATTCTACTTGATCCTCATTAGAGTAAGAGCTCTATAAATACAATCACAATTAGTATGCATCTTAAGGCTGTTGTAGTTGGCCCTTTCTGCAGGGTCATCCTCAAATGTTTTCCCTTCACCCTCTAGTTTTCTGAACCCTCTATATTGACTTTTAGGACTCTGCTCACAATACCACTTCTAACCAGTGCTAAATAGCGTGTGCTCTCACCTTTAAACATGATAACATTGGTATTGGCACATTTAATTTACTTGTGTGTGCCTAATAAAGTGGTACTACCTGTACCAATGGGCCTGTAAATTAAATGCTACTAGTGAGCCTTCAGTGCTGATTGTGCCACCTACTTAAGTAGCCCTTTAAACTTGTCTCAGGCCTGCCATTGCACCTGTCTGTCCAGATTAAACTGCCATTCCGAGCTGACAAAATAAACCTTTTACCAGTTCTAAACCATTCTATTTTATTCACACAATTCACCCCTAGAGTAGGCCCTAAACAGTCCATAGGGCAGAGTGCAGTGTTTTTAAAAGGTTGGTGTTTGAACTTGGGTTTCTGGTTGGCAGAGCTATGCACCCTTTCCAAGTAGGAACCACCACCCTAGTCAGGGTAAGCTTGATAAAACACTAAAAGATAACCCATGCTCACCCAATGTGTAAACTATTTGTGTAACACACACACAAATTAACACACTGAAAAGACCCCAAACATACTCCACACAGTTAGAAAAATAGATTATATTTGTATGAGTAAAACAAGACCAAAGTGACAAAAATCCAATAAGTTGAACCGGAGTTATGAATTTTTAAAGAATAAATCAAAAAGTAATGCTTAGAAGCAAATAGCTCTTAGGGGTTACTTGAGGTCACGCTCGACCGAGGTATATCCAAAGTTCAGGCCTTCTGCAATGGAGGGCAGACTGGCTACAGGACTCACGCTGGTCCAGCTAAAAAAGTAACTTGGATGAAGCAAGCATCAATGTCGAAGACTTGATGCATGGCTTTCAATCTGCACAGGCGATTAAGGCTTTGTTGGCGAATCATTTTCCGATGCACTCTGTGTTATCGCTGAGCCATGCTGCCCATCGTAGTTGAACCGCACAGTCCATCGAGTCAATGTTGTGAATTGGCTCCTGTGTCAAAGAGTAATGCATCGGTTTCAATTTGCGCAAAGTTGTCACTGTCTCGATTTTAATGGTTCGTACAGCTGAAATAACCTTTCAAGGACTGAATTGGCACCACTGAATGGCGAACAGTAAGGTAGAGGCAGCGCCTTGCATGAGATACTGCTGTATCTCTTTGCTTCCATGCTACCCTCTTCATTGTTTGTTTTAACCCTGCTCTGCGCTTTTTAATAAATGGTTTAACTGTGTGTTCAATTGTTTTTAAAATATTTTAAACATATTTGACCTACCCTGCAGTGACTAACTCTTACCTTGACGTTTCCTTGCTCATTGTTTTCGCCCGTCAACTCCCTGGTCCACTGCAGCAGATTCCCTGCTGATTGAGTGGAGGGAGGTACTTGGGCTAGAGGCAGGATCTCCCGGTTCCCGCACTTCCGGTGTGCCATTTCGGGCCGCCATCTTGGCAGGGAGACGCTCTAGTCTCCCGCCTCTGGTAAACTGATCCTGACTATTTCAGGACTAGATGGCGCCGACGCACAGCGGACAGTAAGGTAGAGGCAGCGCCTTGCGTGAGATACTGTTGTATCTCTTTGCTTCCTTGCTACGCTCTGCATTGTTTGTTTGAACCCTCCTCTGCACTTTTAATAAGTAGTTTTACTGTGTGTTAAATTGTATTAAAAATATTTTAAACATATTTGACCTACCCTCAGAGTCCTAAGGCCGATAAAAAGATACAGCAAACGGAGAAGGTAAGCAGACAAACGGTTTGGGGAAAGACCACCCTAAGGATGACAGGTCTAACAGTTGGACATGTACTTTTACTTTTCAATGTCATGTTAGTGAAAAACTCTTTAACTCATTTTTCACTACTGCAAGGTCTACCTCTCCCATATGAAAACATTAGCTTACCTTATTACATTTAATAAGTGATAACTTTCAATTGGGAACAGTTTGGAATGTTGAGTTTGGTGTTTAAAGTATTGTAGTTAAAATCTCTCTCTTTAATGATAACGTCGTATGTTAAGCCACAATTCTGAAAATGCCACTTTTAGAAAGTTGCCATTTTATTGTCCCAACCATTTGGTGCCTACAGCCTAGATCCTGGATCACAGACTAGATATAGATGGCAGTTGGTCTTTGTGTATTCTTCCAGACAGTGAGACAAACGGGGAATAGGTGTGGGCAGGATCGGCCATCTCTAACTTGATAGGGGGCAGAAATGTCACCTACCACACAAATACACATCACAAAGGCTCTGCCTCAGCACACTCACAAAGGGTTTCACACTTGTCTTTTGCACCCCCAGAAAAGCTGGGGCCAGGGCAGGGAGGGAGGAAGCTCATTGCAGCCTTCAGCTACTCAGAACCATTGCTGCACGATGCATCCTCAACACAGGATCTTGCAACGTTCCGCAACCAGGATTTAAGGTACTTTGTTCAGGGTGCCTCACACACTCTCTGTATTCGGCCTGTACTCCATCCCAGTCAGCCTGAACTTGTGACTTTGCCCCAGTCTGAGGTGACTAGATAACCATAGTTGTTGCTTTATGATTCTCACTTAAATCTTTAACATTCATTATCTCTGGTTCTTCTGCTTGGATTTTTGTTTTGGTTTCAAAAAATGTATTAATATTGCTCTAATTTTTAAAATTGGTGTGGGATTTTTCTTGTGTTGTGTTTACACATTGCCTCTAAATTAAGCCTGACTTGTGGCAAGCTACCAGAGGTTTAAGCATAGGTTTATTTGGGTTTTGCTTGTGTGTCACTCTGACAGGAATTGTGGTTGTTGCTTGAGTAGGATTTTACCCCCATCAAATGTAGCCTGATTTCCTGCAAAGGCCCATATCTACTGCATGGCAGATACTGCTGCGGCATATTGGGCTTTTGTACGTAAGAAACACTTGCATTACCCTGTACTGCAATGTGCAATTACAATAGGGCCTGTCAGGAGTAGACCTGTCAACCCACTTTGGATGCAGTGTTGGGGGGGACAGGAACTCAATCTGGTAACCCCGGTCCAGGACATCCAGAACCCACTGGCCTGTCGTCGTGAGATGCCACGCCACCAGGAAATGGTGCAGTCTCCCACCAACCTCTGGCAGCACTCCAGCAGGACTGCCTTGGAATGCAGCATAATTAGGTATGCTGATTCTCAGGACCCGCATTGGGAGGAGGCTACCTCTGAAAATTCCACCTGGAAACCCTTCCCAGGGCCCTTCTGGTTCCTGAAGGAATTATTCTGCAGAGAAGAAGGCTGCCAAAAAGAATTAGCTGAGGAAAAGAACGTCTCCTTATGCCACTGCTGATGCTGAAAAGACAAGGAATACTTCTGTTCCTTGAATTCCTTGTGCAACTTCTCCTCAAGGTCTTTACCAAAAAGATGAGGGCCAGTAAACGGCAACCGTAAAGCCATGGACAATTGAACAGCATCAGTGCTCCAACCCTTCAGCAGTAAATTACGTCTGGCAGCAATCGACGCACCAAAGGACAGAGCTGAAGCACGTACATGGTCAACCGCAATGTCAGAGAGGAACTCAGCCTGACTTTCCAAGGATTCCAACAATTCAGGGCACTGTCCACCGCCCTGCATAGTAGAGAACAAGGACTTGAAGTTGGATACTAAAGTCTGCGCTACATATGCAGCATACACCCCAGAACAGCCACAATAGTCAACATGAACTGACTCCGGAATAGTATCCTCCATGTCCCATAAGGGATACAGCTTAGACATGAAGAGAGGCATCATAAAGCAGTCTGGATCCTTCCACTCTTTCAAAAGAATGTTCATCACAAAAGGATGAATGGGCAAGGCCTTAGTAGACTGCTTCGGAAACTGGGGCAAAATCATGTCCCTGGACATGCTGGAAACCTCATCAGGGAAACCCATGTTATCACTCAGAGGGGAAAGAATGTCCGGCAACATATCCTTAAATATATATTTTCCCTTAAGATCCACAGAACCCAAGGAAGAACCATCAGAAGACTCAGAGCAGGAAATATCTGAGTAGAGGTCATGCCCACCTCCAGAGCGAACACCAGCCGCCTTTTTAGAGGACTTCATAGCAGACAAAGTCTCTAAAATCAGCTTCTTTAACCTTGCGTCATCAACCCTTCTACACTTCTTCAAAGGATGGGCTGAATGCACACTGCCCCCTGAGGAAGTGAGCTAAGAAATTGGAGAGCAATGTCTGCGCTACTGACTAAGCTTCTCTATACTGAACCACAGGCAAATAACAGAACAAAAATAAAAGGAAAACACCTAAATACATTTTTACCAGAAAGCAGAAAATATCATATTTAACCAGCTCCAGCACACACAGTGACAGGGAGATACAAAAACGTGCTGTCAGGTGCCACGCGGCATGAAAGGAATGCAGAGGCGTGGCCACAGAATGCCACGCAGCAGCCCAAGCCAGCAATGGAAGAGCTGACAAAGCAGGCGTCCGTAGGCCACACCATGCAAGGAGGGGCTCCAGCCATTCTGAACACAGATGCGGCCCTTGACAAAAACCAGCAGAGCAGCCTCCAAACCCACGGGGAGGCCAAGCCAGAAGTTCACAGGGCCCAGCGCAACCATCAAAACTGCATCCAGCCAACCCTGTGAGCCACACAGGAACATGTCGGCACCCCCACGGCCCTCAAAGTAATACAACGGCAGATCAAAGACAAAGAGAAGGAGACCAGGGCCCGACCAAACCCAGCAAGTCGGGCACCCAGCAGAAACTCAGAGTCCACAAGGCCTCCTAACGCGCCACAACTCCAACTGCTTCCACGGCGGTCTCATGGCACTCCCAGAGCCTAGCAGTAGGAGACGCCATGAGACAACATGATGGAGGTAAGAGCACAGCAATTTCCTCAGCGTCCCCCATCATGTCAACCGACAAGAAAGAAAACAGAAATAGGCACATGCATCAAGGTCGGATTTTGCGAGTCCTTAATTGCGACTATTAAGGAATCGCAACTAATGACTAGCAAAATCCTATGCATGTAGGAATCACTATACAAATAGCGATTCCTACATATTCCTAATAAGGAATGTCTTCCCCTTAATTCCTATGGGCCCACAGGCCCATAGGAATGAATGGGAAATTGCAAGCGCAATTTGAAGGGCGCCAGGGGGCCTTAAAGGCCACCCTGCTGCATCCCCAAATTCGGCATGTATGCTTATGTGGCGCACACATATACCCTAAGGGCATATGTGTGCGCCACATGCCACTTTGAAAAATGCACTTTTGTGCATTTTTCAAGGTTTTGGCAAATTACCATCAACTTGCAGTTGAGGGTAATTAGCGTTTCCTAAATGCGAAGTCGCATTTAGGATTCCCTAAAAGCATTTGCAATTTAGGAAATTGCAAACTTTGCGATTCCCTATATTACGAATGGGTTTTGGGTTTGATGCATCGGAAATGGCATTTTACTGGCCGCAAATGGGCAGATTCTGCGAATCGACCCGTTTGCGACCAGTGAAATGCTTGACACATGTGCCAGAAAGTGCTTTGTGCTGGCTATGGTATTATAGCCCCTTGGCAGGAGGGTAGGTGGAGCCATCAAGCATTTCCTGTTTTGTTTCCTGTCAGTAGAATATACCTCATGTGTAATGAATCTATTGACACTTTACGCCAGTTTTTATCCATTTTGGTGGCTTTGCACCAACGCAAAGGGACCGATTACGATGTTGGTGGGACCGCCGTATTACAATGCAGTCAGTCAGACCCCATTGCCCCAGGGACAGACTGACATCTTCCGATGGTTGGTCGGTCGGATTGCAGTCCCTACAATGGAGGTGGTGCTTTCTCAGGCACCGCCGAGGGGATTACGACCCACCTTTCCGCCAGCCATTTCACATTGGTTCCTCCAATGTGAAGCGGCTGGGGGAAAGGCTTTTTGGGGGCCCATAGCAGGGCATCTGTCCCCCTTGGTCCTCTGCTATGGGCCCTGGGGGTCACCTGTTGTGCCACCCTAAACATCCCTGTATAATGTGGCAGGCAAAAATGCCTTTTGGCATTGGGGCTTGTGCTGCGGCCCTTTTCCGGGTCGCAGCACAAGCCTCAATGCAAAGAGGCATGTTTCTAACTGCATCTGCAGTGGTCAGATAGTAATTTGGTGGGCGAGACTGCTGACTACCTGTCGGCCAGCCCCGTTCCCGTAACGATGGTGGTCGGACGCTCGTCCAACCATCATCATAATCAGCCTCAATGTGTTGATAAATCTGCCCACAAATATCTTATTGTACCAACTAATGCCACGCTTACTGACTTCCAATAGAATGTGTCTTTTATTTGCCACTTGTTGTCACTAGCAGACATTCAACACATCTCATATTAGGGCATGCTGCAGAGTTGATCAAACATTTGGAATGCTAATATCCCATTTTTACTGCCACATGACAGGCGGGACACTTATCTCATGGCTTGGTAAGGTATGCAGAATTGTAGCTTATGTTATGTTATGTTTATGGTATGTTATGTTATGTTACTTTACCTCATGTCACGTCAAATCATGTTTTTTTTTTGCTAATTAGTATTACACAACTGAATAACCACTTGCAAAGGATCGGATGGGGAACTAATACAGTTTTTAATTTTTCCTAAAGCTATTGTGATAAAACTCAAAGATTTGGCCAGGATCCAGGAAAAACAATTAAAAGAGAGAAACCCCAGAAAACCATGGGATGGGGTTACAAAAACCAAATACCAGTAGAATCCCCTGAATCCAGTAATTAAATCAGTTTCAAGAATTGCATTCACTCAATCTTGACCACTCATAGACAAAGCAGAATCTCATTCCAAATCAAACAACTTTGAATGCCAGGGTATTAGAAAAATACATGGTGAATTATTATTCCAATAAAATCATGCACCCATAGTTTTCAAATATTAAAAAATCTGACATGTACAACGAGATTAAAAACAATACATGGCACAAAAAAAGAATGGAATAGCTGAAACAGACTAATCAATATGTCTTTATCATATACACTTCTGCTTTCGAGACATGGGCATTCATAAAACTGTGTTGCTATACAAAAATGGCCAGTGATCACAGATAATGTAAATATTGTTTAGTCGTCACATGTCAGTGGAAAGGACTTGATAAAATCCACCATATTCAGGACTGAAACAGATATCCGTCTTCCTTACAGTTGGACAACATCTACATACTTCAGCTATCAAATTGGCGTCCGATTGATTCCCCAGGTTCCAACATGCACGCCATCCGTCAAGCTTACCTCAGTACTTTTTAAACCTTTGCTTAAAAATTCCTTAATTATAGGTGAATTTTATTGTGACTTAGGTTTCTCAGCTCAAAGTACAAAGCCTCTTCAACCCTCATGAGAAGGCTTATTTAATACGCACAATCTTATCAGATGAGGAGTGACAAAAATCTCTATTGTGGGTACTTTCCGTGGAAAGTCAACCTACTCCGCCTGATATGTCCTCTAAATTCTGTATCCAGGACCACAACTCTGAGTCAGTCTTTTCCTTATAACCAGTCCATAATCCAGCACATACAGCCAACTCACAGAGCTCCTTGGCGCTACCCATCCGATGAGATTGTTCGTATTTAATAAACGAGAATAGATACAGGTTTGTGTTGTCCTCATCTGCATGGTTAAGGAGGATCACGATGGATGGAGATAGCTCTCAATACTCTTTACTGGTGGGGAAAAAAAAAAATTCCTGCAAGAAGCCCTAGAAACACCATTTACTTAGCGTGGAATGGGTCAAATGCGGGTTTTGTGGCAGAGGGCCCCTTTGTGCTCCCTGAATGTAGTCATAGACTCAGTTCGCTTTCGGCATTATCTGTGCATAAGTAATTTTAGTGCATATGTAAATATTTCATGGCATTTGCAAACCTATTTGCCCGCATGTGTTTAGATTATATGCCATTATGAGTAAAATCATGTTTGGAATTCACAAAAAGTGATTGATGTCCTAACAAAATGTACTCAAATAATTGTATGTGAGTAACTCTTTTGAGTGTTTTGGGAGTAATCATTCCAAGGCCGGATTGCCATGAAACTTTGTGGACAACCACAATCATTTGAGGGTAATCACTAAAAAATGTCCAGACCCGTTTCCGCCGTTGAAATCGAAGGGATTTACCTCTGTGAGTGGCAGGAATAAATCTATTTCAAAAGTGGAAATGGGAAGGGAAAACCCCAAACTTGATGGCACCTATAGGTGAAGGGATTGCTTCAATGGGAAAGTATATTCCCTGTGAGAAAAAAGTGTAATTTTGCACCTAGAAGAGCATTCCCCATGCACATTTGTAAACTATGCATAATTACACAGACAGAACTGCTTTTTCATAGCCATAAATCAGAATTTGCATGCATTTTCCAAGAGTAAACGTAGAAACACGCAAGTGTCACCAGCTTCTAGGCGTACCTTTGCAAATCTTTGTAAATTCCAAAAAATCAGAAGTCTGCACTCGTGCGAGGTCATTACCGTGGGTGTGTTTATTTTCTGTCTAATCTCTTTCAGATGAGCACACAGTGGAAGTAATGCGCATTCCACTTAATTTGTAGTCTTTTTATTTTTGTAGAGTCAGCCTGTTCTGCCAAAGTTAAATAAACAATATACTTATGCGGCGTGTCACAGACATTACCACTTATCAGAGAATTTTTTTTTCAGAGTGAGAATGTTGCCCTGTAAGTAGATCCAGTCAAATACTCTCTAAAGCATGGTACATGAACAAGCTAATTTATTAACGCGCATGACTGCACTAGAAATGTGGCACCAGAGCTCCTGTAGTGTCCACAAAACTAACATGCTCTTCTTATCTCCTTGCATACATAGACTCTTGTGATCTGGACAAACAACCATGGCCTGCCAAGTCGAAAGACCATGGAGCTGCAGGAGAGGAAGGCATGTTTATGGTTAGTCCAATCATGTTACTCCGTGCAATGTTAACGGTGTCAACCTCACAGAGTAGTAACCGCCATGATGGACTCAAATGGTGCTCCTAGTCTTAGCACTCACATGGGCGTCCTCATCCTATTTCATGCCCTTCGTGGTTTGGACCATGTTGTACTATGTTGATGTCCAGCTCACTGACTGAGATGTGCACCTACATTCAAGGTTTTCAAATACTCTCTAAAGCATGGTACATCAACGGGCATTTGCAAGGCAACTGGTCTCGCATTTGGAAGAGTTTAAGCTATTGGCATTGTAAATGACAATGCCTTTTATTTATGGGCTTTGCAAACCAACACATATATAAAAGGCGTTGTCATTTTTAATGCATATAGCTCAAATTTTCGCAAAAGCAAGAAAACTTTAATGGGGGCCTGCCCCTTTCTTTACACGCAGCTCCCTGTATTCAGGTTTCAGCAAGCCACGTCTAAAGAAAGGGTCATGGCCATTGTTAAAGTGAAAGAATGGTATGGGGCGCTTGGACTGAAAAAAAAAAGGTTTAGTAGAGCAGCACCTAAAGTTATAGTAGACCGGGCTGAAAAATACAATAAATAACTAAGCAAGGCCGCTATAGTTACAGCGGACCGCGCTGCCAAAGTAAATTATAAAAGCTGCCAGCATGCTGCTTTGCAAGAAAGCACATGGTGGGTGGAATAGGAGAAAATCATTAAAGAAAATAGTGCTCACAGACTAGATAAGCAGACTGTGTAACAACACAAGTAAAAAGACCAATCCTCATGGGAGGCTACAAATGTAGACAAGGAAGTACCAAGGAGGGTCTACTAAGCCTATTCATGAATCAAATGCAATGATTTAGAAAGGACAGCAACAGGAGCCAATTGAAATGATGGGTGAGAACTGGGCGTAGCTTCAAGTCCCTACCTGAATACAGCATGCCTCGCAGAGCAGCGCATGTGTTGCTTAGCCTCGACCTAACTAGCAAAAATGTTAACGCGCATGACTGCAATAGAAAAGTGGCACCAGCGCTCGTGTCAATGTCAACAAAACTAACATGCTCTTCTTATCTGCTTGCAAACATAGACTCTTGTGACCTGGACAAACAACCAAGTCCAAATAGCAGAGGAAGGCATGTTTATGGTTAGTCCAATCATGTTACTCCTTGCAATGTTTACGGTGTCATTCTCACAGAGTAGTAACCGCCATGATGTACTCAAATGGTGCTCCCAGTCTTAGCACTCACATGGGCGTCCTCATCCTATTTCATTCCCATTGTGCTATGGACCATGTTGTACTATGTTGATGTCCCGCTCACTGACCGGGATGTGCACCTACATTCAAGGTTTTCATAGTGACTAAATTACAACGGGGATCTCAGATGCTGAGCAGAAAAGAGAGATTTCTCCTGGTACTTCAAATATTTCACCACATGTTAGTTCGCATGCGAACCCTTTTCCCATAACATATAACACCATCGCATTCCAGATATTTTCCTCTGTCTCTTCATGCAGAATCGCCATGTACCATGGCCAATGTCAGTCTCGATGTTTAAACCACACAAGCATTTGGTCTCGTTAGCATTTGTAGTCACTTAATTATTGAACCGCATGATTTCTATTGACTAATTGAACATGATAAGACGTTTCTGAGACCCAACATTTGAAATTCTTTGATGAACAGGAACACCCAGAGAATTGAAGGGAATCCACTAACACAGATCCAAAGCACAGAGTTAATAAAAAAATTAAAGCATTGTTCTATAGATTGGTTTACGTTCTCTGTCTGACAGTTTCAGGATGGACTTACCTAATTTGACTCCCCTAATGTTCATACGAGTGGACCAAATCTGAGATGTCAATTGTATTTCACATTCAGAGATAATAAAGTCAGGAAGGCCATGGAGATGAGTAATATCTTGCCTGCAATAGTGGGCCAGTACTTGAGCTGTAGGAATCAATGTCATTGGAATGAAAGCTAATTGAAAGGAATAAACAACAATCCATAAAGCTTTGAAGATATTGGATGCATGTTAATGAGACATACAGAGCATTGAAATAGTTGGCCTTAGATGGGTGCTGGTAATGGTCACAAAGGAGTGGATGGTTTTTCTTGTGTGTTCTTAGCTTGCAAACAGGTACCACAGGTGGCTAGGTAGTCATGTATCTTCTGCCTCAATGCTGCTTCCACAAGGAGGTGGAGCAGATAAACTCCTCAGTTCAGTGATCACCTAAATTGTTAGCAGTGGGAACATCATGACACCAACAAAGGATTTACTCATGAAGAGCCTTCAAAGGTATAACAATTTCCATAACCTGTGCAGCAGGTCTTGTCGATGATGTCGTTGATGTCTTGCTTTTGGTTCTTCCTGTATCCAATGTGTTGATTGATGATTTGCTTGTGTTAGTGTATCGAGTAAAGTAGATTTAAATGTGCTTTCTATGCTTCCTCCATTACTGATAAGCTGGACTATGTCAGTTTCCTGCCCCCTACCTGATTTCTCACTGAAAATGGGAAGACGAAGAATATCCGGGAAGCCTACTAGTAATTTTCACACCTCATTGCCACCTAAAATATGTTCACATGGTTCGGGCTCTCTAAGGTTGTCATTATTAATGACCCATTAATTGTAATGGGGCCATTAATGGTAACAATGGGCCCCTCAGAAATATACGTTTTGGAGAAATGCCACAGCTTCATGGTGTTTTGCCCAGATATTTCATGCTGGTGAAATCTACAGGTGAAATGCCAGAAAAAGCTACAGAGGAATCAGTGTGAAAAACCCACTTGCATGCGTTAATCCTTACAAAATGTATAATTCCCATTATTTCAGTGCTTAATTTGTGCCGGTGCTTTCCGGTGCTAAGCACCGGCACTTAACTTTCAGGGCAGGGTCTACACGGGATAAGGCTGTTCAATACATCCTCCCCTGTGAAGAGCTGATATTGCACGCAATTGTATGTAAAATAATACAAATTGCATGCCGCAGCAGCAGCCCGCTTTCTGAGGCACACTGTCACACATAGAAAATGCCGGGCTCCTGCAGGCTTGTGGTGATTGCAGCTGATTTAGCACTGCTGCTACAATGTATCCTGTTCTGATGCCCGCTGCGCCGCTGAGGCAGGATCTAATGCAAAATGTGCCCGAGGCGCCTCTGAGGGGGGGGGGCGTCACCTCCGGTCCTGTTGTTGCCAGAGCAGGAAGTTTGGCAAGATGGCAGCTGGCTATAAGATGAGTTTGGGTAAAAAGAGCTTTTGATGAAAATCGTTTTATTAGCGGGACCCCTATGACACTGTCAGCTCGGACGGTAAGTTATGCCCCGGAGGCTCCTACAAGTTTAGACCGGTCATGCTAACTTTCCTTTTCTAAAACGGAACACGTGTAAACTTCACCGTCTCTCCTACCGCCAGGTCGCAGTACTAATTCAGTCTGAAGAGGGGCTGAGGGATGCCTCGACTAGTTTAACGAAAACGTTTCTGTTTTTTATAACTTTCTTAGTCTGTGGTAAACGCGCTTCTCTTTCGCTCTCTATGTCAGTGAGTCAGACTGGTGGGTGTTTCGGGGGCGCCTGCTGTTGTGAAACGTTTACATCTTAAAGTAGCCTGGTGTTTGTGTTTCTATAGTGGTCTTCGGGGCGAGAACTACCTCCTCTGCCGATGCGGAAATAAATAGAATGGGACAATGACATGACATAGTGTTTCGTTGTTGAAAACAAAGTTACACAACGGTCTAGAGATTTCCTCAGACTGCAGCTGTTTACAACTGAAATCCGCCGAGATGCCCTCTCTCTCCAGAAGCTGATAGAATATGACGATGAAGGCGGCGGCACCACTTAATATTGTCGCCAGCCGCTACTGACTACGTGTCATCCTTATGATGAATGTGGCAGGTCGGTGCGGGGCGTGGCAGACCTAAGCTGCCTCACAGGCCTGTCTGTGATGCGCTCTGCTCCCTTCATGTGGTATATATATAAATAAAGGCGGGTGATAACCCCATGTTGTCGTACTTTAGAATTTGGGACCGCATAGGAGGCAGGGCCCTACCCCTGTCTATCCCGGTATTAGTGAACCGCGAATGGTTAATGCGGTATGTACAAGTGCTTTTGGTAACGTTTTAGCTATGAATGCACTGTGTATACGCTATTATACATCACTACGTGGGTTCCATTTTAGAAGCAGTGGCCATCTTATGGTTGCCCTCACATAGGCTACATAGCATGAAGCAAATACGGGCCTTTTAGAGCACATGTGCCTTTCCTTTGGCTTTTCTGTGACCTGGGCAGCTTGGCTCTGCTGCCCCAGGTCAGTCCGGTCTCACAAGTTCCCCGTCCTCTGGCCACCTGTGATTAGCATCAGTGCTTGACACACCATAAAGCCTTTTCATCCTACACAAGCCTCCAGCTAATCTCTTTCGCACCTGACTGTTCCTGCTTTATGGCTTGTTTTCCAAACAGGAGATGCTCATGTTTATTGGGGCCTATCGATATCTGATGTGGGATCTGAGCCTTGCTGGGTAAATAATTAGGGCTGGCTTAACTGGAATGTGGGATGGTCATCATGACTCTGCCTTTTTCATTTGTAATGTATACATGTAATGGCCATATCGTAAACCAAGGAATGTGTGCCTGAAGCAGGATATTTTGTATTTAAGGAGAAGCCCGTTTCTGTGATTTTCAGCAGTCTCCTGAGAACATACACGCTGTTGTACTTCTAGGATACCTGTAATTGGTCTGCAGCCAATAAACTGATCTTTAACTTCACCTAGAAGACTCTGTGTTTCTGTAGGTCTTAAACAGGAAGAACCCGAAGTCATAGGGTGTGTTCCCCTGCACCGCTGGGCTTAAAATACCCAGTACTTCAATGTCTGAGTTGTTGCGCACACGCACAGCCCGTAATTACCGCAGGGCTCCGAGACTCTCATTACCTCCGACACACGTCGCATGCCTTCTGATTGAGGGAATAATTAAGGGTGGTGTCAAAGGCCTTGTTTTCACAGACTTGTAATATGGCTTGAGAAAAGCGCACTTTAACCGAGGGCCCCATTTCATAAGCAACGCGAACATTCCAGAACCCAGCCTGAGACATACAGACCAGACTGGGACAGACACACAGCCCTGCCCATGGCAATCAGATCCGTGTGTGACATACGGGCCGCCCTGTGACTTACAAACCTGGCGGGCCTCTGATAAGCAGAACAAATAGCAGCATACAAAGCAGCCCAGCGCGTGATACAGAACACAGCCTGCGTCATCATACAATCCAGCTGAAGGTGTAAGCAGTCATGTGGAAGTTGAATACCGTTGGGCCGGCGTGGAAGCACCAAAATCATGATCACTACTTCGAGGGACCCCAGCTCACGCCTCGAAATGTTTGCTTTGCCAAGGAGGGGAAACTGATCTTCCCCAATGCTCAGCGCATGAACAGGGGTAAGCATGAGGTGGAATCACTCGTCCAAGCCTGCAAAGCCATCATCGTGACAGACCTTCTCATTGTGCACAAGCACAGAGGGACACCAGATGGTCCGATCGTGTGTCACCACTCACCTCCCGTTTCAATCCACTGCGTACTTCACACTGTGCAACGTGGTGATGCGCCATGACATTCCTGACTAAACTAATTGTTGGGGCTGGAGGCGGCAACTGGCAGAGCAGAGGAACTCATGCTGACTCCATAAATCTTGGACAGGAGGCCTGGAGGTGACCGTGATCCCCACCACGAGTCTTACCAGGGCAGGGACTGGTTTCTTCCAAAGCCGGGGGCGAAGCATACACAGAAGAATGAGGTAAATCATCTTTTTTTTTGGTTTCCTGAAAGTTTCCTTTGTCATTTCACGTTTGTATTTCTAGTCATCGTTTTCTCTCTCGGGCTCTGTGTTTTTCCTTCACTTTCTTCTGGAAGGTTTTCTTTTTGTTTGGCTTGGATGGGGAACGCCTGCCCTCGGACAATGAGCTAGTGTAGTTAGAAAAATGCCATTCTGAAAAAGAAAACCCTTAAAGATATTACAGAGTAAATGAATTACCCTCTTCATTAAACATTTATACCTCGTCGTCACAACCCCTGTTCACAAACAGCAAGGACGCCCCTGTAAATGGAAACGAGCTGCACTCAGAGAAAGTGCACTACTTGTATTATTCACCAAACAAATACCACACTCACAGCAACAGCATACCCACCTAATCGAACAAAGGACACATTCACTCTAAATAAACAACACCTCTTCACCAAACAAATATCACACTCACCACACTCACAGAAACTTCGGAAGTGCATCTTCTGGGACTTGTGAAGAGACTGGCTTCAGTGGTGCAGCGCAATCTGAAATCTGATTTGTAGTTGTGCAGGAGAGGCCGAATGTTAAATGAATCTAGAATCTGGGCAAAGGCTGCTTTTTTGATAATACTGCCGATGGATGGTGGACACCGAGGGGGGGGGGAGAGTCAGTTTATTGTGGTTGGATGTCAACAACACGCCCCCGGCTGGATGCCTATATGTGACATTTCCATGGTATGTGGCCTGGATCATGGATGTTTGCGTGACAGTTTCCACGGTTTTTGGCCTAGCCCTGGCCTGGATGCTTACGTGTGACATTGCCACGGTTTCAGGCATGCTTTCTGGCCTGGGTGCTTATGTGTGACATTGCCATGCTTTCTGGCCTGAAGGCTTATGTGTGACATTTCCATGGTTTATGGCATGGGTGCTTATGTTTAACATTTCCATGTGTTCTGGCCTGAGGACATGTATGCCATTTTCACGGTTTATGGCTTGGGTGCCAGTTGAGGGTGTGGGTGGAGCCAATAGAGGAAGTGGGTGGAGCTAGTGAAGAAAGTGGGTGGGACCGGGAAAATGGGTGTGGCCTCCGACAAACATTTGAGCACCTGGACTTCATATTTTACAAATTAAGCACTGCATTATTTCCCCTATCTTGGAATTACCAGGTCCCTGGTAATGGCATTTTCAGGGAAGGGAAATTTCTGGGATTATTAAAGGCTGCTCATAATCAGGACCTCATAAGTACTGCCAACGACTGTATGCATCTTTTATGGCTAATTATTCTCGGCAATAAATATTTTGTTGTTGTTCGGTTTCTATTTAAGTATGGGAGTAGTATGCATGGCCTCAGTCTGTTGGAATCTTTGGGACAGTATGGCACAAATTTCAGTAGCTAAGACATTCGATTCAACAATGAATGGCAAAGACAGATCTGGATGTTGGAGAGCGAAGATAATGCCTTCTTCAGAGTATTAATTGCTCCTTCTTGCTTCATCGCCCATACGAAAAGAACATCTTACTGCAGTAAATGTGTAATTGGTGTTATGATTGCAGAAATATGGGGACTGAACTGTCCATACAATTTGGCAAAACCCACAAAACATTGGCTTGCCTGATATTTCTGGGAGTAGGTTTTGTCTCACTTTCTTATCCTCCATGCATATGCTCCCTCTCGGCTGAAATAACATAGAAAAGTGCATTTTTTAAATGTAATCTGACACTAGAAAGATGACAAAAACAGGACACAAAAATGCATGTGGACTTTTAAGCATATAGTCAATGACATGAGAGTAAATGTAGAGCTAAGATGAACATGCTGTCTGTGCTCAGGTAGGGAGGATGAAAAAATGAGGATGATCCAGGTACACTACAACAAACTGATCCAAGACTTCACATAGGACGTTGCTGATGAAGAGCTGGTGAATTCCAGCCAAAAATAATAACTGAATACTTACATTGACTGAGCTTGATTTTAACCCATTATCCATTCCTCTCCTTTGCAGATTCAGATGAGATGGAAGGCTTCACATAGATTGAACTTGTTACACCATTGAGCAGGATGAAAGACAGAGATCAGTGTTTTGCATGGTTATCAAGTCCAATTCCTCTGGTTGAAATTCTGGGGTGCATTCATTCTGAGGTTTGGGATAAAAGGAAATCCGTGCCCTTGCAGGTGATGTGAAATGCCATAAAATGTTACTGGTTTAATTCTCTTAGATGTTGCCCTGTAATGCGTTTTCGTCCATTTGAGTGATGGACGTTCTGACCAAAGAGGCATTTTGGCACCAGGAAACATTGATCACTCAATCTCCAAGGAAGAAGTTCACATATTCCTGGTAGCACTATGCCAGATAGCTTTCTATTGTGCCCATAGTATCAATACTGGCCACTACTGAAGGTTGTGGAAAACATCAGTGTTGATGGAGGAAAGAAGAAGAGTGTATTGTTTCATTAACAAAATATATGGAAGTATTCTGTCTCTGAAGTCAAATGACTGCCTAGATGATAGAAAAAGAAGGCTCTTGATAATGCCAAAGAAAATAGTTTTTAGATGTGCCATTCGTGAGACCATGATAACGTTCACAGATGTTTGCAACTCATATTATCAATTTGGTGCTAAGGGTATGATAGGTAAGATTTGAGCATACAAGGGATCATTACCGTTTGGCTCTGTAGGTGACAATGCCAGATGCAGCTTATTTTATCAGGTTTTAACTTATAACTGATTTCTTGTTTAACCTGTATTAATTCATTTTTCTGAACTTTATTCTCAGATTCGGCTGAACTGACCTTCGGTGGAAATAGGACACGTTACAATGGAAGCATTCATAACACATGCCTGTACAACACCGTTTTTACATCGCAACATCCATTACAACGCATGATTTTACAACGCATGCCCTCAAAACACATTTTTAGAAACTACAGTTACACAGCATTCCATTACAATGCATAACATTACAAATCATACCATTACCACGCATAATACTTTAAGGGTAACAGTAGGGAAAGTGTTGGATAGTGTAGGGGTAACATTTACTATTCCCACTCCAGTGAGTGCAACAGTAGGGTAAGTGTTGGATAGTGTAGGGGTACAAATTACTATTCCCACTCCAGTGAGTGCAACAGTAGGGTAAGTGTTGGATAGTGTAGGGGTAAAAATTACTATTCCCACTCCAGTGAGTGCAACAGTAGGGTAAGTGTTGGATAGTGTAGGGGTAAAAATTACTATTCCCACTCCAGTGAGTGCAACGGTAGGGTAAGTGTTGGATAGTGTAGGGATACAAATTACTATTCCCCATTACTTCCCTTATAATGCGTTGTAATGGCATGCGTTGTAGTGACATGCGTTGTAATGGCATGCGTTGTAGTCATCCATCGGTTCAACAACAACAGATACTCTATTACCATATACTCACCTGGGCCCATGTACTCATAGTGCGTAAACCGCTGGTGTCAAGTTTGTAAATTTCACACTATATTGGGATTAGTCATTTAATGCTTCTATTCATCTCTAACTAACCCTTCACATATCAAAAAGTTCTTTCCTCTGGTCGATGGACCATTAGTTGAACTAGTTGATGGTGGAAATAACATAAAACTAACTTACTTATCCCTTACAATATAATGAAATAACCACAGACTCCGTTGTGATTTAAGTCTTTATCTAACTATCAAGTGCATGTGAAACATCTCAAAATACAGTGCAATCACCAACGTTCATAGGAGAGAAAAATTCAATTAATAAACATCATGCATTTGCCTCGGACTCATACAACAATCAATGCTCAGAAAGAGAGAGGACAGAGAGAAAAGAACATTTATCAAAAATAAGGAGAAATTATAGTTACCAAGGATGGTGTGGAAGACCAACCCCTGGCCAAAGGGCTGGTAAGGGTCCCCTGGGATAGGTCAAGAAACAAAGACTTCAGGACAGGAATCAGGACAGAATAGTTGATCTCTCTAGAATACCAAAGGTTGCGCCGCACTCCTCTCTGACACTCTCTTCCTCCTCGAGATTCTTTCGCAGTCTTCAGATCTAACCCAAATTAATTAGATAGAAAGTTCTCCTTTAGGTTCTGCAATCAGCTCCCTCCACCCAGCTCTGCGTTTCTTCAGCTCTTCATCAGCGTCTGCGTTCCCCGTTCTCTGTTCTCATCCATCGGGCAACAGCATCCCATTCTCTCTAACTAACTAAAGCTATCTTAATTATACCTTTAGTTTCTCCATGTTCCACCCACAAAATGTCAAAATCGGAAAAATACGAAATTCAATTGGTCAGGCAAGGGGGATCTTCATCACACCATGCTTACATGTCACAAAAAACAGTTCAGTCATTGTTTGCAAACCCATCCCCTTAATTGTTATTAATAAATTTTATTCCCATACACTAAATGTATCAACATCAAAACATTTTAAGTTTATTATGTATGCGTCTTTTCATTGTTGAACTCTGCACCATCCTGTTCCCATGATGTTTCACTTGCTCTTTGGCTCTGATTCAATGCTCTGTCATTGTTCATGGTTCCATTTCAGTGGACATGCGCAGACTTCACATCACCCAGTTCAATTCAGTTATGCAAGAGAGGCCCAAATACGCACTAATGATAAAAGTCAGAAGACAAATTTTAATTTCTCAAATAAAGTGGTTACACTGTATACTTTTTCCCGCATTAGCATTAGTAAAATAGCTTGTTTTTATTTTAGCTAAGCAGGTGCCATGCATGTGAGCCTTCAAGACTCCATTTTTTAACCTTCTGCTCATGCGCCAGAATTTCCCGCCAAGCATTAGCTCGCCATTCTACATAGATGTAGTCGCCGCATGTACAAAACAGATTTCCTGTTTAAAGCAGTATTAGTCCTTCCTCAATGGTATCCGTGTTAGTATATGCATACGCAAGCTTCACTAACTCGCATGTTCATGTAGTGCATATTAGTTTTCACAAAACTTTATTAATAACTTGTTAGTGAGTTAAATGAGTGGATTGCTTCCGAACAAGTCTCTTTTCTAGGAGTCCTTGCTCCATCAGAGGTGACATGCGTTGTAATGGCTGTGTTGTAATGGCATGCGATGTAAAGGCAGTTGCGTTGTAAATGTAGTGCGTTGTAATGACTGCATTGTAATGGTTGTTTCGCTTCTGTGGTAGTTTAGTCAGTTTGTCTAGTATTTGAGATAATGTTATGTTAGAATCTATCACTCAGGTTGGAAAGACAATGTGGTCTAGGCAATTCATCAAGATGCACTAAACTGGAAATTCAGATACAAAAGGAGCAATGGTAGTTTCCACAGTTTGTCAAACTGCCAGCCAATCGTACACTACTATTGTGGAGATTCACAATAGGCCTAGGACAAGGGAATGGGACAACAAGGAGAAAACAGATGTTGCCCCATTCCTTTTAGCACAGTTGGGCTTAGTTTGCACTACAAAAGCATGAAATCTAGAAAGTTAAGAAGATCATGAGCATGACCATAGCTTGGTCATTGAAGTTTTAACATTAGGGTGCCGATTCCGATCCTGTAAAACCCGGGTACCACTCGTACTCGGGAAATCCACCATACAAACCAGCAAGTACGATTTGTACAGAAATACCATTTCCGTACGAATCGTAAAAAACACCGTACGGCTAAAAAATACCTATTATTCTGACCCTGGACAGCGCGTACGCGACGTCCGCACGGAGTCAGACAGCGTTTTACGGACCAGCAAGTACGATTCGTACCTACAGCACTCCGCACGGGTATTTTTTTACGGGAGCCAAAAAGTGCTGGAAAAGCTAAGTACGCTGCGATGCACGACGAAAAGGGGGCCCGGTACGTGACGTACACGCCATCAATGTCATCATGTACGGTGTGTACCCCAACATTGCATATGTACGGTGCTTATGTCCGCACCGTACCCTCCCACCCGCGTATGTCCGCACCATACGCCCCCACCCGCGTATGTCCGCACCGTACCCCAGGCATACCCCAATCCTCACGTATGTACGGACCGTACACACGGTGGGGGGCACGGTGCGGACATACACGGGTGGGGGGGTACGGTGTGGACATACACGGGTGGGTGGAGGCTGGGGGGGCCGTACGACTCGTACCTCGGGCAGAAGTGTACCCGGGGTAGGGGTCGTACAAAGTTCGCTCCGTACAGGACGTTTTCAATACGCTTGTGTATTCGGAACGCCGGTACGGATCAGACTTGTGCGCTCGTACTTCAGTTTTACCACTTGTACGTAAAACTGTCCGGGGATGTCTCATAGACCTTTTCCCGATACGATTCACATGTATTTTTTAAAGTACGAATCGTACTTCACCGGTTGTACGGGACTTGTACGATTCGTACGTTAAAAAATACGGATACGAGTCGTACGGTAATTTTTTTTAACAGATCGGAATCGGCTCCTAGATGTTGTCTATGGTGGAGTGGCTCCTGAATATGGGGTCCAGTATTTCATAGGACATTAATACCATACACAGAATATTGAGGGACAAAATATTGAATGGTTAGTATGTATCTATTTTCTATACCTAAATCCACATATACATGCAATATATATCTTCAAGGTACATAGATGTGGAGTTAAGAAAAGTAAATAAAAATTTCCTTTTGTGCACTTACCATTCAATATTTTGTCCCTCGATATTTTGTTCATTCTATTAGTGTGGCACAATATTCTAGTAATTTATAATCAAGAGTAGAATAGTCTATGATGTACCTGCTGACTCTATCTGTATTTCTACTCATTTGTAATAGTTTTTACTATTCGCATGAGCATTTTTATGGACCCATTTTAATAGAATTGTATTGAGGCCAAAGACAATCCAAGAAGTTGTACACCTGGATGACTTGTTGTTAACAAATGTACCTGATGCTGTTTTTTAACTGTGGTTTCTTTTATGGCTGTGATTACTGCAGAATAAAGATTATTATTATTATTATTATTATTACTCATTAGTATGTATTGAAACTCGGTCTTTCTTCAGAGCTGAAATACAATTAATGTTGGTATAGTAGGAGGGAATGTCACTCAGGATTAAAATTGGTTGTTTGCTGAAGAGAGCTACTTTCAATATTAGGAAATAACTGTTGTTTTTTGTACTTGGTCTATGTTCAAATTAATAAGTCTATAGCTGTAACACTAAAAGCATTTATGCTTATTGTGTGTTTCATTTTCACCCCTGATCCTCATGTATTTACTAACGTTGATATCAGCATACCATGAAACAATAATATCGGGTTAGTATACTTACACTGGACAAAACATATTTTGGAACCCATAACTCTTTGGAGAATCGCAAGTGCAAATGAGTTCAAAATCCTAAGTATCACCCCTTGTGAAGAAAACAGTGCTATAGAGTTTGTAATTCAAACAAATAACTCCTTGTGAAAAGAAACACCTGCTATGGAGTTTGAAATATGAATGGATTACTCTTTGTGAAAGCAACAATTGCATTTCTATACCCTTTCAAGATATTTGTCTGGTTCCAAGATGCCTTTCCGTTGACTTCACTAACAACAAATGAAAGATTCCAACAACAAGTTCTGGCTGCAGCAACTTCTTATCATAACTGCCTAATCAGGATGCGATGGACCATGAGAAACCTATACTCTATACTTTCAAGATGGCTGCCATCCTCTGCAAATCTTGCGAGAGTCCGGTGGGCTCTGAGGAGATATAGTGCTTCTTGTCTTTACTGAGGTGTTGTACAAAATAAGTCCTTCTCAGACCTGAGCCGTCTGCCCAAGCAATGCCCACACCTGCAGACTATTCCATGCCCTTTTATTTCTAAAGAAATGCATGTACAAGTGTTTTGAAGTAGCACGTAGTACAGAACCAAAGTGTAGAGGTAAGCACATCCATACTGTGCTTTGACGTCTGTTTGCAGCTGAAAGGTATGGAATAGACTCTGGGGAGCCAGTTCTAAAGACTTGATAACAATCTTCAAGCAATTACTGCTACCAGAACTTGAGGAAATACATTTGACATAGAGAAAAACCAGGGGCAACCTGCACTCATAGGGGCATATTATCAAGGGCTTTATCTCCGCTTTAGCGGCACTTTTCGCCGCTAAAGCGGAGATAATGCCATCGCCCTATTAACAAGGCAGCGCAAACATGCATTAGCGCCCGTTTGCTGCCTTGTTAGGGGAATATTAACAACGCAGGCTATCCCTGGTATTTATCGCCCTGGTAGCGCGTTATTAACAACGTGTTACTCCAGGGCAATAAAACTTCCAGAGATAGCAAGGCTATTGCCCTTTTGCAGGGAACATCGCTGGTTTTCCAGCTATGTTCCCTGCAAAAGGGCGATAACCTTGCTGATACGACCCACAAGGTCATATCAGCATAATCCACCCCCTATGCTAGGGATGGCTAAGTCAGGATTTTAGCAGACGTTAGGTTTTGGTGAAAACAGCCGTTTTTGACAAAATCTAATGTGTGCTAAAATCATGTGGGTTGCCTTGTAAATATCGCGATGTAAACATCAGCGATATTTGCAAGGTAGTCCATCTTGGGTACGCCCAGTAACGCCCACTTTGCATCTCATTGGAGATGCAAAGTCAGGCGTTGGGAAAAAGGGTGCTAACATGCTATTATGCATGTTAGCACCCTCTTGTAAATAGGGCGCTGGTTTTATCTCCGCTTTTTTGGCTTTGTAAGCCAAAAAAGCGGAGATAAAACCCTTGTAAATATGCCCCCAAGTAACGCCTCGCTTTGCATCGCTAATAAGATGCAAAGAAGGTTATGGACTGAATGTTGGGGGGTGTTATCCCTGGTTGCTACTAGAAAGGACTGAGGACACGTGTACATGTAGATGGGCGGGAGGATGTGACGGCTAGCGTGACGTGGGTGGGGTGGGTGGTTGGGGTTAGTAATAAGATTGAAACGTACAGGGACTAAGCCAGGTTTACAGTCGCAGGTGGATAATTTTATACTTATAAATCATAACCGTATGGTGAAAACATAGACTGGGGACTAGTGAAGCCTCTAACCGAAGTTGCGAACAAGATTGGGTAACCATATCTATGATGTTTTATTGAGACGCCGCCGGTCCTCCGGGATGTCGGCTAAATGGCTGTGTATGAGGTAACTTAACTGCCCAGCTGGACGGCAGAGTCCTCCGACTGCTCTGTGAATAGTAGGCTGACTAATCTGTATAATCCCTATAAATAAATAAAGGTTTTTGAAAAGTTAAAAAAAAAAAAAAGTAAATCTGGACTTAACACAATGCTGCATTCATCGGTCAGCTCCTCTGATACTGAAACATACACATGATTACGGGAATACGAAATAAAAATCAAGCCTGCAAAACAGAAAAAAAAAAAGAAAAAAAAAAAAGATGCAAAGAAGGCGTACCTTCAGGAAACAACAGGAAAATGATCGCTGACCGCACCATCGTTGTATTTACAAGCCGGACGTGAAAAAGCTTAGCGATGTAAAAAACCACGCTAAGTGCGGATATCGCCTAATACTAACGTCTGCAAAATTCTCGACTTCGCCATGTACATAATGGGAGGTGCATTGTAAGGTTACATCCACTTCTCCCTATTAACAACATTTTCCTAAGCGCTATTCAAACATCACTGGTTTCTATACGATGTTGATGACAATCGCCGTATATCGCCAGATTTCACATCGCCTGTTAGCAAATCGTTGCAAATACGCCGCTAACATGGCGATGTGATCCGGCGATATACGGCGATAATGGGAAATGCGCTAGATGCGTTTAGCGATATTTTCGCTCGTTTTTGATAATATGCCCCATAATTCTTTGACAGGGCTTTATAGGCTACAGCAGGATAACCTGTCCATCACAATTATTTCTGGAACCCTTGTTGGAAACAGTCTTAAGCTTTGCCCTATTAAGGATATATTTTTTCACAGAAGCATTTCAAAGTCCCATGGTAAAAACGTCCAGCTGGGCAAAACACCACATTTATTTTACTCCATTTGTGTGTCAACGATTGGAGCTGCATAGGGCCCATTGAACTGCATGCACATTTTCCACAGGATAAGATTAAACGCCTTTTATCAAGTGCTTTCTCTGATTTTTTTTTGTATATCATTTTATTTTTTCATGTCTATGCATCGTTGTGGCATTTTGCTTCTACATCCAAGCCTCTGTGGGTTATATGTAATGGTAAAGCCACACTCCACAGAAAACATCAGACAGGAAAAGCCTTTACTGGGAGAACGATCTGCAAGTGGCAGTGGTAAGTGTTGAACTCTATTTTGCAATTACATTACTTGCAGGTAATGTCTTCGCTATTAAAAAAAAGCTGCTTTCACCACCAGAAAATTCCGAAATTTCAGCTGGGAGTTGATTATAGGTGTAAAAAGTGACCCAATGAAATTGAGCACTTAGGATGGTGTTTAGTGACCACAGCTCTGATAGTCAGTTTCATATCATCCATCTCCTAAATGTATGGTTGATCTTTGTCAGCACATGCAAAATAGCACTACTTAGTTCTTGTTCAGCATAAATGTGATCGCTCCAGACATAGTCAAGGACCATGCAAGTGCCAGAGAGTGGATGCTTCTTCTTAATAGTAACTGTTTTCAAAACCTGGTAGTATATACAAGTATGACATGCTTCACTGACCTTTGAAACTAAAATTACTGTCAGAAATGGTCAGTACTTGGAATTGCAGCTGAAGCATTTTCTAGGAAATGTTCTAAATATTTGTTCTCATTGGTCATTTTTTACTTCAGAATATATATTTTACTGATGCAAATTACTGCTTCTGTCTCGAAATTGATCTGGAAATCAACAAACCTCTG
Source organism: Triturus cristatus (assembly GCF_964204655.1). Taxonomy (NCBI): domain Eukaryota; kingdom Metazoa; phylum Chordata; class Amphibia; order Caudata; family Salamandridae; genus Triturus; species Triturus cristatus. The sequence continues at coordinate 782,034,370 of NC_140589.1, forward strand.
TTTGGCCGGTGTTTGGCTTCTGCAATAACAACAGTTGATGGACAGAATGCAGAACAATGTCATACATTCACCCCAGTACAGAGATCTGGGCCTAAATCCATTGTTTTTTTGCTCACCATTTCGTTTGACTGGGGGTGAATGTTTTGATTTGTTCTGCATTTCGTCCATCAATTGTGTGTCTTTTGCTTTCTCGCCCTAAGTGCCCCAGGTATGCCCAGGCATGGGTCCTGGGCTCACTGTGCCACTGGAATCAAGCTATTCTGGCTGAAGAGGGGTGATACCCCGAAACCGGTTCTAGGATGCTTGTTTCCGGTCCAGGGAGGACCTGGCTTGGCAGTTGGCGCTGGACTGTTCCCATGAGGCACAGGGTCAAGACTGATTTTCATATGGCCAGGTCTAAACTATGGTGGCATGGTGAGCAAAAAAATGATGAATTTAACCCAGATCTCTCTAATGGGGGTGAATGTTTTTATTTGTTCTGCATTCCGTCCATCAATTGTGTGTCTTTTGCTTTCTTGCCCTAAGTGCGCCAGGTATGCCCAGACGTGGGTCCTGGACTCACTGTGCCACTGGAATCAAGATATCCTGGCTGAAGAGGGGTGAAACCCCGAAACCGATCCTAGGATGCTTGTTGCCGGTCCAGGGAGGACCTGGCTTGGCAGTTGGTGCTGGACTGTTCCCATGAGGCACAGAGTCAAGACTGATTTGCAAATGGCCAGGTCTAAACTGGGGTGGCATGGTGAGCAAAACAATGATGGTTTTAACCCAGATCTCTCGAGTGGGGGTGAATGTTTTGATTTGTTCTGCATTCCGTCCATCAATGTGTGTCTTTTGTGGTGTTTGGCTTCTTCCATATTGAGTATGTGTGCAATGTCTTGATACTTCTAAGGCATTATCAAAGGCACGGTGTTAACCACCTGCAAAGCATTAGTAGCCTACTTACAGATTTGAGCCAGCAGGGGGATGTGGTAGATACTGCACTTATGCAAGAGACACATGCTCACAAATCTCTGAGTTAAAACCCAAAATTCTAAAAAGAAATATGCCCCACCAACCACAAAATTCTAAATATCATATTGAAGTGTGGAGTACTGTTTTGTATTATTCATCATTCACTTAGGGACAAACTTGCATCTCTCAACAACACAGGAAAATGACTGATGGCAATACTGTCCCACACATCTTGTCCTTACTTCTAAATGGTGATCTGATTCAGCATCCTTTTGAGTTTGCCAATGTGTAGGGCTCACTACATTAAACCTCACTATTGTCACCGAAATCCAGATAACTGGTGTGGCCACTTCCAAATAACCTTTTCACTTTTATTCCCTAAAACACAACAGTGTAAATGCATAAACAAAAGGACCAGCTATTTGAATCAGAGAAACTAAAAGTAATAATATATCAAATCTAACCCAAAGAATCTCTTCTGAGTAATATACCTCTTCCAACATCTTAGCTTTTACCTCTCTTCAAACTACAATGAGTCCAAGTCTAACACGATGAACAACTTGACCCTACAGAAAAATAATGATAACTATGTAATCCTATTCTTGGAAATCTAAAGTACCTGTGTGTCTCCAGTTCCAATTTAGAAGCTCTCTGATGGAAGAGGAGAACTCAAAATAGACTCCTGGGCCTGGCTTGGCAGTTTGGGCTGGACTGTTCCAATGAGGAACAGGGTCAAGACTGATTTGCCTATGGCTGGGTCTGAACTGTGGTGGCAAAGTGAGATAAAGATGATTGATTCAACTCAGATCTGTGATGGGGGTGAGTGTCTGAAAAGTTTCAGTGCTCCATCTATCATCTCTTTGTGTTTGCTTTGTTCGCCCTAGGTTGACAGAGTATGCCCAGACATGGGTCCCTTTCTCACTTTGCCACTGGATTCAATCTAGCCTGTCTGATGAGGGGTGTTACCCCGAAACTGGTCCTAGTATGCTTTTTTCCAATTCAGTGATGACCTGGCTTGCCAGTTCAGGAAGGACTGTTCACATGAGGAACAGGGTCAGGACTGATTTGCATATGGCTGGGTCTGAACTGGGGTGGTGAAGTGAGCTAATAAAAAACAATCATGGATTCAACCCAGATCTGTGACTGGGGGTGAGTGTCAGTGCTCCCTTTATCGTCTCTTTGTGTTTGCTTAAAGCCAATAGGCTTGCCAGATATGTTGTTGTGGTGACCTGCTGAAAAAGCTAATAGGCTTGCTTCATTTAAAAGTGATACCCCCTTATTCTGTAATGTTCTAGGTGGCATAAGTGGGAGAGGTCTAGTGATTTTGTGGAGTCATGACCCTTTAGGAGTTCCAATGTGATTTCTGAGTGCCACCAAGGTATTTCTATCTGCCTGATGTATATTTATACATTAGTGTGGTATTTTGTAGTGTGTGTGTAATAAATGTACTTTTCCTTTTCTAAAGAAAAAACACTGACGGGACAATCATTTATTCAGTGTTACTGCATGCCAGCGAATGGTGATTACAAGCCCACACCACCTTCCCTGAGTAGGACTTGGACTGCTCTGCTTCGCTACCCAGAGAGAGTCAAGAGCTACAATGGGGGGCTTGGTTCCCAGTAAGAGGACATTGTAGACCTATCACTTGTTCCTGCCTCACATCCTGTACAACTAATAACCCAATTTCTTACGTGAGGCCTTGAGTATGCTTGTTTTTTCTCGATTGGGGCATGCTGGAAGGTGGATTATTTGTAGGAGTAAGTATGCACATTCCACTAGTAATAAGGCCTCCCAGACAATATAGGGTGATTGCAAGGTTTGAATACAATATTCCCTTGCTCAACCCTTGAAAGCTGCAATAAGCAGTCAGGCTCAACTTAGGAAACAGTTGTGTGAATCATTTAAAAACACCAATACATCCAATAGGTAAGACACAACATACAATACAAATCCACAACCAATTTATAAAAAATAGGATTTTTTTAATGATTAAAATGGCAGCAAATTGACAAAATTCCAATATAGGAAACTAGAGATATGAATTTGTAGTGAATAAACACCTTCTTGTGCATAAAAACATATAGCTCCAACTTGGGACATCTGGTCGCATTGGACCGGGACAAAGTCACATTTTGAGCCCTACCGTGATGAAGTCCTGGTCAGATGCACTAAGTGGTAGGCCCCGATCAAAACTTTACCTTCACACTTAGATACTTTCTGAAGGATTTCCTCCCGTTGTCAAGGGAGGCTCTTCTTCAGGCCTGGATTCGAGTCGAGAATGGCTGCTTGGCTCAGCGCGAGGCCTTGGTGAAATTCTGGAACTCTTGAGCTTTCAGTGAGACAAACCCTAAATCCAGGCAGGGTCGCGGTTTGACGTCGGTGGCCTGACTCTTGTCGACGGGTTGGTCACCTTATGGAGCTTTTTCCCAAAGTTGCTCCAAACTTCTCCAAACATCCGTAACTTATTCCTGAAGTTCCTCTTAAGGGTTCAAGTGTCTAAAACACAAATCCAAGTGTCTGGAAGCTCTAAAATGGTCCTTGGAAGTTTGAGACTTCAATTCCCATAATGCACCTGGCCAAATCTCTAAAACTCCACTGGACCCACTCCAGGCTGGGGATGTCATGGGGAGATGGTGCAGGTGAGCTATGTTAATCTGTTGTTCTCAGGGACTCCACTCCTTAATGGTTTCTGAAGCAAGCAAAGTCCTCAGGGCTGTAGTTCCATGTTTGCAGTGGGAAAAGTCCTTTAGAGTGCAATCCTTTGGGGTGCAGACCACAGTTCCAGCGGGGCAGTTCTTCTTCTCCTTGTAGTTTCAGGCTGCAGATCTGAGTTGCCATGCAGCACTCACATATTTATCCAATGTTCTGGGACGACAAGTAGAGGGTCACCCATGGCCAATGGGGTATGGGGTGCCACCCGAAAGCATAACAGCTTTCTCCAAAGTGTGGCATATTCTTGTCCCACAAAGCACTGTACCTTAAATTTCAAGATAGAGAATTTCTCTCTTTGGGAGTAAGCTGGCTAAAGCAACCTTCAGATCTGGCTCATTTCCCTTAATACTCCCTTTCAAGACCTCCTACAAATTCCATTCCTGGGGCTCTCATCTGTCTGGGGGGTACAGGAAGAGTGGGTAGGCCTGGCTGGCATTCCTTACTGTCCTGTTCTCTTTGAAGGCCAGTTTGTGTACCCAGCCCACTTCCTTGCCTGTCCTCTGCAGCTGCAGAGCTCCCCCCACTGCGTGACCTCTGTCTCATTGCAGGCAACTTCTTACCTCCTCAAAGCAGTTTGGCTAAGCCTGTTAAGGGCTTGCCAATCAGGAGAGGCTGCTAGAAGGCTGGATTTTGGCTCATAGAAAAGAAAGCACTTTGGTAATGATAAATTCAACAGTGGCAAGCTGTTGGATTGTTCAGTATCAATCTTTTAAGTCCTTGAAATATTATTTTAGATCACTTCTGTCAATATTTACACTGTATTATGTTATTCCCATGTTCGCCCATGGGGCTTAAATGCTACAATGGGGGGGGGGGGGGGGGGGGGGGCAATATCAGTAGTTTTTCCCTCACCAGGGCATATCCCACATCTTTTAAAATGTCCCTGCCCTGGGGCCCCTAGGACAGACCTTAGTGCTGAAGTTTATGTAAAAATAAGGTAGTTTAATACTTTGGAATTTCCTTTAAATACAAAGTTGACTTTGCATGTAATTTCAATTTAAAAGCAGCTTGCAATGCAGGACTGACTTTTAAGATGACAGCAGGCAACACAACTGTGCACACTTAAGTGCCTGAAAGCTGTTGGGCTTCTAAACCTACGTCCGCTACCATATACTATCGACTTATGGGCAGTTTGTCAGTGCCAACTGTAACTACACCTAATTACCATATACCTTTTTAATTAGAGATCTGGCCCTGGGCCTGGTTAGCAGAGCCCAGGGCGCAGATAGAGTCAGTTACCACCAGTATCAGTCAACAAAAATGGATTGAGTAGGGCAAAAAGGATGACTTTCTCACAGGACCTTTACCCGTGTTGAGGCTAAATAGGGTAATGTTTATTTACCATTTTGCCGAAGATGCTGTAACTGAGTCCATCACAATGTGCTTGTACTACCCATGGACCCCCATAAAAAGTTGGGACCATCTTGATCAAGCTGGGTGACTGCCTTAGTCCATTGCCAAGCACCTTCTGCAATGACTTAGATCGTCTTTCTTACTGTGGGCATCAGTTGTGAATCCAGATGTGGGTGTTGTTATACCGCTGTTGATTCTCTATAGTGGCTTAGGATCCCCTTGCTTACCGCAAGTCATTGTGGCCCATCCACTGACAAGGTTTGTACATTTTCTTTTTGGGCCTTGAATTATGTCCTCATCTACTCCCAGAGCAAAACCACTTTCATTCATATCCCCAGAGGCCCCACATCCCAAGTCTGGCTTACCTTTTAAAGGCTAGTTCTCGAGTCTTGACCAGCGGGCCTCCCAGGTTTTCTATGTGTACTCAGGTTCACCATTTCTTAGCTTCCCATTTAGGCAGATGCTCCAACGGAAGACTTGGCATCAGTATTTTGCCTCTCTGAGCTGCCCATCCCGAGCCAGGCTAATGCTCATGGGCTCAAGGTGCCATCTTACGGAATCTTGTTCTCTGACCCAGCACTACAAAGTATTGCTCCCTTAAATTAGGTGAGAGCTCTGTCTTTGCTTTTGGATACATGTGTCAGTTATATTCTGCATCAGTGGAGTAATTTGTACAGTAGGGCTACCCCTGGATTGCAAAGATTCATTTCTGGCTGCCTCCGCCATGGCCACACCTCAATGTAATAATTTTCTGGAGACAATGTTGATTTATCTAAGGCAATGCTGAATGCAAGAGAACATTTTCTGGAGGCAACATAGAACCTGGCCTATCAATGTCTGCTTAACTGGGGCATTGGGAAAGCAGCATGGCATTGCGGAAACTGCAATTTTCGGAGGGAAAGAAAGTATAATTAGCATAAACCATGTGCAAAAAAAAGCAAGAAAGTTAGGAAGTTAGTAGGCTTGTGCATTTGTAAGAATATTAGAATTTAAGAAACGCAGCACCAAGGTATATGTTTTATTTATTTAGGGTATTTCTAAAGCAAACAGATTTACAAAGGTGTCCTTGTGCTAAAAGAAGATCATCAGCCAACCGCAACTTCTGGTCTCACTATGAAGTAAAAATCCAGATTTTCAATCAATCAATCAACCAATCAGCATATATAGAGCACGGTCAATTGCCCGTGAGGGCACTGAGGGATTTTCTGCTTTGGGTGGGTTCAGTTGAACAGCCAGGTCTTGAGTGCTTTCTGGAACTCTACGAGAGAGTTAGAGGTCCATAGGTGAAGGGGAGGTAATTCCAGGTTTTAGCCACAAGATAGGAGAAGGAGCGTCCTCCACTGTTGCTTCAGTGAGTGTTAGGTAGGCGGAGCACAGGTGTCTGGAGGGTTGGTGGAAGTTCAGGCGGTGGTTGATGTATGCTGGGCCTTGGTAGTGCAGGGCTTTGTAGGTGTGGATCAGCACCTTTAATTGACATATCTTCTGCAGGCGGATCCAGAGGAGTTTCTTGAGGTGAGGGGTGATGTGGGTCAATCTGTGGAGGTCGAAGATGAGTTTGGCTGCTGAGTTCTGTATGGTTTTCAGTTTCTTCAGTAGGTGAGTGATAATTTCTTCATAGAGTGTGTTGCCCTGGTCCAGGTGGCTGATGACAAGGACTTGAGTGATGGTTCATCTGGTGTTGACAAGGAGCCATTTGAAGATTTTTCAGAGCATGCACAGAGTGAGGAAGCAGGCAGATGAGACTGCATTGATCTGGATTTTCATGTTGAGCTTCCTGTCCAGGATAATGTTGTGGTTGCGAGCATGGAATGTTACAATGGGTGAGGATCCTAGCTTGGTGCGCCACCAGGAGTCATTCCATAGGGAGGTGTTGTTACCGAAGAGCAGCACTTCTGTTTTGTCTGTGATGTGTTTCAGGCAATTGTTTTTGAGGAAATTGACCCTCGTGGTGGGATCATCTGAGAGCGATAGAATGAGCTGGGTGTTGTCTGCATACAATATGATGTTTAGTCCATGGACTCTGATGATGTTGCCCAGGGGGGTAATGTAAGTGTTGAACAGCATGGGAATGAGGGACGAGCCTTGAAGAACATGACAGATGATGTTCCTGGATTCTAAGTTGAACAGTGGTAGGTGGATTCTCTGGGGTCTTCTGGTGAGGAAGGAGGAGATCCATTTGAAGGCGTCTCCTTGGATTCCGATATGATGAAGTCTTTCGATTAGGGTCTGGTGGGATATGGTGTTGAACTCCACGGATAGGTCAAGGAGGATCAAGGCCACAGTTTCGCCCTGGTCAAGGAGAGTTCTGATGTCCTTGGTGGCAGCGATCAGTATGGGTTTGGTGATGTATTTGGTGTAGAATCCGGATTGGGAGATGTCCAGAAGATTGTTATTCTCCAGGTGTGCTCTGAGTAGGCAGTTGAAGGCTTTTTTCCAGGACTTTGGAGGGAAAGGGGAGCAGAAAATTGGGACTGTGGTCTTGAGTTCACTGGGGTCGGTGGACAGTTTATTTAGAAAGTGTTTGACTTCTGCATGTTTCCATTCATCGGGGAAGGTGGCCATGGTGATGGATGCCTTAAAAATGGTAGTGAGCTCGCTGCTGATCTTTAAATCTTTTAAGTTATTTTCTGAATTTTAGAAGGTTGTTTTGACATCTCAGTTTAAAAGGGCGAAACTTGCCCTTAATTGCAACCTGATATGCAATTATTTACCCCCTTATGGTGCTTTCCTAGTTATGGACATCTGATTAAAACAAGTGAAAAAGAACAAAGAATTCTAGAAGGGACATTTCATGAAAACAATTGCTTATCATAAGCTGGACCACAGTCATGAATAGCTGTAAAGCAAATGCAGAGGCATTTGAAGAGAAGGCAGCCAATGAAGCACGGGGAGATTGCTTGAGTTAGGAGCATGATATTAAGAAGTAAATGTGCTGCCCAATTTTACACTAAGCCCCAGGAAAAGATCACTGGCATAGTTAAGGCAAAATCCAATCAACTCATGAATAATAGAGTAATGAGCTGATTTAGAACAAAGCAACAGGGTTTGTCTTAAGATCTTTTAATACTGCAATGAAGAGGATGTGCTTTCTCAATTTGTGGGGAAAGCGTGGTGGAATTGTTTATGATGTTTCCCATGTTTCTGACAGTGGGAAATGGGCTGGGGCATTGCCCTAGCTCTTAAGGGCACAAATTTGAAGTCCAGCCGGATGGAGGACTACCTAAAATCAATACTTCAATTTTGTCTGACTATAACTTCAAACAGTTGGAGACATCCTACCCGTCACTGCCTTTAATCTATTGGCACAGAGAATATCGATCAGTGGTGTAATGCAAAATGATGGGGGCCCCCTACAGAATGTGATGAGGGGCCCATGAATCTCATCTATCTCACAGTTATTCATTGGTCTTGTGCTAAATGGGGGCCTCTGAAGGCCTGGGTCCACCGGAGGATTGGGGGCCGGCCTTCATCACAAGGGCTGCCAGGGCCTGTCTTACGCCCCTGTATCACATGTCCCATGAAACCCTACTACTATTTGTGTATCATTTGCATAACACATGCAGGAGACCTGATGGTCCTTAATTAGTTTAGCCAAAGGGGCAACATACGGCCTAGGGTAAGACAGCAGGACTCCATAATCTAATGACCTGGAAGGTGATCTGAAAAATGTGCCCTTGGCTAGCAACCATGTCGGTCTTCCACATTGATCTTCCAATTTGTATCATAAATTAACCGCACCCTGAGATATGTAAGCAAAGGGCTGCAATATATATTGGCAGTAACTTGGCATGTGGTGGCATCGCCAAGGAATAAAACTATAGGAAATGTAATGTTTGTTTTCGCACATATGAATTCTGATCGCCTATTAATATGACCATGAATATTGCACAGTTTTTTCCCTGATACAAATATATGTCTTGTGTGCATTCAGTGCTTCTACCCGGTGCATTTTTCTGAGAGACACATTCACATTTCATTGTTAAAGAGGAATTATGATCCGGGGTGCTGTGCCTGAGAGGGACGCATGTAACTATTTAATCGATTCCCTTTCCGAAATGCATGTAAAGCTATGCATGTTTTGCGTACATTACTTTGGAAAGTGCCCAGTAAAGGGTTGCATTTTGACTCATTTTTCGCACGTATTACATTATGCACGGACGAAATTGTTTCTCAGGGGCCTCAACTGTAAAATAAAACTGTGGCTTCTTCTGGGCCAGGTACAAACTCCACTAAAATATGGGCATGGCGCTGGCCCCAAGGGATTGGTTTTGTGATCTTGCTCTAAAATATATACGTTTCTGTGAAGAAAAAAACAAAAATTACATTATTCTAAATACAATTTCAAATTATAAGAACATCTGAGAAAACATTGCATTAGAAATGTTGGAAAAATATTTCAACAGCGTCTAGTAAGATGTACCCAAATTGGTTTCCTTCTATAGTGTTTCCCCCTTGGCACTAAAAAAAAACACAAGTGACTCGTCCCACCGACTGACTCCTCCCAAAAGAATCAATCTTTATGAAATCCTGAGCTGGATTTTGTCATTAGGTGTGCTTGCTTATTATGTTTTTCCATCCCCTCCCTTATTGGCGGCACAACGTATCAAAGTGAATGTGGCCAGCCAGCCAATGCAATACTTGGACAAGGCCTGCACAAAATGCTTCTTTTTAACGTTGTACATTCTCCAAAGAGATACCTAACCACATACATTTCTGAATTGTTCAATCTGCCTTCATACCATCCCATCCCATATTTTCTTAGTTCTGTATCCCACTTTATTTAACATATAGACAGTTGTTTGAGGCTAAACTTCAGCTACGGTTACTTTTATTTGTAACAATTGTAATCATTTTGAATTCTATTTTAAGGTATAAGTTTGGCTTTGGATCATTATATTTCTTAAAAGTTTAAGGATGTGTTTTTTAATGTGAACCCCTCCACCACTTCGAGTATGTCTTGAACTCAGTATTCTGATGTATTAAGCCTTTGACATAGAAAAACCTTTCATCTCTGTTCATGTCGCACTCTGGATGTCTACCTTAACTTACATACATATTCCAGTTTTAGGATCAGAACTGTGGCCGTTTTGTGCGACACACAGCCCTGCAACATGGCACAGATGCATGTGTTTGTGTGTGTGTGTGCTGTCCAGCATAAGATTCCAGCGCACATTTCTATGCCTACACAAACCTTGAAGGATCTCATACATTTCTTTTGTACTGTGCACCACTGCACATGTGCAAATGCATTTTTTTAGGAGAAAAGAACACATTTCTCCTTGTTTACCTCTGCTTCCAGCAGGCATTCATTATTAATGCAAAGCCTGGTCTGGCTATCTTAGCAGGTCAGTCTATGCATCAGAACCCATGGATATTTGCACTGATCCTCTCCCTGTAATCCCCCTTAATGACAAAGTGCACTGTTAAACCCAACAGCATTGGGATGGTCTTCCTCCCAACTTTCTGCCTACCTCCTCCACTTCTCTGACCTCTGTATTGCTAGCTTTAGGACTCTGTGCACTTCACCACCACTAACCAGTGCTAAAGTGCTTGTGCTCTCTCCCCTGAGTATGGTAACATTGTTTCATCCCCAATTGGCATATTTAATTAACTTGTAAGTCCCCAGTAAAGTGGTACCCCCTTACTTTGGCCCTGTAATGTAAATGCTACTAGTGGACCCGCAGCACTGATTGTGCCACCCACTGAAGTAGTCCTTTAACTAAGTGTGTGAAGTTTACACTGCAATGTCGACCTGGCAAAATAAACCTTTTTCCAGGCCCAAACCTTTTCTTTTTATACCTATATGTCACCCCTAGGGAAGGCCCTGAATAACCCATAGGGCAGGGTGCAATGTATTTAAAAGGCAGGACATGCACATGTACGTTTTTATGTCCTGGTAGTGAAAAGCACTTAAAGTCGTTTTTCGCAATTGCAAGGCCTATCTCTCCCATAGTAAAACATTGGGATTAATTTGTTATATTTTATAAGTATAATTTCCAAGTCTGCTATCTCTCAAATCCTAATTTAAGATCTTAATTTATGGTGAAGTCAGATCTTAAATTACAATTTGGGAAATGCCACTTTTGGAAAGTTGGCATTTTTTTAGTTCAGCCATTTGGTGCCTGCTGCCTGTCTATGATCAGTCTGGGGCGGGTGACAGCTGGGTTTTGTGTATTCCTCCTAGACAGCTACACATAGTAGAATCTTAGGTGTGACTTGATGGGCCATCATGGGAGGATGGGAGGAAGTACCTGGACCCAGCCTCACTTACATCTGAACAGCCTGTATCGTGTCACCACACAAAGTACTGCATACCCCCTGTAGTGAATCTGGAGCCATGGCAGGAAGGGAGGCCTCTGTGCACCTCAAAGACATGTTTTTGAAGTCTCCCCCACTTCAAAGGCCCACCTGGGTATAAGTACTGGACCTCTGACAACATGACTTGAGTACACTTCTGGACCTGTGAAGACTCTGCCAGGAAGAAGGATTGCTGTGCCGTTGAAGGGCTATCACTCTGCTGGACTGCTACTTTGCTGAACACATACCTTGTTGTGCTGCCCTGCTGCTTGCTGTTTCCCTGCTGGGTGAGAAGGACTGGACCAGCATCACTTGAACCCAGAGTGACTCCAAGGGCTAGCTGGAGGACCTCCTGATCTGAAGTCTCAGGGACATAAAAGACTTCCAAACAACCTGTTTCTGCACCTGGACTCTACTATCTGTGAGCTTGTCCTGCCAAGTATTTTGAACCCAGTCCTGGACTCTTGGAAGTGGGCCAAAGGTGCTTGCTCCAGCAGAACCCATGAATCCTCTGTCGAACCAGCGCATCGCCGCAATTGCGTGAATCAGAACCGGTGCATTGGCCCTGTTGCGTGGATCAGAACTGGTGCATCGCTCCTGTTGCATGAATCAGAACCGCTGCATAGTGCTGTGTGGATCAGCCCGATGCCTCGTCTTTGGAACCACCACTGTGCGATGCTCTTCAAAGCGCAAGGTCATTGCATCCCCATCAATGGCATCCTCAACGCCAAATCTCCACATCGCTGTTCTATGCTTATCTGAGTCGACGCATCGCCGCTGCTGCATTGATCAGGACTCGCGCATCGCCGCCACTGTGTGGATCTACCCCGACACATTGTTTCACCTGCACCCTACATCTTCGCTGTTGAAGTAGCCAGGATTAAGGTACTTTTGTTCAGTGGGCCTCACTGGGTCCATGTATCCAGCTCACACTCTTCGCAGTAGCCTGAACGTATGACTTTGTCCCGGTCTAGCACAACCAGATATCCAATCTAATTGCTTATTTCTTCTGAGTGCTAATTTACAGTTTATTCTTTAACAATTCAGGTCTCAAGTTCTACTTATTGGATTTTTGTTGTTTTGGTCTTGTATCTATTTTTCTAACCTGGTGTAGAATCTTTTATGTGATGTTTTCACTGTTTTAGTTTTTGAAGTGTTGCGCAAATACTTTACACATTGCCTCTGAGTTAAGCCTTACTGCTCTGTGCAAAGCTTCCAGAGTGTGAGCACAGGCTAATTTAGAGTTGTCTGCTTCTTACCCTGACTAGTATTGTGGTTGCTGCTTGACTTGGGCTCATCCCTCAGTCAACCTACAACCCAATCTCTAACAGACACAAAGCAGCCCAAATTGTTTTTTATGCTGAGAAAAAGGCCATTGTTGCAGTACATGTGAGACTTTGCAATGCTTTACACTGCTTCTACCCGGTGCAAAGCATTCATAAATTTGAGTCATTGTGTCTACCTATGTTACCTTAACTTGGCCCATCCTGCCAATGGTGTCCTGGTTATTTGCTTTGTTTTGCAGAAATAAACCCGCACAGTAGTGTCAATTTCTGCAACATCTGTGCCTCTGGTATTTAGGGAGTTTTGTTGGACTTGTCATGGCATGGTCATAGTGTTCAATCCTGCCAAACTCCAATTGGCCCTCTAACGGCCTTGTCCATATATGTACCTACATCCATGAAATGGCTGCTTAGAGGTACTCAATTATTAGGCCTGAAAAAGCTGTATTTTAAACCAGTTTGCATTCCCGTAGGAGTTCATAACATAAGAAGTACCTTAGAATTCCTTTTCTTGGTAGGCTGTGTCTGCTAAATCATCATTGATCAACTACTTCAGAATGGTTGCATTTCTGATAGAATCTGAAAGATTAACTGGATAGTAGCTTTGATTGGCTGTTGTTCATTTTATTATGTGCTGTAATATAGTATTTGGAGAAAATTGTTTATGAATCTTTGAAAATATTTCAATATATTGTTTAATTAGGTGTCTGTTAATTTAAGAAATCTGTTTTTAAAGCCTATTGTTGTGATTATGAATTGTTTTAGAAAAAAAAATAGTTTGATGATCCCTTCATTTCTCTGATTCCGAGTGGGGCAGCACCTACAGCATGTGAACCTGTTCAAGGAAGGGCACATCAGAGTATCATTGTTGATTCTGAACCTGAATCACACTGAACTCTAAGCCCAGGATAGGCACAGAAAGATATGTGTCAACACATTGTTTATCCTTTCCCGGTGTCTCTTTGAGGTAAGTTCAGTCAGTGCTGCTTGCACTGTTCTGGTAAATAATCAATTTTAACACACAGGTTTGTTTTTCTGAGATGTGTTAATGTCAGCCCATTAACAGTGAGATGCTCCCAGCTGTGTTTGAAAGGCTACCTCGCCCTCTCACCCACTGGGCTGTTTATCCCTTGATTGTCTACAAAAAAAGGCAGAAAGTCAGGAACTTACTTGAGTCGTTCAAGAGGCATTAGGACATGATACCATCAGCAATTCCTGACTTTTTAGCCAACAAAAGGCTGAATTGAGGGGCTTATAGTTTTGCTTTTAACAGCCATTATGGATTCACAACCACAAGATGCAAAATGATGTTGGCTAAAATGCCATAATTGGCTGAAAGTGTTATACAGGACACGGAGTCAATTGACAGCTGAGTTGTAAAGTTTTGTAAAGACGTCTTATCCACTTCAAAAACTGCTTCCTCGCACATAAAAAAAGTAAACTCTTCTGACATATATTATGATGATTTACTCTTTCATTCACATCGCAAATTAAATAAAGCATTGGCAATGCAAATTGTTTTTTCTTATTATGTAGTAGAAAATGTTATACCGAGCTTCACGACGCAAAATAGCACATCAACAGCTAGCAGCACTATCTTCCCTAGCACAAAGAAGATGTAATGGATAGATGGCAGAAACAAGAGGAACATCACACATTTCTCTCATGCATACAGAACAGGTACAATATAGGTAGCTAAAGAGGGAGTGAGAAAGAGTTAAACGAGAGGGAATTAAAGACTGTTGTATGTTCTGTGTAAACAGACATAAACACACCAAAAGTACATGTTATGGGATTACTAAACAGTCATCTACTCACATAGGATGATGAACCCTCACCTATCTGGCATGAAATATTTCAACAGTGGGTTCCACATCTAGCGTTGGAAAGCATCCAAGACTACTACAATTATTGTGTAGACTTATAGTAGTGGGTTCCCTAGTTTGGATGCCTTATGGCCCTTGTGTCAACATTTATATTCTCCATGTGTTAAATTGCCAGACATATGTTAAAATTGTGTGAGAGTGAGCTAAAAATGGTTTCACTGGTCTCTCCCTACAGCAAGATTAAAAAACAGGAGTACGGAGCAATGGACCCTGCTTCTCTTTTCTGGCCATATGTTTCAGTGCTTGAATAGTGCCCCAAATGCTTGAGGTGCCTTCTTCAGGACTATAAGTCGCCGCAGTATCTCCCATAAAGTGCCTTGAAACAGTCCATGGTTCATGCAGAATGTAATGCAAGTGCATTCAATATAGCTCTTGTTTTTTCATAGGATGGGGCAACAGTAGTGGCTCATCCCTTCTTAAACAGGTACACCTTGGCCAGAAACAGTGCAAGCTTCCCTCCCTCAGAGGAGAGGTATGGCTAGGGCAGGCAGCAGCAGCTTCCTCCGTCACCGAACACATACAAATCAAGCAGTAGCAGTGCATGGTTTGCTCACTCACAGAACAGGTACAGCAAGGAAGTAACAAAGCAAGCTTCCCACTCATTTAATGCAGCAATTGAAAACTTTTTTCCCTGACTGGAATTCTCAGCTAGGCAGAGTAGAAAGAGCTTTCACCTCTCACTGAAAATGCACAAATAAGGAATAAGTGACATGTACATAACAGTCAGATCTCAGGAGTGAGTGATTACATGAAAAAAACTATATAGATGCATGTATGATTAAATATGCAGGTTCTGAAGCTATTCTCACTTTCATGCCATTCCAAGTCAGTTTTTTAAAGTCCTCCTGGTGTCACTTGAGAAGTAGTGGTTCCCTAGTAAATCATAGTTATTTAGAGCAGCCATAACCCAAGCAATTATTCTCTAGAAAGACACACAGGTGCCAACCACTTCAAAATGGTTTTGAATGTGAATGCACAATGCGCTGTACAATCTCAGTCTGGTGTTGCACCTGTTCAAACCAGTCATTTGGAGCAGCCAAGCTAGAATGTGAGTAACTATACTCTTGACAGGTGCCATCCTCTTGCAAAAGGTTCTCAAAGTGAATGCTCCAGATGCTGTGCAGTCCCAGCCTTGGTGCTGTACCCGTCCAAAGTGACGCCACTGTGTGACAAATTGTTGCTATTTGAAGAGGTTTGGGGCTCTTTTCTTAAAGATTAAAGAGCTGAACACACCCAAACATTTAAAGTGTATACTATGTACCTCTTCCTGCTTCATGTTCCATGCAGACTCCTGTGTTCTATTCCCAGATGGTTTCCTCCTGAGGTTCCCCCGACTTCAATCCCAATTTTTGTTGACTTTCATTAATGGGGTTTCTTTGTTTCTAATCTGTGAGGATGGGTCTTTGTGACTTGGCTTGGTAGGTCCAGGGGACAGAAGGTCATCTTATTTTATTTCCTCCCTTGTGGGTGTTCTCCTCCCTCATATCCCCCAATTGCAGGAGTGTTTCCTTTTTACTTTCCCCTCTTGATAGTTGTGCTCTTTGTTTTCATCCGTTTAAGTTGTTCAGTAGTATTTGCTGCCGACTTGCTCATTTCTTATGTCTGCTCTTGGAGACATATACTCACCTGTTCTAGGTATTTATCCTCATTTTTTGCAGGTCCTCCATAGAGGCCTGATCTACAGATGGATTTTGGTTGTGCATTCTACCCTGATGGTTTTCTCTAAGCCTGGGCAGTGAACTCTGCTCTATTTGCGGCATTTGGGGAGTTTTTCACACTTCATGCTCCCCAGACCTCACAGAGTTCTGAAAAACTCTGCTCCGCATAGCAGAGTTTTTCCCTCGCTCTTTCTCACCAATGGTATGTTGGCAAGCGTGAGAGAGGAAAATCCAACGCAAGACCACTTCCCAGCAAGATTTCTCAACGCGGGAGGTCGTGGATGCTCGCTACTACTTGCGTTGGAAAACCTTCCATTCATGTTGAGGAAGCTGCCACTCGAGTAGAACTTCTACTCGCGCTGCAGAAAGAAGCAGCACCCTGTGTAAGATCCGTGAACTCGGCCCAGGCTTCGTTTTCTCACCATACGTGGTCATTTGACTGTGCATTTTTTAATGTACCACTCTTGTTACAGTAATGGAAAAACTCAATAAAGAATACAGAGGGTTCACCACTGTAGTGTTATTTGTATGCTTCCCTCTTCTGATGAGATATCCACTTCCTAGTGCTTATTGGAACACTGAAAAACTGTCTACTGATGTTTAGTTACTGTGATGCTATGAGAAACGATACATTGAAAATCAACTCCATTTTGTATAACTGACTCCATTTTCTGTGCTGTCACGCAGTTGCAGGGTCGAGAGGGAATGTTTTCACTCTTTGCCTGTTTTCGCTTTCACCGTGCAGAGTAAGCTAAAACATATTGTGTGGGATGTGCACTTGGTACCGTTCACAGGTTCGAGAATGTTTATGCCAGAGACATCTGTGAAATATTTAGCTCTGCATCGAACCAACACGGGGGCCTCACCAGCTTCTGTGAGTGGCCTCGATGCAGACCGGTACGGCCAGCCTTGTTTTTGCAACAGGAAGGAAGGAAGAGGGAGAGGTTTCTTGAAATCTCTCCTTGGGTTGAGTAAAAGGTATTAAAGACTTCTTGGCTCTCAGACAGGAGTTCACTGTGGAACAGACATGTTGCCACAGGGAACTTTTGAGGTTCCCAATCAAGACTTCTGCCTGACTGTCATGCTGGCCAGAATGTTGAAAGACACTCTTTCGGTGATGTAATTATCTTACCTACTTTGTGTGTATATGCTATAAGTTTTATTGCTCTGCATATATATTTCATAGGTTTTGTATGCTCTGTATGCAAGCTTTTTATATTTGACTCTTCATTTACCCCTGGTAAGAAAGTACCTTGTTGACATATACTTTGTTTTCCTTTTTAAAGTGTGGTACTAATAAATACATGTTTCATTTTAAATGCACCTGCTTCAGTCTATTTACCTCATTTTGAGAGTGCTGAGTTCCTTTTCTACATGTGTCATTTAAAGGTGCAGTAACACATACATCTGCCTCATTCTGGGAGTGCTGAGTTTGAGTGTGCGCTATTGCTTCCATTCTGAAGCAAAAAATGTTGCCGTCTCTTTGCAGGATTCAAAGGGTTAAAAGGGAAAATATTTTCCAAAAAGGCAAAGGTAGATTCCCAGATGCCAAATGAGATACCAGGGTGGGAAGTAGCCCCCTACAATATCCTTGTGCATGAGTGAGCTTGTTGTGCTGCATTAAGTAAAAACTAGAATGCATGGATAGCTGACACCGAGCTAGCACAAGTAGTGGTTGGTTTTCAGAAAGAGCCTATTGAGCTTAGCATGTTATGGCAAAGAGGCTGGCTCCTCTTATGTGCTTATCATAAAATGCATGAAAAATGTGTTCAGTTACAGCAGGAATATGATCAAAAAGAAAAGCAGATGGTGAAAGCCAAGAATACTTAAACAATACTAACTTGTCAAAGTAAACTGTTGCATGATAAGTTGGAAACTTACCAGACTGTGGTAGAGAGAGCCACAGTATGCATGGCACAATATAAATATAAGAAAAGGAGGGGGAAGGTTAATAAGAGAAAAGTTCACTTCGCCATTGCGAAGGCTGGAATTGACTGGGACCCAGAGAAATGGGAAAGTAACACTTGGGATTCTTCAGAATTTCCAGACTCTAGGGGAGAGTGTGGCCAAACTAGTAGCCAGGGTGAGTCGGAAGAGCAGAAGGTTGTCCATGCACAGCCCATATATTGACAGAAGATACTGGGTGGTCCAAATTATCCATGGGATGTTGGATGGACTCCATTGAGGATTTTACTCAGCAAGAGATTAATGGCATGCTAGATAGATTCAGACAGAGGCCCTGGGAGGCTTTGCTTACGTGGATGGTGCGACTGTTTGATGTGGGACTCCGGGGTGATGTTAGATCAAGGGGATGCAGTAAAGTTTTGTAAGCTTAGCACTGACCCTACTGTACAGGAACAGTTTAGGAATTACAGAGAAGACAATCAAATTAGCCTGTTACAATTAGCAGTTGCTGGGTGCAATCACAAGTATCCTACAGAGTCATATTGGCTAGTGAATGATACACCTTAGTTTACATTGAGAGATGCTATGCAGAGACTTAAGGAAGAAGTAATGAAAACTGCTATTTTCCTCAGTAATGCACATGAGCTAATGGATGGATTGTTGACAGTGTGAGTGCAAAATAAAATAATTTGTTCAGTTGCCCTAGATTACAAACAGGTAATGATCACCCTGCTAATCAACCAGACCGGTAATAATTTGGCACAGATGTTTGAGGCAGTCGGTGAGATGGAAGAGTTAGGGGACTGGATAAAGACTGAAAGAAACTTCCTATCTGAGACCCGTACAGACAACAATAGGGTGTCCTGGAGAGATATGCTTATGGCTTTGTTGATGGATGGAGTTAAAAAAGAAGATAGATGGAATAGCAGGAGAAGGAAGCAGGAAGGTGAATAAACAGGACAAGAAGCAAGTGAGTTAAAGAAAGCCCGAGGTGGAGGAAGAGGAAAATGAGAGAGAGAGAGAGAACTACCAATTTGAAGGTGAAGGAGGAGAAAGACTTGGACAGTGAGTGGCTTAGTGAGAGTAGGAGGAAAGAGAGGTTCCTGCAAGAGTATGACTGCTTTTACACAGATTTGACTTGGGCAAAGGTTGACAGATTAGGGAGTAGGCCAAGCTCCAGTACAGGGATGGGTTTGTAAGGATATTAGACCCTATGTTGACATAGAAATGTATTGGAAACATCGTAATGCTCAGACGGCCTGAGCCCTAGTAGACACCGGAGCGGTGGCCACTTTGATGTATGGAAACCCAAAATAGTTTAAAGGACAGTACTTTACCATCACAGGTTTGGGCGCAAAAGAAACACCAGCTGTGCAAACAAAGGTTCAAATGAAGATTAGGAAAATGCCAAAAAGAGAGTACACTGTATTGATAGTGCCCCTCTACGAATATATTATTGGAATCAATATTTTGAAGGGAATTACTCTGTATTTGGGGGACAGGTGTTATCAATTTGGGTCAAAAAGGTACATCCCAATTGCCGCCGCAAGAGTGGGTCATTTAAAGATTCCGCCAGTGAAGGTGCCCCAAGCTACTAAGGAATCACATATGAAACAGTACAGAATTCCAGGAGGGCGTGAGGAGATCGGTGAAACCATATGAGACTTGATAGAGGCGTGGTGGTGATTCCAATCACTACCACCTGGAATAACCCTACGTTGCCCGTGCGCGAAAGTGATGTTGATTATCGCGAATTGAACAAGCATACTCCTCCTTTGACTACCGCTGTCCCAGATATTATTACTTTAATTGAGAAAATACCGAAACACTCCGGGACCTGGTATGCGACTATTGATATTGCTTTTGCTTTCTTCTCTATACTAATAGCCCCGAGAACCAAGAGCAATTTGCTTTCTCCTGGGCCAGTAGGCAGTTTAGATTTCAAATACTCCCTGTGGGGTATTTGCATAGTCCTACCAACTGTCACCGGCTGGTGGCTGAGTACTTGGATGAGGCATCAGTTATTCCTTGAGTGCATCTTTGTCATTGCATTGATGATGTGATGATACAGGGAGAGACACAAGAACAGGTGCAGATTCAACTGGAACAGGATTGTGGAACACTTGCAGAGTAAAGCGTGGGAGATAAATCCAGCAAAGGAACAGGGACCAACTCAAAATGTGAAATATTTGAGTATCCAGTGGCATCAGGAACACAAAAAGGTGGTGACAAAAGTGAGACAAAAGATTAAAGAATTTGCTGTACCATGAAACAGGAAGGAAGCTCAGAGGTTCAATGGATAGTTTGGTTTTTGGAGACAGCATATTCCTCACTAAAGTCAGATTTTGGCACTCTTTATACAAAGTAGCACAAAAGAAAAAGTAATACGTTTGAATAGGGTGAACAGCAACAGAATGCATTTGAAATAGGCAAAGGAGGCTATACAACATGCTTTGGACTGGTGGCCAGTATGAGAGGGGGATGTTGAACTAAATGTGACAGCCCAGGGGTAGTATGCCAATTGGAGTTTGTGGCAGAAACAAGGAAAGAAAGGGGTGTGTTTAGGATTTTGGGAAAAGAAGTTACCAGATGCTGGAAAGCAGTACGCTCCTTTTGAAAAGCAGTTGCTTGCATGTTATTGGGCCCTGGTGGACACCAAGCAATTTACCCTGGGGCACAATGTGATTTTGAGACCTGAGATTCCTATAATGCAATGGGTGATAAGTTCCCCCAAGACATACTGAATAGGAAATGCACAAGAGGCCAGCATAATAAAGTGGAAATGGTACATATAGGACAGGGCCCCAACATGTCCCAAAGGCACTACAGTATTGCATGAGCAGGTGGCACAGGTCTAATTGGAAGATACATAGGTGTTACAGGATGTGCCTGAGATACACGAGTCCCCTGTGAAGTGGGGTGAGCCATTTGCAGTATTATCTTCAGAAGACAAGAAATGTGTGGTTTACTGATGGCTCAGCCAGGTATGTGGTGGCTAAGAGTCATTGGTAAGCAGTGTCATACAAATCTGTGACGAAGAAATTGCTGACTACTACCAGAGAGGGAAAAAGTAGCCAATTTGTAGAACTATAGGCTGTGTATAAAGCTTTGAAACAAGAATTGCCAGGCAAGTGCCACATCTACACTGACTAGTGGTCTACTGCCAATGGGTTAGCCACCTGGCTTCCCACGTGGTATGCCCATAACTAGATGATACACTCAAAAGAGGTGTGCAGTAAAAAGTTATTGCAAGAAACTTGGTAAATATTACTGCAAAGCACAGTTACTGTGTGTCATGTAGATGCCCACTGTCCTACTGACTCACTGAACCGCTGGTTTAATTACCTTACAGATGAAAAAGCTAAAATCTCAGAGGCCGAAGTGGGGACACGGGATTCTGATTTGGTGGGAATGGGTAGGTGGGCACACCAAAAATGTGGACACCTAGGAGAGAAAGCCAGTAACGTGGCAGAGAATAGAGGGATGCATATTCCCTTAGATTTGATTAAAACTGTGATCATATAATGCCCTATTTGTTAACACAGGCCAGTACCACAGATAGTGAGAGGTCAGTTAGGTAGAGGAACATTGCCAACACACATATGGAAGATTAATTACATTGGGCCCATGCCAAATAGTCGAGGATGACTATATGTGTGGACAGCGGTGGATACCTACTCTGGCTATTTGATAGCATTTCCATGTCAGTGTGCTACTCAGTTGAATACACTTAAAACGTTAGACATGTTGATTCTGTTCTATGGAATTCCACTGCAGATCCAAAGTGATAACGGATCTCATTTTAAAGCCATATTGGTGCAGAATTACTGTGCACAACACAATTTACAGTGGATCTCTCTCATTCCTTACTACCGGCAGGCTATGGGTCTTATAGAATGGATAAATGGATTGCTGAAAGACCAACTGAGAAAGTTGTCAGATGGGTCATTGAAAAATTGGAGGGATCATTTGAATGAAGCTTTACAAATATTGAACAATAGACCCTTAGCGAATGCAGAGACCCCTTTTATATGGATGTTAACTCTAGCTTTGCAGATGCAGCTTCACTTGGCCATGAACACTATTCTGTACTGGGAGACGAGTCCTGGAGCCTTGGCTCCATACCGGGTGACACCAGAGACTGCAGGTCTTGATTTTCATGCTTTAAACATGTTTCAGAATCAAACCAAGAAATGTGGTAATTATTGAAACAGAGGTGGGAATACAGATTCCCCCAGAGCACTTTGGATTGATCGCTCCTCGATCTGGAGATCTGGGTTGGCTCTCAAAGGCATTGGGAGAAGTGATTCATGTAGACTATCAAGGCAAAATCAAGGTAATATTGCTGAACAGTGGAGACACTGATTTAGTAATACAGACCGGAGACAGAATTGCTCAAATAGTGATTATTCCAGTGTATGTAGGGATAGTCAAGAAGGGGACTGCCCCAGCCCTTCTTACCATGTGAGGAGAAAGAGGGTTTGGCTTCACCAACAAGAACCCGGGAAACTAGGTGTCGGTTGAATCTCTGAATAGTCCCTCCGAACACGCAGAAATCGTTGCAACAAGGAAAAACAATATTCTGTTAATCATGAAACCATGGCAAGAGAGATGGGCACACATGCCTGCTGACAAATCTTACTTGTGAGAATGAATAATACTTGTTTGTTCTCTGTCCTTTTAGATCATATTGCGGAGTGTCGGTGTATTCAGTGTAGCACTTGTGGTGTGTTTGGTCGTGTTCAACTGGGGCCGGGAGGGATCCCGAGCCTCTAATTCTGAAGTGACCAGCCGACAGCTCAGTCTGACTTGACCTGATAAATTGCTGAATTGACCTGATAATGTGTGGACCTATCTAGCCCAGAGTGTTCTCAACGGGTTGTACTTTTGTATGACAAACAGGAAGAGCACCATTGATATTATTTCCACTTGCTTGGTAGCTATACCTACCCCGGTTAATGTATTACTGCAGGCATTTAATACCACAAGTGCAGACAGGAGCAGTGGAAGAAAGTGATGTGAGAACTAATGTCACCGTATGAATTTTGCCAATTGTGTCCAGAAGCTACTGACGATACTTGGGATAATTTATCTCAAGTGATAACGTACAATGTCACTATAGGTGTCGTCTGCTACAACTTAACCTGTAATCCAGCTAACATTGGTAAATGTGATCAAATGCGACTTCAAGAAACCAATTCAAAGATGGCTTATGAACAGCAAACTCTATGCAAGAGTAGACATGGGAGTATGTGTGAAAATGTACATAACAGTATTCCATGTAAGGATATAGTATCTGCTGCCAGTCATATCAAGCATGTTAAATTGCCTATGGGGTGTTTATTTTCTTTTGGTAATGTTACATGTACATATATTCCATCAAATTTAACAGGGGGACCATGTGCTTTCATGCGATTAGGATTTATAATGCATCCATTTAATCCAGCAATGCATATCTGGAATATGAGGGAAATTGTCCAGCTTAATGCAGATTGTGACTCTGAAGTTCATTTATTATCTAAGTCAGAATATATAAGTTTAGTTGCTTCAATAGTAGGAATTCCAGGTGTAACCATTTATAATTCTAAGACTATTAATGAATTAGCATGTTTGATGGTTAAAAATATAAATTTCACATCTCTTGGTTTGACATAATTATTATTAGGCATGCAGGGGGCAAGAAAGGCTATCTTACAAAATAGTACAAAAGGGGGTGACAGAGTGGGCTAAAGAACGGTGATGGATCAAACCCAGATCTGTTGACTGGGTGTGAGTGTTTGATTGGTTCTGATGCTCCGTCCATCACCACCCCCTTTTGTACCGCTTTGTTCGCCATAAGTTGGCAGGGTATGTTCAGACGTGAGTCCCTTGCTCACTTTGCCACTGGATTCAAGCAAGCCTGGCTGAAGACGGCTGAAATGCCAGAAACCGGTCCTAGGATGCTTGTTTCCGGTCCAGGGAAGGCATGGCTTGGCAGTTCGGGCTGGACTGTTCCCATGAGGCACAGGGTCAGACTGATTTGCATATGGCCATGTCTGAACTGGGGTGGCAGAGTGGGCTAAAGAACGGTGATGGATCAAACCCAGACCTGTTGAATGGGTGTGAGTGTTTGGGGGAACAACCTTTACAACGCAACTTTCACAACGCACTACACTTACAATGCATTTTTTACAACGCACAATCCATTACAACGCATGACATTACAACGCATGACACTACAATGCATTTTTAAAAACTACCTTTACAACGCATTCCATTACAACGCATACTACCATTACAACGCATACCATTACAACGCATAATATTACACTACACTATCCAACACTTACCCTACTGTTGCACCCCCTGGAGTTAGAATAGTAATTTTTACCCCTATACTATCCAACACTTACCCTACTGTTGCACCCCCTGGAGTTAGAATAGTAATTTTTACCCCTATACTATCCAACACTTTCCCTACTGTTGCACCCCCTGGAGTTAGAATAGTAATTTTTACCCCTATACTATCCAACACTTACCCTACTGTTGCACCCCCTGGAGTTAGAATAGTAATTTTTACCCCTATACTATCCAACACTTACCCTACTGTTGCACCCCCTGGAGTTAGAATAGTAATTTTTACCCTTATACTATCCAACACTTACCCTACTGTTGCACCCCCTGGAGTTAGAATAGTAATTTTAACCCCTATACTATCCAACACTTACCCTACTGTTGCACCCCCTGGAGTTAGAATAGTAATTTTTACCCCTATACTATCCAACACTTACCCTACTGTTGCACCCCCTGGAGTTAGAATAGTAATTGTTACCCCTATACTATCCAACACTTACCCTACTGTTGCACCCCCTGGAGTTAGAATAGTAATTTTTACCCCTATACTATCCAACACTTACCCTACTGTTGCACCCCCTGGAGTTAGAATAGTAATTTTTACCCCTATACTATCCAACACTTACCCTACTGTTGCACCCCCTGGAGTTAGAATAGTAATTTTAACACCTATACTATCCAACACTTACCCTACTGTTGCACCCCCTGGAGTTAGAATAGTAATTTTAACCCCTATACTATCCAACACTTTCCCTACTGTTGCACCCCCTGGAGTTAGAAAAGTAATTTTTACCCCTATACTATCTAATACTTACCTTAAATGCAATTTAATATTATGCGTTGTAATGGTATGCGTTGTAATGGTAGTATGCGTTGTAATGGAATGCGTTGTAAAGGTAGTTTTTAAAAATGCGTTGTAGTGTCATGCGTTGTAATGTCATGCGTTGTAATGGATTGTGCGTTGTAAAAAATGCGTTGTAAGTGCATGCGTTGTAAAAGTGTGCGTTGTAATGACATACATCCGAGTGTTTGATTGGTTCTGATGCTCCGTCCATCACCACCCCCTTTTGTACCGCTTTGTTCGCCATAAGTTGGCAGGGTATGCTCAGACGTGAATCCCTTCCTCACTTTGCCACTGGATTCAAGCAAGCCTGGCTGAAGACGGCTGAAATGCCAGAAACCGGTCCTAGGAAGCTTGTTTCCGGTCCAGGGAAGGCATGGCTTGGCAGTTCGGGCTGGACTGTTCCCATGAGGCACAGGGTCAGACTGATTTGCATATGGCCATGTCTGAACTGGGGTGGCAGAGTGGGCTAAAGAACAGTGATGGATCAAACCCAGATCTGTTGACTGGGTGTGAGTGTTTGATTGTTTCTGATGCTCCGTCCATCACCACCCCCTTTTGTACATCTTACAAAATAGGGCAGCAATAGATTATCTACTTTTAAAACATGATTGTGGGTGTGCAGACTTTGACGGTATGTATTGCATTAACCTTTTAGATCATTCTAAATCAACACATTCTCACATTGAAGCTTTAAACAAATTGGTTAAGGGAGTAAGACAAGCTGTTAATAAGAGGTGGTGGTATTGGTTATTTGGGTGGCTACCTAATTTTGGTAAACTTTGTTCTATCTTAGGTGAAATAATAATGGCAACACGATTCACAATTTCCATGCCTCTATGGGACAGATGGATGTCGGAGAATTGCCTCAAACTAAACTCCAATAAGAGGGAGGTCCTTCTTTTTGGCAGAGATGTTTCTAGTTGGTCCTCGGACTGTTGGCCTACGGAACTTGGTCTCCTTCCCACTCCAGTCCCTAAGGCAAGGAACTTGGGGGTCATCTTTGACACCACCCTTTCCTTTTCTCACCATGTGAATGCTATGAATTCAGCCATCCGCTACACCTTAAAGATCCTGAGGAAAATGTTCCCCTACATACCATCTGACCTGCAGAAAATAGTGGTTTCGGCATTAGTTCTGTTAAGGCTGGACTACTGTAATGGTCTTTTGGTCGAAATGAATAAAGCCCTCTTGGCAAACTGCAGGTCTTAAAGAATTCAGCCGCCCGCCTGCTTTTGAGACTACCCAAATATGCCTCTGCAAAGGCGGTTCTTAATACTCTTTATTAGCTTCCGGTGGACAAAAGGATCATCTTTAAGGCACTGTGCCTTGCCTTTAGGGCTCTGCACAACCAGGGCCCTGCATGTCTGATTGACCACTTCCCTGGTATACACCTACCCGAATGCTGCGGTCCGCTTCACAGCGGCTGTGGAAGTTCCCAAACTACGACTCTCTAAATGGGGTGGCAAAAGCTTTGTTTACATTACTACCAGACTGTGGAATCAATTACCACTCTCATTGAAAAACTTACCAGACCTGTTATCTTTTAGGAAGGGTCTGAAGACTTGGCTGTTTAAGGCCTAGTCTTGGCGACATTTCCCTTCCTATTTTTTTCTGTCTCTGTTCCTCACGTCTGGCAGGAGATTGGACTATATAAATAAATAAATAAATAAAATAAACAATAGGTATTCTGATGTCATTATGTTGCTGTATCCAGTGTGTGCCTAATCTTCTACCCATGTTTTGACCTAAAACAGTTGATTTCAGACCAATATGTTATAAGAGTCAATGGTCAAAAGGTGGAGTGTGATTCTATGAGGAACGATAAATTGACCATCGACTCCATTTTGTATAACTGACTCCATTTTCTGTGCTCTCATGCAGTTGCGGGGTGGGGAGGGGATGTTTTCACTCTTTACCTGTTTCCGCTCTTCACCATGCAGAGTAAACAAGAACATATGATGTGGGATGCGCACTTGGTACCGAGATTGTTTTTGCCAAAGAAATGTGCGGAATGTACAGCTCTGCCTCAAAGCAAACAAGGGGGCCTGGCCAGCTTCTGTGAGTGACTTCGACACAGACAGGTAGGCCAGCCTTGTTTTTGCAACAGAAGGAAGGGAGAGAGGTTACTAAAAATCTCTCCTTGAGTTGATTAAAAGGTACTAAAGACAGGGACTCTTGGCTCTCAGGCAGGAGCTCACTGTGGAACAAAAGTGTTGCCGCAGGGAAATTTTGAAGATCCTGACTGAGACTTATGCCTGACTGTAAGATCTCCTCAGTTGTGCTGGCCAGAAAGTTGAAAGACACACTTTCGGTGATGTATTTCTCTTACCTACTTTGTGTATATATGCTATAAGTTACATTGCTCTGCATATATATTTCATATGTTTTAATGCTGTGTATACAGGCTTTTTATACTTGACTCTTTTATTTGCCATCTCGGAAGAGGGTACCTTGTTGACATATACTTTATCTTCCTTTTAAAAGTGTGGTACTAATAAATACATGTTTCATTTAAATGCACTTGATACAGTCTATTTTCTCCATTTCAAGAGTGCTGAGTTCCTTTTGTATGTGTCATTTAAAGGTGCAGTAACACATACATCTGTCTCATTTGGGGGGTGCTGAGTTTAAGCGTGTCCTATTGTTTCCAGTCAGAAGCAATACAGTTACCTCTTTCTTATGATCAATAATCCTGGTTATGAGGGGAGAGCCAAGAAGTGATAAGTAACAGACATGTAGTATGTTGCCTGTGGAAAGTATGAACTCCAAATAATATTTCATGCATCCAGCATCCTGGGCACTGTCCCCTCTGTCACTGGCAGTATCAGAAAAAAATAACGAGCATGGGAAGCTGCATCTGCATTATATTGACAAGTCCCCAAATTTAAGGGGCCATATCATGATGTGTTTTTGTCGTGCAGGTCAGAGCTATGGCTCTGTTTTCTACACCTGAAGTCCTTTAACCCAATACTTCTCTTGAGTTGGTGCTTTATTTTAACCCGGCACAGCTCAAAGACAGAGACAACCCCTGTCCTCTGTTTCCAAGCTGTACTACCTGAAAATAAAGCACTAATTTAAGAAATGTTAAACATAGACAAACTTCTGAAGTTTGCATTTACGAGACCTGATGTTTACAGTTCAAATATTTTATTGAAAAATTTAATATATACTAAAGCCAAGCCAATATGTGTTTGGTGACCTCTAAAATTGACTGCTGGTTCTTCAGGGCAAACACTGGAGTTTACAAAGTGTCATACGATTTTTAAGTTCCATTCAGCTTATTAAAGAGAACCAGTCTCCCAGTTCGGGGAAAGATGACTATCTTCAATGGTGAAAAAAGGGAATATTTTACTTAATTTTTCCCCAATTTGAACAACGGCATGATAACCGCACTGTTAAAATCCTACTGCTCCTGGTGACAAAAACCAAACTTAGAGACTGCATCTATTTAACATGGGCTTGGCTTTAATATTAATTAACATTTTCAATGAAATATCTGAATTGTAAACATCACACCTTTTCAATACAAAACTCTGATGTTTGTCTATGTTCATAAATTACACAGGACCTGGAAGGGTACTTGCATATTATCCGAAGAATTGCTGGAGGTCCACTAAGGGCAGAGCCACTGGAATTATGCGCCAAATTTATGCGGCACGGTTGAGTAAATTATGCAGCAAGAAAAGGCAAATTATGCAGCATGATGTGGCAGATTTTATAATAGTACAACTTCATGATGTCATCATTTTTACCTTGGTAACACTGTCTGGGCATTGGTTGCACCTCATCAGTACCAGTTTAACAACCACATTTAGCAATAAGCAACAGAAAGGTGACCAGTCAACCTTTATAGAGAGCCTTCCACTTTGCTCCAACATGTCACTGCATTTTTGTAACTTTTGAACCGTTTGAGCTAGATTTTTTGTGGTTGATATCTGTAGATAATGCAGCAGATAATGGATCATGTGGCAAATGCGGCAAATCTTTAATTGTGCGGAAATCGCTGCACAATCACATAATTCCAGTGGCCCTGAAGGGTTCCCTTCTGAATATTTGGATTCAAGAAATAATGGATTAAATGAATTCACTTCCTAAAACATAAAACAGGCGTAGTGCTCTGCGCCACAAAAGTGCATTGTGCCATGATCCTGGTGTGTTCTTATTTAATCACATCGTGTACAATCAGTCTAGTATCATGGTGCAAACAAATGAAGAAGGAACCGACTGTGCATGGTGGAGGGCAGCCCCTAGGATACCACACCTGCGACCGCCGGACACATTCGTCTGTGTAGCACGGAGCATGTTTTACAGGATCAAGGCGGGGAAAGGCGCGCCAGTTTCTGACCCTCATCTTAGTCAGGGGTATATTCACAAGAACGTGTGATAAATACCGCAAGAGTAGCTTAACGCAACTCTAAAGCTCGCAGCCCATCGCAGGAAAATAACCCAGTGACAACGTGGAATTCACAACAAGGCGGTACCATGCGACAATGTCCGCGATACAACCACCTTGATGGAGATATAAACACAAACCACAATACAAAAGAACCTGCGATGGGCCAAAGCGGGATGAGGAAATCAGCGATAAGCAGCCCCAGGCCTGAAACCCACACCTGGCAGGCGGGAAAAATCACCATAAAAGTAGAAAAAACACCCAAACATAAACTGACCAAGACCCAAGCACCATGGAGGCAGCCGGAGCAGGCGCAGAGGACGAGTGCAACACCACAAGCACCCCGGACGACCAGCTCGGGCCCTCGGGGACAGGGAAGGGCAAGGACATGAAAAAGAGGAAGACGAAGTTCAGTCCGCAGGCGAACAGCATCAGAGTCACGGAGGTGATGGAACACCATCAACAACTGTTCGTCACCTCCAACGTATCATTGGGCACAAAAACTGGAATATGTCGGGACATCGTGGACAAGGTGAATGCCGTTGGAGAGCACAAGAGGACAATGGACGAGGTCTTGAGGCTATGGAATGGCATCAAGCGAAAGACCAAGGAGAAACTCACAGCCGGCCAGAAGGCAGCAATGCAGACTGGAGGTGGGGGCCCAGCGCCACAGCTCATGCTGGATGACATGGAGGAGCTGGTGTCGACAGTCATCAGTGTGGATACTGTGGTAAATATTTAATTACCGGTACTATTTTTTTATGTGGTAAAGTCTAGTAAGAATAACTCAGTAAAAATAAGAGGCAGAATCCGTGGTATTAGAGGTTCTGAAAGGCTTTATTCCTTACAAGGAATTATGGTTCGAACCATAGGCATCAAATTCCATCACCACGAGGGTTCAGGAAGGGAAGGGCATACATTATTGACAAGTAAAGATATTTATATGAAAAGCATTACATTAAGACAGATGCAGGAGGCGTAACAGCTGATAATACAGATAATAATACACATACGTAATGAAAAAGGCGTAAACATAGGCGTAGACTAGAAACGTCATTAAACATGATGTCACAAGTGGGTAGATCCATAAGAGAATCCTGCAGTGTCAGCAGAAATACTTGGCAGAGATGCGTGCGCAGCCGCATGACGTGTGATTGACGTGCAACTAGAGGGTGAAGGGGACTTGACATTTAGCTCTACATGTGGAGACAGAAGTCTGGGGGGTCATGTCAACCTAATCCCAAATCATATCTAATATCTTATGTTTAAAGAACGGTATTATCCAAAAGGAAAGGTCTCTCGGACGGAATCTATTCTACCCTGACTGTTAGTGCGTGTACAAGCGTCTAAGTGTCTACATGAGATGCGAGGGGGCAGGAATCTTCCATGGTAACAGGGGCTATGAATTACTTGCATGAGGACAGTGAGGCCTGGCCCTTTGCTCGGTAGCTGGAAGAATGTTTACCTAAACTACTAGACAGGAATGCATTGGATGAGGAGCGGAGCAGATAATCTTGAAGGTGAAATACAGTTTTTGGCAGGCAACAGGCCGGATTAGGCACCGTTAGCCGCGCAGGGAGTAGGACAAAGTTCATGGATACAGATGCGGGCTCAGACTGGAGCTTTCAGAGGCAGAAGGCAGGAAAAGGCTTGATGGCAGAATTCAGGGCCTACTCGCCTGAACTGTAAAACGTGGAAAGTGAACCACATAAAGTCGGTGGCCTTTCATACTTAGGAATGGAATATCCGACCCATTCATGGCGGATCTGAAAGAGGACATGTTGACGATGGACGCACATGTATTTGCGTCTTCATAACTGGAACTGGAGGGAACGTACATGTACTTGTAGCATGCACATGGAGCCGTTGGGGTCTAAGATAGGGGACATAACTGATCATAAAATTCATATTTCCTCATTCCCTCCTTGTCCCCTACGGACCCTTAGGAGATATCGATCTTCATCAATCCATCAATCTGTTCATATAGCATCATTTGTTCTTCTTTCTTCTTCCGGGATCTTGAACGAAAACTTGGATGCGGAATACACGATGTGGCACACAAACCACAAATCGCTGGCCCACATTGTAGACATAAGCAGCAACTGAATAGTATGAGAAAGCCAATACCTAGGAAGGATAGAATCCTCCATCCCCAGGCTGACAACACGCTCCAGAACCAACCGGACCAAGTCCAGGTGCCTGGACTCTGGTGTATCTGGCTTATAATCTTATGAAGGCGAGTTATGGCTTTATATACTGGCGGCGAGTTTTCTGGTATGAAAACACAGCAACTTGATCCGATGACCCTACAAGCTCCGCCCCTATCGGCCAGGATGACGTCAAGGACAAGACGATTTTGAAGAACAACAATCCGCATCGCGGACTGCTCCTCTGTTAAATTGCCTAAGGCGGAAGTAGTCTCATTCACAACTGCTTCAAGGGTTCTAGTTAATCTACGTATCAGCTTACTATTAGTGACTGTACCTATATAGGGAAAGAAACCTTTATTGAAATCTGTGTATTGCTCCCATGCCGTTTCAGTGTAATCGACAATCGGGAGATCTCTCTGCTGTCTATTGTGTACTAAATGGGTATTTCTGTGATAATCAGGAGGGGCTAGGAAAACAGGTGGCAGAAGGAATGCTATGTAACAGGTACCATCCCAATCTAGAGGTAAACGTATATATGCAGTCTGGCCACATATGAAGTAGGAATGACGAGAAGCTCTAAATGTAGACTTGCCTTGATCACTGAATTCTATTACAGTGGTACATTTACTATGGCCCATGTGTATTGAACCATTCTTACTTACACATAATTCACCTTTAACTGGAAATACTGACATAGCGGGCAAGATTGGTGTAGCTTCGGATTCAACATTCAGAATCATGAGGTTAAGTGTAAAATTACCTAATCCATATACTTCATTTTCTAGATCAGTTCCTGTTCTTCTGGGAAGTCCCTCCTTGTTAGGGTAGCAGACTTTGAGTAAAACTAGGTTCAGGTTTCCCCAAACCCAGTTGTCTTGATAAACTACTGAATTTGAATCTAGGGAATTAATCAAACTAAACCATGCTCCACAGGAGCCATTGTGTGTGAACGGATACGGAAAGAGAGGCAAAACTCCCTTATAGTTCTGATAGGGAGGGAGTCGGCCACATATCCAACAATTGGTAGCATTGCTGGTCTGATGGGAATGATGTAGCATACTAATGAATGTGTTGTTGCGCAGCGCAAATCTATAAGACAACTCATGCGGAGGTAGTTCGCTAAAAGAATGTTCAGCAGTAGCATTGTAAGCACGCTTAGAAATAGGGTAATACATGTGTAGCAATATACTAGCAGCAATTATCAGAAGGCTTAGGAAAAACATAATTAATAATGTCACTATGCAGTGACTACAAAGCGATTTACAGTACGCATGTTTTTTAAGCTGTATCTGTCTATTTCTCTCTCTATTTCGGTCTAGAGGATACATGTCAGAGACAAATTCAACCGATTCACCTTGGAGAGGACTTAAACAATCAAATTGTCTGACTTGCTAGACCTTAGTTTCAGTTTATAGAGTTCATTCTCCGTCTTTTCAACCAAGGGGAGCTTTGAGTCTGTCTGTGAGGGAATGCAGGGCTGAGTGTTCACATCGGACGGTAGTCCATAAAATTTCTTTATATGGCTCGAGTGCAACCACCCTTTACGTCCCTCAATCTTCACGGCTGTCCTTGTGGTCAGCAAGACGAGCTTGGGCGACTGCCACCTGGGCTCCAGCTGGGTCTTCCGGTCGAAATTCCTCACAAGAACCAGGTCACCTGGAACCACGTCATGGGGCTTCACCTCAGTGTTATCGGGAAAAGCTGCAGCTACCTGTGAACGACAAGATTGTAGTGCAGACATCAAGGAAGCCAGGTAATCTGTCAGCATATTACAGTCAACATCAGTGATTTTACGAGGTATAGGCGTCCCCCGCATATTTGGTGGTCTACCGAAGATCACCTCATACGGGGATAGCCCTGTTTGAGAATGTGCTACCATTCTCATGTAAAAGAGCGCCACTGGTAAGGCTACTATCCAATCGACACCTTTTTCTCTACATACTTTGGACAATCTAATTTTCAGAGTTTGATTATGGCGTTCCACGAGACCTGCTGCCTCGGGATGTCGGACACAGTGGAATTTCCATTGGTAACCTAACAGAAGTGAAACGTGTTTCATTAGTTCGGATGAGAATGGCTGGCCGTTATCTGAGTACACGACACGGGGCAAACCGTACCGTGGGAAGAATTCTCGAACTAGCTGTTTGGCAGTAGTCGGGGCAGTGTAATCTGAAACCGGGTAGGCTTCTGTCCAACGGGAAAGAGCACAGACAACTACGAGAACATATTTGAATCCTCGACATCGTTCCATCTGGATATAATCCATCTGGAGGACTTCAAAAGGGTGATCGGGAGGTTGAAATCCACCTTGCTCTACGGGAATGCTTTTACCGGGATTGAACTGACAACATATCATACAGGTACGTACTTTTTGTTTAGCTGCTGCTCGTAAGTGTTTGTTGAACCAAATGTGTTGAATGCTGTCTAGCATAGCTTTTTCTCCTAGGTGCGCTGGACTATGTATTGTGTTAATGATGACTTGAACCATGGAGTCGGGAAGAAACCATATAGATTTTCCCTTCGTCATCCATCCTTGATCCGTTTGGATCCCTCCTAATTCAGTCCATTTCTTTATTTCTTCTGGTGTAGCATGTGTCTGTATGTCAATTACATCAAGGGCGGGATCCTTAACTGTCATGCAATGTGTTGGTGTCGGAACTATTGTCTTTGTCGTGTCAGTTGTATGAGTCTGGTTCTGAGCAGTCTGTTTAGCTGTTCTGTCAGCTAGGTCGTTACCCTGGGAAATGATATCGGTAACTTTCGTATGGGCCTTGCATTTCATAATCGATATTGCAGTAGGTAGATGAATTGCGTCTAATAAAGCTTGAATGAGGGGTCCGTGTTGGATGTGGGCACCGTGAGAAGTTAAATAACCTCTCTCTCGCCACAGTACGCCGAAGTCATGGACGACTCCGAATGCATAACGTGAATCTGTGTATATGTTGACTTTCTTACTTGTGGCTTGAATACAGGCTTGTGTCAGAGCGATGAGCTCTGCTGCTTGAGCTGACAAAGTGTTGATACAATTTGTTTCGATCACTTCAGTTTCTGTTGTGACTGCGTAAGCGGCCACTAACTCTCCTGTACTTGTTCTCATACATGAACCATCTACATACAATGTCAGGTCTGGATCTGATAATGGAATATCGGTCAAGTCTTGTCTGGGTTTGGTCGTGATAGTAATGACTTCAATACAATCATGTGCTAATGGATCTGTTTCGTTTACTGGCAAAAGTGTGGCAGGATTTAATGTATTACAACGTCTGATTTCTATGTGTGGCTGAAACAATGTTAATTCATAACCGGTGAGTCTTGCTATAGTCAAGTGTTGTGTTTGCGTTCGGTTCAAGAGAACCTCTACTGCGTGTGGTACTTGTACTGTCAATTGATGTCCTAATACTATGGCATCGCTTTGTCTGATTGCTAAAGCTGTTGCTGCCACTGATTTCAGGCACGCAGGGAGAGCCTGAGCTACGGGATCTAATGTACTAGAAAAATAAGCACATGGTTTGTGTGATCCTGCTTGTTCCTGAGTGAGTACTGACAAGGCAGTACCTTCGCGTTCTGTAACAAAGAGTGTAAAATGTTTACTGTAACATGGTGTTGCTAAAACAGGTGCTTGACATAAAGCTTTCTTTAAGCTTTCAAAAGTTTGCGTATGTTCTTGAGTCCAAGGGAGGACAGTCGATATGGCTGCCTCCTGTGTTGTCAACTGAATGAGTGGTTTTGCTAGAAATGCATATTGAGGGATCCACTGCCTACAGTATGAAGTGAGGCCTATAAAAGCCCGCACCTCCTTTTGTGTCTTAGGTGGTGGCATGTTAGCAATTAACTGGATGCGGTCAGGTGTAAGCTGTCTTCCCTCCTTGGACAGCAAGTGCCCAAGGTAAACAACTTGCTGGACACAGAATTGCAGCTTAGAAGGGGACACCTTGTGCCCCTTGTCGGCCAGAAATTGTAAAACCGTCAGTGACGCTTCTTCACATTCACGTTCGCTTCGGGCGGTGATCAATAGATCATCGACATATTGAAGCAGGGCAGTGTTAACTGGCATGTGGATACTGTCAAGATCTCGTTTCAGTGCTTGGCTATAGATGCTGGGGCTTTCTGTAAATCCTTGAGGTGCGCGTGTGAATTTAAAACTTCGTCCATTTAAACTGAATCCGAACAAATATTGACTTTCCGGATCTATTGGGACGCTAAAGAAGGCATTCTTGAGATCGATTACAGTAAAGAACGTTGCTTCTGAATCAATAGCTGTTAATAATGAAGAGATATCTGGGACCACAGGGTATTGTGGTACAATACATTTATTTAATTCGCGCAGATCAATAACTAATCGATATACTGGTGGTGCTTTTGGATCCGTTCTTTTAAGAATCGGAATTATCGGGGAATTACATACATTGGAGTCGGTTTCCACAACCACTCCTTGTGCAATGAGCTCGTCAATGATTTGCAGCAAAGCCACAACAGCATCTGGTGGTAACTTGTATTGTCGTATTCGTGGTAGCACCACTCCTGTTTTTAGTGTGACTCGATATGGTGTAATGTTCATGCAACCAACATCAGTAGGGCCTTGTGCCCATAAATGTGTAGGTAAATTCTGCAGCCGGTGATCCATGTCTCTGGACACGTAGTGACCTTTGAAGTCACGTAAAAATAATCGTACTCCTTCCGGAGAACAACATATTATAGCTCCTAGAGCTTTCAATGTTTTTATACCTAACAAGTTTTCTGGACATGATTTAGTAAGCAATAAATCTGTAGTTCGTGTCAATGGACCAACCGTAAGTGGAAGGGGTTGCGATACTTCATTAATGATAGGCTTTCCTGAGAATCCAAGGGAAATATTCTGTGAGCCTGAGAGGGGTGCCCCTGGAACTTCACTGCGTCGTATAGTTGTTCTGCTTGCCCCTGTATCAAGTAAAAACTTTCTGTCTTCCCCTAATAGTTCACTATGTACATAAGGTCCCTCTTGATCTACAGGAACCTCGATAAGGGGTAACCCAACTTCCCTCTCTAGGCTATTTCATGTGTATCGCTGATAATCGGGATAATCTGTTTGTGCATACTGGTACATCTGTTGTGTCGTTGCTTGTGTGGCAGCAATAGGCTGCTGCTGTGATGTTGCTACGGTCTGTTGTGGAGCTGCCTGTTGCGGAGCTGGCCTAGATTGTGTATGCTGAGGGATTTGTTGTTGGTTCTGATCCTGTCTAGGTGGGCGTGGTCTCTCCTGCGTTTTACCCGTGGAGATATTATGTTTCAGAACTGCACAATCGTGTATATAATGACCTGGTTGTTTACAATAGTTGCATGTCCCTTTTACAGGACCTACTGAATCATTGGACTGTGTCGTACCCTTTCTATGACTGTCAGCTGGAACTGACTGGGCAACAAGCATTTTCATTTTCGTGTCTTTCATACGTCTTTGTTCATGTTCTTGTTCTTCTCTAATTCTATTGTGGTGCTATTGTAACATCTGTAACATCTGTGACGGGGTGTTACCTTGCCAGGTACTCTCGAATTTCAATACTCTATTCTTAACTTGTGGTAGGGAATTTTCAACTAATTTTGTCACAAACAGATGTGGATATGACTCGCTACTTGCTTTTATGCCACTATTAATACCAAAACATTTTTCAAATCGGGAATAGAAATCACTAGTGTCTTCATCTTGCTTTTGTTTACAGGCTGAGATTGCACCCCAGTCCTCCTTTTTCGTAGTTAATAAACGTGGCAGTACCTGCACTAGTAATCCTGGTAGTGCTGTAGTCTTTTCCCCAAGCCCTGATCCTGCAGCTCGGGCCTTTTCTTCGTTTTCTAATGCTGTCCAATCTATCTTTTGGTCTCCCACCTCCCATTCCTTTTCTTTGAGTTTCTCGTAAATACCGGCAGGCATTAATACTTTTAATATTTTCATAATGTCGGGGTAGGTATACTCTCCCATGAGTAACATGTCTTTTATCTCACGGTGGAAACCTGCTGGATCCTTGTCATGGCTGGGTACTACTTTCTTCATTTCTAATAATTCAATTTTAGTTATGGGCGTGTACACAAACACGCGTTTAAAATTATTGTCGTCACCTTTTATTGGGTGCACTTCGCGTAACGGATTCTGTCTATCTATGTGATACATTTTTCTTCCCATAGTGGGAACTGGAACATGTTCTGGGCATACGAAAACTATATACTGGTTTCGAAATTCTAGAATTTCTTTAATTAAATCAGTACCTGAACCTCTCCATTTATTCGTGAGTAATTCTGTCAATATGTCAGGTAGGGGTCCAGGATCGGAGTGTTGGCTTTTATATAATATAAGGAGGTGTTGAATCATGTATATACCAGCTAATCGTTGTTCGTCTGGGTTAAGATTCAGAAACGTGTGTGCTAGTGCATCATCACTGTATTTGTCGGGACTGTCAGCCCATTGTACTGCTGACCTGGCTAATTCTTGTTCAAACCATAGAATCGAGCATATGATACCCCCTTCGGTCTCGGAGTAATTTATCAGCAGCCTGGAATAAGTGTTCAGGAGACCTTGTATTTAACATAGGGGCTTGAAAATTTCTGTTACATTCTGGACGTATCGGATGTATTGGATCATTTAAGCATCTGGTATTATTAAAAGATCTTCCTTTACCTACATAAGCCATCGTTTCTAATTGTCCTGTAGGCATTTCTGATTCTTCCTCCTCCTCTCCTTCTGATTCAGTTTTGTCTGCCTCTAATCTTTCTTTATGTATTTGTTCTACTTCTTTACGGATCTTTCGGCACATAACTACTATACATGTCTGTCTATCATGTTTCCCTTCTGATATATTCTGACCCCATCTGGTAAGTACTTGTATTTCCTTCTGCTCTACCTCAGGCCTGTCTTGGTTTCTGATCACACAGTTTATGAAGAAGCGTAACAGTTGTCTCTGTACATCCACTTTTTGGTATTCCATGGCTTCGTCAATACTTTCAGGGCCTCGCCCTGATTGGACAAAGTGATATATATTGTCTAAATGTGCCATCATTCCTGGTAGCGTCGCTAAATACCTTGAAGCTCGTCGTATACGTAGTGATGACAGCAGCATACCGTCCCGTCTACCGGGCACAGGATCATATCTACAATCCACTAGATGCTCCTTAAACATGTCGGAAGTTGCTAGTTGGGGTGTACGTTCGTATGCTAAATCTCTAAGGGATAATTTATTTCCTCGGGGTGGCGTGGCAAAAATTTCTGTCGTACCTCCTGTCGCACCGTCTGAGGTGCTAGGCACGAAAGGATTGGTTGGATGTAAGATAGAAACTGTAGATATAGGAAAAGCGGTAGAAACAGATGGACCTGTGGGAATGTGCGTAGGAGTTTGTTGTTGCGGGGATACAGACGGATGATCTTGGCGTTGAGCACCATCGGTAGGCGGTGTGTGTGGCGGAACATTAGCATATTCAGGAGCTACATCATCTAAATAGAAAGAAAGGAAAACATCTTTTGCTGTTTTGGGATGTGCTTTTATCGGGAGTAATGGAGGTGTCAAGTCTTTCGGTATTTCCGGGGTGGCCTGAGGTAACCCTTCGGCCAGAAGAGGATACATACCATTCATAAGAGTGTTTCGTTGTCTGTCTACTTGTTCTGTTTTTACTCGGGTACCTTCCCCAATTAATATATTTTCTCGAGTTTTATTTGAATTCTCCCTACTTTTCTCTTCCTGTCTGAGCGCTTTTTCTGTACGTCTATATGATTCTTTACGCCATAATTCAATGGCATCTTTCTGTGACTGTCTGGCTTTCTTTTTCCATAATTCTTCTTCTACTCTCATGATGCAATCTGCATCCCAGGTCCCGGCTGCGGGCCACCTCTGACTTTCTGGTAAATCTTTGGTGTAGTCCACCCATAAATCAAGAAATAATACGGCATCTAGGCCATGCTTATGATACATAAAGTACCCTGGAGTGTCCCTAGGTGGAATGGGAACAGCTTCTTCGAGTACCCCTTTTCTGGTTTTGATCTGTCTTAATTTTGAAAAGAGCGGCATTTTTAGACCTTATTACTTAATCTCGAACACACTTAATACAATAAACACAATAATGAACAATCATTCACACCACAATATGTAGAACGTATTAAAACATTTAACATTTAACAGTTAACGAACGATGATAACTAATAGAAAACTAGTTACTGACATAATACTAACACTAGATAATACTGAATTATATGCAAGACATACTAGATATACTGCTAAACAGTACAGATACACTGCTGAAACAGTGCAGACCGGATTTGTGTACCCAAACCCGTCTTGACCGGCACAAACTATGTGCACGTCTAAATGCCTCCCCGGCAACGGTACTCACCGGGTAGCACGGAACGGAAGGCCTCGGAACTGAACTGAACTGGACCGGACTGGACTCGACTCGACTCGGAAACTTCGGAACCTGGTGGGCCTCTGTATACCTCGGATCTTGCTCTCTCAGCTAGGCTCTGGTCGGGATACTTCGCACTTCTCACCGCCTCGTCTGGGTGTTGATCGCAGCCTCAGTCACCCCCGCTTGGCCGGAGGGAGATACAGGAAAACCTGCAGGTACGCGTTGTTATCCGTCCAGCTGTGGCAGGAGACCGGGCCTGCAACGCACCTCCGGCGTGTGAGATGAGAAAGTGTCCCTATTCGGGCGCCAATTTATGTGGTAAATATTTAATTACCGGTACTATTTTTTTATGTGGTAAAGTCTAGTAAGAATAACTCAGTAAAAATAAGAGGCAGAATCCGTGGTATTAGAGGTTCTGAAAGGCTTTATTCCTTACAAGGAATTATGGTTCGAACCATAGGCATCAAATTCCATCACCACGAGGGTTCAGGAAGGGAAGGGCATACATTATTGACAAGTAAAGATATTTATATGAAAAGCATTACATTAAGACAGATGCAGGAGGCGTAACAGCTGATAATACAGATAATAATACACATACGTAATGAAAAAGGCGTAAACATAGGCGTAGACTAGAAACGTCATTAAACATGATGTCACAAGTGGGTAGATCCATAAGAGAATCCTGCAGTGTCAGCAGAAATACTTGGCAGAGATGCGTGCGCAGCCGCATGACGTGTGATTGACGTGCAACTAGAGGGTGAAGGGGACTTGACATTTAGCTCTACATGTGGAGACAGAAGTCTGGGGGGTCATGTCAACCTAATCCCAAATCATATCTAATATCTTATGTTTAAAGAACGGTATTATCCAAAAGGAAAGGTCTCTCGGACGGAATCTATTCTACCCTGACTGTTAGTGCGTGTACAAGCGTCTAAGTGTCTACATGAGATGCTAGGGGGCAGGAATCTTCCATGGTAACAGGGGCTATGAATTACTTGCATGAGGTCAGTGAGGCCTGGCCCTTTGCTCGGTAGCTGGAAGAATGTTTACCTAAACTACTAGACAGGAATGCATTGGATGAGGAGCGGAGCAGATAATCTTGAAGGTGAAATACAGTTTTTGGCAGGCAACAGGCCGGATTAGGCACCGTTAGCCGCGCAGGGAGTAGGACAAAGTTCATGGATACAGATGCGGGCTCAGACTGGAGCTTTCAGAGGCAGAAGGCAGGAAAAGGCTTGATGGCAGAATTCAGGGCCTACTCGCCTGAACTGTAAAACGTGGAAAGTGAACCACATAAAGTCGGTGGCCTTTCATACTTAGGAATGGAATATCCGACCCATTCATGGCGGATCTGAAAGAGGACATGTTGACGATGGACGCACATGTATTTGCGTCTTCATAACTGGAACTGGAGGGAACGTACATGTACTTGTAGCATGCACATGGAGCCGTTGGGGTCTAAGATAGGGGACATAACTGATCATAAAATTCATATTTCCTCAATACTGTGGCCGGAGTCGGGGGACCAGACACTGCTCGACAGGACACAACATAACCGCAACAGGGTGAGTGACCTTCAGGTACTGGGGGGATGGGTGGAGATGGCCACGATGGCACACATGCACAATCAAAGAGAGCACTGTGCACACCCTCAATGACTCTGGGTCATCGCCCAGATCTATAGATTGTCACAATGTACAATGCCATGCTATCTGAATGTCAACATGTACCATGCAGCTACATACATGTGGACACATTTCAACACACCATCTCCCCTTCTCATTGCAGGGCCACCGTCAACACCTCCTGCAGAGCAGTCCCAGCCACTCTTCACTGATGATGAGGAGGACAACCCCAGCATCAATGCACAAGCCCTCCTAGACATCATTGACATCATCCGCAACTCACTTCCAGGAGCAGGGCTGACCAGCTGCATCGAGGAGACCCCACCCTCCACACAAACCACCAAGCAGGAGGCACCCACTGCCCCAGCAGTCTCCCAAGACCCCCAGGAACAACAAACGGCCTTCCAACGCCGCGTGCTGGAGGCCCAGAGGGAGACGGCTAAGCTGATGTGGGTGGGGTTCGACCTCATGGCCACCAAACTGGACGCCATCCATTGGTGTCTAGGCCCGCTCCATGGTCTGCAACAAGCCCTGACTGACATCACTGGAGTCCTGATGTGGAGAGAAGAACACCTATCCACTCAAAGGGGCACCAGGCATACCAGCCGTGAGCTGGCACACATGCGGAGGTTCATGGAGAACATGGTGCGGATGGAGGTGGAAAGGATGGCAGCCACTTCTGTACATCAGCGAAATGTAGCTGGGATCTACCATGCCCTGCAGATCATCATCATGGCATTGCTGACACAAGGCGTGGAGCAGATGAATGCTGCTGCCCCCACACCATCCACATCTCCGCCCCCTGGTGTGCCATTGCCTCACAGTGCGGCAGACGTATCCACTCCGGCACCTGATGTGTCAGTGGCACACAGTGCCTCAGCCGGTACTGCAACACCCACAGGTGGGGCAGAGCACACTTTCGGGGACGAGGACGTGGATGGGTTTGTGATCAGGAGACACTAGCATTCATTTCCGCCACCTGGTCTGTTTTTGCTTGGTGCCGCACATGGCCTCATGACCGTCCACTGACCCCCAATACACTCCGATGGACTGCCATATCCTGTTTGATGACCAATGACACGGCGACCAGACTGCGGACTGCACCCTTCCTCTTCCGCAGTACTTGTCATCACAGGATGGACTCTGGCTGGCCCTCCACTGGCCCATATTGTGTAGTGTGCTTGGCATTGCCCTGTACCGCTCCAGCTGCAGAACTGCACTGGATGTGCAATAAACATCAAGTGACGCACTGCTGTGTCATGTCTTTCATCATTCATGTATGAATGTGTGGATGAATGTAGGGACAGTGATTTCCCTTGAGTCAATGATGCTCATCCTGTGGGATGCCAGTCAGGGCATGCTCCGGGTGCTGTGGACACTACAACAGGGGCACACGCGTCAGTCACTTCCATGTCTGGACATGGAATGAACCACGCCCAGAGCCCATGATTTATTGTTGCAAGCCCTGCGCTGGTCCGACGTACGGCAGGCCAGACCACTCTGCTTACGCTCCGAGGGGGGGCCCTCATTGCTACCCGTCGCAGGCGTACTCGCTGGTGGTGTGCAGGTCACTGGTCTAGTTGTCAGCATGTCACAGCCATTCCCTGAGCACAGGTTTACACACACCCAACCGGCACAGGCGTCACAGGCCATGTGACTCCGCCAACATAAGGGGCCGATGACGTCACATTCCCCTATGCCGGTGATGACTGGATGACAGACGCTCCACAGTTCTCAATCATAAAGGGTGTTAGAAGGCGACCTCAGAGGGGCCCGGAAGGGGCCCTGACTGCCCTGAGACCCACCCTCGAGGTATCGTAGCCGGGCACTGGCGGGAGACTCCTCAGGGGAGGAACCTCGTATCTAGGATCGTACACTCGGCACCACACGACAGAGAGACACTACACGAGGAGTTCTTAAGAGCAAATCTTTATCAGATCGGAGTGGTAGGATCTTTAGGATCAGCAAGGCAAAAATATATACAAGTAGAGCGCGGGCTCACAAAGTCTTGGAGGGGGGTTAGGAGGTAGCGGGACAGTCTTTGGGGATAGGAATCAAATGCAGGAGCGTACCCGGCGCACAGCTCACAATCCTCGAGCTGGGGGATACGCTTGTCGTCGTGGGGTCCGGTGGGACCAAGAGAGTCTGTGGGAGCTGCGAGTCACTCAGCAGGCTCGAGTATAAGTTCGGAGGTCTTACGATCTTCGGGG
This sequence comes from Triturus cristatus, assembly GCF_964204655.1. NCBI lineage: Eukaryota > Metazoa > Chordata > Amphibia > Caudata > Salamandridae > Triturus > Triturus cristatus. The sequence continues at coordinate 782,078,331 of NC_140589.1, forward strand.
AGCCGCGAGTCACTCAGCAGGGGTCAAGCACAAGTTTGGAGGTCTTACGATCTTCAAGGAGCCGCGAGTCACTCAGCAGGGCTCAAGCACAAGTTCTGAGGTCTTACGATCTTCAGGGAGCCGCGAGTCACTCAGCAGGGCTCAAGCACAAAGTAGGAGGTCTTACGATCTTCGGGGAGCCGCGAGTCACTCAGCAGGGCTCAGGTGTTCCAAGGCGAATCTGCCGGACAGTCCCAGAGCACCCCTTGTTATAGGGCGACTCCTCTTTGATGTCCGGAGTCTGTGCAGGCAGGGGTCTTGTCACCTGGGGGTCGCTTGTTGGGAGTTTCCTGCCATTGTCCTTTGATCCTTTCAGGGCCGGGTTGGGAGGAGCCCCAGACACCCAGCAAGGCGTGGAGCCAGCCCTCGGGGAGACCGGTGGGTCGATCGAAACCCACCTTCCCAGGGAAGCGCGGAGGTGTGATGGAAACTGCTCCTCCCTTTCTCATCCCAAGGGGAGCGCGATGTCCTCCAGCCGGAGTGGCGCCTCTAGGCTAGGGTCGCGCTGGGGCCGGCGGCCATCTTGGTGCATGAAGTGGGCACGCGGGCCCGGGGTGGCCGAAGGAGGAAGGCCACGGACGGGGGAAGTCCGGGTCGGGTGTGTGTGTTCGGGTGGGAAGGATCGGCTAGGCCGTGGGCTCGGGGCTGGTGTGAGGTGCAGGGGTCAGGTCTGACTATGTTACGAGGGCCGGGTCTAACAAAGGGCCTGTGAGTTATTGCGCACAGGGTTAGTGGCACCCAAGGCCTTGCAGCCGTCACAGGCCTACCACCACGTGGCACTGACTGGGGTTGCACAGGGTTAGTAGCACTCGAAGCATTGTGGCCGGGACAGGCACCCCGCCACAGGATGGTGACTTTGGGTGCACTGAGGTAGGGGCACCTTAAGTGCTGAGCGGGTGTGCAGCCTGCGATGATGCCTCGTCCCGGCGGTCCGGACAGCTCAGGTTTTGTGTGCCCTGCTGGACCGCAGTGTAGGCCAGAGCCAGCAGGCAGCGCGGGCCTACCGCCACGTGGTGTCGCTTCCGGGATCCCAGAGTTAGTGGCACCTATTGTGCTGAGCGGTGTGCAGCCTGCGATGAGGCCGGGTACACTGGTATGTCCTCTGCCATGGAGTAATCAAGACCCAGCACCAAACGTGGTACCTGGTGGCCTGTGGAGCGGGGCTGCATGATGTGGAGGGTGCCATGTCCACAGGCCCCGGGCTTGTGGCTTGCAGCGGCACGGAGTGGGACCTCTTGTCTGCACGCCGGTGGCGGAAGGTGAGCAGTGAGGCCTGGGTGTGCATGGGCGGGCATGCTCCGATGGGCGGCGGGAGGGGCTGGGGTGCCTCTGACTGGGTGTGCATTGGTGGGCATGCTCAGATGGGCGGCGGGAGGTGCTGGGGTGCCTCTGCCCAGGTGTGCATGGGCAGGCAGGCAATGTTGTCTTGTGCAATTGTGTGACCTGTGCCAATCATGTATCTGGACTCTGTTTCAGATGACGGGTCTGGCTCAGATGTGTGACCTGGTGAACTGCAATACATACCGGCAAGTGGTTGGAGACACACTGGTGGCAGCAGGTGAACAGTGTGGCCTGGGTGCGCAGGGGCGGCACTCTGTCTCTCTCTCCCCCTCTCTTCTTCTCTCTCTCTCTCTCTCTCTCCCTCTCTTCTTATCTCTCTCTCCCCCTCTCTTCTCCTTTCTCTCTCCCCCTCTCTTCTAATCTCTCTCTTGCCCTCTCTTCTTCTCTCTCTCTCCCCCCTTCTTATCTCTCTCTCCCCCTCTCTTCTTCTCTCTCCCCTTTGCTCTCTCTCTGTCCTTTGATGTGCACAGGACACACCTTCTCATCATGATTTTTGTCTTGCAGGCTGTGACCTACGGATTGTCCCGAGGGGAGCCGAAATGTGTCTTCATTTCATTTCAGTGTTTATGTTAATAAAGTTTCATTTGTTGCTTCGAAAGTGGATGTGTGATGCTCATTTTTTTGACGACACATGCATGTCACCAGTTGTGATTGTGCGACATCAAACAGAAAATTTTGGACGTGTTTAGGTGTAGCTGATGTGGCATGTCTTTTGTCGGTGGGGTGCCGGGGTCCTGGGGGTGGTGGCGGCGGGTGTTGTTGCCCTTTTGGCCCTCCGGGCTGCATGTTCAGTTGCCCAGGTGCATCTGTTGTCCTTCTGATGTGGCTGTGGGCTGTGCTCCCTTTTGTGGTGCAGGCTGTGGTCCGACTTTGCACCAGGTCAAAGCAGGTGTTATTTTCCTGCTGCTAACACGCCTTATCGCCTGTTTTGTGTTCTTATCGCAGTTCTGGCTGGTCGTTGTGAATGTTGTGGAGTGGTGTTGTCACGGCTTTTGGCACGGGAACTCTGCATCTCATTAGCGACAGTTGAAGGCGTCATCGGTAACGATGTTTTTTTCAGCAGCTATCGCGGGTAAACTGGTGATGTGGGCTGTTTACACCAGCTTGTGATTGGGGCGATAAATTTATCGCTACTTTGGTTGCAATAAAGTGCCGTTAACTCAACGATAGATCCTTGTGAATACCCCCCTTAGTGTATGACTCTGTCCTCATTTAATGCACACAAAGGGGCATCTAGAGCCCCTGGAGCAGCCTGACAGAAGATATGCTGCATTAAGACGAATGGACTCTTCAGACCATGATCCTTAACAAACATCCTAGATGCCAACAGCAGGCGGACCACGCCGACTCAAAGGCCCCCAATATGAGTGAACACCCCCTCATGGGGCTCAGATGCATGTAAACATGACGTGCTTCTGAGCCCGAAAATGAGGCAGTCTGAGTAGCCCGCACCACCCGGTGCGTGCACCAGCACGGCACCCAAGTGAGAGGTGGGACAGGCTGCGGGGGCTCTGACGCTAGTCCTGGCCAAGAAATTAGAATGAAGCAGCCTGCACCGCCCGGGGCGCGCTCCAGAAGAGCACCCTAGTGAGATGTGGGACAGGCTGTGGGGGCAGTGACGCTAGTCCTAGCGATGAGCGTTGCTCGCAGGGGTCCCCTGGACCCATCCATGCAGCAACAGGTCTGCTCTTAACGTCAGAGCGCCAGTCTCTGCTCACATTCCCTGTGCAAGGGGATACACGTGAGAACAGACGGACTCCCGCAGCCGGCAACGCTCCGCCCACACCGCCTGCACCAACCAACTGCGGCCTCGCCCACAGCCCCCCGCGCCGGTATTGCTCCGCCCCCGGCTGGCAGAACACACTGCAGCACCTCTCTCCAACTGCACTACAGCCAGCTCCACCGCTCTGACACCTGCTCCAAGGAGCGCCGCGGCTGCAGCACAGGAGTCTCAGAGCCCATGCGAGCAGAGCCCGGACAGGGGACAGAGCTCTGGGCACAGCCCCGAGCCAGCGACGGAGCCTGCGCTCAGCACCCATGAACCAGCTGCCCTGCCGTGAGAAGAGGTAACAACCCCTTAAACCTAGGCATTGAAACCAACTAACATCACCTCTCTGTATCCACCGGAGGAGTTGTTAGCTCCGTGCCTTTTAACTGCACCACATCAGTAACATCCACCATCGGGTTGTGGGGTTTGCACCGAGTGAAGGAAGCGATGTTTCCCCCTTGACCAGCACCTGCTTTGGGCATCAAGTGCCCTGCAGTAGAGCACTGATTGCGAGTCCTTGGGAGTGTGCTGTATTTCAGCACCATGGACAGCTGCGACAGAGCCAGAGCATCATTTGAAGTGCGATGAGACGTTTCGGAAAATGAGATCTAAGAGAGTTTGATTTCTTCCAGCAGTCAGATATTTAAATGGACGTGTACTTCATTTTAAAAGCAACATCCGTATACATGGGAGTGTTATGAAAGTCTTGGTTACAGTTACAAGTCCTTGCTTTTTTTTTAAGGTGCTCTGAACGAAAAAATGCATGCACACATTAATGAATAAGATTTATGTATCTAAACAAACCGTTCCAACTTCATGTTGACAACATGATATTGTGACCTTTAGAACATAATACCTGTTTCTTTATGAAGCTCTGATGGTTTGCCTCAGCTCTAGAACATAGATAGAACACACACAATCACCAAATTGAATTGTTTTGGGCGTCACTGATAGGTGTTGTACATATATATATTGTATGTATTTTTTTGCTGGCATTACTGTGATGATCTAACTCCTCTATCATTGTTTCCTCTCTAGGAGCGTGTAAGAGATGAATGAGAGCGCCAACGACAGCGAAGCGCTGGTACCCCTGCCCTGGATCCAGGCTAGTGATGGCAACTCCTCCCTGGAACTGTCCTCTCTCTTCCCGTTCTTCGCCATCAACCCCTGGGACATCATGCTCTGCATCTCTGGCACCATCATTGCCTGCGAGAATGCCATAGTGGTGGCCATCATCTTCTACACGCCCACCCTGCGGACCCCCATGTTCGTGCTGATTGGTAGCCTGGCCACGGCGGACCTGCTGGCAGGCTTCGGCCTGATCATGAACTTTGTCTTTCAGTATGTGATTCAGTCAGAGACTGTCAGCCTGGTCACGGTTGGCTTCCTGGTGGCCTCCTTCACCGCGTCGGTGAGCAGCTTGTTGGCCATCACGGTGGATCGCTACCTCTCGCTCTACAATGCACTGACTTACTACTCTGAGAGGACCATCCTATGGATCCACGTCATGCTCATCGTCACCTGGGGGGTCTCCATCTGCTTGGGCCTCCTGCCCATCCTGGGCTGGAACTGCCTGGAGGACAGCTCGTCCTGCAGCATCGTCCGGCCCCTGACCAAGAGCAATGTGACTCTCCTCTCTGCCTCCTTTTTCTTCATCTTCACCTTAATGCTCCATCTGTACATCAAGATCTGCAAAATTGTTTGCAGGCACGCCCACCAGATTGCCCTGCAGCAGCACTTCCTGACGGCCTCTCACTACGTGGCCACCAAGAAGGGGGTGTCCACGCTGGCTATCATCCTGGGGACGTTTGGGGCCAGTTGGCTGCCCTTTGCCATCTACTGTGTGGTGGGCGACCATGACTATCCTACGGTGTACACTTACGCCACTCTTCTGCCAGCCACTTACAACTCTATGATCAACCCTATCATCTATGCCTACAGAAACACAGAGATCCAGAGGGCCATGTGGGTCCTCTTCTGTGGCTGTTTCCAGTCCAAAGTGTCCTTTCGCTCCAGATCCCCAAGCGATGTCTGAGAAGACACAGCTTTTTTTGGTGACATTGCACAAAGAGACAATCTAGTGAATTCCAGTGCCTGTCCCGGAAGGGGTCTATGTCGTGAAGTTGTGGAGGACATATTTATAAACGTGAGCACTTTAAGCCCCCAGCCTGGCAACGTCTCTCTCGCCAAGGGGCTCTCCAGTCTGTGAACAATGTGGTGCATGTCACACACGTGAAGTGAAGACATTCCAGTATTGCTTCATGATAGCACTTTATTTTTAGCTGCTGAACTGCCAAAACAGTGTTGAGATTTTCAAAAGTGTGGGTGGGGGTCATCGAAATAGAGGGAACAACATGTTGTATTTTGTTGTACGTGATAGTCTATTTTGCGGCACAGATTGATAAATGAAGACAGATTTTGTACACAGAGAAATAAACTCTTTAAAACAAGTGGCCCTGTTTTGTGTATAGCATCATGGTGTTGGGTGACAGTAGAAAGCATGGTTACAGACCAAGTTCTAGTGCTGAGGAAACGACTCACTAAACAGGGCTGCTATCTATCTATCTATCTATCTATCTGTCTGTCTGTCTGTCTGTCTGTCTGTCTGTCTGTCTGTCTGTCTGTCTGTCTGTCTGTCTGTCTGTCTGTCTGTCTGTCTGTCTGTCTGTCTGTCTGTCTGTCTGTCTGTCTGTCTGTCTGTCTGTCTGTCTGTCTGTCTGTCTGTCTGTCTGTCTGTCTGTCTGTCTGTCTGTCTGTCTGTCTGTCTGTCTGTCTGTCTGTCTGTCTGTCTGTCTGTCTGTCTGTCTGTCTGTCTGTCTGTCTGTCTGTCTGTCTAGATGGATAGCTATCTATCATGCATTGCCCTCAAGTGCATGCCGAGGATCAGTGAGTCAATGGGGATGCACTACCACCATCTGAGCAGGTTTCAGTCCTACATGATTTTGGGATGGGGGGGGGGTTGTAATTGGCAACGGAGAAAGGACTCCTTCCCTGTGACCGGGATTGGGGTGATGGGGTACTGGTTCTGTTGTAAGATCGGTAGCAGTGTCTTGTGTGGTCCTTTGGGCCCGTTACTGAGAGTAGTGTGGAACAGGGTTAAGTCGGGCTATGGGGTGGGGGTGCGATCTGCCATTTTTCAGCACAACTCTTCTCAACAGACTGTCACGTGGTTTTCCCTCTTCGGTATGATTGATCAGTTCAAGATGATAAATTCAAAACAATTTCTTATTTCAGATAGCTCTCACAATACTACAGTATTTGTATATGTCGAGAGGGATCTTGTGTCCGTTCTCAGAGTCAAAATAATTTCCTCTGCCGATGTGAGCAGTCTATTGTTCCCAACATTATGTCTGCATACGTTTTATCTGTCTTTTGAAGCCATTTTTTTTGTTAAATTGTGGAGGTTTTTAGCATTTCTAAACAATAGTTCCATTATACATGAAAATACATATGCATACATATTTGAACACATTTCTATGCAACACACACCCTACACACAGGCTCTTTTATCAATCCACCGACCCATCCATCTACCCACCCCCACCCATCCACTCACCCCCCACCCATCCAGCCCTCCATGTATGTATGTCTTATTCTGTCAGATACATTATTGTCTTTTGAAGTCATTTTTTTTGTAAATAACGCATGCACCTCTCACAAAATAAACAAGGACCCCACCGACAGACAAGCACCCTTAAATAACCCCATCTAGGAATATACATGGATGCATGCATGTATCTGTCTCACCATGCATACATGTATGCTTCAGTATATCCGTTTATCCGTACACCATCCCGGCCATGTATGTTTTGGTGTCAGGAGAATAATAGAAATGTAATGAATTTGGCCTTTGTTTATAAATTGTAAAACGACGGTATTGGCAAATATTCGTAGACACATCTTCAAGAATCACGCGCCCCTCCTCCACCCACACACGCAGGAAGAGCTCACGCTATACAGATCCATGCATCCATCGCTCCATGCATCCGTGTGTTTCCCGGCATGCAGGCTTCACCAATCCGCGAGGCCGTTCGCCCATCTGTCATTCACCCACCCATTCCACTCATCATCCATCCATTTACCCGTTTATAGATGTCCTAATCTGTGAGGAAAATGAATGACTGTCGAAGGATTTCCCGATTGTCAATACATGACAGGTGTAAGATACTTATACATACACATGCACATACACATATATAATTAACGAAATATATGCGCAGGGATCCATTTCATGCACCCATGCATCCGTCTGTCCTTCCGTCCATCCATCATCCATGTATGCCTTTGTCTGATGGGCACATTGGAATTTCGACGATTCAATTTTTAAGAAGCAGTAATATTACATTGCAATGTGCCTCCTTATACTTGCACATTCCAACAAAGACACGTGTATTAATATAAACATGCGGCCATTCTAATATCTCCACCTCTTTAACACAGGAATGGTAAATATAATTGCCGAAATATGTAAATTTGCCTAGAAATGCGTAATGGAAAACAAACCAGCGTCAAAGGCAATTACGAATTACAACATAAAATTAAAACAGTTGCCCGGACAGCAATGCCTATGCCCATACGTATGCCTCCATGCAGCCTTCTTTCGTGACCTTTCTGTACGCACACACGCTCATACGTGAGGGCACGCATATGTAAACGTGTGTGTTTGTACACAACACTAAGACTGCACGGGGGCTAATTGTATTATTTGTTTGCGAGATTCATTGCGCTGGATTTGCGCAAAATGAATCCCCATGTTTAGTTGCGTGTCTGTAATTGCGCGCATTCATGTACGCACATATAAGAACAACGTATGTCTATCAATGGTGCAAGTAGTATGGTGCGCGCGCTCCTACAGCTAGTTAGTATCGCAGAGGGCGAGAAAAAGGTGGGCAGGCAGGCTGGTAGGCAGAATGGCTGGTGCGAAAATGGCTGGATGCCTGCATGCATCAGCTACATATGAGATAGCTATGTAGATAAGAGACAGATACACGGGTCTATCTATCTATGTATCTACCTACCTACCTACTGACCTACCTACCTACCTACCTACCTACCTACTTACCTACCTGCCTGCCTTTCTGTCTGCCTGTCTTGCATTGTCCTCAAGTACATGCCAAGGCTCAGTGAAATCATGAGGATAGAATGCCACCATCTGAGTAGGTTCACGTCCCCACGACCATCTACCTGTCAACGTATGTCACAGAGTAGCGCGCCTTCGGAACACAATCCAGATTACATTACACGTGTTTCTACACATACATTGCGTAGTATAAAATAATCCACTCGCCATCAGGTTTGATCTGTACAAATATGCCCCAAGAATGAGTTCACAGGGGCCTAATATGTCCCAATGCCTACATTGTTTACATTGTGTCATAATATATTAGATAAGGCGCTGGCCGCTTGCATCGCTGGGAGCAGGGGCTGCCGGGCATGTTTTGGTGACCCCAAAGACCGGACCTGACGTCAGAGGAGATGCAGTAAACGACAGCCTTTCATTTCTAAAATGAGCTCTGATCTGCAGGGCTACCTGAGCAGAATACCATTAGCAGGCAGGCAGGCGCGCGCCGGCGCGGTCTCTGTTGTTGCTGCCGGAGCCCCCACCCCGGAGCCGGGCGGGCAGTCAGCACAGAGCACGGACAGCCGAGGAAGCAGCTGTGGATGCCTGCAGCCCGCCTGGTCTCACAGATGAGGACAACCATGAACCAAGCGAGGTGCTGGATAGTGCTCGGATTTAGCCACCAAAACAGCAGCCTGATAAAATCAACACAATGCCAACCTCTGCCACAGAAAGGATAACGGATGGAGCACGACAATCTGATGTGGTAGAGACACAGGCAGGGGGAAAATATGATTCCATGTAATCAGATATTTGAATGGCCAGTCCTGGTCTTGTATGAACAAAACAGTGCATTCTGGGAGCTGTAGTCTCACTTCGGTTTATTGACCCTAACAAACTAACACAATGCGCACTAACACACAATGATTTGTAACAAGAGAGTAAAGTTGGGCGAAATCATATTTTTTCTCCTGGGAAATTTTGCTAAATTCCGTGAAGCTATGATTTTAAAGTGAAGTGTGGCTTGGCCATATATCATGAGACTTTATTCACAAGACTGCACAGTTCGGGTGCAAAAGACTCTTCAGATATTGACAGGATAATGGTTCGAGCAAAAAATGTCTCTTAGTTACATATGATCTGCGTGAAAGAGACACTTGAATGCAGAAATGATGCAAACAAGCTGGGGCGTAGGAGACACTACATTTCTGGGGGGACAAGGACAGCCTTTTGGACTTTCCTATACAAAACGCCCAGTGTCTGAGAGCCATACCCTTCTGTTAAACAAATACATAGTTTTGTAGTGAAACATTGATAAAGTCAGGCATGTAGTCACAGTTTGCAATTATGCTTTCATTGGTATTTACATTCACAAAGTAATTAAACCAAACGTGAAAAAAAATGTTTTTGAATCTTAGATCTTTATGCACCAAGCAAACAAAGGTGGGACAAAAAAAAGGAAGAATAATCTGAATGCTCTTCGCAACATTCCTAAACCTCAAAATGCAATTATTCTAATATTGGAGTGTATTGGTGACCGGCTGCAGGCACACAGAGCTGTAAGAGCAGAGAAATGTCCGCTTTCTAAAAGTGCAAAAACAACAACTGATGGACAGAGTGCTGAACAATATCACACATTCACCCAAGTACAGAGATCTGGGCCTAAATCCTTCGTTTTTTTGCTCCACATGCCATTCCAGTTTGGACCCAGCCATTTGTAAATCAGTCTTGACCCTCTACCCCATGGGAACAGTCCAGCCGAACTGCCAGGCCAGGTCCTCCCTGGACTGGAAACAAGCATCATAGGACCGGTTTTGGGGTTTCACACCTCATCAGTCAGGCTAACTTGACTGTAGTGGCATGGAGAACACAGGACCCACATCTGGACATACCCGTCCCACTCGGGGTGAGAAATGCAAAAACAACAGTTGATGGACAGAATGCAGAACAATGTTATACATTCACCCCAGTACAGAGATCTGGGCCTAAATATATCATTTTTTTGCTCCCCTTGCCATTCAAGTTTAAACCCAGCCATTTGCAAATTAGTCTTGACCCTGCTCCCCATGGGAACAGTCCAGCCATTACCGCCAGGCTAGGTCCTCCCTGGACTGGAAGCAGGGATACTGGGACAGGTTTCGGGGTATCGCCCCTCATCAGCATATTTGCACAGCAGATTCACTAGTAGCATTTAATTTACAGGACCTGGGCACATGAAGTGCCACTTTACTAGGGACTTACAAGTGAATAAATATGCCAATTGGGTATAAGCCACGTGTTTTAAGCAGAGAGCACAAGAACTTTAGCACTGGCTAGCAGGGGTAAAGTGCACAGAGTCCTAAGGCCGATAAAAACAAACTCAGCCAAAAGTAGGAGGTGGGAAGCAAAAAAGTTTGGGGATGACCCTGCAGATAAGACCAGGTCCAACCAACATGAATGAACCAAACATAGGTAGCTGTTGTTTGCATTACATGTGGTTTTGCATTTTTTTCTCAAGAAGTGTGTCCTTGATTCAGAATTGGACTCAATGATGCAATTTGCACTGAAAAATAGTGCAAAATGTTGAAGCCAGCATTTCACCTACTAAAGCATATTTCCCTATTTTTGGCATTTCATGTAATTTCTAACCCTGGGCGGAGACCTCCGATTCACCCGGGGAGTGTGCGGAGATTTGCCTTTCTATTCGTTCCGCGGACAATGCGGAGAAGGCAAATCTCCACACACTCCGCAGTGGAGCCGGGTTGGCCAGCCCCCCCTACCCCATAATAAGAAGTAAGTTAACATTTATTAAAAAGAAACTTAAAACCATATACCTCTGTACTGCAGCGTCCCCGCGCTACCCTCCTCCTCTTCCTCACTGTACCAAAATGCATGAGAAAACTGCACATGTACGCGTGCCCGCACATTTCTTGCGAGAGTTTGTTTGCAACTCCGTGGACCTTCGCGTAGCCCTGCTACACACACTACGCCCGGCGTTAGTAATTTCTTCGAAGTAAAATACTCAAATTTCAACCAGGTCCAACCAAAACCTGCATGTTATTCTCCTAAAACTCAGAATAGGAGAAATGTATCACCCCAATACATTTCTAACTCCAGGCAGCCAGATATTATTGGTTGCACAGAATACTACCCACCCATCAGTGGCACTCCTAATCACCACCTTAAATCCTCAGTTCGTCCTGGCAAAAGGTGAAAAAAGTATTGGAAATGGCATTTATCCATGTGAGCTCCAGTGGCAATAAGGAGCTGAGATGAACTTGCACTCACCCAGGTTTTGTACTTGCGGTTATCAACCGCTGTGGGCAGGTGGTAAGTGGAATTTCCATAAAATGGGTGAAAATACTGTTCGAACAATTTATGATCCATGTTTTACAAAACAGCCTAAATCAGTAGCACAACTTTGATAGTAAGTTAAAGCAGTGACCTACTGTGTGGCCAAGTCATTGCACATTGCTTTAGAACAATATGGCAAATGATTAAAAAATGCTGGAGAAAATGTGAAATTGTGTGTTAGTAAACACACAGACACGTCATGTTTCCGAGGGCTCTATGAGAACAGATTTTTCTTAGACTAACAAAATATTTTCTAAGAGGCCCAACTTCTTTTGCAACCCAGGCCTAAAGCGATTGTACTGACCGTTTCTTCCCAGACTCAAAAATCAAGTCCTGTGATTCCGCACATGAGTGTACTGGAGGCCTTTGCACAGTGCTTAATTTGAGCCAGTGTTTACCAGTGATCGGCACCAGCACTTAATTGTCAACACTGTTGCTTGTGACAGTCTGCCTCAAGGTGGCGCTTACTGAATAATTTACAGATGACCACAACAACAGTCAATCATCAATTCAATATACATTTAAAATGACTAGTACCTGCTGTTCAAGACATTCTTACAGCTTTTGGGGCCTGGAATTGTCTGATTTGTCACACTTGTAGGAGTGTGATGGTTAGTAGTTGTTACTATAATAGGCAGCATGGCAGGGACACTGTGGTGAAAGCTGCACTAAGCTCCTGAGAAGAGCCCTGACAGTGTTGTTTTACAAATTAAGCACTGTCCCTGCTGCATCTGCTGTGCAGGGCTTCCCCAACCAAACAGGGTGCCCCATTTAATCTAAGGCTTATGAATACCCATAAGATGTGGGAGTCTCAGGCACCCTTCGCCACATTCAGCAGGTGTGCCCCATCATTACCTCTGAGGTAGTTCCACCCTCAATAAAAAATGTATGTTGTCAGGCGCAAAACCTGGCAGGCACAGCTGTGGCTCACAGCCCTATCATATAGCAAGTGTTAGTCACCTGAAAGGATCTTAAGGAACTGTTTCATCTTTGCAGGCGCGCGAAAGAAGAATGTGGACACCCCACCAAAATCGATCACATTTCCATTAGCTATGATCTCGGCTACATTAGCTATTAACTCGAGCGAGAGCACACACTGGTACAAACTGTGTTTTTTACATGACCTCTGTCAGTTAGGGCATCTGTCCCCAGAGGACAATCACCAATTGTGGTGAGAAATTCCCAGGTAGTAACTAAGGGTTAGCAGGACTTTCATATTCAGTTTTTTTCTTTACCAGGCTCCTAATCCCTGATACAGCACATTGTACTTGTCCTGTGACTTTAGTTAAATGAAATCTGAAGGAATTGTGCAGCTTGCATCCGGAGACCACGTTTGCTGGAATACCTGCTGCACCATGAAGTACTGTGATTCATTAGTGCTAAAATTCCTGAACACATTCGAAAGAGAAAGCTGGGATTGGGCCAGCGATTAATTGAGGGCGTTCTACGATTACAGGCACAGTGCGTGCCGCTCCATTTATATTTGAGACTGAATTTACATTAAGCGACTTTTTTTTTTTTTTTTTAATTGCAAAGTTTTTCCTAGAGGTGTAAAACATTTAGGGGCATATTATCAAGGCCCTATCACCACCACAACGTCACTTTTTGTGACTTGTTGGCGATAGGGTCAGCTCCCTATTATCAGGGCAGCGTTAAGCCACTTAACATGGCTTAAAGCCATGTTAAGTGACTTAACGCTGCTTTGATAATAGTGCCCCTTTCACGCTAAATTTAGCGTGAAAGGGGTGTGCAGTGGGTGTTGTGGTGGGTGTTCCGCAACACCCATTAAATTTGACGCTGCCACCTATTATCATGAGTGGCGATAATAGGTGGCAGCGCCGAACTTAAGACCAGGAAAATCCTGTTCTTAACCCCTTCCCTGCTCATGACGGAACCACTCCATCATGAGCCACGGGCGCCGTGTGCTCATGACGGAGTGGTTCCGTCATGCTGCGGCCGTTGGCGGCCGCTCCGCCCATGCGGCGCTAATTCCCTGCCTGTGCGGGCGATTAGCGCAGTGGGCGGAGTCGTGACGGAACCACTCCGTCATGAGCACAGCGCGCCCGTGACTCATGACAGAGTGGTTCCCTCACGAGCATGGGGGCGCCGCGCTGCCCCCAAACCCCCCCAGCGCCGCGGCAAAATTCGTGCCGCGGCGAAGGGGTTAAGATGGCAAAAAGAGGAGAAATGCCATTGTTTGTTTATGTACAGGAAGGTGTCCCTTCCTGTACATAAAAAACCCTTTTTAAAATAGTATAGTGATAATATGGTGCAGCCTCGCGTTTCCGAAGTGGCGGAGAGAGGCGTTAAGCCAAGAAGGCTTACACCTCTCTCTGCCACTTCCTTGCTAATATGCCCCTAAATGCGGTGTGGGGACAATTTTTTGTCAGAGAGCCCGACGCTCTTCTGCTGACTCTCGGGGTTGCTGAATAACAAGGCTGTGTAATCTTGATTTTACCTCATGCCTCTTTCTTCTACTAACATATTCTTCTTGCTCCTTTAGCTCACTCTTGCAGGTTCCTTTTCGTCTATGCTTTCTCACTTTGTCTCTGATTTCCCTCTTTCTCTTCCTCCTTCTTTCCCCCTTTGCTGCCTTTCTCTCACTTGCTCTGGGTCAAAGTCTAATGATTAAAAATAAGTTCCAGTGAACAACAAAGAGTGCTGATTGGCGCCACCTGCAACCAACCTCTCAAATTAAGCACTGCAGACACTGCCAAATGCCAGGGTTGCTGAATTCAAAAGCATCCTGGTTTGGATTCCTCTCAAGTCCCTTTCTTAAACACTTGTCTCTTCATCTCAACCCCATGGGCTCTATTTCACACCTGCTTTCTCCCTTTATCACTGTTTACATATATTTCACTTCTTCCTTAATGTCCACCTTTCTTTCTTTTGCTCTGGATCAAAGTCTGATGATGAAAAATAAGTCCTGGTCCCGAAAAATAAGTGCTGGTTTCTCCAACCAAACAAATAAATCACTGTGCCTGGGTTCTAATTACACAGAGATTGATCACTTTTCAGCTCTGCCAAGAAGGTTGGTGGCAGTTTAGCAGCATGGGAACCAGCGTGATTCAATGCCTTTTTTAACTTGCCTACAGACCTGCTTATTGAGTCTTGATCTTATATCATGAATTTAACCTCTTCCAGAAAAAAGCAGATGAGAGGCAATACACAAAACGTCAGTAAGTTTACAGTACACGCGAAGCAAAATTAATTCCGCAGGCGTTGTGAGTTTTGTTGCAAATCTTTAATCTCCAAAAGTCTCTTGTACACATGTGAACAACATTCATGATCTTATACCATGGATTCAACCTCTTCTGCTCTGATTTTACCCTTTTAGGATAACTCAGCAACAGTGTGCGCCGCACAAACCACTTAATGTGACAGATTTCCTAATTTACAGGCCTGGATTAAAAACTCAAGTGTGTTATAGAGGGTGGACTCACAGATTGCTGCACCCCAAAGGTTAGAATCCTCTTCAACTCCGTGGCAGGATGATTTGCACCTTGTTTCCTAATGTCTTGATCAAGAGTAATGTATGATCCCTGCACAAATATGTTTGTGCTGTCCCCGAATTTCAAGTTTTGTGGTAATCACTGCACCCCTGAAATTTAGTCTATGTGTGAAATTGTATGCAGTAAATACCAGTGACCCCTGTAATAATCCATTTCCCTGAGAAAACTCACAATATGAGCTACTTACCACACCCCTTACCTGTAGGTATTTACTGGGTGCAGTAAATACCTCACCCAATACTGGCCAACTCAGAATCAGGTTCCAGGTAGTAGATTTCAAGTGTATTCTTCAAGAAACCACTGCATATATGTGGTGCCCACCTTCAGATATCAGGCCAGCAGCCAGGTAGGCATGACCATTGGTGAAAATTGGTTGAGTGTCAGCATGTATGGGGGCGAACTTTCAGTAGATCTAACAAACAGCCACAAATCCACAATGATGCACATTGCCTATATTATATGGCATACGTGGATTGGACTTGGAAAAGACCCCAAAAATGTAGCTCTTCACATATTACTTAATACTAAAAACACATACATATCGCATTAGTCACTGTATGGAAAGAAAAGGGGAAGTAAATCACATTTTTCTTCATCTCAGCTGGGTCTCAGGTGTGGTAATATTACCAGTTTGAAAAGTGCAGGAGACGTATTCTGGGCAGCGGAACTTGCAGTGGCGGCTCCTCCACAATGCCAGAGTAGCGTCGCCCCACACGGCTATTGTAATTTTATTTATTTTGTCTGAGCCCTGCAATACAATAACTATAGGGTGGGGTTGGGCATGTCAGGGAGGAGGAGTAAAGTGCACTCATAAGTGTGCATGCGTGTTCCAACCACACATGCCCACTTGTGTTTCTCCAACCTGGCTGAGTTACACAGCCGAGTTGCAGAAAAGGCACAGGCTCCAATGCACCGTCTGAGCAGCAAACGAGGCTTCTCAGACCAATCCTGGTGCTTCTCTCATGTGAGTGCAGTGACTGGATTGGGTGGGGCGCCTGTGCCCTGAAGGCCCATCCCCTTTCGGCCGGACAATGACAAGAAGAGCAGCAAAGCGACTTCAGTGGGAGCGGAGCAGTAGGTACGTTAAAAAAAATATTCTTTCAAACAGCCCCCCACCCACCTCCCCAATGCCCTGCAGCCCCCCTGCAACTGCCCTACCACCTAAGATAGGTCGCGGCAGCCACTGGGATCTTGTGCTGTTGGAGAAGAGCATTCTTTCTAAAGTCGTGGGATTTGTAAATGAGTTTTGATTTCATGATCCCAGTAGCTTCCTGGCATCAAGCTGCTTCTACTACCCGCTACTCAGTTAGAGGGCCTTGCACGAGAGCTTGTTGACGCTTGCAACATGCATTGTTCATTACCCCCGCATAAGTGCTCCTCATCCCAGTCATTGCACGATGAGATGGCCTTCTGGCCCAGACAGACCCATTCACAAGCGCTTTCACTTCCCAATTTTTACATTTGTTCTGCAGTTTTTACTATTGCTATAAATGGCCCCTCCTACCATTATGACTACCTGCTGTGTTTTTCTGTCAGACAGTCAAGTGCGCTTCAGGTACAGACACTGATGTTTGAAAGATTGTGGGGCATATTTATGAACCTCTTTGTGTCATCTTGCACCACGCAACGTGGCGGAGGAGCAATGCAAATTAAAAATGAGAATTATGAAGCCACATAAGACCACCTCATGTGGCCCTGAGTAGCTTCATAAATCTTGAGTAATGCAATGCATCGCAAATTGCTGCATTGCATTACTAAACCCCACAAAATCCTAAGTCCTGTCTATATGGTGGAAGAGGGTGGAGGCTGAATTTTGAGTATTTATACAAAGTGGAAAAAGATATTTCAAGATGAGTAAGTACTGAAAATTGAGAGCATGGGATATTTTTTAGAATTCACTGTTTACCCACCAGACCACTTCATCAAGAGTCCAGTTCTCAAACTCGGATCAAAACAACAACTTTGCAGTCCAATATACCTTTGTTATCAAATGGAGATTTTTTTGGCAACACTAGAGTTGTAAGACGCTTACCTCCATATACTGGTGTATCCATCCCACCAGACGTACTTCAGGTTTGCAGTAGAAGAAGGCCAAATCCTATGCAAATCCCTACCATTCGGCCTCTTTTCCTCACCAAGGATGTTTACGAAGGTAATTGTGCCAGTCAAAAGGATATCTTCAGCAACATGGTATAAACATTTTTCCATACTCAGAAGATTGGCTTATTTCTGGTTGTTCTTTTTTGAAGGTGCAATCTGGTGTGGAGCAGGTATGCACAACACTTCAATTGCTGAGTCTAATCATCAAACAACAAAAGTCCAGGTTATAGCCCATGATGAAGAAGAACATCATAGGGTCAGATCTGGATACAAAACTGGAGAAGGTATTTCTGTTGAAAACAAGATTGCACAGTCTGCAGACTTAGTTAATTTTGGACTTGGCCCTCTCTGCAGGTTCACCCTAAATATTTTGCCTTTACACTCTACCTTTGCTGGACCCATTTGTGTTGACTTTTTGTGGACTTTGTGCACTTTACCACTATTAACAAGTCCTATAGTGCTCTCTCCCTACAAAATGGCAACATTGGCCTAAATCTGATTTGTATATTTAACTTACTTTGAAGTCCCTAACATTTGAAACTAAGCGTACTCTAAGACTGTAAATTAAATTCTTCTGATGGAGAGCAGCACTTGTTGTGCCACCCACTAAAGTAGCCTTTTAAAACATGTCTCAGGCCTGCCACTGCAGCCTTTAGTGCAGTTTTAAACTTCCATTTTGACCTGGCAAAATAAACCTTTAGCCAGGCCTTCACCTTCCTTTTTATTGCATATAAGTCACCCCTAAGGTAGGCCCTAAAGGCTCAAAGGGCAGTGCACATTGTATTTAAAAAGTAGGACATGTGTGCTTAAATTTTACATGTCCTGGTAGTGAAAAACTTCCAAAGTCCTTTTTCACTACTGTAAGACTCTTCCATTGACTAACTAGGTTGCCTTATTCTAATTCATAAGTGCTAACCTTAGATTAGGTTTGAAAAAAGAACAAGGAGACCCTAAAAGTCTGAAGGGACCACGGGTAGACGTATGTTAAAGGAAACAGTGGTCCCATACAAGTTAAATTGGTACAATACCACAATTAGGAAAACCAAATTGGGTTTACAAATGTATAAATGGAAAATAAGGAAATGTATTAACAATTAAGTTCAATGCAGAATAATATACAAAAAAGTGAGTGAGCAAGACATGACAGGGTAATGGGAAATCAGCCGATTTCCTTACCACAGGCAAGTGACTTAAAAAGTGACTTTTCAATTTGTGAAATGGTAGATAAGCTAAAAGTCACAATCAGAGTTACATCTCATACTCCACAATTAGATACAGATTACAGTATAGAGTTGACGATGTATGTGTCAACAACGTTTCAATCCCAATTTAGGGATAGGGATCACATCAGGACTAAGTGATAAAACAAGTGCCTGGGAAGTTGCCTGCATAAGTATAGGGGAAATGAAGGGGAAAGGGGTTAGGGGAAACAATGTGGAGAAAAAGGAGGAGGGAATTAGATTAAAAGGTATGACAAAGGGCAAGGTCATGTATAGTTATAAGGATCAATTTAGAGATAAACATTTAGTATATTGGCGTTATAGATTATCAAAAAAATTAGCCCAAACCAAAACAAGAGACATAAAATTGTGATAAAAAAGTGATGAAACACGCACGAGGTACAGTATGAACCAGAAGAATAATACGTGCTAGATGCAGGAGGGATGTGACCCAATTAGCTAATCCCTGTAGGATTTAGGAAAAGGCAAAGCATAGTCATAAGCAGGGGCTGAAAATTAGTAAACTAGTTACAAAATTAAGGGATAGATACGTACTCAGGTCGCTGGAGCAGTGAAATTAGCACAGAGAGCTGCAATGACAAGAATAACGGTGGCAAGGGCCAATTGAGGACTCAAGTGGACAGATCAGAACCCTCAAGAAACGAAGTCAAGAATCACTCCAACATGCCAGAACCGGTAAGAACACCACAAGTCGTGAAAGATTGCAACGCCCAAAAACCCGTTTTGATCCTGATGCCATGGATCTTCCTCAAACATCACCCCTGGAAGGGTCAGTAGAAGCAACACAGGCTTTAGTGCAGACTGTACAACAACAAGCTCAAGAACTACAACAGTTACATGAAGAAAATGTAGCTTGGCATCAAGTGTTGGCTACTAAGACGTCTGAGGTACCCACAGTCTCTACCACTACACTTCGTTCTTCCGAAGATCCCAATAAGTTGAAAGAATTTCTGGTTTCCTTAAGAATATTTTTTGCCTTCTGCCCAGCTCAGTTTTCATTGGATAGAACTAAGGTTGGGTATCTGATTAGTGCCTTGTCTGGCCCTGCGTTGACATGAGCAACTCTCTTGGTAGCCTCGGAAGATCCAGGGTTAACAAATTACATGTCCTTTCTTGCTGCCTTTAAACAAACGTTTCAAAGACCCGGCTTGGAGACCTCTGCAGAAGAAGCCCTGTGTGACGTTCAACAGGGAAATGAGGATGTCCTGCAATACATTACGCACTGTAGACAACTGGCTGCAGAAAACATTTAGGTGAAACGAACATTAGTTACTCTTTATCGCAGAGGTCTACGAGAAGACATTAAGGACGAGTTGGTGCATTCTCCTCATGCTGAAACCATGAGTGAACCAATGAATTTAGCGTTGTCCATCGAACTTCGTCTCAATGTACGCCGATCGGAAAGACAAAAATCATGTGTCCATCCACATACAGAAATGACACGACCTAGTGCTCGTAGAACGGAAGTTCCTCTATCTGAAACACTCCCTTCATTAGGAGAAGAACCAATGAAAATAAGTCTGACCAGAGGACGCTGTTCGAAGCCGAATAAGAATACAGGCAAAAACAGTGACTGTGCCTATATTGCGGTGTTTCTGGTCATATGGTTCACAATTGTCCTACCCGTCCACCGAGGCAGTTGGAATACGCCAGATCCCATCTTCTGTAAGAAGGGAGAGGACGGGATGGTCTGGAATACCTTCAATCTGCACATCAAAAGAGACTTTGACTATCTTTTTCCTCTACCATTGTTCTTGCGGTTGTCTGATGGCACTAAAGAAGGTGTATTGGCACTGTTAGACTGTGGAGCCAGCGGTATCTATTTGGATGAAAGATGAGCTACAGAGAGACAAATATGCCGTATTCTGAAGGACACTCCGGAACAAGTACATACTGTAGACGGCACTCCTCTTGTTTCCGGACAGGTCAAAGAAATTACATTGTTATTACAATTGACTTTTAGAAGACACCAAGACTATTTTATCCTTTGACCTGATAGCCTCACCCAATCAAATTATAATTTTAGGAAAACCCTAGCTAATCAGACACAATTATTATATCAACTGGTAGACTAGGACCATTTCTTTATCATTGTATTTTTGCCAACAATTCTGTTATCCTACTGAGGAATGCTGGTCCCCAAAAGAGATACCTATATTAAAACAGGAAGCATGTGCCTCTGTTAACACATTCCAAGGTGTTCCTAATCACTACCAACGGTATGCAGATGTGTTTCAGAAACCAAAGAACTTGACACTGCCACCTCACCGGGAGTTTGATTGTGCTATCCCTCTAGAACCCGGAGCAACAGTACCTTTTGGAAGAATGTACTCTCTTAATGAGCCCGAGAAGGAAACCCTTAGACACTATATTAAAGAAAACATTCAAAGTGGTTTGATCACCTGGTCCTCATCACCTGCTGGGGCACCTCTTTCTTCATATTAAAAAAGTCAAAGGACCTTCTGCCTTGCATAGACTTCAGAGGTCTCAACAAGATCACTATCAATGATCATTAGCCTTTACCCTTGATTAAAGATATCTTGGAGTCTATTAGAGGAGCCCAAGTCTTTACCAAGTAAACCTTAGGGGCGCCTACCTTCTCCTTTGAGTCAAAGAAGGAAATGAGTGGAAAACCGCTTTCAGAACACCCTTGGGCCATTTCGAATATCGAGTTACACCCTTTGGATTAACCAATGCCCTGTATATCTTTCAACAATTCATGGATAACTTGTTCTCCGACCTCCTAAATCATAAATCAAATCGTCGTAATATATCTAGACAACATCTTGGTGTATTCAGCTGCTCCTGAGTTACATTATGCACACGTTGTCCAAGTCCTGGAAAGACTACGTCAAAACAGCCTTTTTTGTAAGCCTGAAAAGTGTGAGTTCGACAAAACTGAAGTGGAATATTTAGGTTACTCGAGCAACAAGACGGGTATTGCCATGGACCCACAAAAGGTAAAATCTATTCTAGATTGGCCTTCACGTTCAACAATCAAAGAAATCTCATGTTTCTTAGGCTTGACAAACTTTTATCGCCAATTCATTGATAATTTTGCCCACCGTACAAATTACATCTCTCAAACCTTAAAGAAAGAAAATCTCCTGCAAGGGTTAAAATAGACTGAAGCTGCTGAGAGGGCCTTTCAGTCACTAAAACAGGCATTAACTCAAGTTTCTGTTTTACATCATCCAGATACAACAAGGATGTTTTTTGTAGAAACAGACGCTTCAGACAGAGCAACAGTTGCTGTGCTTCGACAACAACAAGACGACAACGGGCTGGAACATCCCGTTTTTTACTTGTCTCACATCCTGTCAGATTCCGAGAGGAACTACTCTGTTCTTGAGTGAGAGCTTTTAGCCATTAAGTTAGCCTGTTTTGAGTGGAGACAGTTCTTAATGGGTACCAAGGAACCATTTGAAATCAGAACGGATGACAGGAATCTACAATGACTTCTCATCCTCCAGTGTCAGAACAGACGCAAGGCCCAATGGGCTGACTTTATTAGCCAATATGATTTTACCATTACCTACATACCCAGGTCTCAGAACAGTCTGGCAGATGCCTTATCCCGTTGTCATCCAGAAAGTCCAACACTCCCACAATAAAACATAATTGAGCCACAACGGATCATTGGCGCAGTCAATTAGGTATACCTCCCTAAACCAAAAAGAATGGAAGAAGCAAAATGGTCAGATCACACAGCGTGGTCAATTCTACTATCATGAAAGGGCATGATTCCTCCCAACGCAAAAGGTACAACTAGAAGCCCTGCAGATGTGTCATGATTCTCCTGTTGCTAGTCATCGTGGTGTTAAAAGTACTCTTGGATTATTGCTTCAATCTTTTGGTGGCTGTCGGTAAGAAAGGATACTGAGACCTATGCATCCTCCTTTCCTGTCTGTGCCCAGGCCAAGACGCTTCACAGAAAACCAGTGTGGTTACTTCATGCCTTACCTGTTTCACTGACTCCATGGTATACCATATCCACTGATTTAATAAAATCTCTGCATCCTTCTGCAGGTAACCAAGTTATTATTGTGACAGTAGACTCCTTTTCCAAGCTGGCATATTTCAATGCTTTAAGGAAGTTACCTACTGCCAAAGAACTTGGAAACATCTTCATACAGGAGATTTACTGTCTTCATGGTCTTCCACGGATCATTATATCCGATCGAGATCTTCAGTATATATCACAGTTCTGGAAACGTTTTTGCAAATCCCTTCATATTGAAGTAGCCTTAACCTCAGGGTTTCATCCCCAGACTAACGGTCAAACCGAACGCCTTAATGAGGAACTAGAACACTACCTCTGTTGTTTTTGCAACTCTACCCAAAGTGATTGGTCCTCATATCTACTGTTAGCAGATATTCCTATAACAACACAGTCCATAATGCCTCCAAGACCACCCCATGTTTCTGCTTGTATGGTTACCATCCTAGGACGTTTCCATCTGTTTTACACAATGCCACTTCAATTCCTGCAGCAGCATCTTTTATAAAACTTATCCAAGAGGTCAGAAAAAAGTACATATTCATCTTCAGGCAGCCAAGAAGAAAATGAAAGACACCGATGATGTCCTTCGGCGTCAGTCTTCATCATACCAGGCTGATAGTAAAGTTTGGCTTTCCTCAAAGTTCTTGCCTGACCACTTATCACATAGCAAATTCAAACCACGCTTTTATGGACCATTCAAAATCACTCAAGTGGTGAACCCTGTGTCTTTCTGCCTACAGCTCCCACATTCATGGAAGATACACCCGGTTTTTCATACTTCACACCTGAAACCCTATGTTTCGGATCCGTACACAAGGGTTTTTTCTTGCCCACCTACTGTTTTGGTAGACTGTGTTCCAGAACACGAGGTCCAGGAGATATGTGACTCCTGTTTTTTTAGAAACCACCTCCACTTCCTTGTCCATTGAAAAGTCTACCCTCCCAGTGATAGCTCCTGGGAGGATGCTGACTCAGTCCATGCCCCTGTACTTGTCCACTGTTTTTTTCAGCTTTTCCCTAACAGAACCGGGGCTTCGGAAGAGGGACCTACTGTTGCACCGCGGACCTTGATTCAGCCCGCGATGCTGCCCCCTTCTTTCTTGTGGAACGCAATACAGCCCGCGGTGCATCCCTTTATTCTTAGGGCGCATCGCGGAGCTGCGCAGTGGCCTGCTGTTGCCGTTTTGCCATTGCGGGTGCGTCCCGTGGCGCCTACTCTCTTTCTGTGTCAGGTACACTGCATACCGTTATCTGACAATTTGCATGAAAGGTATGCCGCAGCTCCAGCTTTGGAACCTGCAGCTTCCTATTTTCACATGTTGGGGCACTATATTCTTACCTTCCTTTCACTGGATATATATTTCTTTCTTCAATTCTTGACGTCCCATGATTCTCTAGTCTTTCTTCCCAGAAGGCCTTGGGAAGTATCCACTCTACCAATTCAAGATGGCGACCTTCCTATTCTGTCCACTTTCCTTTTCCTTATCCAAGATAGTGGTTACTTACTTCCTGTTTAGTCACGTCCTGTTCCTGTTTGGTCCCTTCTATTCATGGGTATTTAAAGAGCTGAATCCTTCATTTCCTTGCAACACCCTTTGCTCCTGCTGGCGTCTCCTCGCTCCTGTTGGTATCCTGTGCTCCTGATTGGTGTATCTGTGATTCCTGCTGGTGTACCTTGTTCCTGATTATAGTCTTCTATTCCGGTTTATATTCCTTGCCTTCTAATTCCTCCTTACTTGTAGCTTCTTTCCTTCCTTTTCATACCTGAAGTACCCACTTCCATCAGAGGTTTTTCTCTATGGGGTTTTTCCCTCTTGGGACTCCTTTTGGAAGGCACAGTCTGCTTCTGCCTTTTTCCTTGTCGGCAGCACCGTGGATACTAGAAAGGGTCGCCTTTGCCGCAGACAGACCACAACCCTCAAGAACCGAAGCCAAGGATCACTCCAAAATGACAGAACCAGTAAGAACACTACAATTAGTGACAGCTGTGGGCACTAGGCCTACCATCACAAGTGAGGTACCATTTTTATCAGGGGACTTGGGGAAATGCCAGGTGGAAGAAAGCTTTTGGATCTCTGTAGATTCCAAAACTTTACATCATAGAATTATTAGTAAAATATATTATTTAGTGAAAGTTTGAAGTTTGCAAGGGATTCTGGGTACAAAAACCTGAAGAGAGCCATGCAAGTCACCCCACCCTGGATTACCAAAGTTGTGCAAGTTTGCTAGGTTTCCTTGGGTGTTGGCCGAGCTAGTGCCAAAATTCACAGCTATCCACTTAAAAAACAGAGTCTGGTTTTTTTTTCCACAAGAAAATTTTATTGTTGACAGACAAATCCATTATGGAGTAATCAGGGTTACCCATATTACAATAGACATAGTAGTAATAATGATGTCACATTTTACAATATCTAAATACATATCTGAGTTAAACCCCAAACTATAAACAACAGTGTCATATTCCAAATATGTGGTCTAGCATATGTATTTACCAGCCACTGCAGACAATTTGGTACATAATTATATTCTAGTCTGTCACTCATTATTTGATTATCACACCAATTCCTCTATAGTTGTTGCAGGGGGTATGGGTTCTAAATAGAGTACCTGATAGTCTGCCCACCTCTTCCATATTTTAGGGTGTTTCTGGGGGCACCCCCTCACCTTGAAGATTGGTATTTCCAGCCCCATAGAGAATTCAAGACCCCTCTTCCAACCCTCCACCGATGGCGAGCACACATCCTTATAAGACCCGGCAATATCTCGCTTCGCCAGAGTGAGGCCAAGGAATAATAGATGGCGCTTATACTTATTGCCCCCTCTTCCTTATGTGATATGTAGCATAGCTATGCGTGGTGATTGTGGAATATCCCATTCCAGTACTTTGGAGAGGCCAGTGATCATGCCTTGCCAAAACCTTGATAATGCCACACATTGCCTGCCAGTGTGCATGAGGGTACCCTCAGCAACTTTGCAGCGCAGACAATGGGGGGAGGCCATCAGTTCCGCCCGCTAGAGCCTGAGTCTGGTGAAATAGACCCGGTGGAGATATCTAAATTGTATAAGGCGGAGACCTGCCACAATGGCCCCGCTGCACGGGGACTCCAGCGCCTCCGCCCAATCATCATCGTCTATGGGACCTAGATCTTTTTGGCAAGCATCTTGTGTTGTATTGGGCTACTGGTCACATATGTACGATATATTGCAGTAATTTTGTGGTCACCCAGTTCCCCCATGAAGACCTTGGCCTTGAAAGGATCAAAGTCAGGTATGTCTTCTAGGTATGATATAGGGGGAGAAAAAGCATGGCAGAATTGAAGGTATCTATAAAAATGTGAGTGGGGCATGTCAAATTCAGTTTGGAGCTCCTGGAAGGACTTTAAGGTCTGTCCATGTAGGACCTCCCCGACCGTAGAAATACCAATGGCCTCCCAGCCCACGAATCCAGACAGCATGGACAGCTGTGAAAAATAAAGAGTCAGTTTTGAGTGGAAAAATGTGATGTTGCATTTTGGGACATTTCCTTTTGCCCGCACTACACCTATCCTCACACGTGAGGCTACATTGTTATCAGGAGACTTGGGGAACCGCCGGGTGGAGGAAAGTTTGTGGATCTCTGCAGATTCCAGAACTTTGCATCACAGAAATGTGAGGTAAATGTGTTATTTTGTTAAAGTTTGAGTTTTTCAAGGGATTCTGGATGACAAAAACCGGATGTATGACGTTACAACGCATACTTTTACAACGCATGCACTTACAACGCATTTTTTACAACGCAACATCCACTACAACGCATTCCATTACATCGCATGACACTACAACGCATTTTTAAAAACTACCTTTACAACGCATTCCATTACATCGCATACTACCTTTACAACACATACCATTACAACGCATAATATTACATTGCATTTTAGGTAAGTATTGGATAGTATAGGGGTAAAAATTACTATTCTAACTCCAGGGGGTGCAACAGTAGGGTAAGTGTTGGATAGTATAGGGGTAAAAATTACTATTCTAACTCCAGAGGGTGCAACAGTAGGGTAAGTGTTGGATAGTATAGGGGTAAAAATTACTATTCCAACTCCAGGGGGTGCAACAGTAGGGTAAGTGTTGGATAGTATAGGGGTAAAAATTACTATTCTAACTCCAGAGGGTGCAACAGTATGGTAAGTGTTGGATAGTATAGGGGTAATAATTACTATTCTAACTCCAGGGGGTGCAACAGTAGGGTAAGTGTTGGATAGTATAGGGGTAAAAATTACTATTCTAACTCCAGAGGGTGCAACAGTAGGGTAAGTGTTGGATAGTATAGGGGTACAAATTACTATTCTAACTCCAGGGGGTGCAACAGTAGGGTAAGTGTTGGATAGTATAGGGGTAAAAATTACTATTCTAACTCCAGGGGGTGCAACAGTAGGGTAAGTGTTGGATAGTATAGGGGTAAAAATTACTATTCTAACTCCAGGGGGTGCAACAGTAGGGTAAGTGTTGGATAGTATAGGGGTAAAAATTACTATTCTAACTCCAGGGGGTGCAACAGTAGGGTAAGTGTTGGATAGTATAGGGGTAAAAATTACTATTCTAACTCCAGGGGGTGCAACAGTAGGGTAAGTGTTGGATAGTATAGGGGTAAAAATTACTATTCTAACTCCAGGGGGTGCAACAGTAGGGTAAGTGTTGGATAGTGTAGTGTAATATTATGCGTTGTAATGGTATGCGTTGTAAAGGTAGTATGCGATGTAATGGAATGCGTTGTAAAGGTAGTTTTTAAAAATGCGTTGTAGTGTCATGCGATGTAATGCAATGCGTTGTAGTGGATGTTGCGTTGTAAAAATTGCATTGTAAGTGTAGTGCATTGTAAAAGTTGCGTTGTAAAGGTTGTTCCCCATAAAAACCTGGTGAGAGTCACACGAGTCACTCCACCCTGGATACCCCTAGCTTTCTAGTTTTTAAAAATGTACAGGTTTGCTGGGTTTCTCTAGCTGCCGGCTGAACTAAGGTCCAAAATCTGCAACCAACCACAATGGAAAAAGGGGTCCGTTTTCAGTGGAAAAAAGTGATATCTCCATGTTATGTTTTGGCCCATTTCCTGTCTCAGGCACTAGACCTACCCACACAAGTGAGGGAATGCTGGGTGGAAGGAAGTTTGTGGCTTCCCACAGATTCCAGAACTTTACATCATAGAAATATGACGAAAATTAGTTTTTTTAATCAATGTTTGAGGTTTGCAAGGAATTCTTGGTAAAAACCGTAGTGAGTGCCACACAAGTCATCCCACCCTAGATTCCCAGAGGTGTCTAGTTTTAAAAAATATGCAAGTTTGCTTGGTTTCCCTGTATCTTGGCTGAGCTAAGGCCCAAAGTCCACAGCTACCCACTTTTGCAAAAAAAAAAAAACAGGTCAGTTTTGAGTGGAAAAATGTGATGTATCCATGTTGTGTTTTGGGCTGTTTCCTGTCGTTGGCATTAGGCCATTTTTATAAGAAGACCTATGGGAATATATAATAGTAGAACATTTGTTTTTACCAATTGGATGTCACTGCATTTGTGCCTTTCAAATGTAAGCCAGTGTATAAAAAAAGACATTTTGAAAAATACCCTCTAAATCATACACTAGTATGGGTACCCACAAATTCAGGAATGCACAAATAACCATTGCTCCTAAACTCCATATCTTGTGCCCACTTTAGAAATACATAGGTTTCCTTGATACCCCTTATTCACTCTACGTATTTCACCATATGAATTGGTCTATACTCGTGACACAATGAAAAAGCATTGTACAGTGCAGCTCAGCTGCTGACTCTGGGTACCTTGAGTTCTTGGAGAACTTCAACACCCTATATATCCCAACAACCATGAAAGGCTAGCGGCCAGAATGGTATATTGCTTTTGTAAATCAGCCTTCGTGACAGAAAGTTACAATGGAAACATTGTCACAAATGACCCTTTTTCTCTACTCATTTTCAATATTTCTTTATTTCAATAGTTATTGTCTTTAAGATAACATTAAGGAATCTACACATAAGACCCCTCTCTGAATTCGGAATTGTGTCTACCTTTCTGAAAACTATAGCTTCCTTGGATCACCCATGGGTTTCACACTGTTTTCTACCACAAACTGTAAGTAGGTTGAGAGCACACAAAATTCTTGAAATTAGCTGCCTCTTTGAAAAATGCTGTGTGACAAAATTAGTTTTTTTTTATTCAGCTCTGTATGCTCCTGAAAGCAGGGATGATGGTGACTTTAGTACAGCAAATGGATCATTGATGCCATTTTAGGGCAAAAAACAGCAACTTTTATCCGGAGAACTTTGCCTATTTTTCTCCAAAAACGAAGCATTTTGCTATATTTTGCTTATTTATCAGACCCCTCCAGGGAAATACACAAATTCTGGGCACCTTTAGAATCTCCAGGGTGTTGGAAACAAAGAATGGAAATTTGGCGTGGGTACCCTATCTGAAAAAAAGCTATGGAGCCCTAAGCCCAAACTACCCCAAATAGCCAAAAAAGGGCTCAGCACTGGGCCAGGGGCGAAGTCCCAGTATTTAAGGGGTTAAAATGTATTGGAAGCGCCTCTGCCATCCTGGGGCCACCAGAAGCAGAAAAAAATCCATTTAGCCCTTGCATGGCATTATGGTGCTCTCCCTCTGGAGGAGCAGTAGATATTTGTGTAGTAGCTCTCCCACTGTGTCCGAGAGAGCAGCAAAGCAAAGATGTGTCTTATTGTTCCTATTTTTTATTTTAAAGATTGGTGCCCGGTCCTACCAGGACACCCCTTCCTCCTATTAATTGGGGCCTTACGTGTAGCGAACTGCAAAGCAGCCCTGCTGGCCTCCAAAACAACTGGCACCATCCTAGCCTGTCCGAGAGCCGCATGTCTTCTCTTTACTGCCATTTCTGTGTAGGCAGGGCGTAGTCATTGGCGGTGGCTGCCTCACTCGCCCCAGTCATAGGGAGTGGGGGCGAAGTCACTGCCAGTGGGGAGGGGCAACAGTGCTCACACTTAGCCTTTCCTCATCAGGGCCCTGTGATGGGGTCCCTGGCTCCTCTCTTCTTTGTTGGGGGGCACAACAGCCCTCCCCATCCTGAAACATCTGAGCCCAAGACAGGGGATCCTGGGCCTTGTTCATAAAGAGGACCGGGGGTTGCTGTCCCTGGGTCGCAAAGAGCTCCGGGGAGGGGGTCTAACACACACTCACTCCTAGACTCGTTGAAAATGTTTAATTCTTGGTCGAACCCTGCGCACTATGCTTCTACAAGGGGGTCAAAGATCAATGATCTTCAAAATGCCATTACTCAGGTACTGCTGGGACGATTTGGAAGATCTTGGGGCCATTTTACTGTTGGTGGCTAGCTCTGTTCACCTGAAGCAGTTCGAGTTGGGCTCCTGGTCTAGAACAAGATGTACTTGGTAGGGATCTGGTCCTGGAGAGATCCACTGATCCTGGGGTAAGCTGTAGGCAGAGTCCTTAGTCCATCAGGGAGCTTGCCCTTCCAGCTCTCCATGGTGATGATGCAGTCCAGGTCCAGAGTTCCATAACAACAACTCTCTCTCCTTTGTGCACGGGTTTTCAAATGGGGGTGTAAAGTCCTAGAAGCCAGGCACTCCTTGACAATCATAGGGTCCCATGGCACCCCTCCACCCTGTCCCAATCCTTTTGCACAGCATTCTGGGACACTCCTAGATGGCACTGTCAAGAAGTCACTGTTCACTTCTGTGTGGGCCTCAACTCTACCCAGAGCTGACTTCACTACCAGGAACTTTCCCTCTAAAACTTCAAAGGGAAACACTGTCCTTTGTTCAGTGAGCCTAGATTGTCCCAGCCCTGGTACAGTGTAATAGATATTTAACAGATTAAGATTTTCTCCCCCCCGCCCCCCTTCCTCCTCAGGATCTGAGGATTGCACTGATAATTACTCATTTTGTGTGGGAATGCGTTTGTTCCTTCTGCTAGAGAGCAGAGTAATTATCTCAGACCAGCAGGGTGACAAAAGGCCTGGACTCAGACCCTCAGCTGAGCCTGAGAATTGTAAACATTGGGGGGAACTCAAAATTTACATTGAGAAAAGTGTACTTGAACTACGCACTGAGCTGAGCTCCAAGATTTGGGTCCTAGAAAATACTGTGAACTCAGTGGGCACTAGAATAGTGAAGTTGGAGGGGAGGGCTAATACTCTGGAAACATTCAGGACAAGTTTGAAACCGACCCTGCAGCTTCTCAAGGCAAAGCTGGATGATGACGCAATGAAAATTGAAGATCTTGAAAATACGTCTGAGAGGAGAACTTGAATATTTGGGGCCAAGAGAAGGGAAGCATAGGGCCCTGACCTCGAGACATTTGTGATGGACACGTTTTCACTACTACTGGGCATGGAACACAAGAGCATCTGCTTAGACAGTGCTTATTGTGTGGGCTCAAGATGGCCACATCACGTCCAAAGACCGAAGGACATCTTGGTGAAGTTTCATTGCTTCTGCCTAAAGGAGGAACTGTTGGGAGCTGTAAGTAGTACAAAAGGGGGTGGTAATGGACGGAGCATCAGAACCAATCAAACACTCACAGCCAGTCAACAGATCTGGGTTTGATCCATCACCGTTCTTTAGCGCACTCTGCCACCCCAGTTCAGACATGGCCATATGCAAATCAGTCTGACCCTGTGCTTCATGGGAACAGTCCAGCCCGAACTGCCAAGTAACCATGGAGAAGTGTCTTATCAATATTATTCAAGTATGGTGTTCTAGAATGTATCACAAGGTACACTACAGAGAAGAACACATTTCAGGCCAATAATGGGAACGTTTTGAGAGGGAGAATTTACTATAAATGGACTTATCTATTTGATGTTCTCCCTCTAATTTGAAGGTAAACACTACCATGTCACAGACAGAAGAAAAGTAGCAAAATGGCAGAAGGTGAACATAACAGAAGATCAGGGCCAAGTGAAGAGCCAATTTGTAGATGTGACTCGTCCTGAGTGGCCACTTCTGAAAAGAAATTCGAAAAGAATTTCGCAAGCAGAGTTTTTATGCAGCCGCAAACAAAAATTTGAAGTACAACAGGAAAGATGAGAAATGTGAAATGACCATGGCCCCCAGATAGACGTATATAAGTATCCTGGTGTACCGATCTACAAGTAAGGAAATTACATTGACACTCCTAAGGAAAGGGAGACCTTTCCCTCCCATCCAACGCTACTTATAGGGGTACTGTATAATGTGGAACAATTAGATTTGGATGGAAAGAACTTGATTCCAAAGATAGTTTGACTCTGGCTAGGGGTTGAGGGGGGCATTAAATGACTTATATTCAGAACCTACAGGAAAGTAGCTCATAGATTCCACTTTGGGATCTCGGAAGGGACAGCCCCCATGTGTCTTGGCAAAACCGAATCAATTTAAAGAATTATGAAAAAGGAAGCAAGTTCTACTGACAGTTTGCACGTATTTTGAATGTTTAAGTTGTGGAAGAGAGATGAGAAGGGGAGAGTTTCTCATGATCCAAAAAACACTGTAAATGAAGAAACGAAAGCAGATATGATCCAGAGTGCAACTCGTGAACTGTGTCTCACAAGTATTCTCCCATGGTAAACAAACTCTCTTAATACCAAAGGGTCAAACAATGTAGAGAAAAGAAAGTCAGAAAATAATATGTCTCCAGGAGACACATTTATTTTTGAGAGACGAATCAGGGACAATGAATAGGGCATAACCTGAAGCATGCCACTCCTCTGCAAGAAACTCAAAGTACAATGGGGTAGCAATTTTCATTAAAATTGATTTACCATTAGTTATCACTGACACAACAGCTGAAAGGGAAGGCTGGTATTTGATCTTGATTGATAGTCTCTTCAGCTACACCCTAACACATGCCACAATATATTCTCAAACACAACCAAATATACATCTCTTAGGGGTTTCCTAGAGACTCTCAGTTTAGCTGCAAAAGAGGGGATTGAAATCACTGGGAATTTTATTATAGAATGGGATTGTCAAATGGTATAGACACAAAGGGGACTTCTATAAAAACCCATGGATTATCTATATTATGCTTGAAATGGCACACAAATGTAGGAAGAGACAAGGTGCTTACCTACTTTGCTGAACACCTTATAGAGAGGAGAGAGAGATACTATATTAAAGAGATCAAGCCAAATACTTGCCTTACACTAGTAAAAGAAGTGGAAAAACTGAGAAATCTAAGAAATGTTATGATACTCACTATTCTAACGAGGAATACTCCCCTTTGGAACAGCAACATTACATCAAAGGAGCAGGTTGTCCTACTCTTACAAGGGAACATAGGGAAGAAATAGGACCTCCCATTGTGAAAATTGCAAATAATTCCCTAAAAAACAACAATGCACCTGGTCTAGATGGGTAATCTGCAATATGTATGCAATTTACAGTTGCAAATTGATTACCAAGCTGATCAAACTTTTAATCAGCAGAGGCCACAATAATGGTGTTGGAAAATGCCCCTCTCTTAAGGGTCACCCCCAAACGTTTTGCCTTCCTCCTTCTCTTTTTACTGAATTCTTTTTGTTGGCCATAGGACTCTGAACACTTTAGCGCACTGCTAACCAGTGCTAAAGTGTGTGTGCTTCTCACCTAAACATGACCATATTGGTGTATACCTGACTGGTATATTTGTTGTACTGGTAAGTCCTTTGTAAAATGGTGTACCATATACCCAGGGCCAGTACTTCAAATATCTCTAGTGGGCTGCAGCTCTGATTGTGCCACTCACAGAGGTAGCCTTTCAAACCTGTCTCAGGACTGCCACTGCAATGCCTGTGTGTGCAGTTTCTTGTCACTTAGATCTGGCATTTAAAACTCCTTGCCAAGCCTTAAACAACCCCTTTATTACATTAGTGCCACTCCTAAGATAGGCCCTAAGCAACCCTTATGGCAGGGCGCTATATAAGTAAAAGGTGGGACATGTGCCTTTATTTTTTGCATGTCTGGGTAGTGACAAACAGCCTATTTCGATTTTCACTACTGTGATGTCTATCCCTCTCATAGGTCACCATTGGGTATTCCTTAATACACATTTAAGCTGTAAGTCCTGATCAAAGAGGAGTAGCATTTTCATGTTTCATATATTTGGAATGGTAATGATAAATTCTCCGTACTGGTGAAATTGGATTTAACATTACTGTCTTAGAAATACCTCTTTTAAATAGTGGACATTTCTGTGTACTTACTGCTATTTGTATATGTCTCCAATAAACGTCTCTGGGTTGGGTGACAGCTACACTTTGTGCATTCCGTCTAGACAGCCACAAACACAGGAATTTGAGGCTCATCTGCATTTTGAGCACTCATCTTCATTCATCTGCATTCTAATAAGCCTTCCTGAGCAGGGAGAAATGGGGAGAGGGGGTGCCCTTACGTTTCAATAGGTAGTGCCCTGTTCACACACAAATCACTGATTAACACCCAGGGGTTATCCTGGCAGACAGGACTGGGCTGTAAGAGATTGTGTGCACTCCAGAGGCCAGCCTTTGATGTCACCTCCACTTCAAAGGCACTTTTGGATATATATACTGGGTCGCTAACCCCCTAAAATAAGACACCTCTGGATCTTGAACGGAACTTCTGTCAACTGAACTCCTTTTCTGGAATGACTGCTTTTCTGCTTGCTGCCCTGCTTCCTGCTGCTCCCTGACTCTGCTGGCAGGACTCTCCCTTCCCTCCAAGTGATCTCCAAGGGCTTGCTGGCTTGCCTCCTGTTTTCTGAAGTCTTAGGGACATAAACGACTTCCAACAATCCTGGACTCTGCCTCCAGTGAGCCCTACTGTTGCTGCGGTGCCCCCTTCAAGTTCTGAGCCTCAGAAGTAGGTTCTGCAGTTGTTTTCATCAAAAACCGATGCACTGCATCAACTGTGTGAGATATTCTACTGCATTACCCTTCTAGGCTGATGCTGATGCTGACAGTGGTTCCACAAATCTGCACGGCTCGACAACGGCTCTCTGTGCGGCTCGACAACAATGCATCACATTCACATCAATGGAGCTTGACGCCGATGAGGGACCCCTTTGCGCGGCTCGACAATGACGTAGTAGATTCCCGACTTTGACTAAAGCGCCATCCAAGGTAGCTTTTTCAGCGGGACCTGTCTGGATCCTGTAGCCATCGATAGCGGTCAGCCTGAATTTAGATTGCATTGATCCCTCGTGACCTCAAGTAACCTTTTGACCGCTAGTGATTTCTAAGCACTATTTTTGCATTTAATCTTAAAAAATGTATATCTCAACTTCTACCGATTATTGTTGTTGAGTAGCCTTTTACCTCAGTCTTGTGCACCACTCACCCTTGCCTCTGTGATAGAGCCATGACAAAGGACTTCTCCTTGGCCCCAGCCCGTCGAGGCCCCTAATTCGGTTTCTGCCTGCCTACTCCCACTGTTGTATTCTTATCTCCATTTCATCCTTGCTGCCACTGTTCTTATTGTGTTTCACTGTGTTTTACTTCTTCTGCCACTGTTATAGTCTTTTCTGTTTTGCTCCTGATGCCACTGTTGTTTTGTGTTTTGCTCTGTTGCACCCCTGCTGCCACTGTTGTAGTTGTTCTTTACTTAGTTTGCTACCACTGTGGCAGTTTTCCCGCTTCCGCACCCCAGCTGGCTCCCGCCCTACCGATTCCTAGCCTATCCATCTCACCTCCCAGGATTACTTATTGAGGCCGCTGCATGGCATCCAAGGAGTAGCCCTTGGCCCTGGTCTTGTGCACAGTTCCTTCTGACCTCTGCGATATAGCTGTGACAGAGAACTTCTGCTTGACTCCAGCCCCTCAAGGCCCCAGGTTCAGTTGCCACTTGCCTGCTGCCACTGTTGTAGTCTTTTTTCCATTTTGCCTCTGTTGCCACTGTCCTTATTGTGTTTCACTCTTTTGTACCCCTGCTGCAACTGTTGTGGTATTATCTGTTTTGCCGCTGCTGGCACTGTGCTTATTGTGTTTCGCTGTGTTGTACCCCTGCTGCCACTGTTGTATTCTTTTTTGTTGTGTTCCTCCTACCACTGTTGTTTTGTGTTTTCCTTTATTGTACCCCTGCTGCCACTGTTGTAGTTGTTCTTTACTTTGGTTTGTTGCTTCTGTTTTAATTGTTCTTAACTTAGTTTGCTGCTGCCCTTGCTGTTTTTCCACCCCTGCACCCCCTCTCATTCCCACCCTCCCGCCTCCTGTTGCGTGGCATCCAAGGAGTAGCCCTTGACCCCGGTCTTGTGCGCCGCTCACCCTGGCCTCTGCAAAAGGGCTTTGACAGAGGACTTCTCCTCGGCCCCAGCCTCTCGAGGCCCTAGGTTCGGTTCTTGCCTGCCAGCTGCCACTGCTGTAGTCTTATCGCCCTTTCTCACCTGTTGCCACTGTTCTTATTGTGTTTCACTGTGTTGTGCTCTTGATGCCACTGTTGTAGTCTATTCTGTTTTTCCCCCACTGCCACTGTTGTTTTGTATTTTGTTTTGATGTGTCCCTGCTGCCACTGTTGTATTTGTTCTTTACTTTGGTTTCCTGTCAGTGTTGTAACTGTTCTGCATGCACCCGTCCGTGCCTGGACCACTCCCACGCAAGGAACCCCGGCTCCCAGACATCCACAGCTACATCACTGCCAAGCTCCTAACCCTGGACCCTGGAGCCCACAACAACAATGGCTGCATCACCTCCCCGAGATGTACAGAAGGACCGTTCACCTGCCACCGCTGCCTGCAACATCGAAACCCCTGCTGCGTCTCCTCATTCGACCTTCAACCCTCCAGAACAGATTCAGTGCATGCTGCTCAGCGTGTGCTCCCTCGGCAAGCATGCAACCGCAATCTGGGACACCATCACCACCTACAGACATGATGTGATGTTCATCACTGAGACCTGACTCAAACCATCCTCTGCACCTGACTTCACAACCGCAACACCCCAAGGATACAAGATGATACACAGAGATCGGGCCCAGAAACACAGAGGTGGTATCAACATCATCTACAGGGAGACCCCCCAGTGCACTGACACTGAAGATGTCATTGAACTCTTCAACTTCCATATCCGAATCGACACAAACAATACCATCAGAGGATCCCTCACACCGTGCCCCCAATGCAGCTTCTGCAATGCCATCACTAAACTCATCGTCCCCCCTGGCAATCGATTTCAAGCATTATATCTTCCTTGATGACCTCAACATCCAACTCGACGACTCCTATGACACAAACCATGCCAACCTGCTGGAAAGCATAAGCAACATCGGACTCACACAACTGATCACTAGCCCCACACTGTGCAGGACACACTTTGAACCCCCTCTTCACGACCAGTGATAGAATCAAATTCAGCCACACCACCAAACTAACCTGGACTGACCACAGCATTAACCACTTTTCGTTTGCAGGATCACCATTACCCACGCCCCATATAAACACCCGCTGCATTAAAGCAAAATTGCCAAAACCCAATATATTCAAAGCCACCAGAACCCTTTCCACCATCAACCTGGAGCTGGCCATCCAAAACTTCTCTGACTGGATCTCCAGCTGTGCCAACACTATCGCACAAGTGAAAGCAACCAGCACCAGAAAACTCTCCAAGCATGCCAGCAGGTTCACTCCAGAAATCCGCACCCTCAATAGTGAGTGTGAGTGACTGGAATTGGCGATCCAGCAGGAACCCCTCAGACCTCACCACCCTCAAACTGGTCCTCAGCAACAACTGCCATCACCTCAAGGAAGCCAAAAAGGACATCATCACTACCTGCATTAAAGCAAGCACCAATCACAAAAAAGAACTCTTCAGCATCGTCAGAGTGTTCTCCTGCCTGTCGGCCACTTAAACCACAATTCGTCTTTCCTAAACCCTCTGTGCCTCTCTGGCAGACTACTTCCACAATAACACTGCAGATATTTACAGCAACTTCGACTGGCAGACCACAGACCTCACCCACCCCCTGACTCGCACTAGCAACACCCACAGCCACCTCACCGAAAGGACACCACTCATCACGTCAA
The DNA here is from genome assembly GCF_964204655.1 of Triturus cristatus. Classification (NCBI taxonomy): domain Eukaryota; kingdom Metazoa; phylum Chordata; class Amphibia; order Caudata; family Salamandridae; genus Triturus; species Triturus cristatus. The sequence goes on from NC_140589.1 coordinate 782,115,729, forward strand.
TAACCGCAGTAATCATGGCCTCCATCCATTCAGGGACACCTACAGGCCCCTGCTCCCACCACACTGTCAACCTGGGACAGGAGAAAATGATCAGACCTCTTACCGACATCCTCAACTCGTCCATCACCAGAGCCACCTTCCCCGATGCCCTTAGAGCCCCCTGAAGAAACCCTCCGCCAACCCCAATAAGCTCAAGAATTATGGCCCAGTCTCACTGCTTCCTCTCCTGGCTGAGGTCCTGGAGAAAGCCATTCACAGCCAGCTCACAGACCACCTGGAAAAACACAGCCTTCTCAATGCCACCCAGCCCAGCTTCCACTCCAATAACAGCAGTGAGACTGCCTTAATAGCCACAACTGACGACATCAGATCTATCTTCAACCGCGGTGAGACGGCAGCCCTGATCCTCCTCGATCTCTCAGTGGCCTTCAACACAGTGTCCCACCAGACCCTCCTCACCAAACTCCACTAAATCAGCATCAGAGAAAACACCCTCAAGTGAATCACCTCCTTATTCACAGGACGCACACACAAAATCCACCTTCGCCTTTTAACCCAAAAGCATCATCTGCGGAGTTCCCCAAGGATCCTCCCTCAGCCCTACCCTTTTCTATGCCTAAGTGACTCCACTGGCCAACATTGCCCGCACCCACAGTTTAAACATCATCATCACTTATGCTAATGACAGACACCCAACTAATCATATCTCTCATGGAAGACACCGCCACAAACAGAGTCAACTTACAGAATGCCATGACCAAGTGGAGAACTGTGGCTCAATGGTTAGAGTGGCAGACCTCGATGCAGAGCACTGGTCCGGGACCAGGGTTCGATTCCCGACCCGGCAGGGTCTCGGGCTATAAATTCCTCGGACCTGATATTCTCGCATCAGTGCCTATCCTAATCATGGGTCCCACGCTGCAACTCTGGGCAATAGCTTGCTTAGTCTCCACAACGGCCCCAACAGCGCTGGGATGCCTGGCTTCACCATGGGGGTGCCCAGGAGTGGACACTTCACACGGATAGCCAGGAAGGGTTCCTACAGCGGTATGAGTATGGCGCGGAGATACCCCCAGGGGTGATTCGGCGCTATATAAGCACATACACATTTACATTTACCAACATCGCCGACGGGATGAGAACCAACTGTCTAAATCTGAACACAGGTAAGATGGAAGTGCTCATCTTCAGAAAGAACACCTCCCCATGGGACGACACATGGTGGCGCACTGCACTCAGACCCCCACCTACCCCTACCAGCCACGCCGGCAACCTCGGGATCATCTTGGACAATGACCTCTCCATGAAGCACCAGGTAAATGCAGTAGCCTTCTCCTGCTACCACACGCTCTGCATGCTTCGTAAGATTTTTAGATAGATCCCTGTCAACACCAGGAAAACAGTGACTCAAGCCCCCATCACCAGCAGACTGGACTATGGAAACGCTCGATACACCGGAACATCCTCCCATTTACTCAAACGACTACCGACTATACAGAACACCACATTCAGACTCATGCTCGACCCCCCCCAAACAGACCAGCATCACCCCCCAATCTCTGAAACCGACACTGGCCCCTCATCCAGAAGAGATGCCAGTTCAGGCTGCTGACCCATACCTACAAGACCCTCCACAACGATGGACGCTCCTACATCAACCCCCTCCTGGCTTTCTACCAGCTTTCCAGACAACTCAGATCCACCTCACTCGCCCTCACACACGTCCCCCGTATCCAGTGGGGCTGCAGCAGAGGCTGCTCCTTCTCTTACCTCCTGCCATGTCCTGGATTGACCTCCCACTCCACCTCCTAACCGCCCCCTCACTCACAGACTTCGGAAGGGACTCAAGACCTGGCTCTTCGACTAAGGTTCCCCTCTTCTCAGCTCCTGGATACCCTCTGTGTTGATAAGCTGCGCTGTATAAATACTGTTTGATTGATTTATTTTGCTCAGTTAAATATTTTCTATTTTTATAGAACTATGCAGAGTCTTTTTGTGGTGTATCCATTGTGTTACTGTGTGTGTTTGTGTGTGTGTGTGTGTTTTGCCCAAAAACGTTACACATTGCCTTTATAGATAAGCCTGACTGCTCTGTGCAAAGCTACCAGAGGGTGAGCACAGGTTATCTTTTTGGAATCTTGCTTACTTCGACTAGAGTGGTGGTCCATGCCTGGCCTGGGTGCATACCTCAGCCAACCAGGCAGTCCAGTTATAACAAATGGCCATCCCCAAACCAGGAAAAGGTCTGAGACATGCCTCATGCAGACCAATTACACTCCTTAACACAGATGCAGCACTATTTACTAAAATCCTGGCTGCATGTATTATTGATAATTTACCATCACTGGTCCACCCAGACTAGTGCAGCTTTGTCAAAAACAGACTAACGCATGATAATATATGAAAGGTGGTCCACCTGGCTGAAAAGGTCTAAAAAAAGCAGACTCTAGCAATATAGCTTTCAATGGATTAGGGGTGGCCGGAATTTGCGCAATCGCGTCACGCAAATCTCCGCGAAACGGTAAAAATCTCCGCGAACACGCAGAAATTCCGCGAACACGGGGAATTGCTTGTTCGCGATACTTTTTTCCTGTTCGCGATCGCTGTTTGCGTGCACGGGGTGAAATATCTCGCGAACACGCATATTGAGAACGCGAGCAAGCCAAAAATTTCGCAAAGTCACGGAACGCAGATTTTTGGTCAATTTCGCGTTCTCCGCGGAACGCGAAATTACCCAAATTCCGCAAATTCCGCAAATTCCGCGAGCGGAACGGATTTTACCGCCCAGGCCTACAATGGATGCAGAGATAGATTTCAACCAATGCACTGGCCCTTCTTCAAACTGGTTCTAGAGGGAATGTACTTTTGCCCAATTTGTACAGACATTGTTTTGGCTAAATATATGTGCCTTACAGAATGGATAGCTTTGTACAGTCAACTCTCACACTCATTCTGCTTGAATAGGAGCACCACCTGGGCCCACCTGTGCCCTTTACATTCATATACAGGGAGGTCTATTCAGAACAGACAAGCATAACAGCTTTTATTAGCCTCTATGCTTACGATGGTTTTCTCACTTCAGAATCACCTGTAACATCACTCACAAAAGTAATTAAAGAGCTGAAATTGCTTGAAAGGCCTTTGGCCACAAAACTACTTTAATAAATCCTAGGCGCTTAACCCGTCCCTGCCCCCTTAGTGATGTAAAAACTTTAATAAGCTTACCTATGTATATGGGCAAAAATGTATGTCAGAAATCTTAAGGGTATATTCTCAAGGAGCTATCGCTGAGTTATCGGCACTTTATCGCAGCCAAAGTCACGATAAAAATACTGCCTCATTCACAAGCTGGTGCTAACAGCCGTTACCACCAGTTTTCAGGCGATAGCATCCTCAAAAAACATTGCCACGGATGACCCCAGCAACTATCGCTAAGGAGATGCAGAGTAGGCGTTCCCGAGGAAAAAGCCGCGACAACACCACTCCGCAACATTCACAACGACCAGTCAGATCTGCGATAAGAACACAAAACAGGCAATAAGGCGCGTTAGCAGCAGGAAACTAACACCTGCTCTGACCTGGTGCAAAGTCGGATGACAACCGGCAGCAGCCAAGGGAGCACAGCCCATAGCCAAACTTGAAGAACATCAGATGCCCCCCAGCATCTGAATACGCAGCCCGTAGCACCAAGAGGGCAACAACACACACCGCCACCACCCCCGGACCCCACCAACCCCCTCCCTTCCGACAAAGCAAATGCATATCAACTCTACGAAACCATGACCCAAACAAATCGCCTGAAGTCGCACAACCACAACACCTAACATACAGGTGTGGCAACAAAAATGGAAACACACATCTAAATCATATAACCAAAAAAACATTTATTACAGATAACACAAAAAAAAACATCATGAAGAGGCACGGCGGACTGACATGCACCCATCAAAGGACAGAGAGGTAGAGCGACAGAGAGAGAGAGGGGGAGAGGGAGAGGGAAAGAGAAAGGGAGAGAGAGAAAAAGAGAGGGAGAGAGAAAGAGAGAGGGAGAGAGAGCGACAGAGAGCGAGAGAGAGGGAGAGAGGGAGAGAGAGGGAGGGAGAGTGCGGACACTGCAGACCCAGGTTCCACTGCTCACCTGCAGCCACCGGTGTGTCTCCAACCATGTGCCGGTACACATTGCAGTCCCCCAGGTCACTCATCTGAAACAGCTGCCAGAGACATGAATGGCAGAGTCCATACAGTAGCACACGCCATCATCGAATGCCCGCCCCTACGCACACAGGCTGCTGCACCCCAGCCCCTCCCGCTGCCCAGCAGAGACTGCCCACCCCTGCGCGACCAGGCCTCACTGCTCACCTTCCGCCACCGGCGTGTCTCCAGGAGGGCCCACCACGTGACAGGGGGAGCTCCAAGCAAGGGCCCGTGACCATGGCACCCTCCGCATCATGCAGCCACGCACCATGGGCCACCAGGTCACAATCTTGATTCTGAGTCTTGATTTCGCAATGGCAGAGAACACATCAGTGCACAGGACATCATCTCAGGCTGCACACCCGCTCGGCCCAATAGGTGTCACTAACTCTGTGAACCGCAAGGCAACGCCATGTGGCGGAAGGTCCGCACTGCCCTCTGGCTTAGGTCTACACTGCAGTCCAGCAGGGCTCACACCAATGCCACCATTCCGGACCACCCGGATGGCGCATCATCGCAGGCTGCACACCCGCTCAGCACTGAAGGTGCCCCATCTTCAGTGCACCGAACGACACCGTCCCGTGGCGGTGCGCCTGTGCCTTCCGCAGTGCATTTGGTGCCACCAAGTCTGTGCACTGCTAGCCATGGACCCTTTATGATTGACTCCCGTGGTGCAGACGCCATCATGTCACCACCGGCACTGGGCAATGTGACGTGGCAGGGCCCTAGGCCCTCATGCATAACGGATTCCCACATGGAGACACCCATTTGGAGAGTGGAAATGGTGTCCAGCACGTGCGCCAGGCCCTTTTTATTGGCAGGGTCACATGTCCTGTGACACCGGTACAGAATGGGTGTGGTGTGGGTGTGAACCAGCCGTTAGGGAGTGGCTGTGGCATGCGGACAACTAGACATGTGAGCAGCAGATCCCCACAGGGAAGACCTGGGACATGTAGCGTTGTCGCACCCCCCTGTGAGCGTGAGCGGAGTGGGCTGGCCTGGCATATGCCAGTCCAGCGTAAGGGTGTGAACAATGACCCCGGGGCTCTGGGCGTGCTACCATTCTGGCCTGGACAAGGCAGTAACAAATGCGTGTTTTCCCGTTCTAGTGTCAGCGCCACCCGGCACGCAATCAGCAATGTGTCACCCTGTGACCCAAGTCCCACAACATAAGCAACATGGACATAAGGTGAAATCATTGACCCTACATGCATCCATACCTCCACACTTGCAAGATCATAGACACGACACTCCGTTGTGTAAATGAATGTTTAATGCACATTCAATGGAGTGTTGTAGCTGGAGCAGTACAGGGCTGTGCAAACCCCACCTTGCAGCGCTGGCCCGTGGAGGGCCAGCCAGAGTCCTTCAGGGAATGACATGTACATTAGCAGTGGAGGAGTTTAGTCCGCAGTCTGATATCTGTGTCATTGGTGACAAAACAGAAAATGGCAGTCCACGTCGAGGTCCAAAGTGAGTGTCGCAGAGTGCATCTGGGGACAGGGGAAGGGGATGATGCTGAGGGCAGAACAAGCAGAAACAAGCCATATGGCAGACATGAATGCTACCGCTTCCTTCTGACCACGGGGGCAGATTCATCTGCATCTTCGTCCTCAGCTGTTGCATGTGCCTCACATGCGGGTGGTGGTGTTCTGTCTCTAACACTGTGTGGCAGTGACACTGCAGGGGCCGGAGGTGGAATGTCTGCCGCACTGTGTGGCACTGACACATCAGGGGCCGGAGATTTGGATGGAGTGGTATCAGTAGCATGCATCAGCGCCAGGCCTTGTGGCAGCAATGCTATGCGGATGGTCTTTATGGCATTGAGGGACCCAGCTAACTCTCACTGGTGTGCAGCCGTGTCAGCCACTGTTTCCGCACGCTTGCGCTCCCTGTCCTCCATGAGCCTCCTGGGCGAGCTCGCTGGAGCCACTATGACTGGCCAGTCGTTCTTGCCTCTGAGTCAGGACCCAGGCGATGTCAGCCATGGTTCATTGGAGAGCATGGAGCGGACTGTCGATGTCCGTTAGGGACTGTGAGTGGTCCCTGATGGGACTTGGACACCCACATAAGGTGTCTAGTTTGGCTGTCATGCGGTCGAACCCCACCTGCACCTGTTCGGCCAGCTTCTCCTGGCACCCCAACACACAGAGTTGGAAGGCAATGTGTTCATCGTGGGGGTCCTGTGAGGCAGCCGTGGTGGTCGGTGCTGCCTGCTGTGTGTACTGTGCAGGGGGTGGGTTCTCCTTGTAGCAGCTGGGCTGTCCTGCTCCTGGAAGTGGGCTGCAGAGGCTGTCCACGAGCTGTTGGAGAGCGTTGGAGTCGAAGGTCTGGTTGTTCTCTTCGTCATCAGAGTTGAATTTCCCTCTGCAATGTGAAGTGGAGATGCAGTTTAACATTGTGTTCACTTGTATGCTGATGCATTGTACATGTTTACATGCAGACTGAATGACAGTGTACATTGTTACTGTTTGTGGGGAGCTGCCTATGTGATGTGGGACAGTGGAAATTCCGACAACTTCACAGATGTGTGTTTGTACTTGTACATTGTCAACTCACATTTCCCTGCGATGCCATATGTGATTGGCCAGTTACTGCACAAAAGTGGGACCAGTTGTGTCCCCTGTTCTGTTGTGGATTTGTTGCGGATTGTGCCACATCGCTGTCAATGTTGATGTGCTCTGATTTGGCTGCCCCTGATGCCTTACATGCAGTGTGCCTTTGACTTCTGTGCTTCTACAGTGCTGGAATGTTGCATTCTTGGGTGCATTGTTATCTTGGTGGGAGTTTGGGGTCTGGGGCATGGTTTGTCTGAAGATGTGCTATGCTTACGTGTGCATGTGTGCCATTGTACCCATCTCCCCCGTCCACCCAGTCCCTGGTCGTTACTCACCCTGTTGCTGTTGTGTCCGGTCCTGTTGAGCAGTGTCAGGGCCCACAACTCCTGCCACCATCGCCCACTGATGACTGTGGACATCATTACCTCCATCTCGTCCAGCTCCTCCTGTGGTGCTGGACTCCCTCCTCCAGTCTGCATTGCTGCCTTGCGGTTGTTTGCAAGCTTCTGCTTGGTTTTGCGCTGGACATCATTCCAGCGCCTCTTGACCTCGTCCATTGTCCTCTTCAGCACTCCGACTGCATTCACCTTGTCCACAATGGTTTGTCATAATCCATTTTAAGTTGCCAGTGACACAGTGGAGGTGACAAACAGTAGTTGATGGTGTTCTATCACCTCCGTTATCAGGATTCTGTTTTCCTGTGGACTGAACCTTTACTTCCTACTCTTCTTCTCCTTGCCCTTCCATGACCCCGAAGTCCCAGGCTGGTCCTCCGGGTTGCTTGTGGGGTTCTGGTTGTCCTCTGCACTTGCTCCGGCTGACTCCATTGTGCTTCACTGTTGTTTGGCTTTTGTATGTGTTTTTTTCCCCTTTTTTAGTGCATTTTCCTGCATGTCTCGTGGGGATTGCAGGCCTGTGGCTGGTTTTAGCTGATTTTTGTATCGCGATTGGCGTCATCGCCACTTTTTTCGCGTTGGTGTTTTGCATTTTTGCGGCGGAGCGTTGATTTTAACGTGTTGGTTTGACGCGTTGTCATGGGACTATCGCATGGTGCCGCCGGCTTGTGAATACCACGTTGATACAGAGTTATTTTCCCGCGATGGACTACAATGTGAAGAGTTGCGTTATGCTACTTTTGCGGTAGTTATCACATGTTCTTGAGAATATCCCCCATGCTATTACAATTTCCTCCAAAATAGACTTGTGCTGAGTGAACTACCCCTCACCTGCGTCTGTATTAAAAACGATACAAACGACTGCTCAATGTTGTTCATATCTTGGTCTGGGAGAATAAATGCTGTTAAGATTAATATTTTACCACCGCTACTCTTTATATTTAAAGACTATGCCCTCTGAAAGTACCTTTGTGGCCTTGCTGCAGATTTTGAATTTTGAGTTTATATGGGGTAAAGCCAAACCACAGCTCTCCTAGAAGCTCCAACAGTAATCTAGACTAAAAAGGCCACTGGCGCTACTGGATTTATTTCTGTAGTAAGGAGCAGCCCGATTACAGATGACTTGACTTGACACTGATAAAATATGGGCCATGCACATGCCAGGAGCGGCAGATCCTCCGCTATGGCGGAGGAGCATTGCCCTACTGCCTGCAGAGGCAAACGAAAACTAAAATGCCTATCATTTTTTATTGGTCCTGCCAAGTCTTGGAGAGGCAAAGCCACAGCACTGCACCAGGGAGGAGGAGGAGGAGAAGGAGGAGTGGTGGATACTGCTGTCAGTGCACATGAAGGTGTGGCCTGCCGTCTTAGGCCGGCCAAACCATCATGCGCACTGGCATCCCTCCAACCCAGCTGTGTTACTAAGTGGAGAGACCAGCAGGCACAGGCTCCCAGGTCCCAATGGAGCACAAAAAAGCCTGCAACACCCAATACCATCACTGCTCTCATGGGTATGAGAGCAGTGTCTGGATTGTTTTGTTATTTACACCCCCTTCGTGCTGCCATTCTACGCTGCTCTACCCCAGCGCTGCCCACCATATTTCCCTGACACCAGCTGCAACTCAGTGCCGGGGGTCCCCTTTGGGACCGAATGAGTCTTGAAAAGAAATATAGGACCTCTAATGGATATTTAAGCATTCTTATTAACACCACCCTGAAAAGTTGGGACAAATTAGTGACTAGGAAATGTTTCTTTTTCCTCACTGTGGACATCAATACATTTTAATGGTTGTATTTACACCGACACTTAAGACAACTCTTTTTAGAAATGGCGGGAAGAGGGTAGCTGAATGATTTCAGAAAGGTTCCAAGGGGTCTACATAAAGTCTCACCTACAATTCCAAAGTGAATCTTATCTGGATGAGTAGTAGAGAGTGAGGAATACTCAGATGAGGCACTGGGTTCTTGTGAAAGAATGGAAAAGGTTGCCCCCACTAGAAGACCCCATTCAAAACACCTTTCACTAAATTAATAGGAATTGTAGGAGATATTTACAAAATGTCCCTTCTAAATACACATTCCTGACCTGCATAGCGACATGTGATAAACTGGGAGAAAACTTTAGATAAGCAAATAATGCAGAAGCAGTGGAACCTATTGGACAGGGATTTACAGAGCAGCTAAGACCAGGGGAATACACTACAACATCTCCTACAGATAGGATTAAATACCATGGTACCTCCCTAGCATTCACCCAAATATGATCCGGTATTGCTGGAGGAGATATGGAGTAATAGAGGATACTTTACATGTCTGAAGGGGGTGTGAAGGAAAGTAAAGCAATTCTGGGCAGCGCTCAATAAGACAATATCGAGGGTGTTGGAATACCTATTATCTTTCACATCTGAAACATTGATCCTTGGTCTTAGACGAGTCTCACTAGGCAGGAGTGGCATATGATGATGCAGTATCTAGGGCATTATCTGGGCTGATCGTGCAGTATCTAAGGCCAGCAAAGACAACAGTGGATTTAATTGAAAAAAGAAGCACCTCTGATATCTCGCTGGTATCACACGATATGAGCCCTTCTGCCCATGGAGCTTGCAATGAGAAAAGTGCAGGTATGATATTTAACGTATATGGAAACTATTACTGGAGATTATGTGCCCAGGGGATCCGAACCAGCTTCGCCATCCTAGGGGGAGAGCGATAGGCCACTTCCAATAGGGAGATCATTTTAGTAAACCCCAAAGAAAGATGATATTTAGGGAAGCCGGAAATATGATGTAGTATAGAGTAGAAAAATGTTGATGATATAAGGAAATTATAATACCTATTGATCCATAAATTTGTGTGACTGGTGATCTTTAAGTTTTGGGGTTGGGGTAGACATTGGGATCCTTTTTTCTTCCTTTCGGTGCCAGTTTGCTCCAGTTAAGCGCACTTTGAAATGTATGTTTCTAAATTGCCCCTTTGAAATCCCTATACTGGTGCCCACGTTGCCTGAGTTAAGCACACATTGACATGGTAGTCCCTCCATTAGTTCTTGTCATAATAAAATGTCATAAGTAATTTTCCATCTACCAGATACTCACTAACATCATTCAGAAGTCTCAAAGCGGGCTCTCTATTGGGCAAGCATGTGACTGCAAACTGTTCAAAGCTATATATGTCACATCCCTCTCCTAACTCTAAGCACTGTTGCTCATAATATCCTGCCCTCCTGCCTCACTCACTATGATCAGGAAATTAAAATCACTTAACCATATGCAGTTCATCCTGTAGCTTCTAATTTTCGGTTTTCGGAATTGCTTGAAATCTTCCCATGAAATCCCTTCAATAGTCCTAACGGAGTTCAGGTACTTCTTCAAAACTATCTTTTAAGTCTTGAAAAAGCATCTGTTCACTCTCTGGTTTCCCCCTCATAACCTTGAACAATGTATGTACTCCAACATGATCACATAGCTATGCCCCTACATATGTATACTCTGCAAAAACTCTCTAGGGCAGATTTACAAGAAGGTGCTGCAGCGTGGCACCGCGAGCCCATTGGCTGCGCCACGCTGCGGCACTTCCGAAGCACAGGGATGCAACATATTTACAATGATATGTCGCTGTGATAGTTTTACCCTTCGCTGTATACGTCTGATCCCCGGAGGATACGGCCTCTCCCCTTTTATGAGTAACCAGGTGTCTCACGAGTCTAGTGATAACGTAAATTTATTTGTTTAACTACACAATTCTGACAGCTTTTGGGCCCAAAGCACACAAAGTTCACCACATGGGCTGTCTAAGGAAATTGTCCCACATCCAAGGGTCGGCGCCGTCTTCCAGCTTTTACTCTTCCCCGAAACTGCCCGGGCCGGTGCTTCCCAAAAAGGCCAACCGGAAAAACAAAAGAGACATAGGATGCTTATGTCACAAGTGTTCTACTGAAGCTATAGCTCTAGAGGGTGCTCCCTTCACCAATCTTCCTAGGTCACCAGGGTGAGTGTAAGATATTCAGGATGGGTATAAGAGAAAAGAGGAGGGGGTGGTGCAAAAAGGTACTTTCAAGGCGTGAGGGTTTTCTAACTGTTCCACAAACCCAAGAAACCCTTTCCCTCCAACCTCTTCCTCCACCCTTCCCTCCACGTCACTTGCCTGGGGCTACGGCCCCCTGGGACCGTAGCGATGGGTGTCTCGATGTCCTCCTGCCTCTGGGAGTCACCGGATACTGGAGGGGAATGGGTCGAGTGCCTCTCCTTCGGTACCGCTGGGCCGTCCTTCTCGAGTCCCACATCCACGTTCGGCGTTCCGCCAGTCTCCCCTCCTGCGTTCGGCTCCCTGTTCCGCTCCTGTTCTCCTTCTTCCTCCGCTTTCTCCTTCCCCACGTCCTTGCCACCGGCACGCTCCTTTTTTCCCCAGCCTGCTCCTCCCCTTCTCCCGGAAGTTTCACTCCTTTCCGTTGAATCGCCGGAAGCTACACCGCTCCCCGTTGAATCGACGGGTGTCCCGTTGGGCGCCATCTTGAAGTTCCCGGCGTCCGACTCCTCCTTATCACATTGCCTCTCTTCTTGGGATGGACGATCGGGCCATTCCAATATAGGGAACCTGGATAGGTAGTCCACGTTGGTTTGTAATTTCCCAGGCATATGAAGAGTCTGAAAAGAGAAGGGCTGCAATGCTAAGAACCACCGTAATATATTAGCATTGGTATCCTTATTGTTGGCTAACCAAGTTAAGGGTGCATGATCTGTTACTAGAAAGAATGTACGTCCTAACAAGTAATATTGTAGAGCTTCCATAGCCCATTTTATTGCAAGGCATTCTTTTTCCATAGTGGCATATCTAGTCTCTCTCGGGAATAGTTTCCGACTCAGGTACAAAACTGGTTTAAGTAGACCATGCGAGTCTGGTTGGGACAACACTGCTCCTAGTCCCCTATCTGAGGCGTCGGTTTGCAGCACAAACGACTTTTTATAGTCTGGGCACGTCAGTATTGGAGCATTGCATAGTACAGTTTTTAAGGCCTTAAAACTCTTCTCCTGAACCGGACCCAAGTCCATCTTAGCTCTCGAGGGTTTGTGTCGAAATAAGTCTGTTAGAGGACTGGCCACGTCTGACAATTGAGGAATGAATCTCCTATAATACCCCACTAATCCTAGGAAGGCTCTTGCTTCCCTTCTAGTGGTGGGTCTAGGAATGTTTTGTATCGCCTCTAACTTGTTGACTTGTGGCTTAAGAGTACCTTCACTGATTGTATACCCCAAGTAGTTTATTTGGTAGGTTCCTAACGTGGTTTTCTTTGGGTTCAAAGTCAAACCGGCCTGAGTCAGGGTGTCAAACAGGCTTTTCAGATGTTCCATGTGTGTTTCCCAGTCAGGGCTATATACCACGATATCATCCAAATAAGCCACTGCATACTTTTGGTGAACTCTTAATAGAATGTCCATGAGCCTTTGAAACGTGGCGGGTGCGCCATGGAGTCCGAATGGCATGACTTTGAAGTGATATAGCCCTGAGGGTGTTGAAAACGCTGTTTTTTCTTGAGCTGAAGGAGTTAAAGGGATTTGCCAGTACCCTTTCGTTAAGTCAATGGTGGACATGACTCGAGCGTCTCCTAACCTTTCTATTAGCTCGTCCACTCGGGGCATAGGGTAATTATCAAATTTGGAGTGGGCGTTCACCTGTCGAAAGTCTATGCAAAAACGAATACTCCCATCTGGTTTAGGTACTAACACGATGGGAGACCGCCAATTGCTCTTGGATGGTTCAATTATCCCTGCCTGAAGCATTTTTTCGATTTCTTGTTCTACTGCCTCTCTTCTGGCCTCAGGAATTCGGTAGGGTTTGACATTGACTACTGTGCCGGGTTGAGTGATGATATCATGTGCAACCAAAGATGTTCGCCCAGGAGTGCCTGAACTGAGTGTAGGGTATAGATTCACTAAGTGTTCTAGTTGCTGTTTTTGCTCTAGAGTCAGGTTAGGTCCCATTTCTAGTTGTTCTCTTTCTTTTCTAGTCTCAAACTCCTCAGTTAAGTCTAACGTTTTGTGCAAGGTGACGTGATTAACTGCTTGTATCGCCTTTGGATCTGGGTGGTCTGTTTCTGGTTCTACCCATTTCTTAAGTAAATTAATGTGGTATGTTTGCCCCTCGTTCTTACTGTGAGGTACGCTTACTCTTTAAGAGACCGGAGTTATTTTTTTAGTCACCGTATAGGGTCCTTGCCAGGTGGCCAGCAGTTTCTTGTCAGATGGAGGAAGTAATATTAAGACCTTATCTCCCACTTTTAATTCTCTCATTTGGCTAGTCCTGTCATACTGGTTTTTCTGCGTGGTTTGTGCTTTTTCCATATTCTTGTGCACATTGTCCCAAAGGGTGGCCAACGTCTCTTTTAGGGTCTGTATGTACCCCAGGAGGGGTTTTCCCTCATCCTCCTCCTCTGTCCACTGTTCGGCTGCCATGTCCAACAGAGTGCGAGGTTTCCTTCCAAACAGAAGTTCAAACGGCGAAAACCCCGTAGACTTCTGCTCATGAGTGCGAATCGCAAACATCACCAATGGCAATTTACGATCCCAATCTTTTCCTGTCTCTCCTATCAGTTTCCTCAGGATCGTTTTAATGGTTTTATTGTATCTCTCCACCAAACCGTCTGTCTGGGGGTGATACACTGCTGTCCGTATTTGCTGCACTCCTAACAGTTTACAAATGTCCTTCATGAGCTTAGCCATGAAAGGAGTACCTTGGTCGGTCAGTACCTCTGAAGGAAAACCCACTCTAGAAAAGAAAGATATCATTGCTTGAGCAATAGTCAATGTGGTCATACTAGAAAGCGGTATCGCTTCCGGGTATCTTGTGGCATAGTCTACCAACACTAATATATATTGGTGTCCTCTAGCCGAGGGAAGTAAGGGTCCCACAAGATCCATCCCTACCCGCCAAAACGGGACATCAATAATAGGCAGGGGGCATAGCGGCACCTTTTTATCTTTAGATGGATTGATCACCTGACATCTGGGACAGGATGCACAAAACCTGGCGGTCTCTCTATACACCCCTGGCCAATAAAATTTGTCTAATAGGTACGACAAGGTTAATTCCTGTCCATAGTGCCCTCCACCCGCTTGGCTGTGAGCTAACTGTAAGGCTTGCTCTCTGAAAGCCATGGGTATCAGCAATTGTTCCACCTTCCCACTCTGTCCCTCACAGGCTCTGTATAACAGCCCATTTTTGATAAAAAAATAGGGTCCTACCTTCTCTGTATCAATCTCCTGTACTTGATTCCAAGCATTTGTCAGGGTGCTGTCATCTTTTTGCGCTGCACGAAAACTCCGGGCTGGAGTATTCCCATGTTCTGGAGAAGAGAGTAGACATGAGGCAATATAGCTACATGCATGGGTAAATCTTTCTTTATCTTTTCTTTTCTCATTTTTGGACTTCCTTTCTCTTTCTCTTGGGCTCGCTATAGTCTCACTTGAAAATGGAGCTTCTTGTAACCACCCCTACTCACCATCTCGTTTAGACGCCTCCACCAAGTATTCATGGAAGTCTGGTAAGTCTGTCCCTAACAATATGCTTTCTGGCAGAGTTGGAACCACTCCTCCTCTCCGTACTTGAGGATACCCATCTATCTCGAGTAATACTTCAGCTAGAGGATACTCCTTTACATCTCCATGTACACACGAGACTAGAACCGTCTCTCCTTCACAAATAGCTTTTAGCGGGACAAGCTCCTGTGCTACCACAGTATGGTGACACCCGGTATCTAGTAGAGCCTCCATTGGTCTACCGTTGAGTCTAATCATTTTTTTGTATCTTTTCCTACAGACACCAGTTACCAACACTCTGCCTCGAGACCAACCCACCTCCATGGGTTCAGCACCGTCATGGTTTAACGGACAATTACGTGATATGTGTCCCCACTCGGCACACCTAAAACACTGGGGTCCCATCTGAGTCGGTGTAATAGCCCTTGTGAATGGTTTAGGAGGTGGCCTAGGGGATGAACCAAGTCTTTTGTCCCCACTGTCACTGGACAATTTTGGTGTGGTTTTAGGGAATATGATAGGGGCTCTTCCTGTTGGGGCTTTGAAATCTGTAGATCTATGGTAGGCACACGCTAACTCAATGGCAGACTGTGTAGTGAGACCGGGATGCTGTTTTAACCAAGCCCTGGTGTTGGGAGGTAAGGCTTCCAGATATTGTTTTAAGAAAATCCGTTCCGTGACTTCTTCCATCGTAGAGGAAACAGGCTGAAGCCACCGGTTCCCCAAGTCTCGCACCCTATAGAAGAACGCTCTGGGGTTGTCTCCTGCCGCCCATTTTTCCTTTCGGAAGCGTGCTCTATAATATTCATGGTCACACCCTAATCTTTCTAGTATGGCTTTCTTGATATCGGGATACGAAGATACCCCGGCTGGATTGGCGGCTTGGTAGGCTGCCTGTAGTTCCCCGGACAATAACGGCGCAATATACTGTCCCCATCTCTCAGGAGGCCATGTAGCAGTAGTAGCAACCCTCTCAAAGTTCGTAAAGAAGAAGTCCGGATCGTCCCCTTCCTGAAACTTTTGCAAAACACTGCCAGGGATATTAGGATGCACTCTGGTACTAGAAATGGCGTCTGTGAGTCGCAGAATGGCCGTATCCTGTACTTTCTGGTTGTTGGTCAGAAGAACTGCCTGTTCCATCATGGCCGCATGAAAGGCTTCTCTTTCTTTTTGAGCAGTTTGGTTCTGTTGTTCCAGAACCAATTGCAAATGTCTCTGGCCTTCAGCCAATTGGGTTATTATGTCCTGGACGGTTACGGGTTGCGTCATCTTATTTCAGATGTACAATCCCACTTCTGACACCACTGTGATAGTTTTACCCTTCGTTGTATACGTCTGACCCCCGGAGGATACGGCCTCTCCCCTTTTATGAGTAACCAGGTGTCTCACGAGTCTAGTGATAACGTAAATTTATTTGTTTAACTACACAATTCTGACAGCTTTTGGGCCCAAAGCACACAAAGTTCACCACATGGGCTGTCTAAGGAAATTGTCCCACATCCAAGGGTCGGTGCCGTCTTCCAGCTTTTACTCTTCCCCGAAACTGCCCGGGCCGGTGCTTCCCAAAAAGGCCAACCGGAAAAACAAAAGAGACATAGGATGCTTATGTCACAAGTGTTCTACTGAAGCTATAGCTCTAGAGGGTGCTCCCTTCACCAATCTTCCTAGGTCACCAGGGTGAGTGTAAGATATTCAGGACGGGTATAAGAGAAAAGAGGAGGGGGTGGTGCAAAAAGGTACTTTCAAGGGGTGAGGGTTTTCTAACTGTTCCACAAACCCAAGAAACCCTTTCCCTCCAACCTCTTCCTCCACCCTTCCCTCCACGTCACTTGCCTGGGGCTACGGCCCCCTGGGACCGTAGCGATGGGTGTCTCGATGTCCTCCTGCCTCTGAGAGTCACCGGATACTGGAGGGGAATGGGTCGAGTGCCTCTCCTTCGGTACCGCTGGGCCATCCTCCTCGAGTCCCACATCCACGTTCGGCGTTCCACCAGTCTCTCCTCCTGCGTTCGGCTCCCTGTTCCGCTCCTGTTCTCCTTCTTCCTCCGCTTTCTCCTTCCCCACGTCCTTGCCACCGGCGCGCTCCTTTTTTTCCCAGCCTGCTCCTCCCCTTCTCCCGGAAGTTTCACTCCTTTCCGTTGAATCGCCGGAAGCTACACCGCTCCCCGCTGAATCGACGGGCGTCCCGTTGGGCGCCATCTTGAAGTTCCCGGCGTCCGACTCCTCCTTATCACAGTCGCATTCCTGTGCCCTCCCCTGCGCAGGCGCACAAACAGTTGCCATGCACCAGTACCCTTGCACTATGGTGCAAGGATGCCTGCATCATGGGGTTATTGTTTTTGTGGAACAAGGGGCACCTTCCTGAATTTCTAGCTTTTGGGACTACCTAGTTTTTTGGCTCCTGCCATGCGTGCACTCACTAACTGAATCTCGCGTACTATGAGCTCTGATAAAATTGAAAATTGTTTGAGATTGCTTACTGCTAGTGTCCACCTTTTAAGATACAGTCTACTGCTGCACAGATAGGGTAGGAGGCTCTGGGCTAGTTGCACTGGAACATGTGGACACGTGTGTTCACACGTGTGGGCTGAGCGAGTGAAACTACAGTTTAACTCAGACTGTTTTTTGTGGGGAGGTTGTCTGTCTCAGAGAGGACCCTTCAGGGATTCGGCTGACCTGTACAGGCCATAAAATATGAATGGGCATTCATAATGTGAGTCTGAACATCTACAGTGCATTTCCTGAAAAGTGGGCTTGTTTCACTGTCGTGTACTGTACAAGCAAAATATTCACTACAGTTTTACCACGGTTAGCCCTAGAGAGTAGGTTTACACACCAATATTATAGTGAATTAGCATTTTGAATTCAGATCTGACATTAATTTACACATATCTGCACATCTTCTATTACTTCAGGATTCATCATTTTTCTTTGGCTGAGCTCCTAATTCAATTGAGGCATTTTAATCAACCTGCTGGTCCAACACAATTACTCTGCTAGCCAATGGAAGATAAAGGGCCTCCATATACAACAGGGCAATTTACCAGTGATTGCCAGTGACTATTCCTGGGAGAACAAAGGGCTGGGCCAGAATCTGCATGTGCTACTTGCATTTCATATTAGACCTGGCCTGGGAAGGCTCATCTCCACAGAAACAAACAAGAGTAAATGACTTCTAGAGCAAGTGACAGGAGGGGCTTCCCTTTTAAATTTTGGATGGAAAGGAACCAGGCAACTATGGCAGTTAGAGGTGGAGCTTAGGGCCAGATGTGATCTGGTAATCTTTTGCAATTTCCAAATAGCGAATTTTTGCCATTCGCTATTTGGTAATCGCAAACACCAATGTGCAAATGTGTCCTTAACACATTTTGCGATTCCTAGTGGGATTGAAAATATACCTACCTCATTAATATTCATGCGGTGGGTTGTGGTTTGCGACCCATTAAGAATTGCAAAAATTACAGGGATGGTGGCCTGCTGGGGTCATCAGACCACCATGTCTGTGATTGCTTTTCAATAAATGATAAACAACAGGAGAGTGATGAAAGGATTATAAGGGGCTATGTTCTCTTCCCCTGAGATAAGCAATAAACAACGTGGACACCTCCCCGTAGGAATAGGGTCACTCGAAGTGACACTTGAATTTGTACAGGAGCCAAGACATCCAGTGGATGTTTAAGAAGACCCCTCCCCCACCAACCTAGTTGGTGGCATGCTTCATCATTGGGGTCCCAGCTGGGTTGCCGAATGCAACCCAGCTGTGCTTCAATGCCTGATTACAGCGAAGCGGGTATTGTTGTGAGAGGTGAGTGCTTCTCTGAGATGTGACTAAATGTTAAAAACGTCTCTAAGAAATGCCCTTGGAAAACAATTTAATAAAAGGGTCTTAGGACATGGTTAAAAACATAGGCGGGATAAAATTAGAGGAAACATTGTACTTCAAAATTCCTTATAGTGTGGTCAACTAGTTTCAGCCTTCGCGACCTTCATGAGGCTTTCCTCAGGACCAAAGTGAAGTGGCTAAAAAGTGGAGTAGCCTCTGAGGTGCAAGTATCAGACCACGTACTCAAGTGTGCTGTGAGTGTGGTGGGCACGTTGTACTTACAGACCCGTCAAGGTAGGTATCTCTAAAACAAAAGCATACAACTTCAAAGGCATACATACATGTAACCTTGAGTATCCTTACTTGCATGCTTCGAAGTAAATGGCTGTGGTCAGTGGGGCTCCTTGAAGAGCTGTAGTTGACCGAACTGTAAGTGAACTAGTAACATGCATGGTGACAGGTACTGACATGATTGATAGTTATATAAGCATTTATAGCATTCAAAAACAGCCAAACAGAGTTTGAGAATGGGGTGCAAAGATTGGTCCAATGGGGAATTGGTTGGGATCAGGTGTGCATTGAGTCTTCCTATATGTTTTAGTAAATGTCCCCAGAGGTCCCATCTCCATGGGTCTAAAGTAGAGGAAAATTGCTCAAGGGGAGCATGTTTATCCCCGTCACCATGTCCCTATTTTTCATGGGGTTCTCCCATCTCCCCAGGGAGCGATATTGAAGCAGAGGCAGAAAGAGCAAAATGAAATGATCTGCCACACTGTGCATATGGGGATGTCCCCAGGGGTCCACACTCCCATGCCATCGAAGAAGAAGAAGATCAGAAGAAATGAGTGCAACCAAGTTCAGACTGTTTACCTACAAGTGAGATATCAGGTGGTTTCTTAAGCCTCCCATTTAGATAAACAGTAGAAAGGAGCAAGCGATCAGCTAGAAAACAACATTTCTACCCATGGCACAAGGCCAAATTTTAAGCAAAAGCAGCGATCTAGAGACCTCTTGGGTGCATAAGAAAATGTACATGTTTCCTTTTCAGGTGCCTTAGAGAGTGCAGGTACACCATCAATCTATGGTAAAGTATCCTGTGAAGCTCCTAGGGCCACATCATTCCCCTCAAGGGACCTCTTTTTATATTTTTTTTGGTTGGCACCATACCTCTCCCAGTGGATTATATTGATGACCCTTGGACAGGCATGTCATTGTGTCAGGCTCTCCTGGAACTTAGGATTCTGAACTCCAAAAAGAGACTGCATCCTAAGTTAAAAATGTAATTAGGGGAATGGGACACAAATTGAATTTCTCCTGCTTGGATTTTTGGTGCCAAAAACAGTGGTTTTCAGGGGACCTCTTCCAATGCCGATCTGACTTTCTTGGACACAGCCTGAGGTCTTGCGCTGCTGATGGATTTTGACAATAAAAAGAATAAGTCCCAAGGTATAGCCTTTGACCGGGCCAAACCTGGTTGGTGTATCTGACCCAGGCTCCAATGTGGTCGGCCTGAATTCACACCAAGATCCAAGTTTACCAAGACTATTGACTACTATTGGCACTTGTCGGAAAATGTACTAAAAGTTCACACAGTGCAGGGTGGCATGCATGCAGAATTGCTGTGCTGAATGAATGGGAGAGATTTGAACAGTTCCATATCTATTAAGAAATTGTGCTTATCAGCTCTCTACGTGTGCTGGTGCACTTGAGGCTGCCTAGCGCCAATGCAGGCACCCTTGAGCCATGCTGCAAGGGTGCCTGCTTTATAGTCAGGGTTGTTTTTGTGCAGGAAGGTATGACTTCCTTCAGAAAAACAAACAACATGCAATTTCTTTCCTTCTATGCAGAATGTATTGTGCGTAGAAATGGGAAGTAACAAGGAGAAATAACAGATTTCGCTACCCTCTCTGTGCTAGGTGCACCATTTTAGAGCAGTTCCAGGTTTACTGCCTTTAGTAAAACTGGGATTGCATCAAACTTTAATGGTAGATGCATGGAAATGCCTATGCTTCACACATGGAATGCCTACAACACAAAACTGTAATGCAACATGCATTGTGCTACATGTCTTTTCAAGGTTAGTCAAGGTGGCTCAAAGAGCCCCTTTCATGGCTTTATAAAGCCTATTTAAGGACTTGCGTTGCCATACTACAATTTACATCATGCAAGAACAATGCATGTCCTTAATAAATCTGAGCCATTGTGCTTTTTGGCACTATTTACCTTACATCTTTATAATTCTTATCTCCTTTACGCTTTTTGGATTATTGTTATGTTGTGAATCTATTTAATACATTTTACCTTACTTTTCTAATTCAGTGTGGGATTTTTATTGCATAGAGTTTTGACTTTATTACTGTTTTGTTGCTGAATAAATACTTTACACTTTATCTTAAGCTCAGCCTGTCTGCTGTGTGCCATAGCACCCGGAAAGGGGGGAAGGGGAGACCTCAGATTAATTTAGTGACTTTAGGTACTCATCCTGGCATAAGTTGTGATCATTCCATTAGGTCGGCAGTTGCCCACAACTGATTTGCAAAGCATTGCATGTTATTTTACAGTATTTAAAAAGTAATGTTTTTCTTACAATTTGATTTAAAGAATAGATGCATGAATGAGTGCACATAAAATATGCACAAGAATACTAGTTCATTCTTGCTCAAAGGCCTTCAGTAGGCTTTAGTTCTGCGCTGTTAAATCACTAATGCCGCAATAACGTGCCTCCTTAATCCAATGGAACTTTTTTACTACTCTTGAAGTATGTGTGTTGCACCGCGGGCTGAACCGCAACGCTGTCCATTTCCTCTTCACTGGCTACAGTGCCACCTGCGACGCCTCTCTCTCCTTCTCGATAGTGTCATGGAGCAACACGGCGGCCTGCTATTTCCATTTTGGCTTCACGGGTGCGCCCCGCGGTGCCTGTTGCCTCTTCGCATCAGGCATGATGCGGAGTTGCGCGGCAGCCCGTTAAAGTGTTTCACATAACATCTTAGGAATACCGCAGTTCCCAGGTGGAGACTGCGGCTTCCTATGCCTTTTGGGGGACACTAGCACTTACCTTTTGCATGGTATTATCCTGTAGGTCATCTCCTTTGGGGCCATCTTTTTTCCTGTTCTCCTTCTCTCCTTCACAGTTGTGCTCCCAGAGGGCCTTGGGGAGAGATTGTTGTACCTTCCTAACATGGTGGCCTTCTTATTCTGCTCTTCACTCCTTTCCCTATCCAAGATGGAAAAGGTCTTCTTCCTGTTTTGTCACTTCCTGTTCCTGTCTTGCCACTTCCTGTTCCTGATTTCTACTTCCTGTTCTTGGGTATAAAAGGGGCAGCATCTTTTCCTTCCTTATGTTGCAATACTCCTTGTTCCTGTTGGTGTGTCCTCGCTCCTGTTGGTTCCCTGCTCCAGTTTTTGGTGGTCCTTTCCTTCCGTTGACACTCTCCTTTCTGTGGCACCTCCTGCTCCAGTTTGAGTTCCTGTCTATCTCCTGCTCCATCTTGGGCTTCTGGTTTCTCTTTGTTGCCTGGCCCATATCCAGGACAAACCAGGACCTACAAGAGCCGAAGTCGAGAACCTTTCCACCATCTTAAGACCGGTAAGAAACACTCCAAACATGACAACATGAGACAGTGAGAAGATGGATTGATAAGTGGGAGAAAGAAGGTGTGGATGAACGGGTATATGGAGGAGTGGGTAAAAGCATGGATGGGTGTGTGAAAGGATAGGTGTGTGAAAGGATAGGTGTGTGAAAGAATGGATGGATGAGTTGGTGAAAGGACTGGAGGATGAGTGGGTGAGAGTATGGGTGGCTGGGTGGGTCGATGACTGGGTAAAAGGATGTGTAGATGGGAGGATGAAAGGATGGCAGAGTAAATGGAAATCGGAGAGGATACATGGATGGAAATCTGAGAGGATGGAATGGGGATGGATTGGTGGGTAACAGTATAGCAGAGTAAATTTAAATCTGAGAGGATGGAAAAGTGGGTGAAAGGATGTCAGAGTAAATGGAAATCTGAAAAGATGGATGGATTGGTGTGTGAAAGGGTGGGAGAGTAAATATACAATGTCATAATAAATGCAATTCCGAGAGGATGGATTGATGATGGGTGAATGAATGAATGGACAAAAGGAAAAATTGAAGGCTGAAAGGCTTCATTGATGGATGCGTAAGTCAAATGATGGATGTTTGGGCGGATGGAAGTATGGGTGGACGCATGCGTAGATAATGGATATGTGAACGGATGGATACATGAATGGAAAGGCCAGTGGAGGGATGGAATGGTAAAAGACTTGAATGATGGCTGAAAGAATGAAAGGATCACAGTATGTACAGGTCAAATGGTGGATATCAGCCGGTAGATGAAGGGTGAATCGACGGTGGATAGATACTTGGATGGAAGTTACAAGGGGACTCTTCTGGGGAGGTTCAGGCTCACTTGCATCGTATGCTTGGTGCCGTCAGAGCTTTGTTTGAAACTGGGGGGGGGGGGTATTTTAATTTTGCTGGCTACTCCGTTGCTGTTGACTGATGTATCTTCACTCTTTGTGTGATTATGGATGTTTGTCATGGTCTCTCACTCCACTGAGCAATCTATATAATATGATCCCTGAAGTGATGAAGCAACTCCGGTAAGTGAAACTCTTTATTTAGTTTAAGAGTAGAAGCACCCCCAGCTTGCTGGTAATCAAACTCTCAGGTGAAGGCAGCCTGTCAACATTCCAAAGCTGCCTTCACAGCAACGTTCTAAGATAAACCATTACATAAGCAGTGAAGGAGGGGGGGGGGAGTACGGGACATACCAAGTGGCAAATTACAACACATCTTCCCCCTTAAACAACAATACTGTAGAGAGACAGACAATGGCTGAAACCCGCCGATGGCAGGGGCTGCCCAACGCAGACCGTGCGAGGCCCCTACCTATCATACCCTTCTATAATCCTTGTGCCAACTAGGGGGTTTGGTTAGTCTGAGCCCCCTTCTCTCTTGGGTCTCCCTTACTCTGGATCTGAGGTCCTGATTACCCTTTTGCTCCTCTACAACAGTCTCTCTTGAGTCTGTGGCAACCCGATCCATGCTCCATTTTCTCCCATCTTCCAAGATGACCACATTTCTCTTCACCTCTCTTATCCTTTCAGGAGCATAGTATTTATCCCCTTTGCCCCCTAGGCTCACTGGTTTGCGGATGCAAACACTTTGTCCTTTGCTAAAGGACCTCTCCTTCGCACCCCATTTGCTGTCATATCTCTCTTTGTACCTTCTTTGTCTGGCCTCGACTCTCCCTCTGTACTCATCCGGATTGACCCGCACCGGATCCTTGGGCTTCAACCAATTTGGAGATAACTTGGAACCCGCCTTTCTTCCTCTCAACAGTTCAAAGGGGGTGTGACCCGTTGATAGGCTGGGTGTTGTGTGGTAGGACCAGAGCATGTCTCTAAGTGCCACATCTATGTTCCCTCCAGCCCTAACCGCCAGTTGGATACATTCCTTCAACATCCGGTTAGCTCTCTCCACCTTGCCGTTGGCTCTAGGACAGTACAATGGGGTGCGTACATGTTGTATGGACATATCTCTTAGGAATTCTCTCATTTCTTCGGACACCAATTGAACCCCGTTGTCCGTGATCAACGTGGATGGAATGCCCTCCTTTGAGAAGACATCACTTAGGAATTCTACAATGGTTCTGGTGTTGATGTTATACACGAATTTGTGGGTTACCCAATTAGAGTAATAGTCGATGAGTACTAACAAGTACCATTGCTGTGGCCCTTTAGCCTTTATCGGGCCTGTTATGTCGAATCCTAATTTATCCCAAGGAGACTTTGGGATTTCCACTGGACTGAGCGGGGGTCGCCTTGTACTTTTAGATTTATCGCTAACCCCACACGCATAACACTCCTTCACCTTCTCTTCCATGCATGAATCCATGGCTGGGAACCAATATTCAGCTCTCATCCTAGCCTTGCATAGACTCCTACCCAGGTGTCCCTCATGGGTTAGGTCTATGATCTGTTTCCTTAACCCCTCAGGGGGGACTATTCTGCCCGCCTTGAGGAGGTACTCTCCTGCTATCGACAGCTCATTGCGTACATTCCAAAAGGGTTGTATGGGCTCAGGTAGATCTCCACATTTGTTTGGCCATCCTTTTTTCACCCATTCTTTTACCTCCTGGAGTGTATTGTCCTGATTCATTTGTTCATCCCATTGTTCTTTCACTATTGCCGGAAGTTTAATTTCCAGGATACTCCCCTGGCCACTGACATCTTCTTCCTGACTCTCCACAGGGGCTCTGGATAAGAAATCTGCTACTTTATTCTGTTGTCCAGGTAAATATTTTGTTCTGAAATTGTACCCCTGCAATCCTAACACCCACTTGGCAATGCGGGGAGTCATGTTTTCTAAGGCTTTGTTATCAAACAAGTTGACCAACGGTTTGTGGTCTGTGCACACTTCAAATGGTAAGCCCCACACGTAGAAGCTGAAATGTTTTATCGCCCAATACACCGCCAAAGCCTCTTTCTCTATGGTGGAATAGTTGGTCTCCGCTACTGACAAGGACCTTGATGCAAAGGCTACTACTTTCACTGTATCGTCGACCCTTTGCGATAACATGGCTCCTACTCCTTTGCCACTTGCATCAGTCGTGATTATCATGTCCTTCTTTATATCAAAATTGCCAATAAAGGGTGCAGACACTATGGACTCTTTTATGTTCTCAAAGGCCAGTTCTTGGTCCTTCTCCCACAGAAATGGCGTGTTTTTCTTCAAGATCTCCCTGAGAGGATGAGCAAACATCGCAAAGTTCCTGATGAACTTGGCCATGTATTCTGCTAGGCCCAAAAACGAAAGAACTTCATCCTTACACGAAGGAGTGGGTGCTCTTCTTACGGCCTCTACCAGATCTATTTTTGGCTTTATCCCCTCCTCAGAGATGGTGTGCCCTAAATAGTCCACTGAGGTAACTCCCACTCTGCATTTGCTCTCTTTCGTGGTGAAGCCAACTTCCTTCAATTTTGTGAGTACATTCTTTGCATTTTCGTTGTGCTCTATGTCGCTCGACCCATAGATCAATACGTCGTCCTGAAAACACATGGACTTAGGGCAGTCTCTCAACACGTGTTGCATTGCTCTCTGAAACGCTGATGCTGCTGACGCAAGCCCAAACGGCATCCTCAGGAATTTATAATTACCAAATGGGGTGGTGAAGGCAATCAAGGGCTGGGACTCGGGATGCAGCGTGATCTGGTGGTAGGCTGAAGATAAATCAAGCACACTAAAAAGCTTAGCTCCCTGCAATGTGCTCAACATTTCGTGTATCCTTGGTAGAGGGTGCCTATCCACCACTATGTTGGCATTCAACGCTCTCAAGTCCACACAAAGTCTGATGCTCTTGCCTCCTTCCTTACTCGTTATAACAATGGGCGCCAACCATGCTGAGCACTCTATTTCTTGTATGACCCCTTGTTCCACCAATTTCTCTAGTTCCATTCTCAAAGGTTCCCTCATTAATAGGGGAATGGAGCGTGTTTTGTGCACAACAGGAGTGGCTCCTTCCCTGAGTTCTATCTTATGCATGTAATTTTTGAGTACACCCAGTCTCTCATTGAACACTTCTGGAAACTCTTTTACCAGGTCTGAGCCTGCTCCTGGGGGATCAATGAGAAGTACCTGCTCCTGATTGTTGGGATCCAGCTTTATCCCCAACTCCTTCTGGTGTTTCCACCCTAAGAGACTTGAGCCCTCCCTGGTTACATAAACCTTTCCCACCGTGTGTCTGTCTTTGAAGGCAATTCTCATTCTCACCATCCCTTCCAACGGGATGGGCACTCTATTGTAACCAGATGGCGCTATATCCGCAGTCTCTAGCCTGATGTTGTGTTTAGCAAATTTCTCATTGAACGCTTTCTTGTCAACAAGGGTAAATGGAGAGCACGAGTCGGCATACACATTAAATTTCTCTCCATCCAGACTTATCTCACATGTGGGGTACTGCGTTTTCTCCCCGTGCCCTCATCCTCTATTTGGCAAATAAAACTCTTCTCCACCCCCACCTCATCATCATTGTGTTCTAGCATGTGCACCTTCATACTACCTACATTACACGTTTTAGCAAAGTGCCCCTTTCTGTTGCACTTCCTACATATGACATTCCTTGCAGGGCACCGCCAATTGTTGGCCAGATGATTATGATTCCCACATCTAAAACATTTCAAACCTTCAATCCTATTACTCACACCCTCTCTTTGCTTATTTTCCACTTTACAAACAGTTTCTTCTTTTCCTACCTCTTTATTCGTGACTTTCTCCCTACTCTCTACTGACACCTTCATCTCTCTCATACATTGCGCTGTGTGTTCCAGCCCCTTAGCTATGCTAATCGCTTCTTCTAGATCAGGGTTTCTAGTGAGTAATTCTTCCTGCACTTTCTCTTCATTGGTGCATCTTACTAACTGGTCCCTGATAAGGGAATCCGTAAGTTCCCCAAACTCACATGTTGCCGCCATTCCTCTCAACACTGCTATGTATGAGGACACCTTCTCCTCTTTTCTTTGCGTTCTTTTAAAAAATTTGTGCCTTTCCAGAACCACATTGATTTTTACTTTAAAATGTGCCTCTAATTTCCTTAGTGTGTAATCATATACGTCAACCCCTTCTTCTTCTTCTGGAACCTCATCCTCCACTAATCTTCCCGTTATGTCCTCAAAAATTTTCCTGCCATGTGTCCCTAAATTATGTAAGAGAATGTGTTGCTTCCTTAAGTTTGAGAAGTTTCCGCCCCCTATAGCTATCAGGTATGACTTAAAAATACCTACCCATCTTTTCCAAGGGATGTCTGGTTCCCCTAACTCATTAAGAAATGGTGGTGGTTGGCTCATGCCTGCCCCTGCCATGGTCAAAATGTGACTCCTAACCACTATACTAGATCAGCCTAGCCCTAATCCCGCTCTAAAGATGAGGAATAAGGTGAAAAGCGCCAGAAACTAGCTCTACCTGCAGGTCTATATGATGTGTGTGGGGTATAGGAGGGGAAAGTATGTGACCAAGTACAACGCTGGGACCACCTACCCCTACTTCCTGTGCACTTCCTAATGCAGTCTTCCCACAATTAATTACCAATGGTCCAAGTCCCCACTGTGCAATGCCATTGTAAATTCTCCCTGCAGAGAAACACACTCTCACAGACCAGTCCCCTTTCTATTGTATTGCTGGGGAATTACCCAGATTCCCCTCAGTGAGCGTAGGTGCTCTGTGCAGTGGGCGTATAGTCGTGAGGAAAAAACACCTTCCAGGGGGCAACGTTTCCTTGACAATCCCCGTGGCTCTGTGAGAGATCGAGTTGAGGAACACGACGAACCACTCCTCCTACCGTGTCATCAGGCAGACTGTCCCCAGTTCGAAGATAAATTTCCTTCGTGCCAAGTTATACAGCCGGCTTCCTGTCAGACTCGCTCCCTCTTCGTCGCGCGCTGAGCGCTGGGAGAGAAGATTGCCGGTCGAGTGCAAGCGAAGGTGCCCAGGTGGGATTTCCGTCGTCAGAGAAGCGAGAGATACACACTACACCCTCCGCCTCCTCACCGCTGTCCGACTTCCCCAGCTCCGCTCCCTGGTACGTGGCGCCGTCACCCCTTCTGCTTGGCCAGCTGTGCCGATCCTCCTTCACGCCAGGAAATGAATGGATGCTTAACTTCGGGTTACCAGGGCATAATTAGTAGACGTGAGGCACAATTAGACACCCCTCTGAAACCATCTGTCATCCCTCGATACCTCCGCTCTGCTTACAATGTGGGATTATGAACACAGTCAGGGCGTAAACAGTATACGTGAGGCACGCTTAGACACTCCTCAGCCACCAGCTGTCATTCCACGATACCTCCGCTCCACTGCTTACGATGAAGTATTACGATCACCGTCGCCTCAGTTCACGCACCTCCGCTAAGGTTGCATCCAACGAAGGTATAACAGAGCGAGATGAGCAACTCCTCTAACAATATTCTCGATATTTCGCGATCCCAGCAAGCAGCAAGAATTCACAGGGAAGGGTGCTCAACTGTCCCTGTCACAGTCGCTTTCATCCTCGTCGCCAAAATGAAGTGATGAAGCAACTCCGGTAAGTGAAACTCTTTATTTAGTTTAAGAGTAGAAGCACCCCCAGCTTGCTGGTAATCAAACTCTCAGGTGAAGCAGCCTGTCAACATTCCAAAGCTGCCTTCACAGCAACGTTCTAAGATAAACCATTACATAAGCAGTGAAGGAGGGGGGGGGAGTACGGGACATACCAAGTGGCAAATTACAACAATCCCCTATAAAGAAGCTGAGCAATTTACATAATACTATATCCTATAAAGAAGTAAGCAAAGCTTTCAACTTTAGACACATCACAGGACCAAATATGCCTATATGGAAGAGCATGAAAGTGGGAATATAATTATGGTTTACAAGAACAGAGTACCATGTAATTAGGCCCTTTCCAATGATTATTTGAACTCTCTGCAAAATTACCTTTTCTCAAATCTCTCAGTAATGTAGCATATTTCCTATGTTTTGGGGCTACAGAGCCTCATATTACAGTGATACGCTAGGCTGCTGCCTTCTATTTTCTTAATGTAGCAATTGATCTCCATGCTATCCATAAAAATGCAGTCTTCAAATCTAAGGTAAGTTATAAGCTTTCAAAATTGTCAGAATATGTGCGATTTGAGGCTGCTACCTCTATCCCATGAAAACCAGGAATGGTAACTCTGGCTTGCACAATTTTCTCCGGGAAAGAGGAGGTAAAGAGTAGCAGTGGAGAAAGAGACCACAGCAATCAGCTCGGCCCTCCTAGTTTGGGCAACTGCGGCTTTCGCTAGAACGCATTTATGTCACATGAAGGCATATAGTTACCAGGCCTCCAGACGTCAGGTGTGATATGGTTGCTTATCAAGTATACCTTGATGCTGCTATGCACCTGGAACGGAGGTATGAGCAGTATCATGGCACAGTGTGTAAAATGTGCAGGTTGTATAATGTGTAACACATGAACAATAGTGATTTATCAGGAAGATTGTGCAGATGAGTTGAGAATGTCACAATTACTTCCTTTTTTTATTTAGCAATATTACCTGATACTCCAAAGTGTTGACTGTTGACAAGTCTTGGAATCACAAGTCTCAGAACGTACCAGAAATACTGCTCCAGGACCAAGGAGCTTTGAGGTATCAAAATGCGTCTTACCAAAATAAAAACGAAACCAGGTCATACGGAATGAGGAACAACCAGGGCAGGTAACATCTCAGAAACGTCAAGGAAACAGGAACTGCGGAAGGGGAGAAAATAAGTGGTCAGTCACTTATTGCTCCAGTGTCTTTATTTACACCATGAGTTAGTAACAAAACAGGTTGTTAGTACTATTTACTCAGCATTCTTTCAAATGCCTATTCTTCATTCATAATCCATTTGACATATAAAGCTCCTCTTTAAAGATTTTTGATGCATTTCAGCCATCCATAATTTTTGTTGGCTTCTCAGAACAAAGAACAAGGACTCCGTACTTTTGACAAGTTTCAGCCATATGTATTTTTTCCATGGTGTCCTCGGAAGAATAAACAGAGCTCTGTAATTTTTCAACAGGTGGTAATGACAGTTGCATGTTGCTGCAAAAATGAGTTCAGGAGCTCAAAGCTGGCCTGAAAATGAAAAACAGACATCAGCCCTCATTGCGCAGTTTGTCCCACCTGCTACATCCATATTAGCCAGTGGCCATAGATATGTGCGCTGCCTTGATGATTCAATACTTACCCTTAGCTAGTGTTTGGGCACAATGAGATAGATTTTTAGATGGAATTCAGACTGGGCGAGATAAGCTAAGTTGACCCTCAACATCTTACTTACCTATGCCTACTACCCCTCCTGGGGTATAGGCTATCAACCATGGCTCCCAGCTATCTCTGTCCGAGGCTTTTCATTCAGTCTGACTCAAAGTGTAACCCATCTCCTTGCAGTCGGCCTTGAGGCCGCAACACCAGCTATTTTATGGCCTTCCTCTTTTCCTTTTCCCTTGAGAATCCAGGTCACAGATTGCCTGGAGGTATTTAATATGGGCTTGCGAAGAATGTGACCTATCACCCCTAGCGTCCTTTCATGATTTTTTCATGAGCAGGGAGTTGGAAAGTCTGCTGGTCATTGTTGCCTATGTTTGGACAGCTGATTTTGATGAGTACAGGCCCCAGCTAGGCCCGCAGAATACAAGGGTTCGCTCTCCTGTAACAAAAGCTAGAAGGAAGTTGGCACGGAAACTGCAAATACAAAGACAGAGTTTATTAACCCTTAAGGGTGGTCCTACACAACACTCTTCAGTATTGCGTAGAGTAGCACAAAGAACTTGCATACGTGGTCCCCTTTTATACACAACAGAGGGGCTCGTAAGTGGGTGGATACAACATAGAGCAAAATTCATTACCATTTATGGACATTTTCGATACAGGATCAATATATGGGCGGAGTTAACAATTTCCTAAGCCCGCGAAAACATGGTCAAACAAGGACTAACTGATAACAGATGTGGTCAAGTCTGGGCATGCGCCAGCCGGACAAAGGAGCTATTTATAGACTGTTACTAGGCAGATTACAAGAGCAACTAGCGAAAAGGTAGGACTCTTGTTGTGCAAAGCACGTGGAGACATGACAATATAAAATGGAGTCCAGACATTAGTCAACATAATATCCAATCAGGAGAGGGGGGAGTTAGAAGAGATAGTCATCCATTCATCTTCCAAGGTATATATCGTAAATCAAGGGGGAATGGATCACTTGTAACCAAAAAATGGCGGTTCGTGAATCTGAGTGTGAAAATATTAACACCTGGATAGGTGTTAATGAGAACCCTCAATAGCGTATTTTTGAGTGGTATGGGCGGTTCTTGGCGGTTTATCTTGATTCTCCGCCTTATCAATACGCATCAGCATTATCATTGGGTCTCTTTTGTCATGCTGCCTCCACCTGGAGGGAACCACTGTTTCTTGTTAGTGATCAGGAATAATTGTGATAAAGTGATAATAGTGAGGTTAAAAATGTCGTCCCACACTACCTTGAAGAAATAACGATTTATTCTGGTGGGCGTGTGGGTAGACTATTAAAAAAGAAGAAGTGGTGCTACAGGTTAGATTATGTAACCTAAGCACTGTGGGTGTCCATATCAAAAGGTCGACATGTTTCTGCCCGTTCAGTGCCCCAGGAGGGGGTCGTGGGGCATTCTTCAGGACCTATTAGTGTGAGCTGTTGTTGTACAGTTCAAGTGTTTGAAAAAATGCTGTCTTCAGACAATGTGATAGATAGCTACGTCTCAGAAAATACTGTTACCTGTGAAGAAATGAAAATGAAAACTAAGAGACAACCAATGAGGAGAAATCCCCAATTTTAGGGTGGTAGTAGGCTAAAAATAGATAACAGAGCTAAAATAATGGACAAGCAAAAAATGGCAATTCTTATTGATACTGTCAAGCAACTTATACAATGGCAAATCTCTGATATACTGTGGGATTATAGTAGCCAAGGAATGATATATCTCTGTGGGCGGTACGATTGGCCGATCACATTTCTGTGATATGTTTACCTTGGTTTATCGAGTGATTGGAACGGATATGAATAAATCGACAAGATAAAATAAAGTAAACAGGACAATCG
This sequence comes from Triturus cristatus, assembly GCF_964204655.1. NCBI lineage: Eukaryota > Metazoa > Chordata > Amphibia > Caudata > Salamandridae > Triturus > Triturus cristatus. Next base: position 782,147,884 of record NC_140589.1, read on the forward strand.
TTACAGTCATTCTGTTATTTGAACAATCACAATACAAGCAGACCCCAACGTTAGATAGACAGAGGCAGATTACCTTGAGACGCATCCGATTTGCGGCTTTGCCGTGGCAGCGTCACTATCTTGCCTGTGTAAGTAAAAAACGGGGGAGACAGGGAGGGGAAGGGAGTAGGAGGGAGGTGGGGGGATAGGGTATTACAGATACCGTTAGTTTGTAGAGCTTCAAAGCGGTTTTGTTGACCACCGACGGGATGGGCCTTCCGTACCTCAGTTTCGGGCAATGCACGACTTGTGCTGACGCTGGCAGGCAGGGCTCGTGGAGAACGAGATCCTGTGCGTTGTCGGTTTTTAGCTCCGTGTATGGAGAGAAACTGAAAAAAGACTTGTGTGTTGTTCAAAACAAGAAAGGGGGGGGGGGGGTTGGAGATTTTATTAAAAATTATAAAAAGGGGCATATAGCCACTCTGAAAAAATAATGTTCTCCTAGTGTGTTTTTAAGGTGGTTAAAGAACGTTTTAAAATCAAAGAGGTCATTGCTTGTATATAGTTCAGAACTGGGAGCTGATTGGGTAGATCAGGATGGCACTTTTCAGCGTGTTTGGTGCTATGTAACATTCGTCATATCTTATTTGAAGTTGAGCCAAGGTACATTATCGTTCAGGCCTTTCGTGTCTGTACTGAGGCGGTGGACCCACCTCTGTTCTCTTTCGAAGAGAATTTTCTCGGCATTGTTCTTGCACCCTATTAGTGTTTCTATTACGATCCAATTAAGATCGTCCACTGAATGTTGTTGTTCAATGTAGTGACGGCTCATTTTGGTGGTTTCACGTCTGCACTTAACATTGCTTCTGTGTTCACAGATTCTTACCTTTATTTTTCTGCAGGACATTCCGATGTACCTGAGATTGCAAGGGCAGGTAATCATGTAGACTACAAAGGCTGTGTTGCAGTTGGTGTGTTGTTTTATGGTCCACTTCAGATTGGGTAGCAGTTGAATAGTTTTTGTTGGTGTTGTTAGATGGCATACTGAACACTGTCCACACGGAAAGTGACCTGTAACTGGCTGGAGGTCCCAAAGGGTATTTTTCAATTTGAGTGGGGCCGCAGGTCGTGTGTGTACCAAGATGTCTTTTAGGTTTCTAGTCCTCTTATTTGCAAATCTGGGTTTCTGCCATTTTAGGTTTCCCGAAGTCAAGATACGCCAGTTTTTGTTAATTACTTTCTTGACGGCATTACTTGCTGTGCTGTATGTGGTGACACAAGTGGGTGTATCATCTGTTGGGTTCCTTGCTGTAGTTTGGAGTAGACAATCTCTAGGTTGGTTTCTCGCTCTTTTTTTGCATTTGGAGATGATCTTGGTCGGATAATCTCTTCTAAGCAGCTTGGAGCTTAAGTCGTCAGCTTGTTTTTTGTATTCTGCTAGATCGCTGCAGTTGCGTTTGAGCCGTAGGAACTGGCTGTAAGGTAGATTTTCTTTCAGGGGGCGTGGGTGAAAGCTGTTGAATGAGAGGAGACTATTTTTAGCCGTTGATTTGAAAAATGTTCGTGTTTTGATGGTATCATTCTCAACATAGATGGTTAGATCTAGGAAGTCAAGCCGTACATTGTCGGCTGTGTAGGTGAATTTAAGACACTCATCTTGGGCATTCATCCATTGATGGAAGTGGTTAAGGCTTTCATGATTGCCTTCCCAAATCACCATGATATCATCAATGTATCGTTTCCAGAAGAGGATGTTATTAGTGTATGGGTTTATGGGGTTTTGTATGTACATTTGTTCAAACGCACTCACGTAGAGTCCAGCTACGCTAGGCGCAAAGGTACTCCCCATCGAAGTTCCGTGTCGCTGTTGGTAGAGTTTTCCTTCATATTCGAAGTAGTTTTCTGTGAGAGCCAAGGTACAGCATTGTAGGATGAAATGTCTGGGGGTTTGGTATGTCCAATTTTGACCAAAGAGTATAGTTTCTAAGGTCTCGAGAGTTTTTTGTTGAGGTAAACTGGTATATAAACTCTCTACATCGAAACCTACTAGAAGCATTGTCTCAGAAGAGAAGTTCACATTTTGCAGAAGATTTAGTAGGTCGCGAGTGTCCTTTAAGTAGGTAGGTGTTTGTTGGACTAACGGTTTTAGGAAATGGTCAGCAAATTGGGACAGCGGCTCCAGGACCGATCCTATGCCCGACACAATGGGGCGGCCTGGAGGTGGTCTCTTATCCTTGTGTATCTTGGGGAGCGAGTAGAAATATGGTGTTCTGGGTGAGATAGTTTTCAAAAACTCAGCTTCATTGTGTGATATCCATCTATTGGTTTCGGCCTCTTCCACCATGATCTTAATCGTCTGTTGTAATCTTTTGGTTGGATCTGTGGTGATTGGACTGTAGAATTTCTCATCTGACAGTAAGTCAAGACATTGATGGTTATAGCCTTCTTTGCTCATTAGAACGATGCCTCCTCCCTTGTCTGCCGGTTTTATTATTATCTCTTTGTTGTTTTTCAATGTCTCCAAAGCTTGTTTTTCTGTGTTGGTTAAATTCATGAATGGCTTTTTGACTGTTAATTCATCAATCTCTTTCATTATGGCTTGTTCAAAAGCCAAAAGTTCGATGGGAACCTGATGATTTAGTGGACAAAAAGTGGACTTAAGGCGTAGGGATGTATCCCCTTCTTTGTTTTCCGTCTCTTTTCCAGAAAAAAGGCTTTCAATTTCAATTTCCTGCAGAATTCGGAGACTTCGCATTTTGTCTTAAAAATATCCAGATTGGGGGTTGGTACATATCCTAATCCTTTGTTCAACACTCTTTCTTGGACCTGTGTGAGGGTTGTTTCTGTCAGATTGATTATTAACGAGTCGTGCTCGTTCCCGGTTTTTCCTTGGTTACGTTGGACATGCTCCTTGTTTGGACTTGTCTCTCTGGGTCTGTCCACGTTACTCCTTTTCGTCGTCCCCTCTGGTTGGTTTGGCCACGTCCTAAAAAAGAAGGTTGTTGCATATAGGGTCCCATGTATTGTCCCATGGGTGGGGGCCCAGTAGTATAGGGATTCATCCAACCCTGAAAGTTTGGTGTATACGGTTGAAATGGGATTAGATGTTGATTCCCGAATTGGGGAGTGCGCCAGAAGTTGGGTCTACGTTGTTGTTGTCGTCTGTAAGGGCCACGGTGCCTTCTTGGTTGTCTTGTGTCAGTGGTATTCCAATCGGAGTTGTCACTTGAAGTTCCACTGTTGTCAGTGTCGGACTGATAGTCCGGAATCTCATAATCGTCCTTGCTATATGGATGCATCTTTTCCATGGAGAAGCGTTTCAGGTCTTTGCCTAATTTTTGTATTTGTACCTGAAACGCTTCTCCATGGAAAAGATGCATCCATATAGCAAGGACGATTATGAGATTCCGGACTATCAAAGAGATTGATGAATTAACAGTCAAAAAGCCATTCATGAATTTAACCAACACAGAAAAACAAGCTTTGGAGACATTGAAAAACAACAAAGAGATAATAATAAAACCGGCAGACAAGGGAGGAGGCATCGTTCTAATGAGCAAAGAAGGCTATAACCATCAATGTCTTGACTTACTGTCAGATGAGAAATTCTACAGTCCAATCACCACAGATCCAACCAAAAGATTACAACAGACGATTAAGATCATGGTGGAAGAGGCCGAAACCAATAGATGGATATCACACAATGAAGCTGAGTTTTTGAAAACTATCTCACCCAGAACACCATATTTCTACTCGCTCCCCAAGATACACAAGGATAAGAGACCACCTCCAGGCCGCCCCATTGTGTCGGGCATAGGATCGGTCCTGGAGCCGCTGTCCCAATTTGCTGACCATTTCCTAAAACCGTTAGTCCAACAAACACCTACCTACTTAAAGGACACTCGCGACCTACTAAATCTTCTGCAAAATGTGAACTTCTCTTCTGAGACAATGCTTCTAGTAGGTTTCGATGTAGAGAGTTTATATACCAGTTTACCTCAACAAAAAACTCTCGAGACCTTAGAAACTATACTCTTTGGTCAAAATTGGACATACCAAACCCCCAGACATTTCATCCTACAATGCTGTACCTTGGCTCTCACAGAAAACTACTTCGAATATGAAGGAAAACTCTACCAACAGCGACACGGAACTTCGATGGGGAGTACCTTTGCGCCTAGCGTAGCTGGACTCTACGTGAGTGCGTTTGAACAAATGTACATACAAAACCCCATAAACCCATACACTAACAACATCCTCTTCTGGAAACGATACATTGATGATATCATGGTGATTTGGGAAGGCAATCATGAAAGCCTTAACCACTTCCATCAATGGATGAATGCCCAAGATGAGTGTCTTAAATTCACCTACACAGCCGACAATGTACGGCTTGACTTCCTAGATCTAACCATCTATGTTGAGAATGATACCATCAAAACACGAACATTTTTCAAATCAACGGCTAAAAATAGTCTCCTCTCATTCAACAGCTTTCACCCACGCCCCCTGAAAGAAAATCTACCTTACAGCCAGTTCCTACGGCTCAAACGCAACTGCAGCGATCTAGCAGAATACAAAAAACAAGCTGACGACTTAAGCTCCAAGCTGCTTAGAAGAGATTATCCGACCAAGATCATCTCCAAATGCAAAAAAAGAGCGAGAAACCAACCTAGAGATTGTCTACTCCAAACTACAGCAAGGAACCCAACAGATGATACACCCACTTGTGTCACCACATACAGCACAGCAAGTAATGCCGTCAAGAAAGTAATTAACAAAAACTGGCGTATCTTGACTTCGGGAAACCTAAAATGGCAGAAACCCAGATTTGCAAATAAGAGGACTAGAAACCTAAAAGACATCTTGGTACACACACGACCTGCGGCCCCACTCAAATTGAAAAATACCCTTTGGGACCTCCAGCCAGTTACAGGTCACTTTCCGTGTGGACAGTGTTCAGTATGCCATCTAACAACACCAACAAAAACTATTCAACTGCTACCCAATCTGAAGTGGACCATAAAACAACACACCAACTGCAACACAGCCTTTGTAGTCTACATGATTACCTGCCCTTGCAATCTCAGGTACATCGGAATGTCCTGCAGAAAAATAAAGGTAAGAATCTGTGAACACAGAAGCAATGTTAAGTGCAGACGTGAAACCACCAAAATGAGCCGTCACTACATTGAACAACAACATTCAGTGGACGATCTTAATTGGATCGTAATAGAAACACTAATAGGGTGCAAGAACAATGCCGAGAAAATTCTCTTCGAAAGAGAACAGAGGTGGGTCCACCGCCTCAGTACAGACACGAAAGGCCTGAACGATAATGTACCTTGGCTCAACTTCAAATAAGATATGACGAATGTTACATAGCACCAAACACGCTGAAAAGTGCCATCCTGATCTACCCAATCAGCTCCCAGTTCTGAACTATATACAAGCAATGACCTCTTTGATTTTAAAACGTTCTTTAACCACCTTAAAAACACACTAGGAGAACATTATTTTTTCAGAGTGGCTATATGCCCCTTTTTATAATTTTTAATAAAATCTCCAACCCCCCCCCCCCTTTCTTGTTTTGAACAACACACAAGTCTTTTTTCAGTTTCTCTCCATACACGGAGCTAAAAACCGACAACGCACAGGATCTCGTTCTCCACGAGCCCTGCCTGCCAGCGTCAGCACAAGTCGTGCATTGCCCGAAACTGAGGTACGGAAGGCCCATCCCGTCGGTGGTCAACAAAACCGCTTTGAAGCTCTACAAACTAACGGTATCTGTAATACCCTATCCCCCCACCTCCCTCCTACTCCCTTCCCCTCCCTGTCTCCCCCGTTTTTTACTTACACAGGCAAGATAGTGACGCTGCCACGGCAAAGCCGCAAATCGGATGCGTCTTAAGGTAATCTGCCTCTGTCTATCTAACGTTGGGGTCTGCTTGTATTGTGATTGTTCAAATAACAGAATGACTGTAACGATTGTCCTGTTTACTTTATTTTATCTTGTCGATTTATTCATATCCGTTCCAATCACTCGATAAACCAAGGGAAACATATCACAGAAATGTGATCGGCCAATCGTACCGCCCACAGAGATATATCATTCCTTGGCTACTATAATCCCACAGTATATCAGAGATTTGCCATTGTATAAGTTGCTTGACAGTATCAATAAGAATTGCCATTTTTTGCTTGTCCATTATTTTAGCTCTGTTATCTATTTTTAGCCTACTACCACCCTAAAATTGGGGATTTCTCCTCATTGGTTGTCTCTTAGTTTTCATTTTCATTTCTTCACAGGTAACAGTATTTTCTGAGACGTAGCTATCTATCACATTGTCTGAAGACAGCATTTTTTCAAACACTTGAACTGTACAACAACAGCTCACACTAATAGGTCCTGAAGAATGCCCCACGACCCCCTCCTGGGGCACTGAACGGGCAGAAACATGTCGACCTTTTGATATGGACACCCACAGTGCTTAGGTTACATAATCTAACCTGTAGCACCACTTCTTCTTTTTTAATAGTCTACCCACACGCCCACCAGAATAAATCGTTATTTCTTCAAGGTAGTGTGGGACGACATTTTTAACCTCACTATTATCACTTTATCACAATTATTCCTGATCACTACCAAGAAACAGTGGTTCCCTCCAGGTGGAGGCAGCATGACAAAAGAGACCCAATGATAATGCTGATGCGTATTGATAAGGCGGAGAATCAAGATAAACCGCCAAGAACCGCCCATACCACTCAAAAATACGCTATTGAGGGTTCTCATTAACACCTATCCAGGTGTTAATATTTTCACACTCAGATTCACGAACCGCCATTTTTTGGTTACAAGTGATCCATTCCCCCTTGATTTACGATTAGTCAACATAAGACAAGAAACATATTTTAACTAGAGAGAATTCATGTCTTTAGTGAATGCTTAATCATATCGCTGTTTTAGTTTTCAACAGACGACCCTTTCAGCATTTACTGAAGACATTCGGCTTGTTAGGATAATCATCATATATGTCAATTTTCATCATCTCTTCCACCTCTTTGTTTAAATGTTTCTGATAGGTGACATTGGCAATAGCTTTCTTATCAGGAATACAGAATGACACACATAAGGAACAGAGTAAAGGACCACACTGAACACAGATGCAACAGGAAAACAGAACTGCTACAATAATACAGAGACCAGTTAAAACCTTCCATCCCCATGTAGTGATCAATGCCCAAAACCATCCAGAAAAGGTCCAAGTGCCATTTTCTGTATGGATTTCAGCTGCAATTTTATGCAATTTATTAATAGCGTTATAGACTGATGGCGTGTGGTCAGGAATAAATACACAACAACTACTTCCGATAATTCTACATGCTCCACCTCTGTCAGCTAACATAACATCTAATACCATACGATTCTGTAATGCAACAATTCTAGTAATTTGTAATTCTTCCGTAAGATTCCCAAGAGCAGCAGCGGTTTGATTCGTCACAGCCTCTACAACTCTTGTTAACCTTCGAACCTTCCTACTATTTAGGGCAGCTCCAACAAAGAAGAACAATCCTAAGTTAAAATCAACATACTGCTGTAAGCTAGTATCAGTTTGATCAACATCATCAATAGATAGAGTACGTTTATACCTATTTACAGTCACATTGTTCAACAACTTCAAATCTTTATGATAGGATGCAGGTGCTAAGAATACAGGAGGTAATAAAAACGATACATAACATACTCCGGACCAGCCGGGTGGTAAGCGATAATAACCCTTATTCCCACATACGAAATATGTATTATGGGAAGCTAAGAAAGTACTATTATTTAATCCATCTATATTCAACACAATAATACAGTCACTAACACCAACAGAAATATGACCCACACTCTGAACACACAGGTCCGATTGAGCTTGTGCCACTTGAATCACAAATTGTTCATTCCCAGCAGTGTCTCTGGTGTTCGTGAAGATATAGGGGATGGATTCATTATCTGGTCGATATTCTTCCCACTCCCATATTGTCCCATTCGCTTGTGGATAGCCTTCTTTATTTTGGTGACATTCCGTATTAAGTCTAAAAAGTAATCGTCCCACTGTAGGTTTCCGTGTGGCAAAAAGCAAAGTGTACCATGCTCTACAAGAGCCATTATGAGAGAAAGGAAGAGGTATGAACGGCGTTCCTCCTTTCTGCTGATGAGCTGGCATCATACAACATATCCAACAGTTCGTAGCATTTGTAGCAACATGGGTATGATGCAACATCTGGATAAAAGTATTATTCAAATAAGACTGACGATGCTTCAATTCTTGATACGGAAGGGTGTAAAAGTAGTGCTCCTCAGGCACTGGAGTAGTCAAAACAAGCAACTCACGGGCAGGAGTTACATCCTCAACAAACCACGTGGTTATACCAACAATGGCTACAATGATAATAAAGCTTGTCGCACAAAAAATCTTCTTCTCCATTTTATAGTAAAGTCAATATCTTCCTGAAACTAAAAGGTTGTCAGAACTCTTCCCCTTAGGCAGCCGTTGATTTCTTCACCAGCGGGCCAAGACGGGTGTCACTACACTAATTCAGGGCTGATCCCCCCCCCCTTGCCTCATTGGCTCTCCGTTTCACTAACCTAAGGGCCGTTCTGACAACGTATCTGGATACAGGGAAAAAATCACTTCCTTGGTCTGAGATGATATCTTCCTCCTCCAGGAATCGCTTGGTCCGGGAAGAGCTCCTCAGTGTCATTCGGTTCCACAGCATGGCTTGTCTCTGCCGTCAGGATTTCTCGATGGTCGGTCAATACAGCAGGCTCCACTAATTCAGGCGGCACTTTACGACAGTGCAAGGAGTGGATCCAGTTCTTCCGATTGGAGACTCGCACAGCTTCCTCGTTGCGAGCAAGACCTGCTCAGAACCAACCCATCTCGGCTCCAGACTGTTCGTCCTTTCAAACACCTTGACCATAACATGGTCTCCAGGCCGGAGGTTATGTCCTTCACCTGTGGACCGATCAGGGAGCGCTTCTCGAACCTGTTGATGAATAGAAACCAAATTATCCGTTAACTGTGCTAGATAATCATTCATCATTACACAAGGTACGTCATACACTGACTTCGGTTTCGGTGGACCCCAAATATTCATTGGGCGTCCGAACACGATCTCATATGGCGTGAGACCGGTCCGAGAATGCGGTATCGATCTAATTGACTATAATGCCAGCGGTAAAGCGTCTGGCCAAGTCAAAGAAGTTGAAGCTTGGATCTTAGCGATCTTAAGCTTCAAAGTACCGTTATATTTCTCAACCAATCCCGCAGACTGAGGGTGAAACACTGCATGAAATTTCTGGGTAATTCCCAGTCCTTTCAGGACATACTTGATATCGTCTGCTATAAAATGAGGTCCGTTATCACTCCACAACAATCTACAAACACCATGTCGAGGGAAGAACTCCTTCAATAGCATCTTGGCTGTAGTCATTGCAGTATTGTCTTTCGTAGGGTATGCCTCAAACCATTTACTGAAGGCACAAACCACTACTAGAACATACTTCAGATTGTTACAGCGCTCAAGCTGAATGTAATCCATCTGCAAAACCTCAAAGGGTGCAGTAGGTGTTGCAAATCCTCCTGCTGGAGTTCGTGTACCCTTCCCTGGGTTGTACCTCAGGCAACTCATGCAGGTCTGCACTACCCTCTTTGCCGTACTAGCGATCTCCGGATGCTCCCAAACTCGTGTGAGTAATTTGACAATTGCGGAAGCTCCGACATGCGCTAGTCCATGTGCCATCTGAACCATAGGTTGTACAAAAGCTGTGGGTAACTTCCATTTATCCATCTGCTTACTTCTCCAACACCCTTCGTCATCTAATTCTCCATCATTGGACCACTGCTCCCGTTCCTTATCGGAAGCGGTCCTCTGTATCTCCAGCACTTCTCTCCTAGCATTGTGCCATCTTTCTGCCTGCGACTTCACAACATACATTGCAGTAGAGCCAGGCTGCATCGCAGTCTCTCGTGCCACCCGGTCTACCAAAGCATTCCCTTCTCCAACTTGATCAACCACCTTTTTATGGGCACTACATTTAACTATAGCAATCTTCTTTGGATATGTTAATGCAGTCAAAAGGTTATGAACTAACTCTCCATACATTATCTGTGCTCCATGTGACGTTAGAAACCCTCTCTCCTTCCAGAGTAGGCCGAAATCGTGCGCTACTCCGAAAGCATAGCGGCTATCTGTATAAACATTCACACACAATCCTGCACTGAGCTCACATGCTCGTGTTAATGCTATCAGTTCCGCTGCTTGAGCTGATTTCTGCGGTATGCGTGCTGTCTCCACTATTGTTTGCAATGTGGTAATTGCATACGCTGCTGAAGTCGTACCATCTGGTAGCTTCAGGCATGAGCCGTCCACCCACAGTTCTCCATCTACATCTGTAAAGGGCGTATCCTGGAGATCAATACGACCCTTTGTCTGTTCCTCAGTCACAAGAATACAATCATGTGCTTTCCGTGCTTCAGACTGAGTTTCAAGGAACGGCAACAATGTGGCTGGATTTAACGTTGCACACCTCTTTAACGTAATATGAGGAGCCAAAAGCGTCAACTCGTATCCCGGTAAACGAGCACTGGTCAAATGCTGCGTCTTAGTCTGATTAAGCAGGGCATCAACAGCATGGGGGACTAATACCAACAGCTTATGAGATAACACAATTCCCTCGCTTTGGCGTATTGACACAGCTGTCGCCGCAACCGAGCGAAAACAACCAGGCAATGCTCGGGCAACAGGATCAAGTACAGCCGAAAAATATGCACAAGGACGCTGCTTGTCGCTGTGCATCTGCACTAAAACTGATAATGCACATCCATCTTTCTCATGTACATACAATGTAAAGGGCTTCGTATAATCAGGGGTCCCTAACACTGGTGCTGAGCAAAGGGCTTGTCGCAATTGCTGAAAGGCAATTTCACACTCATTTGACCAGGGAAGAGGAATTGGGGTATCTTTTGTCAAAAGTGCTAACAATGGCTTAGCTATGTGTGAGAACCCCAATATCCATTGCCTACAGAAAGAGGCAAGACCCAAAAATGCACGCACATCCTTCTGTGTGGAAGGTACTGGCGTGTCCAAAATTGCTTGAATACGATCTGGTGTGAGTGCACGCCCCTCCTTAGACAAAAGGTGACCCAAATAAGTCACCTTTGGTCTACAGAATTGCAATTTCTTCCTCGACACTTTGTGATTGTGAGATGCCAAAAAGGAAAGCAAGGATAACGTGCACTTCTCACACAGCTTAGGAGTGTCGACCGCCAACAAGATCAGTCGACATATTGTATAAGGGCGACACCATCAGGCAGAACAAAGGAATCCAATTGTCTTTTCAATGCTTGACTGTAAATACTAGGACTCTCTGTATAACCCTGAGGGACTCTACAAAATCTATAAGACCTATTATTCAAAGTAAAGCCGAAGAGGTACCGGCTATCAGGATGAATAGGAATCGAAAAGAAAGCATTTTTCAAATCGATAACTGAAAATGTGGTCGCCGTTGGTGGGACCAGAGTAAGTAATGTTGTGATATCAGAAACCACTGGATACTGAGGTATCACTATCTTATTCACCTCCCTTAAGTCAATAATAAAACGATAAACCCTAGTATCGGTATCTTTCTTCAAAATGGGTAAAATAGGACTGTTGCAGACGTTGTAGGGAACTTCCTCCACTACTCCCACCTTAATCAAATCCTGCACAATCTGTATGAGTGCCTCCTCCCCCTCCTGGGAAATACGATACTGAGGGAGGCGTGGTAACACAGCACCCTCCTGGACACTAATGTGGACAGGCGGAATCACCATCTGTCCCACATCAGTATCCGAAGTGGCCCACAAAGTACGAGGGAGAGAAGCTAAGACAGTATCCTCTGCACCACACACATCCGTTCTGCCATAGGGTGATTATCATTTAAGATCACACGTACTCCAGTAGGGGAGCAGCGGATCGTAGCTCTGAAGTGCTTAAGCATATCAAGACCCATAATGTTGTCAGGCGTGTTCGGGGCAAGCAAAAACGGACAAGGTGCAGAAAGTTGTTTAACACGAAATGCAAGGGGTCGGGATAGAGGGCTTCGAGAGAGTGTACCATCAAACCCTACCGATGTAACCATTAAGCCAGATGGGGGAGCCCTCGGAACCAATTGTTTGGACAGCGCACTGCGAGTAGCTCCTGTATCAACTAGGAACTGATCAGTAGAACCCAGAACATTTGCTAAAACATAAGGACCCCTCTGATCAACCAGCACTTCAACTGATTCCAACCCCCATCCAACGCAATCCTACGCATGCTGCAAATCATGGTACCCAGAACGGTCATTCCCAGACATTTGATACTGATTTTGCCGATCAAATACATTAGGTCTATCTCGTTGCTGCACGTTAGGCTCAAAGCGAGCACGATCATTGGAGTTCCCTCTGAAATTCGAAAAGCCCCCTCTACCTCTCGGCGGTCCCTGACCACGTCCCTGACGGGGTGCATATAGTACCAGACAATCCCTGGCCCAATGACCCAACTGTTTACAATACGCACATTGATTTCTATTAACATCTGACCGACCCGAAGGGGGACCATAGAATCCTCCTCTACCTCTCTCAACACCCCGACGAGGCGGACCATACACTTGTGCTAACATCACCTTAGTTTTCAAATCTTTCAATTCCTTCTCCTCATTCCCCTTTGCTTCTTGTTCCTGACGCTCATAATACTGACCACAATAAAGGAAAGGGAGTTGGAGGATAGGAAGGTAGGTTTTTCCTCCTGTTACGATATATCTGTCAAAAAAAGGGAACCAAAAAAGATCCTGATAAAGCCTACCTAGAAAAATATATGTATGAGTGATCTATGAATTAATAGAGTACTACACTAGAAAAAACACTTATTGTTCTAGAGTCCCCTCACTCACCTAGGGTTGCCCCAGGGTGACATGCTTCATCATAGGGGTCCTCCCAGACATCTACTGTCTGGGGCGTGCTACAACTTAACGAAATACGCAGGAGCACTTTTTATATATTTGTTTTTTTTCAACTATGTGTAGTGATGTGTTGTGCAGTGCTGTGTGGAGTGAAAAGTGAAATTAATTCAATAAAAATTACCTGGATGGTGAGCCCTAATTTTATTCTGCTCCTATCCGGTAAATGTACTTAAAAATGGGGCTAGTAATAGAGTACAGTAACGTTATGTGTGCCTGTCCCTAATTACTTGGTCGACATGTTTCGTGGTTACCCCAACCACTTCCTCAGGACCATACAAGGACCAGCCTTGCGTGTACCACTCCGTGTTTTTACAGACAAACAACTAATTTGTACTGTTTTTATACCATTGTTTTTTTTAAAAATACATACGATTCCCATGTTTATCAGGATTTCTTAGATGTACTGGGTCGGAGTTTCTGTATGAAAATACAATGACATATAAGGATTAGTTACACACCCAAGTCCACAGATTGATGTGGACTAGGGATCCTAATAACTTTACATCTCTTTTACATGTCAGAAAAACCTTGTATTTCTTGAAAAGTAAAAGTGCATATTTAATAAGTGCTTTTGGTGAATAAAGTGAAAAACACATAGACATAAACACACATATATACAAAACACATGGTTACGGTAGGTTGCATCAATAAAACCTACTTTAATGGAGGTGTAATTCTACTCCATAGTGTTGCTGGGGCAGAGAGGCTCTAGACATCTAGGACATGATATAAGAATGTAAGTTAAGCGCAAGTGGATCTTACTAATAGATGCCAGAGAATCAATCATAAAGATTCGTCAAAGTATTTTGCTTCTTCTTCAACTTACTTGTCTAGATTGCACCGTCAGCTTTTAAATCTATGAGCTCCCAGGAACACCGCATATTGCTGTGTCCCTGTCGGTGCTCGCTTTTAAATGTTTCTAGTGGCGGGAAATATAGAAAACAATTCTCAGGTGTGGCCGCCCGAGTGGTATTGGGCGCCATCTTACAATGGTGAATCGACATGCACTTCTTGATTGTGACACAATGAAGTTTGTATATTACCAACCACCTAAGAACATAAAATGTAGTTCTTAAAGACTTGTTGTAGAGTATTTCAAGATCATCATGGTTGTACTCAACCCAAAACCATGTTTGTATTTGTCAGCCGGAAAAGAGTGAAAAAATGATTATTCATTCGTTCGAATGGTTTTTTAGGGCGCCATCTTGGAGTGGTAAATGGGTCATTCTTTTAAGTGGCTAGTGGCTACTAACGCACGATGATATTCGTAAATGTGGATTTCTTTTTAGAATGAGTTTTTATACCCTGATTATTATTGATAAAAATGTTACAAACATAATTCTTGTGCTAACTAAATAGAATATGCGACAGAGGTTGTACTTGTCAGCTGAGTAATTTTTAGGTGCCATCTTGGAGTGGTGAACGGATCATTCTATTTAATGGCTAGTGGCACTTAACATACAATGATATTCGTAAACATGAGTTTCATTCTAGAATGAGTTTTAACCTTAAATGTTACTGATAAAAAAGTTACAAACATAATTCTTGTACTCTTGTGATGATGACTAGGTAAGATATGAGACAGAGGTTGTACTTGTCAGCCCAGTAATTTTTAGGCGCCATCTTAGAGTGGTGAATCAGTAATTCTTTTTAGTGGCATATACCAAACAGCACACGCCAATATTCGTCAATGAGCTTAATCTCAGTACGAGTTCTTACTCTAAATATTTCTAATAATTCCATTAACCCTATGTTGTATAGGTGGAATGTGAGACATGTATGGTTTCTATTTATTTTATTTGTATCTAACTCATTCATACATGGGTTTTGTTGTTAGCGTTGATGATTGGGTTCCTTTTTCATGGACTATACAGAGATGTACATGTTTTTCCAACAGGTGATCTTACTTAATGGTTTAATACATTCCACGGAATATTGTCATTGAGGCCTTGGGTATCTGTATGTAATTTATACACCCATCTTTGTTCCTTTACATGTAGACGTTGTTCAAGGTTGTCACCAGATCTTATTTTCTCAATGATGATCCATTGCATATCATTAGGAGAGTGTTTTTTCTCTAAGAAGTGGTTAGTCATTTTTGTACTAGACCTCTGACACCGGATGGTACTGCGATGTTCACTAATTCTAGTAGTGGTTTTCCTGGTGGTCATTCCCACGTAGTGGAGGTTACATGGACAGGTAATTAGATATACTGTTCCGGTGGTTTGACAGTTTGTGAAACTTCTTAGGTCC
Organism: Triturus cristatus; assembly: GCF_964204655.1. Classification (NCBI taxonomy): domain Eukaryota; kingdom Metazoa; phylum Chordata; class Amphibia; order Caudata; family Salamandridae; genus Triturus; species Triturus cristatus. Next base: position 782,163,149 of record NC_140589.1, read on the forward strand.
CAGGTTGCCCCTGTATTGAAAGTGAACCTCGTGGTTTTCTTGGTTAGATGGCAGACACTACAATTACCACATGGATGATGGCCTTCAGGGAGATTGCTTCTCTGTTGGCTGACTTGTTGGGTCAATGGGCGTGTATGTACCAGAATATCCTTTAGGTTTTTACTCCTTTTATGTGAAAACATTGGTAACGGTATGTTAAGACCACTGCTGTTGAGGGTAGACCAGTGTTTCTTCACCAATTTCGTTACTTGGTCCGACATTATGTTGTACGTTGTTATGCAAATGGGACGTTTAGGTTGTTCTGATATTTCTTTTTCATATGTCTCCAACAATGCTTCTCTGTTGTTGTTGCCTGCCCTCTTTTGTGCTTGTCTTATGATAGATCATAATACTGAGCCATAGTCAGGAGGGATGCCGGAGACGAGGTGGACCAAGAACTTTCACTCGCCTTCAATCGAGCTGCTATTCCCGGTAATAAATTTGCCACATATTTATCAACAAAAAGATGTCGCCCCGTATCATCCGTAAGCGACTGACCACTGAAATCATAAAATGTTTCCTCAAAGCGCGTAAAGAAGTCTGAAACTGATTCATCAACCTTCTGTTTACATGAGGCTAGCATATTCCAGTCAATCTTTTTAGGGGGGATAATCGTTTTCAATTTAGTCAAGATAGCAGCAGAAAATCTAAAATATGCTGGGGCGGTTTTTGCGCGGGTTTTCTCTCCCTATCCTCATCCTCAATCTCAGACCATTTAGCCTTAAAAGCGGCTTGATCATCCACCTTCCGCACAGATCGCCACATATCCGGTGGTAAAATAAGCCCAAAGAACAAATCTATATCTGCCAAAGTCATAGTACAAGAATTCAAAGCCCCTTCGACCTCTTCATAAAAGGCCGCTGGATTCTTGCGGGGGTCGGGCAATGCATTCTTTAATGCCATAACATCAGTCCTATGCCAGGGAGTATAAACCCAATTATACACAAAATATCCCTTAGCATCGGAGGAAGACATGTCTAGACTAGTTCCTGCTCCTTTAGGAGGAACATACAAAGGTGCCGCCTCTCGCATTGGTTTAGTATGCACTAGTTCGCTCTTATCTGAATGGTAGATAGATGATTGTTTGCCGCCGATGTGTGAATCCGATTGCTCCTTCTCCCCTGCCTTTAGGCGCGATCTCTCTTTAAGTTCAAACGCCGCATCCCGCAATGCAAACAGCTGTCGGACCGCATCGGGTACCTTAGAGGGAGAAAAAACACTGTTACGTAATGCTTTAGCGTCCGATACTACAGCATCAGGCTCGAAAACATCTGAATATTTCCGAAAGGCAGTAATCACTTCATCAGAAAAAGTTTCAACAAAATACAGCTTTTCTCTATCCTGCCAATTTTCCAAAGATTCCAATAATTCAGTAAGAGATAGCTTGCCCTTAAGCGCACGAAGAGAAATTTTCCGAAGCTCACCCATACGCTCAGTTGATAACATGGACCGCGTGTCTACCTTATCCGAAACCGATCCAGAATCCTGTGACCTCGGGGCAGACGCGCCAACATAAGGGGGCGGAGAGCGATCTAATAAATGAAAATCATCTTCAAGATTAGTAAGGACAGGATAAAGTGGCTGGCGGACAGCATATTGACCCGAGACTTGCAGCCTACGCTCTTTCTCTTGTCTCTCCGCCAGTTCTCTTTCCTCCCGACGCTTCGCTTCCTGCGCTCTCACATGGTCATTTTTCCGTTGCTCTTTATCAATCAGCGCTTTCTCATGTTTCTCTCGCTCACGCACTTCCTTCACCCATAACCGTACACATTCAAACATATCTTGCCGAGCACGCCGTTTACACATACACTGTTCCACATACTCAATCTTACGCATATCAAACGATCCATACAAAGGCCATCGTAACTCAGGATCCTTTTTGGTGTATTTCCTCCACACTGTGCTGTACATTATAGAGGAAAGACCATGCTTCACATACATATCCCTATTAGGAGTCCCCTCTGGGGGGGCTGGAGCAGATTCCTCGAGATTTAACCGGTTTCCAAAACAGCAGCACCACTTACGGAGTGCGCTCAAAGCAGGCATGCTCAAAAATAATGCAAAATATGCAGTATTATCAAAAATGGCACTTAAACTTTGCGCGGTTCAGATTGTTGCAGGGATTCTGCTTATACACAGAACTATGCGTAGAACCCCAGGACCTCAGTGAATTGTGGTGTACCAGAAACTCACCTCAGAACCCAGAACCCAGTATCCGGCTAGCATAAGTGTCCTATTCGTTAGCCGAGATTTAGCTCGGCGGTCCCAATGAAAAGACAACCCAGAACAAGCGACTCAGTGTACTCTCAGGAATGGTGGGAATCGGAAATACCTGTTCGTATATTATTCTCACATCAGTCCACAACAAGAATAAACGGAGACACGTTGAAAATAAAAAGAGTTTATTTTTATAGACCACGTGTCCTAAGATGCAGTACTTTGGCTAATACAAGCAGACAAATGATTATAATTAAAATCATCAGCATCGTTACAATACCATAGAATATAAAGGGAGTGATCATGTTATAAATGACAGTGGATACTACCACCTTCCCTTAACTAAGAAGCTAACATTATTATTATGCTAATAAAAGGTCTCTTAGGCTTGAAGGGGGGACCCCATACCTCACAGATCAGCTTAGTGAAATCACATCACAGGAGCATCAGAAGTCTTCTCGCAGGAAGGCTCGTCTTCGGTCTGAATATTAAACATGATGTCTGCAATATTAAAAGCACCAACTTTCAGGTATTCGCAGCTGCCTGTGTGTTATGGCTAAATAGTGAGTCGATCAACCTAGAGTGGAAAACATGCATTGTCTAACGACCCAGACTGTTTGTTACACCATGTACAGACCAAGGTCGCTGCGCAGAGCTTGGGATGGTAACAACAGATTGCTCTCATGTGAGGCAAAGCGCGAGTCAGCAGTTTGTTTAAACAATACCATGTAGACACAGTGTCGTGCGCAAAAGCAGCAAGATGGCTTTCTAACATCTAACGTGGTTATGCTAACTTAACAATGTATGTACGTATTAAGGGATTCCTTACTACATGCCCCCTTGATCGAAGCACTAACCAGTAGGGAAGAAATGAGAGAACGCAGAGTTCAAAGTCGACAGAGCAGAACAAGGCGTATTCAATAGGAAACCAAGTTCGCAAAGGAAAAAAAGAAAGGGAGAAAAAAAAAACTCAAAAGGGGAAAGGAAAAAAAATGAAAAATGCTGCTTCGGACAGCAATCCAAAGTCTCAGGTAATGTTCAAGACATGGTAGAAAAAACATAGTGGATGACAGTTCGCTCAATCCATGAACGTGTATGCAGCATACGTAGCAACTGCTTCCAACAGAAAATCGTTGGCACGGCCACTAAAAGTTTCAGCCATCCAGTTAATCAAAGAAAAGGAACATACATGTTCTTCAATCAGCGGAGCCTCTAGCACCATCAGAGGGCAACCAACGTGTTCTTCCAAATAACTCATATCCAAGAAGTCATAGGCCGCCCTTGCGATGTCCCAATTGCCCAGGATTCCATGCGCCGCACCACAGGCCATAATCCGAACACCAGAACAGGCAAACTCGTGAGACACTAAGGGACTCATCAGTCGATCATAATCCGGGTCCGGAGACACCGTGTTGGTTAAGCACAAATCCAGAGGCCATTCAAAGGGACAATCTAGGCAGTGAAAGACAGGTTGCACGCAGGTAAAGTAGGAATACCGGAAGGATAATCCATATGCCAGGCTCAAGGTCGCCAATGGTAGGGTACCATAATGTTCAAGCATCCTGTCACGAAGAAGATGTAGACGGGGCAGGTTGTCGTGAGGCACAGAAAGTGCAGCCATTTCGTAGTATGAAAAGTAAAAGTAGCACACCTGCCACCAGCGCCAGAATCAGCGGGACACCGCCAAAGACGCTCGAAAAAATAGAATGAGAAAATGCCGGAATCACACCAAAAATAGTTTGGAAGGAGGTCACGAGGCCTGAGCCTACAAGTTTAAAAAAATGAGCCAGGCCAGTTGTGGACGAGGCATTGAAGATTGTTTGGATCAAAACTCCAAAATGCAGGGGGAGGTCAGCATTCAAAAGCGCCTGTACCTCAGTGCGCGTATTTGCCACGTGAAGGACAAATGTTTCTCGGGAGGAAGTCAATGGCACCTCCTTTTGGGACAATAGAGCTCTTATTCTGCTCATCTTGTTGAACTCTGCTTTCAAGGTCGGAATCGAAGGCCAGATGGAAACATCCAGCCGCCCATGCGGGGGAGGAAATAGAACATTATTGCAGCGGACTACTCTCTGCGATACAGTTACTATATATGGGATTCCCACTAACATCCCGCAGCAAGCTTCATTATTCAAAATTAAATAACTACCGTTTGCAAGCAGCGTGAAAGATGGTGTAATCACTGGCACAGGGATACCTTTGAGGACGCAGGCCAAATTCGGGGCGTGTACATTGCATGCACCGTGTAACTGAATGTGCCTACATACTACAGAATGATCAGGTGTCGAGGTACATTCCTCACCTTTCAGGTAAACCTCTGTACCGTCTCTTGTACATCTATACGTAAAAGGGAGAGACCAAACTTCATGTAGGAATGCGGTACCCAGCTGTTCATATCTACCCAGAGCATAGTGTTTCATGCATGACGTAAACTTAAAAAGCGCGAAAGGGAGCGTGATCAACCCATGTACTAACCACACGGCTGAATTCAATTCCGCCACAGAGAAAGGTAACGGCTCCAATTTTTCAATGTGTAACAATGAATATGTAGCATCTTTCATGGACATGAACTGCTGCTTTACAGTAAGGTTAAAGGGAAGGAATAATGATGTCGTATTCACATAGTCCCAGGGGACCTTTCCTGCCTTTAACGTTTGTAACGTCCATGCAAACTGCATAACAGAACGCAACTGGTTTTGACCATGATAAAATACAGACACATCATCATGTACAATATCAACAATTGAAGAAACAATATTGTCTAATGTATAAATTCTGGAAGAAAGTGTGTTAATGCTGTTATCTATAACGGCCAAGACCTTTTCCATATTTGCCTGATCAATGGCCCTCAATCTTGAAGCCGCCTCAATTTGCGACAATTTCCAGACTTCGTTGTAAATAGCATACGCCCACCTCTTGGATCTGCCACCCACAGGACCTTTAACAAAATCATTCAAATCTATTCTGTAATGTAATTTTGATAAATGAACTTTGACAGATGCCAAGGTGGAATGTCGCAGCCAGGATTGACATAATTTCCCTACAGAGTAGGTAGTTACTGTGTGAGAGGACTCAAACCGAGGGTCCACGCGCTGCCGCGTATACCCCGGTTTCAGACCTAGAAAGCGACGTTGACAGGCATCCGAACGGCTTTGCCAAATTAACCATCCCTCACTACTAAATTTCGAAATATTGAAAGATGCATTAGAAACGAATGACTGCAAAGCAGTAAGGGACAGATCCGTGTGATTATCCCAATTTGGGTAAGCACCCAGATCTGGAACAGAAGGGAAATTTTAGTTTTTTAGAAGTGGCCAATCCGAAACAGGTGATCTGGAAGATGGTTGAATTTAAAAACAACATATGATTTGGTACAAGACAGGCACGATGTAAAGCCTCAGTTCCCTGAACCTGCCATGGTTTGGAACCCCAAACCGATTTAAGATCAATAGTAGCCTTCCACAGATCATAACCTTTGATTGACAACTCATCCATAAAGGACTTAGAATATAGTAATTTGGTGTGTGTCAGTCTAACCTTCGAGGCAGACTCAGACATCACTTTAAAATAAAAAGAGGCTGGGCTGGAAACACTGAAATCAGAAAAATAAGTATACTTATCAACTAATGTTGGTGAACTGCCTAAAGATGGGGTGGGACAGTGTTCCCATTGGGTAAAATTTACAAAATTTCGAAATGTATTTGCTTTATGCAGGAAATGATTACCATAATGCTGAAAACAATACTGTTCTGCATAGTTAGCCGCATTTTCATATAAATCTTCTGCATCAAAAGCGGCATAATATTTCAAATCAGAAAACAGTGCTTCAATGGCATGAACATCCCAATCATCAGAACGTATGTTCTGCTTAACCACATCACCCATAGAAACACAAAATACATTAGGTACATTGATGACCTCTGTAGGACCATGAATTTGGAATTTAACAGCATCCCACGCAATTCCATCCAAAACGGGCCAAGCAGTAATATTCACAAAAGTCTGGTCCCTTTTCATGATGTGAGACGAGGAGTGGGGGGCCAAAGTTCCATTGATAAGTCTAATTGTAGATCTTTCTTTAAGATAGTGGCCATTCACCAGACGGAAAAATACTATTACAAATCCAATGCAAACAAAAAAATACTTATAAGCACCAGCCAGATGTATGTCCAAGGGGGAATCAAAAAATGTCTTTTGAACCAACTAGCAAAAATAGCAATGTTCGAAGGGGAAGTAAAAGGCCATGAGTTAGTGTCAAAGGAGAAACGTGACTGGTTAACCGCCGTAGATTGTAAAACAGGCGAGTGACCATTTGTAGGATAAGCATACTCAGTCTCTTCGGGCAGACCACCAGCCGGCGGTATTAACAAGAGATCAGTAACTGACTGCATCTCGATGGCAACATCAGACAAGGTGGTAGAAGCAGGAACCAACACTGAATTTCTTTGCATGGTCTGGCATGAAACTGCTGGAGTCATACTAAGAAGTATCGGCCACTCGCTGAAGTTTGACATTGTCAATAGAGATGTACCTGTTTTCTTTGCGACCAGGAAGTGGAGGTAAAATGACTGTTCTTGTACCCTGCACTCCAAGCACTGGAACTGGTGCACGATAAGAGGGGCCGAACTCCTTCTTGTTCTCCACCTTCTCACGGACCAGGTCTCCAACTCGGGGTAGCCAGCCGACTACCGGAATCTGAAGCTCAGCATCAGACAAGTGGGCAAGTGTTCCTTCGATAGAGTGTCTCTGGCTTCTTGTAGGGTCTGCAAAACAGCACAGTGATCATCTACGTCAAAGGGTGCGGTCGACGCCGCCATGTCTAGACCATCAAGGTCTGGGACAAACATTCTGATTCCGAAGAGCATCATGTATGGGGTCCGCCCACCCAGAGACCTTCTAGGGAGATTATTAAGTGCACGTTGGACGTTATACAAGTGGGCTAGCCAATTACGGCCTGTGCCTAAAACCCGTGCTGTCAAAGATTGCTTTAAGTCACGGTTCATTCGCTCCACCACACTATTACCCTCAGGTCGGTAGGGGGACGAAAATTTGACTTGGACCCCCAAATTTCTCATAGCCTCCTTGCAAGCCTTAGAGGCGAACGCAGGGCCCTGATCAGAATGGAAGGTACCACACGCAAAAGTTCCCACAAAGACACGCAAATCCCTAATGACAGTCCGTGAATCAGCACTCCTTTGTGGCCATACCCAAAGAAAACGTGTGCACGAATCCACTGCAACGAATCCACTGCAACCAAGATATACTTGTACGCAGTATCAGAAGAAAAAGGACCGCAGTGATCTAGATAAACACAACCAAATGGTTTATTAAATATGTACAACCGTGTTTGTGGTGGGCGCGCAACAGTGGAAGGTTTAATCTGTTGGCAAATGTCACAATCAATAACATAAGCGCGCGCTTGTTTGTATAAACCAAACCACCAATAATGTTGTTGTAACAGAGATATAGGAGCGGACACGCCAGCGTGGGCTGACGCCAACCCCTCGTGCGCTGCTAGTATCAGAGATGGTCTGCAGTCCGCGTTGGGAATAATTCTGTCACCAACGTCGTTAATCCTCACTAACGGGACGTTATCAGGACTTAAGTGATAAAAATAACGAGAAGGAAAACCCTTCGGGTAATCACTTCCCTTCTCTGTAGCAGCAATAGCTGCCAAGATGTCATCATCAATCTTACTTTTAGATCTTGTAACTGCTGCCACCAAGTATGTAGCCACTGCGGTTTTTGCTGCCTCGTCAGCCAAGCTGTTACCGACAGCATGGACACCAAGTCGTTGGTGACCAAGAGTGTGAATAACATTCACAAGAGGGACACGTTCTTTAAAGTCTGCCACTCGAACCCAAAGCAGTTTATGCTGAATTGTGCTACCTTTGGTATCTCTATTTTCGTTTTGAGACCAGAAGTGTAAATTGTCATTGTAGGACTTGACACAATAAAAGGAGTCACTCACTATAAGAGTAGTGACTCGGGGATCAGCAAACTCCAGTGCAAGCACCAGAGCCCGGAGCTCCGCCAATTGCGCGGTACAATCACCCAATAACTGCGTATGCACGGCATCAGACTGGAATTCACCATTTACGAATGTACCCACGACAATTGCGCAAGCCGCAGAATAAGCATGCTTCGATCCAATCACCGGCTGCGCCGAGCCGTCAGTGTATATGACACAATGGTATTCTTCGAGCGGGCGCAAAGACATAGGAGATGGATGAACGAATTCATACTGTAAGTACTCCTGAGTCTGTAAAGAAGCGTCAAAGATATAAGTGACATCAGGTGACGTCAGAGTCGTGGCCCATTGTATCCACCTTGGATGCAAAGCTTTAGAATTTGGTACACTTGCCTTTGTAACTGCCTCCAGGGCAGGATACGGTGTTACAACCAGTATCTGTTCTCCATGTGACAGCGCGCGTTCTTTAAGAATCGCCATCTGTACTGCCGTCAGAACTTTCTCGACAGTGGAAAAACGCAACTCAGCAGAGGTGTACAAGTGTGATTTATACGCAATGGGGACTGTATCGCCCTCATTGAACGTCAAGTACGTGAAACCCACTGCGCCTGGTACTATTCTTATTACCAGGTTAGTGCGATTATCACGCGTCAATAAGTATTGTGAAGCAAGAAGATCAGCCTGTAAAGACTGAAGAATAGCAGTATGTTCTAGCTGCCAGCTAGACTTCGAAAAAGAAGGTTGTACCAAGGCGTAAAGCGGCTTGATACGCTGGGCATAATCAGGAATATACGTACGTCCGAAATTCAGAAAGCCCAGCAAAGATTGTAATTTTTTCAGTGTTGTAGGAGCACGCAGGCATGCGCACTTCTCCAGTAAGTGAGGAGCCAATCCCTTACCTTCATTGTTGAGCTCGTAGCCCAAAAACAACACGGTATATTCCGCGATGTGAGACTTCGCAAAATTAAATTTGTAGCCATAGTCTGCAAAACTCACAATAATATTGTCGACTCGAGACAGATGTGGCATCAGCTCATCATCCGTGAGGTAGATATCGTCAACATAGGAGTATGCGTCGGGGTCTATTCTTTCTAAGAGAGAGACCACGCGAGCGGCAAAGACGCCAGGGCTGTTTTTATAGCCCATGGCTAATCTTGTGAACTGTTTTTGTTTGCCGCCTGAAGTAAACGCCGTCCACTGGCTACTCAGTGTGGACAGGTTATGGCTAAAAAAGCCATTGGAGATGTCAAGTGTCGTTTTAAATCTCTTACGCACGAGACTGTCGACAAGAGCCGAGCTGTGAGTATTTTGTACCGCGCAGGTCCGGCAATGTGAGTTCAAGTGCCGGTAATCCAAAACTAAACGGTACGACCCGTCAGGCTTCATCACAGTGAATAAAGGGTTATTCATAGGGGACACACAAGTTTCAATAACACCCTGATATTCCAATTGTTCAAGGATTGCAGCGACGTGCGGTCTAGCCTCACGACGCATAGGATATTGGGGCTGTGGCTGGGGCATAGACCGCAATGGAATCTCATGGCAGGGGGACAGCCGGTCCCATCCCACCTGAGTACGATAGCGCCAGTGCCCACTCCTCAGCGTACACTTCAGCCTGGTACTTAGGCACTGTGTGCGCAAAGGACGGGAGGATTACCTCCTCCCCTCTAGGAGCTTCTAAAATGAAAGCTGGGGGCCAATCTGCCTCCGCTAGGAGGATATCATAGGTGGTAGTCAGATAATCCCAAAAAATCCCCTTTATTGTACGTTGTATGTCACCCTCAATTAGTAAGACTATTTCGTAAAGTCTGTCAGGGGGAGCCACTCTGGTGTCAGCTGTTTCAACAGCAACCAATATATCAGTTGCTGTCGCCGCCAGAAATGGACGCAGAGCTTGACGGACTATGGTAATTTCCGCTGCGGTGTCCAGTAGCGTCAGCACCCATGTCCAGTTCCGAAGCTGTGTCTGCACTATCTGAGGCATACCTTGCCGTCAGAGCAGCCACTTTCTTCTTCTGAAACGGGGGTCTTTGTCGTGCGAATTCGTCCTGCTTGCTTTTTCTCTCAGTCTGCCGGGGTTGGTCACGTGTTTGTGGAGCACCCCGACCTTTGCCACCGCCTCCGCCACCGGACTGTGAAGCCGATGTTTCCTGTGAAGAACGAGGAGAACGTTGTTCAGAAACCTGAAATCTATCAGGAGACTTAATAGTAGCACGATCACGCAGATCATAAGTGCGCTCACTACTTGACTGAACTGGAGAGGCAGGCCGAGACCCCTGTTTCTGCTGCTGCTTTCCCTGTTGTTTTGACCGCCAACTCTGTTTCGGAAAGTTTGGCCGGTCCTCCTTACCAGAGGCTTCTGCCTTACCCTGCTGCTTAATTTCGGGAGTTTTAATAACAGGTTTAACTCCTAAAGAGCTACGACCCAAATCTCTGTATGCCGTCGAGATTATTTTCGCGAACTCCCGCGGCTTATCCTCATCAGCAACTTTCTTCAGTTCATTACGAACCTGGAATTGCATAGCATCACCCTTAAGGTTACACATTATCATGGATGCCACCAGGTCAAACTGTCCGAGGAGCCGCATGCCTAATTCTATCGCAGACTCCGCACCATGGTTATCTTGAACACGTTTAATAACGGAGGGCAGCACCGACATAGACGGAGTGCCAAAGCACTGCGAGTACGTCGCTGCAAAGACCTTGCCCCAGTTTACACAATCATCAATGTCGGGGACCAAGTCTTTAGGCAAACTAATGGTAAGGCTCCTGTGTTTCTCCACAGGAGACGTATTCGGGTAAACCGCTTCTATTTGGTCAAATTTTTCAGCAAGCCAAAAAGGGAAATCATCCCTAGTTTGGGGGCGCTTGCCCATAACAGAATTAACCATAACAGGACTAATGACCACCGCATGGTGGTCAGTAGGCTGCCCCGCAACAGCAGGTGCCCCCGCCTGCACATTGCGTGACACGTACTGTACCAAAGCCCTATGTACTGTAATAAGGGCAGTGTGCAGTACACGCAAATCAGCCACCGGCACCGTTAGGTAACGGGGATGAGGCGTATATCCGGCTAGTACCGGCCAAGTGGCCCCTGCAATTGACAAAGGGCCCATTCTCGGCGGTATAACCGCATGGGGAAGGGCGCCATTAAACCAAATAAGATGCTGCCAAGCAGATATTGGTATTTCTTGTGTCCTATACGGTGTATAGTTCGCTGGTACGGCACTGGCAGTGTAAGTATGAAAGGAGTTATCGTCCTCACTCACCGCCGGCAGTGTCACCCAAGAGTAGAATAACTCATAAGGATGAGCCGCATCGGCTCCCACCACAAAGATTACGTTCATACCAGTGTCCGGCACTCCATACTGCGTCAAATGACGTTTCAGAGCTGCACGGCTGTGCGCCGCTATCTCGACCGCCATAAGGACAAGCTACACTCGAAGTAATCAGTAGCACAAGGGTTCAATAACCTTTTTAATGATCAAGCTTGAAGAAACCTATATCAACAGAAATAGGTAGGTTTAAATCCGTCAGACTTGTTATCCGGAAACAAGAATGAGGGTGTTGTGGACTAATATAAGCACTACTAAGGCGTTTCAACTCATAGACCAAACGTTAGGTGCGCCATGTTGCAGGGATTCTGCTTATACACAGAACTATGCGTAGAACCCCAGGACCTCAGTGAATTGTGGTGTACCAGAAACTCACCTCAGAACCCAGAACCCAGTATCCGGCTAGCATAAGTGTCCCATTCGTTATCCGAGATTTAGCTCGGCGGTCCCAATGAAAAGACAACCCAGAACAAGCGACTCAGTGTACTCTCAGGAATGGTGGGAATCGGAAATACCTGTTCGAATATTATTCTCACATCAGTCCACAACAAGAATAAACGGAGACACGTTGAAAATAAAAAGAGTTTATTTTTATAGACCACGTGTCCTAAGATGCAGTACTTTGGCTAATACAAGCAGACAAATGATTATAATTAAAACCATCAGCATTGTTACAATACCATAGAATATAAAGGGAGTGATCATGTTATAAATGACAGCGGATACTACCACCTTCCCTTAACTAAGAAGCTAATATTATTATTATGCTAATAAAAGGTCTCTTAGGCTTGAAGGGGGGACCCCATACCTCACAGATCAGCTTAGTGAAATCACATCACAGGAGCATCAGAAGTCTTCTCGCAGGAAGGCTCGTCTTCGGTCTGAATATTAAACATGATGTCTGCAATATTAAAAGCACCAACTTTCAGGTATTCGCAGCTGCCTGTGTGTTATGGCTAAATAGTGAGTCGATCAACCTAGAGTGGAAAACATGCATTGTCTAACGACCCAGACTGTTTGTTACACCATGTACAGACCAAGGTCGCTGCGCAGAGCTCGGGATGGTAACAACAGATTGCTCTCATGTGAGGCAAAGCGCGAGTCAGCAGTTTGTTTAAACAATACCATGTAGACGCAGTGTCGTGCGCAAAAGCAGCAAGATGGCTTTCTAACATCTAACTTGGTTATGCTAACTTAACAATGTATGTACGTATTAAGGGATTCCTTACTACAAGATTTAAACAACTCCGGAGAAATATCTCCACATTACCTGCCTATATGTGTTGCAACGCATATATTCTCATAGTAATCAATACAAAATATGACCGGTCATCACAAATCAAACTCAAATAGCCAACCCAGGCTTCAAAACTCGGAGCAAGTACCGTACAACGGTTCTTACCAATCAAGAGTGTCCAGATTCCAACTGCCAAGTTCCAAAATTCGCCCAAACGGCTGTCACGGCAGACCGACAGAAGAGGTCTCAGTCGAGGACCGGCGCCACCCAGATGGTCAGCTCGGAAGGGAAGGAAGAAAACCTCGGGATGCCAGGACTAAAAAACGCCGCTGGCAGTGATCACATCCCCGGCCAAATTCCTCACCTTCGTCACGACCAATCTTTCGAGCATCCGAGTCGCCGATGAGCCCCACGTGACGGGCGCCAATTGATGAGTACAGGCCCCAGCTAGGCCCGCAGAATACAAGGGTTCGCTCTCCTGTAACAAAAGCTAGAAGGAAGTTGGCACGGAAACTGCAAATACAAAGACAGAGTTTATTAACCCTTAAGGGTGGTCCTACAACCTACACAACACTCTTCAGTATTGCGTAGAGTAGCACAAAGAACTTGCATACGTGGTCCCCTTTTATACACAACAGAGGGGCTCATAAGTGGGTGGATACAACATAGTCCGTTAAGCTCTACCATCGAGCTATCTGCCGAGCCCGTGCGGCTTTTTATGCCATCGAATTCCGGAACAGTCCGAATCCGTCAAAAGCTATTTTTAAGGCCGTAAAAGATCTTACAGTGAAGCGGACTACCTCTACGACCGTGAGCTCCCTTTCCCATTGTGAATCCCTTGCATCTTACTTCTTGGGGAAGGTCCAAGCTATATATAGGACATTCCCTAGCATAGGGTTCACTGAGGAAAGTATAAATGGGGTCCATCATCAGACTACACTGCTTGTTTTCCCCCCCCTTACCTTGGATGGTTTTGGCAAACTTGCGTCGCAAGTCAAATCTGGGTCCCCATCCGATCCAGTAAGGCCTGCTCTCTTCCGAGATCAAGCTTTTATGGGGCGTACAGCCGTATGCTCCCTTGTCAACCTCTCCTTGGAAACGGGAACTGTTCCATCTAAGTGGAAACAAGCTGTGGTGTCCCCGATCATTAAAAAGCCCACCCTGGACCCTTCCAAGCCTGAGAGCTATCGCCCCATCTCGTTGTTACCCTGGCCAGCCAAGATCACGGAGGCCCACGTCAACCTGGCCCTGTCTGAACATCTGACTCGGACCAATGCCCTCGACCCCACACAAAACGGATTCCGTGCTGGGCACAGTACGGAAACTGCGTTACTTGTGATGGTGGAACATCTCCGGGCAAGGTTGGATGCTGGTCAAACGGCGGCGCTTATTTTGTTAGATCTTAGCGCCGCCTTTGATACGGTAGACCACAGCATCCTCCTGCGTCGGCTCGAGGAGACTGGCATTGGCGGTCAGGTGTTGCAATGGTTCCGCTCCTTTTTAGATGACCGCTCCTTCTGTGTTGCCATCCCTCCCTTCAAGTCCAACTACCAACTACTGGCCATGGGGGTTCCGCAAGGGTCCTCGCTGAGTCCCACGTTGTTTAATCTTTACGTGAGACCGCTGGCGGATGTCGCTAGGCAGTGGGGCCTTACTTTGGTCTCATATGCTGACGACACTCAGCTGGCGGTTACTCTCAGTGGGGATGCGGAGATTGAGGCCCCCAGGTTTCAGTCCGGACTGAAGGCGGTGGCTAGTTGGCTGACAGGCAACTGCCTTCAGCTAAACGCCACTAAAACAGAGGTGATGGTCGTCGGGAAGGGAGTGGAGCTGTGGGGTGACCACTGGTGGCCCTCAGAGTTGGGACCTACTCCGATCCCGGTATCGGAAGTGAAAAATCTGGGGGTATGGCTGGATGCGGGCCTCTCCTTTGTAGGCCATACTAAAAGAACCGCGGCCTGTTGTTTTGGTCTCCTGAGGGGCTTGAGACCTGTTCTCAAGTTCTTTGACGCCCCGACCAGGCAGCTGGTGATCCAGGCTACCATCATCTCCCGCCTGGATTACGCCAGCTCTCTCCTGGCCGGGGCTAACCAGGCTGAACTAACCCGCTTACAACGGGTTCAGAATGCTGCGGCGAGGGCGATCGTTGGCTTGCCCAGATTCTGCTCAGTTACAGGTGTCCTTCGCTCCCTACACTGGCTTCCGGTTAGGAAGCGCATCCTCTTCAAGGTATTGTGCCTTGCTTTTAAAATCTTGCGTGGTACAGGCCCGGAAATCCTGTCGAGTTGTCTGTCTTTCTATGTCCCTGCCCGTAGCCTTCGCTCTCAGGGTCTGGCCCTCGCGGTGGTTCCCAGATTTAGGCTTAGCCGCATGGGAGGCCGCTCGTTTAGGGTAATGGCTGCGTCAGCATGGAACTCCTTGCCTGTTGAAATCCGCGTGCTGGAGGACCTTCTGACCTTTCGGAGGGCTATAAAAACCTTCTTGTTTTAGCTGTCTTTTTGTATCTGTTTTTAGCCTGTGGTTGTGTTACGTGCTACCTTGTCTCTGCGCCAGGACGCTCCTTGGCTGGAGTATCTGTGCGCACAATAAATAGTCGTAACATAACATAACATAACATAGAGCAAAATTCATTACCATTTATGGACATTTTCGATACAGGATCAATAAATGGGCGGAGTTAACAATTTCCTAAGCCCGCGAAAACATGGTCAAACAAGGACTAACTGATAACAGATGTGGTCAAGTCTGGGCATGCGCCAGACGGACAAAGGAGCTATTTATAGACTGTTACTAGGCAGATTACAATGCAACTAGCGAAAAGGTAGGACTCTTGTCGTGCAAAGCACGTGGAGACATGACAATATAAAATGGAGTCCAGACATTAGTCAACATAAGACAAGAAACATATTTTAACTAGAGAGAATTCATGTCTTTAGTGAATGCTTGATCATATCGCTGTTTTAGTTTTCAACAATTTGGAGGATGTTCCTCAGACAGGTGTTGATGAAGGTCTGGATTTTGTTGGTGATGGTCACTATTGCCCTCCAAGTTTCTGCTCCATACAGGAGGACCAATTTTACGTTGGGGTTAAAAATCCTGATCTTGGTTTGCAGCGTTAGGTGCTTGGAGCTCCAATTCTTCTTTAGCTGAATAAAGGCAGCTCTTGCTTTGTAGATTCTTGCCTTGATGTCAACATCTGTGCTGCCCTGCTTGCCTATGACACTGCTCAGGGAGGTGAAGGCCTTACCCTCTTCCAGTGCATTGCCTGCAAGAGTGATTGCAGTTTTGCTGATCATGTTAGCCTTCAGGAACTTAGTTTTTCCCCTGTGGATGTTGATGCCAAGTGGTACTGATGTGGCTGCCACACTGTCAGTCTTCTCTTGCATCTGCAGATGGGTAGGGGAGAGTAGGGCCAGGTTGTCTGCAAATCACAGGTCATTGAGCTGCGACCAAGGTGTCCACTGGAACCCATTTCTTCTACTTTCTATGGATGTCTTCATGATCCAGTCTACGGCCAGCAGGAAGAGTAAAGGTGAGAGCCAACTACACTGGTGGACTCCTGTCCTTACT
Organism: Triturus cristatus; assembly: GCF_964204655.1. Classification (NCBI taxonomy): domain Eukaryota; kingdom Metazoa; phylum Chordata; class Amphibia; order Caudata; family Salamandridae; genus Triturus; species Triturus cristatus. Next base: position 782,179,518 of record NC_140589.1, read on the forward strand.
TGGAAGGATTCCGTGAATAGTCCTCCATGGACTATCTTGCAGTTCATTCCCTCGTAAGAGTTACTGATGATTCTTACAAGTTTATTAGGCACACAATAGTCATGAAGGACTTAATAAAGGGTCTCTCTGTTCATGCTTCCAAATGCCTTTTCATTGTCGATAAAGTTGAGTTAGAGGGTAGAGTTCAATTCCACCGACTGCACAAAGATGATGCGCAGTGTTACAATCTGGTCTGTTCAGGATCTATCTTTGGGGAAGCCAGCTTGCTGTTCTCGTAGCTGAGTGTTAACCTGTTCCTTCATTCTGTTCAGGATGACTCTGTTAAACACTTTACCTGGGGTTGATAGAGGAGATATCCCACTGTAGTTTGCACAGTTACTCGGGTCACCATTCTTTGGGTTCTTGATATGTTGTCTCTCCTTCCAGTCTGTTGGCACATTTCCCTCTTCCCAGATCCTTCCAAACATGGGGTAAAGCATGTCTACTGATGTTTCAATGATAGCCTTCAGTGCTTCTGCAGGAATGTTGTCAGACTCTGCTGCCTTCCCATTTCTTAGATGTTTGATGGCTTGCCATATTTCTTCCTTGGTTCGTCTGCTGCTGTCAATTTGCAAGTCCTTGTCAGCTGGCTGTATTGTCTGATGGAGACGGCGGCACAGGCTGGTTCAGTAGTTATTCAACGTGCTCCCCCCATCTTTGTTGTTGGCCTTTGTTACCCATGATTATTTTCCCAGCTTTGTCTTTAACAGGGCTTTCTGTATCTGTTGGAGAGTTTCCTTTTTATGTTGTAGAGATCTGTCAAGATTCCATGGCTTGCTGTTTCCTGGGCTTCTGTGGCAATACCATCGACAAATCTTCGCTCGTCTGATCTTATGCATCTCTTTGCTTCCTTGTTGGTTTTGCCTTGAGCTTTCACTTTTTCCGCTTTTTTCGGTTAGTATTGACTGCAGCTTTCTTTTCCTTTCTCGCTTGGATTTTACCGAGAATCTCATTGGAGATCCATTACTTATGCTGGTGTTTCTTGGGAGCCAGTGAATGTTTCGTTGATCTTCTCCCAGTGACTTTCTACTGGGTCTCTGTCATCCTTTAGGTCTTGCAGTACTTGGAACTTGTTACTGAGGTGAGTGAGTTTCTGTGCATCTTTAAGGAGGTGGTGTTATGTAACTGGCATTAGTTTTTCAGTTCCGTCCATGCTTTCTTCAGTTTTAGCTTTAGCCTGGCCACGACAAGGTGATGGTCTGATGCCACGTCCTGTCCTCTCATCACTTTCACATCCTGCAGAGACCTCTTGAACTTCTTGGCAATCCAGACATGGTCGATCTTATTCTCTGATGAATGTTCTGGTGTCATCTATGTTGGCTTTTGTATTCTTTTGTGTGGAAACACACTACCCCCTATCCCCATCCTGTTCAAGGCAATGAGATCTGCAAGCCTTTTATAATTCTTGTTTATGTTACCAAGGCCATGGTTGCCCATGACTTCTTCATACCTAGTTTTGTCCCTTACAATCTTGGCATTGAGGTCCCCCATTAATATGGTGAAGTCTCCCTTAAGATATTTCTCCAGGATGGACTGGAGTCTGTTGTAAAAATGTTCTTCTTCCTCTTCTTTGCTGCCATTTGTAGATGCATAGCAATGGATAAAATTCATGTTGATCCTCTTTTTCTTTGTCTGGAAAGTTGCTGTGATGATTCTGGGACCTTGGTCTTGCTTTCCATCCAATCAGGGCTCTGTTGGCTTCTTGCATTAGCATTAGTGCTACTCCCTGAGTGTGTGGGGTGTTCTCTTCCTTGTGCCCAGAATACAGAAGCATTCCTTCTGGAGCAAGGCTTTTCTGCTTGGACAGTGTCCATATGGTTTCACTGATTAAAAGCGAGGCAAGGTTGTTTTTTTTCAACTCCGTTACCACTTGGGCTGTCATACTTGTCTCGTATATGATCCTCACATTTCATGTCTTCTGTTAAGGAGATTCCACTCTCCGCAAGGTGGGATGTCTTTTAGTTGACATTTCTGTGACTAGGATGTTTTACATGGTGGGGTAGGAAGCCCCACACATATCCCTAATTCATTTGCAGCTGGGCTTGGGACCAGCTATGGAGTTGACACTCAACATCTACAATAACAAATTATCTAAGCAGCCTAATCGATACCAACCTCTCATTTTCTTGCATAGTGATACAATTACAATTTTCACGCCTTTCAGTGTATCTTGTGATTTCTTATGGAGTCCAAACACAAAGTCTTGGTAGGAGCCATTTCTTGTCAGGTGTAAAGAAATCTTCTTCAGTCTCCCAGAGTTTCCTAATTGACATAGTACAGAACACATCAACCAATCCAACTTCTAATATACTAATCAGAGAACACATATCTATTGTCTTGGCAAATCTCTATTGACTGCTGGTGCATCTGCAAATCAGGTTTAAGGCATATTGTATAGTACAGAAGTCAGGCCAAGGAGCAGGCCTGAAATTCATAGAAAATATATTCTGCAATTAAGACCCAACTTAATATTTTCTCATGGCAAACTTTTGTGGTTTGAAGTTCTCACTGGAGGCAGAGCCTTTGAAGACAGCCCAACTGCTGAAATTGGCTTCATTCGCATTATTTTGTACACAATAACTATTTGCAGTTCAGGAAATTGCTGAAAACATGAATGTCCTTTTATTAGTTTTGATATCCAATTGCACATCAGGCTATTTTCTGAGTGAAAATATTCAAACAATGTAAAGAATTAGTCTAATAGTTAAGAGGGGTAGAAGCCCTCCTCAAATAATAAACACAATCCACGTCAGGGTGAACCAAAAAAGTCACTAAACTAACCTGTTCTTAACTATCAAGTAGTCTAGAGGCAGTATGTGAAGTATTTACGCAGAACACAAAATGTAATAGCGTGAAAACACAACAGCAACACAAGAAAAATCCCAAATAAATTAAGAAAGATAGAGTAAATTGTAATAAATAAAATAACACCAAAACTAAAAACGCCAATTAGTAGGACCAGAGTATGAATTTTTAAAGGTTTAGGTGAAAATAGGGCCAAGAAGCACAAAGCACCACTTGCGGTTATCTGGTTGCGCTGAACCAAGAGAAAATAACAACTTCAGCCCAACACCAATGGATGGTGGGTCAGATATAGAGACCAAGTTAGTCCGGCTGAAGAGCTGCCTTCTCAAGTCTGGTGTGAAGAGTTCCATTCACATTGACACGAGCTGTGAGGAGTAGACTGTCAGAGTAAGGAGATGGTCGAGCATCAAATGTCTGTATCTTCAGCTTTCATTCAGGAGAGGTTCTCACTGATGCCAGCCAAGGGTCCAGGATCTGGGGGTACCTCTTGGGGATCAAAATCAGGACTCACTCCTGCAGATGCCAGCAGCAGGGCTCAGGCAAGCCTAGACAGGTCAGGTTGGTGATGGCCAGCTGGGAAGTTGCAGGAACTCCTCTGGGAATTTGTTGTGTCCCTGTATCTCACACAGGAGATCAGCCAACTGACCCTTGAAGTCCCTCAGGGAAGTCTGAGTTCAAGGCAAGCAAGTTCAATCTTTCTTGCTCAGTCAGGAGGGCAGTCCCTCCACCTCAGACAGCAGGGCAGACCATCTGCTGAATAGTCCACAGGTCCAAGAGTATTCTGATGAGAGGTTCCAAAGTCCCCACTTTCATACATGGTGCCAGTCTTTGTGTGGGGGAATTTCCTGGCCTATCCCTCAAACTGGTTCTGGTCAGTTCTTTCCCTCTCCTAGTCCTGACTTCAAACTGTCTAGGGTGACAAACGTAAGGACAGCCCTAGTGTCGGGTTCCTTTTTGTGTGCTGCAGCCAGGGCCCTTTGAAACGTAATCAGGACAGGGTACAGCTCCTCCCCAGCCATCCTGTCAAGAAGACCCACTTCCCTCACACCTTGCTCTCCTTTTCTTACTATCTGGAAGCAATAAACTTCCTTCAACAGCAAAGACATTCAAAATTATGTTTGCCTTTCTGACAGGACACTGGAAGAAAGGAACAGTAGATTTGGGCAGAAAAATGTCAACTTTCTAAAAGTGGCATTTTTAAAATTGCAACTTAAAACCTAACATTATAATTAGAGGATTGTAAATTACAATTCATTTGAGTGTAAACATAATTTCTCTATCTGCTCCAAATCTGAATCTAGCACTTTTTAAATGTGATGAGGTAACCCATTGTTAGCTTATGGGAGAGATAGGCCTTACAAGATTGAAAAACATCAGAGTTTTTTACTGCCAGGCCACGTAAAACTTAAGCACATGTGTTCTATTTTTTAATGCTATGTGCTCTGCCCTATAAGCCTTTGGGATCTACCTTAGGGGTGACCTATAAGCAAAAAGGTAAGTTTTAGGCATGGCAAAAAAAGTTTATTTTACTAGGTCAAACCTGCAATTTAGGCTGTAGTGGCAGGCCTGAGACATGTTTTGTAAGGATACTTTAGTAGGCGACGTACTGAGTACTGCAGCTGACTAGTAGCATTTAAATTGAAGGCCCTAGGTACATGAATATTCCTGGGTTTAAGTCCTTTTTTAAACCAGCAGTATCTGCTAAAGCGGGTCGGGCTTCAGGGGGCCTATAAATCTTTCCCTGAATTGCGAAATAAATGAGCTGGCTACCAATAACCCAGACATTTTGGGCACTAGGCTAGCCCAGGGGAATAGATTAACTGTCGATATGTACAATGTATATGTCAGGAGCGCTAGAGGTGGTAGCTCACCGACTCTCCTTGCCATGGATAACCTATTGGGAGACAGGAATGTCAGCTATCCGCTGATAATTGGTGGTGATTTTAATGTTACATTCGAACCCCTTGATCGGGTCGAGTCCCTTGACGTGTCCGAAGAGGACCAAGTTTTGAGGGTACCCTCGTTGGAATTACCCCCAATCAAAAAATGGTCCCATGCTGCCCTCCAACTAAACGCAATCTCCCTGGAATACAGGCTAGGGGCTACCAATGGACGTACTAATTCCGACAGAAGTGGTGGGATGAACTTTATAGGAACAAAGAGGTCAAGTCGGATCGACTATATATTAGTGGATCTGACCCTGTGGCCTCAAGTTCAGGACATGTTTATACACCAGGCCTGCGACAGTGATCACAACACCCTACACTTATCTATTAGCCATCTCTGGGGGAGTATTCGGCAGGACTCTACTGCCCCACTATGTACAAGGGAGTTGAGTGCCACAAATGATAAGCGTCGGCTTAAATGACCCATGGTCCTGTCTGACGAACTTAAAATGCAAAAGATCAATGAAGTTCTAGCAGAGTATTTAGCGACATTAGAGCCAGCAATTAGCGACTCTCACTCTTTGAACACCTGTAGTGCCCTTCACGGAGCATTCTTCGAGCAATTGGCTACCTTTCTTCTACATCCTCTTTTCAAAGACCAGATCCTTCCTGGGTAGCCGCCTTGGAGCAAATCCGTGGTACAATATAGGCTGTAGGCTTGCTAGAGCAAGATTGACCACAGCTATTAAAAATATGGGGACCAAGTAAGCATCCGTGACTGCAGAAGGGCCTATAAACAGGTACAGGGCATAGCCAAAAAGCTATGGGATGAAGGGAGATGGGAAGAGTTAGAGGAGGCTATTGGTCATCCTGACCCTCGACTATTCTGACTGCTAGTGGCCAAGACAAATTTTGAACGCAACCCTCACCTGGCTAACAACATTACATCACTAGAATGGTACAATCATTTTATTGAGCTATATCCTTTATGTAATACTACCGATAGTTTTCGGATGCCCCCCAGCTTGGACGCCCAACAAAGCATAATTGTATTTACCAGGAATGAGATTATGAGCTCCTTAGATGCCATTATACCTGCTAAAGCCCCAGGCCCAGACGGCATCCCAGGCGATCTCTTCCGCGCTGACAGGGCGAACTGGGCAACTTATTTTATGAACTTGGCCAATGACATCGCTGGCGGAGGAAAGATTCCAGACTCGTGGAAGGAGGCGGAAGTGATTCCCATCTTTAAAAAAGGGGACAGGTCTAAGCCCTCCAACTACCGCCCAATTAGCTTGATAGATTGCGCTCAAAAGGTCTTCTGTCGCTCGCTTTTAACTAAAATCCAAACCTGGATGGATGAGAAGAAAATCCTCTATCCCTTACAGGCAGGCTTTCGACGGAAGACCAGCACTTTTGACCAGGTCTTTCGCCTTCTCTTGCTATATTGGAAGGTGGTTGTGTTGGGCAAAGGCAGTTTATATCTTGCCTTTATAGACCTCAAAACTGCCTTTGACCTTGTCCCCAGAGACCAACTCTGGCAACCCCTCATGAATATGGGAATGCACCTCGAAATTTTAGAAGCTTTGGTCATGTTGCATGATGATAACTTTGCACATGTGAGATGGGGCAACCAGGGGCAACTTACCGACCCAATGAAGTTCCGGAGCGGGGTACGCCAAGGGTGCGTTTTGGCCCCTACCCTTTTTTCCCTTTATGTCAACCAGATTGTCGACCTCTTATGTTCAACTCCAGCTGATGCCCCTTCGTTGGCAAACCAGAAGATAGCTACTTTGTTGTTCGCTGATGATACCCTTTTGGTCTCTAAAACTCCTATGGGTCTCCAGAAGCTCCTGGACAAATTTAAGGCTTTCTGTGATGCAAGGGGCTTGGTTATTAATACTCTCAAAACCAAGTTGATGATAATGAACCCTCGTAAATCCTTTAAATGGAACCGGGTCCTAGATAATGTCCCTTTGGAGAGGGTTAGCTCCTTTGAATATTTGGGCATAGTGGTCTCCGATAGGATAAACTGGAATAATCAGTTGAACAAGGCATCCATAAAATTCTCTCCGCTAGAAGGGGCATTGCGGCGCGAGATTTGCTTATCATATACGAAGCCCGTAGCCCCAGCTCTTAAACTCTATAGCTCAAAGGTTGTGAGTAGTATACTCTATGGGGCAGAACTGTGGCGTCTGGTGGACGCAAGGAAATTAACAACAGTTGAAAACAAGTTTCTTAGGAGTCTTGTAGCCCTGCCCGAAAGCACCCACCTCCTTCCTTTGAAACTGGACCTTGGAGTTAGGTCCATACATGACCAAGCGAGTCTGCGCCCCTTGCTTTTTTGGTATAGGTTGGTCACTATCCCCGACCTGGCCCTCTTATGTTGCTGCTTTTAACGAAGTGTCTGCCCTGGACAGGAACAAAAAAATTGGGTGGATAAAATATGTTAACACTGTTCGGGCAGCAATTGGCCTCCCTAATGAGCCTGCTAGCTCTCCACCACGTTACTCAAAGGACCAGCCAAAGCATCAATATTGGCTATGGGTAGAACAGACCCCCTACTCGAGGATTCATCATGGTTGTTTAACCAATGTTTTTTTAGACATAAAATCCTTGAAATACCTTGAGAAATATCTTGATATTATCACAGTGCCTGGTGACAGGAAATTGTATACTCATTTTAGGTTTGGCTGCTTACCCATCAATGCCTTTACCAACCTTTGGCTAAACAACACCAGTCAGACCAAGGGATGCCCATCCTGTCCAGACCCAAATGAAACTGTGGGCCATGTTTTCTTTGCATGTCCAGCCTACGATAGACCAAGAAGGAATTGGTTGGTCCCATTATGCAGACAGTTGGGGACCCATAGCCATCTTGACGCACTACGGATTTTAAGATTGGATACGAGACTATCCTTTGTATGTGCCATTGCAAAATTTCTTGGCCAGTTCCGGGCCATTAGGCGAAGGCTCCTGTCCACCTTTTCTTGTGCCAGGGACCAGCTGTAGTAAAAACCTTATGACTCGAGGGTTCTTTAATCCCCAGGATCCTGTTTTTAACTTCCTTCTCAAAGTTTTATCAACATCCTTTTAAATTATGGACATTGTTAGTCATTTTTGCACTCGCACTTTATTCCTGTTTTATCTTTTTACTTGTATTTTAATTGAGTACACACATAGAAATGTTGCATCTTAGTGATTTCCTCGATGTTTACAATTCTCAGTACGTGATACTTGTCCATTTGAACCTGGTGTATTAAATATCTACTTTTACTTGTGTAAACTGTATCATGGGCTCCACTGCCAAGGAAGAATATGTGTGTATCTTTTAAGGTTTTACAACCGAAATAAAGATGATGATGTTATAGCACCATTGATTGGAGACTTACAAGTAAAGTAAATGCAACAATCAGGTGTAGACTGATTTTACCATGTTTTAAAGGGAGAGCACAAGCACTTTTCCACTGGTTATTAGGAAAAAATTTCACAGAATCCTAAAAGTCAACAAAACAGATTCAGTAAAGGTATGCAGATGAAGGCAAAACTTTAGGGTGACCCTGCAGAAAGGACCTGGTCCAACTGTCACATGGCTGGGTTAAGCTCCACAAGAAACATTGCCATTTTACATGCACATGTTTCTTAAGTTGCCTTCCTTTCTAACACAATGACTTTGACACATATTTGCCTCCGTGACAGTGCAGGATTTGTTTCTGTGAAACTCGATTGCTTACATTTTCAATTTGTAGGCACACTATCATGCCACTTTGAACATTTAGTACAATGCCTAAACGTCCATTAAGCAAATATTGCTGTTTGTTGTTCGTCTGTAAGGTGACACAGCATTCACAAGAGGATAAAAAATGACAGCCTGGCTGAGACCTTGGCACGGAAGCAAGGATGCGGTAATTATATATACACAGGCATTTCTATGTCTAAAACAAAGGAGCACTCTGCTGTCACTGCGAGGTTGCTGTTTGTTGGAGTCTCAGCCCAGTTGATTCCTGTTTTTCCCTCTGCAAGAAGGGATGTCCAACTTGTGACCAGGTTGGGTACCAGAACACATCCACCCAAGGGTAATAGGAAGTTAGATCATCCAGTAGGAGATTTTGGCAGATCACCTGCCCTAGGCAACTAGGTTAGGAAGTGCATAGTAGGAGTACACTATACACCGTAATTATATGCCTATATATATATATATATATATATATATATATATATATATATATATATATATATATATATATATAGATATATATATATCCTCCAGTCTCGGTTCATTTCAAGGCTGTCTTGTGGGTGGTCCGCGTTTGGGCTACCGGGTAACCCTCAAAATCAAAAGTACTTTCCACTATTAGCAGAAAGACCAGGGACACTCAAGCATGCTTGACTTTAAGTATTTAATGACACAGAAAAGACGCATTTCGGCATTACGCCTTGCTCACGGTCACGAATACACACTGCCTCAATTTCATTTTAAGCACTTAACAAACAGTAAAAACGGACTTAACCCACACACAGTGATTTTCAATGTGGAAAGTGGCGCCCATTTTAGACTAGTATCCATACCAAGTATTTATATATAATCTCAATGTCTCAATAAATACATCATACATTTGGCCATGATTCTTCAACAAATTAATGACTTTAGACATCAGGAACAAAGGAAATGCATTTCCTATATATATCACAGTTCCTTATACCAATCTGTGTATGCCCTTCCTGCCCTAGTGGGCAATTGTATACAACACTATATCAGTTCCCAGATTACCATCATGCCCAAGTGGGCTGATAAAATCAGCATTATTCAAAAAGTCAAATTAATGAATCTTCCTCTGTATCTATGCATCAAGTGATGTAACAATTTACTAGAGGACAAAGGGTTCCACATTGATCACATAATGACAAACAAAGTGCCTGCACCTGTGTAAAAAAGAAAAAATATTAAATATTAAAACAATTCTCGCCTACAGAAAAGATTCTGCAATATTGACTTCAACTGTTTAAATGAACAGCCGGCTCCTCGCTGGAATTCAAACCTTGGGGTACAAGAGTTCCAAAGTCAATAATATATTTTTACTCCAGTTTCCGCAGTTCTAATTCACGGTTTCCACCCTCACATTAGTCAGTACCCCATCAATGACCACCATTTGCAGTAATTTCTCATCCTGAAAATGACAATCAAAGAAATAACGTGCCACTGGATATTGTCTATTATTGTGTCTAATGGCGCACACATGCTCCAAAACTCTTTTTTTTTGCACGATGTATTGTGCTCCCAATGTATATTTTATTACAGGGACAAAATAGAGCGTAAACACAATAAGAACTGTTACAGTTCAGGGGTTTTCTGATAATGAATTCTCGCTGCAAGTTCGGTATTAGGAACTTGGTACAATTCCTATTGTTGCTTCAAGCCTTGCAATTTTTGCAACACCGAAAACCAGGCCAGCCAATACTTTTCAATCCTTCTTCTTTTGTTATCAAATTGTGACTTAATTCGTCACATAGTGATCGACTTTTCTTGAAAGTGATCTGGGGATTGTTGCTTAAACATTTCTTTAAGCTGTCTTCCGTCCTTAAGACGTGCCAATGCTTGTTTAGAATTTTATGCATTTCAGGTGCTGGGAAAGAAAAGGTAGTGATAAACCTCATAGTCTCTGGACTCTCATCTTGTCTAAGTGGATGTAACAATTTGTTTCTGCTAATGTCTTCTACTTTCTTGATGGCCTGAGTAATGGTTTTATGACTGTAACAAAGTAGCTCCCCATAGGGAATACTGTGAATGAGATTAGAGGGGTGTGCACTCCTGGCACTTAGCAAGCTGTTCCCTGCCGTTGCTTTCCTGAAAAGATTTGTCTCTAGCACTTCAACATCTAAGAAATCAATAGATGATTTACTGACATGTTCAGTAAAGATGAAAATATATGGATTCTCATTCAACTTCCTAACAAATCTTCTTGCAGAGTCCTCATCCCCACTCCAAACGCAAATATATCATCAATAAAATACAGCCACAGGACAACACAGCTTTCAAATTCTTCCAGCTGAGCAGCTCCCTGCTCCTCCCACCAGCCCATTAATAAATGTGCATAGCTGGGGGCAAAGCAGGTGCCCATAGCTCTACCCTGTGATTGTAGATCGAATCATCAAAGATGAAAAAGATTATTGTTCAGACAAAAATAAATCATATCTAAAAGCATTTCAGAGTAAAAGAATAAGGAAATTGACCGTGTTTTAAAAAAATGTCTAACTGCCTGCAGACCCAAATCACGCTTAATACTAGTACACAGACTGTTTACATCCAACGTAACCAAAGTATAACTCTCTTCCCAATGGATGCCATCAAGAACTGTAAGAAAGTGTATTGTGTCTCTTATATAGGCAGGTAATCCTATGACAAATGGTCTTAAGTAGTGGTCAATATATCTCGATCTGTTTATTGATGATATATTTTGCGTTTGGAGTGGGGTTTTTGAATAATGCTGATTTTATCAGCCCACTTGGGCATGATGGTAATATGGGAACTGATATCGTTTTCTTTAGGGCAGGAAGGGCATATACAGATTGGTATAAGGAACTGTGATATATATAGGAAATGCATTTCCTTTGTTCCTGATGTCTAAAGTCATTAATTTGTTGAAGAATCATGGCCAAATGTATGATGTATTTATTGAGACATTGAGATTATATATAAATACTTGGTATGGATTACTAGTCTAAAATGGCTGCCACGTTCCACAGTGAAAATCACTGTATGTGGGTTTAGTCCATTTTCACTGTTTGTTAAGTGCTTAAAATGAAATTGAGGCAGTGTGTATTAAATTACCGTGAGCAAGGCGTAATGTCGAAATGCATCTTTTTTGTGTCATTAAATACCTAAGGGCAAGCATACTTGAGTGTCCGTGGATTTTCTGCTAATAGTGGAGAGTACTTTTGATGTCAATGTCCAAAGCCGGAATGGCGAAACACGTCTGTCAGCACTGAGGGGGAATACTCATGAATAAAGAAAGCTCCTATCACAAATTCTCGTGTGTGCTCCTGTTTGTGTCGGCGGACACAATTTCACCAGTAGGTAGTTATAGTTAGGACCAAGTTTTCATAAGAAGAGCATTTTTTATTTTGCTTATAACTTTGGCGTCGTTTGATGAATCTTCATGAAAGTTTCCAAACGAATTCTTTGTTCATATCAGCTTCTATGTGGGAAGTGTGGGGGTGATTTGCCAAGGGGGGGCCGAGAAAAAAGGGGGGTCCCAAAACAAATTTTCGCAATGTTAATTTCCATAGGAAACTTTAGACAAGGCTACAGGTCGAACGGGTGAACGGAATTACCCCAAATTTGGCAGAGAGAAGGGTCTTGGTGCAGAAAGAACGCTTTTGTTTATTTGGTGTAAATCCGTTCAGTAGTTTTTAAGAAGTATTGAAATTTACAGATATCGACATTTGGGAATTCTGCCATCTGATTGGCTGAGGCGTTACGAGAACGAGCTTGCTGCTTATCGGTTGGGAGCGCTGCGAGCGGTTGCAACTAGGAAGTGTTGGCTGCCATTTTGTGATTCCGTCGAAGCGAGTAAGGGGAAAAAAGGGTGAAAAAAGTAGGAAAGAGGACGGTAGGAGCACTGTAACCTTTGTGGGGGTGTTTAGGGTGTGCTATAGAGGGGTGCGAAGCGAACTACTCATAGCTACCGGTCTGAAAGTGCTGGGTATGGAAATTAAGTGAGGTATTACGTAGAGCATGATGCTGCTAAGGTGAGCTGGTGCGGGAGTCGGGATCAAAGTGTGAGCCTAAACTGTGTGTCTTATGGTGTGTAGTCATGTGCCCTGGCCACTTTGCCACACCTGTCTAAGTAGGGTCAGTAATATTTTATATGTAGTAGGAGGAAGTTTTATTTGGATCACTGTAATTTGTATATGGTGCTTACCTGTCTACGTAGTGTCAGTAATATTTTATACGTAGTAGGAGGAAGTTTTGTTTGGAACACGGTAATTTGTATATGGTGCTTAGGTGGTGTTATACAGGGAATGCGAATGGCTTGTTATTTTGATTTTGTAAGGTTAAGCAAGGGGAGGGGTGGTTTATGTTGCTGATTATAACACGGACATTTGTAATGTGCATATGTGTAGCTAGTAAAGGTGATGTAGTGCCACTGGGTCAATTTATAAAGCGCTCAATGGCATGGTATATGTTTTATCCGGAAATTTGCATGTTTTAATACCTTTTGTTGCTGGGCGTTCCGGCAGAGACTTGTTCAAATTAAGTCCCTGTATTGCTATAGTGGCTCTACCAGGTTTGCTGGGGTCTTTCTTTGATTTCATAAGGTTAAGCAAGAATGGGGATAAGGGTGGTGTAGTGGCACTAGGCCCATTTATGAAGCAATTTATGGTATGGTATATATTTTTCTCTTGCAAATTTGCATGTTTTAATACCTTTCGGTGATGAGTGTTCCAGCAGACAGCTACGCAAATCACACAACATTTCTGTGGATAACAAGTCTTCGTGCTGATATACACTCTTGCACCGTGGTAGAAGGCTGCCAGCGTTGATGGCAAATTATGAAACTTGGTGCCATTGTACATTTAAATGGAAGCTTGGACCATTTCTTTGTTACTGTGGTGCAGTGATGGATTTAAGTGGGAAAAAAACTGGGAGTGCTATAAAAGGGGTGGGCAAACCTGTTAAAGGGGTGTGGGATATCCAAGTAGGGGTGTGGTCTACATGAAGATAACTAGCATTGTGTGCTTAAGAAAATCCCCTCGAATTATCCTACGTTCGGGAAACACGCTCTTTAAAGGATTGCCCTTCCTCCTACAACGTGGTTCACGTAGCATGATGTCTCCACTTCTCAGTAGTGAGCAAAATGAGCATGCGCACATCGATGTGCATGCTCTGACTGCAGTCCAATAAAAAAAAAGAAAACTTGACAACCTTTGCGAGGGCCGAAAATAGAGCCCGATAGAGACCCGTTTTGAGTTTTTCTGAAAATAACTTCCGGTGCTCAGAGCCAGCCCACTTAAAGCCCTGCATCCATTCATCCTAAGCACTGCGCCATCCAACCATCTTTCAATTCATTCAGAAACTTCTACCTACATACATACATACATCTGCAGTTATTCTAAGTATCTATCAGCCCACTCGCCTATGGTAAGCACTGTGCCATCCATCCAGTTATACGCCCATATATTCATACATACATCTGTCCCAGAACCAATCCTATGGATCTATCAGCCCACCCTAAGTACTGGTCCATGCATCCATTTATCCTTCCATTCATCCATATATCCATTCATCCATCCAGCTAGCTATCCATTCATCCATCTGGCCATCCATCCAGTCGCCTTTTATTCAACTATCCGTCCTTATTTTCGTGCACTCTCTGCCGCCGAACTTAAATACTGCGTATTATACTCATCCACCCAGCCTCTTAAGGGGCCGAATAGGCTGGCGATAATCATTGAGAGGCAGATGAAGTTTCTGATAAAGAACAAGAAAGCTTTGAGTTGCTCTTTGTGGGCCAGAGTTCACCACTCTTCTCTGGTGGTGTTTTAAACAAAGGTTGATGAAGGGAAAGAAATGTAAAGCAGCTTTTCAGTGTAAGACGTTAATTTAGAAAGATAACGGGGCATATTATCAAGAACGGCGTTAAAATTATTACCGCTTTAGCGGCAGGAAACTGCCACTAAAGCGGCGATAATGGGCTTGATAATATGCGCTTGTCAATTCCCATAGCCGGCCAGGTTGTGGTGTGAAGCTGGGCTTCTCTGGAAATTCACAAGGGCATATTATCAGCAGTTTCCTGCCGCTAAAGCGGCGATAAGTTTAACGCCGTTCTTGATAATATGCCCCTAAGTGAGCCAGGCAAAGCGTGTGTTTTCGTAACACTACAACAACATCCTGTGAACGGTGAAAGCAGGGTTGTGTTGGAGTTGGCTGTGTGTGGTCGTCTCCAATGGCGCAACCAGAGCGAAAATTCAGGGGAGGCTAGTTCTTTCAGCAATAGGCAGAGTGGGGATGTAGGGGCTCTAAAAAGGGGTGGAAAAAACAAAGCATCATTTACAAGCAAATGGTCTTTTGAAGACCTGTGAAGTAATCACGCCACGATGATGTTGCTCCTGCGCTGCAAAAAGAGAAGGGAAATCATGAGACAAAATTGCTCTTTTTAAAGGATTTCTTTTCTCCTACAACGCGACCCACCTGGCATGATGTCTCCACTTTTTAGTAGTGAGCATTGTGTATGGTCTCACTGTCTCACTACAGTCCAATTAAAAAAAAAACCAATGGACTACCTTTGCGAGGCCTGAAAATAGAGCCCCATAGAGATCCGTTTCGAGGCCCCCTAAAAATAAACTGCCGGTGCTCAGACTCCCTCCCCTCCATTTGAAGCTTTGGGTGCAATGTTATGTTTGCGAAGTTGTAGATAAAATTGTTAGGCTAATAATGGTAATTTTTCTGTGTGCCATGTGGTTGATAATATCATCCTAAGTATATAGATTACAATTTAAAAGAATATTATCTGTAAAGTTGTCTGCGGTGGGTTGCAGGGAGAGTGTGTGGGGTGGTGGGGTGCGGTGGAGAGGTGAAAAGTATGAGGTAGTGCAGTTACATGTAAATTGTAAAAGTGTATGTAAATAATTAAATAAATATTTGCTGAATGTTCTATGGCACTACCCGTCATCCTACTGCTCCCCTGCCGTGCTCCATCACGTTGCAGCACTGCCTCTGGAAGCCGTCAGTAGAATTTATGTAATTGTATGCTATTATTGTAATATACTGAACTGATGCAAAAAAATAATTGAATCTATTCTTTTTTTCCAGAAAATTATTTCGTTTGGATAAAAATTTGAAAATGCCTAGAAGGACTGAGAAAAAAAAGACATTTATATTTGCAGAAAAGAAAAGATTTTGAATTACAAAAAAATGAGAGCACTACACAAACAGTTTCTTCTGGTAAAAACACTAGACAATTTCTGAGAAACATATTACGAACATTTAATGAAAATAACATCACACAAAGGAAAAAGAAGAATTTTTCAAGTAAGGAGAAGGAGACTTCAATTTCTAATACAAGGAAAAGAAAACATGATAAAGAAACAGGGCCCGATTCACAGAACTAACTTAAGACAAAGTCTTAAAATTAGGATTTTTCTCAATTTAGTAGTCCTAAGTCTAAACTTAGGACTACTAAATTGAGAAAAATCCTAATTTTAACACTTTCGGTATTCACAGAAGACATTTAAGAGTCCTAACGTTAGGAGTCCTAACTATACTACTATTAAACTGCGAAAAATCCTAATTTTAAGACTTTCGGTATTCACAGAAGGCATTTAGGAGTCCTAAAGTTAGGACTCCTAACTTCTGTGAATACTGAAATGAGTAAGTGCCTTCTGTGAATACCAAAATGAGTAAGTGCCTTCTGTGAATACCAAAATGGTAGTAAGTTTAGGATTTTGTCTTAAGTTAGTTCTGTGAATCGGGCCCACAGTATCTGTTACCCGGAGACAAAAACAATTTCAAGAAATTCGTCAGAGTCTTTTTCGAACTAGAGTGATTCAGAATTTAATGAGAACATGCTGCAAATATAAAAATAATGTGCTGCAATTCAAACAGAAGCAGCGTATCAAAAGTATAGTGGATACTGATTTTACTTTAAAACAGAAGTTATTCATTGTGATTTTGAAGAGGATCAAAGAATTAGATAAAGTAATCAAAGTGTTGAAAGAGAAAAGTAGAAGAAAAAGACTTGTGAACAGAACCAACTTTTGCAAAATCTTTAGTGGACATTGGAAACATACTTCTAGTAGTGAGCCTTTTTTAAATGAGGAAATCTACTTCCAGGAAAATAGTTTACCATTTGTAGTTGATACTGGAGGTCGTTGCTACGAAGTTCAGGATGGTTGTCCCCTTCCAAAAGAGGGATTGGTTAGTAAAAGTGCAGAAGAGTTTATAGTTGAAGAAGTGCAAGGGAAATGTCCACAAGCTCCTGTGTATAAGTGGGTTTGTAGCAGTATTTGTAGTATTCGACAGGAATCTATTGATATAATGCGAAATTTGCTACGAGAATATACACAGAAAAGTATTAAACAGAGGATTAAGTTGTTACAAGGACTAGATCCATGTAATGTAAGAAAATATACTGAGAAACATGGGCATCCTCTGGCTTGTCTTTCAAGAAAAGTATGTAAAAGTGTTTTTCATCACTTGAGGATGTTAGCAGTACACCATTCAGAAATGCGGAAGTTTGTAAGGAAACTGTACAATGTAAAAAGTCCTTCATTATGTTTAAGTGAACTGAATACAGCTCTTTTCTATGGTTCTTTATCAGATGTTCAAAAAAAGTGTGAGGATATTGAAATGCGATATTTTGGTTCATAAGAGCAGTCAATAGAAAGTGAAAGTTTGAAAATTACAGATGTTGAAGGAGATGGGAAAGTGATTGGCACTGATCAGTTTGAAGAAGAAATTGGAAGGTTTAATGTAGTGTGCTCTGAAATACCAAACTATGTTTGTGTTTGTTGTCGACGTACTCATTATAAAAGTCAAACTAGGAATGTTGATTTGTATTTGAAAAGTGAAAAGGAGAACAATAGTAAGTGGGAAGAATTTGCAACTTACTTGTTGGTGGAAGGTCGATTTGAGTTAGGTAGTGATCAACGTATATGTAAATATTGTCACAACAAATTAGAAGAGAATAAAATGCCTGCTAGAGCAGTACATAATAACTTAGAATAAGTAGCTATTCTGGAGGAACTGGCAGAATTGAAAATTACAGATGTTGAAGGAGATGGGAAAGTGATTGGCACTGATCAGTTTGAAGAAGAAATTGGAAGGTTTAATGTAGTGTGCTCTGAAATACCAAACTATGTTTGTGTTTGTTGTCGACGTACTCATTATAAAAGTCAAACTAGGAATGTTGATTTGTATTTGAAAAGTGAAAAGGAGAACAATAGTAAGTGGGAAGAATTTGCAACTTACTTGTTGGTGGAAGGTCGATTTGAGTTAGGTAGTGATCAACGTATATGTAAATATTGTCACAACAAATTAGAAGAGAATAAAATGCCTGCTCATGGAATAGAGTGTTGAAGACATTAGAAGAAATTGAAGTTAGCAGCAAATGAAGCAGACAGTACAGACATTCTTAAAACTAATATGTTGGACACATACTATCTGAAAAGGAGTCGACATCTGGAACAGCTATGTCTGTATGAAGTACTTCAACATTACAGCTTCAAAAGAAATGTTAAACAGAATTTAAAAGAAGGAAATTATGCAGTAGTTGGATGTCATGGTTGTTTAGTAAAACATGCAAAGGGTAATCTTATAAACCACAAGAAACTCAGTTGTGAAACTCCAGATAAGCGAGAATTTTACTAATTAGCACTTCTCCAACTTTTTAAACCATGGCGTAGCGAAAGTGAATTACTTGGAGACTTTGACTGCTATGAATATTCTTTTAATGCATGTAAAGATAGCATTGCATGTACAATTTTCCCTACATATTTATGAATGTTGAATGATGAAGATGAACAGGAAAAGACTATTACAGCTGAAATAGCTAATGAAAGTTCTCAAGATAGTCAAAGTAGTGGTCAATGGGTCAAGATCCTCTTGGACAACCAATACTGGAAAATGAAGCAGCGATTGCTATGCATGAAGTCGAAATTGCAATGCAACAAGCACACAAGGAGAATACTACATTGGAAAAGTCAGAAGAACAACTAAATGTTGAACAGAAAGAAATATATGTACAAGTGAGAGAACAGATATAACATGGTTTGTGCATGAAAAAAAAGAATGTGTGTGTTCATCTTTTAAACCTCTTCTGATGTACATCAGTGGTCAAGCTGGGACAGGTAAAAGTTGTTTAATTAAAGTTTTGACCACTTATCTTCAAAAAACTACTGGTTCACATTTATGTTGTGTGGTAACAGCTCCAAATGGATTAGCTGCACACAATGTTAAAGGAGTTACTTTGCATAGATTATTGATGTTACCAGTTGAGCATGATAATAAATTACAATATCAGAAGTTGTCTGGAGAAGCTTCTCATGAAGTGTCAAGAGTGCTGAAGAAAATAAAACTATTAATTATTGATGAGGTGAGCATGATCTCAAACTTAATGCTTGCTTTTGTACACTTAAGATTGCAACAGGTATTAAAAACAGATGACTTTCTCTTTGGAGGAAAACATTTAATTGTATTTGGAAATCTGCTACAACTAACCCCTGTAAAAGGAGAACCAGTGTTTAAAACTCTTCTACATGAAGACACAAAGACATCTCTGGAAAGTATTGGAAATTTGAATCTGTGGTTAAATTTTGAATATAAAGAACTCACTCAGAATATGTGACAAGCAAGAGATAAAGATTATGGAAATATTCGAAAAGATGTAAGAATTGGTGTTCTAAGCAAACATGGTAAAGAAGCTTTTCAAAGTCGTCTACTAAAGAACTTGTTTACAAATGAAAACACACCAGTAGAAGTAATGTACAAGAAAATGAAAGAAAAAAAGTCTATAGTTTGCTTAATGCCTACAGTGGAAGAGTGTTATACATTTAATAGAGAGCTCATGAAATTGGAAAATGAAGAAATAGTTCACATTGAACCTATGGATAAAATCGAGCATCAAGGAATAACAATTCTTCTTTCAGAAAAACTACAGACTAAATTGGATTCTTTGGAAAAGTCTGTATCAAAAACTGCTGGCTTAGAAAAAAATGTAGATGTATGTTTAAACTGTCGTGTAATTTTGAGGCGTAATCTGAATGTAGAAGAATGTTTAGTGAATGGAGCAATAGGGAAAGTTGTTGATTTTGTGAAATATCAAAATAGAAATGGAATTG
This sequence comes from Triturus cristatus, assembly GCF_964204655.1. NCBI lineage: Eukaryota > Metazoa > Chordata > Amphibia > Caudata > Salamandridae > Triturus > Triturus cristatus. Next base: position 782,199,086 of record NC_140589.1, read on the forward strand.
AATTCTTGAAAGTTAAATTTGATCAGATTACAGAGATAAAACAGATTGCGCATTGTGCGGTACGTTTTGTGCTTGTAAAAGACTTGTATATTCATAGAAAACGCTTCCCTTCTGTTTAGCATATGCAATAACTATTCATAAATCTCAAGGTTTAAGTGTAGATAATGCTTTGTTAAATGTAGGAAGAACTGTGTTTAAAGAGGGAATGGTATATGTTGCATTATCTCGAGTTAGAACGTTGTCTGATTTGTATTTAATTGATTTTGATGAGATCAAGGTTAGTGCTGATGTTAATTGTGTAAGAGAATATAATCGTTTGAGAAGGCTTTATACTCCAAGTTTAGGTGAATATCCTATTTATGAGAAACATGTTGTGTGTTCAAAATGCAAACATGGTGAAGAATCAACTATGGTTGGAAAGCAGAAACAAAATCAAGAGAAAAGAAAAGATGTAAAGAAGCAGAAAATACAAACAAGTGATGATGTTGTCGGATTCCAGTTAGAAAATGCTTCTGGTGTCAACTGCTATGGTAATGTTATTCTAAACGTTATATTTTATCTTGAAGATGTTTATGGTGAAATTATGGAAAGTCAGGAAAAAAGATTATGTTCGGCACTTTATACTTTATTTCAAGAATTGAGAACTGATAGAAGTAAGATCCATTCTGCTTCTGGTAACTGTTGGATACATGTACTGGATCTTTAACGTTCAGTGCTAATATACAACAAGATGCACAAGAATTTCTGATGGTTAAGGTTGGAGTACTAGAAGATGAAGGAATTCAGATTGAGAGTTTATTTGGACTCAGTTACAAATGGGAACATAAATGTGAACAGTGTTCATTAACTTCAAGCACTATAGTTGACAGAGAATGATTTCTATATTTGACAATACCTGACTGCAAATCTGAACCATTTTCCAAATTAGTTAAAGAAGCTGATCATGAGATGTTCTGTTCTCGTTGTAAATCAACAATGCTATCTACATTAACCCCTTGGGTGCCAGGCCTTTTTCCCTCCTGTGCCTGGCGCTTCCCTAGTGGGTGGGTGTCATGACGAGATAGTCTCGTCATTGGCACAGCGCGACTGTGCTCCATGACGAGACCATCTCGTCATGGGCACAGAAGAGGTTATACCTACAAAGATATGGAAAATATTTGATTATAATGCTGCAATGCTGTAGACCAAATGGAAGAAAAGTGGAAACCAAAATTAAAAATGTTGTTGCTAGTCAAGTATCTATTTCTGGAAGAACTTTTGCAAAATTTGCTATTGTTTTCCATGCTGGAAGTACTACCAAAGTGGACATTATACAGTTTATTTAATGTGTAATAATGGGTAGAGTCACTGAAACGATACGCACTTGGAAATGAAAACGAGATTGCCTAATGAATTACCCAACTCATACTTGATATTTCTGAAACAAAGATTTTAGATACACCATTCGGCTTTGTGGGAAGGTGTAAAGATAGTTTAAGGAATTCATACTGGATGCTTTCAAAGCAAAATATTTGATACATTATTTGGTGTATTGGGAAAATGTTCACAGAATGTACGAAGTAAAGGTAAGATTTGAAGATTGGAAATAGTATTGGATGTGTTATTTGTGTTGATTTTGCATTAAAATTTGTGAGAATTATTGATTTTTTTTTTTTAATAATCTAGTTGATTGTGTTTTTTCCCTGCTGTTTATGATGAAACTACTATGACATCACTGTGAACAGTGAAGTTAAGTAGTAGCCAATGACAGCAAAAAAAGGAAGAAAAATTGTTCTCTGAATGTTGAATTATTTTGCATTATTTAAAAACTCACTGTAATTTGTGAAATATATTACATTACATAGTAGTTTTGCAGTTTATTTTATGTAGTTAAAAAGTTCGAAAAAACAGTAGTAATGACAAATAGCACAATAGTAGTTCGATATTTAAAAAACCTTTGAAATTCACTGAAAAAACCATAGGTTTCAGGGACGTTATAGTTCGAAATTAGCATTTAACAAACCTTAGAAATTCACTGAAAAAACCATAGGTTTCAGAGACGTTATACTTAGTTGTACATTTGACTCATATAAAACCAGAGAAATTCACCTGTTATAGTTAGTTGAGCTAACTATAACTCACGCGCTCGCAATGCACTGCTGATGACGTCACATATTACATCACTCATGACATGGTCAGTGACATCACTCATGACATCACTGATGACATCTCAAATGACATCACTGATGACATCATCCACATGATAGTCTGACACACCTCTTCACACTCTAATATAACCTTTAATACACCGACTCTAAAATACAGACTACCATTTCGAAACCATAGACACACCAATACCAGATACTAGATACCCATCCACTGATTCCTATCTATATATTGTGAGCCGGACATACACTGATACAGTTACTCATACATGCTGTGACTCATCATTACATCAGTATAATATCCACTCATACACCTATACAAACATTCACACAGTGCTATTGATCCATAGAGTTACTCACACATCTGCCAAAAATCAATCACACACCCATGTACTCACCTATGGAGATATATACACAACACCTGACTTATTTCTACACACACCACTTCCCTTATTTATATAGATACTATCTCATACTTACTCTCTTATACAATCACTAATACAAGTACACATTTGTGTATGTAGACACTCTTGCAATCATTCTCTCTCACGTAAAGTCAATTATACACCCCAACACTCACATATACTGTCTAAAAACATATATAGTTACTCACATATATACAACTGAGACATCAATTCACTAATCAACACACCTGTACACACACACGTCAGATATTACATCACTGTATTTAGACACTTATTTACCCATGTCTTCTTCCATTAATCTTTAGCTATACATATATTACAAATATTTATTTTTCATAAAGACACATATGTCATCAGTGATGAAATATCTGACGTCATCAGCAGAGGATTGCGGTCGCGTGAGTTATAGTTGCCTGCACTAACTATTACGGGGGAATTTCATTGTTTTTTTACGAGTGAAATGTCCAGCTAACTATAACATGTGTGAAACCTATGGTTTTTTAAGTGAATTTGCAAGGTTTTTTAAATGCTAATTCGTAACTATAACGTGTGTGAAACCTATGGTTTTTTCAGTGAATTTGTACGGTTTTTTAAATGCTAAGTGATGTATTTATTTATTTATTTATTTTCAGGTTTTTCACCGTGCGCGCGCTGTGGGCGCTCGGTGCGCTTGGCGCACCGAGCACCCACGGTTCGCCGTGCGCGCAACGTGCCCGCCCCTCGCGATTTAAAAAAAAAAAAAAATGTTTTTTTCACCCTTGGGGGTCCTTCTGTGACCCCCTGACCAAGGCTAGGGGGTCAGGAACTGTCCACTCTGCCCCCTTTTCACGTTCTCCACCTTTTTTTTTCACCCCCTCAGACTGCGAGAGACAAAATGGCAGCCGACACTTCCTGGTTTCGATCGATTCGAATGTTTACCGACATCTAACAACCAATCAGAATTGCGCTCGCGCACGGCAGGGTGCACGCACAGTGCGCGCACGGTGCGCGCGTATAGATATTGATATGCTTTTAAATGCTATTTTCTCAGGAAATACTGGACAGATTTACACCAGACCTGCAAAAGACACTTCCTTGACCTTATGGCTACCTCTCTGCCAAATTTCATGTAATTCTGTTCAGCCGTTCGTGCTGTAGCTGCGACTAAACGTCCTATGGAAAAATGCATGGGGAAAACGCGTTTTGGGACCCCCCCTTTTTCTCGGCCCCCGCTTGACGAATCACCCCGAGACTTTCAGGGTAGGAGCTGAACGGAGCACCCCATTAGTTTTGAAAATTTCGCGAGGATTCGTCAACCGGCGCCAAAGTTATTCAAAATAGAATTTTGAGATTTCCTATGGAAACTAGGTTGTAACTATAACTATCTACTGGCGACCGCCAGTAGATAATATATGTATATATATATATATATATATATATATTCAGTGAAAAAACCATAGGTTTCACACATGTTATAGTTAGCTGGACATTTTACTCGTAAAAAACCAATGAAATTGCCCCGTTATAGTTAGTTCAGCTAACTATAACTCGCGCGCCCGCAATGCACTGCTGATGACGTCACATATTACATCACTCATGACATGGTCAGTGACATCACTCATGACATCACTGATGACATCTCAAATGACATCACTGATGACATCACTGATGACATCATCCAGTGAATGTGTGTTTTTCTGAAAATTAAATATGTTTTATATATGTATATCTCAAGGTCGATGGAAGAATAAATGGGTATATAAGTGTCTAAATGGATGATTTGTTTTTGAAAAATTGATTGTTTAACTGACTGATTAAGTGTATCTTAGTGAATACATGGCTTAGTGAGTAATGTTTAAATATGTATATATCTGTATCAGTCTCTCACTTTGTGTATAAGTGGCTGCATGGGTTGGTGAGTAGCTACATGGGTGTCTATATAGGTTATTAGTTGGTTTTTTGAGTATCAGTGTGAGTGTCTGCATGGTTCGGTGGGGGGTATTATGTAGTGCATAGGTGCATGAATGAGTGACTCTCTGTTTGTATGTGTTGAACAGACCATGTGTGCAGGACTGCATGGGTGGATGAGTGTGTGTATGGGTGTGTTAGTGAGTGAATGACTGTCTCAATAGTGTCCTTATGAGTAACTACATATGTTTAAAACTAGTATATGTGACTATTGGTGTATATATGTGAGTATATGCAAGGGTGAGAGATTGGAAGAGTTCCTGTATGAATAAGTATGTGTTTCTATAAGTGATTGTTTAAAAGACTAAGTATGTGTAAGTTTCCGTAGAAGTAAGTATGGTGGTGTGTGTATAACTGTATATGCAAGTAAATGTATGTTTGATTCTTTATTAGCACGAGTGACTATGTGTGTGAGTAACTCTATGCATGAGTGGCATTGTGTAACAGGATGTATAGGTGTATGAGTACATATGATGAGTGAGTACATGTATGAGTGACTGTATTGGACTGTTGGTGAATGAGTGGATGTGTATGTGGATCTTAGAATTACTGAAGAGGTTGTTGTAACTGGTATTGGTATGTCCATTGTTTTGAAAATTTTAGTCTCTATTTTTGAATGTGTGTGTCAAAGGTTATATTAGGGTGAGAGGAGGTCTACCACTCTATCACAAGGATGATGTCATCAGTGATGTCATCAGTGATGTCATTTGAGATGTCATCAGTGATGTCATGAGTGATGTCACTGACCATGTCATGAGTGATGTAATATGTGACGTCATCAGCAGTGCATTGCGGGCGCGCGAGTTATAGTTAGCTGAACTAACTATAACGGGGCAATTTCATTGGTTTTTTACGAGTAAAATGTCCAGCTAACTATAACATGTGTGAAACCTATGGTTTTTTCACTGAATTTCTAAGGTTTTTTAAATGCTAATTCCTAACTATAACGTGTGTGAAACCTATGGTTTTTTCACTGAATTTCTAAGGTTTTTTAAATGCTAATTCCTAACTATAACGTGTGTGAAACCCATGGTTTTTTCAGTGAATTTGCAAGGTTTTTTAAATGCTAATTTTTTTTTTTTTTTTTTTTTTTCTAACATATTTTTAATTTAATTATCTTACCTTTTATAAAGACTATGATTAAATTTTTAAAATTCTTTAATATGTTTTTTTAAATATATGTTTTAAAATAAACATGTATTCGATGTTTTTAATGTTTGAATTGGCCTCTCGTAGAAAATCCAGTAAATCATCCCAAGCGTACTCGGCACAGCTTAGGGTAAGGAACCATGTTGGTGTTCCTAAATTCCGTAACATGCATTTTAGTTCACCATGGCGTCGGTACCAATATTCATTTGTCCCACGCTGACAAGCCATCAGATTGATCAGTTGTGTTTCCAAATGATCATCTCGGTGCTGCACTTTCTCCATAAAATCCTTAGCAGACACATTTTGTAAATGTACTCCACTTTTTAAAATGTGATTTACTGCATAAGACAGTGCAGACAAGTCGCTTTCAAATAAAAGATGGAACAAATAAGGAATACTTTGTCGAAATCTGGGATCTTCAGCATATAGTCTTGTAGTCCGATACTCTGAAGCTGGAATCTGTTCTGGACGTTCATCGTATCGTCCTCCTTTTCCTTTAGGAAACAGCTGAGGAAAACATCGAGCTTCCAAGCTCTCCTCCCATACACTCACAGGAGTTCCTTTTGCTTTCTTCATCTGAAAGAGATCAATATTGTCTCCCATAACTTCTTTCGAATGAAGAGGATGTATGCTAAAATGTTCATAAATTTCTTCTTCCTTTGACTTGTCCACTTTTTCAATTTGTCCAGTTGGTGTTTCTGTGTCTTCTTGAAAATCTTCTTCTTCTTCTTCTTCTTCTATATAAATTGATTCATACCATTTGTTATTTTTTTTCAAATACAAATTTGCTCTTTGTACTTTCCGCACATCTACCAGCTCCTGCCAAATCTTCTTATTCTTTGTAGGTACACCATTAACCAGAATAATTAATGGTTCAGTTTCCAAAGTATCCGCATCAATAGTTTCCATATTTTTTTTCAAATCCAAGGGCAAATACACCACTCTACCTTTTAAACCTCTCAGTAAATCTGAAGGAGGTAATTTACCAGTTTTGGGCTCCATACGTACTATGGTCTGGAACGGATGAACACATTGAATGAGTATAGACTCATATGTATTTAATTCAGAAAGTTCAGCAGGAATAGCATCCAATTCTAAATTATTATGTACAGCTCTGGTCGGCATTCTATTTTCCTCTAACTTGTTGTAACAGTATTTACAAATACGCTGATCTTCACCCAATTCAAAACAATTTTCTAGAAATATATATGTGGCAAAATCCTTCCACTTATAATTATCTTCATTTTCACTCTTTCTGTAGAGATCAACATTCCTAGTTTGTTTTCTATAATGAGTTCTGCGGCAACAAATACAAGTAACATTTAGTCTTTCATTAGAGACTATTGCAAATTTTGTTATGTGATCATTAAATGTCTTACTTACAGAAGGTTCTACATTCTCTTCCACTTCTTCCTCATTTACTGTGTCCTTCTCTGCACTGTTTTGTTCAGGACCAAAGTAACAAAACTGAATTTCATCAACAACCTTCTCTACATCTGATACCGTTCCTCGGAACAGAGCCCTATTCAATTCATTTAACTTTATTGCTGGACTTTTGGCAAAATACAACCGTCTCACAAACTTTCTCATTCCAGTATGATGAACAGCCAGCATCCTAAAATGATGGAAAACACTATTGCACACTTTTCTAGATAGACAAGCCAGAGAATGACCCTGCAAACCAGTATTCTCTCTCACTCTGCATGGATCCAGACTTTGAAGCACCTTAATCTTCTGTTTTACACTTTTTTTACTATATTCTCTTAGAAACTCTCAAAATTTGTCAATAGATTCCTGACGCACAGTGCAAATACTACTACAATTCCAAGTGTACACTGGGGCTTTAGGACGTCTCCCCATTGCCTCATCTGCCATCACTTGTACCTCATCTCTTGGAACCATTATCTCCTTCTCCATTATGCAACCATTTGTTACTTCGTATGAACGACCTCTGGTGTCAACTGCATGCAGCAAACTATTACTTTGAAAATAGCTCTCTTCATTAAAAAAAGGTTCACTACTTGAACTATGCATCCACTTTCCTAAAAACACTTTACAAAAGTTTGTTCTGTTCACTACTCTTTTCCTTTTGCTATGTGATTTCAGTACATTAACCATTTTGTCTAATGTACGCATCCTATTCAAAATTAATATGAATAGTTTCCTTTTTAATTCTAATGCCTTTGCTGCAAGGGCTTCAATTTCTTTTTTTCTCTTGTAATATTTTGCCTTTTGCTTATATTTCTTCACATCCTTTATCAAATTGGACATAACTCTTCTCTGAAACATTTTTCTACGTATCTCTTTAAACGCTGTTTTTCTGTTTATGTAAATCTTTTCAGTTGCAGAAGGTATATTTGCATTAACTAAATTCTCAATTTTTTCCTGTTCTCTTCCTTTTGTAACATTCTTTCCAGTACAGACATTTTGTACATTTTTCTTTGTTTTGAATATATTTTTAAGAAATTGTTTTTTCTGCTTACCAGAAGATTTTTTCTTTTTCCCAACATGAGCATCTTCTACTAACTTTGGTCCTCCAGTTGTCTTCAAATATAGTTTTTTTTTTAGCGTTTTTTGAACTCTGGATTTTGTAGGCATCTTAAATTTTGTTCACTGCTCTTCAGCAATACCTGAAAAAAACTAAAAAAAAAATCCTTTATTGTATTTAAATATATTACTACATTTCTTTTCACAATAGTCACAAAACGAAATTTCTTTGCCAATTTGAATGCACACAAACTGCTCTTTTTTTGGGCAAGTGAAAATCACTTTTACAAACTGTCACATTATGAAACCACTTTTCAGATTTTTTAAAAAGCCCATGTCCAGAGTGCTACACTCTAGCAAGGGCAACCAGCCTTAGTGATGCTGAATGTATTTGCATTACAGACTGAAACCTGAAAACCCCACTCGCTTGTAAATACTGTGCATGACTATACATGGCAAGCACATGGGTGTGTGCTAAGACTCTGCTTCTTCCCCCAAAAATTCGCTCCCCCTTTCCATCTAATGCAACTGTGAAATCACCAGAGCAAGACGCAATAAATCTCTGCCTATAATTCCTCTCTGCACACAGAGTCATGTTTTCACATTAGTCCCAAAACGAAATTTCTTTGCCAATTTGAAAGCACACTTACTGCTCTTTTTTTTTTTCGGGGCAAGTGAAAATCACTTTTTACAAGTGAAAATCACTTTTACAGACTGACACATTATGAAACCACTTTTTTTGATTTATTTAAATGCACATGTCCAAACTGTTTTTTCAGACCACCATCATGTGTATTCTCGGTGACTGCCTACACTCCAGCAAGGGCAACCAGCCTTAGTGATGCTGAATGTATTTGCATTACAGACTGAAACCTGAAAACCCCACTCGCTTGTAAATACTGTGCATGACTATACATGGCAAGCACATGGGTGTGTGCTAAGACTCTACTTCTTCCCCCAAAAATTTGCTCCCCCTTTCCATCTAATGCAACTGTGAAATCACCAGAGCAATACGCTTTAAATCTCTGCCTATAATTCCTCTCTGCACACAGAGTCATGTTTTCACATTAGTCCCAAAACTAAATTTCTTTGCCAATTTGAAAGCACACTTACTGCTCTTTTTTTTTCGGGGCAAGTGAAAATCACTTTTTACAAGTGAAAATCACTTTTACAGACTGACACATTATGAAACCACTTTTTTTGATTTATTTAAATGCACATGTCCAAACTGTTTTTTCAGACCACCACCATGTGTATTCTCGGTGACTGCCTACACTCCAGCAAGGGCAACCAGCCTTAGTGATGCTGAATGTATTTGCATTACAGACTGAAACCTGAAAACCCCACTCGCTTGTAAATACTGTGCATGACTATACATGGCAAGCACATGGGTGTGTGCTAAGACTCTGCTTCTTCCCCCAAAAATTCGCTCCCCCTTTCCATCTAATGTAACTGTGAAATCACCAGAGCAATCCGCAATAAATCTCTGCCTGTAATTCCTATTTCCACACAGAGTCATGTTTTCACATTAGTCCCAAAACGAAATTTCTTTGCCAATTTGAAAGCACACTTACTGCTCTTTTTTTTTCGGCGCAAGTGAAAATCACTTTTACAGACTGACACATTATGAAACCACTTTTTTTGATTTATTTAAATGCACATGTCCAAACTGTTTTTTCAGACCACCACCATGTGTATTCTCGGTGACTGCCTACACTCCAGCAAGGGCAACCAGCCTTAGTGATGCTGAATGTATTTGCATTACAGACTGAAACCTGAAAACCCCACTCGCTTGTAAATACTGTGCATGACTATACATGGCAAGCACATGGGTGTGTGCTAAGACTCTACTTCTTCCCCCAAAAATTCGCTCCCCCTTTCCATCTAATGTAACTGTGAAATCACCAGAGCAATACGCAATAAATCTCTGCCTGTAATTCCTATTTCCACACAGAGTCATGTTTTCACATTAGTCCCAAAACGAAATTTCTTTGCCAATTTGAAAGCACACTTACTGCTCTTTTTTTTTTCGGCGCAAGTGAAAATCACTTTTACAGACTGACACATTATGAAACCACTTTTTTTGATTTATTTAAATGCACATGTCCAAACTGTTTTTTCAGACCACCACCATGTGTATTCTCGGTGACTGCCTACACTCCAGCAAGGGCAACCAGCCTTAGTGATGCTGAATGTATTTGCATTACAGACTGAAACCTGAAAACCCCACTCGCTTGTAAATACTGTGCATGACTATACATGGCAAGCACATGGGTGTGTGCTAAGACTCTACTTCTTCCCCCAAAAATTCGCTCCCCCTTTCCATCTAATGCAACTGTGAAATCACCAGAGCAATACGCTTTAAATCTCTGCCTATAATTCCTCTCTGCACACAGAGTCATGTTTTCACATTAGTCCCAAAACTAAATTTCTTTGCCAATTTGAAAGCACACTTACTGCTCTTTTTTTTTTCGGGGCAAGTGAAAATCACTTTTTACAAGTGAAAATCACTTTTACAGACTGACACATTATGAAACCACTTTTTTTGATTTATTTAAATGCACATGTCCAAACTGTTTTTTCAGACCACCACCATGTGTATTCTCGGTGACTGCCTACACTCCAGCAAGGGCAACCAGCCTTAGTGATGCTGAATGTATTTGCATTACAGACTGAAACCTGAAAACCCCACTCGCTTGTAAATACTGTGCATGACTATACATGGCAAGCACATGGGTGTGTGCTAAGACTCTGCTTCTTCCCCCAAAAATTCGCTCCCCCTTTCCATCTAATGTAACTGTGAAATCACCAGAGCAATACGCAATAAATCTCTGCCTGTAATTCCTATTTCCACACAGAGTCATGTTTTCACATTAGTCCCAAAACGAAATTTCTTTGCCAATTTGAAAGCACACTTACTGCTCTTTTTTTTTTCGGCGCAAGTGAAAATCACTTTTACAGACTGACACATTATGAAACCACTTTTTTTGATTTATTTAAATGCACATGTCCAAACTGTTTTTTCAGACCACCACCATGTGTATTCTCGGTGACTGCCTACACTCCAGCAAGGGCAACCAGCCTTAGTGATGCTGAATGTATTTGCATTACAGACTGAAACCTGAAAACCCCACTCGCTTGTAAATACTGTGCATGACTATACATGGCAAGCACATGGGTGTGTGCTAAGACTCTACTTCTTCCCCCAAAAATTCGCTCCCCCTTTCCATCTAATGCAACTGTGAAATCACCAGAGCAATACGCTTTAAATCTCTGCCTATAATTCCTCTCTGCACACAGAGTCATGTTTTCACATTAGTCCCAAAACTAAATTTCTTTGCCAATTTGAAAGCACACTTACTGCTCTTTTTTTTTTCGGGGCAAGTGAAAATCACTTTTTACAAGTGAAAATCACTTTTACAGACTGACACATTATGAAACCACTTTTTTTGATTTATTTAAATGCACATGTCCAAACTGTTTTTTCAGACCACCACCATGTGTATTCTCGGTGACTGCCTACACTCCAGCAAGGGCAACCAGCCTTAGTGATGCTGAATGTATTTGCATTACAGACTGAAACCTGAAAACCCCACTCGCTTGTAAATACTGTGCATGACTATACATGGCAAGCACATGGGTGTGTGCTAAGACTCTGCTTCTTCCCCCAAAAATTCGCTCCCCCTTTCCATCTAATGTAACTGTGAAATCACCAGAGCAATACGCAATAAATCTCTGCCTGTAATTCCTATTTCCACACAGAGTCATGTTTTCACATTAGTCCCAAAACGAAATTTCTTTGCCAATTTGAAAGCACACTTACTGCTCTTTTTTTTTTCGGCGCAAGTGAAAATCACTTTTACAGACTGACACATTATGAAACCACTTTTTTTGATTTATTTAAATGCACATGTCCAAACTGTTTTTTCAGACCACCACCATGTGTATTCTCGGTGACTGCCTACACTCCAGCAAGGGCAACCAGCCTTAGTGATGCTGAATGTATTTGCATTACAGACTGAAACCTGAAAACCCCACTCGCTTGTAAATACTGTGCATGACTATACATGGCAAGCACATGGGTGTGTGCTAAGACTCTACTTCTTCCCCCAAAAATTCGCTCCCCCTTTCCATCTAATGCAACTGTGAAATCACCAGAGCAATACGCTTTAAATCTCTGCCTATAATTCCTCTCTGCACACAGAGTCATGTTTTCACATTAGTCCCAAAACGAAATTTCTTTGCCAATTTGAAAGCACACTTACTGCTCTTTTTTTTTTCGGGGCAAGTGAAAATCACTTTTTACAAATGAAAATCACTTTTACAGACTGACACATTATGAAACCACTTTTTTTGATTTTTTTAAATGCACATGTCCAAACTGTTTTTTCAGACCACCACCATGTGTATTCTCGGTGACTGCCTACACTCCAGCAAGGGCAACCAGCCTTAGTGATGCTGAATGTATTTGCATTACAGACTGAAACCTGAAAACCCCACTCGCTTGTAAATACTGTGCATGACTATACATGGCAAGCACATGGGTGTGTGCTAAGACTCTGCTTCTTCCCCCAAAAATTCGCTCCCCCTTTCCATCTAATGTAACTGTGAAATCACCAGAGCAATACGCAATAAATCTCTGCCTATAATTCCTCTCTGCACACAGAGTCATGATTTCACATTAGTCCCAAAACGAAATTTCTTTGCCAATTTGAAAGTACACTTACTGCTCTTTTTTTTTTCGGGCAAGTGAAAATCACTTTTTACAAGTGAAAATCACTTTTACAGACTGACACATTATGAAACCACTTTTTTTGATTTATTTAAATGCACATGTCCAAACTGTTTTTTCAGACCACCACCATGTGTATTCTCGGTGACTGCCTACACTCCAGCAAGGGCAACCAGCCTTAGTGATGCTGAATGTATTTGCATTACAGACTGAAACCTGAAAACCCCACTCGCTTGTAAATACTGTGCATGACTATACATGGCAAGCACATGGGTGTGTGCTAAGACTCTGCTTCTTCCCCCAAAAATTCGCTCCCCCTTTCCATCTAATGTAACTGTGAAATCACCAGAGCAATACGCAATAAATCTCTGCCTATAATTCCTCTCTGCACACAGAGTCATGATTTCACATTAGTCCCAAAACGAAATTTCTTTGCCAATTTGAAAGTACACTTACTGCTCTTTTTTTTTTCGGGGCAAGTGAAAATCACTTTTTACAAGTGAAAATCACTTTTACAGACTGACACATTATGAAACCACTTTTTTTGATTTATTTAAATGCACATGTCCAAACTGTTTTTTCAGACCACCACCATGTGTATTCTCGGTGACTGCCTACACTCCAGCAAGGGCAACCAGCCTTAGTGATGCTGAATGTATTTGCATTACAGACTGAAACCTGAAAACCCCACTCGCTTGTAAATACTGTGCATGACTATACATGGCAAGCACATGGGTGTGTGCTAAGACTCTGCTTCTTCCCCCAAAAATTCGCTCCCCCTTTCCATCTAATGCAACTGTGAAATCACCAGAGCAATACGCAATAAATCTCTGCCTATAATTCCTCTCTGCACACAGAGTCATGTTTTCACATTATTCCCAAAACGAAATTTCTTTGCCAATTTGAAAGCACACTTACTGCTCTTTTTTTTTTCGGGGCAAGTGAAAATCACTTTTACAGACTGACACATTATGAAACCACCATGTGTAACTACAACAAAAACAATTTCCATTTCTATTATTCATTTCTTAAGTTACCACATACATCCCCTCTGAAACTGTAAACTCACCTTTAAAATTAGTTAGTTGTGAAAGAAATGTGACACTCAAACAGCAGATTATCAGAGCCAGGATCTCTGTTGTGTTCACCTCTCTCCTCTCAGCAGAACCAGATAATGGCAAACTTTCCCTCTATTTTTCCACACATATACTTGTAAGTTTCAAATCTCAGTGCTTCCCCCTTTTTTTCAAATGTAATCACACATTTCTATTGGTTGAAAACCAACCCTTTTCCAAAAGTACCCTGCCCCCAACTTGACTTCTGCCTAGTACCCTTCCCCCAACTTGACTTCTGCCTGCTACCATAGCAACAGCTCATGGAACACTGCTGTGTTGAGTTAGGTCAGAAGTTCGCCACACAATGTTTCAATTCCACAGAGCAAGAGTGCTTGACTTTTCAAACCTAACAGCAAATCCATAGTACTGTTCTTTGGTTACAAATTTTTTTTTACCAATACAAAACATGCTTCTATTAATTTACACATACAGCCTAGTTTTTATTCTAGAATGGTATGAAACAGCCAATCAGTTCTTTTTGTTTTGAAAAAAATATGTATGCCTCCATTTCCAAACTGTCTTTCTTTTCATATTGCCATTCTACTGAAAGACACCTCCTGAGTGCATCCAGTTCTCCTTTGAAGATGTTCACAGTGTGGATTGTAGGGCACAGCTATGTCTTCTGGAGTGAAAAGTTTGCAGAGAAAACAGGTATGGTGAGAGACCTTGCTTTGCCAAATGTAGACATTAAATGGATTGGTCAGAGAGGGTTAAAGTGGCACCAATTGATGCCATTGGTGAAATCCTTCATTCAAATCCAACACCCTGACCTCATAATAGTGCACTGTGGTGGCAATGACCTAGGCACTTTGACTGGGGTAGGTCTGGAAATGCTTATGAAGGACACCTTTGCACAACTGTTTACACTTTTCCCTAAAACTGCCTTTGTGTTTTCCAACATATGCCAAAGGCAAAAATGGAACTGGTCCAATCATTTCTGTCCACAGATTGACAAAGCAAGAAAGCACGTCAACAAATCTGTTTCTGCTTTCCTCCGTGACTATGGTATGGGTGCCATTTACCACAACAACTTGCGTTATGACATGCAAGACATTTATAGAGGAGATGGTGTGCACTTCAATGATGAAGGGAACAGAGTCTTCCTCTTGAACCTTAGACTCTGCATCGGTACTTACTTGTAGGTACCACTAAAAAAATGACTTCATAAACACAACAGCTCTTTTTAGAGCTCCCTAATATCTAAACTCTTAAATCTGCTTTTCATTTATTTATTTTTATTTTTTTTTACCGTACGCTTACCGTAAGCTTACCGTACGCGTACCCCGTGATTTTTTTTAAAATCAATAAATGTTTTTTTTGTACTTTTCTGTCCTTCTTTGACCCCCTTACAAATGTTAGGGGGTCTGTAACTCTCCTCATTGCCCCCTTTCCTTGTTTTCACTCTTTTTTTTCAGAGTGAAATACACAAAATGGCGGCCGCCGCTTCCTGGTTTCGACCGATTCGAATGTTTACTAAGATCTAAGAGCCAATCAGAATCGCGCTCGCGCACGCCACCGTACGCTTACCGTAAGCGTACGGTAAGCGTACCGTAAGCGGGCTCAGATATATATATTGATTTAAAGGCTATTTTCTCAGAATCTACTGAACAGATTTACACCAAACCTACAAAAGGCACTTCCGTGACCTAGGGACTACCTCTCTGCCAAATTTTGAGTAATTCTGTTCAGCCGTTCGGGCTGTAGCTCGTTCTAAAGGTCCTATGGAAAAATGCATGGGAAAAACGCGTTTTGGGACCCCCCTTTTATCTCAGCCCCCGCTTGACGGATCCCCCCGAGACTTTCAGGGTAGGAGCGGAGCGTAGCGCCCCACCTATTTTGAGAAATTCGCGAGGATTCGTCAACCGGCGCCAAAGTTATTCAAAATAGAATGTTGAGGTTTTCCTATGGAAACGTGGTCCTAACTATAACTACCTACTGGCGACCGCCAGTAGGTAATATATATATATATATATATATATATATATATATATATATATATATATATCCACAGCTACCGAATCTTCACAACTCCATAATCCAGAGTCAGAAACGGAACGGACACCAATTACCTTCGTGCAAGCAAGTTTATTCAGTACAATACCTTCATGACGCGTTTCAGCCCCTAGAGGCCTTGATCACATGACGTACTCGTGTTTCCTCTAACCTTTAAAGTGACTGTGCAACAAGAAAAACTGAAAACAGACTCTCCGTCAGTTTTCGTACAGCTGTGCCAATGATATTTTTGCATTTTGGATTTTATCACCATCTCCCACACAAATTCATACCAGTTTAAATACCATATTACAATGTGTGCAAAAAGCCTCCTATAATACAAGGTTGAATTCACAGATATAAATGTTAACGGTTTTGAATACTAATAACAATTGTGCAAAATAACGCATTAATCTGTGCTATGTTAAAAACAATTTGACAGTCCTGAATGATGCAAGGTTAATTAACTGTTCACATTATTGTGCCTACAATGCTGTTTTCAGAATGACCTTTAATAATATCAGAACTATCAACAATTCTGAGTATCATACAATATAGCAGTGCATCATGATGAGAACCCTGGAATTGATACCTGTTTAAATACCAGCTATCCCCTACCATAATGGTCTTCCTAGATTCATCATCATTAGGTAACACGAATAGCATCAGTATTCAATACTATCTGAGCTGAGCTTGTGCAAATGCTGCCTATAACTGTGCAAATAACGCTGATATCTGCTAACGGTCATGTCAAATTGTAATAACATATCGATTAAATTACCATCTTTACTGTGCAAAGGAAGCTTTTTTTTGTGCAAATTTAGCAAAAGAGTAATGCCATCCAATGGGTGCCTTTGTGCAAACAAGTGCTGAAGTGCCTAAGTGTAATGTTCCCAATTGGTCATTAATACATTGCTTCTATACAAACATTAGTATTCGGCCTGCCTCGGATGACAGATCTAATTCTTCCTAAGCCGCCGAAAAACAGGAAACAACTCTTGGGAGGAGACTGGCCAAATTGACCAAGGGAATTGATCACATCAAATCAATACATGATTCCAAAATGGAATCCATTATAAACAAACTACATATAAATGTGCAAAAATCATCATAACAATGCAGATGCGGTCGTCAGTTCAATGCAGAAATACTCAGAGCCAAGTGTATAAATCCTCAGTCGTATTCAATCCATATGGACTTTTACCATCCAATTCCAGAATGTATTTGGTCTCCAGGCGCCTGAGGGTTGCCTCCCTATTACCACCATGTCTGGGGGAGAGCACACTGTCAATCACAAAGTACCTTAAATGTTGAAGGTCATTCGAGTGGACATCCTTAAAATGTCTTGCAACTGGATAGGACTCATCTGAGTTAGTGATAGCCCTTAGGTGCTGGAGCACTCTCTTGTGGACTTGCAGTTTTGTGCTGCCCACAAACTGCAGTCCACAAGAGCACTCCAGCACATAAACTGAAAAATCGGACCTACAAGTCACCCATTTGTCAATCACGCAAGGTCTATCCTTAAATGGCTAAATATATGATGTTTTATTAATACCATATTTGCAGGCCTTGCATGTCTGACACTTAAAAAAACCCTTACGGTTCGTTAGCAAATTGCTCTTAGGTTTAACTTCTGCGCTGTTGTTAAATACCAGATCCCTGGTGCTAGGAGCCCTTCTATAAGTAATCATAGGTGCGCATGGTATACTTTCCCCCAAAATGGGATCACACTGAATCAGATGCCAACTCTTCTTTAGTATTCTATATAGACTATCCCTTTGTCTGTTGTATGTAAGAATGAGTCTCAGACTTTTGCTTGTTGCTATCCTCCTTGATGTTAATGGTAGCTTGAAGATTCTTGGTGTTGCAAACAAACTGTTTCTTGAGGAGATCAGTGTGTGACTTAGCCCTGGTCCACTTTATGATGCGATTGGCATAACCTCTTTCTCGGAATCTGTCCTTACATTGTTTCTGGGCAACTACTAGGTCCTCCTCCCTACTGCATATTCTCCGAATCCGCAACATCTCCCCATAGGGGATGCTGCAGATCGTATGCTTCAGATGAAAACTTGAAGAGTGGAGTATTGTATTGCCCGCGGTCGCTTTCCAATGCAACCTGGTTTCCAGCTTTCCATTTGCATTAAATACTTCCACATCCAAGAAGGTAATGGACCTATCACTGATATCATGAGTGAACTGTAAATTAAGATCATTGATGTTCAGTGTGGATATGAACTCGTTTGCACTGTTTGTGTCTCCTCACCAAACTACAAAAAGGTCATCTATGTAGCGAATCCATTTCACTACATTGTTTGAGAGGTATTCAGAAAACTCTGCTGCTAAAATCATTCTTTCCCACCACACCATGTGTAGACAGGCGTAGCTAGGGGAAAAGTTAGCCCCCATAGCTACACCTCTCACTTGGTGGTATACATTTTGTTCAAACATGAAGTAATTATTCTCCAAGCAGAATCTTGGTAGATCAATTAGCATCTTATTGTGTGTGTAAAACTCAATGGGTCTATTACCTAAAAAATAACTCAGAGTTCTTATACCATCGTTATGCCGAATAGATGTGTATAGATTGGATACATTTAAAGCAATGAGCATAAAATCACTACTCCATTCAAATTCTTGAATTTGTGTTAGAAAATCTGTAGTGTCCTGCACAAATGATGGAAGATTTCTCATGTGCTCCTGTAAAAATGAGTCTATATAAACCGATACATTTTCTAGCAGACCCTTCTTGGCTGAAATTATTGGTCTTCCAGGTGGGCATACAATATTTTTATGTATTTTAGGTAATAAATACGTAATTGGTCAAACAGGGTAGTCAATTTAAAAAAAAAAAAATTCATCTTGATTTAAAAGTCCCATGCTCTTCCATGCTAATAGTTTATTATAAAGTTGGTCCTGTACCGTCTTGGTTATCTGACGATTGCTTAACCTGTAACAATTACGGTCCGATAGTTGGCGAGATACTACTTCCTGATACAATTTGAGAGGCCAGATTGCTACATTTCCGCCCTTATCCGCGCTTCGAACTACTATTGAATCATTGTCCCGCAATTTTTTTATTAATTTATGGTATTTCCACTGCTGCTTCTTTTTTTGGTTAGTCGTTTCCCTTTCAATCTTGTAGTTCAACTTCTTTACCTCAGCTGTGACAATATCATGGAACATGTCAACAGAGTCCTTTGGCATTACGGGTATAAATTTGGATTTCGGTTTGAAGCCTGTGATTGGAATGGCATTAATCCCAATTGATTGATTGTTCATAGTTCTTTGAGTTGAACCTTGCTCATTAGGACTGTGATCTTGTTCAAGATGATGTAGATTACATAGCGTATTCACATCAGATGCCACCAAATTGCTTTGCACGTTATCGGGAGCTCCAAGTATCTCTGTTATACCAGGTTTTTTAGTCCTTTTGTAAGGGTATTTCTGTAACTTGGGCTTTCTAATAAACATATAAATATCCGCATTGGTTTGTGGGTAGTCAAAGTTATTTTCTGGACTGAAAGAGAGTCCCAAAGCCAATAGTTGTTGCTCAGCTTTGTCTAGTGTGAAAGGTTGATGATGGAATTTGCATTTTGCGGTTCTTGTATTATTTGCGCCTCCCCGTTGTTCGGTTTGTTTGTTGGCGCCTGTTTCTCCTTCTTTCTTTTCATTTGATGTTTCTCCTCTTTTTGGATTGGAATTGGTATTGGTATTTCTGGGACCTAAAGACTGATGTCTTTCCTCCCATAAAAAACCCACCTCCTCCACCGGAGTATGTTTACGTGCATTCAAGCCTCTTGGAGTACTTTCTGCTTCTGATTCTGTTTCAATGGACGAGCTCAGGTCTGAATATGCTGCCGGTAATCCACTAATATGACATGCCATTGCTTCTCCTTCCTTTTGGCTCTCATTTCTCTTATAGCTGGATGTTGCCGCATTGTACTTGCATGCGAAAGTAAAAATCTGACCTTGGTCATAGTCAATTTTGTCACGTTGAAACTTAAAAGTTTTACTCTTCTTTATAATGTCTTCATCTTTTATGAGGCGAGCAATCATGTCTTCTCTTAACTTGGTATTCACCTCTATGGAACATATTGTTACATTTAGTTGGTCAATTTGGGTTTATAGGTCCGTTCTGTCAATTTCTGCATAGTCGATTAGGATCTTTATTAATCTTTTTGATGATTTTAAATTGCACTCTCCCCAATTCCGAAGCATGTTGGGATTTGGGTTGTCATAACTCGGAGCAAGCATTATCCTCAAGCCACGGGGGACCCTACCCACTTCCAAATATTTGGAAAGGGATCGTGCTCCCACCACTTCACCTGCTCTGAGCGCATAAGCTTTTCAAGTTTTCTATACAATTCCCTAAGGTTTGGAGTGCCGCTACTTTCACTGAGACTTGAAGAGTCAATGAGTGAGCTTGCAACTTCCAAAAACATTTCGTCGGTGGCCTCCTCTCTCCCGCGTAGTACATCGGTGGCCATACTGAGCACTTAACAAATAATTAACATGAAACAATTCCCACTGTATTGTTCCATTCCCCGCACACCTCTCACCCGACACTGATTGACAACTCGTACCTTGTGCGTCCGCCTTGAATTCCCACCTTGTCCGACCCGGGTTCCACTGCTTCTCGCCACACGTAGTCGTTGCTTCCGTCATCGTGGGGCTGTGTGACTATTCTCCTCCCAGATACTTCTCACTTGCAGATAGACACCGGTATCGGTTTTTTGCCTCACAGCCCAACTTAAGAGGGGGTCCGTTACGTCCGAGAAATCCGCCTCGGACCAACATCCACAGCTACCGAATCTTCACAACTCCATAATCCAGAGTCAGAAACGGAACGGACACCAATTGCCTTCGTGCAAGTAAGTTTATTCAGTGCAATACCGCCATGATGCGTTTCAGCCCCTAGAGGCCTTAATCACATGACGTACTGGTGTTTCCTTTAAAGTGACAGTGCAACAAGAAAAACTGAAAACAGACTTTCCGTCTGTTTTCATTTAGCTGTGCCAATGATATTTTTGCATTTTGGATTTTATCACCATTTGCCACACAAATTCATACCAGTTTATATATATATTACCTACTGGCGGTCGCCAGTAGGTAGTTATAGTTAGGACCTTTTTTCCATAGGAAATCAGCAACATTCTATCCCCAATAAGTCTGGCGCCGGTTGACGAATCCTCGCGAAATTTTCCAAACATTTGGCCAGCTCCGCTCCGCTCCTATCCTGAAAGTTTTGTGGTAATTCGTCAAGCGGGGGCCGAGAAAAAAGGGGGGTCCCAAAACGCGTTTTCCCTATGCAATTTCCCATAGGATGTGTTGTCGCAGCTACAGCCCGAACCGCTTAACGGAATGACACCATATTTGGAAAAGAGGTAGTCCTCAGTTCAGACTCGTGCCTTTTGCATAAATGGTGTGAATCCGTTCAGTAGTTCCTGAGAAAATTAGAATTAAAAGTACATAAATATCTATGGCCGGGAAGGATCCGTGGACCCTACCCGCACAGTAAGCGCACCCTCCCCGAACCGAGTGCGCACCCTCCCGATCGCGTGCTGAATGCTAATTGGCTGTCGAGTGTCTGTCTACATTCGAAACCAGGAACTGTTGGCGGCCATTTTCTGCCTCGGTAGAAGCGAGGCTGAACAAGCAAGGGCAATAAGTGTGTAAAACATATACAGGGGGCAGAGTGGAAATACTCTGACCCTCTAGAGCTGCTTAGGGGGTCCTAGAAGGACCTCCTGGGGTCCCATTTGTTTTTTTTTTTCTAAACGGCGGAATGCGCGCACAGTGCGCGCATCCTATCATGTTGGGTGCACGGATTCTCTCGCGTTGGGTGCGCGGATCCACAGATTTGGTTTTTTTTAAAAGACAAGAAATCATTGGTTGTATGACTACTTTCTACACTGAAAGGTTTTTTAAATGTATGATTCTCATTGGTTGACAAAAACAGATTGTAAGGAACATTATATATGATAAGCTGATATGTTGAAAAGTCAAGCACACTTCCTATCTGGTTTAGCAACATTGTGTGCTGAACTTGTGAACTGTGTGCTCAGTGCAGTGTTCCATGAGCTGTTTCTATGGTAACAGGTAGAAGGCAGATTGGGGGAAGGGTGGAAATGTATTTCAGTTGGAAAGGGTTGACATGTTTAACCAATAGAAATGTGTGTTTGCTTTTGAGTTTATGTGTGAAGGATTGTGATTTGATGTTTACTTGTATATGTGTGGAAAATGAAAGGGAAACTTTTCCATTCTTTGTTTTTGCTGAGAGGTGCACAGTGCAGAGATTCTGTAAAAGAAAATATGGTGAGTGACTGATATACTTTTTAATCTACAAAACAACTTGAAAGGTGAGTTATTTAATTGTGAGGGGATGTATGTAGACTATTTTCATTTTAATCAGACTAATGTATTTCTCCTGCTAAAGTGTAGGGAGTACTTTTTTCTCTACAATTTTATTGACAGTGTGTGTGCATATAGAAACCATTCTGTGATAAGCATTTATGTTTTTCATGTGTTTGTAGACATATAACTGTGCTGTGTTTATATTTTGGTAGAATTAGAAACCAGTCATTGTTTATGAATTTGTGAAATGAGTTATAGTATGTATCTATACTAAAATGTAGTACTTCTTCTAGATGAAGAAATGTGTTTTGGTATAGTGCAAGGGATAGTGTTTTTTGTCTAGAATCACACAGTGAGTATGTGTGCATTCGGGAACCACTGTGAGAGAAGCATTTGGTAACATTGTGTATTTGCTGACAGATAACTGTTTTAAAACCTGTCATGTTGTCAAGTTTTAGTAGCATTAGAAGGCAGTCATTGCTTATGCTTTGATTACATGAGTCAGGCTTTGACACAAAAGTGCAGTCCTGAAATATGGAGATTGTGTGCAGTTCCCTTACCACGTGCACTGTAGTGAATGAGAGAAGTATGTGGTAATATTGTGTATTTGCTGACAGATAACTGTTTTAAAACCTGTCTTGTTGTCAAGTTTTAGTAGAATCAGAAGCCAATTTTTGCTTATGCTTTTATTAAATGAGTCAGGCTTTGACAGAAAGGTGCAGTCCTGAAATATGTAGATTGTGTGCAGTTCCACAGCAGTGAATGATTTTTGGTAAAGTGCTAGGTATAGTGGTTGTTGTCTAGAATCACACTGTGAGTCTGTGTGCATTTGGGAACCACTGTGAGAGAAGCATTTGGTAACATCGTGTATTTTTTAGCAGATAACTCTTTTAAAACCTGTCATGTTGTCAAGTTTTAGTAGCATTAGAAGCCAGTCTTTGCTTATGCGTTGATTAAATGAGTCATGCTATGACACTAATGTGCTGTACTTAAATATGTAGATTGTGTGCAGTACCATTACCTCTTCTAGACTAGTGAATGAGTTTTGGTAAACTGCTAGGGATAGTGTTGCTTGTCTAAAATCCCACTGTTAGTCTGTGTACATTTGGGTAAGGATTGTGAGAGAAGCATTTGGTAACATAGGGCCATATGTATCAAGCAAAATTGCGATCGCAAACACCAAAATTCGCCGACTTTCTGCGTTTGAGATCGCAATTTTGCTAAGTGGTATGTATGAAGGCAAATCTGCGTGCAAAATAAGGAATCGAAAATTTGAGATTCCTTATTTTGCAATTGCATTTAAGGAATCGCAAATTTTGCGATTCCTTAAATGCAATGTAAGAAGCACCAAAAAAGTGCAATTTGGCCTTAAGGAATCGCATATTACCACCAACTACAGGTTGGTGGTAATTTGCGATTTCTTTCAAAAATGCATATTTTTGCATTTTTCAAAGTGGCATGTGGCGCACACACATGCCCTTAGGGCATGTATGTGCGCCACACGTGCACCCATGCTCATTTCAGGGGTGCAACAGGGTGTCCTTTTGACACCCTGGCACACTTGGAATTGCATTCTCAATTTGCGATTCTCTAATTGAGAATCGCAAATTGAGAATGTCTTCCCATTCATTCCTATGGGCCACTAGGCCCATAGGAATGAATGGGGAGGTATTCCTTAATTGAGAATTGCAATTTGCAATTCGCAATTAAGGAATATGTAGGATTCGCTAAATTATTTGCAAATCCTACATACATAGCATTTTGCGATTCTCAAATAGCGATTCTCTAAAAATCGCTGTTTGAGAATCGCAAAACCAAAGTTTCATACATATGGCCCATAGTGTATTTGATGACAGATAACTGTTTTAAAATCGGTCATGTCAAGTTTTAGTAGGTTTAGAAGCTATTCTTTGCTTATGCATTGATAAAATGAGTCAGGGTTTGACACTGAAGTGCAGTACCATGTACTATTCTCTTCACTGTGCCAGAACTGAAAATTTAAAAGTTTTACCCAGGCACTAAGCTAGCAGTAGTCTGATGATTTAGTCAGTTTTCAAGTACTCATGTTGTGAACCATACATTACCACATAGATTGTTTCAAATGTCTATGTAGTATGCATGCAGTCTTCTAACATACTATACACTTGTCTTTCACATTTTTAATTCGCTAGTCAGTATCCATACACTTCCAGGAAACACCCTGTAACTCCCTTTGCAGACCTCTAGTGACCCATTCAGCATCATGTACTAATCCATTCACTGGGCCAAAACCCAAACAATTATAAATTCACCAAGATACTATCTTTGGAGTACTCTAATCATTCTGTCAGTGCCTAAGTATTTATGCACTGAGCCAGGCCTTAGCATATGGACTGCTTCAAACCCCTATCCACTATGTATGCAGTCTTCTTACCACCTAGACACTTGTCTTTCACACTTTCAATTCCCTAGTCAGTATCCATACAGTCCAGCAAACATCCTGTCACTCCCTTTGCACTCCTCTAGTGACCCATGCAGTACCAAGTACTAATCCATTCCCTGTGCGAAAAGCCTACCACTTATAAATTCACCTAGGCACTCTCCTTGCTGTACTCTAATCATTCAGTCAGTACCCAAGTAGTCATGCAGTGAGCCAGGCCTTAGCACATGGACTGCTTTAAATGCCTATGCTGTATGGATGCAGTCCTCTAATCACCTACACAGTTGTCTTTCACACCTTCAATTCCCTAGTTAGTATTCATACACTTCTAGCAAACACCCTGTCGCTCACCCAGTGTGTCTCCTTATGATACTGTAATCATTTAGTCAGTTAGCATGTAGTCTTTTAGTGAGGTAGGCTTTAGGGCATGAACTGCTTCAAATTAGTATGCACTATGCATGTAGTGTTTTAACCATCCTCACACTTGTGGTTCAGGGCTATAGTTTCTTAGACAGTTTTTATATCAAATGTGTTTGTACAGTAATGGAATAGTATAAATTTGAAAGTTATTAATATACATTTATTTGTGTTTCTTTTTTACAGATACAGAACAGGAGTGTTTCTCATCTGTGTGCACTCTTCTCGTGCAAGATTGTTTGGATGAAGGGTCCTTAGGTGTATACTTAGGTCATACTTGCTGTGCCGCACGAGTATTTTTTGTTAGGATCCCCTCGTAACAGAACTCTTTTGCAAATCTTGCGCGTGACGAAGGTGGCATTGGTCTTTGTTTGCCCCTCAAGAAAAGTAGAACATTTCCACATCACTGAAGGAAAACGTTGTGGGCGTGGTGCATCCACCAAAAATGTATCCTTAGATTCGGTGAATATTTTAAAGTGACAACATTTACAGTTTTTGTAAGTTAAACTTATAAAATTTTGTTAGCTGTATGCATTTTATGTATCTGTGATCTGTATCTTGTTTTTTTTTTGAGAATAGCATGTTGTTGTTTTTTTAACAATCTTTGAGATTGTTTTTATTGCCCGCTGTTAAGTGATGAGTACGATTGAAATCACTAATTTTAGTGAAATTTAATATATTCTGAGAACAGCAAAAAAGGCAAAAAAATTACTTTGTGGAAATTATGCTGTGTTATAAAAAATGTATTATTACATGTTATAATTATTTTTTCCTTTTCTTTCACAGATCCAAATTTTAAAATAAGCAATTTTTATGAATTTGGATTGGAATGAAAATGTGAAAAAAATGTGTACCATTTTTTATTCCTATTACTGTGAAGGTAAGTTTAACTAAGTCTCAATATGCAGAATGAGGAGGTCTGCAAGAAGCTACAAAGTTGAAACATGTTTCTAAAACCACTCTGTTTATACCTTTGTAGTTTTGAAATCTGACCATAATCAGATATCATGTGACCTGCTAAAAAAAAGATTTGAGGGGTTCATAATATTTCCTATTTTATTGAAGGACCGCAATTATTTCAATCATTCTTCTTTGAACATCTTTGCAGACAAAACTCTGTGCTTACCTTTTATAATTCAAAAGGAATTTTAAAACTGGAAATATGTCACTTTTTGTAACATAGTTATTGTGTAGGATACTCTTTCATATTTACAAAGAGAGGAAAAGGCACTCCATGTAAATGCAACCTCATCATGCAGACCACTTTGTGTTGAAAATGTGTTCTATAAGTGTTGTTGTGCATGATTGCCCTTAATACTCATAGAACAAGACACATGTCTAGATTTATCAGAAATCATACATCTCGATATGTGTGTGAATGGTGCACCATTCTAAAATTGGTGTAGGAAAGCACAACAAGGAGAATGGTTTTAATTTCTCCACATTTTTATATCTTCAGTGCATGCTGAAATGTTCAGCAAACATTGAAGGAGAAAAATGCATTTTCTCATTGTTTTTGTGCAGGAAGGTGTGTCTTCCTGTAGAAAAACAAACATCACATTACACAGATAACCTTGCACTATGGTGCAAGGGTGCCTTTGTCACCACATGGCTGCAGTTTAAGTAGCCGTGCAGACAGAAGCATAGGTTTGCAACATATTTATGTACATATGTTGCATCCCTGTGCTTCGGAAGTACTACAGCACACTGCAGTTAAAGAGGTTACTGTTGATGCTGCAGCACTTCCTCATAGTTCTACACTATTACATTCACCATACGCTACTAATGCATTCATTCAGTCAATTACGTACTACACATACATTCATCTAACACTAACAAAGAAATTTAGCTCTTTTTTTAAACCAGGAAAGTTAGTTCTTACAAGAACTTTTTTTTTTCTTCTTTCTTCTTTTATAATTTTTTTGAGTTTTCTGAACAATTTTTTTTTTTCATTTTTCTGCAAAAAAAAAACAAAAAACAAAACAGGAGAAACCAAACAATGAACTTCAGGGAACAATAAAAAAAAACACACAAAAAAAACAAGCAAATGTGACTTTCTTGCCGGCGGCAGATCAGATCGATCGACTGCTCACCATAGCACAAAGTCGCATTGCACTTAGTGCAGAGCACTTTTAAAAATTGAAATTGAGGACGGATGTCCAAGATTTGGGCTGATGGATGCACTCTTGAGGTGCTCGGCTGCGATGAGGTGGATGGCGCAGGAGCAGGAGTGTTTCTCATCGGTCGGCACTCTGCTCGTGCAAGATTGTTTGGATGAAGGGTCCTCATGTGCTTCATCATACTTGCCATGCCGCACGAGTATTTCTTGTTAGGATCCCCTCGCGACAGGACTCTTTTGCAAATCTTGCACGTGACCAAGGTGGCATTGGTCTTACTCTGCCCCTCGGGAAAAGTAAAACATTTCCACACCACTGAAGAAAAATGTTCTTTGGGTGGTGCCTCCGCCAAAAATTCATCCTCAGAAGTATGAGGTGATGCAGGTGATGCCTGCTGCCCTGAAGCCATTTTTGGTTGAAAAAAGTTAGAGCTAAGTGTAAACTTAGTCTAAAAAATCTTCTTCTCTCCAAAGCGATGGTGCTCTAAAGAAGATCAAAGAAGAATGATTGAAATGGGTGGGGTCTTTCAATAGTTAGAAGAGGAAGTGTAATGAACCAATCAAATCTCTTTTTTTGCAGATCACATGGGATCCGCGCACCCTTCGCTTACGCAGCACGCACCCAGCGCGCATCCGCGAAATTGAATTAAAAAAAATTATAGGATTAGATATGAAAATATATTAGTTTTAAGACTAGTTTAAAGTTTGTCTTCAATTAATATTCACATGAAATACATATATATATGTTTTTTTAAATGTTAAATATTTTGCAGATCCGCGCACCTACCGCGTCATGGACGCAGATGACGCATCGCGGAAGCTCGTAAACGTCACGTTACGTACTTCGAACGTGTCGCGTATAGGCTGGGAGTCGCGTACCGGTCGTATTGCAATCGCGCACTAAACACGTACCCAACGCTTACCATGTGCGGATGCTATCGCGTAGGGATCAAGAACGGTGCGCTTAGGGTGCGCAGATCCAAAAACATTGAAAAGATATATATAAAATAAAGTTTTAAACATATAGTTAAAAAAATATGTTTGAAAAACCCATTAAGTTCAAATAATATTTTTTAATTTTTAAAAGAATTAATTGAAAAAATAAGTTTGAAAAATGGTGATAAAAAAGTATTTAAAAAAAAAGTAATTAATGAATTTGACACACTGAATTGGAAAAATATACAAATCCAATGAAAATCATTAAACATGATATCTTCCGAGATAAGTTATAGATAGGAATTAGCATTTAAAAAACCTTTGAAATTCACTGAAAAAACCATAGGTTTCAGGGGCGTTATAGTTAGGAATTGGCATTTAAAAAACCTTAGAAATTCACTGAAAAAACCATAGGTTTCAGGGGTGTTATAGTTAGCTGGACATTTGCCTCGTACAAAACCCTAGAAATTCCCCTGTTATAGTTAGTTCAGCTAACTATAACTCGCGCCCCCGCAATGCACTGCTGATGACGTCACATATTAAATCACTCATGACATGGTCAGTAACATCACTCATGACATCACTCATGACATCTCAAATTACATCACTCATGACATCACTGATGACATCACTGATGACATCATCCATGTGATAAATTACTGCATCTTCTCGCACCCTAATTTAACCTTTGATACACCAACTCAAAATTTCAGACGTCCATCTCAAAACCATAGATACTCCAATACCAATAGCTACATACCCACTCATTAACTCTTAGGTCTACATACACCTCCACTCACTCACCTGTACAGTCACTCATACTTACAGTCACTCCGTACAAGACTATCATATGTATTTATACACCTGTATAGACACTCACAGACCGCCAATCATCCATTGAGGTACTGACACACCTAGTCAGTCGTGCAAGTAATTAAACACAGTCCAATTTACTCACCTATACAGTTAAACACACTCAAGTTCACTTACTTATAAAAATAGTACCACATTCTTGCGCTCCTATACAGTCATTGATACAAGCACACACTCATCCATACAGCCACTCTCACAATTACACACTCTCACATATACCCACTTATATACTCTTACACGCATCTATACTGCCTTTCACATATGTAGTTAGTCACATATGTACCACTGAGATATACATTCAATCCCTAACACACCCATACATACACTCACCCAACCATACAGTTGATCACAGATGCACTCTTAAAACCATGCACCCATAGAATCACCCACTCACACATCTATGCATAGAGACACACACACCCTACCCACACAAACACTAAGGCACCCATACAGATACTCAGACAACCAATCAATAACCCATATAGACACGCATATAGCTATTCACAAAACCATGCAGCCACTTATACACCTACACACAGACACATACAGACATTCACACAGTTTAGTCACTAGTCCGCAGTAAGATACATTTAATGACTCACTTATAGAGTCAGTTACGCACCTAGAAAATCATCCATTCACACACTTGTACACCCACTCATTCTTCCACCAGCCTTTCACTATAAATATATAAAATAAATTTAAACTTTACAGAAACACACAGTCACTGGATGACGGTATCAATGATGTCATCAGTGATGTCATTTAAGATGTCATCAGTGATGTCATGAGTGATGTCACTGACCATGTCATGAGTGATGTAATATGTGACGTCATCAGCAGTGCAATGCGGGGGCGCGAGTTATAGTTAGCTGAACTAACTATAACAGGGAAATTTCTGGGGTTTTGTACGAGGGAAATGTCCAGCTAACTATAACACCCCTGAAACCTATGGTTTTTTCAGTGAATTTCCAAGGTTTTTTAAATGCCAATTCCTAACTATAACGCCCCTGAAACCTATGGTTTTTTCAGTGAATATATATATACATCCAGTTCTTTGCCTGGTCCCTCCCTATGATTAAGGTGCAGCTGCACCGAAACACGTCAGGGATTGAAAGTAATTGGGAATATGTGTGCTGGTTCTGTAAATAAAAAGTTCAGGTCAAACTATCCTTTTTTGGAGTGGCATCCTTGAGATCTGGGGCATTTTTGTATATATATATATTCACTTAAAAAACCATAGGTTTCACACATGTTATAGTTAGCTGGGCATTTCACTCGTGAAAAACCAATGAAATTCCCCCGTTATAGTTAGGTCAGATAACTATAACTCGCGCGACCGCCACTCTATCACAAGGATGATGTCATCGGTGATGTCATGAGTAATGCCACTGACCATGTCATGAGTGATGTAATATGTGATGTCATGAGCACTGGATTGTGGGCGCGCGAGTTATAGTTATCTGACCTAACTATAACGGGGGAATTTCATTCCTTTTTCACGAGTGAAATGCCCAGCTAACTATAACATGTGTGAAACCTATGGTTTTTTAAGTGAATTTGCAAGGTTTTTTAAATGCTAATTCCTAACTATAACGTGTGTGAAACCTATGGTTTTTTCAGTGAATTTGTACGGTTTTTTAAATGCTAATTTATGTATTTATTTATTTATTTATTTTTTTAAAGTTTTTTCACCGTGCGCGTACCGTGCAAGCACGGTGCTCTTCGCGCACCGTGCGCGCGCTGTGGGCACGCGGTGAGCTTCGCGCACCGCGCACCCACGTTACGTAGTTCGCAGAATTTTTCCGTTTCTACCGTGCGCGTACGCTACGCGCACTCCGCGATTTTTCGGAAAAAAATTAAAATACATTTTTGCCCTTGGGGGTCCTTCTGGGACCCCCTGACCAAGGCTAGGGGGTCAGGAACTGTCCAGCCTGCCCCCTTTTCACGTTATCCACCTTTGTTTTTCACCCCCTCAGACTGCGAGAGACAAAATGGCGGCCGACACTTCCTGGTTTCGACCGATTCGAATGTTTACTAAGATCTAACAACCAATTAGAATCGCTTAGGATTTTTCTCAGTTTAGGAGTCCTAAAGTTAGGAGTCCTAACTTTACTACTCCTAAACTGAGAAAAATCCTAACTTTAAGACTTTCGGTATTCGCAGAAGGCATTTAGGAGTCTTAAAGTTAGGAGTTTTAACTTTACTACTCCTAAACTGAGAAAAATCCTAATTTTAAGATTTTCGGTATTCGCAGAAGGCATTTAGGAGACCTAAAGTTAGGAGTCTTAGCTTTACTACTCCAAAACTGAGAAAAATCCTAATTTTAAGACTTTCGGTATTCACAGAAGGCATTTAGGAGTCCTAACATCAGGAATCCTAACTTTACTACTCCTAAACTGAGAAAAATCCTAACTTTAAGACTTTCGGTATTCACAGAAGGCATTTAGGAGTGCTAAAGTTAGGACTCCAAACTTCTGTGAATACAGAAATGAGTAAGTGCCTTCTGTGAATACCAAAATGAGTAAGTGCCTTCTGTGAATACCAAAATGGTAGTAAGTTTAGGATTTTGTCTTAAGTTAGTTCTGTGTATCGGGCCCATAGGTTTTACAGACATTATCGTTAGTTGGACATTTGACTCATATAAAACCAGAAAAATTTGCCTGTTATAGTTAGTTGAGCTAACTATAACTTGCGCGCCCGCAATGCACTGCTGATGATGTCACATATTACATCACTCATGACATGGTCAGTGACATCACTCATGACATCACTGATGACATCTCAAATGACATCACTGATGACATCAACCAGTGAATGTGTGTTTCTGTAAAGTTTAAATATTTTTCATATATATCTATGCCAAGGTGTACTGAAGAATGAATGCATTTACAAGTGCCTGAAGGGATTATTTAGTTGGTGCGTGACTGACTGTATAAGTGAGTGATTGAACGTGTCTTACTGAATGCATGGGTTAGTGACTACACTGTGTGAAAGTCTTTATTAGTCTCTCAGTTGGTGTGTAAGCAACTGCATGGGTTGCTGAATAGCTACATGAGTATCTCTACGGGTTACTGATTTGTTGTCTGAGTATCTGTATGTGTCCCTGAGTATCTGTATGGGTGGGTGGGGGGGTGTATGGCTCTGTGCATAGATGTCTGAGTGGGTGATTCACTGGTTGTATGGATTCAAAAGCGCAGCTGGGAAGGGCTGTATGGATGAGGTACTGTGTGTATGGGTGTGTTGGTGAGTGAATGAATGTCTCAGTGGTATATGTGTGACTAAGTACATATGTTTTAAGGCACTATATGTGAGTGTTGGAGTATATAAATGACTATACATGAGAGTAAGTTATTTGAAGAGTTTGTGTATAAATGAGTGTCTGCTTGTATCAGTAATTGTATAAGACAGTAAATATGTGTTAGTATCTCTATAAATAAGTGATATGGTGTGTCTATAAATAACGTACTTGATGTGTATAACTGTATACATGAGTAAATGGATATGTGATTGATTCTTTGCATTACTGACTAGGTGTGTGAGTAACTCTGCATGTATAGATGTATGAGTGCATATTATACTACTGTATTGATGAGTAACTATATGTATAAGTGACTGGATATGTGTGTAGACCTAGGAAACAGTGAGTCGTATGTAGTATATGGCATTGTTGTGTGTATAGTTTCAAGAACTGTAGTCTGCATTTTAGAATGGGTGTATGAAAGTTTATATTAGGGCATCAGTATGTTCATCAGATTATCACGTGGATGATGTCATCAGTGATGTCATCAGTGATGTCATTTGAGATGTCATGAGTGATGTCATCAGTGATGTTACTGACCATGTCATGAGTGACGTAATATGTGACATCATGAGCAGTGCATTGCGGGCGCGCGAGTTATAGTTAGCTCAACTAAGTATAGCAGCCAAATTTCTCTGGTTTTATAAGTCAAATGTCCAACTAACTATAACGTCCCTGAAACCTATGTTTTTTTAGTGAATTTCAAAGGTTTTTTAAATGCTAGTTCCTAACTATAACGTCTGTAAAACCTATGGTTTATTCAGTGAATTCCGAAGGTTTTTTAAATGTTAATTTCATATTTTAATGTTTCAAAAACCTATATTATGCGACGAGTGCATGCTGCCAGGCCCTGTGTTACATCATAGATGTAAGGTGTCATGCTGGGTACGCCATTTCCTCGGTTTTTTTATGTCTCAAAACTATATCTAAATACCTTTAAACTGTATATGAGAGCAAGCGATAATCTAAAATATTTTAAACATTTATATATTTCTAACTGTAATAAACTTATATTATGATAAATATATTTTCTCAAAATCTTGTCGGGTGCGGCCTCCTTGCGCCCTCGATGCACGATTGCCATGTGACCTTAAAAAAAAGCATATGATTAGTTCATAACATTTCCCATTGTAACAGTTGGAGGACCCCACCCATTTTAGTCATTCTCTCTACATCGTTTGATGAGATACACCCCTTCTGCTTAGAGAGCTTTTTTGAAAAGTTTTTTTGCTGCGTACACATATCTTCCACTACACAACATGCAACGATCATCTTGATCAATATTCATGGTCTGTACATTAGCCTTCCACGTGTGATGGCCATGCATCTCAAACGTTACATCAAAAATCAAATGTGTGTTACACAATGCCCCTGTTGTGTATGTGTGTGCACATTATTGTGCGGCCTTTCGGCCTGGGTATTGCTGGCCCGAAGGGGTATCATCAGCCATTGGCAGAGTGCACATCCTAGATCACATGTGACAAACAGTAAACAGTAATGTTTACATTTGTATTGCTGTATTCTCTGTTGTCAGGCTTTACCAGTATAGTAGTGTATCATATGTGAGACTTTCAGATTCACGTTTGGCATGCATTGCTTGACTATAATGAACGTTATCACTATTTATGATGTAGCCTCACTGCTGATCTTCCCTCCATCCGAGCACAGTCACATGTGTGCGCTTCGCGATAGAAGCACTTTCAAAAATACCGCACACCATTGACATGAGTGTCTGCGCATATCCACAACATTGACAACGCCATGTGATGTTGGCCATTCAATGTTTTCGAACAGCATCTCATTAGCGATAGTTGCCGCCCTCCCGGTACATGCTATATTAAAGTAAATTGCGCATTCTGCGATGTCAAAACTGCAACAGAAACACACATAAGTACACTTCCTGGCCAGGCAGGAACTTAACAACGCCCAGGTCCCCGGAACAATTATCCACACCCCTACGCTGGCCTGGCATACGCAAGCCCAGCCCACTTTGCGTACGTATAAATAGGATAACGACGACGCCACATGTTCCAATTCTTCTGCACTGTCTCAGGTGATATGGCTGCATCCACCTCGCATAACACAATGCGCAATAAAAAAAGGAATCCATAAGGCGTACACCATCGTCCGAATCAACACTGCACCTGAATTGTGAACACTGCTGCCCGTCGTGTTTGGACACACAACAATGACAGCAGGTGAGCAGTGGGGCCTGGGAGCACAGGGGCTGCAATTGAACGCGATGCTGCGGGAGGGGTGGGGTGCATCAGCCTTGGTGCACAGGTACAAACAAGCGATATTGCCCTGCTTAATAATGTGTTCTCTGACCTCATTCAGTCACATGTCTGTCTCATTTTAAGGACCTGCTGGACCGTACTGTAGGCTTGAGTGAGCCAGTGGGCAGCGCTGCCCTACAGACACGTATTGAGAGCAGTGCTATGAGAGGGGTGGGGTGCATCAGCCTGTGTGCAAAGCTGCGAACAACCGATGTTACCCTGCGTATCGATGTGATCTCTAACCTCATTCAGTCACATCTCTGTCTCATTTTAAGGACCTGCTGGACCGTACTGTAGGCCTGAGCCAGCGGGCAGTGCTGCCCTACAGACACATGACGTTGGCTTTTGGGGCACTGTAGTGAGCTGATTACTAAGTATACATGCACACAGGCTTGCACCACTGCATTACACGTGCACATTATGCTTCTACCATGCGCTCTGTTCCTTTGTATGTGAACGTTGGCATAACATATTATTATTTAACCTTGTGTAGTGTTGTGCACT
Source organism: Triturus cristatus (assembly GCF_964204655.1). Classification (NCBI taxonomy): domain Eukaryota; kingdom Metazoa; phylum Chordata; class Amphibia; order Caudata; family Salamandridae; genus Triturus; species Triturus cristatus. The sequence goes on from NC_140589.1 coordinate 782,234,273, forward strand.
CCAACTCCTCTTTGAACCACGATTACCACTAACAGTTCGAAGATCGTACTTCAAGAAGGAAGGATGCACTCAACTGGTGTTCTCTATTAACGTTGAAAGAAACCTTCATTTACCTCAAGACGTTTCCAACGTTATATGTTTTCTCCCTTTTCAGACACTGGGTTAGTGGAGCCAAAATGGGCGGAGCGTGTGCTCACCCCGTGAGGATGCCATGGGCATTCTGACTCCTTCCACTGTGGTATCAATACACCGTCCCCGACCGGAGACCTGCCGGGCCACCCTGATAGCGGCACCCTGGAGATGGAGCTTGTACCGGCACGTCCTTGGACACACCGGTTGTGGCAGGTGAGCAGTCAAGCCTCGGAGCACAGGAGCTGCAATTGAGCACAGAGCGGAGAAAGGGGCTGGGGTGCAGCAGTCTGGGTGCACAGGTGCAGGCAAGCGATGTTGCCATAGATAATAATGAAATCTCTGGACTCATTCATATCTCTGTTTCATTTTAAGGACTTGCTGGACCGCACTCTTTCTCGCGGACCCCAGCGTCCCAGACACACGGGTGATGGGACGTGAACAGTGAGGGCTGGGTGCAGTAGGCCTGCGCTCTTCTTTCATGTTTTACTGTTGTTCGAATAAAGTTACATTTCCATTTATTTGTGTTGTGTTAATAAAAGTTATTTTTTTTACCAATAAATAACTGAGTGTATGGGTCTTCATTTTCTGACAACACTTGACTGTAGTTTATTGTGAAAATCGGCGGTTGATAGTAGGTTATAAAGGAAATGTTGTTTAATTTTCTAGTGCATCCTACGAAATATAAACCAACACACTATTACATAAATGAAGCCTGGGGAATTGTACAATGGCAAGAGTTCTATGAGTGTATCACTTTATAACACTATGAGTACTGCCCGTGTGATTTCAGAACCAATAAGGCACAGCCTAGGGCCACCGAGGTTTCAAGGACTGGTGAGGCCCACCCTGCATATTTAAATAAAGCCCCGGAGGTTGCCGATCCCCGGTCTTGAGTTGGCCTCGAAGCCCCCGAACAATTCGTAAACAATACCCGGGGAGGTGTTGATCGCCTAGTCTGCAAAATGTCTCTGTGCCCTCCCGCGCCTAATTTACATGTGAGATTAAGATCCCCAGTGCTGCAGAGACCCCACAATCTAATAATAGGATTGGCCCCGGAACATTACCCACCAGTGGGCTCATTTAAATGAACGGGTGAAACCCTGCTTCATTTTTTTTTCTCCATTTTTACCATCCGGTTCCTCTTTATTGAAACGATATGAGGTTTCCCTCCTCTTGCTTCAATGAGGCAAACAAGAATTTACTATCATAGGGTACAAGCAATGCTCCCGCCCTGTAATAGCAAACATAAATGTCCCGCGCTTGCACACCCCGGGACATTGTATGACCTGCGTCTGTGAGTTGGCGCTCCAAGGGACCATGATGCTTTGTTTAATGCATAACTACAGAATTAGTATAAACGCATACTAACACTACTTGCACTCGTGTGGTACAGCAACCAGAGTGTAGTGAAGAGGCAAAGGAAGCCCAAAATCAAAAAATATAAATCCTCCCAGAGGTAGGATCACATAGTTCGATCAGCCGACGACCCTGGGATGAGTAGAAACAGATTCAACAAGAAAACGGGTCTTCAGCACATGACCCTGGGATGAGTAGAAACAGATTAACCAAGAAAATGTGTCTTCAGCACAACGCAAGGAAGCGCAAAATCTTGGTGAGTGCTGCCTTCTTTTCACCTTCTCCCGCTCGTTGCCAAATTTATGTAGTGAAAAGGAAGACAGCAGTGGATCCGATAAGTAGATTTATTGCAGGAAAAGAAGACAGCTTAAACAGCCACCAACAGGACCAGACACCAAGGCATCCATCTTCTCCAGCACCATGTACAAACTCCCCAAGATTCCCCTCATGACACCCCTACATTCTAATAGTACATACTTACATTATAGTATCATTACATACTAACATTGTACTATGACTTACATTGAAATAGTACACAGAGCACATCACTTTATAGCAATGAGCTCACGGTTTAATCCCCGAGTCTTCAGACCAGTAGGGGTGAGTAGCTCGCTTCCCACTCCCTGTATAGTATAAACGCAGTATAGTATAAACGCATACTAACACTACTTACAGTTATACTACAGTGGCCAGTATGCTACAGCGCCCACAGCCCATCACTTTACAACAATCAGCTCGGTTTGATCCCTGAGTCTTCACACCGGTAAGGCATAGTATATCGCTTCCCACTTCCTGTATAGTATAAACGCACGGTAGAGCTCAGTAGTTCACTTCCCACTCCCTGTATGGTATAAACGTCTACTAACACTACTTCCACAGGTATCCTACAAACACCAGAGCACATCACTTTACAGCAATGACCTCCCGGTTTAGGCTCTAGGTTTCATACCCAACTGTAGCAGCATCTCATCTCAGCACCATGTCACTTTGAGCAATACCGCACTTTCAGACCGGTAGGTGTGACTACTTCACTTCGCACTCCCCCACAGAGGTTACAGTGCTCCTATCCTCCTGTTTCTTACTCTTTTCACCCTTTTCCCCCCTTACTCGCTTCAATGAAATCACAAAATGGCGGCCAACACTTCCTAGTTGCAAGCGCTCGCAGCACTCACAACCAATAAGCAGCAAGCTCGGGCTCATAACGCCTCAGCCAATCAGATGGCAGAATTCCCAAATATCGATATCTGTAAATTTCAATATTTCTCCAAAACGGATTTACACCAAATAAACAAAAGCGTTTTTTCTAGACCAAGATCCTTCTCCCTGCCAAATTTGGGGCAATTCCGTTCACCCGTTCGACCTGTAGCCTTGTCTAAAGTTTCCTATGGAAATTAACATGGAGAAAACACGTATTGGGAACCCGCCTTTTTTCTTGCCCCCCCCTTGATGAATCACCCCTAAACTTCCCACATAGGAGCTGATATGAACAAAGAATTTGTTTGAAATATTTCATGAAGATTCATCAAACGACGCCAAAGTTATAAGCAAAACAAAAAATGCTCTTCGTATGGAAACTCGGTCCTAACTATAACTACCTACTGGCGACCGCCAGTGGGTTATATATATATATATATATATATATATATATATATATATATATATATATATATATATATATATATATATATATATATATATATATATATATATATATATAATTTTTTAGCACAATAGTGTAATTGATTATCTTTTTAAATGTTTCATATTGCTAATAACTGTTATCTACTTTTGTATATTAATCATTGCAGTGCATATATTTTACGCAAGAATCATAATGGTTCAATTATTATTGAAACACCTCCTTGTGTATTCCTTGTGTGTCTCTCTGGGTATGTACAAGTGACTAAGCAAAAAAGGTTCTAGATCTGTTACCACGATTCCTTGGGGAGTCAGGGTTGCCATGTTCTGAGGTTGCCCAATCCGTTTGTTGCCTCCTCATCCTGGGAGGGTGCATATAATCAGTCTCCCTCCATCCCAAGGTCTATCTCTATATTGCCCAACAAATGCACGGTTCCCACTGACAAAGTGGAAGCCATACGAAGAAAGAAAGAAAGAAAGAAAGAAAGAAAGAAAGAAAGAAAGAAAGAAAGAAAGAAAGAAAGAAAGAAAATCAAAAACTTTTTTAAGCATAATTGAGCTCATACTATATTACCAATCGGGTAATTTGCGTGCTAGTGATGCGTGTGCTAGTGTGTTGTTACTTGTCGAGAAGATACAACGTTTAGACAGTATCTTGGGAAAACACACGGAGAAGCCTATCTAAAAACATGCAGACAGATTGAAAATCATTTTCATCATCAGATTGAGATATTGCAGCCCACATCCCGGAATCCAGGACTACTCAGACATGCATCAGGGTTTGCTTTCTGATGGGTAGGGGCAACTAGTGCTTATACACTATCACGTGGAGGGTATGAGCCCTTGCATAGTGACAGCTAGCTGACACATTCAGATACAGCTGAAAATTGTGTAACCACAGAAGAGAGGAGAGGGGCCCAAATAGTCATGACCAAATGGAACCTGCAGGAAAGGAAATTAGAGCGATGCTGAGCAACAAGCAATTCCAATCAGCCAAACACGAGTTTCAAGGCTTGGGATTAAATAGACAATAAAGTACAGAAGTGCAAACATGGAGTCTTTGGCTCTCTCCCACACCCACATACAGGTAAAAATAAAGGTGGGCAATCACACTGTACGCCGAAAGCCATGCACAGCCTCACACACAAACAGTGATGAGCACACAATAATACTTGTACACGCATGTGTAAACATAAAACACATACAGCGACATGCACATATGTGTTTACCTTTCCTTGACAGAGATCTGCAGAGAAGTAGCAAGTACACAGAGCGCCCCAGCAGTTTGCAGAATGCAAACAGTCAGTTATCTCGAAAGTCTGCGTTTCTAAGCACGCTCCCTTCGCAGTGAAAGAAAAATTGCATGGATGAAACGTAATCGTCAGGGCCATGTCCAGTGTAGAAGAAGCTTGGATTACAGCCAGGTGAACTGTTCCCAAAGCAGTCCATTCCAGACTTCGGTTAGGAGCACCTCTCGGGTGGCCCTAGCTTTATAGGCTCCCCCAAACACCGAAACGTTTTTGATTTTAACATTAGGTATTTTCTATTTCAGATTTTGTTCATTACAGTTGCTTCCCGACACAGTAAAATAAACTAGACACCAGGATCATGAGTGATACTGTGGGGTGGCGTCAACATGTTAAATGAGCTTTCCTGCCCAATAGTTGAAAGAAACGTATTCCACCAAGTGAGCTGTGAGGAGGAGAAACTGCGATAAGCCAAGGTCATACATACAGTGAAAGTGGCAGGAGTGAACAACCGTGTGTAAAATGAGCTTGTGAGGAAGGATTTTGGCTCTAATTTTGTATATGTTAGAATAAATGTGTTGTTTCCTCACAGGGGCATATCAACAACAACCGGCGATAATTATCGCTCAGCGCTCTTAGCGTGAGGATAATTATCGCCGGCTAGCGTGAATTTTTATCGCTGAGATAGCGTGCTATTAGCAACGCTTATCTCAATAGCGATAAAAATCTACACGCTAACAGGCTAACGTGAGATTATCGCTGGAAACCCAGCGATAATCACACGTTACCTTGTTGATAGGGACAGGCAAACTTAGCCATGATATCCTCCTTCCATAGGATATCATGGCTAAGTCTGAAAATTAGCAGACGTAAAAAAGCAGCGTTAACCGCGGTTAGCGCTGCTTTTTTTGTCTCTAACAGGGTTAGCGACATTCTTAATAATAGGAGAAATGTCGCTTAGCGACATTTCTCCTATTATTTTACTCGGGAACGCCCCCTTTGCATCTCATTAGAGATGCAAGGGGAAGCGTAGAGTAAAAGGGTGCTAACATGCAAATTTGCGTGTTAGCACCCTGTTGTTGATAGGGCACTAGTTTTATCTCTGCTTTTTTGGCTTTTAAAGCCAAAAAAGCAGAGATAAAGCCCTTGTTGATATGCTCCAGGGTAAGGAGCGATAATCCGGGAAGAGGAATTTACCAGAAGAAATACGGGGCATATCAGCAAGGCGAGGCGATAGAATTATCGCCGCTTTTGCGGCCGTTTTCGGCCGAAAAGCGGCGATAATTTTATCACCTAATTAGCAAGCGTACGCTAACGCGTGAAAACTTGCCTTAGCGTGGGAATTCCTAACGCCCAGCTTTGCATCTCTAATGAGATGCAAAGTGGGCGCTCCTGACCTGACATGACAGGAGAAATGTCGCTATGCGACATTTCTCCTATGATCAAGCCCCACGCTATGAAGCATAGCGGCAAGAAAAGTAGCGATAACCCCTGTTATCGCTATTTTCCTTACGCCTGCTTCAGGACTGACTTAACCATGATATCCTATGGAAGGTGGATATCATGGCTAAATTTGCGGGGCCCTATCAACAAGCTAACGCCACATTGCGTGAGATTATCGCTGGGTTTCCAGCGATAATCTCACATTAGGCAGTTAGCGTGAGGATTTTTATCGGTTTTGAGATAAGCGTTGCTAATAGCACGCTATCTCAGCGATAAAAATCCATGCTAGCCGGCGATAATTATCCCAGCGCTAAGTCCGCTTAGCGATAATTATCCCTGGTTGTTGCTGATATGCCCCTAAGTACCCCCTATTCTGAATTTTTACAACCCAGCTCCCTTGGTTATACATTGTGTCGTGTACAGGGAAGAGAAAACCTTTATGAATATATTGCACAGGTAAATAATTTTCTGGGGTTGATATTGGGATGGTCTGCTTCTTGTATTTTTCACTGCTATTTACATATTGGGATTACATATTCTTTCAAACTATATTTCTTTGAGGTACGTCTCTTAGTTCAGTTTTTATTAGCGTCAAAAAAGATTATGATCAGCTGTCCACTTAACTTTATAACTCTATATTACTCATCTTGTCATATTTGATATATCACAGTACTAATGTTTATCATAATTGTTGCTTCAGTGTCCTTTTTATGCAACAAATCCATATTTTCAATATGTGCACTATTTCCATATATGGTGATATTAATTGCTGATGATTTTGTGTATTTTTTGTGGCTGGTAATAACTTATAAAAACACACATGCCCAGGCAGAACATAAGCCCAGCACACTCATCAAGGAGCCTCCTGAGATTTTTTAAGGAGAATTTGGAAGAGAATTGCGTAAGTATGTTGTTGTCCTATCTACAATTACTTAGTTGATGCAACACCATCTCTCTCGTACCAGTAGCAAGCAGATGTATAATGTTCTACATGCTGAGCAGATGACATATATGATTTTATCCTCAGATCTGGTGCATCGTGCAAATAGGCCATGTTAGTTCCCACACATTTAAAACGCATGTCAATACAGCGCGGTCATTACAACGACCGCGTTGTTACCTCACATACAATTACAATGCAAGCGTAACAACAACTTGCTGTAGGGGGGAAGCTGGATTTTGGAATAATATAATTTACTATTCCAATTCCAGTCTGTGCAACAGTAGGGTAGGTGTTGGATTTTAAATACAAAACCTTCTTCCCCCTACAGCAACTCGTTGTTCCGACTTGCGTTGTAATGGTATGCGAGGTAACAACGCAGTGGTTGTAATGACTGCATTGTAATGGCATGCTTTATAGCACATGCATTGTAAACAATGTTTACTGCATCGTGCACTGAACTCTGATATCACTAAGGCAGATATTACTAGCTCCATCTTGGCTACATTTTAATGGTACCATCTGAGGTGCACCAAGGTGTCAGTATCTTCCGTCTGTTGAGTCATAAAAATATATCATATGACTGATACATCATTACAGATGAGCCCAATGGGGGCACATAGGTAAGGGGAATTGCTGCACTTCAATTTCAATTTGGTCGTTCAGGATGAAGCCAATCCCAGGAGTAATATAGTAGTATGTTCATTGTGGAAGAAAAAAAAACAATTTGCCTCAAGCCCATTTCCATTAAGATCCTTCCAACTCAGTAGTGAGAGATAGGTAACCTTTTCAAATGCAGGGTAAGTGTCTATCTGGAGCTGTATTGGTAGGCCATCATTATTCATGACCCTTAGGATATTAAAAGAAACATCCAGGTGTGTTATCACCATGCCATAGCACAGATGAATTCCTGACTGTCCTGGGTTAAACAAACTGACTTCAAATATGTTTTCATGCAATTGCAAAGTTACAACTTTTCCATAATTTTCTCAGCTACCAATAACTTGGCAAATGAGACAGCAATGTATGTATTATGAATGCATGAAAATGGGATACCTAAATAATGGGAATCAAGCTACAAAGCAACAGAGCATTCATTGCACATTGAATGTTGATCAGAATTAGAATTTAAACGAGAGCTTAAAAAAACATTACTTATAAAAGAGATGCAAAAAGGAAGCAAGAGATTGCAAGAAGACTACAAAAAGCAAAGAAGAGAAAAGGGAAGTTGGATGTAGTGCACAGAAGGTTAAGGGAGTTACAAATAGGAGGTATGTTCAATAACCGTGGGCTTGCACATAGACAAGATATTGCCTAAAAAGATGAGTCTTCAATTCTTTCCAAAAGTGGAGGAGGAATAACAATTGTTAGATCTGGATCAAAATACCATTCTGCATCCTCGGAGTGAAGCAGGAGATGGTCTATTATCTTGCTTTCTTCTTCTTTCACTTTTACATCTACAGCCTGATGATTTTGCTGCAGTGGGTGTTTTGAATGTTCAAAGAGATTTCAGACTTACTTGCCAGGCCTGATGAATAACTTTAGTTTATCTTGTTTCTTGGATATGAATTTACCTTGAAAAAATTAAAAAACGTGAGGCGTTTGGCAAAACAGGAACACGTTTGTTTAATTATACGCAGCGGCTGGGAGAGCATCGATAGAGTAGTGTCTGAAGACAATCTCAATGTACAGAGGTTTTGGCCAGCATTATATACAGTTCTTGAAGTACAATAAACCAATTACACATTGTTGTAGAGCATGTGGAACATGGGCCTAGTCATAAATTATAATTATGACCATCTGATAATGGGGACACAGGTGGCTCTCCACGTCGCTGAGAGCTAGTGTGGGCCAGTGTGTATGTGTTCAGATGTCCCGCACGAGGAGCGTGTAATCACTATGTGTGGTGTGCGTGCTGTGTCCAGAGTGGCTGAGTGTTCCTAACTACATGTGGCATCTAACTTTGTGGTATTTTGGGAACGTGAGCTTTTAGTAAAACATGCTTTATTGGGGCCAATTTACTCTGACCCATTTGTGGTGTAGCTGCCTATTGGTGGCATCAATCAGGGTTTTCCCTGGTTGCACGTTTGTCTTCGGGCTGAATGTAACCCCACCTGTGACCTGTCAATCGGCAGGCCTGGGTTTAGGTTGCAGGGCCTGTCTGACCACAAATCTCTGACTCAGGGTTGGAGGGGAGGTCATCTTGCGTGAATTTGACAGCAATGATATTAGCTCGTTGCTGTGTGTGCATAAAACATGGCGGTCAATTATATCATTTTTACCGACATTCCCATTATTGTGTGTACAGTTATCTTACAGTACATCAACATTGCTTTTACTATTTTTGACATTATTATACATGCATAGTTTATGGTGAACATCGACATTCACCAATATTAACAACCTCAATGAAGATGGTACAGCGGATTCTGGAAAGGATGTGGATGAGTTGAGGGAGCCGATAGAGTTGTCTGTTGGTTGGTGTAACCCTGTCAGACTTCTTTAGTTCTTTGATCAGTGAGGCCACTGAGTAGATAATTATTTTCTGGTGAAACAGTTTAAATACTAGGATGCTGGCAAGCCCCAGCTTAGATGTGTGATGATATGCCAATAGCCATCAATTCATACATTCAGGAAAAATGATGTCAGGTGGTTTTCACCCTCTTCCCAGTGTGCGTTTTCTAGGCTGGCATCAATGTAGAAATCCAGGCATTTAGTATTTTTACTGAGTCATGGGATGAAGCTGTTGAGACTCATGGCTGACTATCATGATTTCATTCAAGCCTCCTCGATTTGGAGTGGGTTATGGTGTAGAAATCAAGGCCTGGACTGTGGCAAAACCATACTTCAGATTGCTGATGTAAGTTCCAGATGAGAACTACAAGCAGAGCTGTGAATTCTACTCATACTGAACAATCTTGAAGTTTATGTCAGCCAAGAGACTCCAAGGGCCTCGATAGGGAGAATGATCACTGGAGACAGGACAGATCTTTGAACAGTGCAGAAATCTACTGAAATTGGGTTAGGTCTTGGGGAGAGCATCTGGACAAGCTAAGATCTGTTATTCAGGTAGGATGTCATTGTTTGTGATCTGACGTGTGCTAAAGACCTCTTAAATGGTTGCTGTGTCTCTGTTAAACTGTGACCTGAATCCTTATTGGTAATCTTGAAGGAACGCATTGTTACTTATGTTTTCACGAAGATGGGTGGCAAAGGTTTTCTCAATCATCTTGTAGAGTTCATAATAGTAAATCTATACTTACATCCATGTTCTTATCGTCATAATATTGTGGTAGCCAAAGTTCTGGAGTTGACATTCTTGTAGGATGAAATAAAAAAATCAAATTCAGGTTGTTCACCCTGGAAATACACTATATCCAGTGGATCGCTGAATATAACACAAAGGGACAGAAAGTAGTTGTGAAAAAATATGAATTCATGACAAGACTGGAGGCTCATATCATGCTGTTTCCTAAATTACTTTAATGAAGCAGCAGTCAAGAAAACTTAAATACTACATGTCCCATGAGGCCAAGGAAAAAAAGGCCAATCAGAACAAAGAAATTCAGAGTACCATGTACCAATCAGGAATAAGGAACACAATATTATACCTAACATCACTGCAAGCAGCCTTCTTTTCTTGCTCCCTGCAGTCAAGATAAGTATACTTTTATTTACTTATATAAGTATTTCATTTTACAGTTGTTATTTATGCGAATTGGCATTTGCTGTTGAAATGCTTGTACCTCTGATACCTTAGTGTTGTTCTGCTTAGTTTTTCACCTTGTCCGCCATTACGGGTGACGCAGGGCACATTTCTTTCAGACTTCTACCCTCGATGCTTTGTTTGTTTGGAGCCTCTCATGGAGCAGTTTCCTTCGCTGTCAGCAAGCCGCTGACTCAGTCAAGCTCCTCTGTGAGGACACACCTCGGACGTGGCTTAACCTTTACTCTGCCTCTTATAGACACTGTAATGTTGTGTCTCCTCCTGGGGGGGGGGGGGCATTTTAACAGAGCTGTGCAAAAAAGTAACCCTTTCCTACCACCTTCATTTCCTTTGTTTCCTCACAGCTTATACTGTCATAACTGTGTTTTAGAAGGCACAATATGTTAATATATCACTTTTCGTCCATGGATTCAAAATATTATTTTTCTTTTGAGGAAATTAATGATGATGAGGAGGATTTTATACATACTTTGCATGCCTTTATTCAACCATCTGTGGCACAAGTCGTTTTGGCTTCCAAGTCTAAGGTTCCTAAAAAGTTTGAAAATACTGTTCTCAGTTGTATGTCTCAATCCAATTTGGCCCTATCTGCGGGGAAAAACAGAAAGTGCAAGGCCATGGTGGCCCAAACATTTGTTCAGTGTGCAAAGAGTAATTCTAAAAATATTTATGCGCTATTGACTGGCGAGGAATTCTCGAATGGGTTTGAGTACGATGTTCTTCCAAGGCCTCCTTGTAAGGAGGGGAATTCTTCTGCTACTGGCTTTAAGTGCAAAAATAAACAAAACGTTTAAAGAACAGCCATACCAAAATTGTTATTTCCAATAGCTAAGAGACAGATGATGACATAGGGGAAACTGACAATGATCCCCATGCGGTGATTGATTCAGACTTCTGGTCTGGGCCTCAAGCAAAGAAATCCATCATTAACACCTCATGATCCTTTTCATTCCAAACCAATTTTAGATGCCATTAGTCACCCCATTGTCGATCCCAAACTCATCCATCACCCTAATTCTACAGAGTGGCTTCCCTCAGATCATGTGGGGGAATATATGGATGCCAAACTTCATTTACTTTTGGATAAACAAACAAGGGCAATGATAAGATCTGAATGCTCAAGACCTTCCCTTCCTTTTCATGTTGTCTCTACCCTTTATATTGATTCAAAAATGCTGATCTTTTTCTTCAAGTTTGACAAGAGCCCTCGGAAGGGTGTGGAGAAAGCCTGGTCCACTTGTCAAGATAATTTATTAGACATTGTTCGTCCTTTGGCATGAATTTTTGATATTGCTGAGACGGCCATGTTGGACAAAGCAGACATTGATGCTTAAGAATTATCCATGTAGATACAACGGGCTTTCTGTCTTCTTGGGAATGATAATTCCGCTATTACCCACGAATGTCGCGAAAGGTCTTTTACTAAAACTTGACCCTAAACTCGCAAATCTATGTATCCCAGTCTCAAAGCTGTCAGACTATTGATTGGCGACTCTTTCATTAAATAACTGAGTGAATATGTTACAGTTTTCTCTTCTCTGGATAAAGCACAGCAATCCCCCAAAAAGGTTCTCTCCAACCAGGTTTTTGCAAGGGCCGGTAGAGGCAGGGGCCTCTTTATTGGCTGATCTCCCAGAAGGGATACAGAGGCTCCTACCCTTCACACTATCAAGACTTCTGACCACAGTTCTATCCTCAAAGGTCAAGAGGTTTCTGAGGTTCCAACCAGAGAAACGCCAGGTTTTCACACCTAGCAAGGAAATCTTCCTTCTGGCTCAGTTTCTGTAGGGGGTCGCTCAAAGGTATTTCTAAGCAAATGGCACATGCTCACCTCCAACCCTAGGGTATTAAACACTGTTCAAGGTTATGCCATAGAACTTAACAAGACTCCTTTCCAATCCTCTCCTCCACTTCCTCTCAAGTTCTCAGCCGAAATGTTTGCAAGAAATTATTAATCTCTTACAAAAGTGAGCAATTCAAATCATTTACCCTCCTCCATCAGGTTTCCTAAGCATGTCTTTCTTGGTGCAAAATAAAAACAAAAAGACGAGACCGGTCATAAACCTCAAACACTTCGATCAGTTTGTCGTTTATTGCAACTTCAAAATGGAAACCATTCTTCATCTTTGAGTTGCTCTTCTTCAATTCAATTGGATGGTTCATTTGGATCTTTAAGATGCCTCTCTTACCATTCCTATTCATCACAATCACAGAAAGTTCTTCCAGTTCCAATGTCAGGGAGACATTTATCATTTTTCCCCTCTCCCCTGTGGACTGTCTTCCGCACCATGGTATTTTACCAAACTCATAATACCTGTTGCTTCCTTTCTCAGGTCCCAGGGTAAATGACTGATCATCTACCCAGACTACATATTCCTTATGTGTCAAAATCTGAAAACTCTCCACTCTCAAATTCACTTGACATGCTCTCCTTTCAGAGCTAGGTTTCCTCAACAACAAAGACAAGACAGTCCTAGTTCCTGCTCAACAAATGGAGCTTTCTAGGTTTACTCATAAATTCCATCGACGCAACACTTCACAAACCCCAAGGAAAAGTTAATTGAATAAAATCAGTACTTCTTCACACTCTGAGACTTTCCAATATTTCCTTTTGATCTCTTGAAAGGATTGCCGGTCTGCTTTCCACATCGGTTCAGGCCACTTCATTACCGAACGCTCCAGAGACAAAAAATGTGCCATGAGCGCAGAGGTCTTCCTTATTCTGACTCCGTTCCTATAGACCATGAGTCCAGGCCAGAACCTCAATGCTGGTAGACCATTTAAATGCCTGGAATGGCAAAACTATCATCGCATCAGACCCAGATGTTGTATTAGAATCCAATGCAAGTATGACAGCTTGGTGCGCCCGATGTGGTGAAGTATCGACTGGAGGAACCTGGTCTCCAGAGGAGTCCTCATTACACATCAGTTGTTTAGAGGTGCTGGGCGGCTCCTTTGCAATCAAGATGTGTGCAAAAACCAGGATTCAGTGCTCCATTCTGCTCTGGATGGACAATCTTTCAGCAGCCTGTTACATAAATCACAAGGGTGGCACCAAGTTTAAACCTCTAGGGGAAATAGTGAAAGGTTTCTGGGAATTTTGCCTCATCATCTTCACAACTACAGTTATTGGCGACTTTGTCCTTCAGTCTTCGATATGCTTTTTCTCAAATGGAGTCCTTTCCAAATAGATCTCTTTGCTTCCTGGCTGAATTCCCATCTTCCCCAATTTTCAGTTAGCATTCAGATCCCTTAGCATTTGCTATAGGTGCTTTTCTCCACCACTGGTCCCAAGTCCTCAATTATTTCTTCCCCTTCTTCATCAATGATCCTCAAGGTTCTGGTTCTGATCCACCACCAGAAGGCCACGCTTCTTCTGGTCGTCCCCTTCTGACAGTCACAGGTGTGTTACCCTCCCCTCCTGGAATTGGTGACAGATTTTCCCCTTCTCCTTCCCTCTTTTCAAGACCTCCTCATGAACCTGGAAGGCCACAGCCACAATCTGGTTATGAACAATACGCTCTTCCTAACAGTCTGAAAGGTCTGGGGGGTTCCCAATCTTATCCAGGCATTTCAGCAGAAGCTTCAAGCTATAAACAGCAAATCATGGGCCCCTGGCACTATGTAGACTTACAGATCAACCTGTTCTTTTTGGGCTAGATGGTACATGGGAAAATCGGTTAATCCCTTTTCAGTGGACATCTGCTTCATCTGTAACTTCCTAGCATCCCAAGCGGGTGCAGGTATGACATATAGTACTTTAAGCCTTTATCACTCTGCAAATTTCCATGAATCATATGTATATCAATGGAAAGCCAGTTGGAGAACATCCACTCATCTGTCATCTGTTAAAGGGAGTAGAATTTTCTAATCCTCCTATTTTAAAATATAGTGAATAACAGGATGTTAACATTGTTTTAAAGTTGTTCATTTCCTGGCCAGAGAATAATTCCTATTCTCTAAATATGCTTTCAGCCACACACTCCTCATTTCCTCTAGAAAGTCTCACAGACCCGTTGCTTCTCCTACCCTTGCCATTGGGTTAAATGGATTATGTCCCTTGCCAGTATAGATATCTCCATTTTTGAAGCCCACTCTGCTTGGGGAGCAATGGCTTCCAATGTCTTTTGGGCGGGCTCTCGGTTCGAGGACATTTTGTGATCTGCTGACTGCTCTAGTGATAGGTTCTTCCAAACCTTTTACTGTAAACCTGTTATTACTGCATCTTCTCTAGTTGTTGATATGCTTTACACAAGCACAGTATGAGCCTTTGGTCTTGCCATAAAATGTAGATTTTTGTAGTAATTTATGACAGAAAGTCCTAATTTATTAAAGACACAAATGCAAATATTATCCCTCTGCAACACTATATTAACTCTGTGTTTTCCTGCCCTAACAGTTTCTTCTACGCCAGCTTCTACAACTACATGAAAAGTTCCTGCTTTCCAAGGCTGCCTCATCTATGCCTTTTTCGAAGAAGACAACTGCTTCCTGTTCCTGTCCTTTTATGGTCTCGACTCCCCATTCTGGACATTTTTGGATGGACTTTGTTTAGGACAGTTTTACACTTACCTTAGCTGTTGCTATTGTATGTTCTATATTTTCAATGTTTTCTACTTATTCCTAACTTCTCAAACAAGAAAAGTGGACTACTTGGATTCAAGATATGTATAATAGTCTGTTCCTCATTCCTGATTGGTACATGGTACTCTGATTTTCTTTATTACCATTGACCTTTTGTTCCTTGGCTTCATGGGTACATGTAGTTTTCTAGTTGTCTTGACTTCTGCTATTCATTAAAGCAAGTTAAGAGACGCCATAATACTTGCCTCCATGTCTTTATAAAATTAAGACTTTCCATCATAAATGACTAGGAAAATTTACATTCACAATCCTCACTTAAAACTTCCTGGTACTGTTATGAGACACTGCCCATATTAGACTGTCTTGCATTTAGTTGTTAGGCAAACATTCTGTCCTGTACCTGACAGAAATGTGTTGCTGAAAAAAGGTATTTTATTTACTCTTGTTGGTTTTGTGTATGTATGAGTTGAAGTGGGCTAAACTCATAACATTGCCACTTCCCAATTATTGTCCGTCCTTTCTCTTACTTGTGTTCTCTGGGTGCATGAGATTTGAGTCGCTCATTAAATGATGCAACCTTGTCATTATTTGACCGCTACTTTGCTTAGGTCCATATAACCCCCAATGTCATGCTTCTAGGTAGGCAACAGTGCTTCATTTGAGCTGGTATTCGCAGTTGGGGCCTGGTGGCACTCATTCTTGGGGACTTGCACTTACTTTCCATCATTAGAATTTGAGCAAGAAAGAGAAAAACACAAAAGGAATAAAAAAGGATGAAGAGATAAATGGAAAACAGTGACAAAAGAAAGAAAGCAATGGTGAAAAAATCCTGAAAGAGTGTAATAAAAGGACAGGGAGTGTCTGGCTGGTGGATAAAAGAGGCAGGATGTCCAATCGAGACTGCGCAGACATGATCTTCAGTACACCTCACATTTGATAGCGCTGGCTGCGGGCTTCTGCGCAAAACTTTGGTCCCTGGCACCTTCTTTTAAAATAAACAAATTAAGCACTGGAGCAGAATGACCTCGTTAGAGCTTCTTCCTCAGTGCACTTTGGTACAGGGTCACCTCCCCACTCTACATTTGTATCAAGTAATGTCAGTGTGGCCCATGGCCTGCATAAGGACTTGTTTGGTTGCCCTGTTTTCTTGTGTTTGCTGTGTGCACTTGAGATGCAGCCTCTTGCACTGTTCTGATCACCGTTTAGATTTTGAGAGCCCAGTTATACTGGTATAATTATAAATACTTTTTCATAAACCAGACAACCTAACCTTTACCTCAAATTAATGAAATGAACCTTTTATGAAATGGACCATTTATTCTTCCTGACTACGTTGTGTGGCTGAATTGTTTAGCATGATCGTGTTTTTGGTTCTACATGATTTAATAGAAAAGCAATTCTGAGAAGCTTTTCACATACACGGCCTAATCAAAATTATCAAGTTAAATAGCATGCACTACTTGATAGAAACCAGTTCATGGAATGTCTTTTTTCAGAATTGCTTTTTCCTAGCTTCAAAGTGGAAATGCTTTTTTCTTGAAAATAGACGTACTCTGTTTTTTTACATGGGTGCATAAATATTTCTCCTCTCGCCCCAACCATTGTAATGATTTGCCACCGAAGGATGTATCACTTTTTTTAAATGCTGTTCAGGCAGGATTATTCTTCCTGCTCCTTCAAAACTCTATTCCCCTCTTTCCAGTATGTTATTTATCTCCTCTACTCCTGCTACTTACCTCTTCATTCTATTCCTGGCTCCCATTTACCTTATATTTTCTTGATGAGGCGGTGAATTACAGTTTCCAAACTCCCTTAACGTCTAAATACTAATTGAACCTAAACATTGGTAAGATACAACTATGATATTACCATAGGACTAATACTGAAGCAAGAAGAATAAAAGGAATCTTCATTTATTAAGAATAGTGTAACCTGAACTTGCCAGAATTATCTCATATGATTGCTCTGGCTCTGGATACATGTGTGCTCTTCAATGCTGACTGAAAAAATCATTTTTGGAGGAGTGGATGATTGCCAATGGTTGAGACTTTTGCAAGCTTCACAGCCAGTACTCAAGAACCGCACCTCAGTGATGAGGCAAAACAAAGCAGAAACTGGTCTTGACTTCTTTGTGTCCCCATCTAGAGAGAACCTGGCTTAGTAGTTATGGCTGAACTGTCCCTGTTGGACCAGAACCAAGTCTGATTTACATGTGGGAGTCATTGTCTGGAGTGGCATAGTGGCCGAAAAATGGAGGATGGGAATGCGGTACCCAGCAATTGCCAATATTTGAGATGTCTGCAAGATTACTCTCATCACCTTATTTCAGTGTGACTCCCTAAGTGCAATGGGTAGGACCGAATGTGGGTCCTGAGCTCTCTTTAAGGTTCATGATGAAGATGTTTCTTCCAGGCCTCTCTGTAAGTAGGTTATGGGTCTAACTAGCAAGTCATCTGGTCTTCTTGGATGAAGATTGATCTCAATGTGCTTAAGGCAATTCACATGCTTTTAAGTGTTAATCTCTATCACACTAGAATTTGTTTTCTTTTTTCTTTGTGGGACTTTCCTTTGATACTGCACAATCTGAAAAATTATCCAATTACACCATTGGATAAGCCCCTGCATGAGTTACTTTAAGCTAAGGATCTTTGGTGGCTATTCCCCCAGTCCCGGATGAACCTGGGCTCATCTCTGTTCTGTATATTTTCTTTGCTTCCTCACTAGAGGACTGGATCTCTCGCCCTTCACCTCTTTTTGTACTCAAGATCCTCTTAGATTTTCACCTCAACCAGGATATTTGCTTGCCTTATTACTACCATTCTACCGCTAAGGTTATGGTTTGTGCACTCCCTTGATGAAGGTCAGCAATGAGAATTTATAGGGATAGAGATTTGGGTTTCTGAGCTTCTGACTCACTGCTTTGTCTTTTGATTTTGTCCAGCGGTGTCAGACATCCTCCATATATACTCTGAGGAGGAAGAATGGGATTCCACTTACAGTAGTCAATAAACTGCCCCAGATACCTGTCTTTTTATGTGTCATTCCACTTAATGGATGGCGGCTTTCTGGGTGGAGAATAGAGGTGTTTCTTTGCAAGATGTTCAACCGGGGCCACCTGTGCCACTCCTCAAACCCCTCTATCTCACTGCAAAATTCAGAATGCTGGTGTGGTCTCTCAACTGGGTTTTCGGTACCAAAGGGTTCAACTGTTTCAAAGTGGTTAGTTGTAATATTATCTGTAGGCGTATTACATTTTTATGTGTGCTGTGTCTTGGTTTGTTGTGTGTGTCTCTTTGAATAATGACCTTTAGACTGCTTGCCAAGATTTCTCATATGTAAGACATGACAAAGAAAAGTAATGAAGAGTTGGTGCCCCACATGCTTATCTATAATCTTCAGAGCCATGCTTTTGCTGATCATCATCCATTTTCCTGCCTACCATCCATGTGTCTGTTATTCAAACTATTTATAGAATGTTTGCTTGCTATTTTCAGGACTTTCTGTAGGTGGCTTACTTTACTATATCCTTCCCATTTGTGGAAGAGAAACTAAGTTTAAGAAAATGCAGAATTAGGTTAACAAGGTACTTGTTTCCAGGAGTAGGTCACCTTCATAGATAAGGACTGTGAACAGAAAGGATATAGTTTAGGGAAATTGATTACTGATAAGCAAACATTACAATACACCTCTTAAATGACAGACAGAAGGTGTGAACCAGTGACACAAATGTGTTTATTTAAATTCTCCAAATACATTAATTCAAAGGGTTTTTGCTACCAAACTTTTCAGCAAATCCATTATATAGCTGGGTACGCCCATTTGATTTGCTTTGAATGTGGTGTGGCATATTTTGAATTTGATTGTTGTCTGAAATGGAAGCCAATGGAGAACAGCTGGGCAAAGGGAGGAGTGCTTAATTTTTCCTTTCCCTGAAATCAAACGGGATGTGGAGTGCAGGACAGTTTTACAGAGCAGCACAGTTTCTACAAGAGACCATGCAGGATGGAATAGGCTGCATCTAATCTGGAGATGATGACTGCATGAGCGGCCGTCTTGAGTTAGTCATTTGAAAGCATATATTGGTTTTTTTTTATTGACTTACATGAAGATTTGTAATTTGGGCGAGCTTGTGAAGTGTCATCAATGATAAAGCCAAGTGACTTTGCTGTTGTGGAGGGGATGAGTGAGCACCTATAGTATGTCAATGCTGTAATTAAAGCAGGATCAATTCTTTTGATTTAGTTCAAAGAGAATAATAAGAATTCAGTTTTCAGAGATTTAAGTTGTATAGAGTTTTGAGGTGCTAAGGTGAAAACATTTTCCATGCCTCTTTTGAGAGGTAGGATGTCCTCTATGGAGAGGCATGTTAAGTAAAATTGCATTTTATCCACGTATTGATGAAGTTTGATGTCTGGTTTTTCTGAAACTTGACTTAGGACTTTCAAATTGAAATTCAGCAAGACAGGCATTAAATGGAACCTTGAGGCATTCTAAGTAGTACCTGTTCAAGTCTGGACATTTGAGATCCTGGTTTTACAAGATGGGATTGGTCAGATAGAAACTATTTAAACCAAAAGAGCACTGTATCTGTTAAGCTCATTCTCCAGTCTCAGCGTTTTCAGGAAACATTTACAATCAACTGTGACTAATGCTTTTGTCAGGTCAAGCAGAATTATAGTGCTGTTTTCTGGAGCCCCTCCTGGGGTCACTGCCCCCACTACTGGTGGACTGTGTTGTATTACAGGTAGCTTGCTACTATTGACTGTGAGGAGAGTACAGCTAGGTGCCTACCGAGCCTACGGGCAGGGTGAGAGGCGCTGTTCTACGCTGTTGGCCAGAGCATCCCCATTTTATGGCATGGCTGATCTCTGGTGGAGGATGGACTACTGGTGCCCCTTCATTGGGCTAGCTTACGATGGAGTGAGGGGTGAGGAGGGTTCTGCAGAAGCCGAAGCCTGTCCCCATTATAAGTCAGTGCCTACAGCACCTTCCTGGTGCAGGAAGACATCTACTACACCTATTCAGGGAGGACCTCTGTGTTCTTCTGCCGTAGTGCATAGAGTGAGACTGAAGCAGGCCACCTCATGGACAGCTGAGGCTCCACCAAGACTGCGCGTGTTGACTTGAGGCTCAGTATTCTAACGTTCTCAGGAGTCTAGTGGGTCTTGAGTGGAGGTGAGTGCTGCCAGAGCAAGTCCCTGGAATCAGAGGCCCCTTTTTGCTGGGAGGAGAATTACTGTTGCTGTGCTGTAGAGGGTGAGACCAACAGTGACATGGGGTGTTGCGGCGACGTAGGCCCCCAGCCCACAGAGCACAGCAAGTTGACCAAGACCTGGCGACGGACCAGATAGTCCCACCGCAAGGCATACACAGACTCAAAGCTAGATAAAATTCTGGAAGCGATTGCAGACTCACAACAGGAGCTCCATGGCAGGATTGATGTATTAGGATGGGATGAAAAATAAATGTTTCTTTTTCTGAAAATTGAGATATGTAGAATTATGACTACTAATTGGTGGGGATGAAGAGTACACAATAACATCACTAAAAAATAAACAAATTAATTGAACTTTGATCGATGATTCATGATCTACATTTATGAACTATATGCAATCGTCTGTTCACAGGGACATAAGGCAGTGCTAAAGAGGATGAACCCTAATTGGAGAATGCTGTGTCTGAATGTCTGGGAAAAACATTCTCGGACTATAGCCCACTGCAAATACATTTAGGAAGGGAGATGCTAAGACCCCCAGTCCCTACATGGCATCTACAGCCAATGATGCTGGAGGACCAAAGCTTTAGAGAAGAGATAAGAGAGGTTCTCACTAACTATTTTGAGGGAAATTAAGCGATGGCTACTTATATATTAATTGAATGAGACGCTCTTAAGGTGGTAATTAGGGGCCATGGCATCCGGGTGGTGGCAGGGGTGTGCCCTGCATTACATAAAGAGCTGCTGCACACGGAGACATCTCTGGGACCCCTTGAAGTGGCAGACTGCTCAGACCCTGCAGAGCAACAAACAATGACCGAGGTCCTTGAGCGCCATGCTCGATTAATGGAGCAGCTGTGTTGCCTGCACTTGAGGGCCTATCAGGCCAAATTTTTGAAGAGGACAAATTGGGCCGCTTACTGGTGTGGCTTTTGCGTGACACCAGCTGCTCCCATCACATTGATATTGGAATCCTCGACACATACACTCACTACCCAAACAAGTATGAATACGGCATTCATAGCGCACTATAGAGCACTATATGTCTCTCTCCCTATGGCCCAGCCGGTATATATTGACGAGTTCCTCCGATACGTAGGATTACTCACTCCAGATCCCTTGACAGAGAAGCTACAAATACCCCTCTTACACTGCAGAAATTGTGTGGAGCAATAAGAAGTGCGGCCATGCAAAAGACCCCTGGTCTTGACAGGTTGCTCGTTGAATTTTATAAGGCTTCTGAATCGCTTTTAGCCCCCAAATTGTTGGAGCTGTATCAAGCGGTGTTCATGGATGGACCCTTCCCACATTCGCTCAGGGAGTCATTACTAGTATCCCTGCCCAAGTCCGACAAAGACCCGATGGAAGTGCCATCGTATCACCTATTGTCCATGTGAGGAAAGGAATACAAAATACTTAGCAACATCATAGCATTCTGCCAACTTGAACACATGCCACGATTGGTGCATTCAGGTCAACATGGGCTTGTTCCGGGCATTCCGCCACCCTTAATGTCTGACGTTTGCAAAGAGTAATGGAATTGGCCCCAGTCAGCGGCCATATTCGGCTGCTTAGTTTTAGATCTAGAATAAGCGTTCCATATGGTGGAATGGAGCTACCTTTTCTCTCTGCTGGGTGTGATGGGCATAACTGGACACCTCCAAAGACTCATCTGACTCCTTTACACAAAGTTTGAGGCCCGCATTAAAATCAGTCAGCTCATATCGTCCCTGTTTATTGTGAGTGAGGGACCTTTCCGGGTTGCCTCCTCTCGCCACTGCTATTCGCTCCTGCAATACAGCCCTTAGCTCAGCGGCTGGGGCAGCGCGGTAAAGATTGGGGCAGACCATTGAATGGATAAATTAATATAGTGTCACTATATGGAGATGATCTACTCATCTATATCAGTAATGAATAGGGCGGGATTGCAGCGGTTGCAAAGACCCTTGTGGTGTTTCAAAAGGCCTCAGGGCTGGGGGTCAACTGGATGAAATTGTGAGTCTTCCCGATCTATGGAGACTGTCCTCCACAATACTTAAAGGTGGGTGTTCACGCTTTAAAATGGGAGCCCTGTATGTTTAGCTATTTGGGGATATGAATGTACCATGGCATACAGGATCTCATTGACGGGAACCTAACAAGAGCCATATCCTACCTGCACCCCCAGATGACATTTTTGAGCACACTAACTCTCACTGTTCAAGGACGTATCTAATTAACTAAAATGGTGATTCTCCCTCGCATTATGTATTTCTTCCATAACCTCCTGGTAAACATCCCATGGTCCACCTTTCGGGCTCTATATATGTCTCTGGGCACTCTTATCTGGAATAAGGGTAGGAGACATGTGGGACTAAGGAAGCTACCACTGCTTGTAGATAGGGGGTGCCTGGGAGTGCCAAATTTTGAGCACTACCATTTAGCAGCACAGCTGCAATGGCCTGCAAGATGGCTGTCAGGGAGACTGAGGAATTGGGTCTGCCGACAGTGGAGCAAGCACAGTCAGTGATTAATAGGATGCTATTTCCACAGGCAAGACCCCCATGAAGAAACCAATAAGTTACTGTGCATAGCCTACGTCATGATAGGGATTGCAACTTATGCAGATGATGCCTCACTACTCCCCAGCAATCAGATTAAATGCCATTGACTCATTCTGTTAATCGGTTGGAGGGGAGGGAGTGGTGACATGGGTTGAGGATAGGGTGGGCACTCTAGGTAACTTGTTTAGTGAGGGCGCACTCACCCCTTATCCCCAGCTACATGAGGACTGTGGGTTACCACCAGGGCATTTCCTTGCTCTCGGTAGATTGCTGACCACATTGGGGAGGTTATGGAACATTAATGACTTGGAACTGAAGCAACATCCACTATTACACACAATACACATTATGGGCAATGGGTGCTGGCTAATCATGTGGCTTGCAAGATCAATAGCGCACAAGACACTAGACCCGCAGCAGGCAATGTGTAGATGCTAGGGGAGAGATATAGGATGAGAGTCAACACCTCGGGAGTGGAAGAAAGCCCTAGATTACCCGAAGAAGGTGTCCAGAAATGCAACATTTCAATATGTTCAGTACAATATACTTCATAGGACCTACCTCACCCTGACAGTTTACATAAAATGTTTGGCTCTTCGCCGTTTTGCCCCAGGTGCCACATGTTGAATGCTAACATGAGCCACATGTTCCGGAGCTCCCCAGCAGCCATGGCCCTTTGGCAGGAGGTTGCTGCAGCTTTAGCAGAAGTAACAGGCCAAGAGGGGTTTCTTATCTTAGAGGGGGTGTTACTGGGGACATTTAAATGTACAAATCCCCAGCTGGCAATGAATCGATCCCTGGGCTTAGGCCTACTCATCGCCTGCAGGTCCATAGCAATGAATTGGAAGGCAAGTTTCCGCCCGACCCTCCGGTACTGATGTGTGGTGACTCTCAAGGGGGCAGGGCTGAAGCAGTAGCATTGAGGAGAGGGGTAGCTGCCTTGGGGGACGGAATGCTGCACTAGCTGTAATTGTTTCAAGATGGCTAAGAGGCCTACAGGGGGGCTATTCTGCATCTACCTCAGGGCACTATCCAGTGTTGGCCTATCAGCCCTGTAACATCCCTTAGTGCCCCCCGCTCCTTAGAGGCTTTTAAAATCTGATCCTTCCCCAAGGATGGATGACTAGTGCCTTGGGTGTTCTTCCCCTGTTTTGTTCTTTTTCTGAGGAGTGGGAGGAAAGGCAAAGAAAATTGTACTGTTTTCACTAAGGGGCTAACACCCGAGAGTCACGAATGCTAGTGGACACAAACATTTGCAGACAATGATTGCCTTGGAGGAATTTCCTCAGTGCTGCTGTCAAGAGTTTGATTGTTACAGTTATTACTATAGTATGTCGAACAATATACCCCTTACCACAGTATTGTATTATGTCAACCTGCTGTGCATATGTCAGTGCTTTCCATTGCAAAATGTCTTAACCTTGAATGTCATGATGAAAATAATAAAAATGGTTTTAATAAAAGTAGAATTATAGTACATGTAGCCCATTTGTCAAGCATTTATAGAATGTCATTGATGAATGTTATTGTTGCAGTTTCTCTACCATGACCTGTCCTAAATGTTGACTGGGGGTGAAAGAGCAGTGAGTTGTATTCAATACATGTATTTAATTGTGTGGCTACACCTCTCTTGATTACCTGACCAGCCAGGGAAGGTTAGTGGTTGGTCTGTGTTTCTTCAAGATTTCAGGCTCACTAAGATTTTTCTTTAATAGGGGAGTAATTTCTCCATTCTTAAGAATGTTTGGACATTATGAGATAGTGAATTTTTAGTTGGGGTAGATTATAGTCCACTACACATAATAGTATCACTATTCTTGTTAGATCCTGTAAAGATTTTAGCAAGTTAAGTATGAGTTCAAACCCTGGTAGCTATTGCACAGGGCAGACAGGCTTAACTTAAGAAAATGTGGAAAGCACTTAGAAGTGCCAAAACAGTTAAAACAACAAAAACACAGCACATAAAATAGCCCTCCAATTAGCAAAAACAGAGAACAGTTAACTGAACAAAATAACACCAAAATAACAGAACTCCAACAAGGGGAAACAGAGATATGAATTTTTAAAGTTTTAGATGAAAATAGCACAAAAAACTTTAAATGCCAACTGGCTCATTTGATTGTGCTTGACCCGGGTTGAGGCATGTTTAAGGCCAACCACAATAGAGCCCAGTTCAAATACAGAAACTAAGGGGCATATTATCAAGGACGGCGTTAACATTATCGCCGGTTTAGCGGCAGAAAACTGCCGCTAAACCGGCGATAATGGGCTTGATAATATGCCGTAGAGAATTCCCATAGAAGCCCATGTTCACACAAGAACATGGGCTTCTATGGGAATTCCATACAGCATATTATCAAGCCCATTATCGCCGGTTTAGCGGCAGAAAAACGCTGCTAAACCGGCGATAATTTTTAACGCCGTCCTTGATAATATGCCCCCAGGTTTGACAAAGTCTGAAGTTTTGCATTCTAACTTGGGGGCATATTAACCAGGGCTTTATATCCGCTTTTTTGGCTTTAAAAGCCAAAGAAGCGGAGATAAAAATATCGCCCTATCAACAACAGGGTGCTAACATGCAAAATCGCATGTTAGCACCCTTTTTCACTACGCTTCCCTTTGTATCTCTAATGAGATGCAAAGTGGGCGTTCCAGAGCAAAATAATAGGAGAAATGTCGCCAAGCGACATTTCTATTATCAATTTTCACGCTAACCCTGTTAGAGACAAAAAAAGCAGCGCTAACCACGGTTTACGCTGCTTTTTTACGTCTGCAAATTTTCAGACTTAGCCCTGTAATCCAATGGGAGGTGGTTTACATGGCTAAATCCACCATGGGCTATCAACATGGCTATCCCTATCCTTGTAGTTTTATCGCTGCATTACCAGCGATAACCTCCCAAAATGCCGCTATCGCTGGATTTTTCATCGCCTAGGCGGTTAGCGTTGCTAATAACGCGATAACCAGGCGATATTATCCAGCGATAGCAGGCGTTAAACAAATTAACGCCAAGCGCCCTTAGCGTTAATTTTCCCTGTTCCTTGTTAATATGCCCCTTAGTTTCTGAAATGGAGGTCAAACATCCTCAGAGAGGCAAGGCAGCAGACTATAGCTGATAGGGACTCCAAAAGGCTGGATTACCATTGCACAAGGGCCTGGTGTGAAGATATTGAGTGGGAGAAATTCAAAATGTATGCCCAAGTGCTGTTACAGGCTGAATATGTTTTGCCTAATCTCCTGGTGAAAAATATTTGCTCTTAATCACCGCTTTCGAGTTCGGATTCCTCTAGTGAGGCAACACGGCAAGCAGGTCTCCAAGAGGCCGGATATTCTCTCCACGATGTCCTGCTGAAACGGATTTGCTTATGCCTGAAAAACTCAGACAGGAGCAACTTGTAACTTTGGTCCAGTGTCAACATACCTTCGCCAGATCAACTTGGAGGGTTTTTCCCGATCCTCCAGAAGTCTTTGGACCCAAAAGGTTTCTAAGACCCAGGTTCCTCAAGATGTTAGGAGAAGTACACTTTGACAGAGCCAAGTGTGCCAGGACCTCAAGAATAGCACTTGGGGGGCAAGACTCACTTCAGCAGAAGCCACCAGCAGTGTCCAGGACAGGTTTAGTTGAAACATCAGGAAAGGGGTCTACTTGGAGGTTTTTGGAGCCCAATAGAGTCCACTTTTTTGTCTTATGTATAAGTGTTAGCAGGTCCACAGGTCTCAATAGCAGGTGCCCCCCTTCTCTCTTCCACAGGTCTAGTAGTGTTCTGAAGAAGGTACCAGGGGTGCCAAATTTATGCCTGCCCCCTGTTTATGGGTGGGGGAGACTACTGGCCCCTACCTAACCAATAGAGCAGCAGTATCCCTACCCACTGTTGCAGGAGTTCCTGTTTGCCTTACAGTAAACAATCACACACTGCACCTCTCTACTTAAATCGTACATGTCATAACTAGTCTCCTTCTGTGCAGAGCATGTGTAGCCACACTTAGGTGAGGGCACAATAACGAGCAGAAATGCTACAAACCTGAAAAATTTCATATTCAGCGCATTATTCTAGCAAGCCAATCAGGGAGACAGACGTATGGTACCAAGCAATAGAAATCCAAGTGCGTGTAGATATAGAAAATAAATATATAATAGTCTAAACAAAACAACAAAAAGTTGTTTAAATGCATAATATTAATCAATCATATGGAACAAATCCATCCCTGGATATTATAAATCTGTACCCAGTCACACTGCACAAATTAAATTACCTCAAGCAAATATCAAATTCATATCGTCGAAAAAAAAGAGAAAAAAAAATTGGTTGAGTACATGACACCATATTAATCAATCATATAAAAAATTTAATTAAATCTCACAGAAAAATCCACCCCCAGGCATTATAAAGTTTCTTATTCTTTTGGCTTTTAGAGCATAGACTATTCTAATTCAAAGAAATGAAACATCGAAATAAGCCATTAGCTCATTTTTGGTGTAGACTGGAGTTTCCACTTTTGGGCAAGGCAGAGTTTTATAGCAATAGTAGAAATATAAAACATAGGTTCATTTTAACACGAAACTTGTAAATGGATGCCAAGCATGATATTCAAAGAGTCAATTTACACCTCCATCGCTGGTTTCTCCACTAGCCAAAAACCTTTGAAGAAGTGGGCATGCAGCAAGCATGTGGAAAATATCTGCAGCTCAAAGGCCTCAACGTGGGCACTGCACATTATCTACAATTCCTTTAGAGCATTAAGTAAGCATCTCTGGGGTATTAGAGAGCATGCAAATAGTTTTAGAATTTTGCAGCTTTGGCCTGGCCGAGAGTAACAGTGCAGAAAAGGTAGTAAATGCCTGCATTTGAATATCCACTGTCTGGCCTAACTTCTCTGTCCATTTATCAGGCAGTTTCACCCCATCTTTTCTCTAAAATCAGTCAAATAGGTATAGCTCTGTCTGATATGAATCCCCTAAATTATAATATCCAGTAGGTCATTGTCCTCAAAAATAGGGGGGGTTGCAAATTAAGTAGTTGCATTTCTATAGACATTTAAGAAAGGCCTTAGACTGGAGTGCTTATTCCCTATGTAGACCTGAAAAAGAATTAATCATACTGGTTCTGGAAACTGGCCAATAGTTTCCCTCTACTGTTCCAAATTTTTTAGGTAGCACTGTGAAAGACAGACAGAAAAAGAGAGAATTATTGCACACTTGCATATAAGAGTGGAAACACATAGGGGCTGATTATGATATCGGCTGTAAAGCCTCCGACCTTAGGTCAGGGGTCTTACAATCAACATTGTCAGTTTCACTTCCAACCGGCTGATTATGATTCAGCCGGTCAGAATTGAAACTGGCCGGTCATTCCGGCTGGCTTCCAACGGGCTCAAGGAGCCCGTCCACCAGTCGGAACCGGCCCATAATCCACATGGACAGTGGTGTACGCTGTCCGCATTACAATGCACTGGTTCCGGCAGGGTTTCCATGCCGGTCTTTCCAACATGGAAACCATGTCGAAAACCGTGTTTGGAGGCCCCTAGCAGGGCCCTCTTCTGTCTTCGGCTGCCGGTTGTGGGCCAGAGGCTTTGACACAGGCTTGAGGTGCCTGCCACAGGGTGCAGGGATAAACACAATCTCCCATTCCTCTATGGGAGCTTGTGTTATGCCGTAACACAAGCTCATAGAGGAATGGGAGTATGCAACCGCACCATGTGCGGTCACATCATTATTTGACGGTCAGGACTGCCAACCAGGCTATCTGTGGGGGGGTAATCAGTCCTTTGTGTAGGGACAGGACACAGCCTATTCAGATCTAAGTGTCAACTCCTTCTCCTCCTTCCTGCCCAGGAATGTTATCAGAATGCAAATGAATGCAGATGAGTCCTCTGTCATCCCCACCCTTCCTGTTTTTGTGGCTTTAGACGGAAAGCACAAAGTGTAGCAGTCACCCATCCGAAACATAGAGACAGGCTGCAGGCACCCAGAGCCATGTTAAGAGCAGAGAAATTACCACTTTCTAAAATTGGAATTTCTAAAATAGTCATTTTAAATCCAACTTTAACACTAGAGAGGAAATACCATTATTATTCCAAACAGAGGAAACAGGATTTAGCTACTCCTATCTAATCGTAATTTATGAGCTTACAAGTGTTTTAAGGTATTCCCAAAGCTAGTCTATGAGAGGAGTAGGTCTCAAAGTACTGAAAAATAAATTCAGTTGTTTGTCACTACCAGGACATGTAAAACCTAAAGTACATGTCTTAACTTTTACTTACACAGCACCCTGTCATTAGGGATACTAGGGCCTGCCTTGGGAGTGATCTATGTGTAATAAAAGGGGATTTTAAGGCTTGGTAAGTGGTTTTGAGTGCTCAGTCAAAGTTGCAGTAAACGGCGCACACAGGCATTGCAATGGAAGGCCTGTGTGCGCAGGTTTGAAAGGCTATTTGTGTCAGTGGCACAACCAGTGCTGAGGCCCACGAGTTGCCTTTAGATTACTGCCCCTGGGTATATGGTATATCACTTTGCAAGGGACTTACAGGTGACCTAAATATGCAATGCACGTATATAATAATATCACCATGTTTAGTCGAGCAGCGTATGCACTTTAGCATTGGTTAATACAGGTAAAGAGCTCAGAATCCTAAGGCCAACAAAAAGATACAGCAGAAAGTGGAGGTAAGCAGGCAAACAGTTGGGGGAAGACCACCCTAAGGATGACAGGTCTTACAGCACAGAAGTTGGATTTAATATCATCTATCTCGACTTGTGTGATTGCCCATCTCCCTTTATGTATATTTATACCCTAGAGGGCTGCTGACATTGGCAGGCACTGATCAGTGGCAAGTATAGTTGCTCCTCTGATAGAAACTTGCTGTGAAGTTACTCCCAGTCGTTCGTAATCCAGTTGTCTGAAAGTGTACGATCCTCATAAGCAATATGTGTCTCACTAAGACACAAAACTTGAGAATTGTATAGTTTTATCACCTCTTTAATGAGTCGCCTTTTAGAGGAGCTTCTAAGTCCTCTGATGTTCCAACACATAGGGGTCGATTCCGATCCTGTATTTTTTTTTCGTACAACTCGTATCCGTAATTTTTCCCGTATGAATCGTACAAGTCCCGT
Source organism: Triturus cristatus (assembly GCF_964204655.1). Lineage (NCBI taxonomy): Eukaryota > Metazoa > Chordata > Amphibia > Caudata > Salamandridae > Triturus > Triturus cristatus. The sequence goes on from NC_140589.1 coordinate 782,264,209, forward strand.
CCCACCCGTGAAGTATGATTCGTACGGGAAAAATACATACAGATCGGCCCGATCCGTACAAATTGGATCGGGAAAAGTTGTACGAGATGGACCGAGGACACTTTTCCGTACGAATCCTAAAAATACAGTCCGACCGTACAAGTACGATCCGGACCGGCTTTCCGATTTAGGATTCGTACGGAAAACGTCCCGTACACGGGGAATGACTTTACCCGCTGCAAAGTAAACTTTGTACAACTTGTATCCCGGTAAAAGTAGTTCCCGGGGTGCGAGTCGTACAGGGGTATGAGTCGTACAGGCCCCCCCATGCATATGTACGCACCTTACAACAACATCGCGTATGTATGGTGCGTACCCCAACATCGCGTGTGTACGCACCTTACAACATCGCGTATGTACGCACTTACCAACAACATCGCGCATGGACGGTGCTACGTCAACATCGCGTATGTACGCACCTTACAACAACATCGCGTATGTACGGTGCGTACGCCAACATTGCGTATGCACACCTTACAACAACATCATCGCGTATGTACGGTACATACCCCAACATCGCGTATGTACGCACCTCACAACAACATCGCATATGTACACACCTTACAACAACATCATCGCGTATGTACGGTACGTACCCCAACATCGCGTATGTACGGTGCGTACGCCAACATCGCGTATGACACACCTTACAACAACATCATCGTGTATGTATGGTGCGTACCCCAACATCGCGTATGTACGCACCTCACAACAACATCGCGTATGTACATACCTTACAACAATATCATCGCGTATGTACGGTGCGTACCCCAACATCGCGTATGTACGGTGCGTACGCCAACATCGCGTATGTACACACCTTACAACAACATCATCGCGTATGTACGTTGCGTACCCCAACATTGCATATGTACGCACCTCACAACAACATCACGTATGTACGCACCGTACATAGGCAATGTAAAACAGCACAAGGAGGGTCTATTCGACGCACAACACCACAAAACACGTCTACACTGCACAAAACATGGAAATGACTGACCTGGCCACATCCAAACAGGCAAACAGCGGGCCAAACTCACAACCACCCCTTATAACACACCCATGAAAAATTCAAACTGAGGCCCACCCACAAATGGACCAATAAAAGGGGCCCACACCCACAAACCATGAACCTTTGCAACAGACTCACTGCAGCTAGAGAGCACACACCAACAGCTGCACCCATCCACCTTAACATATACACCTTCACACAACCTCCTTCATACATACCCCCTCTTCACATTCAGACCCACAACTTCACATTCAGACCCACACACCCACAACCATCCACACCCTCACCCCACACCATGCCCACAGACAAGAATCCAAAGTTCACAAGGGAAGAGCTGGAGATCCTTGTCAATGAAGTCATCAGAGTTGAGCCACAGCTGTTTGGAACATTGGTCAGACAGACCAGCATAGCCGAAAAATCACGCCTGTGGCAGAGGATCGTCGATAGGGTGAATGCTGTTGCACCCATCAGAAGGACCAGGAATGAATGCCAAGCCAGGTGGTACGATCTGCGGAGGGCAGTCAAGCGAAAAATGAATGACAACTACGCCCAGAGCAACATCACAGGAGGTGGTGGGCCCCGCAGACCAGTACATTTCCATCCCTGGGAGGAGAAGGTGATGGCCCTGCTTGTGCCGGTGGGAGTACATGGACTTCAAGGAGTTCCAGAGCCTGGTGAGTACACAAACAACTTATGTAACATGGGGGTAATGGCATCCACACCCCAACTACACAAAATGCACGCAACTACCTCCAAACACTCACTGGCCAGAACCATAGTCAAAAACAACGCTAATGCCACTAACATGTGTATGCCCCATTGAGAAAGCAAGGCCATGCTATGTCCCATGCTACATGAAGCAATAACCCAAGAATGGATGTCCGGTATGCTGGGAGGGTGGGTGTCACAAAACGCATTGTTGAACTCCAAATCAGACACAATTGCCCTCATCCCATATGGCCCAGGTACATACCCATGCACCATGCTCAATGCACAGGGACTTTGAAAGTACTGACAAGATAGCTGACACTGGGCCCTGATGTGGGCAGCACAAGGCCCTCCTGTGACCAGTGCAAACAAAAACACCAAGACAACAAGGTCAGATATCTAGGACAGGAACTCACACTCACTGTCATGGCAGCATGCTCCATGGGGGAACAGCTACATCACCTGGGAGCCCCAGTGCCAAATCACACTACACCCACCAGCAGGCCCTGTCACACACACCCCTTACACAAGCAGACACCCCCGGGACAGGCAATAGATTTACCCATTGTCACAATGGACATGTAACACAACAACACCAATACATAGCCGAAGAAGCATCCAAGCCAAAAATCAACAAGTCAAAGACTCAGGAACACATATCAATCTGTCCCCCGCAACATACCCATCCACAAGTGAACATTGAGGAGAATGCTAGGCACATACAACTACCTGGAGGAACAGTGCCAACTAGAATGTGTATGAAACATGGATGTTGTATGAAACAGCATTAACATTGTCTGTCTCTCACACACAGGGCAACGTGAAGAATCTCCCCCCAACAATGGGGGTGAAGAATCACAGTCCCAGGCTCGGGAGGAACCTGATCCCACCGGCAGCGACGCCTCTCAACACTCCGTGGATGACCCCGACTGACCTGGACCCTCTGGTGTCCAAGCCCTTGCAGCACCTGGTTCAGGAATATCTGTGCCAACCACCACCCCCATTCCTGCCACATCCCAGGAGACACCGAGGAGCCCTGCCCGCAGTGAACAACTGAGCCATCCCTCAGGGGTCCCATAGACCCGATGTGCCCACAATGGCAGGCCAGGCTCGTGTGGGCAGGGGTGGTGGGAGTGGAGGCAGGCGGAGGCGAGAACCTGACCAGCCAGCTGAAGAGACCGGTATGTCACACATACACAACATCATGGAGGCATACCGGCGTGACACCAGGGAGATCAGCCAGGTTGTTGGGACACTCACACAGATAAAGGGGACCATCACAGAGATGAAGAACCAGCAGGCCGAGCAACATGCCAGTCAACAAGAACACCAAGGACGGATGGAGGCAAGACTGGCTGAGCTCCTGGCGGTGCAAAGGGACATAAGCCATTCACTCTGTCGGATCGCAGACAACATGGGCAACCCTCCCTGTGCCACCAGGCGAAGACCACCACCAGCCACAGGAAGGGAGGAGGAGGAGGATTTGTCCAACGGAGCGTCCCAAGCATCGTCAAGGCCTGCCTCTGAGGGTCCCCCGAGGAAGGTGGGTCATCCACGGAAAAGACCATGAGAGGCAGCGGCCCATCCACATCTCCTAGGTCACCTGGCCTGGCACCTGGCCTTCATGTGCAACAGCTTCACCTCATTGACTGACATTCTCTGCCACATGGACTTGCCGGTAACAGTCTGACCAATGATGCCAAACACTGTGGTCTGGACTCTGCTGCTTTCAAATGCCAAGGATCCCATCTCCCCCTGGGAACTTTGGATTCTATGGTCCCTGTATTGCACCTTTTTCTTGCACAAATCACGCCCCAGACCTATAATAAAAAAAAACTTTAAATCTGATGTTGCAGTCATTTCGCATGAGTCCACAACATAAGTGTGGGGATATGTCAAAGTATGCCTGAGTGTGGAACTAACTCCAGCCATCCATACACTGGGATCTGAGTCCGGTCGAGGACACACATGGGTCACAATGTATCATCAAATACAGACATGGAGCCCAAAACTCACCCGTGATGGCCTCAAGCTGCTGAGGGGGGGCTTGCAATACTGCTCAGACAGACCAATTTGGAAGAGTATCATAAAGGCGTATAGGTCATGGGTCATGTGGAGGTGCCCGGGGAGGGAGTCCCAGGTCTGTTTGGCGAGGTGGGAGAACTATCTCCTGCATGCAGTTGTTCTGTGGATGTGATGAATGGTGGCCAGGGCAAGGTTGTCTGCACGGAGTTGGGCCAACGGGGTGTTGGATGACAGACGTCCAAGGTCGGCTTTGGGTCTGGGGTTGTGGACTGCCTCCTGAGTGTGGGTGAGGAGTCTGAAGGTGATCCTGCAGCAGACAGTGAGGAATTGTAGCAATCTCAGGTGGACGGTGATGTGGCTGGGGCGGGTGATGTTGAAGATGAGGTGTGCGGATGCACCCTGGATGTGGACAAGTTCTCCTGCAGTTTTGCTGTTGTCCCTCCGTAGAGGGCGTTGCTGTAGTTGACCCAGCTGGTGTCATGGACCTGGGGGACGGTCTGTCTTGCCTTGGAGTGGATCTATCTGTGGATCATTTGCAGCATGCGGAGGGTGTTGCAGCATGAGGTACAGATGGTGTTGAGTTGCATGGTAATTGTGAGTGATGAGTCCATGATGAACACCAGCTTGCGTGCGTGGCCACTGGGTGCTGGTGCGGTGCCCAGTCCAGTGGGACACAAGGAGTTGACCCAGCCGTAAGGGGACAATCCTCAGATGATGACCTCAGTCCTGCCCAAGTCCAGCCTCAGGTGGCTGATGTTCAGCCATTCGTCAACGGATCTCATGCCTTCTTGAAGGTTGGATCTGGCAATGGTTGGGTCTTTGGTGAGGGTGAGGAGCAGCTGGGTGTCAATGGCATACGAGATGATGATGAGGACGTGTGCGCATGTGATAGTGGAGAGGGGGGTCATGGAGACATTGAAGATCGTCACGCTGAGAGATGAGCCCTGGGGCATGGGCCAGGTGACCCCAGTGTACCACATGCAGAAGGGTGGAGGCCGACTCCCTGGGCCTTACTGGTGAGCTACTTGTTGATTTAATCCTGGGCCCTCCTCTGGATACCAGTGTTTGAGATGTGTGAGCTGACAGTGTGGTAGCACATGGTGTAGAATGCCGTTGAGAGGTCAAGGGGGGTGGTTGGAGTTGCACACTCAGCATGCAAAGGTGTCGTGTGTGCGCTTAGGGGTTGCCTGATAGCAGGCGGTTGCTTGTCTGGTGGACATTGCTTGGAGGGTGGCAAGCTGCTGGCTGCATTAAGAATGGGTGGAGGGGGGAAGGGAGGAGCATTTTGTAGGCGTGTGGGTTGCAGAATCAGGGCACTCGGTGGGGCGGTGCCGCAGGTGAGGCTGCAGCAGGTGGAAGGGGTGAGAAACTAGGCAAAAAGTAGCACACAAAGACAAGGAGGTCAGAAAGGCACAGTGCAACAGGTGTATGTAAAGGAAGGAGTGTCAGGTTACTCATGGGTCACTCCGAGAAAATGTATGAAGAATCAACAAAAATGACGGCCCCAGGATCAGGCAACAAAATGCGGAGCTGCGCACAGGAGACACACCGTCAGCAGGCGTTGACGTCCCGTTGTGGGGAGCAACCTGCACAAATACATACACAACCAGGTACTTCATGCACAATAGAGATTATTAGCCATGAAGAACTGCATGCATGTTGCCGAAGTACACAAACTGGCAAGAGATCTGAAGTGACAGAGATGAGGCACTTTGGATTGTGCTGAACACCTTTATTGCACAAACTAACACAAAGGGAAATGCATCCATACGAACAGACTCACATGTCAGTTGACAGAACATGTGGGACATACGCTGGACCCCCCCTTCACAACACGGATGTTGTAAATCCCAATGAACTGGCACACAAGTTAAGGGGATGAGCCAAACACATCCTGTTGCACATGGAGAGGCTGCAATTCACCATAGAGCCTGTTGTTGTGATGTCCCACACTATGTCCACCCATAGCATCCGCAATGTTTCAGAGGCAAGGTTTACGCACATTGATGCCTTCATCAGACTCCACACTCCACTACAAATGACTGTCAAGAAGGGTGACTATCATGTCATGGGAGTCATGCTACATGTTATATGCTCCATGGTGAGAAGACATGTATGCATGGTACCACAACATGCACAGAAGCAGTCCCCACACATTCCCACCCGTACCACCACCAAAAAGCCTTGCTGCAATCCTTACCCAAGCTGACATTTCCACATGTCCGTGCATGGAACGCTGATTCAGCACACGTTGCAATCCTCATGAGGAATAGCAGGAGGACAAAGATGACACGAGCAGACAACAGGCGCAAAAACCTGGGAATGACAGACACACAAGAAGTCACCTAAAACAAATCTCGCCGCAAACATGGTCAGTTACGAAACATGAACAATGTTGGACACATGCAAATTTCAAAGAAAGTCTCTCCGCAAAACTGTGTGGCATAACATCATCACTCGAGTGACACATCAGTACACACATCAAAGTCACTTTGCATTCAGTCATCTGGACACACACATTGCAACACATGCCACTCAATGCTACAAGCTTGCACACTCATACCCAGTGACTCACCATTATGAGAAGAAGTTGCGTATGAGCTGCCTCCGGCTATCATCCTCCTCCTCCTCATCACTTGCCTTGTGACCAAGCCCTGGATCCTCCACAGGTGGATGTTGCTGCTCACAAGGATGAGTGGCACTGCCTTCTCAACGGCCATGTTGTGCAGCATGCAGCACACAATGAAGATTTTGCAGACCTTCTCCGGTGCATATGGGAGGGACCCGCCTGTCTTGTCAAGGCACCGGAATCGGCTCCTCAGGAGGCCAAACGTCCTCTCAATCACTCTCCTGGTCTGCTTGTGTGCATTGTTGTACCGGTGATCTGCAGCTGTTCTTGGGTTGCGGAGAGGTGTCATTAACCATGGCATGTTGGGATATCCAGAGTGCCCTACATGGAAACATCATGTAAATAAGTGGGTCAGGAGATGCCGTAAGAGCCAAAGATACCGCAACACACAGGACAAACAGAGTATACCCACCAACAAGACATGCTTGTTTGTTGTGGTGCAGCCGCAGCATCATTTGTGGCACCCTGCTACGCCTCATGATGTAGGCATCGTGTGCTGATCCTGGAAAACGTGAACAGACATGGGAAATCAGCATGTTAGCAAGACACACCACAAGAACATTTATTGAGTGGTAATGTTTTGCGATAGGCTTGCTCCTGTGCCTGTGGTGGTACCAAAGCCACATGTGTCCCATCAATGGACCCAATGACATGGGGCATCCCTCCCAGGGCATAGAAATCGCCCTTGACATCTGTCAACTCCTCAGGAGTAGGAAATTTGATGAATTCATCAAGGTGCTCCAACATGGCTGCCAAAACATCACGCAGGACACAGCTGAACATTGTCTGTGACATCCCACCAACATCAGCTATGGTCAATTGAAACGTACCTGTGGCAAAAAATGTAGGGCTGCCATCACCTTCATCTTGGGGGTCAGCGCAGTAGGATACCTTTGTTGCGGTTGGAGGTGTGGTGCCAGCTTGTTGGTCAAGTCTTCAATCAACTGTCGAGTGAATCTGTAACGTCGGATGCAGGCACGTTCCCTCATGGCAGCCAAGTCTGGCATTGGTCTTGGGACAGGCAGTGCCCTGCAAGACATTGTTAGGAATAATGAAGATTGAGAGTCTGCCAACATCAATGTCAATGAACATAGCACATGCTAAACTGCTACTAAACATCAGGTAACTATGGAGTCTGGTGTGTGCAATACATCCAGGACACATATGCCAGCTTGCTGGCACTCCTACGAAAAGCCAGATACACCTGTTGATTGTCAAGCAATGAAATGAGCTGGGGGCAAATCTGAGTGAACAGCCAGAGATATCACCGGAGTGACACACATCCACATAGCTACATTGGAAGGATGTCATCTCTTCCAGACAGTTAACTGCAAGGCATACGCACAGGTCACATGGAATGTCAAATGTACATATGAAACACATTGCGATGAAGGGGTACACGTGACAACAAATAAACACAGCCATTGAGACGACGCAGACATGTATGCCACAAAAAATATGATGTCCGATGCACACAGACCCTACAGCCATGGGAATCAACATGTGGCATGGTGTGCGTAGATGTGTGCCATGCCCATCTCCACACAGACCCATGTTGGATGTACCAACAGCAGATGCAGTTGATGGAACACTAACAGCAAGCTCATGGGAACACATGACACACACCTGACATAGTAACATAGGGGCACGCTGATCGTGACATGTCAGTCGATAGAGTGTCCCTGTCCCTGGCATCAGGAGACAGGTGCGGGTGGTGATGACTGTGCTATCCCACTGCTGCTGTGCATAACACAGTTGGACTACAGACACACATGTGGCAAGTGTCAAGGTGATGTGTGCCAAATAGTGCCCCATCACACATGACATGTGTTCACAGGTCATCACACATCAATTGTGCAACTAGATGAGATGACCTGTGCAATATCACTGGCTGACACACCTAGGGCCTGCATATGAAAGTATGCAATGACAAGTACTTGATGGACATCCTTGTGTAACTCATAGCCCTCCATTCATTGCGTGTGTACGCATCGTATCACTATTCTACTGGTGCCATAGGGGTACGTGTGAAATGCACAGTACACCCGCATTCATTGCGTATGTACGGTCTGTATCACTATTCTACTGGTGCCGTAGGGGTACGTGTGAAACGCACCGTACACCCGCATTCATTGCGTGTGTACGGTCCATATCACTGTTCTACTGGTGCTGTAGGGGTACGTGTGAAACGCACCGTACCCACGCATTCATTGCATGTGTACGGTCCGTATCACTATTCTACTGGTGCCGTAGGGGTACGTGTGAAACGCACCGTACACCCGCATTCATTGTTTTTGTGCTCATGTGTCAGATGTATACAGGTGACTGATGCATTTCTGTTTCTTCTCCTTGTCCACAGCATCATCATCGGAAACCGAAGGAGAAACCTGCACGGACCTGGAGGAGGGACCCAGCGACAGTGCCACCAGTGCTGTAGAGTCAGAAGGAGCCAGTGGCATGGAGGGCGAGGGGAGTCAGCCCGAGGACCTGTTGGAGGCGATACCAGCTACGACGCCGACGGGTCCGACGCTGACCTCCTCGAGGAGGCGGATGCTGCAACACCACCTGGCAGCATCCCCACATCTGTCACCGCCTCCTCCGTTACCATCTCCGCCCTCCCAGTTGCTCCCATCCCTTCTGTCCGTGCAGAGGCCCACCATGTCTCCTTCGGCCCAGGCACCGCACCCCCTGCCCCTGTCACCCCTGCTGCTGGCCTCTGCGAAGAGTCTGTGGACATACTGCGGCAGTTGCAGGTTGGGCAGGCATCGGTGCTGAATGTCCTCCATGGCCACACTAAACTGATTACACAGATGGTGTCGTTCATGGAGGGCATGTCAGCAACGATGTCTGACCAACGCAGGATTCTGCAGTACATGGACTCTTCCCTGACGGCAGCAGTTACTCTCCTGCAGTGCTCTGTCCCCCCTACCCCGGACCCATCCACTCTTCCCTCTCCCATACCTGTCCAACGCACACCCAGACAGTCACGATCACGCACCCCACCAGACACAGGCAGCACACCCCCAAGTAAGGCAAAGCGCACACCTCCTGGCACGCACATTCAGGGGGATGTAGGCAGACCCACAGGGTCTGGGGACAGACGACATACACGCAGCCACAGTTGCAGTCCGCAGTCTTCACAACCCTGTCCCACCAAAACCCCTCCCCTTGGCTCCCCTGCCAAACGCTCACCCAAGCAGCTCTTTCTGGGTGGGCTGGACCTCGCCCCAGCTGAGCCACCACCCCACAAGCGGGCGAGGAAGTCTCCGGGCACGGGAGTTGAGTCCCCCACCACGTCAACCCCCTCCCCCAGGAGCGCTGCACCCCATCCCTCGCCCACCACACCCTCCCTTGACCATGGGGAATCCTCAGGTGCAGGGGTTCGGATGGACGTACTAGCAGCAGTGTGCAGCGCCGAGCTAGCCTCCACCTTCGGCGCTGCCCCACCCCCTGTGGTGGAGACGTCCACCCCTGCACCCACCACACCTACCCTTCCCCCTCCTGTACCTGCGGTGCCTGGTACTGCCACAGATGATGCCCCACCCCTGTCCGATGAACCTGGACGTTCATTTGTGCAGGCAAGCTAGGGGTCCCCTACGTCCCCCCTTGGACTTTACGTATGGACTGGCCATTGGCCTGTGTAAATAGTCTATTTTTTTATAAATTGTTTTGTGCTGAATAATGCCTTTATTTTTACTTTCAACACTATTGCATTTCAGGTACTTGACGTTGGTGGTGAGGCTCCTGGAGTTGGTGTTCTGGTAATGTGTTAGGGTTCTGAGAAATGTTTTTGTATGATGGTCATGAGGTGCACCATGGTATCTGTGTGCCATCACAATGTCTTTGCAAAGAATCATTGGTAGTGTGTGTTCATTTTGTTTTGAGACAATGTCCCATGGAGTGTTCCTTCCTCTGTGGCACCTGACATCTTCCCTGCAAACAGTTGCACAATTGTTGTGCTGACCTGTGTCAACATTTCCTTTGTTGGTGATGGATCCCTTCAACAATGGCCATCCCTGCTCACCGATGTCTCCTGCTGAATCGTCTGTGCCATCCTTGCTAGTCACTGTACTTGTGTTTTGAGTATGTCGAAATGTCTTCAGGGGCAAATTCACCCTTTTCAGCACTATGCATGTGTGTAATCACAGCCTACCACACAAATGGTACTTGTTATGCAGGGTATTTGGGCACCTGACTGACAATTGTGGGCATTGTATCTAGGGGAATTCCACCCTATTCCTTCCATGAAAGACAACATCTTGGTGGCTGCACCAGCACCTGGACATTCCTATCAGTCCTGGGATGTGCGTGATAGTGTGTGTTCCCTTTGGCTATCTTAGTTGTGTAGGCAGTTACATGGCTATACAGTCTTGTGGCATGATATCAGGGTGTGTATTGTGCTGCATCCGCCATGGGTGGGTATGGATGTGTTATTTGTCCTCACACCCACATGTGGTGTGTCATGCAGTGGGTGAAAGACACCCATCCTCCTGGGAGTGGGACACTGCTGTCAGTGATGTGTTGTTATAGCACTGTCCTCATAGTCCAAAGTTAGGGATGCGTACATACCACCATGTAGGTGTGGTCATCTGATAATGATGTACACCCCCCCATATCTCTGTCCACTGCTGGGAGTCCTCTGCACCCACCCCCATATCTCTGTCCACTGCTGGGAGTCCTCTGCACCCACCCCCATATCTCTGTCCACTGCTGGGAGTCCTCTGCACCCACCCCTCAGATTGCAGGCCACTGCTGGTTGTCATATGCACCCACCTCCATGTCTCTGTCAACTGCTGGTTGTCATATGCACCCCCATATCTCTGTCCACTGCTGGGAGTCCTCTGCACCCACCCCTCAGATTGCAGGCCACTGCTGGTTGTCATATGCACCCACCCCCATGTCTCTGTCCACTGCTGGGAGTCCTCTGCACCCACCAATCATATTGCAGGCCACTCCTGGGAGTCCTCTGCACCCACCCCCATGCCTCTGTCCACTGCTGGGAGTCCTCTGCACCCACCCCTCCGATTGCAGGCCACTGCTGGTTGTCATATGCACCCACCCCCATGTCTCTGTCCACTGCTGGTTGTCATATGCACCCACCCCATATCTCTGTCCACGGCTGGGAGTCCTCTGCACCCACCCCTCAGATTGCAGGCCACTGCTGGTTGTCATATGCACCCACCCCATGTCTCTGTCCACTGCTGGAGTCCTCTGCACCCTCCCCTCATATTGCAGGCCACTGCGGGGAGTCCTCTGCACCCACCCCCATGTCTCTGTCCACTGCTGGGAGTCCTCTGCACCCACCCCCATATCTCTGTCCACTGCTGGGAGTCCTCTGCACCCACCCCTCAGATTGCAGGCCACTGCTGGTTGTCATATGCACCCACCCCCATGTCATTGTCCACTGCTGGTTGTCATATGCACCAGCCCCCATATCTCTGTCCACTGCTGGGAGTCCTCTGCACCCACCCCTCAGATTGCAGCCCACTGCTGGTTGTCATATGCACCCACCCCCATGTCTCTGTCCACTGCTGAGAGTCCTCTGCACCCACCCCTATATGTTTGTCCACTGCTGGTATTCATCTGCAGCCAACCCCCATATAGCTGGACACTGCAGGTATTCATCTACTGCAACCCCTATATGGCTGACCACTGATGGGAGTCCTCTACAGCCACCCCTATATGTCTGGACACTGCTGGTATTGATCTGCAATCACACCATATGGCTGGCCACTGCTGGGAATCCTATGCACTTACCCACCCACCCCATTGGAGCAGTACACTGCTGGCCTGGACCTACACACACACCAATATGAAGGTAACATGCAGGGCCAGACCGTAACCCCACATTCGTGGCATGTGTACGCCTCGTATCCCAAATGTACTGGTGCTGTAGGGGTACGGGTGACACGCACCATACCCCTGCATTCATTGTGTGTGTACGCATTGTATCACTATTGTACTGGTGCCGTAGGGGTACGTGTGAAACGCACCGTACACACGCTTTCATTGCGTGTGTACGGTTCGTATCACTGTTCTACTGGTGCCGTAGGGGTATGTGTGTAACGCACCGTACCCACGCATTCATTGCATGTGTACAGTCCGTATCACTATTGTACTGGTGCCGTAGGGGTACGTGTGAAACGCACCATACCCACGCATTCATTGCGTGTGTACGGTCCGTATCACTGTTCTATTGGTGCCGTAGGGGTACGTGTGAAACGCACCGTATCCACACATTCATTGCATGTGTACGGTCCGTATCACTATTGTACTGGTGCCGTAGGGGTACGTGTGAAACGCACCATGCCCATGCATTCATTGTGAGTGTACGGTCCGTATCACTATTGTACTGGTGCCGTAGGGGTACGTGTGAAATGCACCGTACCCAAGCATTCATTGCATGTGTACGGTCCGTATCACTATTGTACTGGTGCTGTAGGGGTACGTGTGCAACGCACCGTACACGTCCACTTCCATTGTTGCGGTACGCAAAGGTTGCTGGCCACGCCCCCCCAAGTGACCAGACCCTGGTGGTAATGTATGGGCTCCATATTATAGGTTTGGATTTGGGTATGGGGTATGTTTCCTGCCCCTCACCCCCACCCTGGCCCCTGGGTGTTGTTCTCACCTTCTGCGGCGTGTGCGTCCGGGCCGGTGCACCAGGTCATAGGCTAGGAGGACCAGGATGACACGTACAATGGGGTTCATGGCGTGTATGTCGCGTACCGGGGCTCCGTTGCGTAGCGGTTCACGTAGGACTCTGCTTGTCCGGCTGTGTTTGGCTCCCGTAAAAAAAGAGCCGTACGGAGTGACGTAGGGACGTATCGTACTTGCTGGGCCGGGAACCGCTGCTTGAATACGTCCGGACGTCGCGTAAAAGCTGTTCCGGATCAGAATCGTTGTTTTTTTTGACCCGTATGGTCTTTTGTACGAAACGTACGGAAATAGGCTTTCGGTACAAATCGTACTTCCTAGGTTGTACGGAAAGTTTACCGGGTACGAGTCGTACGGAGAAAACGCTCCGTACAACGATTCGTACAGCCTTTTTCCAGGATTGGAATCGGCCCCATAATGTTAGTTGTCATCAGATATCAGATATAAGATGAAGCAGTGGACATTGATCAGCTCAGCAATTTGGTTAAGTATATATGTAAAACAATAGTCTACTGTCCCTCTCCAAAATTCATGCATCAACTTTTCTAGAGAAGATTGTTTAAACCTTCTTTCACCCTTTCCACTAGCTTTTAACCTCAATCTCCCCCAAAACCTTTACCCCACTACCCTAATCTGGCCTTCTAAGGATGCCCTCCTGAGATAAAATAATCCCCCCTTTTGATGCCGAGTAGGGACAGCGTGTGGATGCTCCTACAGGCCAGAAGCGAGACCTACAGTAATAGAAACCTAGTTAATAGATAATGCCACCACCATGAGTGCAAAAACTCATAAAAAATAATCTAACTATTAGAAATAGGGGTCTCTAGTTGGCAGAGGTCGGAACATTTGTCCAAATAGGGACCCTTTTTCCTAGTCAGGATAAGGGAATTAGACACCTAAAAAAAAACCTGCTCACTCCCTTGGTAGCTTGGCACGAACAGTCAGGCTTATTCTAGAGACAGTGTGTAAAGCATTTGCACATAACCAACAGTAACACAGTGTAAGCACTACAAAAGGACACCACACCAGTTTAAAAAAAATTCCAATATTTTTATATACTCAAGACAAGACCAAAAACTATAAAAATCCACAATACTGTACTTAGAAATCTTCAGTTATCAAAATAACCGTGAAAAACAGTTCCTTGAAGTCGATAGCTCCCCCTGGGGCTATTGCATCGTCAACCAACAAATACAAACAGTTCAGGCAGACAGTGTCATCGCAGGCCAGCTATGGTGTCAGGAAGACCCGCAAAACAGTAACTTTTAGAAATGCAGGGCATCGGCGACCTCTCACTGAGCTTCCAAAAGCATGGCGTCAGCAGGCGTCAGTTCCGGAGGTCAGTGCAGGAGTTGTCGGGCCCTCGAAGTCACACACGTTGCAAATCGGACTCCTCGCGGTTGAAGTCAGGAGCTCTGGCATCGGCAGGCGTCGGGTGCGGTGGTGCAAAGTGCAGCGGTGTGTCATGTGATGCCCTCAGGTCACAGTGCGAGCAGCAGTTCGGAGGCGGCGTCAGATGGCGTCGTCTGTGAGACCAGGGTCACGGTGCAAAGTGATGTAGTGCTGGTCACGGTGCTGGCAGGTCAAAGTGCAGGCAGCGGCATCATCGTTGCTGAAGCGCTGTCATCGGCTGACAAACTGGAGTTGATGGCACCGGCGTCGGTTGACCAAGGCTGCGGTGCGGTATGAGGGTGGTGCATCATGTAGCTTTACGAGGGGTGCCCTCGGATCCACGGTGCAAGCATTGGCATGGATTTCGGCATTAGCAGCGTCGTCGGGGATACCAAGGCGACGTTGTGAAGCAAGGCAATGCGGAGTGCGGTACCCACAGGTCACGGTGAGAGCAGCGGCTCGGGGTCGGAATCACCAGGCGTCGTCGTTGAGACCAGGGTCATGGTGCAGCGTTGTGGTAGTGCTCAGGACACGGAGTCAGCAGCGGCGTCGTAGACGGCGGCAGGTTGCTTTTTCTTCTGTTGCATCACAAAACACACTGTCCCCATGCAGAGGGCAAAATAACTTGAAGTCTTTGCTGTTCCTGAGACTTGCAGGTCACTGTGGCAGGGGGCAAGCTCTATCTCAAGCCCTTGGAGAAACTCACAAAGATAGATTGCAGATATTTCAGTCCAGTCCTTTCACTGTTCAAGACAGAAGCAGCCACAGCAGTCCAACACAGCATAGCACTCAGCAAAGTGGTAGTTTCTCCTCACAGCTTCTCCAGCTCTTCTTCTTGGCATTCTTCATAGTCCAAAAGAGTTGTAAAATTCAGGGGTTTGGGCCCCACTTTTAATAGCCCAAAATCCTCTGTCCTCTCAGGCAGAGAATGTCTTTGTCCATCCAGAACCAGTTCTGCCCTCTCTAGTGTGGCTTCCTGGCAGAAGGTGGAGACGGCATTGTCAGAGGCAGACCAGGCCCATGCAGGTGAAAGCAAATCTCCTCCCCCTACTCTAAATGCAGCCCAGGTCGATTAAGCCCTTTCCTGACCCACCTAGACTATCATGAGCCACTGCGCATGTCATCCACAACCCAGACAGTCAATCCACAACCTAGCAGAGGCCTACTGGGTGGCTGAGCAAGAAAATACCTAGTTTCTAAAAGTGATATTTTTAAACACAGAATGTAAAAATCACCTTCACTAAGAGATGCGTCTTTAGATTCGGAGTTCAGGCATACTGAACTTTCTTTTTCTACCTAGTTCCCAGAGCCAGTTATGTTTATAAGATGTTATAAACAAACTCCCCATTTTGTCCTATGGGAACAGGTAGCCTTGCAATAGTGAAAAACGAAATTGGCAGTAATTCACTATCAGGACATTTTATACCCACCAGGACATGTCCTACCTTTCACCTACACTGTACCCTGCCCACAGGGGTACCTTGGGCCTACCTTAGGGGTGACTAACATGTAGAAAAGGGAAGGTTTAGGGCCTGGCAAGTGGGTGCCCTTGCCAGGTTAACCTGGCAGTTACAAACTGCGCGCAGACTCTGATGTGGCAGGTCTGAGTTACCTTTTTACCAGCTACTTCGGTGGGTGGAATAACCCGTGCTGCGAGCCCACAATAGCATTGGATTTACAGGCCCTGGCACTCTCAGTTCACTTTACCAAGGACTTACCAGTAAATCCAATATACCAATCATGGTAACACCAATCAATAAAACAATTTACAACAGGAGCACTTGCACTTTAACACTGAACAGCAGTGAGAAAGTGCACAGAGACACTAAACCAGCAAAAACAGAGTCAAAACCAGGAGGTCAGAAAGCAAAAAGAAAGGGAAAACATGCCAAAAGATGTCAAGTCTAACACTAACCATAAAAGTAGATAAAACATATGTATAATTAATCAGTGACATCTGCTTAGAGCATGGTTAGAACAGAGTAAGCTGTCTGAATAATCTTGCCCCTGTTGAAAGTAGTGCATAAAACTTTGATCTATCTACAAAAACACATATGATAATAGAAGTTAAAGTGGTTGTGAACCTGCCCTAGAGGATCCATCCTTTTAGTACAGCCCGCAGACTTCTAAAGACTAATCACAAAATCTGAACTACCTCTCATGGTGCAACTACCGATATCATTCTATGTTTAAGTGTATATCCTATGTGAAGCCCCCTAGACTGCCTTAAGGAGACTGGAAGGGCTGGAAAAACTAGCCCCTGACTTAGTCTTGCTAGTCCATCAAGGTAGCAGGCCTTTAGCAGACTATACTTCCTTGCAAATGCAAGTCTGGCCATATCGAATCACTTTCAGCTGAGCAGGTTCCAATTAAAATACCTGGGCTCCAAAAACTTTCATTGGGACAGTGAATTTTCTAAGCCACCATCTCCGCTCTCTGTAGAGTGGCAAAAATACAACATCACAAAGAATATGACATCTTCTACAATGATCAGAGTAGAAGGTGTACCCCTAGCACCTTGACTGGTATAACCCTAAGGACCAAGCGGTAATCTGCCTAAATTCATTCCTATTGGATCTGGAACGTACCCAATTCTGTGACCGTCCAACTCACAACAAAGGAGGAATTCTTGACCTCATCATCTCAAAAGGTAATACCATCACACAGGAGAACATTACCCCTTGTGATTGGTCCGACCACTACAGCATCTTCTTCTCTATTAACAGGGAGGTGATATGGAAAAGGGATAAACCGAACAAAATCAAACAATGGAAAAGGGACCTCAGGAACATTAACACGGAAGGTCTAGCAATTGACTGTAAATATATATGCCTTGTCTCCCCAAGATGACATGTCTGATATACATGACCTCACTGACTTCTATTACTCCACTATCTCTGGTATCATGGATTCCATAGCACCTCTACAACAAAAAAATGCCTCCTCCAAATTCTCCAAACCATGGTTCAACGACAACCTAAACTCTGAACACCTCAACCTAAGGGTGGCAGAACGTTTCTGGAGATCCAAACCTTCCTTGGATCACCTAAAAGTCCTTAGATCTATGAGGAGCTCATATAATAAAAAATCAAAACTGCTAAGGCCGATTTCTTCAGAACCCAACTTACTCAAGCCGCAAATCACCCCAAAAAACTTTTAGAAATCGTCAAACAACAATCAGCGAAAGCTCCCAACCACCTTGAATCAGGAGTTGACGCTCCCTCATGCGTAGATCTGGCTGTTTTCTTTATGGAGAAAACTAAACTCATCAGTGCTGACCTCGAAGTTAAGAAGGCCCTTCTTCCATCATATGGGATAGCGGATCCTCCTGTTCTCTAGGAGAGGCTAAATACACCTAGTATTAGCACCAAGATCAAGGACACTTGGGACTCTTTCACTCCTCTCAGTGAAAACGACATCTATAAAACCCTGATTAGTATCAACCCTCCTAATCACTTCAGCGACCCGTTGCCACTGACTGTCTTCAATGAAATTAAGGATGCCTTCATCCCCCTTTTGACCAAGATTGTCAATGCCTCCTTATCACAAGGCAAGATCCCTGAATCTCTAAAAGCAGCTCAGGTATCACTCATTCTTAAAAAACCTAATGCAGACAGAACGGATCTCAACAACTTTCACCCCATCTCCAACAGCCCCACTCTGGCTAAGCCCCTAGAAAAATGCGTGCAATCGCAACTTTGCATGCACATTGAGAATTTCAAACTTCTGGATCATTATCAATCCGGTTTTCGGAGCAGCCACAGCACTGATTCGGCGCTCACCCACAATATGGATGACATTTTAATAATGCTTGACCAAAACAAATCTTGCCTCCTTATCCTCCTTGACCTTTCTTCCGCTTTCGACATGTTTTATCACGACAAACTCTTAGCCATTCTGGAACATAGGATGGGCATTTACGGCCTGGTATTGCAATGGTTCTTGTCCTTTCTTCACAACAGATCCCATGAACATTGTTTTTCATATGTATGTGAACGACACACAACTCTATCTGAAAATCACCTCTTCTGATGACTTCACTTCACTCAACTCTACCCTGACAAATACCAATAATTTGCTAACTGAGAACCACCTCCTGCTCTGCTCTGCTTTGATAAATTGTTTTGTGCTGAATAATGCCTTTATTTTTACTTTCAACACTATTGCATTTCAGGTACTTGACGTTGGTGGTGAGGCTCCTGGAGTTGGTGTTCTGGTAATGTGTTAGGGTTCTGAGAAATGTTTTTGTATGATGGTCATGAGGTGCACCATGGTATCTGTGTGCCATCACAATGTCTCTGCAAAGAATCATTGATAGTGTGTGTTCATTTTGTTTTGAGACATTGTCCCATGGAGTGTTCCTTCCTCTGTGGCACCTGACATCTTCCCTGCAAACAGTTGCACAATTGTTGTGCTGACCTGTGTCAACATTTCCTTTGTTGGTGATGGATCCCTTCAACAATGGCCATCCCTGCTCACCGATGTCTCCTGCTGAATCGTCTGTGCCATCCTTGCTAGTCACTGTACTTGTGTTTTGAGTATGTCGAAATGCCTTCAGGGACAAATTCATCCTTTTCAGCACTATGCATGTGTGTAATCACAGCCTACCACACAAATGGTACTTGTTATGCAGGGTATTTGGGCACCTGACTGACAATTGTGGGCATTGTATCTAGGGCAATTCCACCCTATTCCTTCCATGAAAGACAACATCTTGGTGGCTGCACCATCACCTGGACATTCCTATCAGTCCTGGGATGTGCGTGACAGTGTGTGTTCCCTTTGGCTATCTTAGTTTTGTAGGCAGTTACATGGCTATAAAATCTTGTGGCATGATATCAGGGTGTGTATTGTGCTGCATCCGCCATGGGTGGGTATGCATGTGTTATTTGTCCTCACACCCACATGTGGTGTGTCATGCAGTGGGTGAAAGACACCCATCCTCCTGGGAGTGGGACACTGCTGTCAGTGATGTGTTGTTATAGCACTGTCATCATAGTCCAAAGATAGGGATGCGTACATACCACCATGTAGGTGTGGTCATCTGATAATGATGTACACCCCCCATATCTCTGTCCACTGCTGGGAGTCCTCTGCACCCACCCCCATATCTCTGTCCACTGCTGGGAGTCCTCTGCACCCACCCCTCAGATTGCAGGCCACTGCTGGTTGTCATATGCACCCACCCCCATGTCTCTGTCCACTGCTGGTTGTCATATGCACCCACCCCCATATCTCTGTCCACTGCTGGGAGTCTTCTGCACCCACCCCTCAGATTGCAGGCCACTGCTGGTTGTCATATGCACCCACCCCCATGTCTCTGTCCACTGCTGGGAGTCCTCTGCACCCACCCCTCATATTGCAGGCCACTCCTGGGATTCCTCTGCACCCACCCCCATGTCTCTGTCCACTGCTGGGAGTCCTCTGCACCCACCCCTCAGATTGCAGGCCACTGCTGGTTGTCATATGCACCCACCCCCATGTCTCTGTTCACTGCTGGTTGTCATATGCACCCACCCCCATATCTCTGTCCACTGCTGGGAGTCCTCTGCACCCACCCCTCAGATTGCAGGCCACTGCTGGTTGTCATTTGCACCCACCCCCATGTATCTGTCCACTAAAGGGAGTCCTCTGCACCCTCCCCTCATATTGCAGGCCACTGCTGGGAGTCCTCTGCACCCACCCCACACAGTCATCTCCTGAGGCGGAAGCCGGGAGACGGATCGCTGGCAGATTTTAAGAATTGAATCCTAAATTGTGTTTAAACCTTGAATCGTTCTCCCTGGGCACTTATATTTGTATTTTGCACTCACCGTCATCTTCCCGCGCAGCGGATTTATCGCTGCCGCGGTATACAATCTATCTCCTTGACGCCATTACCTTGGGATTCCCCAGGCCACGCCCACTACTGTTGGCCACGCCCACCCACCGCCATCACTACATAAAGCGCTGACTATGAGCGTGACCTTGACACAGTCATCTCCTGAGGCGGAAGCCGGGAGACCGATCGCTGGCAGATTTTAAGAATTGCATCCTAAATTGTGTTTTTAAACCTTGAATCGTTCTCCCTGGGCACTTATAATTGTATTTTGCACTCACCGTCATCTTCCCGCGCAGCGGATTTATCGCTGCCGTGGTATACAATCTATCTACTTGACGCCTTTACCTTGGGATTCCCCAGGCCATGCCCACTACTGGTGGCCACGCCCACCCACCGCCATCACTACATAAAGCGCTGACTATGAGCGCAACCTTGACACAGTCATCTCCTGAGGTGGAAGCCAGGAGACCGATCGCTGGCAGATTTTAAGAATTGCATCCTAAATTGTGTTTTCAAACCTTGAATCGTTCTCCCTGGGCACTTATATTTGAATTTTGCACTCACCGTCATCTTCCCGCGCAGCGGATTTATCGCTGCCGCGGTATACAATCTATCTCCTTGACGCCATTACCTTGGGATTCCCCAGGCCACGCCCACTACTGGTGGCCACGCCCACCCACCGCCATCACTATATAAAGCGCTGACTACGAGCGCGACCTTGACACAGTCATCTCCTGAGGCGGACGCCGGGAGACCGATTGCTGGCAGATTTTAAGAATTGCATCCTAAATTGTGTTTTTAAACCTTGAATCGTTCTCCCTGGGCACTTATATTTGTATTTTGCACTCACCGTCATCTTCCCGCGCAGCGGATTTATCGCTGCCGCGGTATACAATCTATCTCCTTGATGCCATTACCTTGGGATTCCCCAGGCCACGCCCACTACTGGTGGCCACGCCCACCCACCACCATCACTACATAAAGCGCTGACTACGAGCGCGACTTTGACACAGTCATCTCCTGAGGCGGAAGCCGGGAGACCGATCGCTGGCAGATTTTAAGAATTGCATCCTAAATTGTGTTTTTAAACCTTGAATCGTTCTCCCTGGGCACTAATATTTGTATTCTGCACTCACCGTCATCTTCCCGCGCAGCGGATTTATCGCTGCCGCGGTATACAATCTATCTCCTTGACACCATTACCTTGGGATTCCCCAGGCCACGCCCACTACTGGTGGCCACGCCTCCCCTCATTGTCACTTCCTCTATAAATCATGTGTATTTACCGGACGCGCAGCGGGCGAGCGCAGCGGGCGCGCCGTTTGCACGCCGAAGGCGCGCCTACGGTGAGCCTGTCTGCGCCCGTCCGCGTCGAGACCGGGCCCAGGGCCACCCCCCCCTGGCCCATTTCCCCTACCCCAATCAAATATACCTCCTCTCAACTACTAGCACTTAATCCTTTAGCTAACTCACCGCACTCTTTACCTCAACTTACCTATACGAATCCGCTAATAGGTCCATTTAAATGTCCCGCCTGTACTAATCAGACCCGCCCTACCAATACCAATAAGCATGTTCTAGTTGCTTTAATAAACGTTCGTTCACTCCCAAAACACAAACTCGACATTCTAGAGTTTACTGTGTCATATAACCTTGACTTATTGTTTATTACTGAAACTTGGGGGGATAACTCGTCTGGCCCTGACTTTAAAGCAGCCCTCCTGAAAACTATTGCGTTCACAGATTGGATAGAACCAAAAAGAAGGGTGGTGGTATAGCCATCATCTACAGAAACCTCTACACAGTAAAAATTACAGACCTCAACTACAGAGATTGTGAAGCATTTTCCTTCTCTATTAGCCTTTCAGGCAATCAGTCTTTTACAGGCACTTTACTCTACCGCCCTCCGGGTCCTAGACCTAGCTTTTTTAACTGTCTCAATAATCTAATTGAAGTTACAGCTGGAGCTCCTCATTATACCATTTTAGGAGACTTTAATTTTCATTTAGAATCCCTAAGCGACAATAACACGAATGCCCTTATTAGTGATCTTTCGACAGTAGGACTTCATCAAATTGTCAACCATCCTACCCATATAGCAGGTCACACCCTTGATGGAATATTTACCAACAATCCTGACATTTTAATTTCCCCTCCCATTCCCCTCATTTGGACAGATCATTTAGCAGTCTGTTTTTCCATTAAAACCAAATCCTTGCCACTTCAAAGTGGACCATCTCCTCCTATTACAACACGAGACTGGAAAAACATTGATACTGATCAGCTTACATCTATGCTGACAGAGGGCATTAATATTATGGAACAGGATCCATCATTGGCCTCTAGCAATTACCTTGACATTTTGGACACAGCATGTTCCAAACTGGCACCTCCCAAAACCTCTCAACGCAACAGAAAATCCCCTTCTGCCCCTTGGTTCTCCGAATCCCTACGTCTACAAAGACAACACTGTAGGAATTTGGAGAGGCATTGGCGCAGGCACTACAACCCTATAGATAAGATCTCATATAAAAGCGCCTTATCTATATACAAAGATCTCATTACTTCGGAAAAGACGATTTACTATACTTCTCAAATCAGTCAAGCTCAAAACTCGGCAAGAAAATTATTTCAAGTGGTCAATCATCTCTCTAACCCATCTGTTCCCCCTCCTGACACGTCTCAGGTCCTTTGCAACTCCCTTGCAGACTTTTTTATGGATAAAGTTACGACTATCTTCTCAGCCTTTCTTCACAAGGCCTCCTCGACCAGTATACCTAAACAATCGCCAGCCATTAATGTTCCCTCCTTCTGTAATTTTAACTCCGTTTCGGAGGAACAAGTTTCCCACCTAATCTCTAGTACTAAATCAGGATCCCCCTTGGACCCATGTCCACCTTCCATTCTCAATCTAATCCCGGATGCCATTTCCCCCGCTTTAACCAACATTTGCAATACTATGTTCACTACTGGCTCATATCCCACTGTTTGGAAAAAGGCTATCATTAAGCCACTTTTTAAAAAACCCACTCTCGACCCCTCCTCCCCATCCAGCTATAGACCTATTGCATGTCTTCCCTTCCCTGCAAAAATATTCGAAAAGGTCATGAATATACAACTTTCCAAATTCATTGACGAAAACAATCTATTGGACGATACCCAATTCGGATTTAGGCAGGGACATGGAACTGAAACAGCCTTAATAAAAGCAGCTGATGAAATCAGGATGACATTAGACAAAGGCGGTGCGGCAATATTAATATTGCTAGATCTATCTGCAGCTTTCGACATGGTCGCTCATGCTACATTGATCGACCGTGTCTCAACAATCGGCATTCAGAACAAGGCCAAAGATCTTCTTATGATCTTCTTGCCTCCTTTTTGGCAAATCGATCTCAGGCCATAAAACTAGGCTCTTTCCTATCTCATACATTCTCCATTCCATGCGGAGTACCACAGGGTTCCTCGCTAAGTCCGACCTTATTTAATATCTGTGTCTCGGACTTGGCGACGGTAATCAAATCTTACGGCATCAGTCTTACTACCTATGCCGATGATACTCAACTGGTCCTATCAGTTTACAACGATGGACCTACAGATGCAGCAAATTTTCAGGAGGGAATGCTCGCCATCAGTTCCTGGATGTCATCAAACTGTCTTAAACTGAACTCTGAAAAGACGGAGGTAATGACATTCGGGAAACTGGAACCTGTTTGGTCTCCCCTATGGTGGCATGATGAGATGGGACCACCACCAGAACCTGTCACCAAGGTTCGTAACCTTGGAGTGATCGTTGACGATAGACTGCTTTTCCACCACCACGTCAACTCGGTAGTCTCTACCTCCTTCTTCACCTTGAAGAAGATCAAGAAGCTCCTCCCATATCTTCCTACCTCATCTGGTAAAACTTTGATAAGCACCCTCGTCTTTGCTAGAACTGACTATTGTAATGCCCTTCTTCTCAATGCACAAGAAAACGTCCTTAAAAAGCTCCAATTAGTACAAAACGCCTCAGCCAGAATTTTACTGGGCATCCCTAAGTTCACTTCCATCACCCCATATCTTCGACAGCTTCATTGGCTTCCTGTTAAAAGCCGCACAAAATTTAAGGCACTGAGCATTGCGTACAAATCTATTAACAACTCAGGACCGCAGTTTCTCAAAGACGCCTTCCATCCTCCTGAAAACCTTAGAACTCTTCGTTCATCTTCGGCAAAATTGCTCTATGTCCAACGCACAAGGAAAGCCAACTGGGGTGACAGATGTTTTGTGATTTCCATAGCCAGACTATGGAATTCACTCCCTCTTACCATCAAAACGGCCCCAACTCTCCTTAGCTTTAGGAAGAGATTAAAAACTTGGCTGTTCCCACATTAAAAATCTGCCATAGCCATCATCTGTTCAGTTAAGCGCCGAGACACCCATGGGTAGTTGCGCGCTCTAAAAATTGCCAAAACATAAACATAAACCCCCATGTCTCTGTCCACTGCTGGGAGTCCTCTGCACCCACCCCCATATCTCTGTCCACTGCTGGGAGTCCTCTGCACCCACCCCTCAGATTGCAGGCCACTGCTGGTTGTCCTATGCACCCACCCCATGTCATTGTCCACTGCTGGTTGTCATATGCACCCACCCCCATATTTCTGTCCACTGCTGGGGGTCCTCTGCACCCACCCCTCAGATTGCAGGTCACTGCTGGTTGTCATATGCACCCACCCCCATGTCTCTGTCCACTGCTGGGAGTCCTCTGCACCCACCCCTATATGTTTGTCCACTGCTGGTATTCATCTGCAGCCACCCCCATATAGCTGGACACTGCAGGTATTCATCTACTGCAACCCCTATATGGCTGACCACTGATGGGAGTCCTCTACAGCCACCCCTACATGTCTGAACACTGCTGGTATTGATCTGCAGCCACCCCCATATGGCTGGCCACTGCTGGGAATCCTATGCACCCACCCACCCACCCCCTTGGAGCAGTACACTGCTGGCCTGGACCTACACACACACCAATATGAAGGTAATATGCTGAGCCAGACCGTAACCCCACATTCGTGGCATGTGTACGCCTCGTATCCCAAATGTACTGGTGCTGTAGGGGTACGGGTGAAACGCACCGTACCCCCGCATTCATTGCGTGTGTACGCATTGTATCACTATTGTACTGGTGCCGTAGGGGTACGTGTGAAATGCACCGTACACACGCTTTCATTGCGTGTGTATGGTTTGTATCACTGTTCTACTGGTGCCGTAGGGGTATGTGTGTAACGCACCATACCCACGCATTCATTGCATGTGTACGGTCCGTATCACTATTGTACTGGTGCCGTAGGGGTACGTGTGAAACGCACCGTACCCACGCATTCATTGCATGTGTACGGTCCGTTTCACTATTGTACTGGTGCCATGGGGGTACGTGTGAAACGCACCATGCCCATGCATTCATTGTGTGTGTACGGTCCGTATCACTATTGTACTGGTGCCGTAGGGGTACGTGTGAAACGCACCGTACCCACGCATTCATTGCATGTGTACGGTCCGTATCACTATTGTACTGGTGCTGTAGGGGTATGTGTGCAACGCACCGTACACGTCCACTTCTGTTGTTGCGGTACGCAGGGGTTGCTGGCCACGCCCCCCAAGTGACCAGACCCTGGTGGTAATGTCTGGGCTCCATATTATAGGTTTGGATTTGGCTATGGGGTATGTTTCCTGCCCTTCACCCCCACCCTGGCCCCTGGGTGTTGTTCTCACCTTCTGCGGCGTGTGCGTCCGGGCCGGTGCACCAGGTCATAGGCTAGGAGGACCGGGATGACACGTACGATGGGGTTCATGGCGTGTATGTCGCGTACCGGGGCTCCGTTGCGTAGCGGTTCACGTAGGACTCTGCTTGTCCGGCTGTGTTTGCCTCCCGTAAATAAAGAGCCGTACGGAGTGACGTAGGGACGTATCGTACTTGCTGGGCCGGGAACCGCTGCTTGAATACGTCCGGACGTCGCGTACAAGCTGTTTCGGATCAGAATCGTTGTTTTTTTTGACCCGTATGGTCTTTTGTACGAAACGTAGGGAAATAGGCTTTCGGTACGAATCGTACTTCCTAGGTTGTACGGAAAGTTTACCGGGTTCGAGTCGTACGGAGAAAACGCTCCGTACAACGATTCGTACAGCCTTTTTCCAGGATTGGAATCGGCCCCATAATGTTAGTTGTCATCAGATATCAGATATAAGATGAAGCAGCGGATATTGATCAGCTCAGCAATTTGGCTATGTATATATGTAAAATAATAGTCTACTGTCCCTCTCCAAAATTCATGCATCAACTTTTCCAGAGCAGATTGTGAAAACCTTCTTTCGCCCTTTCCACTAGCTTTTAACCTCAATCTCCCCCAAAACATTTACCCCACTACCCTAATCTGGCCTTCCAAGGATGCCCTCCTGAGATAAAATAATCCCCCCTTTTGATGCCGAGTAGGGACAGCGTGTGGATGCTCCTACAGGCCAGAAGCGAGACCTACAGGAAGAGAAACCTAGTTAATAGATAATGCCACCACCATGAGTGCAAAAACTCATAAAAAATAATCTAACTGTTAGAAATAGGGGTCTCTAGTTGGCAGAGGTAGGAAACATGTGTCCAAATAGGGACCCTTTTTCCTAGTCAGGATAAGGGAATTAGACACCTAAAAAAAACCTGCTCACCCCCTTGGTAGCTTGGCACGAACAGTCAGGCTTATTCTAGAGACAGTGTGTAAAGCATTTGCACATAACCAACAGTAACACAGTGTAAGCACTACAAAAGGACACCACACCAGTTTAGAAAAATATCCAATATTTGTATTTACTCAAGACAAGACCAAAAACTATAAAAATCCACAATACTGTACTTAGAAATCTTCCAGTGGATATTATCTGCCTTCAAGAAACGCATCTACCCTGGGATAAGAGACATCTGCTAAAAATAAGGGGATATAATCTATTAGCATGTACCTCACAAACATCGAATACTAGGGGGGTAGCTGTACTTGCTAAAAATTTCCTGGGTCAAGCTACCTATAAATTAGCAGATACTCAGGGCAGATGGGTTATTATCAAACTCGGCCTCGGCATCACTATTTGTTCTATCTATGGATCTAACCAAGATGACCCGACTATATTTGAAATACTGGAGCTTGAATTAGCATCAATACAGGGCCCACTTATTTTATGTGGTGATTTAAATATTTCATTAGGACCCCAATCCTGTAGCAAGATAGGTAAACACTATAAAGGCCGTAAGCCCCGAGTTTTTAAAGCTATTTCTAGACTCTGTGTTAGTTTTGGTTTAAATGACATTTGGCAGCTTAAAAATTATCCGGATCCCGGCTATAACTAGTATTCCTGTCCGCATAATAAATATGTTAGAATTGATTATTTTCTCATCTCAAAAGATTTGGTAAACAATGCCTCAATTATTAAGGATCCTAAAATCATCTCTGACCATTATGCTTTAACTCTTACAATTAAGCTTATATCTATTAAGAGGGAACGATATAACTGGACTTTTGATAGGAAGCTATTAGCTAGCATCAATTTTATTACTCACATTACCAATTGGACTCAAGAGTTTTTCGACATGAATCGATTTAGCGCCTCTAGGAATGTAGTATGGGACTGTTTTAAAGCGGCTCTAAGAGGTGAAACAATTAGCTATCAAGCTAGAATACGGATGGAAATTAGTAAAAAGTATCAACAACAACTGGCTGCTCTAGCAAGGGTTGAGGAAGAACATACACTACAAATTGCACAAGGTGTTAATGGGAAAGAAATCATGTATCATCTGTTGGTGTTAAAAACTGAACTTAATTCTGGGTTGACTCAGAAAGCTGCTGAGACGTATAAAACACACCAAAGAGAATTATATGAGAATGGGGAAAATGTTGGCAAACAATTGGCATTACACACACGCCAACAAATCTCTAATAATGCTATTGCTAAGATTAAAATGGGAGCACAGACGCTTACACAAACACCTGATATAATTAGCGCATTCCAGCAATATTATCAAACTCTTTATCAGGATGATAATATAATTAATGGGGCAGATTTAGACCGGTTTTTGAATAATTTTCTCGAACATCCAGAGGTAAATAAGACTTTAGACGACAATATTAGAGAAGACCTTGAGAAAGAAATTACACTAATATAAGTTCAAACTGCCTTGTCTTTATTGGCCTCCGGAAAAGCGTCAGGTCCTGATAAAATTCCCCTTGAATTATATAAAATTCTGAGCCATATCATATGTCCATTTATTTATGATCTTTTTTTAGGGATTCAATGGAGAGGTATTTCACCCGCTTCATGGAGAGAAACAAATATAATTATTTTTCCTAAAAAGGGTAAGCCTCCGGATCAACTATCATCCTATCGTCCAATTTCCTTAATCAATTCTGATTCTAAACTGTACGCCAAAATTATCGCTATTCGGCTCGGTCGGGTCATTGAACAGCTTGTTTCCCCTTGGCAACATGGGTTTATCCCTGGTAAAGGCACGACTGATCATATTCGGAGAGTTATTTCCCTGTTCGACATAATGTCTGCAACGGGAGGGCAGATGTCAATGATTCTTTTAGACGCCGAGAAGGCCTTTGATCGGGTCTCTTGGAATTTTTTATGGGCAATAATGATACGCTATAATTTTGGCCCCAAATTTGTCAAAGCTTTAATGGCTATGTATACCGAACCAACAGCTAAAATACAAATAATGGGTTCTGAATCAAGTATAATTAGAATATCAAGAGGCACACGTCAGGGCTGTCCCTGTTCCCCAATATTATTTGCTCTTTATATACATTCCCCTAATTTTGAAATTACTAGAGAATACCCGAATTATACCTATAGTGGTTAAATATTATAAAACTAAAGTATTAGCATATGCCGATGACATCGCTGTATTACCATCGAATCCTTCTGAGGCTATGTCTGAAATAGAGACAATTACACAAATATTTGGACTTCATTCTGGATATTCATTAAATAAAGAAAAAACAATTATGCTCTGCACAGACAATATCATTTGTAATGATCGTAGGAAACGCGATAACGCCACATACCTTGGTGTTTGCATAAGCCCCGATATCATGCAAATTCCGAGACTTAACTATGAACCCTTATTAAATACTATAAAAAAAGATCTAGATCGGGTTGATAGCCTACAGCTATCCATCATTGGCAGAGGTAATTTAAAAAAAATGAATATTCTTCCAAGGGTCCTTTATTTATTTAGAGCTATTCCTTTAATACCTGAGGAGAAGGCCTTTAAAATATTAGATTCTGTTATGTCTAAATTTATGTGGCAACAAGGTAAAATTAGAAGATCCTTGAAGCTTCTTTCGCTCCCTCAGAACAGAGGAGGAATAGCAGTTCCAAATATCTTGTTTTACCTTTGGGCCTCATTTCTCCAACAGATGGCTCCGCTTCTTAAAGTTAATCCCAAACAAGAGATTTTAGAAGCTGAATCTCTTCCTTCTATCTATGAGCTATCCCTTGGTTCAAACTTCAAAGGTCTCTTTTTGAGACAACTGGAGAGAAGTTATTATAAAAAGATTAAATTTAAAGTTGTATCTAGTGCAGGGCAAATATGGTCTAAAATAACAAAATATATGCATATTTCAAAAATTAATAGATACTCTCCTCTATGGCATTCTAATTTATCACCTGAACTTGCCTATGACGCTATGTCAAAGAAATGGCAAACCATTGGTATCTCTACTATAGGTGACTTTCTGGGCACGAATCCAGTCTCTACATTTGCAGATCTACAAAAGAAATTTCATATTTCAAATGGACAATATCTTAAATTTCTGCAGATTCAATCTATTATTAAATATAATGCCCCTGATATTGATTTAGGGAGAATCGAAATTATTGATATTATTGGTAAAAATACGACTAGAATAGGTATAATCTATGATTTATTGCTGGATAAGTTAGAAGATGATATTGAGCACACCGAAACAGTTTGGGCAGAGAAACTCGATAACCCAAACGTAGATATCGATATGAGTCTTTATCTATCATCATGTCTCCTTATGTCTGCTAGGCTAAAAGCACAGACTTATAAAACTATATATAACCTTTATTTTACCCCAGCCAAATTATTTACCTGGGGCAAAAGAGAGAATGATCATTGTCCGAGATGTCATAAAGGCCCCGCTACACTAATACACATATGTTTAGTGAGTGTGATCAACTAACTCTCATTAAAAAAATGATTTGTGAATTTTGGAATGAAGTGTTTGGTCATAAGGTACCTGTCTCCCCCACGTTATATCTGTTAGGCACTGATAATACACTTAACTTAAATAGGGACGAAGAGTCCATATTCTTTATTGGAATGGCGGTCCTTCGGATTATATTAGCAGCTCGGTGGAAAGACCCAGATCCGCCATGTTTTCAAGCGTGGTTAGCCCGCTTTCTTGCTGTCTGTAAACAGGAAAGTGCTTCCTACTCCACCAGAGGGGTAAAATCGGCTATGCGTGGCAAGGCGATTTGGCAACCAATTATTAATTGGAGAAAAGGGCTCTGCCCAGACTGAAATTAAAATCACGGTTTTATTCTTTTTTTTTTTTTTATCATAATGAGAATGCATTATATACGAAAATGCCAGTATTATTCTTGAAACTGTTGGTATACAGTATTGTATTGTATGGTTTTGCATAATATTTTTGAATTTTGGATGTCTGTTTCTTCTGGTTCTGAAAATAAAAAATATATAAAAAAAAAAAGAAATCTTCAGTTATCAAAATAACCGTGAAAAACAGTTCCTTGAAGTCGATAGCTCCCCCTGGGGCTATTGCATCGTCAACCAACAAATACAAACAGTTCAGGCAGACAGCATCATCGCGGGCTGGCTACGGTGTCAGGAAGACCCGCAAAACAGTAACTTTTAGAAATGCAGGGCATCGGCGACCTCTCACTGAGCTTCCAAAAGCATGGCGTCAGCAGGCGATAGTTCCGGAGGTCAGTGCAGGAGTTGTCAGGCCCTCGAAGTCACACATGTTGCAAATCGGACTCCTCGCGGTTGAAGTCAGGAGCTCTGGCATCGGCAGGCATCGGGTGCGGTGGTGCAAAGTGCAGTGGTGTGTCATGTGATGCCCTCAGGTCACGGTGCGAGCAGCAGTTCGGAGGCGGCGTCAGATGGCATCGTTTGTGAGACCAGGGTCACGGTGCAAAGTGATATAGTGCTGGTCACGGTGCTGGCAGGTCAAGGTGCAGGCAGCGGCATCATCGTTGCTGAAGCGTTGTCATCGGCTGACAAACTGGAGTCGATGGCACCGGCGTCGGTTGGCCAAGGCTGTGGTGCGGTATGAGAGTGGTGCATCATGTAGCTTTACGAGGGGTGCCCTCGGATCCACGGTGCAAGCATTGTCATGGATTTCGGCATTAGCAGCGTCGTCGGGGATACCAAGGCAACGTTGTGAAGCAAGGCAATGCGGAGTGCGATACTCTTCAGGTCACGGTGAGAGCAGCGGCTCGGGGTCGGCATCACCAGGCGTCGTCGTTGAGACCAGGGTCATGATGCAGCGTTGTGGTGATGCTCAGGACACGGAGTCGGCAGCGGCGTCGTAGACGGCGGCAGGTTGCTTTTTCTTCTGTTGCATCACAAAACACACAGTCCCCAGTGCAGAGGGCAAAATAACTTGAAGTCTTTGCTGTTCCTGAGACTTGCAGGTCACTGTGGCAGGGGGCAAGCTCTATCTCAAGCCCTTGGAGAAACTCACAAAGATAGATTGCAGATATTTCAGTCCAGTCCTTTCACTGTCCAAGAAAGAAGCAGCCATAGCAGTCCAACACAGCATAGCACTCAGCAAAGTGGTAGTTCCTCCTCACAGCTTCTCCAGCTCTTCTTCTTGGCATTCTTCATAGTCCAAAAGAGTTGTAAAATTCAGGGGTTTGGGCCCCACTTTTAATAGCCCAAAATCCTCTGTCCTCTCAGGCAGAGAATGTCTTTGTCCATCTAGAACCGGTTCTGCCCTCTCTAGTGTGGCTTCCTGGCAGAAGGTGGAGACGGCATTGTCAGAGCCAGACCAGGCCCATGCAGGTGAAAGGAAATCTCCTCCCCCTACTCTAAATGCAGCCCAGGTCGATTCAGCCCTTTCCTGACCCACCTAGACTATCATGAGCCACTGCGCATGTCATCCACAACCCAGACAGTCAATCCACAACCTAGCAGAGGCCTACTGGGTGGCTGAGCAAGAAAATACCTAGTTTTTAAAAGTAATATTTTCAAACACAGAATGTAAAAATCACCTTCACTAAGAGATACGTCTTTAGATTCGGAGTTCAGGCATACTGAACTTTCTTTTTCTACCTAGTTCCCAGGGCCAGTTATGTTTATAAGATGTTATAAACAAACTCCCCATTCTGTCCTATGGGAACAGGTAGCCTTGCAATAGTGAAAAACGAAATTGGCAGTAATTCACTATCAGGACATTTTATACCCACCAGGACATGTTCTACTTTTCACCTACACTGCACCCTGCCCACAGGGGTACCTTGGGCCTACCTTAGGGGTGACTAACATGTAGAAAAGGGAAGGTTTAGGGCCTGGCAAGTGGGTGCCCTTGCCAGGTCAACCTGGCAGTTACAAACTGCGCGCAGACTCTGATGTGGCAGGTCTGAGTTACCTTTTTACCAGCTACTTCGGTGGGTGGAATAACCTGTGCTGCGAGCCCACAATAGCATCGGATTTACAGGCCCTGGCACTCTCAGTGCACTTTACCAAGGACTTACCAGTAAATCCAATATACCAATCATGGTAACACTAATCCATAAAACAATTTACAACAGGAGCACTTGCACTTTAACACTGAACAGCTGTGAGAAAGTGCACAGAGACACTAAACCAGCAAAAACAGAGTCAAAACCAGGAGGTCAGAAAGCAAAAAGACAGGGAAAACATGCCAAAAGATGTCAAGTCTAACACTAACCATAAAAGTAGATAAAATATATGTATAATTAATCAGTGACATCTGCTTAGAGCATGGAACAGAGTAAGCTGTCTGAATAATCTTGCCCCTGTTGAAAGTAGTGCATAAAACTTTGATCTATCTACAAAAACACGTATGATAATAGAAGTTAAAGTGGTTGTGAACCTGACCTAGAGGATCCCTCCTTTTAGTACAGCCCGCAGACTTCTAAAGACTAATCACAAAATCTGAACTACCTCTCATGGTGCAACTACCGATATCATTCTATGTTTAAGTGTTATATCCTATGTGAAGCCCCCTAGACTGCCTTAAGGAGACTGGAAGGGCTGAAAAAAATAGCCCCTGACTTAGTCTTGCTAGTCCATCAAGGTAGCAGGCCTTTAGCAGACTATACTTCCTTGCAAATGCAAGTCAGGCCATATCTAATCACTTTCAGCTGAGCAGGTTCCAATTAAAATACCTGGGCTCCAAAAACTTTCATTGGGACAGTGAATTTTCTAAGCCACCATCTCCGCTCTCTGTAGAGTGGCAAAAATACAACATCACAAAGAATATGACATCTTCTACAATGATCAGAGTAGAAGGTGTACCCCTAGCACCTTGACTGGTATAACCCTAAGGACCAAGCGGTAATCTGCCTAAATTCATTCCTATTGGATCTGGAACGTACCCAATTCTGTGACCGTCCAACTCACAACAAAGGAGGAATTCTTGACCTCATCATCTCAAAAGGTAATACCATCACACTGGAGAACATTACCCCTTGCGATTGGTCGGACCACTACAGCATCTTCTTCTCTATTAACAGGGAGGTGATATGGAAAAGGGATAAACCGAAGAAAATCAAACAATGGAAAAGGGACCTCAGGAACATTAACACGGAAGGTCTAGCAATTGACTGTAAATATATATGCCTTGTCTCCCCAAGATGACATGTCTGATATACATGACCTCACTGACTTCTATTACTCCACTATCTCTGGTATCATGGATTCCATAGCACCTCTAAAACAAAAAAATGCCTCCTCCAAATTCTCCAAACCATGGTTCAACGACAACCTAAACTCTGAACACCTCAACCTAAGGGTAGCAGACCGTTTCTGGAGATCCAAACCTTCCTTGGATCACCTAAAAGTCCTTAGATCTATGAGGAGCTCATATAATAAAAAATCAAAACTGCTAAGGCCGATTTCTTCAGAACCCAACTTACTCAAGCCGCAAGTCACCCCAAAAAACTTTTAGAAATCGTCAAATAACAATCAGCGAAAGCTCACAACCACCTTGAATCAGGAGTTGACTCTCCCTCATGCGAAGATCTGGCTGTTTTCTTTATGGAGAAAACTAAACTCATCAGTGCTGACGTCGAAGCTAAGAAAGCCCTTCTTCCATCATATGAGATAGCGGATCCTCCTGTTCTCTAGGAGAGGCTAAATACACCTAGTATTAGCACCAAGATCAAGGACACTTGGGACTTTTTCACTCCTCTCAGTGAAAACGACATCTATAAAACCCTGATTAGTATCAACCCTCCTAATCACTTCAGCGACCCGTTGCCACTGACTGTCTTCAATGAAATTAAGGATGCCTTCATCCCCCTCTGGACCAAGATTGTCAATGCCTCCTTATCACAAGGCAAGATCCCTGAATCTCTAAAAGCAGCTCAGGTATCACCCATTCTTAAAAAACCTAATGCAGACAGAACTGATCTCAACAACTTTCACCCCATCTCCAACAGCCCCACTCTGGCTAAGCCCCTAGAAAAATGCGTGCAATCGCAACTTTGCATGCACATTGAGAATTTCAAACTTCTGGATCATCATCAATCCGGTTTTCGGAGCAGCCACAGCACTGAATCGGCGCTCACCCACAATATGGATGACATTTTAATAATGCTTGACCAAAATGAATCTTGCCTTCTTATCCTCCTTGACCTTTCTTCCGCTTTCGACATGTTTAATCACGACAAACTCTTAGCCATTCTGGAACATAGGATGGGCCTTTCCGGCCTGGTATTGCAATGGTTCTTGTCCTTTCTTCACAACAGATCCCAAAGAGTCAAGGTGAATCAATCCCTTTCCCAGCCTTCTACAGTCTTCATAGGGGTCCCTAAAGAATCCGCCCTTTCTCCCATACTCTTTAATATTTTCCTGGAACCTTTAGCGAATACACTAAACTCCATGAACATTGTTTTTCACATGTATGTGAACGACACACAACTCTATCTGAAAATCACCTCTTCTGATGACTTCACTTCACTCAACTCTACCCTGACAAATACCAATAATTTGCTAACTGAGAACCACCTCCTGCTCAATACCGCCAAAACAGAATTCCTTCTAAAATCTCCTCCTAATCACACCCCCAAGATAGACCTCTGGATGAAACACCTCACTGCCTTCAACTGCGCCCCTCTTATCATTGAGTCAACTAAATCTCTTTGAATCACCCTGGACACGCACTTGAACATGAAGAATCATATTAGTAAGAAGTGCAAGGGTGCTAACTACCAAGTTAGGATTCTTAGAAATCTAAAGCCATTCCTTCCACAAGAAGACTTCAAGCAGGTGGTTGAACCACTTGTCCTGTCGAGGCTAGATTATGATAGTGCTATGCTCTGTGGCCTCCCCAAATATAACTTGGCCCCTCTCAGGGCCTCCTTGAATGTTGCTGCCAGACTGATTACGGGCACAAAGAGAAATGCTCATATATTCCCAGCCCTAGGATCTCTAAATTGGTTACCCTATGAAGCAAGAATACAGCTAAAGAATGCCTTTATGAGACACAAAGCCCTCCATTTCAAAACCCCCATGTACCTACCTCACAAGCTAGAACTAGGTGGAGGGGGTAGACCATCAAGAAGTGCAAATTCTCTCCTATTGAAACCTCAGACCTTTCGCAAAAAGAGAACAAGGTCCAGAACCTTCTCTGGTTCAGCACCAAAGATCTGGAACTCTCTCCCACTGAACATCCGCAGAATACCATCCACAGTTGCCTTCAAACATGAAGTAAAAATAATCCTAATGAACACGTTCTTGCCTTAATTGGTCATGGCTCGTCTGCTTTCTAAATGACTCTCTGACTACATTCTTTTGGGTCTATCAACGGTAAAGCTCAGGGTTATCTGCTATACCCTATTAAGTACTGTTTGCTTTCATCTTGGTACTTTATGGTATTAGCTAAATAAGTTATTCTCTGTTGCCCCCTTTGACATTTCCCTGTACTATGGTCTTCCCGTTCCGAAATGTGAAGTGCTCTGATACACTTCAGAGTCATGTTTGCGCTACACAAAACTTTATAAATAAATAAAATAGCATAAACCGCTTGTCAAAGAAGAAAGTTACCAATGTAAACAAGAGTGGCTTGCAGATACTATGACCTGAGCTGTGATTAATTATTCTGCTGAAGTGGAAACTGAAGCGGCCTGCTGTATTTGGTAGTCCAAATCCCACTCAGAGACTGATCAAGGAAAGCTGTCTGAAACAAAGTAACCACATATTAACAGTTATCATTTCATTCAGAGTCTTCTTTGACCCCATAATCCACACTTTATTGAGGCGATGCTTATTTTTGAGGTCCTCACTTTTTTCCACCATTGCCACTAAACCAGGATCTTGCACATCCAGAGTCTCTTGAATATGCGGCATAGCTTCCTCATCCTCAACCATTCTCTGTTCATGCTCATTGATGTGATCCACAAATAGAGCAGTGTCTTGGGCAGTTAAGCTCACAGTCCTTTGTTTTTTTGGCATTATTGTTCCTGATCCCTACTAATAGAGCATGTGGCTCCTTTTTATGTGTTTGAATTATGTGAAACATCTCTGTCAAGGAGGTCTCCCCAGAGTCCTGAGTCATAGTAGAGGGAGGGCAAGCCCCATTCGTAGCTTTATCTGTATGGCTCACATGCATTAATCTTGTTGGCTTTTAACTGGTGAACCAGAAATAATTGAAGAACAACAAGAAGATTGAGCCAACTTCTTTGTCTGAGGGATCAGCCCGCTATTTGACTGACACTGATGAATGGCAGAAAAGACAAATCAGATCAAGCTAGCCCCCCCCCCACCCCCCAAAGTTACTGAGACTTTTTTAGCGACATTGGAATTGGGGAGATTAACTTGTTGCAATGGTCTTACACTTTTCAAGCATCAAGTATCAATCATGCCACCTTTCTTCATTGTCACACTGTCCCTTTGATCCTGCTCTGGCGTGAGCAACTTTGTTCGAGAGCTCACTTGTGTTGTTTGGATCAGCGTGGACAAAAGCAGAGGCATAGGCAGAGCCAGTTCTCAATGGTGTGGGTTGTGTAACGCCAATAATAGCATGAATGGTCATGTTGGATGACAGCACAATCTCATTGAGCTGGGGGTTTCTGAAAGGCTTCCTGGCAAGGACTCTATAGTGAATAACTGCTGGATAAGCCAGCTGAGGTTACAAAGCCACTGGGGTTCAGCACTATTGGAACAACAAGAGCCTAGACTTACAAATTTAGGAGCTTCAGCAGCAATTGAAAAGACTGGGCCATGAATAGGATGATGATCCTGAAGAGTAGAACAGCTCTTCATTAATAATCTCTGTGTTGCCATTATGATGTGCATTAGAATGGTCCAAAAGAAAAGCTGATGACACTGATGAGGTGGGTACAAGTGCACTAGCAATATTCATACCCACATTAGATAAATCAGCAGGAAGTGTTACAGCAGAATAGATATCAGTGAAAAAGCCTTGGACTTCGAGGCCTTCCCAATCATGGGCACCCCCTCCCCAATGCCAGTGAAGTTAAAGTTAAAAGAAGAGCTGCTCTGAGTTATTTGGTTGTTTACTTGAAATTTCATTACCTGTCTGGAATCAAGGGTGTTCAGCAGCTTGGGACTGTTCGAGATATCCTGTCATTTCAGCATCCACCTAACAGCATCTCTGATTACCTACCTGGCTAGGAGGGAACCAGTGCTGTCCCTGCCACTGTTGGCTGTTGCCCTCGGTCAGGAAGTATGAATGAATGAATGAAATAGTTTTATAAAGCGTGCATTACCCGAGGATGTCTTAGCGCTAGACAGATCCAGGCCGAGGGAAGGAGCCGCAGCTTTAGGGGGAAATGAAAGAAAACCAGGGTGACACCACTAATTAAAGTGGAAACAGCCAAGTCTTTAGCTGCTTTCTAAATACCTACAGTGCCGGCTGTGCGTGGACAGCCAGTGGGAGAGTGTTCCATAGCTTTCCCCCCTGATAGGTTAACGTTCTGCCACATCAGTTTGCTCAATTAATTCTTGGGACCGTGACCATGAACGCAGCGCTAGATCTAAGACTTCTGCTGGGCACGTACCATGCACACCGTTCTTGAAAATAGGACGGGCCAGTCTTGTGAAGCGCCTTGTGCATAAGGCACAATGCCTTAAAATACACCCTCTTCTCCACTGGCAACCAGTGTAGACCATGCAGTAAATGAGACACTGGTTTAAACTTGGGAATTTTCTTTAAGTGTTCTGAATTATTTTAGCAGATATTTGGAAGTCCCTAGATAAAGTGAGTTGCAGTAATCCATTTTAGATGTGATGAGGGCCATCATCACCTTCTTCTGCAAGTCAAATGGAATGTACGGGAGGACTTTTTTGGAGAACACACAGCATGAAAAAAACCTCCTGACATTATTGCATTGATTTGAGCAGAGAACACAGTTTAGTGTCAAAAACGACTCCCAGGTTTTTTGCCTTCTGCACAGGCTTCGGAAGGTTGCCCAGCTCTGCCGGTCACCAGGATGCATTCCAGAAGGAGCTCTCCTTCCCAAAGAGTAATATCTCAATTTTTTCCCAGTTTAATTTGAGGCAGTTGCTCCGCATCCAACTCGCCACTGTCATCATACATTTGCAAAAATGTACAGCATCTTTCTCAACCTGAGATGAAATGGATACCACTATCTGTGTATCATCCGCATAGGACAGTATGGTGAGAACAAAACTGTGCATTAGCTGCACCATGGGGGTAACATACACTTTAATAAGAGTGGGACTGAGTGCCGACCACTGCGGCATCCGACAGGGGAGCAAAAAAGGGTTTGATTTTGTGTCTCCCATCTCCACCCACTGAGTTCTGTCTGTCAGAAAGGACCTCAGCAGTGTTAGTGCAGAATTCCTAAAACCTAAAGCAAACAGACGCTTAATAAGTAGCGCATGGTGGACGTATCAAAGGCGGCTGAGAGATCCAGGAGGATGAGAGCCGCTCTGCCACCTTTGTCCACCCTTATTCTTACCTCCTCTGCTGCAGCTACTAGAGGTGATTCTGTGCAGTGGTTAGCTCTGAACCCATATTGGGCAGAATCTAGTAGTTGATGCGTGTCCAGAAACGCTAGAATGTCTTCATTCATGGCCTTTTCTAGCAGCGTAGCAGGGAAAGGAAGTTGAGAAATTGGTCTGTAGCTTTCCACAAGCTTATTGTTCAGTGAGGGTTTCTTCACCAGGGGAAGAATGGAAGCTTCTTTACAGCTGCTTGGGTAGTGCCCGGAGCTAAGCACCTCATTCAATAGGACTCTAAGTGGTCCTACCACCGTGCTTGCCACCTTGTTGACAATCAAGGGGGAACAAGGGTCCGAAGGGGCACCAGATTTGATGGAGCTCGTGAGACTGATAATTTAATTCCATGAGAGAGGATAGAACTTCACGAATAATGGAAGAGCTCCATCCCCTGAGGATGTCGCCGAGGTCACGGCCTCAGTCTGATGAACAGAAAGGTCAGATCTACAGGAATTTAGAGAGAATGCTTGAAAGATAGTGTTGAACTGAAATTGAAAGAACTCTGCCAGCTTGTTGCAGAAAGGTACATCCGGTAAGAAGACATTACTGTTATTCCAATTGGACAAGTTTTTGACCGTTTTGAAAAGTTCCCTAGTGGAGTTTGCAGCGAGCCTGATTTTTTCTAAGAAGTATTTCATCTTTTCTGCTTTAATAAGCTGTTTATACTCCAGGAGACATTTTTTATATTTGAATTTTTCCTCCAACCCGTAATCTCTCCTCCATATGCGCTCCTGCAACCTGCATTTAAGCTGTCCTGCTTTTAATGTTGGTGAGAACCAAGTAGCCAATAGATTTTTCCTGTGGCTCTTTAGCGTTTTTTCGGGCACCACTTTGGAACAAGCCGCATCAAGCCAGTGTGTGAAGCTGATAGTAGCCCAATCTAAGTTGCTATCAGGCAAAGGAGCTGATTGAGAGAGAGACTCACATAATACTGCCACTTTGGTTTGATTCCAGGGCCTGTATTTCATTGTTCTATTTACACTGGTTCCAACCATTTTGTTACAGGGGGTTGGACTGTGAAGAAAATGGCCTTGTGATCCGACCATAGGAGTGCAGAAGCTTGTCTATGACTAAGTCTGCATTGCTGGTGAAGACTCCATCCAACGTATGGCTGTTGTGTGAGTGGGAACATCCATTAGTTGGTGTAGATTGAAGCTGTTGAGCGTGTCAACCAAGTGCCCAGAGTCCTTGTTGGCGGACAGTTCAAGGTGAAAGTTGAAGCCCCCTACTAGCATAAAGCTGGCATGAGTCACCCAGGATTCCATAAAAGACTGGATGTTATCAATAAAGCCTGTACCTGGACCTGGGGGTCGATATACTGGCATTCCATGAAACGTATATGATTTATTTAGTTTAATGCCAAACTTAAGCACTTCACAGTCTAGATGAAACATTGGGGTAAAACTTGCCCCTAGCGTGTAGAAGCTGTTTCACCCAGATCAAGAAGCTGGCACACACTGTTCTGGGCTTCAGTGTCTCCTGCGGCATCTACCTCATCCACGCCTTTCCATCCGTGCAAAGACTTTCTTCTCCAGAAGGTCCGAGCCTTCCCCCCCACCTCCACCTCCTTTATTAGGGCTTCTCCAGTCAGTATCGCCAAAGTCAAAGCTGAAACCCACACCATAGGGTGACCATCCATGCATTGCAGCCACTTAGACTGACCTAGTTGTGAGCCCCCCAATTCCCCTTCGGGCTGTAGGGGTGTGCGCCTTCTTCTCCTGAGAAAAGAATCGAGTGGCCAGGGCGTCAAGGCAACCCCAGATGTTGAATTGCTCCTCAGATGATGGAAAACTGGAAAACTTTTATTAGCAAGTATGATATTTTATGTTTCCAAGAAACCTGGTGCAAAGGTGATGTTAATTATGAGGGATTTGTGTCCTATAACCTACCCGCACGGGGAGAGGGACCTGGTAGAGCCAAAGGGGGTCTACTTATACTTATATCGGTCCACCGCCGGATAGTGGTTAATGAGCATATACCAGTAGGTGATCTTGTTCAGATGCTCTGGATCTCTGAGGGCAAAGGCCGCAATATCCTTTTGAATAACTATTACAATAACATCTTCGACGGCACCAGGAGTAAAGTAGTAACAGATTTGGCCAGTGCCATTGATGCTCTGAGTTTGGAATCCAATGTTGTATTTGATATTATTTGGTGTGGGGACTTTAACACCACGTTGTGTGAATTGTCACAGTTAAAGGCTTGCGGGGTTTCTAATAATGCTGGATGGGACGTTCTGCATTTTGGTCATGATACCTACGGGGAAACCTTGCATAAACTAATGGGTTGTCATGACCTGGAAATATTGGAATGTTGTAAGGATGGAAATGGCTTGCGCGTTCCAACTTTCAAAAATTGGCGTACCGCTTCTGTGATTGATCATGTGATAGTATCTTCCAGTATTATAGATTGCTTTGCCCCTCCGGCAATTGAAATATCAGCCATAAGTGACCACAATTGTATTATTATGGCCACCACTTTGTGGGAAGATAGTGCTGTAGAGGTGGGAACTACAATCGATAATGTAGAAGCTCACAGGGCTAATGGGGTAAGGCTTAGGTGGGTAGGGGAAAAAGCCTCGGAATTGTCTATCTCTATAATAAAGGAGAATTTGGTAGACATTGTTTTTATTTTGGAAAATAGATTTGACCATGAGCGGGTCTTATCTTTTTTTAAAGGAATCAACACTGCCATTGATGCAAAGTTTACCGGTCGTAATAGGGGCCGCATAAGGATCGGACCTGGTTGGTTTGACCATTGTTGTTCGGCAGATCTAACCAGCCTCAAGCAGGCTTTAGCAAAGAAGCCCAGGGATAAAAACTTAATAATAAATTTGAGGACAGACTATAAAAACGCTCTTAAACATAGGAAGGGGGAACTGCAGCAGCAAGCTTGGGACTCACTTAATCAAGCTGCAGAACTATCTAATTGCACACTGTTCTGGGCAACGGTTAACTCACCATTTCTTAAAGAGGCCAATGTACCCGAGTTAACTGCAAATGTTTCCAGTGAAGGGTGGATTACCCACTTTTCGATTATTTTTGACTCTGGTAAAATTACTGATGCTTATTCCTCCAGTTGGCCTATTTTGCCACTTGATATCTCTGTTAGGGAGGTCGAAAGTGGAATTCGGGCGAGTAAGGGTGGGAAAGCCCAAGGCCCGGATGGGGTGCCGATTGACGTCTATATAGCTGCACCTGAAGTATGGGGACCATTGCTGGCCGTTGTCTTTAATGCTGCTGTTTGTACTGAGCCCCCCCCCAACTTGGGGGGAGTCTATTATTGTCCCAATTTATAAAAAGGAAAGCAGGTCCGATACAAAGAACTACCGCCCTATCTCTCTATTGGACTCCTCTATAAAGGTTATGAGTAGAGTCATGCTTGTAAGATTGGAGGAATGGGTGGAACAGGATTGTATTCTGGCAGATAGCCAGTACGGATTCAGGAAAGGCAGGGATACGCTTGATCAGTGTGTTAATTTAGAACTGCTGATCGGGAAGTATACTGATGCAAAACCAGGCCTTATGTACCTGTGCCTCGCAGATCTGAGCAGCGCCTTCGACATGGTGGACCACTCGATCTTGTGGCCAACCTTGTTGAAAATGGGAGCACCAGAGGGTATAATATTCTTTCTTGCCAGAATGTACGAGAAATTAAAAACTTGTGTGCGCTTTGGTAATAAGGGAGAATGTACCCCAAACTTTGGCGTCAAACGTGATATAAGGCAGGGTTGTGTTTTAGCTCCTCTTTTATTTATTTTATTTATTAATGGAATTGATGCTATTTTACAGGAAGTAAAAGCAGATGCTCCCATGATCAATGGTGTTCCAGTGCCGGTGCTATTATACGCCGATGACGCTGTTTTGTTATCTAGAACATCTGTGGGACTGCAGCGGCTGATGGATAGCTTTTCGTCCTTTATTAAAGATAGGAAACTTGTTATTAACAAAGGGAAAACACACACCTTGATTTGTGGTTTAAAGAATATAAAACATACTAATAAAGGTTATTTTATTGATAATGAAAAGGTGCAACAAGTGGATAAGTTCTGCTACCTAGGTATTACCTTTTCTTGTGATAAGAAGTGGATTCATGAATTTAATAATATTCGTAATAAAATGGCTAGAAATGCCCACGGCATCTTCAGATTTGCCACCAAAATCGGGGACCGCAGGACCGGGGATATGCTTAAAATTTATCAGGCCAGATGTGTAACTATTGCACTGTATGGGGCAGGAGTTTGGGGCTATTGTTGTGCCCATAATTTAAAGCTGGAAGAAAATCTTTTCCTTAAAAAACTTCTATGCTTGCCTACCTCGGTCTCTAATGCTCTGAGTAACCGTGAATTATCTGTTAATTACTTACTTGACTTTTTATCCCTTAGGCCTTTGATGACCTGGCGGTCTATATGGCTGAAGGATGAGAAGTCCTTTACTAGATCTATTATCCAGGACTGTCTGCGATTAGATACATTTGTAGCAATACCCTGAATTAAATACATTGTTGTATGCTTTTCAGATATTTTTAACATGAATATTGTAAAAGCAGTTTTATCGATCCCTAAAGCTGAGCTA
The DNA here is from genome assembly GCF_964204655.1 of Triturus cristatus. Lineage (NCBI taxonomy): Eukaryota > Metazoa > Chordata > Amphibia > Caudata > Salamandridae > Triturus > Triturus cristatus. The sequence goes on from NC_140589.1 coordinate 782,308,318, forward strand.
AAAAGGGCTTTTCTGGATTTCGCTGGGAGAAAGAGGGCAGTTGCAGACGGTACTTTGTCCACTGTTATGTTTTACAATAGGTATTTATCTATGGAAGGATTTCCTGTCTATTTAACCTTGGTTACTAGGCCCTCGCATAAATTTGTGTTAACAAGACTCAGATTTGGAATGGCACACCATTTGGTGGCCCATCCGATTGCGAGTAAACATCCATTTGGGCCCTGTAGATGTGATGGGATCTCCACACAAAGCATACTGCACTTTATTTTGTTCTGTAAACTGTACACACATTTTCGTATCGCTTTTCTTAAACCTTTGTTTGTTAAAAATGGAATACGTACAGTTGAGCATGCAATGAAATTAATATTTAATTTGCAATCTGCGGACATCTGTTTTTATACTGCAACTTTTTTAAACAAATGCATCAACTCCAGGAAAAGTATGTGTTTTTAACAAATTGTGTTTTTTCTGTGTTTTAACCAATTTATTGTGATTTTTAAAGTGTTGCCAATGTTCACTGTAACTCTCCTTTTGTACTTTTATAATGTGTATTTTTTGTGCTTTTATGGTCATTAATTTGAACCGAATAAAGCTTAATTGAATTGAATTGAATTGCTCCTCAGATGATGAGTCATCACTGTGCTGAACCAGGTGAGTGTCCACAGCGGTCTCCGCTCTCATATAGTTTATTACAGCTTACAGGGCTCACAGTGCTTGTTATTCACAGAAATATCACATTTGGAATTTTTTATCTTTTTGCATTGTAGCATCATCTTTCTTGCTGTCGAAATTATATGATATTATGGTGGCAGCATACTAGCTAAGCGTTACTCAGGCCAAATTTCACCGGTGAGATGGAGGAGCCAGCACAGCAGCTTTGCCTGGAACCGCCATCTTTCCCCCTTGGGGTCTGAATTCTAAAAAACCCGAAAAAGTTCATGATCAACACATTATTCTAGCCAGCCAATCAGGGAAAGGGAAGTATGGTACCTAGTGATAGAAACCTAGAGTGTGTAGATATAGAAATGATATGCGTGTGTCATGTTTCTCTAAAGACCATGGTTGATACTTCTAATCAAAAGACAGGTACCCAAAAGTGGTGCTTCAATTTCAGTTGACCAGATGCACTGAAATCAGTTAATGGCCTTTGGGCATCCTTAACCCATAGCAAATCCATACGTCTCATTTAATCCCAGAAGAACACAAATAGATGTTAAGCCGTGGCAGAGATGTATTTCTGCGTGATGAAGACTAGGGGAATTACAACTTGTTGGAAAACAAATTGTAAATATCAGGCATGCATCATATTCAGTGTGTTCTACTGGCTAGTCACTCTCAGCAAGGGAGGCATCAATGATGAATACAGGCCCCAGCTAGGCCCGCAAAGCACAAGGGTTCGCTCTCCTGTAACGGAATCTATAAGGAAGTTGGCACGGAAACTGCAAAGTACAAAAACAACGTTTATTAACCCTTAAGGGTGGTCCTACAATCCACACAACACTCTTCAGTATTGCATGGAGTAGCACACAGAACTTGCGTACACAGTCCCCTTTTATACACAACAGAGGGGCTCATAGTGGGTGGATACAACATGAGGTCAAAGAACATTACCGTTTATGGTCATTCTCGATACTGAATCAATACATGGGCGGAGCTAACACACTCTTTGAGCCCGCGAAAACACATGGTCAAGCAAAGCTAATTATAACAGATGTGGTCAAGTCTGGGCATGCGCCAGATGGACAAGAGAGCTATTTATAGACTGTTACTAGGCAGAATACAGGAGCAACTAACACAGAGGTCGGACTCTCCTCGTGACGAACACGTGGCAGCATGTCAATACAAAATGGAGTCCGGACTTCTGTCAACATAACGAGGAAAACACGATCTAAAGGGGAAGCATTAATGTTTTTCAGTAAATGCTTAATCACATTCTGCTTTAATTTACAACAGACGACCCTTTCAGCATTTACTGAAGACATCCGGCTTCCAAGAATAATCATCATATATATCAATTATCATCATTCCCTTAACCTCTTTAGCTAGACCCTTCTGGCGAGCAACATCGGCAATAGCTTTCTTATCTGGAATGCAGAATGAAATGCATACGGAACAGCACAATGGTCCACATTGAATACACATACAGAAAAGGAACAGAACTGCTATAATAATGCAGAGACCAGTTAAGACCTTCCATCCCCAGGCAGTAACCAACGCCCAAAACCATCCAGAAAAGGACCAAGTGCCGTTTTCTGTGTGGATTTCAGCTGCTATTTTATGCAGCTTGTTAATGGCGTTATAAACGGATGGCGTATGATCAGGGATGAACACACAGCAGCTACTTCCAATAATTTTACAGGCTCCACCTCGATCAGCTAGCATTACATCCAATACCATACGATTCTGTAATGCAACAATCCTAGTTATTTGTAATTCTTCCGTAAGATTCCCAAGAGCGGCAGCAGTCTGATTTGTCACAGCTTCTACCACTCTTGTCAATCTTCGGATCTTCCTACTATTCAAAGCAGCTCCAACAAAGAAAAACAGTCCTAGGTTAAAATCAATATACTGTTGCAAGCTGGTATCGGTTTGATCCACATCATCAATTGATAGAGTACGTTTACATCTATTTACAGTCACATTATTCAACAGTTTCAAATCCTTATGATATGACGCGGGTGCTAAGAATACAGGAGGTAATAGGAATGATACATAGCATACCCCAGACCACCCAGCCGGCAAACGGTGATAACCTTTATTTCCACATACAAAGTAGGTATTATGGGACGCTAGGAAGGTACTGTTGTTCAACCCGTCAATGTTCAATACGGTTATGCAATCACTGACACCAACAGGGATAAAACCCACACTCTGGACACACAGGTCCGCTTGGGCTTGGGCCACTTGGATCACAAATTTGTCCTTCCCCCCAGTGTCTCTGGTGTTCGTGAAGATATAGGGAATGGATTCATTGTCTGGTCGGTACTCTTCCCATTCCCAAATTGTCCCATTTGCTTGTGGATATCCATTTTTGTCCTGATGACATTCTTTATTGAGTCTGAAAAGCAATCGTCCCACTGTCGGTTTCCGAGTGGCAAACAGCAAAGTGTACCATGCTCTACAAGAGCCATTATGAGAGAAAGGAAGTGGTATGAATGGCGTACCTCCTTTCTTCTGATGGGCTGGCATCATCCCACATATCCAACAGTTCGTAGCGTTCGTAGCAACGTGGGTGTGATGCAGCATCTGAATGAAAGTGTTGTTCAAATAGGATTGTCGATGCTTCAACTCTTGATATGGCAATGTATAAAAGTAGTGCTCCGCAGGCACTGGAGTCGTCAACACAAGCGTCTTTCGAGCAGGAGTTGCCTCCTCCACAAACCATGTGGTTATACCAACGATAGCTACGGTTAGCATGAACCCCAACGCACAAAGAATTTTCTTCTTCTCCATGTCAAAGGAAACAATACCCTGATATCTTCCTGAAACTAAAAAGGTCTGTCAGAACTCTTCCCCTTGGGCAGCGGTTGATTTCTTCACCAGCGGGCCAAGACGGGTGTCGCTACACTAATGCAGGGCTGATCCCCCCCCCTTGCCTCATCGGCTCTCCGTTTCACTAACCCAAGGGCCGTTCTGACAGTATGTCCCGGTACTGGAAACCTCACTTCCTTGGTCGCAGATGATATCGCCTTCCTCCAGAAGTCGCGTGGTCCGGAAAGAGCTCCTCAGTGTCGTTTGGCTCCGCAGCACGGCCTGTCTCTGCTGCTAGGATTTCTCGTTGATCGGTCAGCACGGCAGACTCCACCAATCCGGGCGGTACCTTTCGACAGTGTAAGGAATGGATCCAATTCTTCCTGTTCGAGACTTGCACTGCCGTCCTTGTTGCAAGGAGGACTTGCTCAGGTCCGACCCATCTCGGCTCCAAACTGTTCGTTCTGTCGAAGACCTTCACCATGACATGATCCCCAGGCCGGAGACCATGTCCTTCGCCGGTAGACCGATCAGGGAGCGCCTCTCGGACCTGTTGATGAATAGAAACCAAATTATCCGTTAACTGTGCCAGATAATCGCTCATCATTACACAAGGTACATCATACACCGCCTTAGGCCTTGGTGGACCCCAAATATTCATTGGGCGTCCAAATACGATTTCATATGGCGTAAGGCCAGTCCGAGAGTGTGGCACCGACCTAATTGACAATAACGCCAGTGGCAGGGCGTCTGGCCAAGTCAAAGATGTTGAAGCTTGGATTTTGGCGATCTTAAGCTTCAGTGTACCATTATACTTCTCGACTAGTCCTGCAGACTGGGGGTGGAATACGGCGTGGAACTTCTGGGTGATGCCTAGGCCCTTCAAGACATATTTTATAACATCCGCTACAAAGTGAGGGCCATTATCACTCCACAGAAGTCTACAGACGCCGTATCGAGGGAAAAACTCTTTCAGCAATAGCTTCGCTGTAGTCATTGCAGTATTGTCTTTCGTAGGGTACGCCTCAACCCATTTACTGAAGGCGCAGACCACTACTAGAACATACTTCAAATTGTTACAGCGCTCAAGCTGGATATAGTCCATCTGCAGAACCTCAAAGGGTGCAGTGGGCGTCGCAAATCCTCCTGCTGGAGTTCGAGTGCCTTTCCCTGGGTTATACTTCAGACAGATCATACAGGTCTGCACCACCCTCTTTGCTGTGCTAGCAATCTCTGGATGCTCCCAGACTTGGGTAAGCAATTTCACAATTGCGGAAGCTCCAACATGTGCTAGCCCATGTGCCATTTGAACCATAGGTTGTACGAAAGCCGTGGGTAACTTCCATCTATCCATCTGCTTATTTCTCCAACAGCCCTCATCATCCAACTCTCCCTCGCTAGCCCATTGCTCCCGCTCTTTATCAGAAGCGGTCCTTTGCATTTCTCGCACTTCCTCCTTCGCATCACGCCATCTTTCCACCTGTGACTTTACTACATACATGGCAGTAGCGCCGGGCTGCATCGCAGTCTCCCGTGCTACCCGGTCTGCTAACGCATTCCCTTCTCCAACTTTATCAACTACTTTCCTATGGGCACTACACTTAACAATGGCAATTTTCTTCGGGTATGTCAATGCAGTTAAAAGATTATGAACTAACTCTCCATGCATTATCTGTACTCCATGTGACGTTAAAAACCCTCTCTCCTTCCAGAGTAGGCCGAAATCGTGCGCTACTCCGAAGGCATAGCGGCTATCTGTGTAAACATTCACACACAATCCTGTACTGAGCTCACATGCTCGTGTTAAGGCTATCAGTTCCGCTGCTTGAGCTGATTTCTGCGGTATGCGTGCTGTCTCCACTATCGTCTGTAACGTGGTAATTGCATACGCTGCTGAAGTTGTACCATCTGGTAGCTTCAGGCATGATCCGTCTACCCACAACTCTCCATCTACCTCTGAAAAGGGCGTATCCTGGAGATCAATACGACCCTTTGTTTGTTCCTCAGTCACAAGAATACAATCATGCGCTTTCTGCGCCTCAGGCTGGGTCTCGGGGTATGGCAACAATGTGGCCGGGTTTAATGTCACGCACCTTTTTAACGTAATATGAGGAGCCAAAAGCGTCAACTCATATCCCGTTAAACGGGCACTGGTCAAATGCTGCGTCTTTGTTTGATTAAGCAGGGCATCAACAGCGTGGGGGACTAACACCAACAGCTTATGGGACAACACAATTCCTTCACTCTGCCGTATTGACACAGCTGTCGCCGCAACCGAGCGAAAACACCCTGGCAATGCTCGGGCGACAGGATCAAGTACAGCCGAAAAGTATGCACAAGGGCGTTGCTTATCGCCGTGCATCTGCACTAAGACTGATAATGCACATCCATCTTTCTCATGCACATACAACGAAAAGGGTTTTGTATAATCAGGGGTCCCTAACACTGGTGCTGAACAAAGGGCCTGTCTCAATTGCTGAAAAGCAGCGTCACACTCATCTGACCAGGGGATCGGGATGGGCGTGTCTTTTGTCAAGAGAGCTAGTAATGGCTTAGCTATGTGTGAAAACCCCAATATCCACTGTCTACAAAAAGAAACAAGGCCCAAAAATGCACGCACATCCTTCTGCGTGGATGGCCTCGGTGTGTCCAAAATTACTTGGATACGATCTGGTGTGAGTGCACGCCCCTCCTTAGACAAAAGGTGACCCAAATAAGTCACCTTTGGTCTACAGAATTGCAATTTCTTCCTAGAGACCTTGTGATTGTGGGATGCTAAAAAGGAAAGTAAGGCTAGCGTGCTTTTCTCGCACAACTCCAGGGTGTCAGCCGCCAACAGGATGTCATCGACATATTGAATGAGGGCGACCCCCTCGAGTAAGGCAAAGGAGTCCAACTGTCGTTTCAAAGCCTGACTATAAATACTAGGGCTTTCTGTGTAGCCCTGGGGAATTCTACAAAAACGATAAGATCTATTGTTTAATGTGAACCCAAAAAGAAATCGGCTATCAGGGTGAATGGGAATAGAAAAGAAGCCATTTTTCAAATCAATCACTGAGAACATGGTCGCCGTAGGCGGGACCAAGGTAAGCAACGTTGTGATATCGGAGACCACCGGGTACTGAGGTATCACGATCTTATTTACCTCCCTCAAATCAATTATGAACCGATAGACCCTTGCATCTGTATCCTTTTTCAGAATAGGGAGAATCGGACTGTTACAGATATTATAGGGAACTTCTTCCACTACTCCTACTGCGATCAAATCTTGCACAATCTGTATGAGAGCTTCCTCGCCCTCCTGGGAAATGCGATACTGCGGGAGGCGTGGTAGCACCGCCCCCTCCTGGACACTAATGTGGACCGGAGGAATCACCATTTGTCCCACATCTGTGTCCGAAGTCGCCCATAAAGCTCGGGGGAGGGTAGCCAACAATGCATCCTCTGATATCGTACACATCCGCCCAGACCTGGGATAGTTGTCATTTAAGATCACCCTCACACCCTCAGGGGAGCAGCGGATTGTAGCCCTAAAGTACTTTAACATATCAAGGCCCATAATGTTATCCGGTGTATACGGAGCAAGCAGAAACGGACAGGGCGCAGAAAAACAATCAACTTTAAATGCAAGGGGCTGTGAAAGAGGGCTTCGGGAGAGTGTACCGTCAAACCCTACCGATGTAACTATTGAGCCGGATGGGGGAGCCCCCGGAACCAAGTACCTAGACAATGCACTACGTGTCGCTCCTGTATCCACTAGGAACTGATCAGTAGAACCTAAAACCTCAGCCGATACATAAGGACCCGTCTGATCGACCGGCACCTCAACTGATTCGGACCCCCATCCAACGCATTCCTATGCATGCTGAGAATCATGATATCCCGATTGATCGATGTCCGATACATGATACTGGTGCTGGCGATCAAAAACATTTGAGCTATCTCGGTGCTGCCCGGCAGTATCGAAACGGACATTATCGTTAGAATTCCCTCTAAAGTTCGAGAAGCCCCCTCTACCTCTCGGGCCACCCGGAGTGTGCCCCTGACGCGAAGCACGCAACGCTGGGCAATCCCTGGCCCAATGGCCCAACTGCTTGCAGTACGCACACTGGTTCCTATTCAAATCAGATCGGCCCGAAGGGGGACCATAAGATCCGCCCCTTCCTCTATTATTATTACCCCGTCGGGGCGGGCCATATACTTGTGCTAACATCACCTTGGTTTTGAGATCTTTCGATTTCTTCTCCTCCTGGCCCTTCGCCTCGTGCTCCTGACGCTCATAATACTGAGCGATAGTCAGAAGGGCCGTCGGTGTCGCGGAGGACCAAGAACTCTCACTCGCTTTTAACCGGGCCGCAACTGCCGGTAGCAGATTAGCCACATATTTGTCCGCGAAAAGGTGGCGGCCTGTGTCGTCAGTAAGCGACTGGCCACTAAAGTCATGAAACGTTTCTTCAAAGCGCGTGAAGAAATCTGCAACTGACTCGTCAACTTTCTGTTTAAATGCTGCTAACATATTCCAGTCAATCTTTTTGGGGGGGATTATTGTTTTCAATTTAGCCACAATAGCAGCAGGGAGATCTAAAATATTCTGGGGTGGTTTCTGTGCGGGCTTCCGTTCCCTATCCTCATCCTCAAGGTCAGACCATCGAGCCTTAAAGGCAACTACATCATCTACCCTGCGGACAGACCTCCACGTGTCCGGTGGTAGAATAAGGCCAAAGAACAGGTCTATATCCGCTAAAGTCATAATGCAAGAATTCAAGGCCCCCTCGACTTCCTCATAGAAGGCCGCTGGATTCTTGCGGGGGTCAGGCAACGCATTCTTCAATGCCATAACATCGGCTCTATGCCATGGAGTATAAACCCAATTATACACAAAATATCCCCTAGCATCGACAGAATTAATGTCCGGGCTAGTCCCCGCTCCTTTAGGAGGAACATACAAAGGCGCCGCCTCTCGCATTGGTTTAGCATGCACTACATCATCCTTATCTGACTGGGAGGTAGATGGGTAACCCCCTGCCGCAACCGAATCCGACTGCTTCTCCTCCTCCGCTTGTTGGCGTGCTTTCTCTCGAAGGGCCAGCACCTCGTCCCGCAAGGCGAACAGCCGCCGAGCCGCCTCAGGAGCCTTAGAGGGAGAAAAAGCACCGTTACGTATTGCTCTAGCGTCCGAAGACACTTCGTCAGGCTCAAGGACATGAGAATATTTTCGGAAAGCAGTAATCACTTCTTCCGCGAAATGACCCAGAAAATACACTTTATCTCTCTCCTGCCACGGCCCCCAAGTTTGAAATAAGTCCTCCATGGATACCTTGCCTTTAAGCGCACGGAAGGAAAGTGTCCGAAGCTCAGCCATTTGCTCGGCCGACAGCATGGACCGTGTGTCTACCTTACCCGAAACCGGGTCAGAATCTTGCGGCCGTGGAGCAGATGCGCCAACATAAGGGGGCGGAGAGCGATCTAGCAAATAAAAATCATCATCAGAATTATTAAGGACAGGATAAAGCGGCTGACGAACAACATATTGACCCGAAACTTGTAGCCTATGCTCTTTCTCTTGTCTGTCCGTTTGCTCTTTGTCCTCCCGACGCTTCGCTTCCTGCGCTCGCACATGATCATTCTTTCGTTGCTCCTTATCAAACAGCGCTTTCTCACGCTTCTCTCGCTCACGCACTTCCTTCACCCATAATCGCACACACTCAAACATATCCTGACGAGCACGTCGTTTACACATACACTGTTCCACATACTCAATCTTACGTATATCAAACGATCCATACAAAGGCCATCGCAACTCAGGATCCTTCTTCGTGTATTTCCTCCATAGCGTGCTGTACATTATGGAAGAAAGACCATGCTTCACGTACATATCCCTATTAGGAGTCCCCTCTGGGGGAGCTGGAGCAGATTCCTCGAGGTTCAACCGGTTTCCAAAACAGCAGCACCACTTACGGAGTGCGCTAAAAGCAGGCATGCTAGGAATAATGCAAAATATGCAATATTATAAAGAAAATGGCACTTAATCGTTGCGCCGTTCAAAGTTTACACAGCTCCGGAGAAATTTCTCCACATTACCTGCCTATATGTGTTGCAACGCATATATTTTCACAAAGACAAATTCAAAATATGACTAGTCACCATCAATCAAACTCAAATAGCCAGACCAGGCTTCAAAACTCGGAGCAAGTACCGTACAACGGTTCTTACCAATCAAGAGTCCAGGTTCCAACTGCCAAGCTCCACAATCGCCCAAACGGCTCTCACGGCAGGACCGACAGAAGAGGTCTCAGTCGATGACCGGCGCCACCCAGACGGTCAGCTCGGAAGGGAAGGAAGAAAAACCTCGGGATGCCAGGGCTAAGACGCCGCTGGCAGTGATCACGTCCCCGGCCAAACTCCTCACCTTCGTCGCGACCAGTCCTTCGAGCATCCGAGTCGCCGATGAGCCCCACGTGACGGGCGCCAATTGATGAATACAGGCCCCAGCTAGGCCCGCAAAGCACAAGGGTTCGCTCTCCTGTAACGGAATCTATAAGGAAGTTGGCACGGAAACTGCAAAGTACAAAAACAACGTTTATTAACCCTTAAGGGTGGTCCTACAATCCACACAACACTCTTCAGTATTGCATGGAGTAGCACACAGAACTTGCGTACACAGTCCCCTTTTATACACAACAGAGGGGCTCATAGTGGGTGGATACAACATGAGGTCAAAGAACATTACCGTTTATGGTCATTCTCGATACTGAATCAATACATGGGCGGAGCTAACACACTCTTTGAGCCCGCGAAAACACATGGTCAAGCAAAGCTAATTATAACAGATGTGGTCAAGTCTGGGCATGCGCCAGATGGACAAGAGAGCTATTTATAGACTGTTACTAGGCAGAATACAGGAGCAACTAACACAGAGGTCGGACTCTCCTCGTGACGAACACGTGGCAGCATGTCAATACAAAATGGAGTCCGGACTTCTGTCAACATAACGAGGAAAACACGATCTAAAGGGGAAGCATTAATGTTTTTCAGTAAATGCTTAATCACATTCTGCTTTAATTTACAACATCAATAGATTCCTTAACTAGAAGAGAAATAGAAAATGTGTAATTTGTATCCTTTGCACATAGTCCTGAGTTTGTCATCCGTCAGCCAATGAACCGGGCACCATAAACAGTGATTCTGGGGCAATGTATGGATATATGCTAATATTTAATGTTTGATTGTGGATTCCTTAGATTAACTTGTACCCTTTTGCCGTTGCCAGACTGCAGATATTTAGGACAACATGTCTTTGGTTTCCGTACAGAGATGTACCTTTGTCCATTATGAAATGCAACAAAATGTTGAGCAAATGTGTTTAAAAACTGAAAAATCGCCATATATTTCTTTAGTTCTTGAAGTTTCAGTGAGATAAGAAATACATGCCCATGAATGTGCCAAAAAACGTGTACTTTTTATGGGCACGCAAAGCAGTACAAGACTTCAAACAACTTAGTGAGGATTTAGCAAAGAGATGTGCAAACACGCAGTGAAAGGGTTAATGTTTGAGTTGCACACATGTGTTGTGACATGATGGCAGGCTGGCAATTGCTCTTCAGGAATAAAATCCCTACATAATGTCCTAAGGGAAGCGAGCTTACATTTCAGCAGCACGTATACGAAGACTGGTTTGAAGACCGGCTTTTTTGCAGTAAAAAAAACTGACCAATCACAGGCCATGCGGCCTGCTCCAGTGGTTACTGCAAACAACACAGCGCAAAGTGGATCAAGAGCGCTGACATGAGACACGTCCACAGGCCAACGTGGCACAGTAAACATCCCAGGCTATAAACACAGTAACCAAACACATGTCACCTGGAGAACACTGGGGCAACACAATTCACCAATTAAAAATTAGATTCATCAATGCTCGGCGCAGCATATGACAATGAACATACAACCGTGTATCCAAGAAACTACCAACAAAGCAGGATAAACACAGGCCCAGGGACACCATTGTGGATGGCATGTGTTGCTTTGAAAAGGAAATTAGACGCGGCGATGAAAATTGCAGCTCTGTTATTGTTCTGCCCACTCAGAAGAGTTGAAATGGTTTTAGTAAACGCGCCCGGGGCACAGAGGAGTCTACTTTCAGCCTGTGCGTGCTATCGATGCCGCGAGTTCACCAAGTTTGTTTTGTACAAACTGCTTTCAGATATAATAACGTTTCAAGCATTCGCAAATATTTCTTGCAAGCCTGGCGTTAACACATGCTAATTTTATGAAATATTATATTTTTTAGAATCCACAAATGAGAAGCCGCAGGGGAGATGGGTCATTATCGAGTTAGTTCATCACTGACGCGCGGAGGATGCGGTTTACGGCATTCATTGCAAGCGGAATACAAATAAACTGGGCACACGAATGAAAATATGTCGCAGAAACTGCATTCTGTTTTCTTCTTAATTGAAAATAGACTGCCTGGTGTCGTCTGCCTACTGTTAAAATCCCAAAACGATTCTGAGCACCGCCCTGTCCAAAAACGTCCTCCTACCCTGTTCTATTGCCGCGTTTTCTCCGTGTAGAAACCCAAATAACAGTTCCTCATTCCAGCTACCACGTGTTACTGGTTGCACGTAAACCGCGCACCTGTACGGTCCTCACTGGACGGACGACACGGAGGCAAGTGGGCAGGGTGTATTGTTCTTGTTTTCTTGTCGTGTGGTACACTCTTACAGCCTTGCTGGGTGTCTCTGCTCCAGAGACCCCCCTCTAACGCCCATGTGTTTGGTCTCCCTTCCCTCGCCGTTTCCTGTCCACAGAGGAAGTGGTGTCCAGGACACAGGGCCCTGTGTTCACCCTAACCAGCTGCACACCAGTTAAGCAGGGTACCCTCATGGTCCTGGTGGCCTGATTTCTACATGACAGCATCCACAGCAGTTTTCCCAAGGTACTTTTCTGCGGGTCAAACCTTTTGAAATATATTGGGGGAAAATGTCAAGAAAATACCAGTATATGAAAATGTGGTGCATAATCTACAAGGTATACCCCATTTTTAGAGCAAAACTCTCAACAAATGATATTTATCGCATCCAATAAATTCGAAACACGAGGTCCCAGATTTTATTGGGTGCCCCATAGATTGCTTACCTTTCCAGGGCTCTTGTAATCGAGGTCAAATCAGTTATAATTCTAAGGAGTGGCAATGTTGTGCTCTGCTTTGTCAGAAGTCCTTATGTGTTCTGCATGTCCCTGCTCAACCTCTTTCTTGATTCGCGTGTAAAATACTGGTGAGCCAAAGTGTGCATAAGTGATCCTTGCTCCAATTGGATTTATAGACTGAGTAGTCTTGCCTTACTTCGGGGAGAAGCATCCCGTATCAGAGTTACTTGTGAAGTACTGGGAATTTTAAGCCCAGCGGTGCAGGGGAACACACCCTATGACTTCGGGTTCTTCCTGTTTCAGACCTACAGAAACACAGAGTCTTCTGGGTGAAGTCAAAGATCGATTTATTGGCTGCAGATCAATTACAGGTATCCGAGAAGTACAACACAATGTATGTTCTCAGGAGACTGCTAAAAGTTACAGAAACGGGCTTCTCCTTAAATACAAAATATCCTGCTTCAGGCATACGTTCCTTGTTTTATGATATGGCCATATAAATGTATACATTACAAACGAAAAGGCAGAGTCATGATGACCATCCCACATTCCAGTTAAGCCAGCCCACAATTATTTACCCAGCAAGGCTCAGATCCCACATCAGATATCAACAGGCCCCAATAAACACGGGCATCTCCTGTTTGGAAAACAAGCCATAAAGCAGGAACAGTCAGGTGTGAAAGAGATTAGCTGGAGGCTCGTGTGGGATGAAAAGGCTTTATGATGTGTCAAGCCCTGATGCTAATCACAGGTGGCCGTAGGACGGGGAGCTCGTGGGACCGGACTGACCTGGGCCAGCGGAGCCAAGCTGCCCAGGTCACGGAGAAGTCAAAGGAAGGCACATGTGCTCTAGAAGGCCCGTATTTGCTCGTAATAGGTAGCCTATGTGAGGGCAACCATAAGATGGCCACCGCTCTAAAATGGAACCCACGGAGTCAATGTATAATAACGTATACATAGTGCATTTATAGCTAAAACGTTACACAAAGCACTTGTACATACCGCATTGACCATTCGCGGTTCGCTAATACCGGAATAGACAGGGGTAGGGCCCTGCCTCCTACGCGGTCCCAAATTTCAAAGTACGACACTTGATTTACTTATCAGCCTACTCCTTTTAAAGTGGGTTTCTGCATATACTGCAAAAGGTTGACTTTTATTGTCTCCTTATAGCAGCAGGTCTTCTTCAACTCTGAAAGATACTCCAGGGTACAGGAAAAGTGGAGTCATCATGGTCTTCTGAAAGTCTCTCCGTTTAAATATTTGAACATTGTCTGACACAGATGCACAAGTTACATTTGAGAAAATTGACCCATAAGGCTTGAGATTGATAGCTGGATTGGTATACTCCTTGAACAGCCCCACTTCTGGATTGTACAAAATTGACAAGCCTCATCTTTCCTGTATTCTTTGAAAACTACTCTAGGATGCTTAAAATACATGCTTCACCTTGACCACAATTTGTCCAATTCCAAATTTGAAAGTGACCCTCTCCAATGCTCCAGGGATTGTCTGATCCCACTCATCAACACCGACTTAAAGATACTGGTAACATTTCTGGGTGAGAGATTAAATACAGTCACACTGAGCTTTATGCACACATCACAAGCTGAATGCATTCCCAGCTACTCTCAAAGAAACAACTTTGGTACCCTCCTACTTTTGCAATGGTAAGAAAAACATGACAATTATGAGATAAAGATAAAATGTTGAACTGTGTTGAATGGGTTACCTCGTTTGGAGGCTTAAACATGTAGGGTTGGAGATAATGCGTTTACCCCCTCAAACCCTGTTGCCCAAGTTAACTACAGTTGGGTTTTATTTGATTTGAACTCTTGGAAGTCTCAAAGGGTACCGTGTATGGTTTCCCTCTGTCACCTCTGCTTTTTTAGAACCTCTTGCAGCATCTATCTTACTAACTATGACAGTCAAAGGCATAGATTATCATGTCATGATACATAGATAATGTCTCTTATAGCTAGTCTGATATGTGGATTTTCAGCGTTCACAGGTTATAGGGTTAATTGTGGGAAACTTTGACTATGACAAGATCCACTAATTGAAAAGCTATACCCGGTCACCAGTATTCTTGGTTTCTAAATGACCTACATATTTGGCTATACTGGTAAATCAAAGATTGAAGGACATGGTGACAGACAACTAGGGGTGGGCGGAATTTGCGAAATTCACTTTCGCAAATTATCGCGAAAATGTTAAAAATCTCTGCAAACACGCGGAAATATCGCGAAGATGCAGACGTTTTTTTCCCGCCCGTTCGCAGTATTTTCTGCGTGGTCGCGGCTCGCCAACTTACCCATGCGGTTGCTCGCGTGCGCGGCCATCTTGTTTTCACTTGTCTCGCGGTGCATGATCGCGAGAAGAAAGACGTGATCGCACGACGCATGACGTTACTGCGGGCGCGAACTGTCGCGAGACAGCGCAAATGGCTACCAACAAACCAACATCTCGTGGAGAACGCGACCGGATCGGGAAAACTTGTCGGCGAACGCGGGGATTCAGGTAAGGCGATCGCTCGCACGCACGCGAGAATGTATTATTTTACAGCGCGAGCAAGAAACAAATTATCGCTAAGCTGCGGAATGCGGAAATTTTGACATTTTCGCGCTTTCCGCGGAATGCGAAAATGCCAAATTATCGCAATTTCCGCGAACTGAACGAAATTTTGGCCCAGGCCTACAGACAACCTGAAATCCTTAATCAATAAGGTTATTAGTGTATTCATCAGATGATCACAGTTTCACCTATTGCTTTGGAGGAGAGTATAAGTGAATATAGAGGCAGTGGCCCCCACACTACGTATTGAGGATGCTACTGCTGTAGTTACTGCAAGCAGTTCTGCAAAACATTGAGCAGTGTGGCAAACATTTTATAGGATCAGGCTCAAAACTGACACCAGGGCAAATTTCCTCTCAGAAACATTTTCTAGGTGTTTTGCCTCTACTCAATATGGATTTGTTTTCCCCTGAACGGCCCCTCAACCCTTTCAGTTGACATATCAGTCCCACAATTAGAATGTCAAACTATCATGGCTGATCATTAAAGAGCATATTCTTGGAGACTGCCAGTGCATAGGTATTATTTAGAAACTGAAAGGAATTGCATTGAAAACAACCAATCTGATAATTAACTCACTACTTGGTGTATAGGTTTTGATCCACAAGCAACTGAGGGTATGAAGGATCCACCACACAAATGCCATCTTTTTGAATACTATTGGAAAAGTATCTGGTGGGAAGATCATTCACTGGTCTTGATTACTGACCTAAGGAATTTGCACCCTATAGTGAATGCTTACAGAAGGTTTAAAGTATGGGTAAGTATATCGAAATGTAACGATCATTTGTTTTTTAAAATATTAACATGTATTAAATAAAAAATAGTATTACTTTTAAAATATATATACGTATAATATCAAAAATAGTTTAAAAACACTTTTGACTTACAAATAGAACTGGAAATATATACTT
Source organism: Triturus cristatus (assembly GCF_964204655.1). NCBI lineage: Eukaryota > Metazoa > Chordata > Amphibia > Caudata > Salamandridae > Triturus > Triturus cristatus. The sequence continues at coordinate 782,324,424 of NC_140589.1, forward strand.
TAAAGAATTTCAAACGATAATAAACATGACATTTAAAAAATAATTTTGATTTAAACTTCAATATTTAAAATTATTTCTTACACTGAATAATAGCTAACATCAAATATTTTAAAAAATAAACATGTTTATAATAACAGCACAACAAAATTATTAAAATCATAAATAATAAAAATTAATTTACATTGCACTAACTTTTAAAATTGGAACAAAAAATATATTAGAAAAACGTAAAAAAGAAAAGAAAAAAATAGATTTGAAAGGGTAAATTTCAGTACTGCCAATTGAACCGGAGCAACAGTAGAGAAGGTGTTGGACTTTGAAGGGGTCAGATTTACTATTCCCTCTCTAACCTAAGCAACAGTATGGAAAGTCGTGAATTTTGAAATGGTCTGATTTACTATTTAAATCAACCTAAGCAACAGTTAGGAAAGTGGTGGACTTTGGAGGGACGTTACCCGGCTGGATAACGCTTTTCATTCATTGAACCCCTATGCTGATTGATCAGACAGCAATACCCTGGTCGCACGCAGAACATATTTCAAACTGTTGGACTTCGGTTCATGCTATTGGTGTGCAAGTACCATCTCTTCACGACTTTGGAGGGGTCACATTTACTATTCCCACACAAACACAAGCAACAGTAGGGAAAGTGTTGGACTTTGGAGGAGTCATATTTATTATTTGCATAAGGTTGCTCTCTGTCTAGTGTGGCATTGTGGGCAAAAAACTACTGACTGGAAGCAACCAAAGCCAGCCATGGGTCAGTATGGTCACAGAGCTACAGAGCTTTTGAAGGGGCTCCTGTTTCTGGCTTTGTCTGTGATCCCCAGAGTGCTTAGTAATTGTCATTACTGGAGGATAGGGGAACTGACACCAGGGTACACATTCTAAGGAAATCAGTGATGGTTGTGTGGATAGGCTCTGTGTGCTGGCTCTGACAAAGCTGACCCTACCATTGGAGTCATGCAGCAGTGCACTGACCGACAAGGACATGGGGGCATTCTCTGTTAGTCACTGTTAAATGTGAGAGACTAGGGAGGAGGCAGATAGTTGTTAGAGGGGAAGTGGCCTGGTGGGGGCCGGGTCAAAGAGCAGTGTTGATGGCCACACTTCAATTGGAGTTGCAGTTTACTTGAGAGGTGCTGGAGAAGGGTGTGGCCTACCTGGAAAGAGCTGGTAGATCATGGAATTCTTTGTAGATCAGTGCTTGTGCTCCTCACTTAACCCCAGCGGAAAAAAGGTCACTTTTAGCAACCTGTTGAGGGCCCAACCCTACCTAATGGCGATGTGTGGCAATCCTGACCTACATGACTGTGAAGGACCAAGAGAGGTGGAGAAGCCCTATCCTTGGATCTTAGTGAGCACACTGTCTCCTTGAATGAATAAATGAAAAGATTGATAAAGCGCACAGCTACTCCAAAAGAGTGTCCAAGCGCTAAAACTGACCAATGTCACATTGCTACATCAACCCTATGCCAAAGGAAACAGATAGGTCTTAAGATCCTTCCTAAACAGGAGTTCTTGTGAGATGTTTTTCCAGGCATGAGGCTGCGCATTCCATTCTTTTCAAGCCTGCACTGAAAAAGAGCACCCCCTGCAGCTGGCTCTCGGAAACTCAGAAAGAATGACACACTAGTTTGGAGCACTGGTAAGAGTGAGGGAGGAATGATAATGATGGATCCTATTTATCAAATATTGAGGGCCACGTTTACAGACGGCCCAATGTACAAAAACCAAAGCTTTAAAGAAGATCCTGTCCTTAATTAATAGAGAGCCAGTGTAATTTATATAGCTATCTTGTAACAGATTATCACCTATGAATGCCCAGAATCAGGTGTGCAGACCCATTTTGTACTGTTTGCAGTCTTCTAACCAATTTATCATGGGTGCCCAAGTAAAGTATGCTCTCATAATCCAACCTGGCAGTTATTGATGCATTGAACATTGAGGAAGCAGATACAAAAGTTTCTCATTGAGCGCAATGCACCAAAACAAGTTCTGGCCATCAAAAGGATCTGAGCGTGAAAAGCAAGTGCAGTATTCCAATACAAGTCCTGGCTACTGAAAGGATCTGAGAGTGAAAGGCAAGCTTGCTGTCAACCCAGACTCCACGATTCTTAACCACTGAAGTTGGTAGTGATGACGAGGGTGTCTGTGGGAAATCATTCAACCAATAATTAAACACCCTCTGCTCACTCACTTGCTTGAAGAAAAGAATCTTAGTTTTATCAGCATTGAGTTGTAAATGGCTCTCTTGTTATCAGATCAATATGTTTGCCAGGCATAAATGAATGGTGGAGCCTATATCTGCTCTCTTTCCTCCAAAAAGAATTGAATCCACCTTTAGGACTTCCCTGTATTCAGATATTTACGCATTGACCAACTTTCCCTGTATTTTTGCACAAGCTGGGAGGAACAAGCAAGGGTATATGTTGGATAAGATCGAGAGGTCAGCAGAGGTTTTATTCAGCAAAGGAAGTACTTTTGCTTTTTTTCACCTAGGAGGCACCACCATGGAGTGAACATAGTTATTACAAAGTTTTATAAGAAAAAGCAGTTTAACTTCATCTGAGTAGGACAGGAGGAGGGTGAGGGTCACTGGGAGAGCCTGATTTGCACTGTCTAAGAACTTGTTCAGTTTGCATGGTAGAGAATGGGCTGAATCTGCCCAGACTGGCTCCAACCTTCCCAGGGGGTTCAGGACACGTACCCCATTAGGGAAACATACCTAACTTCGAATCCCGCATCAGCCCCATGTGGATCTTAAGAATTTTATCTTCAAAACAATGTCAAATTGTTCGCAAAGATTCACCATGGTTGGTGTGCTCAGAGTAATAGCCTTGGGGTTCATAAAGATTTTGGTGATTTTAAAGATCTGCCTATATGGACCGTATGGAATGTGGTTGCACTTTCTTAGGTTCCCTTTGATAGTTTTTCAAAGCTGACCTACAATGTTCCTTTTCAGTCTGACTATAATTTGAAAATCATATATGCTTTAACTACATACAATGACCAACCTTCTTCAACCCCTTTCCCTAGCTCTAACCCCTCTCCTACATCACTGCCTCCACAACTTGAATCTCCTTTTTCCCCCGTTTGTCAATCTCAATCTCTCCCCCATAACTGCTTGCCCTCTCAACCCGCATTGGCCTATCCTGACATCCCTCTCGCCCACCTACTTTCCCCTTCCACCTCAACTGACTCTACAACTGACCCTCCTCTCCCTATGCTTCACACCTCACCAATCAGCCAGAACACTCCTCTTTCCCCCCCTCTGGCCTCTCCACACCCCTGTTCACCAGACTCCCCTCCCCGACTAATGCCAATCCTAATGCATCCCCCCTCTCTTGCAATTGAGGTCCCCCTCAATCTTCTTACTCAATCATTAACTAACATCGAACAAAATCTCTCATCCTTGACGACGGAACTCACTTGACTAAGAAATTATTTCAAATCACTCAGCTCCATGTCCTTCCCGAACCACACTAACTCCCACTGTCCGTCCTCTCTAAACTTCTCATGATACAACCTATGCAGAACGGCACCCCTATTCAACTGATCTTATAGGCCTCTCCGCGCAGTGAGCTATCTGTCCTCTTCCGACCTCATAGACCTTTGCAACTCCTACCTTCCTCTACCTATGAGTTCTGACCCTCCCCTCCCACACACCAAGATCCCAGTGATTGTAGGAACTAACAGAATCCCTCCCGCATCCATCTCACCTAGACCCCCAGCTCAACTTACTACCATACACCCTTGCAATCCTGCCAATGATAACACTAAACCCCTCTCTTGCATGCTCGTCAGTTGCTGTTCGGCTGTTCGTCAGTTGATTGAAATATCCGAAACCATCCTCAGTGAAGATATTGACATCGTTTTTCTCACGGAAACCTAGCTCAATGTCCATTCGGTGGCTTTTCTTGACCTTCTCACCCCCCCCCCGGCTTTTCTATCCTTAGGAAAGACAGACCTGTCAGACTAGGGTTTGGTCTAGCTACAATCTATAAAAATGAACTGCAACTCTCCCTTTTAAAAGACTCAGATCACCTAACCTTTGAATATCTTGGCTCCGAACTCATTGCCCAGGGTGCTCCCTCGATCCAACTTCATAATATCTAACACCCTCAGGGTGGACCTCTTCTCTTCGCCGAAGAATGATCTGATTTTCTTTCACAATCTGCTTTGTCTATCACAAAAAATCTCTTCCTAGCAGATTTTAACATTCACTGGAATAATGTTGAGAATCCCACAGTCATGCGCCTCTTAAACCTCATTGAGATTAATGACCTCAAACAAATGTGCCAAAGTACAACCCATATCAAAGGAGCCACTGTCGACACCATCATTTCCAATAAGGACACTTCCTCCCTATCTCACATCATCCCCATTGACTGGTCTTACCATCACCTCATTCTGTTTAAGATCATTACCAATTCCCCTCCTCACAAATCGCCAAACCCCTGAAATGGACCAAAAATTTGAGTCAAATCCCTCCAGATGTACTTGAGTCTAAACTCCAAGCCCAACTCCTTCTCACCCCCCCTCTCACAAAATGTCAATGAGCTCACTGAACATTTCAACAAGACCGTCAAAGTTTTCTTGGACAATTTAGCCCCTCCAAAACTAAAAAAATAACGAAATATTCCATCCAAATCTTGGTTCAACTCAGATCTCAACAATGAAAGACGTTCTCTCAGACTGACAGAAAGAACTTGGAGACAACACCACTCTCCCTCCCATCTTGCCCACCTCAGATTCGCCAGAGCTACTTACAAGAAGCACATCTTCAATGAAGAGGCAACCTTCTTTCAATCACAACTTGAGCATGCCAAAAATAGGCCCAGAGAACTTTTTAATATTGTAAGGAAACAAACATCGTCCACTCCCCCTGAACTGATGGCCTCAACAGAGAAATGTGAGGAAATTACTAACTTCCTTTTGGATAAAATTTCTAAAATCAATCAGTCTTTCCATTATACCCTACCCCCTCCCTCCCCCAGACTTACTGCTAATGTTCCCATCGACTTACCTCACCTGCTGACCCTGACCCTTCCTCCTAATCCTTCAACTCACCGACCCACTTCAACTTTCCTTTAAAACAATGCCTCCTGGCAAAATTTCAACCCTGTGACTGAATACGAAGTCCTGGACATCATTTCCAAACTCAAGCCATCCTCACACACCAAAGACCCCCTCCCCTCTAACCTAGTACAAGATCTTAAGTACATCATTACCCCGTACTGCACTACTTTCATCAACACCTCCTTTACCACAGGTTGTGTCCCCAACTCTCTCCAATTTGGACAAATCACTCCCATTCCTAAAATCCCCTGTGCCGATCCAAATGACCTCAATAATCTCCACCCTATTTCCAAACCTACCACTTCTATCCAAAGTCCTTGAAAAATGTGCTCTCCGACAATTGAACAATCACATCTACAATTTTAACCTTCTTGACTCCTTACAATCTGGCTTCAGGAAAGGATGCAGCACGGAAACCGCCTTGCTCAATATTGTCGATGACCTCCACCGGTCACTCGACAATGGGGAGTCCTGCCTACTTATTCTCCTTGACCTCTCTGCTGCATTTGAGACAGTTAACCATTCTGCCTTACTTTACTCACTAAAAGCTCCATTTGACCTTAATTGTCTTGTCCTCAAATGGTTCTCTTTTTATCTCCAACACAGAACTCAGCAAATCAAAATCCTTGACTGCTACTCGAAACCTACTCCTGTCTCCCTAGGCGTCCCTCAGGGCTCCATTCTCTCCCCCTCTCTCTTTAACATCTTCATGGAACCACTTACCCTTATTTTGAAACAAGCAGGAATCAACTACCACCTCCATGCCAATGACATGCAACTTTACTACAAGATTAGATCACACTCGGATGTTCTCCATCTTAACAATTCCTTGAAGAAGATCCGATCCTTGTTTTTCTCTAACCACCTCAAATGTAACCCCAAACAAAACAGAAATCATTCTCTTCACTCCCAATAGCAACCAGCTCCCCAATCACAGCTGGCTCTCTGACCTAAATGCTCTTAACTGCTCGCTGTCCTTATAAAACTCAGCAAAATCTCTTGGTTTCACTATTGACAACAAACTTACTCTTAATAACCACATAAAAAACTCGGCTAAAGGAGCTCTCTTCACTCTCCGACATCCTAAAAAAATCAAACCCTTCATTCCAGCTGACGACTTCAAAGGGGTTGTACAATCAATTGTTCTCTCGAAAATTGACTACGGTAACGCTATCCTGTCCGGTACTCTGAAAGTACATCTTGCCCCCCTTAGATCTGTGCTTAACCTAGCTGCCAGGCTAATCACGGACTGCAAACGTTTTGATCACATCTCCCCTTCCTTCAAAGCCCTCAATTGGCTACCTGTTGAAGGAAGAGCCTCCTACAAGACTGCATGCATTACACACAAAGTTCTCCAACAACAAACCCCCCTGTACCTTACAAATAAAGTCAAAAAAGCAGGCTGCTCCCATACGATGAGAAGCACTAATGCCCTACTCCTTGTCCCCCCTCTGTTAAAAAAGAAAACCACACAATGTCGGTCTTTCTCTGGGAATGCACCATTGTTCTGAAATGCTCTCCCTAGGGATTTGCACCGTAACCTCAAATCGCACCTTCTCAACTAATATTGGGGTCCTTAATCTTCGCCTCTGCCCCCTCTTTCAAGCCCCCCAATTGGGTTTTACTCTTCTGCCCTCCTGACCCCCCCGAATCTCCCTGAGACGTCACTTCCTTTCTCCCCAAACTGTTACTTATTTATCTTTTCCTTCTTCCTCACCAACCAGCCTAGAACCACTGCTCTCAACCATGAGCTGTATGCTGTGTATTTGTCAACACTCCAAAACAGTTTCGCTTGATAGCCTTGACTCATGTAATTTATCTCCTGTTAGTTCTATAATGTTCCTATGCAAAAAGCATTTCTTGATAACACTGCCCCTATTTAAATTGCTTTTTTACCCACTTGTTAATTTAATATTGTTTTTTTTATCCTGACATCTATGGCTGTATCCTATTGAAAAACTGTTAGTGCTATAACAATTCAACGCGTTCTACTTATTTGTAATGTTTTCTGTTTTATCCTGTAGTCTATGTTTTTTTCTACTGAACTACTGTTTTCTCTGTAACAATCAACGCTCATGTAGAGAGCTCTGATACCCACGGTTCCAGCTAGCGCTATATAAAATCTCTCAAATAAATAAATAAAATACATAAATAACATGTTTCTTGAGTATCAGTAGCTCTGGGGCAGTCATTAATTTGAGCTGGTGGTTTCGGGTGCTCTACACCGGCACTTAATTGTCAATACTGGGCCAACGCTTGTGACAATCTGCCACAAGGTGGCGATGCCTGGCTAATATAGAGTTGACTACAACAACAGTTAATATTAATTAAATATACATTAAAAATTACTTACCTGCCGCCCAAGCTATTCTTATTGTTTTGGGGGCCTGAATTAGTCCGAATTGTCAGACTTGTAGAAGTATGATGGTTAGTAGTTGTGTTGTTACAATAATTGGAAGTATGGAAAGGGCAATGTGTGGTGCATGCTGCAGTGTCCTCCTGACGAGAGCCCCAGCATTTATGTTTTTTACAAACTAAGCACTGCTCTGGGGTAAACCAATGAGCTGAGGGGCCTCAACATTTCGAAGGGCAACTTCTGATATGGACCAGAGAGTTACTAGCATGAAGTACCCAAGCATTGAATGCCACTGCATCTTGAATAGTATTGCTTGTGAAACAGAAGAATATTCTGTAGGTAGTTTGAGAAATCAGGAGTAACTTTACCCCATGCACGGCTTTCCCCCTGCATCCTTATATCAGCATTGCTCCTCCGCTGCTACAAAGGGCTATAAGGCCATTAGAACATTCTACCACTAGAGGGCAGAATGATCTAACAAATAAAACAAAGGCCTCTCGAAGCTCGAGGGGATTTAAATCCCCTCGAGCTCCGAGAGGCCTTTGTAAAACATTGGTATGTTGCTCTGCGGGCCTTTACCGGCCATAGAAGCAGGGAGCGCTCCATTGTCTTCAATGGAGCTCCCAACATTCCAGTGTTCTAATATCTAATATATGCCTCGCTTGATACATAACAGGTGAATTGCTGCAAATTAAGTGCTTGGCAGTAGTCAACTAAAGTGAACGTTCATAAGGGAGGCATTAAAAGCCCCCACCCTCTGCACCATAGGAAGTTGGAATGCCTTCCCAGTCTTGACCAAAGTATCCAGGTCTGTACAGAAAGGTCCCTGAATAACATTTAAAGAGTAATTACATCCATCACACACACACACACACACACACACACACACACGCACACACGCACACACACACACACACACACACACACATAGAAACACACGCACACACACACACACACATGCACGCACACACACACACAAGTTACATTATGTTGTTTCTTGCAGGAGAAACTAACACACCTTGTTTACATAATGTTCAAATGTAAAAATTCACTACTAGAGTAGGAAAGTGAGTTTATCTTGCACGAAGGGCACTGAGCTGAGTTTACCACTTAGAGATTTCTCCTAAGTATTATGGCTGGGAAAAGGAAGTATAAAGAATTTTTTTTCACTTTGAAGGGATCGTTTCTAGAGGTGGCAAGAAAGACTTCAATGAGAACCCCCTGCTCATGCCCAAATATCTCGGGGTGAGCAGTCTTTACTGCATGTATTTACCACCCTTCATGCGGGGGAGAAGATCTCTTCCATTAACTCTGCAGTGAAGGCTGTGGAAGAGAAAGTGGAGGTGCTACTGGGCTTAGAATTAGCAAAAATTGAGCGTTTACAACAACATACTACAACGTGAAGATAATGGAAAGTCCTATTACAGATACTACTATGGAGGTAGGAGAGATTCAGAACTTCAGAGGTACCAGTGTGACTGCCATGGTGCAATTTGGGTAGAGACTGGAGGTACTTGATAATGTGAGAAGTAACTTGTTTCAAGTGCTAGGTGTCCCTGCTGTTGTAGACCCAGAAATGTTGCAGACTGAGCTAAACACTATGATGGGGGACTTATTGGTTTCCAGCGGGGAATGGTGTATGGATTGGTCAAAAGAGGATTTAAACTTTCAACCAGAGTAAAGAAAAGGAATGAAGAGATAGGTGATACAGTAATGATGGTGTTGTCGTCGTCCGAAAATAGAGATCAAATTCTTGAGATGCTACTTGACAAAAGGAGGCAAAAAAGGGTAGATTGCCAATCTTTCCCAACCTACATCCAACTACCTTAGATTCATGGTAAAAACAGGCATACAAACATAATTTTCAGATTTTAATAAATACCATGTTTTTGCTTAATTCATAATGTTTATATTAAGAGTTCAGTATTCGATATAAATTAATAGGGTTATGTTTCGTATGTGTTTGAAATTAAGGAGCATATTAACAAGCCAGTCGATAAAATTATCGCCGCTTTAGCGGCAGAAAACTGCCGCTAAAATGGAGATAATGGGCTTGACAATATGCTCTATGGAATTCCAATTGAAACCCATGTTAGATGTAAAGGACATCTAACATGGGCTTCAATTGGAATTCCATAGAGCATATTATCAAGCCCATTATCACCGTTTTAGCGGCAGTTTTCTGCCGCTAAAGCGGCGATAATTTTATCGCCTGGCTTGTTAATATGCCCCTAAGTACTTTCTCTACTGTTGCACAGACTGGTGTGGGAATAGTAAAAGTTACCCTTCCGGAGTCCAACTCTTTCCCAACTGTTGCACAGACTGGGGTGGGAATTGTAAATTTTACTTCTCCGAAGTCCAACAACTTTCCCAACTGTTGCACAGACTGCAGTGGGAATAGTAAATGTAACAACTTCGAAGTCCAACACTTTCCCTACTGTTGCAAAGTCTGTAGTGTGAATAGTAAATATAATCCCTCCCAAGTCAATACTTTCCCTACTGTTGCACACACTGAAGTGGGAATATAAAAAGTTACCCCTCCGAACTCCAACACTTTCCCTACTGTTGCACTGACTGGGGAAGGAATCATAAAGCTTACCCCTCCGATCTCTAACTCTTCCCCTACTGTTGTAAAGATTGGAATGGGAATAGTATAATTTTTGTTTAATATTGTTTAAATATATCTAATATTATAATTTGTTTATTTGTTTAATGTTATATTATTTGTTTATATATACATCTTTTTTATATAATTAAAAAATATAATTTTAGTAAATGTCTTTTACTTGTTTTTTAAATGTAAATAATTTGGTAATCATTAATGTTTTGCATTTTGTTTGTTAACATTGTTTATGTTTAAGGCTCCCTGTTTTCTGTTTTTACTGATTTTTGCAGATAAATGCAGAACGAAAACTATTTATTTTCTTGTCTGTATTTATTTTTAAATGGGGTTAAAATAGAAATTGGATGCTTTTTGAGTGATTCTAAATACACTTTTCCATGACTGCCAGGCCGATAACTGTGTGGATTGATAGGTAAGGGGGTTAAAAAAAGAAAGGAATTTTAGAAAGAGGCTTAAACAGCAGTAGCTATGCACAAGGCTGATACTGAAATGTGCATATTTTCATATAAGTGCATTGAGTTATCTTCTGCTGATGTTCATATCACTAAAACCTGGCAGGCATTAATGTGTGATTGCATATTTATTGATTAAATTAATGTGGGAATATACCAGTTTCAGCTTTACTTTTTTAACAAAACCGATAATAAATATGGATAAATACAGATAAAGTGGACAAAAATTACATATGGATAAATACAGACGGAAGTGACAAAAAAATAAATACCATAAAACCGGGAGCCCCATTTAAGTTATATAAATAGATATGTGTATATATATGTATTCACTGAGAAATGTGAACGTTATAGTTAGTAGAGCTAACTATAACTCGTGCCCCCGCAATGCACTACTGATGACGTCACATATTACATCACTCATGACATGGTCAGTGACATGGACTGCACCACCACTGGAGAATGAGCGGGCCAGTGGGTTTCCTATGTTGGAAGCCCAAGATCGGTTCATCAGTTTGGCAGTTATTAATGTGCAACGAACTAAACAGCCCATGAGGAGCCCACTAATTGGCTGAATTGAACATTATTTAGAAGTGTCAGGAAGTGTTTTACTATGAACTTTTGGTGCTTATTTTTGGACTACTGATCCCAGAATGCTATTGTGTTATCATGTGTTGCCTCATCTGTTGACAATAAAAAGGTACTGGTGTAATAAACAATAGCCCTTTGCCTTTGAATATGCTGCTGTTTTTGCCTGTGTACAAGGACGAATGACTGTCTGAGATGAAAATATTTTCTTTTTATAAAGTGCTCGTGCAGATAGCTATTTAGAGGCCCCCCCCTATTATGGTTACCCCCGTAACATCCTACGTGTAGTGGTGCTAAAAACATGTATCTCAAGTAGCGTGCAATTTAAAAAAAAAACATGATAATCAATGGTTAAGGTTGGAAAGCAACCTCCTTCAACAATGGTCCACAGTGGTGCACATTATTACATTCCAGTTAATCTTTTAACTATTTATGCGTCAAAGGCAGGAGTTTCTAAGAATTCTAATATATTGAACGTTCAGTTAAAGTGCATAGATTGTTTCTAATTTAATTGAAGACAGTGCAAACAAAGGTAAGTGGGTTCAGTAAATTCTCATTGTAAACAAGTATAGAGGTCCTCCGTGTTGTTTAGCCCCCCTGGGGTCTTGCTGTCGATATTCAGTATATATCTGGTCTCCAGTTTTCTATACCGCCCTTCCGTATCGCCTCCCCTTTTGGAAACAGGTATGGAATCAATTACGTAATACGGGAAGTTTTTAAATTGTTCTCATGTACTTCTCGGAAATGTCTGGCGACCGGGTACGTGGGGGTCACAATTATTTATAGCTCTATTATGTCGCAGGATTCTTTTGTTTACCGGGAGTTTGGTACTCCCTATGCATTTGAGCTTGCACAAGTACTCTAGGATGTAGATGGCATATTCAGTTTTACAGTGAAGAGGTTTTTTGATGTTAATTTCCTTATCACTGAAAGCTGTGGAATATGTTTTTTTGTTAATGCCATACTGGCAAGCCTTACAATTCCTGCACTTGATGAACCCATTTGGTTACGCTCATCACTTGAGTGTTTCTATCATTTCTGGGCTACTGGCGACCAGACTATTATGCATAGAGGAGGCCCTCCTATATGTAATACTAGGTTTGGGAGACAAATATGTCCCTATCACTGGGTCATTCTTCACAGCAGGCCAGTTGCGCTGTACGATTTTTTTGATTGATTTTTCTTGGGCACTAAATGCTATAATTAGTCTTAACTCATTTAGATTTTGGTTAGGACTCGTGGTTTTGATCTTATTTTTGTTGGTAATTATAAGCTGCTCCCTGTCTAAATTCTGTGTTTTAAAGATAGATTCAGCTATAGTTTTTCTTGAATACCCCCTGGATAAAAATCTTTTCTTGCTATCCTGCTGGGCTTTAGCCAGATCAGAAGTGTTGTTACAGATTCTCTGTAAGCGCAACATTTCTCCGTAGGGGATACTTTGAATTAGTAGAGTGGAGAACTGAGTTTTCGGCTGTTTATTTTCTGTATACCCTGGTTTCTAGTTTATTTACATTGGGGTATATTTCAGCATCCAGGAAATGAATACTTGTGAGACTGATGGTAGACGTGAAGCTTAAGTTAATATTGTTTTTGTTTATATCTGACACAAACTTCATAGTTTCCATTTCTGAGCCCTCCCACACAATAAACAAATCATCAATGTATCTATAAAGCATTCTGGAATTTTTGTCCATATAATATTTGTGAGTGTCTCAGAGGACCAGCTCCTCCCACCAGCCCATGAACAAACAGGCATAGCTGGGGGAGAAGCTGGTTTCCATAGTCACTCCCCACATCTGCAGGTAATGAGTCTTGTCAAACATAAATATGTTATTGTTCAGACAAATATTTGTCATGTTCACTAACATCGCATTGTGTTGGGGCAAAGTAATTTTGTTCTTTCCTAGGTAATGTTCAATTGCACGTATCCCATCTGTATGGTTAACACAAGTATATAAGGATACAACATCCAGCATTAATAGCATGTCATTTCTGTTCCATCTAAAGTTTTTCAAATTGGAAATAAAATCGCTTGTGTCCCTTATATATTATGGCAGTTGATGAACTAGGTCCTGTAAAAAAAAGTCAATATACTTGAAAGCATTTTCAATAAAACTTTGTTGAGCCGAGATGATTGGTCTTCTGGGAGGCTTCAGTGCATTTTTATGGATCTTAGGAATAAAATAGATGTTTGGGACTGTTGGGTGATCTTTATATAAGTACATATTTATATAGTATTAAATGTTACATTATAATAATTTTATATATTAAAATATTTAAGATTTACAATTTTAAACTCTATATATTTAAAAAACAATATTTTTGTATGTTTTTAATGATATAAGTGTGTTGTTTTTCAATATTTGTGTACTTAACCATTATAAGGATAGGGAAACTATATTTTTTAATCAATGTTTTGACACAATAGTTCTGTTTACGGTACTGTTGTGATCAATATTATGTCAGTGATCCTTCCATTTTTAGGTCTGGGGTTAGCCAAGACCTTTCAATTTACTTCCTTAAAGGGACTTTCCGCCACATCTCTTCATCATTTGGTCTGTTGTTGTTGTGTCATTCACATTTTGCTTGCACCCACTCCAGCATACATACATCATGAGGGTAATGGGTCAGCCTACATCAGTCACTTATTAACTTCCCTTTGGATGACTGCATTTTGCTCTCTCATAATGAGCACATCGGCACACAAAGTAGTTCCCTTCAGTGCCAGTATTTTTGTAGTTTTTACTTTATAATTACTTTAGTGTTGCCTTTGTGTTTAGAGCCTGAGGTGAAAACAGACCACCTTTCATCTTTATCAGTTCCTGTCTCCTATTGTGTTTAATTTGCAGCATTTGTAACACTTTTTCTAAAATAAAATCTATTTCCTTCCTTCTTTATTTGTTTTCTTCTTTTCTTCTTTGCTGCTTTCTCTCTCTCTTGCCTTCTTTCCTTACCCTTCCTTTTGTCTTTCCTTCTTTCTATCCTTCTTTATTTCCTTTTTCCTTCTTTCTTTCATTACATCTTTCTCTTAAGTCTTATTTTCCTTTCTTTTTTCTTTTCTTTTATTCCATTCCATTCTTTCTTTCTGTCAGTCGTTCTTTCCTTCTTTGATCATTTTTTGCATTCATTCATTCTCTTTCCATATCTCCTGCTTTTTTTGTTTCCTTCTTTCTTGCTTTCATTCCTTCTTTCTTCCCTCATATCATTAATTCTTTCCACCTTTTTCATGTATTCAGTCTTTTATTCCTTCTTTCTTGCTTTCTTTCCTTCTTTCCACCTTTCTTTAATTCTTTCCTTCTTTCCCCTTTCCTGCTTTCATTCCTTCTTTCTTTCTTTAGTCCTACTTTCTTTGCTTTTTTCCTTCCTTTTTTCTTTTCCTTTCTTTCATTCATTCTCTCTTTTTTCTTCTTTCAGTCATTACTATTTTCTTTCTTTTTGTTTGTTTGTGTGTTTGTGTGTTTGTTTGTTTGTTTGTTTGTTTGTTTGTTTGTTTCTTTCTTTCTTTCTTTCTTTCTTTCTTTCTTTCTTTCTTTCTTTCTTTCTTTATTTGTGTCTTTCCTTCTTCTTCCAAAGCAAAAGGGTGGCAGCCAATGGCTGAACAATTGGATTTTTTAGGTCTGTGTTACCTAAGAGTTTTTACTGTTTACTAAAATTGTGTGTAATGGCATTGTTACTACTGGGCTTCTCAACCACACTTTATCCATTTGCCTGTGGGTATGTCATTCACATCTTTCGCTAACCCACTCAAGCATGCATCAAGGGGCAATGTGCCAGCCCACATCAGCCAGTGGCTGTCTTCACTACGAGTTACAGTTTCCATTTTACAAGCAGCACATCCATACACAGAGTAGATCGCTTCAGGGAGTACTATGGCAATGTGTGCTTTTTAGGAGACAACATTTTTTTTTTGCCTTAAGTCAACGTTTTTTTTTGATTGACAAATGCCCAGCAGCTTCCTGTACAACAAAGTTTTGTAAAAACCATAACAAAACAAAACAAGAATTGCCAAAAGACTGGCAGACAACCCGAGACCTGGTGGCTGTGCCAATGCTTGTTAATCAGTTGGTGCACATTTTATAAATTTGTTCCAATTTTGGATCCGGTGAAAAGTTTGTTTGCCAATTTCTCAGCTAGTCACAACTTCACACACTATCGACTTGGTTGCTCAAGAATCAATAGTAGTTTATTACGGTACACTTTTAAAATTGTTAAATGAGCCTTATCAATGTTTGTGCCCTCTCTCCTTTGATTGTTATCCTGCAGGCTCTCCTTTACTTTCTGGTTTGCTTTAAGAATGATTAAGCTGTGTATTTGAACCTGCAGCAGAGGTATGAAGAACTTTATATCAATGGTCTGTTTAAAACACTACTAGGTGAGACTTAGACTAAGCAGCATGCAGGTCATTTGTTGTATTCTTTATGTGAGCCTGCATGGTACTTAATTTGTGGCAGTGGTCCCGGTGCTCTGCCAGGTGACAGAAGAGGAAGAATTGTCTGAAAAGTTCACAAACATGCCTGTTTCTATGTGGGCCATTTATGGATCCAGGCCATCATGTGAAATGGACTAAGGCCCAGATTTACATAGAAGTCACGCAATCCAGGGCAGAATTAACATTGCTGTGCCACATGGAGTGAATGGATGAGAGCAGAACAGCACCATATCTACTAAGATGTGGTGCTGTTCTACTCTCTCCCTGCACTGGCGCACTTTTGGCTGCCATGCACCACTGCAGATACCCATGTGCCATAGTGCAAAGGTGTCTGTCTTGTGAGAAGCATAGGTTCTGTGCTGGATAGGGTCCCTTCCTGTAGAAAAACTATGAAGACAGGAGTTTTCAACATTGTATCTGTGCTGTACAAAGCTGCACACATGCTAAGTGGGAAAAATGAGGAGAAATGAAAACATTTCTACTTGTTACACTTGACTCAAGCATGCGCAGGATTTTCGAGCAAATTCCTGTCTACAATTTTTTGTAGAAAGGAATTTGTGTCAAAACCCATGGGTGGTTGCATTTGAACATCCGTGCACCACCCATGGAACACCCCCTTGATGCAAAATAACGCAAGGCAGCACATATGAGTTACCTAGAGTTACAACCCAGTGCAATTTGCATTGATTGTAAATCCTAGCACAGCACTTTGCTGCTGTCACTTTTGCCAAATACTCCCTCATCTGCTGAATAATCTGCAAAGGTTAACAAAAAATCGTTTCTAGCTCAAACGGATCAAAAGTTACTAAAGACACAGCATTAGCTATCACCACCCAAGGCTTCTCACAAAGATTACTGTTCACCTTTCTGTTGTTAATTGCTGCATTGGGGTGTTAAACTGATACTAAAGAAGTACAACTTTGCCCAGACAGTGTTAACTTCTGTAAAAATGACCAAATATCTAACTAATACTTTCATGAAATATGTTGAAGTTCACCACAATGTTTGTTGTTTCCTTGCTGTGCAATTTATAAATCCTACTGCATAATTTGGTCCTCTTTTACCGCATAATTCTGGTGCCGCTGATTAAAACACATGAACAGCAAGAACTTGACACTCACTTCAAATGAGTTTCAGTTTCAGTGACCAAGATTTTATGACACTTATGACTGTGCAGTTTTGACAGATCTCAGAAGAGGAAAACATATCTTCTAAAACCAATTATTTTCTGTGTTGTACTCAAGAAGTTTTTTCCATTCCAACCATAGTGTGAATATGGATATCATTGGCAATGTCATTGGCGCTGTTGCATGTAATTTTATTTGTGAGTTGATACAAAATAATGGGGCCATGAGACAAAGTTTTGTAGCTACCTTAATTTGCAAATTACTGCTCTGTTGTGGTTTTAGGCTGCCCATTAATATCACAACAAATGACATTTTAAAACGTACTTTCAATGTTTTTTTCTAGGCAAAAGTAAGTGTTAAACTGTATCAAACACACCCTTATCAGAAATGTGAGGTCTTTTTAATTACTTACATGAAGTATGTAATTGTACCTGACTTTCCCTGTGTTCTGAAAATGGGTTTCTAATACATACCCAACTGTATCTCGTGGGCGCTTTGCAGAGTTTTTTGCTGAAAGCCATGATCTATGCCCACTGATCTTGCCCAGAGTACCTCTTTAACACGTCTACCTGTCATAAGCTGAGTGTCCAAAAACCTTACCCAGTTGTCAGTATACCTGCCATTATTATCCGATTGGTACAGCTTAAAGTGATGCCCAGAGGACACTGGCCATGTTGCCTCCTCGGACAGAACTGGACATTCATTTATTTCCTGTGACTAATGCCCCTGCCTTCAGTGTAAGCTGGGCCTAGCGTGTGGTTCTGCACAGAACAAAAAGAAACAAAAACAAAACAAGCATTGGCAACACCATTAGGTGTAGCGCTGACTGCCAGCTTTTGGTAATTCTTGTTTTGTCATATTGTTTGCAAAACCTTATTGTTTGGGAATATGCCAGGCACCCATCAAGCAAAAAAATTTGGTCTAAAAAATGCACATTACCATATTTCTCTCTGGTACTGAAGGGAACTACTTTGTGTGTGCATGTGTTCCTTGTGAATGGGGGACATGCCATAACTTGTAGTGGAATCAGACAATTGCTGAAGTGTGCTGATACATTGCACTTTAATGCATGCTGGAGTGGGTGGAAGAAAAATGTGAATGACACCAACGCCAGAGTAATGGGTGAAGTTTGGCTGAAAACCATTTAAAAGTACCTATGATATACACATAAGTTTAGTAAATTCTAAAGGTGCTGGCTAAAAGAGACTAAAAAAATGTAAATCAGTCTGGAATTGGCCGCAAGTCTCTTGCCTTTTAGAAAGAAGGAAAGAAGGAAAGAAAGAAGAAAAAAAGAAAGAAAGAAAGAAGGAAAGAAGGAAGGAAGGTAAAAAGGCAGGAAAGAATGCAAGAAAAAAGTAAGGAAAGAAAGAAGGAAATAAGGTGGGAAAGTACAAAAGAAAGAAAGAAAAAATAAAGAAGACAAGAAAGAAATAAGGCAGGAAGGGAAGGAAAGAAGGCATGAAAGAAGGCAGTAAAGAAGACAGGAAGAAAGAAAAGGAAGAAGGAAGAAATAATTAAGGCAAGAGGTAAAAAAGACAAAAATGCAGGAAAGAAACAAACACACAAACAAACTGTTAGACTTGGCATCTTTCGGCGTGTTTCCACTGAGTCTTTGCTTTCTGACCTCCCGGTTTTTACTGTTTTTGCTGGCTTAGTGTTTCTGCACACTTTTCTCACTGCTGATCAGTGGTAAAGTGCAAGTGTTCCTGTGGTAAAATGTGCTATGGATTGGTGTTTCCATGATTGCCATATTTTATTTATGTGTCAGTCCCTAGTAAAGTGCACTGGGTGTGCCAGGGCCTGTAAATCAAATGCTGTTAGTGGGCTGCAGCACTGGATTGTGCCACCCACACAAACAGCCCGTAAATGTAAGTCCGGCCTGTCATTGCAGAGCTGGTGTGCAGTCTGGTACTACCATGTCTACTTGGCAAATGCACCCACTTGCCAGGCCATAACCTTCCCTTTTCTTCCATGTCAGTGACCCTTAAGGAAGGCCTAAGGTACCCCTGTGGGCAGGGTGCAGTGTATGTGAAAGGTAGGACATGCCCTGGTGTGTGTGGCATGTCCTGATAGTGAATTACTGCCCATTTAGTTTTTCACTATTGCAAGGCTACCTGTTACCCATGGGACAGAATGGGGAGTTTGTTTATAACATCTTATAAACATAATTGGCCGTGGAAACTAGGTGGGAAAAAAAAGGTTAGTATACCTGGACTCAGAATATAAAGATGCATATTTTAGTGAAGGTGATTTTTACATTCTGTGTTTGAAAATACCACTTTTAGAAAGTAGGTATTTTCTTGCCTTACCATCCAGTGTGCCTCTGCTGGGTTTGTGGATTGACTGTCTGGGTTTTAGATGACAGGGGTTGGGGAGCAGCAGTGGCTCCGCATAGTCTAGGTGGGTCAGGAAAGGGCTGAATAGACCTGGGCTGCATTCAGAGTAGAGGAGGAGATTTCCTTGCACCTGAATGGGCCAAGTCTGCCTCTGACAATGCCTTCTCCACCTCCTGCCAGGAAGCCACACCAGAGAGGGCAGAACTGGTTTTGGCAGGGCATAGACACCCTCTGCATAAGAGGACAAAGGATTTTGTGGTATAAAAATTGGGGCCCAAACCCCTGAACTTTAGAACTCTTTGGGACCAAGAAGACTGCCAAGAAGAAGAGCTGGAGAAGCTGTGAGGATGAACTACCACTTTGCTGTGTGTTTTGCTGTGTTGGCCTGCAGTGGCGGCTTCTGTGTTGGGCAGTGAAATGACTGGACTGAACTTTCTGCAATCTACTGTTGTGAGTTTCTCCAAGGGCTTGAGGAGGGGCTTGCCCCCTGTTCAAGAAGTCTCAGGAACAGCAAAGACTTCAAGTTCTTCTGCCCTTAGCACTGGGGACTGTGTGTTTTGTGCTGCAACAGAAGAAAAAGCAACCCGATGCCGTCTACAACACCGCTATGGACTCCGTGTCCTGAAGGCACCGCAGAGGGCACCGCTGCAATGCCACACCGTGACCCTGGTCTCACCGACGATGCCTGCTGACTCCGCCACCGAGCCGCTGCTCGCACCGCGACCTGTGGGCACCGCACTCCGCACTGCCTTGCTTCACGACATCGCCTTGGCCTCGGCCTCCCCAACGATGCCGCTCCATGCCGAAATCGACGTCGCTGCTTGCACTGTTGTTCGAACGCACCGTTCATAAAGTTACACAACGCACCGTCCTCATCCCGCACTGCAGCCTTGTCCTACCGACGCCGGTGCCATAGACTACAGTTCGTCAGCCGACGACAGCGCTTCAGCAACGACGCTGCTACTTGCACCGCAACCTGCCAGCACCACGATGCGCAACGCATTCACTTCGCACCGCAACCCTGGGCTCACCGCACGCCGCACCACTGCACTTCGCACCGCAATATCCGACTCCTGCGGACGCCAGTGCTCCAGACTTCAACAGAGAGGAGTTCGATCTGCAATGTGTGTGACTTCGAGGGTCCCGACGACTCCTGCACCGACCTCTGGAACCGACGCCTGCGGACACCGTGCTTTCAGAAGCTCAACGAGAGGCCACTGATGCCCTACACATCTTAAAGGTACTATTTGCAGGTCTTTCCGACACCGTAGTTGGCCTGCGACGCTGCTCTCAGCCAGAAATGTTTGGATTTGTTTGTTCACTACGCCGTGATAGCCCCAGAGGGAGCTATCAACTTCAAGGAACAGTTTTTCAAGGTTATTTGGATAACTGATGATTTCTAACTACTGTAGTGTGGATTTTTATCGTTTTTAGTCTTGTCTTGAGTATATAAATATATTGGATATTTTTCTAAACTAGTGCGGTGTCCTTCTGTAGTACTTACACTGTATTACTGTTGGTTATGTGCAAACACTTTACACACTGCCTCTAGAATAAGCCTGACTGCCCGTGCCAAGCTACCAAGGGAGTGGGCAGGGGATATTTTAGGAGTGTAACTCCCTTATCCTGGTTTCAAATGGTTACAATCTGGTATGCTGTGAAATAGCAGCAGTCAAAACACCAAACACTCCAAAAGGAATTTACAACAGCACTGGAAGGAGAAAGGGGTATGATAAAGAACATATGTGCTGTGTTCACATCAGAAGCGTCCTGCTGTCACTCCAGGTTCTAAACACAAAGGCAACACAAAAGTTATTGTAAAGTAAAAACAAAAACACTGGCACTGAATGGAACTAGCTAGTTGGTGGATGTGCTACTAGTGAAAGAGAAAAACGCTGTCACTAAAAGTGAATGTAACCATTAGCTTAAGAAGGCGGACTTACTGCTCCAGACAATATGCTGTGGTGGGCAGAAGCAAAATGTGAATGACACAACAACAGACAAATGAATGAAGAGAGGTGGCTGAAATCCCCTTTATGCAAGTATATCATACACGTCTTAGTAAAATCAAAAGGTCTTGGCTAACGCCAGACATAAAAAGAATTCTTCCCATCACACTACCACTCACCACACGCTATCTACACAGTGTGTTCACCCTCAAACAAATTTGATTATCTAAAACTTTAGTCTCACTTTTGCAGTATATCGCAGTTTGCAGTGTACATAGTTGTCTTAAAAGGATGATCAAGAGTCTTCTATGGCATGTCTGAGTGGATCGCCATGTTTTCCATATTATTTATGTATGTGCAATCAACAGCTTATAGCCTTGAAAGAGCTCTAGGACTGCACACCGAGAAGGGATTAAACGCGTTTTGGCGGTGGCTCTTTAATACACAAATAGTACAAGAATACAGGAACTTCAACAAGTAACTGTACTTCAGCCTTATACTTAATGACATCTGAAAAACTCTGCCTGTGTCTGATTTGCCTGTAATTCATACATATAGCATGGTGCAAATAGGCAAATAATAGGTATAGGTATCCCCAGCACCAAATATACACCTTCATATGTGTATAGGTGTATCTGTGTTGGTGGTGTGTACTACTTCACCATGAATGAGGAGCAGAGCACTCACAGTCATATGCAAGCATGCATTATGTGGAACTGGAATAAGCAAAGCAACATTTCAGACATTAGAGAACCCAAGCTGAATGAGAAAATTATATGGGTGGCTCAATCAATTCCAACAAAAATACGAATATTTAAAAGGATGCAAACCCTCACCCACCTGGATGACATACATTGTCATCAGGTTTCTCCTCATCTGTGTTCCATGACTGGCTCTGTAGATGGGGCCATTTTCTCAGGAGTCCTGAAGGAGAACTTTTACCTATATTTAGGTTCCCTATAGTAAGGTTAAAAATAAAAATGTCAGGACATATAGGAATAATCAATGATCCTCAATTCTCATAACCAATGTGTTTCAGATGTAGTAAATCCAAGCGTCCTTTGAGGTCAACGGCTCACTACAGAACCTGAACTCCTGTTCTAAACTGCTCTTACCCTAACATACTCTAACCACATAGCTCTAAACAGTGCTTTAAATTGAAATGTAGAAGTGCAGGTACTCTCTAGATGGAGTACCTGTTTGCTCCCAAGAAGTGCCGGTCCTCTTCCATTGCATGCATTGAAACTGTGCCGAGAAGTGCAGGTACTCTGCTTCTCAAAGTAAAGAAGTTCAGGTAGTTAGTCCCAGACAGTACCTGCCCATTTAAAGCACTGGCTATTAAGAAACGTGTAAATAGTTGGGGCAGATGTATTACAAAACACTTTTGATTATATAGACTCAGGGGCTTGTTTACAAGCACCTTGCGCCACCGGTGCATCATGTTGCATGACGCACCAATGGCACAACCTGCTGCGTGAAATTTACAATCACACGTATAGCCACTCTGCATGGCTTTACATGTGCTTGTAAATATCGCCCCTTTTCACACAACACTTTGCGTGATAGGGGCATGACATGGGTGTTGCTGTGGGTGTTCCCATGCAACATCCATGTCCCCTAATGCATTTCCAGATTTACGAGCACTCGTAAACCTGGAAATGCCTCAGAATGCTACGCCACCTCAGGGGTGATGTAGTGAGGAGCAATGAGGAGAAATGTTTTAATTTCTCCTCGGTTTTTTCCTCCTTCAATGTGTGCTGCATTCTACAGCACACATTGAAAGAGGAAATAACTTCAATTGATTATTTTTGTGCAGGACGGTGCCCCTTCCTGCACAAATACAATCTCCCTACTACGCAGGCATTCTTGCACCATGGTGCAAGGGTGTCTGGCCCGGCGCATGGCAGCAGTTTGTGCACCAGCGCAGGGAAAAGTACAGAAATGCGATATATTATTGTAAATATGCTGCATCCTTGTGCTTTGAAACTAATGCAGGGCGGCACAGCAAAATGGCTTGAGGCCCGCGCTGCGTTGGTTTCTCCTAAATAGGGCCCTCAAGGTTTGCCATCTGATCATGGTTACATATAACCTGCAATAAACATCTATGTGAAAAATAGGACGTATAGGTAAGCACGGTTGCAGGTCGGTCAGTTAAAAAAAATCACTCATTGGTATTTGTAGTGAAAATTCAACTGCCCCACTGCAAAATCTTATGAATTGAAAACACCTCAAATGTGCCACACACATTGTGTACAAAAAACAGACAAATTATTGTAAATACATTCTTTTATTGTTGGAAAAGGTATATTATCTGGTGCTTCACCAAAGGGTAGGTGAGCCCCTCAGAGACCCACCCTTATGTATCTGAACAGTATTTGTTAAGAGCCCTTAAGAAGCGTCGGAGTCATGCATGTGTTAGAGTTTCATCGTAGCGCACTATGTAATCACGTGACCGGACGTGCTCAAGTTGGTTCCCGTCCTTGTTCTCGTTTTATATAAAGCTGGAATTGACCATGCATTCAGAAAGAGTTGTGTGGTCTGCAACACTGCCTTATACGTTCCTCTTCATACGGCATATCGGTAACGATCTCATGAAACATGTGAGGAATGTAAGACTTCGATTTAAGATATTAAAACTTGGAAAATTTGTGATCAACAATTTAGAGCAGTCCTGCCACTGATACATTGATATTTGAAGTATCTTGAGAGAAATTTTGGAATATTAGATATTTACTGCACCTACTAAATAAATGATGAGGAAAATGTGTCACAATTTACTGACACCTTGTAAACAGTGTCTTTGGTTAGCAAATAACCTCCACCTTCCAGGAGATTACATATTAACCAGATAATGATGGAAGAGACAATTGCCTTTGTGACAGATCACGTGGAAACACTTTAGGCAACCTCAAGAGTTTAGGAGATAGTGAAGTGAAAATTTTAAGTACGTAGGGGCATATTATCAAGTAACTAAGTTAACATTATCGCCGCTTTAGCGGCAGAAAACTGCTGCTAAAGCGGCGATAATGGGCTTGATAATATGCCCTTGAGAATTCCCATAGAAGCCCATGTTCTGGTGTCAACATGGTCTTCTATTGGAATTCTCTGCGGCATATTATCAAGCCCATTATCGCCGCTTTAGTGGCAGTTTTCTGCCGCTAAAGCGGCGATAATGTTAACGCCGTGCTTGATAATATGCCCCTTAATTCTTTGTATACCACTGTATGTTATAGGCTAGTTTCTAAAGATACAGAGACTCTGAGGGCCATTTAAAGGTTGGTGGATTTGAGGCATCTGCCAAAAAAGCAGATGTCCCATCATCCAAATTCTCTGTTTCCCCGCCTCATTTAATGGTGAATGAAATTAAGAGTTTTCACAGGCGGATATGGACGTCATTTAGGGATCGACAGGGGTCGCAGCTGCGACTCCTGGCTTACTCCTTGCTACCCTTGGTCTTAGAGGTGGCAAAATCGGTGCCTGGAACACAGGAGCAGTTCACCCTAATGGATGTCGCTTGGATCTCCATTTTCCTAGTTTTCTGTCAAATTTTAATCACACAACTAGTGAATAGTATTATTCACTATTAGTGTAATAAAAATGAAGTATAATTAGCTGGAATATGACTCTATCTGACAGCTATTGTAAGTAAAAAATGCTTTTAATTGTATGTTGTATGCATGCTTGTAGGTGAGTGTGTTTATACGAGAGTGAGTGTGTGAATGTGCGTGTATGTTTGAGGTTGTGTGTGTGAGTCAAAGTAAAAGTCAAATGTGTGTGATGTCACTTCTGATACCCCGGCATTTTGATGAATTAACGCCCATGGAGGCGGAACATCAGCTGGTTCCACTAGTGGACATCCTTGACCTGGTGGCCAAACAGCCATAAGGCATACATGAGCTCCCTGGTTGCACTACTAGTATTCGAAGGTCAATTGACTTCTTCTCTTGTCACAAATTTTCTTCTTTGGTGTACTCTACTTTTTTTAAGTTTAGTAAGCTTTATTGAATATAATATACAATGTAGAAAATCAGTACAGAAAGAAAATTGTAAAAGAGTTGCAAGAAAATTGTATACAGTTTAAGTCTAAAAAAAGGAAAATACAGCTATACCAAGTGCAAAAAGCTTTTGAGGATTTTTTATTTTTTTGAAGGAAAGGGAAAGAGAGAAAAGAGAAGAAAGAGGAGAGAGAGAGAGAGAAGAAAGAGGAGAGAGAGAGAGAGAGAAGAAAGAAAAAGAGCAACATAACAAATACATTCAATATGAAGTAGTTATAAAGAACATATAGGTAAGAAAAATTAAAATGGTATTATCAACTGGGAGCAAATAGATAGAAAGGGCAGAAACTTCAAATAACATGGTACAGAGGTGGTGTAAGCACGATCAAGTCTATGGTGGTGGCATAACAAATTCCACCAGGCGTTATGTGAAATTTTTTAAGTGTCCTTCCAATTGGTTGTGATGATCTGAAAGGAAATAGCTATAAACAGATCTATAAATTTACGTACATTGCATGAGACATTCCAAAGAGATGAAGAGCCACCCAAAAAAATATGAACAATATCAAAAGGGAAATCTGTGCTTAAAATATCATTAAGCTTAGACCATATATGAGACCAAAGGGACTTAACCAAGGGGCAATGGAAAAACATATGAAGGAAGTCACTATTAACACGAGAGCATGACCAACATTTCTTGGGGTCAAGCAGTCTAAATTTATGAAGATCAGAAGGGGTAAAAAAGAGTCTATTATTAAAAAAAAATAGAGTCTGCGTAGTGCTTGCAGAGCGAGAGGCTGTGTGTATTTTTGACCAGATAGAATCCCAGATTTGATAGGAAAAATCCTGAGCTAAATCTTGTTCCCATAAGAGTTCTAGTTTTGATTTGACCCTGACAACTTGCGGAAGGGAGAGAATTGTATATATGGCAGAAGCTTTACTCTCTGTCTCTGCACTGTACTAAGTCTATCTGTTGCCCATTGCATAAATAACAGCTCTAATTGTTTTAATTTGCCGCTTCCGAAACTCGCCGCATCTGATTTGATTTTAAATCACTCACTGATCTCTGTATCACTGTACTCCACACGTGCACCAGGTCTGCGTCTTCCCCGGTCCACCACGGATTGTTCCGGTTGAGTGGAGGGAAGGATGACGCAGACCGAAAGTGCCTCATTGCAATTGGGATGGTTAGCGGTCTAGTTGCCAGAGCACCTGCATAAAACCCGATGCTCGCCCCGTCGCACAGCGACGTGCGCGCCGCTGGCACGCCAAAGGCGCACCAAAGGCAAGCCCGTCTGCGCCCGTCTGCGCCAGACCGGGCCCAGGGTCAGGAACCCTTGTTCCTACTCACACAGCCCCCCTACGTTATTCCAGGGAAAAACTACTCCAACTAATGCAGGCCCCAAAGACACTATGCTTTCACTCAGTTTCCATTGAGAATTCAAGACCCAGCAGGGAATCCATTTAGCATGGCCCTACTGAACTGCAGATCTCTACCTAAACACTCCCTGGAAATCTTCATCCTCCTACAGGACACAGACATTGAAGTGCTGTTTCTCACAGAAACCTGGCTTTCTCCAAGTTCTGACCCTGATGTTGTACAGGCTCTCCCCCCGGGATACCTGATCCAACGCCGAGACAGAATACGTGGCAAGGGTGGTGGAATAGCAATCATTTATAAAGAACATCTAACTTCACCATTGAACTCTCCCCCTCTAGATCCTTCTCCGGCATCCTCCTATACCGCCCCCCGGGAGCACAAGGACAATTCTGCAGCTCGCTACTGGAAACTGCACTTTCCTTGGCTAGTACCTCATCCAACTTTAACCTTCTTGGAGACTTTAATTTGCACTTTGACAACTCACTGGACAAAGTAGCTGATGAATTAACACTTGACCTTGCAGCCTTCTAACTCCACCTTAAGATCCACCAAGCCACACACATGAAAGGCCACCTCCTAGACCCTATCTTTTCAAACATAACAGAACTTAAAGGGATGGAGCCTATCCCCATCCCCTGGTCAGACCACTTCTTAGTACCTTTCATCTGGCACCCACTCACTGAGGGCCCCCAGACACTAACCACACGCACCCTAAAACGCTCCTGGCCCAAACTGAACATAAAGGACTGGTCGCGCGAACTAGAACTAACCAAACCCACATATGATTCTGACTCCACAGTAGCAAACAAGAAATTCTCCTCATGGGTCGAGAACACACTGGACAAAGTACTGCCCAGATAAATCCTATTAAAAAAAAGTGGGTCGAACAAATCCCCCTGGTTCACCCCGGAACTCCGCAAACTAAAACAACAATGCATGAGATTAGAAAGAGCATGGAGGAAATACTTTGACAGTCATGAAAAAAATGAATATAGATCATCTTTTACATCCTACAAAACGGCTCTAAAAACAACACAGGCTGCCTTCTCTGAAGAAAAAATGTGATCCTCCTCTAACTCTTCCAGGGAAACATTTCATATAGTCAAAAAACTCCTGAAAGTTCCCAACCCATCCCCAACCCCTAACCCCTCTGGCCATCGATGCAAGGAATTGGCAGGATTCTTCTCCACCAAAAGTCAAAATATCCTAAAGCACCTCCCACCCAACAACAATGATCACTACCTAGAGCCCCACATACCTGAACCTCAGAACATCGCTCATTGCCTGGACTCATTCACCCCTCTCACAGAGGAACTATTCTCCCCCTTATTAGAATCGATCAAGTGCGGTTCTCCACTCGATCCAGCACTGCTTAACATCCTCAAGTCAGCTGCACCTACCATTAATTCCACCATCATCAAACTAATCAATGCCTCCCTAACAAGGGGCACCATCCCCCTGGATTGGAAGATGGCCATGGGAAAGGCCCTACTAAAAAAAAAACATCTAGATCCAACCAAGATGGGCAACTACCGTCCCATCTCCCTACTACGAGAATCAGTAAGTTGGCAGAAAAATTCGTCAATCGCCAACTCTCTGCCTACCTCGAGTCCGATGGACTACTCCACTCTTCCCAGACGGGCTTCCGCCCCAGTCAGGGCACTGAAACCGCACTAATTGCAGTTGTGGAGGAGGCAAGAAAGATTCTCGACTCGGGAGGATCCACAGCCGTTATCCTCCTGGATTTAAGCGCAGCCTTCGACACAGTGAACTACTCCATCCTGGTACACCGTCTCAATAAAGCAGGAGTGACTGGTACGGCCTTATCCTGGTTGAAATCGTTCCTGGAAAAGAGATCCTTCCAGGTATTCGAAGGAAACACTCAATCTCAACCCATTTCGCTTCATTGTGGGGTCCCCCAGGGCTCGTCCCTTAGCCCCACACTTTTTAATGTGTATATGTCCCCACTGGAGGATATAGTAGTCCCCTTTGGAATTAAACTGGTTACCTGCGCAGATGATACCCAACTAATTGTGACTTTGAATCAGGCAGAACAAATTCCGGTGGACTTGTGCTCCTGCCTCAAAGAAGTTATTGGCTGGATGAACAGATCACACCTTAAACTTAACAGTGAAAAAACAGAGCTCTTACTGCTGGGCAACCAGTCTAACTTTATCATTAAATCAATGTGGCCGACTTGCATGGGACCAGCGCCTACTCCAAAAAAAGAGATAAAAAGTCTGGGCATCTGGCTTGACCAGGACCTCACTTTCCTATCCCAAGCAAGGAAAACTGCTGGGGTATGGTACGGTCTACTTTGGACTACGCGAAAAATTCTCCCCCTCCTACCCTGCCACTCAAAAAAGCTCCTTATTCAGGGGCTTATCCTCTCCAGACTGAACTACGGCAATGCCCTATATCTGGGTGCCCCCAAAACAGTCATCTCTAAGTTTCAGGTAGTCCAGAATTCGGCGGCAAGACTTCTCACGGGCACAAAAAATCGGTGCTCGGCTAAGCCTGCCTTAAAATCACTTCATTGGCTCCCGATTCAGGAGAGAGTCAACTTTAAAACCCTCTGTATCACTCATACAGACTTCCAGGGCAAGGGCCCCCCTATTCTAAGAAACCTGATCAAACCATACAAAGCCAATCGAAAGTTATGCTCCGACGACCTTCACTTGGCCGACACTCCAAGAATTAAGAAAACCTGGACAGGGGGCCGCCTCTTTACCTACAACGCTTTCAAGCTCTGGAATTTCCTACCTATGACCATCCACAGAGAAACCAACCTCCTTACATTCCGCAAACATCTGAAAACCTGGCTTTTCCCGTAACTCCACCTGCTCTCTAGCCTCCTCGCAGCGCTGGGATGCCTCCGGGTAGCCATGCGCTATATAAATATCATGCCATTCCAAAAAAATCTGCTGAAGGGGAAAGGGTCAGAGCAGGCTGAGGGATATTTTGAGAAAGTACTGAGGCTAGGGCATTTTTTAACAAGGGGTATTGGGAGGAAAATGTATCGGAGACATGAAAAGAGTCAGGAATGTCTGAGAAATCTCTCGGTGGGTTATCCATGAGAAGGTGGTCATAGACGATGATACCTTTATCGATCCATTCTTTCCAAAATAATGCCCTGTTATTGATTTTTTAAAATGTATTATACCAAGTCGGGGTCTGGGAAGGAGAATCACTATGCAAAGTGAAGAAGCGAGACAACAAGAGAGCAAGCGCTTTAGAGTGTTTAAATATAGGGATGATAAAGCGTTTTGGTGGTTGAGTTAGATGAGTCACTGTAAGAAATGAAAAAGGTGAGATTTGTGCTAGCTCGAGTGAACTCCAAGCAGTTAAGGTATGGCAAGGACGGTCTGAAAGAAAAGGCCAAATCTGTTTTAACGTGAAGGCAGAGTGATAACGGCTAAGATTAGGAAAATTAATTCCTCCTACGTCTTTGGGTTGTTGAAGACGGGACAAAAAAATCCTAGCTTTACGATTGTTCCATAACATTTTTATAAGGATTCGGTTGATAGTTCTGAAAAAAATGAGCGGAAGAGAGATGTGGAGCATGGAAAGATAAAAATTGACAATGGGAAGGAGCATCATTTTAATAGATGAAAGTCTTCTCCACCAGGATAGGAAAAGAGGAGACCAACCTTCAATGAGAGTAGATATCTTTTTTAGTATGTCTGCATGATTGATGTTAATAGTTTATCTAATGGTATTCGCATATAGGACACCTAAACATTTGATGCTCCGAGGATTCCATTCAAAGCAAGAACCTTGAAACATATAAGAAAGGCAAAATTTGTTTAGATTGTTCAGATTTATCAATATTTAACTTATATCCAGAAACTAAAGAATAATCAGTTAGTAAGGAAAACAGAGCAGGCAAGGAAGTAGACGGGTTAGAAATGTAAAGAAGAATATCATCAGCGTAGGCAGTATATTTAATATCAATATTCTGAAATTTGAAACCAGTATAAGACGATGAGCGCCTAATTATTTCCAGAAAAGGTTCTAAAGCAAGAATGAAAAGAAGAGGGGAAAGGGGGCATCCTTGTCTGGTACCTTTATGGAGAGAAAAGTAATTAGATTGAGAGCCATTGACCCAAATGGAGGTGGAAGGGGCAGAATATAACAGTTGAATATGCTGAATAATATGGGGACTAAAACCGTGCCATCGCAATGCTCCAAACATAAAGTCCCAGCACACCCTATCAAATGCTTTCTCAGCATCTAATGTTATAGCTGCAACTGGGGAGTCCATCTTTGAAGCAAGATGAATGATGTTAGCTATTGGACTCCTGAGGCGGAAGCCGGGAGAATGCATAACTTTGTTTTTTAAAAATTTTTAAACTGTGATAACGTGTTTCTATCACCTCCCCTCCTACCTGCACTTCTTGGCTTCTCTTTAAACAGCGCTCCACGCTGCAACGACCCCTCACCTCCAGACGCCATTCTCGAGCGCGAGGCGCGCCACAGACACGCCCACTCTGTTGGCCACGCCCCCTCGACCTCTTGTATATATAGCGAGCGCTGAAGCGAGGCGCTTCATTAGCTATTGGACTCCTGAGGCGGAAGCCGGGAGAATGCATAACTTTGTTTTTTAAAAATTTTTAAACTGTGATAACGTGTTTCTATCACCTCCCTTCCTACCTGCACTTCTTGGCTTCTCTTTAAACAGCGCTCCACGCTGCAACGACCCCTCACCTCCAGACGCCATTTTCGAGCGCGAGGCGCGCCACAGACACGCCCACTCTGTTGGCCACGCCCCCTCGACCTCTTGTATATATAGCGAGCGCTGAAGCGAGGCGCTTCATTAGCTATTGGACTCCTGAGGCGGAAGCCGGGAGAATGCATAACTTTGTTTTTTAAAAATGTTTAAACTGTGATAACGTGTTTCTATCACCTCCCTTCCTACCTGCACTTCTTGGCTTCTCTTTAAACAGCGCTCCACGCTGCAACGACCCCTCACCTCCAGACGCCATTCTCGAGCGCGAGGCGCGCCACAGACACGCCCACTCTGTTGGCCACGCCCCTTTCAACTCCCCGCCTCACGACCATAAATATGTGTCTTGGTAGGAAGCACAGCGGACGAGCGCAGCGGGCGCGACGATTGCGCGCCGAAGGCGCGCCTAAGGCAAGCCCGTCTGCGCCCGTCCGCGACCGGCCGGGACTAGGGGCCTTACACTCTGCCCCACCTATCACCTACAGCCCGGCCCTACTTCGCAGCTACCAGGGCCCCTGGCCCATCACGACCAGTACCAGCTCTCGCATCTCTGCTCTCGGCATAGCCTCCCTCTCTCCCCTCCCTCACCCTCCTCCTATTCTGGATACCCCGCCTACGACCTGTAGGCCTGCTCCTCCGCCAAACCCTAAAACCATCACAGCTGTCTACCTCAACACCCGTTCTGCTGTTGCCCACTCGCACGAACTCTCGGTCTTGCTGGACTTACAGGCCCCAGATCTCCTCTTCTTAACCGAGACCTGGTTCTGCGATGACTCCCTCCCTGCACTCCTATCCACCCTTCCAGCCTCCTACTACGCCCTCAGGGCTGACCGCCCTTCGGGCAGAGCCGGGGGCGGCGTGGCAGTCATCGCACGTACCGATTTCCCTTTTCAAATTCTCCCTCTACCTAACATTGCTACCACCGAATTCCTGGTGATTCGCACAGTATCCACCTCCCCTCCTCTTACCTGTTTCCTTACTTATCGTCCTCCTCAGTCCCCCCTGCAGTTTCTCCCAGATTTTTTGGAGGTCTTGGCTACCATTGCAATCAACAACTCCTCCATCCTGCTCCTCGGCGACTTTAATTTCTGGCCTTCCAATCCTGCCGAATGTCTGTCATCTAAGGATTTTTCCGAAACCCTCCACTCCCTTAACTTCACACCCCATGTTCACTCCCCCACCCACATCAAGGGTCACCAGCTTGACCAAATCTGGTCCCTGAACTGCCCTGTGGAATCCTTATCTATCTCCCCTTGCACCTGGTCCGACCATCATTTGATTTCATTTCTCCTTCCTATCCTTCCCCCAGCTATGCCCCCCCGACCCAAAAACACCTGGGTCCGATCATGGGGCCGGGTCAATCTTGAGAATCTCTCCTCTCTCCTTGCTGGTTCTCTCCCGCCTCTTCAGGGCCTCACCACCATCTCCCAGGCTGACGCTATAGACCAGTGGCTCTCCCGCAGCTGCGACTCCGTTGCCCCGCTCAAGCGCATTACCTCTAAACGCGACAAAGACGCCAACCGGTGGTTTAACCAAGAGCTTAAAGCCACCAAACTAATAGTTCGCCGCGCAGAGCGGGCTTGGAGGAGAAACTACTGTCCCACTTTGAAACTGGAATATATCAATATCCTTAACCAGTACAAAAAAAGCATCCTGGAGCCCAAAACAGCTTATTTCTCCTCCAAAATCTTAGCAGCGGAGAACCAGTCTAAGGAGATCTTCTCCATCGTTCACAACCTGGCATTCTCGGACAGAACTACGCTTAAACCTGTCCCGTCAAATGACCTCTGTCTTTCTCTTAATAATTATTTCATCCAGAAAATTATCACCATTAAGGCCAACATCCCCCCACCTCCCCCTTCTTTTGTGGATCCCCAATGTCCCCCTCCCAAAGGCAAACTAACCACCTTTCCCCCTATCACTCGGGAAAACCTGACTTCATTGGTGCCTCTGATCAAATCTGGCTCCCCTCTTGATCCCTGTCCTGCCCATATCCTCCGCCACATCTTTGTCTCCTGTCTAGATCCCCCCCTTCACCTCCTCAACAGCTCCCTCGCGCAAGGCATAGTTCCTAGCTCCTTGAAGTCTGCGGTAATTGTGCCCATCTTGAAAAAACCTGGGGCAGATCCTTCTGTCCCTGCCAATTTCCGCCCCATCTCCCTCCTGCCATTTCTAGCTAAGGTGCTCGAGCGCCACGTCACCTGCGCTCTGAGCTCCTTTGTGGAGAAACATGGAGCCCTCGCCCCCCGCCAAGCTGGTTTCCGCCCCGCACACTCCACGGAGTCCGTGGTCATGTCGGTCCTCGACACCCTCAGGGAGGGTATGGACACTAATCATCACCAGGCCCTTGTGCTCCTCGACCTCTCAGCCGCCTTTGATACGGTGGACCACAACATCTTACTTTCCCGTGTCAGGGCGGCGGGGATCGAGGGGACTGCCCTGGTCTGGTTGTCCTCCTTCCTGAGCGACCGCACCCAGGCTGTTCGCCTGGGTGACTTCACAGCGGACTTCCGGAAAGTCCAGTGCGGGGTTCCTCAAGGTTCATCTCTCTCCCCTCTTCTGTTTAATCTATATATCGCCCCTCTTATCTTTTCTCTCCAACAGATGGAGGTCGCCGTATTTAACTATGCGGATGACCTCCAGCTGGTCTTTGATCTTTCCTCTCCTTCTGCTGTCCTCAACTTTCAAACTGTCATGTTCCACATCAGGGACTGGATGAGCCACAATCACCTCAAACTTAACCCGGACAAAACCGAGTTGGTATTGACGGGCGGTTCATCCAGCCCCTGGTCCCCCCTTTGCTGGCCTCCCTCTCTTGGTTCTCCTCCTGCCCCCTCCTCCTCTGTTAAAACACTAGGCATTAAGCTCAATTCCCAACTCACCCTCCACTCCCAGGTTAGCTCTGTGGTATCTTCTTCTTTCCTCTCACTGCGTACTATTCGCAAGGTGTCCCGCTTCTTTACTTTTTCCGCTCTCAAACTTATTATTCTGGCCATGGTGGTGTCCCGCCTGGACTACGGGAACGCTCTGTATGCCGGTATTCCTGCATACAGTTTGCGCCGCCTTCAACAGATCCAAAACCAGGCGGCCCGCCTAGCCTTCAACCTTCCCAAATTCCACCACTCCACCCCACTTCTGAAATCTCTCCACTGGCTCCCAGTGCGGGCTAGAATTCAATTCAAACTCGCATCCATCACTTTCCTGGCCCGATTGGACCTGGCACCTGCCTTCATCTCCTCTGAGATTATTCCCTATGTCCCCTCTAGGGACCTACGTTCTTCTTCTCAGTCCCTCCTCACCATCCCTCGCTTCCGGAGAAAGAAGTGGGGCGGCTCCAAATTTGCCATTCTAGCACCAACTCTTTGGAATTCCCTTCCCCTCCATCTTCGTGCCATCACCCTCTATCCCCAATTCCGCAAAAATCTTAAAACCTACCTATTCACAAAATCCTTTGAATAAATGCCCATTCCTCTCTCCCTGCTCTTAACCCTCAGTCCCCACTAGCTACAGCGCCAAGAAACCGCCGGTATACGTGCGCTTTAAAAGTGCTTTTAAACTCAAACTCAAACTCAACTCATGTTAAGCAAAGTTCTTGAATTGTCGGTAATTGATCTTCCCTTAACAAACCCCGATTGATAAATATTAATGAGATCAGAGATAAATTTATTGATATGAATGGCTAAAATTTATGCATAGATTTTACAATCAGTATTAATTAAGGAGATAGGCCTATCATTTTTGCACATAGACGGATATTGGTCCTTTTTAGGAATCAAACATAACATTGCCTGAGTGAAAGATCCAGCAGATTTACCTGTGGTAAAAAGTAATTGATCAAGGAGAGTAAATGGGGTACTAAGGTAGCTTTAAATTGGAGATAAAAGCGTACAGTAAAGCCATCTGGCCAGGTGTTTTGTCTTTGGGCAATAAGGTGATGGCATTGATTATTTCTTTGTCTGATATAGGAGTATCCAGGGATATGAGATATATAGAGTTTTCTGAGGATTTAGGAATGGTTTGAAAGAAGGAGTCAATTTGCGTGGAAGTTGGATCGGATTCTGGAGTGTATAGGGAGGTATAGTATTGAACAAAACAATCAAGAATCTTGTCATTAGCAGAATGACAAACTCCCTGAATATCCTTAATAGCAACAATATTGGATTTTTGCTTCTTAATTTTGAGATAATTTGCAAGAGACTTACCCGCCTTATTCTGTCCACCATACATCTTAGCATTGAATTTAAGAAGATTATTACTAGCAGAGTTCCATGAATGTTTATTATATTGTATTTTTGCTTTAATAAGAGAAGATAATTTATCAGTAGGGTTTGTTGTAAAATATTGATGTTCAAGGTCTTTAATCTGTTTAAGGATAAGGGAGGACTGCAAGAAAGCTTTCTTTTTCTTCTGAGATACAAAAGCAATAATAAATCCACGCGCGGCAGCCTTGAAGGCATCCCAAACAAAATGAAAATGAGAAGTAGAATGAAGATTGTTAAGGAAAAATTCATCCATAAAAGATGTAAATTGATCAACAAATTGGGGGTCTAAGAGGAGAGAATTATGAAAACGCCAGCGACGAGAGGTGGAAGGAGGTGAAGGGTAGTCCAGGTCTAAAACAGGGGAAAAGAAGGATAATTCTAATGTGTCAGACTGGGAGATTCTCCATGTGTCTATTAGACCTCTAGAGGAAATGGCTCTAAAAAAGGAATTTTGCATCTTATTGGGAACGTATCTGGTTTGTGACTTCCGGTCCAGAAAGGGGTCCATGAGTTGGTTGCAATCACCACCCACAATTAAACTATCAGCTGCATGCGAAGAGAGGAAAGTAGAAAATGTGTTCCAAAAAGCTAAATCAATGCCTTTAGGTCCATAAACCTTACAAAATGAAAATTGTGTATCATTAACCGTAGTATTTAAAAACAACCATCTACCATTGTTATCATGAAACTCATTACGTAACAGAACATTTAACGACTTGTGAAACAAAATAACCACACCATTTTTATTATTCACTGCCGGAGAACAAAAAATGTCTCCTCCCCATTGTTTACGCAGTGAAGGCAAATCTTGCAGATTGACGTGTGTTTCTTGCAACAATGCAATTTGACATTTCAATCTCGCCAAATGAGATAAGACTCGCTGTTTTTTAACAGGGTTGCGAATACCTTTAACATTTCCAGGCGATAACGCAAAGACCCTTCATGAGAAATTGCTCAGGTAAATTAAGCAAGAGGTTAGGGAAAAGAAAGAGAGGGAAGATAGTAGGGACTGACTTAGCGAGGAAAGGGGTAGAAACAAAAAGACTGCAGAGAATAGTCCGGGAAAAGGTATTCGTACCAAGTGGTCACAGCAAGACCAAGGTAAGGGAAAGGTACAAAGAAAATGGTTGAGATGAAAGAGGAAAAAAATTAGAAAAAAATTAGAAAAAGAGAGTATTGTTGCCCAGAAAACGATAGAGAGAGAGAAGGTAGTTGTGTAAGAAGAGATAAAAAAGAAGAGATGACAAAAAGCCAAGGGGCTTTAGTCATAGAAGTGGAAAAAAAAAGAACAAGAATCATTAGTGAGGGGGGGACGGCAAAAACCAGAACAGCCACACCACGGGGGGGGGGGGGGACCGAGGGTCAAATATCGATTATACAACATCAGATAAAAAAGAAAGGATGAAATATTCAAAAAAAGAAAAAAATGAACCAAGGAGACAAGGAAAAAGGGAGCTTACCAGAGACATGGGAACATATCAACTGGATACATCAGACAAACAGAGAGACGGATGATATATGCAGGGATCTTCAACCAAAGTACAAGAAATACCTAAAAACAAACAAAAGGAAATGTTAATAATTACAAACACCATATGCAAAACCTAAGGAGTGAAATCGAGAACATTAGTAAAACAATCAATGTTTGCCAAGTTCCATGTGTTCCTCTCGATGTGTATGAATAAACTTCCGGAGAT
The DNA here is from genome assembly GCF_964204655.1 of Triturus cristatus. Classification (NCBI taxonomy): domain Eukaryota; kingdom Metazoa; phylum Chordata; class Amphibia; order Caudata; family Salamandridae; genus Triturus; species Triturus cristatus. The sequence continues at coordinate 782,361,427 of NC_140589.1, forward strand.
CAGCTGGGTCCTCAAAGGAAAATGTTCTGTCCTTGTAGGTCACGCTAAAGAAACATGGATGAATAAGACCGTAGTGGGCGTTCATGGATTTTAAGGCTGGTCTGAGATCCAGAAACTCTTTACGCCTACTAGCGGTTGGTTTAGACACATCTTGACTGACAAAAACCTTGTGACCTGACCAGTACATGTGTTTGTGTTGTTTGGCCGCCGTAAGGATTTCCATAAGATCAGAGTATAGCAGAAAATAAGCGATGATACCTCTTGGTTTGGTGGCCGAATCAGCATTTTGGGGCCCCTGTCTATGTGCTCTTTGAATATTAAAGTCTTCTGATTTTGAGAGGCCAACAATCTGCAGAACCTGAGTCTTCAAGAAGGTGATTATATCGGAGCCTTCAGAACCTTCCGGAATACCATAAATGCGAAGAATATTGCGCAGATTGCGATTTTCTAAATCTTCAGGAGTTTTTTTGAGTTGATGGACATCTTTGGTAAGGTTCTCGACCTTGGCAATGACATCCTGTGCATCACTCACCTTTTGTTCAACATCAGATAGCCTCATGTCAAGGCCAGACCATTTTTCCTCAATTCTTTGGAGGGTGGTGGTAGTGTCCGACATGAAAGGATGGAAGAGACGCAATTCATCCATGATGTCCTCCAGTGGGATGGGAAGAGGGGACTTAGTTGGAGAGGAAGGGTCTTTTTTTTTTGAAACCGTTTATTACAGAATCCAAAAGATATACAAAGATGGGCCTACAACCTTCAGGCCGGCCGCTAGCAAACAGGAGGAGCATATAATACAAACAGTAGAACACACGCTGCGGCAGAAGAGAGATCACAGGAGTTGAAAGAAGCGTTGGCAGCCACACCATCCGGACCCCACACAACGGTTTCATTTTTATATAAATAACAACAAAAAACAAGTCCACAAGGCAACCCACAATCGGAAACAACAGCATGTGCTCCCCTAGGGGGGGGACCCTACCGATCCATAGGAATATCGAGGGGGGGATAGGTCGGGATGGGGACAAAGTGGACTCAGTGCCCAGAACCAGGAAGACAAGCAGGCTAAGGAGACGGGGCCGGTGACGGATCAGGCATCAGCGGCGGGGTACAGATTCCCCCACGGTAGGCGTTCCAGGGGCCCCACACTTTCACCCATTTCCCAGGCTTACCTCTCGCAACATACACCACCTTTTCCCGAAACATACACCAATCCATGTTGTCCTTCCACGCCGAGACAGTCGGTGACCTCTGGGAACCCCACAGTTGCGCAATGTCACGTTTGGCCACCATATATCCCAGAGTCACCCACCACGTCTGCGGCACTGAGTAGTCGGTTGGCTCCCACACATTCAGAAGACATCTCCTCGCCTCGGGCAGCAGCGGCACATGCGTGACTGCCAGCAAAACCTCATGCACACCACGCCAGAATCGCGCCACCTCCGGGCATTCCCACAAAATATGGAGAAAGGTCCCCAAAGAACCACACCCATGCTTACACAACCCGTCCACAGCATAGCCCATACGCATCAGACTCGGCCCCGTAACATAGACCCTATGGAGTATCTTGAGCTGGACGAAGCGAAGGCGAGCCGGTATGGCCACCTCTTTCGGGGAGGCCACCGCAGACACCCAGTCCTCGTCATCCAGCTCCAATCCATCAGCCCCCCACGCCTCACGAAGGCTAGTCAGCAGTCCCGAGCGATCATTGATGAGTTTTTTGTAAATTAATGAAATTGTGCCGTCCGGTACATGCCCATCTAGCACTCTATCCTCCAGAGGGGAGTACTCCGGGATGGAGGCAACGTCCGGAAATACGGAGCACAACGCATGACGGATCTGCATATATCGAAAGTACTCCCTGTCCTGCAACTGGAATTCCGTCTGCAGCACATCGAACGTTTTGAATCCCCCCCTCGTCCAGAGATCGCCCACCCTGCTGATGCCTATCATGTCCCACTTCTCAAAGCCCTTCGAGGTCCACAGGGAGCCCAGCCGCTCAGATGCGTATAGTGGCGTCGCCCGGGTCAAACGATCCTTCCACCCCATCGCCACGTTAGCCGCGTGCCACACTCGTACCATGACCCGCGTGGGGCCCGTCAGACGTGCGTCATGCGAGCTAGAATAAAGCGCCCGATTATAGTCACCACCCGGCAGTAACATTTTATCCATCTCAAAGGCCGGGTTTAGAGCGGGCCCGTAAAGGCCGTGATTTATCGCAGCCAGCTGGGAGGCCCAGTAATATCGCTTGATATCTGGGAGGGCAACCCCCCCGTCGTACCACGGGAGCGTCAGCTTCGCCAGGGCGATACGCGGTCTACCCTCCCAGAACAGGCGGCGCTGCAAACTCTCCACCTCGCGAAAGTAGCGCGCCGGGACAACGTCCATTGTATTCTGTAAAGCGTACAGGAAACGTGGCAGCGACATCATCTTAAACAATGCCGCCCGGCCGAGCGGCGAGAGCGGCAAGCGCCTCCAACGCGCGACGTCCTCCTTCAGGCGCTGGAGGGGGGGAAGCAAGTTCTGTTTATATCGGGCCTCCGCGTCCAGGGTAATGAAGACACCCAGGTACCTAAATCCCCGCGGGGCGATCTGGATAGGGCAACCCCGCGGAAGGATAGGGACCTCCCCAGAGAGGACATACACACACGATTTATCCCAATTGATGACAAGGCCGGAGTTGAGGCCAAATGAGTGCAATACATCAACCAGTACTATCAGTGATTTACGTGGGGAAGCCAGGTACAGAAGAATATCATCAGCGTAAAGAGATACGCGGTCCTCATACTCGGGGGTCCATCGGAGACCACGGATAGAAGGATGCCACCGCAGCCACTCCGCCAGGGGCTCCAAGGCAAGCGCGAAGAGGAGCGGTGATAACGGGCAGCCCTGCCGCGTGCCCCTGCCCAGCTCAAACGGAGCCGATACTCTACCGTTCACAGCCACCTGCGCCAGCGGTCGAGAATACAACAATTTCACCCAACCGATGAATCCCGGGCCAAACCCAAACTTCGCCAGTGTCGCCCAAATATATGGCCACTCAAGTGTGTCAAACGCCATAGTGGCGTCCAGGGACGCCAAAATGGCCGGCTCCCGTATGAACGGGACACGCGCGAGCACCCCATGCAAGCGTCGCAGGTTAAGCGCAGTGTTGCGATGAGGGATAAAGCCGGACTGATCCTGGGGAATCAAATCGCACACCACGCCAACCAGCCGATTGGCCAACACCTTGGCGAGAATTTTGGGTTCCGCATTCAGCAGCGAAATAGGCCGGTAGGACGTGACCCGGTCCCGCGGCCTCCCCTCCTTATGAATAACCACGATAGTAGCCAGACGCTGTTCTAGCGGTAGGGAACCCGCCGAGCGGGCCGCGAGGAACATAGCACGGAGATGCGGCGCCAGCGTATCCGGTCGCAGCTTGTACAATTCGATGGGAAGACCATTAGGACCCATGGCCTTGCCGGAAGCGACCGAACGTATGGCGAGGGCAATTTCCTCAGAGGTTGGGGCGGCGTCCAACAACACTCTGTCCTCCTCCGAAAGGGAAGGCAGCGCGATGTCCCTAAGCAGGGCATGGGAATCCTCTTCCGAGCGGGAGGACACCGGGGAATACACCCCACGGAAATATTCTGCGAAGCAATCAACAATTTCTTCCGGTTCAGTGACACACACACCATCCAGTTTCTCAATCGACGGGACAACTCGACTCGCTCTCTCCTTTTTATCCAGCCACGCAATCAATTTCCCAGCCTTATCACCCACATCATACAGTCTCCCCTGTTGCTCTCTACTGAGGCCCCTGGCCGCCTCCGTGACGAGGACCTTATAGGCCACCTGCTTGAGTCGGAGAACATGTAATTTGTCATCCATCACCCCACATTCTAGGTCACTCTCCAACTCGGTTATCTCAGTTTCAACACGGGTCACCTCCTCCCGCTCGCGCCTCCGGGAATGGGAAATAAGGGACAGGGCCTCCCCCCGAAGTACCGTCTTGAACGCCTCCCACAGAGAGACCGCCGATGACACAGACCCCACATTATCGTCAAAATATCGCTTAAGGGACTTAACCAACTCTGCGCGAATGGTGGGGTCACGCAGGTACCAGGGATTAATCGGGACCACCCTACCCTCTCCCCTCGGGAGAATGTCGAAGTGCAACAAGAGCGGGGAGTGGTCTGAAATACCTCGCGCCAAATGGCGCACCTCCCCGATCCTCCCCGCATGCGCCGCCGGCACCAGGACATAATCTAGCCTTGAGAGACTGCCATGGGCCCCGGAATGAAAGGTGTACTGTATCTGCGTAGGATGTTTCAAACGCCAACAATCCACCAGCCCCAAGGTATCCAAGAGGCCAGACAACCACGCTTGGGCACGGGGGAGATCCCTAGGGGGGTGACGGTCCTCAGTTCCGGAAACCACAGCGTTAAAATCCCCCCCAACCACTAGAATCCCCTCCGGAAGGCCAAGGAGGAGGCGCCCCAGATCCGCAAAGGTGGTCGTCTGCAACCCTGGCGGGACATAGACAAAAACAAAAACAATCACTCTGCCCTCCATTCTACCCACCAGAACCGTGTAACGTCCCCTGTCATCATGGAGCACCTCATCAACTTCCAACGGGAGCGAGGTCTTGGCCATGATGCCCACACCCCTTGAACCAGACGTGAAGCCCGAATGGGCCAGAAGGCGGTAGCCCCGTCGATTCATAGCACGAAAGGAGTTGCCAATGAGGTGTGTCTCCGGCAGAAAAACTATGTCAGGTGAAATTCGTTTCAGGAACTGCAGGACCACACCCCGTTTTATCCTGTCCCCCAGTCCATTAACATTCCAGGACAAAAGACTCAGTCCCCTACCCCCCATCATAGCCGAAAGCGATCAATCGTCCCCCCGAGAGCACTTTAGGAATAGCACAACGATACTTTTGCCTTGTGGTACAAATGAACAATACCCCACCCCAACCCAACCGCCCCAACAAAACTCCCCCCTCCCTGCACCCCTGCATGAGCCCAGACAGCCCTCCCAACTTGCAGTGTGCCTGTCGCCCCTATATAATTGGAACTAGTTAGACCCCCTAGAGGAGGAAAGAGTACCCCCTCAAGACCCCGCACCGCCTCCAAAGGAGGGAAGACGAGTACAACTAACGAAAGACCCTAAGCTTGGCCGAAAGTGGCAGCATCGTCGTCCGGAGTGAGTCCCAGCATCAGCACCTCAGACCTGGTCCAGTGGGCCGGAAGGGTCTTTTTTAAGGGTTTTTTGTAGTTGCTGGCTGTAGAATCCTTCCGACCTTCAGAAGAAGTCCCAACAGTTCCATGCGACTTATTAGAGGGCGCAAGATCCATTTTGAAGATATGAGCAAGAAGGTCGGACAAAGGCAAAAATCAAAAATGAAGAAAAGAAGAAAAAAAAAGCAAAAAACATAAACAAAGGCGTAGTGTTATTGAAGCAAGAGCGAGGAAAATTCAACAGCTGTCAGGAGAATGACTGGTAAAGAGAGAATTGCTGCCGTCACAACGAGGAGACAGAGACCAAAATCCGAGTAAAGAGCACAGAATCAACTTAGCAGGTATCCAAGAGCTGCGTCTTAATCATACGTAATACGCCTAGAAGAAGAGCTTTTTTCTCTCCCTTCTTCCCTCCTTCCTCCCTTTAAAAGGCACAACGTGTTGTTGATAAAATGGACTGCATAACCATTATATATAGGTTAATGGAAGCATTATTGTCATAACAACCACAGTATTAATGAAGTTAGGACAGCACAGTACTATTGAAACTCAGCATAGTTGGTTGCACAGTTACAAGTGCCAATGCAAAGACAGCAGCAGTAATATTAGATTTAATATAGAGTTGATTGCGCTGGTACACTTTCAGTGAAAGCAATGAGCTGAGGCAAAGATAATTAAGTTTGTGTAAGCTCGCAGTCAATGTCAGCCACTATACTGAAACACTTGAGAAGAATAATTAAGAAGACCAAAGCGCATATTTGGGGACAAGCGCTGTGCAAAAAAAAGAAATTAGGGAAAATTACTTGTATTGTGGAGGCCACATGCCGTGGGAATCGTAAAGAGGGTCATGCTGAAGAGAAATTGCATTGCACCGCTCCGTGCGCGAACAAAATGGTGGCCGCGAAATCGGGAACCTCAGGAGAATCGCATTAACGCTGAAAGCGAGTCACAGCATTTCCATTGAAAGTCGGAAACTCACCTCCGTTATCCTGGCGATCTCCGACTAAGTTACAGTTGCTCATTAGCGAGTTTGCTCCAGTTGAAAGGTCTATTCCTGCAAAGGTTCGCCTCGGTGCAGCGGAGCCTCCTCAGGATACGGCCATCTTCCCGCCTCCGCCGTGCACCTCCAAAGGTGTACTGTACTTTAACAGTCTCAATGTCCACCAAGTGTTGTATTTTGTAGTTTTATTCAAGAGCGGGCAGTTAAACTTGAAAACGTATTTCATTCTAGAAATTATTTGATTATCTATAAAATGTTTTTTCCTCTCCAATCCCCATTGCATTATCGGCTTAAAACCACAAAGCTCCTCTTAGGGGTTTAACATTCCATATCCGTTCTGTCGAAGGAATGAGCACAAAAGTGGCAACTTTTGGGCTTTGCGTGTATCTATCTCATGGCCCATTGGCCCCAAGACAGCATGCTCTCTACGCTATTAAGGACTGCTCTCACTGGATTTTCCTACACAAGAACAGCTAAGTGAGGCATGGCGGTAGCGTGCGGGATAAACCCAGAATGAACCTGAAACACAGGGAGAAAATTCCCTAAGTGTCATGGGCCAATACTTTTTTGTTTTTCTAAAGCTAAGTCTCGCTTTTGGGGATTGTGTTAGAAAATAAATACGTATGTCTGTCAGTGGCGGTTGCACTGAAAGCAGAGAGATCCCTGCTAGTAAGGCAGAGGTCACATTAAATGCCAGGTGGCCCTACACCAGGGTATAGGAAGCCAGAGCCTCCATTGCCCAGATAGTTTGGCATGCAGCCAGCCAGGGTCCTAAGCATTCCGCTATCACTTTTCAAGTAATGAACACAAGTATTTTCAACATGAATCCTATTACATTTACATCTTTATGGAAGATTTAGTAATGAAATACAGTTCTACTTGAGATATAGGACCACTGTAGCCATTTTACATTTCAGTATTGTCTAACTCAATGAAAAAGTGAGTTTATCAGTCTTTCATTCTAAAGTAATCATCTTAATAACTATTTGATAAATACCTGAAACATGTATTTATCTGAAATATTTGTAAAGCACTACATTCCATCTCAGCTATTTCAATGATCTAAAACATAAAAAAACAACTTAGCAATGAGAATTTCACAGTTCAAGAACACTACAATATAGCTGGGTGCATAAGGTGATTCCGAGTTCTGAGTGAAAAATGAACCCCTATTTCTGACCCATTGGAAAGAGGTTTGGGGCACCCAAATACCTGGCCAGTTGCAGGGAAGTGATTCTGAACTGGCTGCTCCTATGAGTAGGATATTGCTCTTTCATCCATTCACTCATACATTATATCTGTAGAGACTTTTGTCTCATTGGATGAGGTTTGTACTGTTTTTTAACCTTTCAGAATCGAAGCCTGTAGATGGACCCTGCCAAACTGGTCCATCTGCAGGCTTCTGTTCTGAAAGGTTACTCGATGTACTTTATTGTGGTGTCTTGCCATTATCCTGAATCTAAAAATGTGGCTTTTAGTATGTGTGTGGAGGGATCTTTTCTACATAGATACTGTTTTTGAACAGAGTTAGACCTTCTACCCATATCACCCGCATCCTTTTTAGCTCCTTTTATGGTTGAAGCCTAAGCAAAGCTAAAAACATCTTGGGGCTATTCAGAAAGCTGATCTAGAAATGCATTCTACCCTTTGCTAACCATTGGCTTTGTGGTTTGTAACTCACATTTTCTGGCTTTCTATTTGCTGGCATTATTTGTTTAAGGCTGTCCAGCTTGAGTTTGTCCCTTCTTTAGCCCAACCTTGCTTACTGTATTCTTCCATGAGCTCCCTTTCTGTAAATAAGCCTCTACATGTTGTTCTTGTCACATTTGCTCTGCATTCAAAGACAGACGTCAAATATCAAGCTCAGTCTTCCAAGGGAGACTGGTGTTTACTTTTCTGACTTATGTGACAATCCTGCTGAGTACCCATTTAAGAGACGAGGGTGTATGGTGTATTTTTCTAGCTCTGTCTTCCGAGGGAGTTTGGTGTTTTCTTTCTCTGACTTCAAAGTTAGAGAGTTTTTGTGACACCCATGTAAGAGGAGAGGGTGTAGGATTTTTTTTCTAGCACGCAACTAAACAAAAATGAACTGTGCTAATGTTACAGAATATATCGGAATTAGTGCAAATTAATCACTTTTTTGCAATTCTGAAGTGTGGTGGAAACAAATATTTGAAAACAATCAAAACGCGTCAATATAGTAGGTGATGAGATTTGCACACATAGGTGCCGATCACGATCCGGTAAAAAATTCCCCCGTGCGACTCGTATCGGGTCTTTTTACCGTACGAATCGTACAAGTGCCGTACGAACTGGCAATCACGATTCGCATGGTAAAAAGTCCATACGAACCGCACTGGGAATCATTCCCCACACGTCCCCGGGTCGGAAAATGTGTCCGACACGTCCTCGGACGATTTACCTTACAAACGTGAAAAACCAAGTCCGACCTAGGAATCACGATCCATCCCGTGCGTCCGAGGTTACAACCGTATGGAAAAAACACCGTCCGCACCAAACTCCTACAGCAACCATGGAGACATGTGCCCGCATACGCGCCCAACACTCCCCCCAGCCCCCGTACGTCCGACACGTACCCCCCGTATATGTATACCCCCACCCGTCTAGGTACACCCCAGTACGTTCCAGTCGAACCCCCACCCCAGGACGCGTCATAGCCCCGTCTACCCACACCCCAGTACGTTCCAGTCTTACCCCCACCCCAGTACGTGTCGTACCCCCAGTGTACCTACACCCCAGTACGTGCGAGCCACACCCCCACCCCAGGACGTGTCATAGCCCCGTCTACCCACACCCCAGTACGTTCCAGTCGTACCCCCACCCCAGTACGTGTCGTACCCCCCGTGTACCTACACCCCAGTACGTGCGAGCCACACCCCCACCCCAGGATGTGTCATAGCCCCGTCTACCCACACCCCAGTACGTTCCAGTCGTACCCCCACCCCAGTACATGTCGTACCCCCGTCAATGTACACCCCCCCACCCCAGTACGTGTCGTACCACCGTCCATGTACACCCCCCCACCCCTGTACGTGTCGTACCCCCCATGTACCTACACCCCAGTACGTGCGAGCCACACCCCCACCCCAGGACGTGTCATAGCCCCGTCTACCCACACCCCAGTACGTTCCAGTCGTACCCCCACCCCAGTACGTGTCGTACCCCCCGTGTACCTACACCCCAGTACGTGCGAGCCACACCACCACCCCAGGACGTGTCATAGCCCCGTCTACCCACACCCCAGTACGTTCCAGTCGTACCCACACCCCAGTACGTGTCGTACCCCCGTCAATCTACACCCCCCCACCCCAGTACGTGTCGTACCACCGTCCATGTACACCCCCCCACCCCTGTACGTGTCGTACCCCCCGTGTACCCACACCACAGTACGTGTGAGCCACACCCCCACCCCAGGACGTGTCATAGCCCCGTCTACCCACACCCCAGTACGTTCCAGTCGTACCCACACCCCAGTACGTGTCGTACCCCCGTCAATGTACACCCCCCACCCCAGTACGTGTCGTACCACCGTCCATGTACACCCCCCCACCCCTGTACGTGTCGTACCCCCCGTGTACCTACACCCCAGTACGTGCGAGCCACACCCCCACCCCAGGACGTGTCATAGCCCCGTCTACCCACACCCCAGTACGTTCCAGTTGTACCCCCACCCCAGTACGTGTCGTACCCCCGTCAATGTACACCCCCCCACCCCAGTACGTGTCGTACCACCGTCCATGTACACCCCCCCACCCCTGTACGTGTCGTACCCCCCGTGTACCTACACCCCAGTACGTGCGAGCCACACCCCCACCCCAGGACGTGTCATAGCCCCGTCTACCCACACCCCAGTACGTTCCAGTCGTACCCCCACCCCAGTACGTGTCCTACCCCCCGTGTACCTACACCCCAGTACGTGCGAGCCACACCCCCACCCCAGGACGTGTCATAGCCCCGTCTACCCACACCCCAGTACGTTCCAGTCATACCCCCACCCCAGTACGTGTCGTACCCCCGTCAATGTACACCCCCCCACCCCAGTACGTGTCGTACCACCGTCCATGTACACCCCCCCACCCCTGTACGTGTCGTACCCCCCGTGTACCTACACCCCAGTACGTGCGAGCCACACCCCCACCCCAGGACGTGTCATAGCCCCGTCTACCCACACCCCAGTACGTTCCAGTCGTACCCACACCCCAGTACATGTCGTACCCCCGTCAATGTACACCCCCCCACCCCAGTACGTGTCGTACCACCGTCCATGTACACCCCCCCACCCCTGTACGTGTCGTACCCCCCGTGTACCTACACCCCAGTACATGCGAGCCACACCCCCACCCCAGGACGTGTCATAGCCCCGTCTACCCACACCCCAGTACATTCCAGTCGTACCCCCACCCCAGTACGTGTCGTACCCCCGTGTACCTACACCCCAGTACGTGCGAGCCACACCCCCACCCCAGGACGTGTCATAGCCCCGTCTACCCACACCCCAGTACGTTCCAGTCGTACCCCCACCCCAGTACGTGTCGTACCCCCGTCAATGTACACCCCCCCACCCCAGTACGTGTCGTACCACCGTCCATGTACACCCCCCCACCCCTGTACGTGTCGTACCCCCCGTGTACCTACACCCCAGTACGTGCGAGCCACACCCCCACCCCAGGACGTGTCATAGCCCCGTCTACCCACACCCCAGTACGTTCCAGTCGTACCCCCACCCCAGTACGTGTCGTACCCCCCGTGTACCTACACCCCAGTACGTGCGAGCCACACCCCCACCCCAGGACGTGTCATAGCCCCGTCTACCCACACCCCAGTACGTTCCAGTCGTACCCCCACCCCAGTACGTGTCGTACCCCCGTCAATGTACACCCCCCCACCCCAGTACGTGTCGTACCACCGTCCATGTACACCCCCCCACCCCTGTACGTGTCGTACCCCCCGTGTACCTACACCCCAGTACGTGCGAGCCACGCCCCCACCCCAGGACGTGTCATAGCCCCGTCTACCCACACCCCAGTACGTTCCAGTCGTACCCACACCCCAGTACGTGTCGTACCCCCGTGTACCTACACCCCAGTACGTGCGAGCCACACCACCACCCCAGGACGTGTCATAGCCCCGTCTACCCACACCCCAGTACGTTCCAGTCGTACCCACACCCCAGTACGTGTCGTACCACCGTCAATGTACACCCCCCCACCCCAGTACGTGTCGTACCATCGTCCATGGACACCCCCCCACCCCTGTACGTGTCGTACCCCCCGTGTACCTACACCCCAGTACGTGCGAGCCACACCCCCACCCCAGGACGTGTCATAGCCCCGTCCACCCACACCCCAGTACGTTCCAGTCGTACCCCCACCCCAGTATGTGTCGTACCACCGTCAATGTACACCCCCCCACCCCAGTACGTGTCGTACCATCGTCCATGGACACCCCCCCACCCCTGTACGTGTCGTACCCCCCGTGTACCTACACCCCAGTACGTGCGAGCCACACCCCCACCCCAGGACGTGTCATAGCCCCGTCTACCCACACCCCAGTACGTTCCAGTCGTACCCCCACCCCAGTACGTGTCCTACCACCGTCAATGTACACCCCCCCACCCCAGTACGTGTCGTACCATCGTCCATGGACACCCCCCCACCCCTGTACGTGTCGTACCCCCCGTGTACCTACACCCCAGTACGTGCGAGCCACACCCCCACCCCAGGACGTGTCATAGCCCCGTCTACCCACACCCCAGTACGTTCCAGTCGTACCCACACCCCAGTACGTTCCAGTCGTACCCCCACCCCAGTACGTTCCTGGCGCACCCCCAACACAACCTCCTAAGTACGGAGCGCACCTCATGCCCCAACATCACAACCGCATGTACGAGTCGTACAAAGCCACACACAAGGACATAATCGTACAACCAAATGGCCCATGTACACACCGTACACACGCTCAAAACGCACGTACACAACAAGGACAAAACAAAACAACACAACAATACACCATTCGAAAGGCACACAGCCACTAAACATGGCCAACAACCACTAAAATAACACAATCACTGACCTGCAACTGTCAAAAACAAACAGAGGCCCAATACACCACCACTCCTTATAACACACCCACCCAAAATTCAAACACTGCCACACCCACCCATGGACCAATGAAAAGGGCCCACACACACAAACCATGAGCCTTTGCAACAGACCCACTGCTGCCAGACACCACAGAACCAGACTACAAGCGACACCACATCTTACACTTGCACACCTTCACACGACCACCCTCACAAACACCCTCTCATCACATTCACACACACACACAACCATCCACACACCCCCCCAACATCCACACACCCCCCACACCCACACCATCCCCACCCACACCCCTCACCATGCCCACTACCAAGAATCCAAAGTTCAGTCACCGAGAGTTGGAGGTCCTTGTTGATCAAATCCTCAGAGTCGAGCCACAGATCTTTGGAACATTGGTCAGAAGCACCAGCCAGGCAGCCAAAACAGCCATGTGGCAGACCATCGTCGATGCTGTGAATGCTGTTGCGGACACCAGGAGGACCAAGCAGGATTGCCAGAACAGGTGGTACGATCTGCGGAGGAGGGTCAGAGCCAAGAGACAGGAGGAACACGACCAGGCCAACGCCACCGGAGGAGGGCCCTCCCGCAGAGCCGTACAGTACCATCCCTGGGAGGAGAGGGTGATGGCCATACTGCCGGTGGAGGCAGTTGAAGGAGTAGAAGGACTCCGAGACCCGGGTGAGTACACAAACAACGCACCTCACATGGGGGGAACTGCAACCACAACCAAAATTAATAACAGGCACGCAACCACCACAAGCCATCACATTACTCAACCACACTCCATGAGCAGGCACATGCCACTGCTGCCACCATGCCTCATGCACCCAGCTGGACAATGTCAAGTCACAGGCCACAGAAGACAACAACACATGACACGGTAACCCGGATGGCGGGAGGCTGGGCACCAAGAATCACATAGTGCGACTCCAAAGCAGACAACAATGCCCTCTGCCCATATGGCCTAGGTCACAGCCAGACAAACACTGTGTCCCAACACAGGAATGACTTGCCAGCAAATGGCGGACGCCTTGCATCAACACATGGGGGTGAAGGCACTGTTTTGCACATGCCAGCAGCTAATGAACAGCCAACAGTGTGAAAGAGTGGCAGCACACACCACCACAGCAGCAGCGCACAGACACACAGCAGACAAAATGGGTGCCTGGAGATCAGAAACAAACTCACATCAACAGGCCAAGGGCCACTCAAAGATCTGCTAACAGTGTGTGCCCAGGAAGCTGGGCCAAGGTGACAGAGGGTGACACACGGAGGGAGGGAGAAGGGGACACAGAGGGAGGGAGAGGGGGACTGAGAGGGAGGGAGACGGACAGAGGGAGGAGGCTGACACACAGAGGGAGGGAGAGGGGGACAGAGAGGGAGGGAGAGGGGGACAGAGAGGGAGGGAGACACAGGAAGATGAACAGAGGGAGGAGGCTGACACACAGAGGGAGGGAGAGGGGGACAGAGAGGGAGGGAGAGGGGGACAGAGAGGGAGGGAGACACAGGAAGATGGACACAGGGAGGAGGCTGACACACAGAGGGAGGGAGAGGGGGACAGAGAGGGAGGGAGAGGGGGACAGAGAAGGAGGGAGACACAGGGAGAGCAAATCAGTCCTTTGGTGTGTGGGAATGTCTGCTCGTCAGCAGGTGGACTGCGTGCATGTAGACAAGGGTGGCCAGTGCCAGAACCCCCCCTCTTCATCATGGCAAAACGCAGGGCCATGTCACAACCTGTACACGAGCACAAGGACAGCCACCTGCATCATATAAGTGTGTGGATCCACTCCATGTGCACATGTACAGTGCTACAAGGAAGGCGCAAATGCATAGCTCGGCACACATGCACACTCCACTGCTGACTGCAGTCACACTTGACGCAGCAAGTAAGACTGTGCCACACATAGTTAAAGGGGCCAAATTGGTGCCCAAGGGACACACACATGCACAAGTGCACTGTGAGTGGAATGCAAGACAGATCCTAATTCCAAGAGGAAATGTGCCAACTTTGTAACGGATGAAACATGGATGTTGCATGGATCCAAATTAACATTTTCTCTCTCACACACAGGTCAACGTCGTGCTGCACCCCCCAACACTGGGGGGGAACACTCACAGGACCCGGATCTGCAGGAGACCGATCCCACCGGCAGCGACCACTCTCACCACTCTGCGGACGACCCCGACCGACCTGGCCCCTCTGGTGTCCAACCACCTGCAGCACCTGCGTCAGGTACAATCGTGCCAACCACCACCCCCACTCCTGCCACATCCCAGGAGACACCCAGGATCCCTGCCCCAACACCACAATGCAGCCAGGCTCGCCAGGAGGGACACGGTGTCCCGGGCACCCAGGAGGAGGCAGGCGACAACGCCAATGCCACCCCTCAGGGGTCCCGGAGACCCGATGTGCCCACAAGTGCAGGCCAGACGCAAGTGGGCAGGGGTGGTGGGAGTGGAGGACGGCGGAGGCGCGAGCCTGACCAGTTGGCTGGGGATCCGGTATTTTCCCATGTCCGTAACATCCTGGACTCATACCGGCAGGACACCACGGGCATGGCCCAGGTTGTGTCCGTCCTCGAGGGGATCAAGGTCCAGCAGGCCCAGCAACATGCGGAGCTAATAGCCTGTCTACAGGTACACCAACGGAGGATGGAGGACAGACAGGCTGAGCAAGTGACGGCGTCCCAGGGGATTCACGCTGAACTCCGTCGGATGGCCGACACCATGGCCGACCCTCCCTGTGCCAGAAGGCGGAGAACATCACCACCCACAGGGAGGGATCATGAGGAGGAGGAGGAAACATCCGACGGAGCATCCCAGACGTCGTCACGGCCTGCTGCTGAGGTTCCCCGCAGGAAGCCGGGTCGTCCACGGAAAGGACCGTGAGGGTGGCTGCTACATCACCATCTCCCAGGACACCTGGCCTGGCACCTGTCCCACTGGAGCAACAGCATCACAGCATCAAGAGACATTCTCTGCCACATGGCCCTGCTGGTCACTGGCTGACCAATGTTGACAAAGACTGTGGCATGGACTCTGAGGATTTCCAATGGCAAGGACACCAACTCCCCTACTGAACTTTGGATTCCCTAATCCCGGAAAGCCCCTCACTTTGTCCCCCCCCCCCAACAATAAATCACACTATTAAGAGTAGATGCCTGCTGGTAGCATTATTACCTAACATGTGTCTTGTACAGTCTAAACATGCCTGAGTCATCTGTTCACTTTAACCAACCACACCCTGGGGCCTGAGTCTGGCACAGGACACATGGGTCACAGTTTTTTAGGCAAGACAGACATGGAGCACCATACACACCCGTGATGGTCAGAACCAGCTGAGGGGGTGGCCGAACAACCGTGCTGACAGACACATTGAGTACAGCAACAGTCATGCGCAGAGGTCAGGGATCCTGGCCCGTGTCCTGGGGGGCACCGAGGTATGTGTAGACAGGTGGCAGAACCATGTCCTGCAAGCTTGAGTCCGGTGGATGCAGAGAATGGGGTCATGGACAACGTTGGATGCATGGGGATGGCACATGTCACAATACCCACACAGTCATGGACATCATGCCCAATACACAGTCTCAGCACACACACACAGCTTGCATCTTGCCACTCGACACATTGACACATAGCCACAATCAGGGAATACCATGCCAGACATGCAGGATGCACCGTGGCAACACACCAGCATTGACTGAGAAGAGGCACCTTGGAGGCATAGGGACACCTTTAATAGTCATGTTTTTGGGATTGCAGAGGCAACTTGAAGTACACATGAACACATCATGTGGAGTAACATGTGGCTCCAACACTGGCACCCCCCTTCTGCAGCACAAATGCGTGATAGCCATGGAACTGGCACACAAGTGTCGGCTAACAGCTAAATACCCACAGCTGCTCACGGAGAGACTGCCATACACCATACATCCGCTGATGTGGAAGTCCCACGCCATGTCAAGACAATGTTAACCGTATGTGTCCGAGGGCAGTGTCACACACATTGATGCCTTAATCACAATCCACTATCCCATCACTGATGACTGACAACCAGGCAGCCCATCTATTCAGGTGTACCCAGCTGCATGTCGTGTCCCATGGGGATGCCACATGTCTGCAGAGGAACCAAACCCCGACCGGGGCAGTGTGCACACATCGTGAACAACTGCCACACCCAATACACCCCAGATGCATCCCTTACCCCATGGAGACTTCCAAACGTGTCCGTGCCTGTAACGCTGAGTCAGCCCACGATGCCATGTCCATGAGGAATAGCAGTGCCACAGCAATGCAACCAGAAGACGGCATGCGCAGGTACCTGGGGAAGAGAGACACACAAGAAGTCAGCCACAAAAAGCACAGCCACTTGCATGTGCATTGACTCGACACATGTATGGATGACAACATGCTAGGTCACAATTATGAGTGGGGAAATACTACCATCACTGCCACCATCACTCCAGTGACACACCCACACACACCTCTGACTCACGTGCCATACATGCAGGTGGAGACACGCATCACAACACATGCCACACGGGGACCAAGGCGTGCACACTCAGACACTGGTACTCACCACTAAGCAAAGAAGTCGCGTATGAGCCGAGTCCGGATGTCCTCTTGCGGCTCCACATCCTCCACATCACTAGCCCCATTGCCAAGCCCTTCGTCCTCCACGGGTGGATGGTCCTCGTCATGTTGATTCAGGATGAGTGGCACAGCTCTTTCAACTGCCATGTTGTGCAGCATGCAGCAGACCATGAAGATCTTGCAAACCTTTGCCGGGGCATATGGGAGTGCGCCGCCGGTCTTGTGGAGGCACCGGAATCGGCTCTTCAGCATGCCAAACGTCCTCTCTATCACTCGCCTTGTCCGGCCATGGGCGGTGTTGTAGCGGAGCTGGGCCGGCGTGATGGGGTTGCGGAGAGGTGTCAGCAGCCAAGGCATGTTGGGATAGCCAGCGTCCCCTAAATGGAAAGCACATGGATATCGTTAGAACTGGCGAAGCGGTAGTGCTGCTCGGCCAAACAGAATACAGGACAGACAGACTGTACCCACCAACAACACATGCCCGTTCGTTGCGCAGCTGCATCATCATATCAGGCATCCCGCTACGCCTCATGATGTAGGCATCGTGTGCTGATCCTGGGAAACGAGCACAGACATGTGAAATCACCATGTTGGACAGACACACCACAAGGGCATTGATGGAGTGGTAGTGCTTCCGATTGCGGTACGCCACCTCCCGTGCGTGTGGTGGTACCAAACCTACATGTGTCCCATCTATGGACCCAATGACATGGGGCATCCCTCCCAGGGCATAGAAACCACGCTTGACCTCAGTCATCTGTTCAGGGGTTGGGAACTTGATGAAGTCATCCAGGTGAATCAACATGGCCTCCAAGAAATCATGCAGCACACCGCTGAACATGCTCTGGGACATGCCACCAACATGAGCTATGGTATTTTGGAAGGTACCCGTGGCAAGGAAATGTAGGGCAGCCATTACCTTCAGCTGGGGTGTCAGTGCCGTAGGATACCTGTGCTGCGGTTGCAGGTGTGGTGCCAGTCTCGCCGTCAGCTCCAGAATCAACGGTTGGGTGAAGCGGTAGAGCCGGATCCTGTCATTCTCCTGCATGGTGGCCAAGTCTGGAATTCTTCGGGCAACAGGAGGCGCTCTGCAGTAATTTGGAAGTGACAAGGAAGAGTGAGTGCACTACGAGAACAACTCATGTCTACTGAGCACATGTAAATCTGGCAATACACACATGCCACATAGGGAGTCAGGCATGTGCTACATGCCCAGGACACGTATGGATGCAAGGTGACACTCCTTCCAAGACCCAGCTACACACGGTGATTGAGAACCTCCCCATGCCACGCCATGGAAATAGCTGTGTCCCAGTGCAAGTGCACTGCCCGACGCAAGACAGGAGTGACATACACCCACACATCAGCAGAAGTGTGATGCCGATTGCAGAGACTGGCAGCGGAACACTTGAGCCACAGGTCACATGACATTACACTAGTCCAGCCCACACACCTTGCCATGAAGGTGCACATGTCATGACTCACCACACATTCCTTGTGAGTTTGCTGACATGGCCTTGTCACGCTACTCCGTGTCCCTTGCATACATGTGCACCTCACATCCGATAACACATGTGGCATGGTGTTGGGAACAGTGTGCAATGACAATCTACACACAGCCACATGTTGGTTGCTGCAACGGCTGCAGCTTTTGAGGGTGCTACAACATCAACCTGATGTAAATCCCGGACACATATATGGCATAGTCCCATTGTGCACTGTGGGTAGTGACAAGTCATGTGTCATGACCCCTGTACCGGGCATCATGGGACACTTCCGTGTGTTGGTGTCCGTGCCATGCCAGTGACGCTCACCCCAAGTGCGCAGTCCCACATGCACACATGTCAAAGGAGTCAAGGGCATGCCTGGCACACATTGCACCCTCACACAGTACACATGTACACATCTCATCATACATCTGGTGCCTTCTCCACTCAGGAGGCATGTTCCACATCACAGCCTGTGACACCTGTGCCCCACACATGTGGTAATGCACAGACGATGCCTTGATGTCCATTCCTGGACAAGTATGTCCATCCATGGACAAGTATGTCCGCCCTATTCCTACATGTGTGTCGCCTATCACCACAGTGATGTGTAAAATCCGCCGTACTGCTGCTGAGAGGGCCTGTGCATGTTCCCAAATCACTGTGGGAGTGCTGCCGTATGTGTACCCATCGTGATGGTGAGCGTAGATGCGAGTGTACGGTCCGTACCACTACGGGTACGCATACGCGTGCAGACCCATAGTGATAGTGAGCGTAGATGCGTGTGTACGGCCCTATCACTATGGGTCTGCACGCGTATGCGTACCCGTAGTGGTACGGACCGTACACTCGCATCTACGCTCACTATGCGTACCCGTAGTGGTACGGACCGTACACTCGCATCTACGCTCACTATCACTATGGGTCTGCACGCGTATGCGTACTCGTAGTGATAGTGAGCGTAGATGCGAGTGTACGGTCCGTACCACTACGGGTACGCATACGCGTGCAGACCCATAGTGATAGTGAGCGTAGATGCGTGTGTACGGCCCTATCACTATGGGTCTGCACGCGTATGCGTACCCGTAGTGGTACGGACCGTACACTCGCATCTACGCTCACTATCACTACGAGTACGCATACGCGTGCAGACCCATAGTGATAGTGAGCGTAGATGCGAGTGTACGGTCCGTACCACTACGGGTACGCATACGCGTGCAGACCCATAGTGATAGTGAGCGTAGATGCGAGTGTACGGTCCGTACCACTACGGGTACGCATACGCGTGCAGACCCATAGTGATAGTGAGCGTAGATGTGAGTGTACGGTCCGTACCACTACGGGTACGCATACGCGTGCAGACCCATAGTGATAGTAAGAGTAGATGCGAGTGTACGGTCCGTGCCACTACGGGTACGCATACGCGTGCAGACCCATAGTGATAGTGAGCGTAGATGCGAGTGTACGGTCCGTACCACTACGGGTACGCATACGCGTGCAGACCCATAGTGATGGAGAGCGTAGGCATGCATGTACGGGCCGTTGCCATGCATTTGGGGTGCCCTAGGGCCCCCACACGCACCGTACCTGTGTGTGATGCTCCAAATTACATAGGGGACAAGTATTAAGGCCTACATGCATGCTGGTTGTCATGGAGACCAAGTTCAAAATTCGAAATTGTTCTGGAAGGTGCACAGCAGAAGTCAGTTGGAATTTGTCTACTTTGTTGCAATGTGTTTGTGGGGCTGACATCATGCAGGAGAATGAAACCGATAGAGAACCCACAGACTGCTAGGTTTGAAGGGATTGGTGGAAACATAGGATGCAAATGTGAGTGACCAATCTCTCTGTACTCCTGTGCATGAGACTGGGCAGAAGGGCACATATAAGGCAGCCAGGTCCCATGAGGGAGCACTTGCCTGCACATCTTTGCATTCGTTGACCCAGCTGCTGCTACTGATTCCCTGGAACCATGTCAAGGGCTGTGGAGAGGACACAGCCATTCACCCTGGAGGAGAACATGGCTCTGCTGGATGTGATCCTCCCACAGTACTCCATGCTGTATGGGCGACCAGGGTATCAGGTGAGTGCATAGGCCACTGCCACAGACTGTCCCTATGTGGTGACTGTGACTTCTGCCATTGCGTCCAGGTGTAACACACATGCCATGTACTGTCGGGGGGGTCCCAGGGGGGGTGCCTGATGTCTCCCAGCAGTGCCCTGAGACAGGAGGGGTGGGGGACTATCACTCACAGCAGTGCCCTGAGACAGGAGGGGTGGGGGCCTATCACTCACAGCAGTGCCCTGAGACAGGAGGGGTGGGTGTGATGCACAGTGTGAGCCTTGATCATTGATTGTGACATTGCCATCATTCCACCTGTGTACCCACTGTGGCACGTAGTGCTTTTTCCCTCACCAGGGGATGATGTCCCTATGACAAAGGTGCAATGCGTTGGCTGCATGACATGCCTTGTTGTAACCAGCTAATTTGTACCCATATGTCTCTCTGTGACATGTGGCTGGTGTATTGATGTGGTGTCACTTGTTCCTCCTCACAGGTAGGCGCCACTGCCAAGGAGCAGATCTGGCTGACCGCCGTCAGTGCCGTGAGGGGTGTGGATGGTCGGAGGCGGAGCCTGCCCCAGGTGAGGAAACGCTGGCAGGATATCCGGTGCTGGACGCGGAGGATTGCACGGCTCCTGCTGGGGGACTCACCTGAGAGCCACAAGAACCGTGGCCGCCGCCGTCTGAGCCACCTCCACAGGCGTGTGCTGCCGGTGGTCTTTCCAGACCTGGAGAGGCGCTTACAGGCGATGCAGCAGCCGGAAGGGGGTAGGTACATGTGTGTTTGTTGTGTGTCACCGGCATTTGTAAGGGCACAGTAGCATGAATTCACTGGCAGGGTTTAAAGGTGCTGTGCAGATCCTGTTTGCCCCAGTATAGCGCTGTGCCCCTGTCACCCTTCCCCTCCTTGCAATGTGTTCCCTGGTCTGTGTGTAGTCACTCCTTCACAGGGTAATGTAGGCTGGCGCTTTGTCCACGGGAACAATGACTGTAGCATCATGTGTGGGGGTGGTGTGTAACAGGTTGTGGGACCTTGCCTGTGCACTGTCAAGTTCACTGCATGTGGGTTCCATGTCAGTTGGCACTGATGCTGACTCCAGACATGGGAGTTGGTCTCTCATGTGTCATGCCTTACAGCGCGCATGTCCCATGTAGTGGCCTGTGACATGATGTGCATGAGTGTGCGATACACATAGTGCAGGGATGGTGACGTGTGTTGCAGTCATTACCATTCAGTAGCATGTAGTTGCGTGCCCACTACTGTCCCCTGGGGCACCTTTTCCTCAGTGGTGTATGTGTCATCATAAACGTGGCCACTGTCAGTGTCTACAGCGTAAGTTGTGCTCTGTGCCATTGTCCCCTGTCACCATGTATATAGACGTGCTATTTTGTACAGGTGTCCACTGTGCAGCCTGACCTGATTGTCCTTCTTCATACTCACAGTTGCCAGTGCCTGTGTGTCTTGTTATACTCATCTGAGGATGGGCACTGGTACCTCATTATTTGTACAGGCGCACCTTGGCTGTTTGGCGTCCAATCTTGCTTTTTGCCTGCCCCTGTGTGTATCACCCAGACTATGAGATGTTGGTGCCACCTGTGTCTCAACAATTTGCCTCGTGTAGGGTCTTGTTGGGGCGGGCAATGCCTATGTGTTAAATCCTGATTACCACTTGCTGGGTCTGGGCAGTGTGTGATGTGTCTGGACACACACGCAATGTGCAGTGACCGAGTCATGTTGTGCATGTTTTCAGCATTACCTATGCAGCATGTGTCTCAAGTTCATGGATATGGTCCCTGGTCATCGGTATTTTCGCCAACGCTGTGTGGTGCAGATGCAGTGCTGGATTGTCCCCAGGGCCTGGGTGCTATGTCAGACTCCTTTTCCTGTGTTTAGCTATTGTCTCATGCTCTCCATGGTATTTCAGTGGCATGGTGGCTCAACCAACTGTGTGTTTCATGCCCTACATCGGTACCCTGTTTAGTAGATGTTAGGGATCTTCCTTTTCAGGCCATGCAATGTTACCTATGTAGATTGGACTCATGTGACAGATGTGTACAGGTGTCTGATTAATTTCTGTCTCTCCACCCTGCCCACAGCATCGTCGGGGGACACAGAGGGAGACATGGACACAGACCAGGCGGAGGGACCGAGCACCAGTGCCAGCCGTGACATCGGGTCTGGCACATCGAGTGTGACAGAGGCGGAGGAGAGTGTGGCCGAGGACCTGTCGACTGGCACATCAGACTACGAAGCTGACAGGTCCGGGGACGATGTCTCCGAGTGGGCGGAGGCTGCACCAGCAGCTGACAGCGGAACAACACCTCGCACCGCCCCCTCAGTTTCCACCAGCCGCCTCCCACTTGCTCGTGTCCCTTCCCAGCGTGCCCGGTCACAGCATGTCTCCTTCCTGCCAGGCACCGCACCCCCTGCCCCTGTCTCCACTGCTGCCGCCAATGCAGAGTCTGTGGACATCCAGCGGCAACTGCAGGTTGGTCAGGCTGCGATCCTTAATGTCCTCCATGCCCACGGCAAAACCCTCACCAACATCGAGGCTTTCTTGGAGGGCATTCATTCATCGCAGGCTGACCAACGCAACTTGCTGAGGTCCATCGACTCCACACTGACTGCAGCAGTGGGTCTCCTGCAGCGCGACCTCCCCCCACCTACCCCTGCCCCATCCACACTTCCCACTCCCATGCCTGTCACACGTACACCCAGACGTCGGCATGCACCCACATCAACGGACACGGGCACCACACCAGCAGGGAAGGTCCACCGCACTCCTCCTGACACGCACACACAGGGTGAGGTAGGCACACCCACTGGGTCGGGGGGCAAACGTGTGACACGCAGCCATAGTGGGAGTCCGCATTCCACCCAGTCCACTCCCTCCAAATCCCCTCCCCTCAGCTCTCCTGGCCACATCTCCCCCAAGGACTCCTTCATGGCCGCTCTGTCCCTGAGCCCCACAGTTACACCACCACGCAAGCGGTCAAGGAGGTCCCCGGTCAGGGTGGTTGAGTCTCCCCCCCTGTCTCCACCCTCCCCCGGTGGCGCTGCGACCCATCCCTCTGACCCCCCCCCTCCTTGGGGCCTGAGGTCCCTTCGGGTGCAGGGGACTCCCTGGAGGACCTTGCAAAGGTGTGTAGTGCCATCCTGGCCTCCGCCTTTGGCACTGACCCACCCCCTGTGGTGGAGTCCTCCATCCCTGCACCCACAACGCCGCCCCTTTGCCCTGATGTCCCTGCGGTGCCTGTTGCTTCCCCCCCCCTGATGCCCTCACCAGTGTGGAAGACGATGCCATTTGACTGTGCAGGCAAGGTAGGGGACACGCATCCCACTGTGTCCCCCATCCAGCTGAGAATCATTGACTGCCCTATGGGCTTTGTGAAGATTGAACTGCCTGCGATCCACGGACATTGTGCTCATGCTGAATAAAGCTTAATCTTGTTTTCATTATCACACTACTGCTATGCTGGTATTGGTGTTGGTGGGGCTGCTACATGGTTTTGGGTGGTGTGTAAGGGTTTGGGTGTGTGGGATATGTAGTAGTGTACTGCTCATTGGTGGGACCCTGTGATCTGTGTGCCATCACAAGGTGTTGGCTAACTTTCTTTGTTCATGTAAGCAGTTACTGCATGGTGCACTTGTCCCAGGGTGTATTCCTTCCTCTGTGTACCCAGCTTTCTTCCCTGCAGGGTGTTCCCAATGTTTAGCGCAGAGCTGTGTCTACATGAGCTGTGTGTGTGACGGAGCCCTTCTACTTTGGCCATGCATGCAGGGCCATGTCTCCACCTGCAACAATCGTGGCATCCTTGGTGATCACTCTACTTGTGTGTGGAGTCTGTTGACATGAGTTCATGGGGACATGTTCCCTTGTAGAAAGTATGCATGTGGATAATTCTGGCCTCACACACATGTGTTACACCCCTCCTGTCTCAGGGCACTGCTGGGAGTGATGGGCACCCACCCCTCCTGTCTCAGGGCACTGCTGGGAGGACTCTGCACACACCCCTCCTGTCTCAGGGCACTGCTGGGAGTGATAGGCACCCACCCCTCCTGTCTCAGGGCACTGCTGGGAGGACTCTGCACCCACCCCTCCTGTCTCAGGGCACTGCTGGGAGGACTCCACACCCACCCCTCCTGTGTCAGGGCACTGCTGGGAGGACTCCACACCCACCCCTCCTGTCTCAGGGCACTGCTGGGAGGACTCTGCACCCACCCCTCCTGTCTCAGGGCACTGCTGGGAGGACTCCACACCCACCCCTCCTGTCTCAGGGCACTGCTGGGAGTGATAGGCACCCACCCCTCCTGTCTCAGGGCACTGCTGGGAGGACTCTGCACCCACCCCTCCTGTCTCAGGGCACTGCTGGGAGGACTCCACACCCACCCCTCCTGTGTCAGGGCACTGCTGGGAGGACTCCACACCCACCCCTCCTGTCTCAGGGCACTGCTGGGAGTGATAGGCACCCACCCCTCCTGTCTCAGGGCACTGCTGGGAGGACTCTGCACCCACCCCTCCTGTCTCAGGGCACTGCTGGGAGGACTCCACACCCACCCCTCCTGTGTCAGGGCACTGCTGGGAGGACTCCACACCCACCCCTCCTGTCTCAGGGCACTGCTGGGAGGACTCTGCACCCACCCCTCCTGTCTCAGGGCACTGCTGGGAGGACTCTGCACACACCCCTCCTGTCTCAGGGCACTGCTGGGAGTGATAGGCACCCACCCCTCCTGTCAAAGGGCACTGCTGGGAGGACTCTGCACCCACCCCTCCTGTCTCAGGGCACTGCTGGGAGGACTCCACACCCACCCCTCCTGTGTCAGGGCACTGCTGGGAGGACTCCACACCCACCCCTCCTGTCTCAGGGCACTGCTGGGAGTGATAGGCACCCACCCCTCCTGTCTCAGGGCACTGCTGGGAGGACTCTGCACCCACCCCTCCTGTCTCAGGGCACTGCTGGGAGGACTCCACACCCACCCCTCCTGTGTCAGGGCACTGCTGGGAGGACTCCACACCCACCACTCCTGTCTCAGGGCACTGCTGGGAGGACTCTGCACCCACCCCTCCTGTCTCAGGGCACTGCTGGGAGGACTCTGCACACACCCCTCCTGTCTCAGGGCACTGCTGGGAGTGATAGGCACCCACCCCTCCTGTCAAAGGGCACTGCTGGGAGGACTCTGCACCCACCCCTCCTGTCTCAGGGCACTGCTGGGAGGACTCCACACCCACCCCTCCTGTGTCAGGGCACTGCTGGGAGGACTCCACACCCACCCCTCCTGTCTCAGGGCACTGCTGGGAGTGATAGGCACCCACCCCTCCTGTCTCAGGGCACTGCTGGGAGGACTCCACACCCACCCCTCCTGTCTCAGGGCACTGCTGGGAGTGGTAGGCACCCACCCCTCCTGTCTCAGGGCACTGCTGGGAGGACTCTGCACCCACCCCTCCTGTCTCAGGGCACTGCTGGGAGGACTCCACACCCACCCCTCCTGTGTCAGGGCACTGCTGGGAGGACTCCACACCCACCACTCCTGTCTCAGGGCACTGCTGGGAGGACTCTGCACCCACCCCTCCTGTCTCAGGGCACTGCTGGGAGGACTCTGCACACACCCCTCCTGTCTCAGGGCACTGCTGGGAGTGATAGGCACCCACCCCTCCTGTCAAAGGGCACTGCTGGGAGGACTCTGCACCCACCCCTCCTGTCTCAGGGCACTGCTGGGAGGACTCCACACCCACCCCTCCTGTGTCAGGGCACTGCTGGGAGGACTCCACACCCACCCCTCCTGTCTCAGG
The DNA here is from genome assembly GCF_964204655.1 of Triturus cristatus. NCBI lineage: Eukaryota > Metazoa > Chordata > Amphibia > Caudata > Salamandridae > Triturus > Triturus cristatus. The sequence continues at coordinate 782,387,704 of NC_140589.1, forward strand.
GCACTGCTGGGAGTGATAGGCACCCACCCCTCCTGTCTCAGGGCACTGCTGGGAGGACTCCACACCCACCCCTCCTGTCTCAGGGCACTGCTGGGTGGACTCTGCACACACACCTCCGATTTCAGGATATGTGCGCTTGGCACATACACGGTGGGGGTACGCTCAATGCATTCGAGGTGAGGGTACGAGTCTACTGACACTGGTGTGGTGGGGGTACGCTCCGTACGTCCGCGGGTGTGGGTACGGGTCGTACTTACACTGTTGGCATGGGGGGTACGCTCCTTGCATTCGCGGCTGGGGGTACGGGTCGTACTTACACTGTTGGGCTGGGGGGTACGCTCCTTGCATTTGCGGGTGGGGGTACGGGTCGTACTTACACTGTTGGGCTGGGGGGTACGCTCCTTGCATTCGTGGGTGGGGGTTCGAGTCCTACTTACACTGTTGGCATGGGGGGTACGCTCCATGCATACGCGGGTGAGGGTACGGGTCGAACTTACACTGTTGGCATGGGGGGTACGCTCCTTGCATACGCGGGTGGGGGTACGGGTCGTACTTACACTGTTGGGCTGGGGGGTACGCTCCTTGCATTCGCGGGTGGGGGTACGGGTCGTACTTACACTGTTGGGCTGGGGGGTACGCTCCTTGCATTCGTGGGTGGGGGTACGGGTCGTACTTACACTGTTGGCATGGGGGGTACGCTCCTTGCATTTGCGGGTGGGGGTACGGGTCGTACTTACACTGTTGGGCTGGGGGGTACGCTCCTTGCATTCGTGGGTGGGGGTTCGAGTCGTACTTACACTGTTGGCATGGGGGGTACGCTCCATGCATACGCGGGTGAGGGTACGGGTCGAACTTACACTGTTGGGGTGGGGGTACGCTCCGTACGTCCGCGGGTGGGGGTACGGGTCGTACTGACACTGTTGGCATGGGGGGTACGCTCCTTGCATACGCGGGTGGGGGTACGGGTCGTACTTACACTGTTGGGCTGGGGGGTACGCTCCTTGCATTCGTGGGTGGGGGTTCGAGTCGTACTTACACTGTTGGCATGGGGGGTACGCTGCATGCATACGCGGGTGAGGGTACGGGTCGAACTTACACTGTTGGGGTGGGGGTACGCTCCGTACGTCCGCGGGTGGGGGTACGGGTCGTACTGACACTGTTGGCATGGGGGTACGCTCCTTGCATACGCGGGTGGGGGTACGGGTCGTATTTACACTGTTGGGCTGGGGGGTACGCTCCTTGCATTCGTGGGTGGGGGTTCGAGTCGTACTTACACTGTTGGCATGGGGGGTACGCTGCATGCATACGCGGGTGAGGGTACGGGTAGAACTTACACTGTTGGGGTGGGGGTACGCTCCATGCATACGCGGGTGGGGGTACGGGTCGTACTTGCACTGTTGGGCTGGGGGGTACGCTCCTTGCATACGGGGTGGGGGTAGGGTCCGTACATATCCGTCCCCACGCTATGTGATGTTTGTGCGGCCCGTACCCAGGCCTTTGCCACGTGGGTGCGATCCGTCCCGCCATTGTTGGGGTGACGTGTGTGGGCGTGGTCCGACTCGTACCCACGCTCTTCAGGCGTGGGTACGGGACGTACCTGTCTGGTTGTGTTGCCGGTTCGCGTGGTGACGGACTTCCGTTGTGGCGGTCGCTGGCTTATCAGGACACGCCCCCACCCCCTCGTGGTGACCAGGGCATGTGAGTCAGGTATGTCCAGGCCATGTGTGGTGTGTGACTTATGTGGTTGTTTTGTGGCCTGCCCTGGTCGTGCCACCCCCACCCCACCCCACTTTCCCACCTCCCTTAGTTATTCTGACCTTCTGCGGCGTCTGCGTCGTAACCTGTAGAGGAGGTGTACTGCTATGAGGGCAGGGATGACTCGTAGGTTCGGGTCCATGTCTGTCCGTCGCGTACTGGTACTCCTTGCTCGCGTCGTCCTGTCGCGTATGGGTCCTCCTTGATCGCGTCGTCCTGTCGCGTACGGGTCCTCCTTGGTGGCGTCGTCCTGTGTGTCCGTCACGTACTGGTCCTCCTTGTTCGCGGCGTCGTCTGTCCGTCGCGTACTGGTGGTCCTTGTTCGCGTCGTCCTGATTTCCCGGCAGTTTTTGGCTGCCGCAAAATATTCACCGTGCGGGGTGACGTCGGTGCGAATCGTGATTCCTGGGTCGTGAATGGCTGGCTGCGAGCTTCCCGACGTCAGGTCGGCGCTTTCCCGGATCGCATTGGTAGGTGTTTTTTGTTCGGTCGGGCTTTTTTACGAATCGTACGGTAATGGTGTACCCGTGCGAATCGTAATTCCTTGTTTGTAAAAATTGACGACCGGGTACGCGTCGGGCGGAGATTATGCTCCGTCCGACGGTTCGTACCCGGTTTTTGCCGGATCGTGATCGGCACCATTATTGTTTGTGGGAAGTAAAAACATATTTTGGCGCAAATGTAATGGTCAATTCAATTGCAAATGTGTTGTCTGTAAAGGCAGTGCTCTCCCACACAATGCATACTTCACACAACACTACACTCTATGCTGCTCCACTCTCTGCAACACCACATCATTCTATGACACTCCACTATACAACATGCCACTCTACTCTATGCCTCTCCACACTAAGACATTCTACGACATGCCTCGGCACTCAACTCCATGCCACTCCAATGTACACCACTCACTACACGACACAAAAAGCAACTCCAATCCACACAGCTCCAGTTCACACCACTTTCCCCACTCCATTCTACCCCACTACAATCTGCCCCACTCCAGTCTATCCTACTCCACTCTACTCCAATGTACCTTAATCTTCCCGACCCACTCCACTTCACTACAATCTACCCCAATCCACTCCTCACCAATCTACCCCATTCCACTCAACCCAATCAACACCACTCCACTCCAATCCACCCCACCCTAATCTACCCCAACCCACTACAATCTACCCCACCACACCCTAATCTATCCCAACCCTCTCCAATCTACCCCACTCTAAACCAATCTACCACACTCCACTCCAACCTACCCCAATCCACTCCAATATGATCCAATCTACCCCACTCCACTCCAATCTCCCACACTCAACTCCAATCAACTCCACCCCACACCAATCTACCCCACTCTAATCAGTTTAAACAATCAACCCCACCTCACTCCAATCCACCCTACCACAATCTACTGCACTCCTCTCAAATCTCCCCCACTCTGCTCCAATCTACCGCACCCCACTTCAATCCACTCCAATGTACCCCACTCCAATGTACCCCAATCCAACCCACTTCATTCCAGTCTGCCCGACTTCATTCCAATCGACCCCAGTCCAATTTACCCACTCCATTCCAATTTACCTCACTCACTCCAGACTTCACTCCAATCTACCCCACTGCAATCTACCACAGTCCACTGAAATGTTCCATACTCCACTACAATCTAATCCACTCTTCCCCAATCCATCCCACTCCACCCACCCCACTCTAATGTAACCCAACCCTCTCCACCCCAATCTACCCAACTCAATTTACCCCTCCCCAATGTACACCATTCCAATTTACCCCACTCTAATCTACCTCCTTCTATTCCACTCCAATCTCCCCAACTCTACCCTAATCTACTCCACTCCACCACACCCCACTGCAATCTACCCCAGCCCACTCAACCCCACTGCACTGTACTCCGTTCAAACCCACCTCACTCCACTCCAATCTATCCCACTCTACTCCAGTCTATCCCACCCAACTCCAATCTACCCTACTCTAATCCACCAAATCTACCCCACTCCACTACACCCTAATCTACCCCACTCCACTCAACTCCAGTCTATCTCACTCCACTCCACATCAATCTCAACTCCACTCCAAACTATCCAATCTCAACTCCAATCTACCCCACTCAACTCTACCCCAATCTACCTACTCCAATCCGCCCAGTCTACCCCACTCTACCCTAATCTACCACACTCCGTTCCATTCTACCCATTTTACCGCACTCCACTTCACTCCAATCTACCACTTCCCACTCAAACCTACCCAACTCCAGTCTAATTGAATCCACTCCACCCTGATCCACCCCACCCCACTCCAATCTACCCTACCCCACTCCACCCCAAACGATTTTACTCCAATTTACCCCATCCAATCCACCTCATTTCAATCTACTCCAATCTACTCCACTCCACACCAGTCTACCCCACCCCAACCCAAGCTACCCCACTCCATTCAACCACATTTCAGTCTACCCCACCCAATCCCAATCTACCCCACTCCATTCAACCCCACTTCAGTCTACCCCACCCAATCCCAATCTACCCCACTCCATTCAACCTCACTTCAGTCTACCCCACCCAATCCCAATCTACCCCATCCCACTCCATCCAGCTCCATTCCAATCTACTCCACTCCAATGTCCCCAACTCCAATATACCCAACTCTACCCCACTCCAAACTATCCCACTTCTTTCTATCTCACTCCATTTCATTCCAATATACCCTACCATAATGCATCCAATCTATCTCACTGCAAACTATCCCACTCCACTTCCCCTACTCTACCCTAATCTACCCCACCCCACTCCACTCTAATCTACTCATCCTCACTCCAATCTATCCCACTCCAATCTACCTCACTCCACTCTAATCTTCCCTAATCCACTGCTCTCCACTCTTCCCCAATCTACCCCTCTCCACTACAATCTACCTCAATATATCCCTCTCAACTCTACCCTTATCTACCCCACTCCAATCTACCCCACTCCTGTCTACAACACTCTACTCCAATCTATGTCACTCCACCCAGTTGGCTCCACTCCACCCCAATCTCTCCCAATTTAATCTCCCCCACCCCAATCTGCCCTAGCCCAATCTCCCCACTCCAGTCTACCCCACTCCACTCCAATCTACCTCACTCCAACAATCTGCTCCATTCCACCCCAACCTCCCCAATTCAATCCCCCCTACTTCAGCCTACCCCACTCCAATCTACTTCACTCCGCTTTGCCCCTCTACCTCAATCTACCCCACTCTACCCCACTCCACTCCAATCTACCCACCCCATCCCAATCTACCTACACCACTCCAATCTACCCACACCACTCCAATCTACCCCACTTCCACAATCTACCCCACTCCACTCTATGCTACCCTAATCTACCCCACTCCAAACTAACCCACTCTACCTCCACTTCATTCTACCCTACTATAATCCACCCAGTATACTCCACTCAATTCTACCCCACCCCACTCCAATCTACCCAACTCCACTCCACTCTACCCTACTACACCCCAATCCACCCCACTGGACTCTTCCCCAATCTACCCCACTCCACTCCAATCTACCCCAATATATCCCACTACCCAATCTACCCCAATCTACACGACTCCTATCTATCCCACTCCAATCTACCCCACTCTAATCTACCCCAATCTACTCCACCCCAATCTACCCCAATTCAAACTACCCCACTCCAATCTACCATGCTGATCTCACCAAGTCCCCCACTACAATCTACCCCAATCTACCCCACTCTGCCCCTCTCCAGTCTACCCCTATCTTCCCCTATCCATTCTTCCCCACTCTACACCCACTCCACTCTATGCCAATCTAACCTACTCCACTCTATCCTAATCTAGCCCATTCCACTGTACCTCAATCTACCCCACCCCACCCCATTTCACTTCACTAACCTTCAGACATGCTGAACAGCACCCACACTGGTGTACAACATGGCTAAAACACATTACAAAAAGGCAATAGCTCTCGCTATGGCAAGACCTATTGGCTTTGCCAATGCTTATTAGTTTTTGCTTCAGTAACTCTATCTAGTGGTGCCTTGAGGCGAAATCTATTGTTGTTAATCTCAGAAAACAAGTACTTTGGTTTGTATTATACATAATTGCTGGACAGCAGGGTGCCACTGCCATGCAGAAAAAAACATTAACCTGGCTGCAAGTGTAAAAAGAGTTCCTCAGCTAATGTTTGTAGTTAGAGAATCCAAAAACCCATAAAGGAAATCCGGCTGAAGTCATGGTAGATAGGTCAGTGAACTCCCTCGCCTGTTCAAGGCACACTTGTCTGCTGTCTTCCTCTTAGTCACTCTGGCAATTTACATCAGCTCCCATGTCATACCCTCTTGTTCCCCCCCTCAGGCCAACCAACAGTTTCTTGCCTCATCTCTCAGGATGCTTAGTAGTCTCCCGGCCCACCAACCTCAGGTCGTACGATGCTCTGTCACCTCCCACCAATTAGTCTACCAGGTGCTCTCCCTCCACATCCCTCAGACCCCCAGTGCCTTTTTGTGCCAACACTCAGACCACCCAATGCTTTCCTGCTTCCAGCTGTTAGGCTACCTAAAGCTCTGCTTGCAACACTTTCCTCTTCCTTATGTCCTTTTGCTTACTCCCTTTCCTAAGGCATTCTCTCCTTCTTCTCCCTAAAACACCCAAGATACCCCCTAATCCTCCTCCTGTGAGATCCAACCTGGAACAACAAGGCTATGTTATGTTACATGTTATGAGTATTTGTTTAGTGCACTTTCACCCGCAAGGGTACCCTAGCGATGAGGGTCTGAAGAGGCATCAGAAGCTGGAGGTTCATTAGCTGAAGCTAGAGCACAGAAAGGCAGACAGTAATTTGAAATTGGCCACCCTTGTCCTGGAAGAAAAATAGGCTGTCCTGGCTGCTGAGGAGGAAAGGTTGTCAAGGCTGCTGAGGAGAAAATGGAAACTAGAGTTGTAGGACAAAAAGGTGTGAGGATTGTGTTTGGCAACTGAGGAGAAGACAGCTGCAAGTCTGGCTCCTGATGAGAAGCAATCAGCATCCATTGTACTGAAAGAGAAAAAAATGGCCTTGGAGGAATGGAAGTTCATGATGCCACATAAGAGAAGCCACTTCAAGATGGGCTTGCGGTTCGGGAGGGCATCAGAGTCCAGTGAGGATGATGGTATTGTCAAGAGGCACTAAGGAAGGTCAATTCACACTGTAATTTTCCTATAGATCTTGTGCTTAACTATGTAAATGAGGATGATATAGATGTGTGGTTTGCTACCTATGAGGCTACCTTGAGAATGTGCAAAGTAAATAAGGAGGCTTGGGAAGTGGCTTATGGAAGCATAAGCCTGTAGGATTCAAAGTAGATTCAGTACCAAACTATGAAGTTTGTTCCAATTCACAAGGTTGGTTTCACACGCGAAAATTATTGCTTGACATTTAGGGAAACCCCAAAGCAGTCACAGCAGCCTTGGGGAAGTGTTTATGATGCCCACTGAAGGCACTGCACAGCTGAGTGATGAGCAGCAAATTAACCAATTATAATGGGCAGAATAATTTGTTTGTATGAGAGCACAATTTGAGGCACTGTTTTACATAGTTGTTCCAGCATCTGATTGATTCAAAGATCTCTGTTCCCAGGGAGCTTTGGAAAGTGGCTGACCTCTACTTCTGCGGCAGAATGTTTTAGAAGGTAGTGAGGGTGGCACCACAAGAAGCTAGGGTCAGCCCGCCATCACATGGCTAAAATCAAAACCCCTTAGGGCCCCACAAATCTGAAAAGAGGAAAGAGTCCCATTCTATTTTGGGAAAGCAAAAAGGTCGTAACCAAGAGGAGGTGAAGAAGCACTGTGAGAGGGGCAGTTGCTTGGACTGCATTCAGCAAGGTTACAAGAAAAGAGGTTTTGTGTCACAGGAAGGCATGTATCAGTGGGCCCTCTGGAGGGTTGCTTAGTGTACCGCCAAGGGATGTGATAACCAGGAGGCTAGCATATAGCATGTCCAAGTGTTCCCTATTTGAGAGGTGAACCCAGACAATGAGCTGATGATGCCTGAGAGTTTTAGGGAGAGCTTCCGTAGGGTCACATTAAATAGGGTTACTGTCACTGTTCTGCATGATTCCTGTGCCAATTGGACCCTGGTGACGGAACAGCTGGTCTCCCTAGAGCAGTAAGTACAGAAAGAGATCTGTAGGGTAGAGAATGCCCACTGGGGGAATTACCAAAGTATTTACATAGCCTTGTTAAAGTGCGGAGAGATAGTTGGTTGCACTGAGGATGCTAGCTGCATGTTACTGCTTGCCTATAGATTGCATTCTCATAGTGAACTACAACAGGTGAGAAAGGAACCACTGAGTGAGAGCATTGGGGATGCTAGAACACAAGTCTCTGTGGGTATTGGTCCTATGGGTACATGGACCCAAGAGGAAAGCAAAGTGTAAGAGGCCCATATAACCCACAGTGGGATGACCAGATGGCCAGAAGTCACCTGCTCTCACAAGAAATTACTCTGGGACTGGTGCTGTTGAGGCCCCTTGCCTTAGCTGTCAGACAGGTGACATGAGCTCCTGCTCAGGCAGACTGTGGCATGTTATAGACAGAGTGTACCACCAGAGCATGCCACCCTTGAAGTGGTCTGTTTTTCTACACTGTAAATCCTAGACTGCCATACAAATGTACAGTGTCAGGGTTCAGACCCTAGACTGAAAAGCCAGTCTCCGGGTGTTTCCCTTAGAAGGTCAACTTGTGAGTGAAAGGAGGGTGACATCATTTGTTTGTTGTAACGCTTTTCGCCCTAAGTGGGATGGGTATTCCCAGACGTGGGACCCGTGCTCACTACGCCACTGGAGTCAAGCTATCCTGGCTGATGACGGCTGATAGCCAGAAACCGGTCCTAGGATGCTTGATTCCGGTCCAGGGAAGACATGGCTTGGCAGTTCGGGCTGGACTGTTCCCATGAGGCACAGGGTCAAGACTGATTTGCATATGGCCATGTCTGAACTGGGGTGGTGTAGTGGGCAAAAGAACGATGGATTTAACCCAGATCTCTTGACTGGGGGAGAATGTCTGCATTGTCAGCATTCCGTCCATCATTTGTTTGTTGTAACGCTTTTCGCCCTAAGTGGGATGGGTATTCCCAGACGTGGGACCCGTGCTCACTACGCCACTGGAGTCAAGCTATCCTGGCTGATGACGGCTGATAGCCAGAAACCGGTCCTAGGATGCTTGATTCCGGTCCAGGGAAGACATGGCTTGGCAGTTCGGGCTGGAATGTTCCCATGAGGCACAGGGTCAAGACTGATTTGCATATGGCCATGTCTGAACTGGGGTGGTGTAGTGGGCAAAAGAACGATGGATTTAACCCAGATCTCTTGACTGGGGGAGAATGTCTGCATTGTCAGCATTCCGTCCATCATTTGTTTGTTGTAACGCTTTTCGCCCTAAGTGGGATGGGTATTCCCAGACGTGGGACCCGTGCTCACTACGCCACTGGAGTCAAGCTATCCTGGCTGATGACGGCTGATAGCCAGAAACCGGTCCTAGGATGCTTGATTCCGGTCCAGGGAAGACATGGCTTGGCAGTTCGGGCTGGACTGTTCCCATGAGGCACAGGGTCAAGACTGATTTGCATATGGCCATGTCTGAACTGGGGTGGTGTAGTGGGCAAAAGAACGATGGATTTAACCCAGATCTCTTGACTGGGGGAGAATGTCTGCATTGTCAGCATTCCGTCCATCATTTGTTTGTTGTAACGCTTTTCGCCCTAAGTGGGATGGGTATTCCCAGACGTGGGACCCGTGCTCACTACGCCACTGGAGTCAAGCTATCCTGGCTGATGACGGCTGATAGCCAGAAACCGGTCCTAGGATGCTTGATTCCGGTCCAGGGAAGACATGGCTTGGCAGTTCGGGCTGGACTGTTCCCATGAGGCACAGGGTCAAGACTGATTTGCATATGGCCATGTCTGAACTGGGGTGGTGTAGTGGGCAAAAGAACGATGGATTTAACCCAGATCTCTTGACTGGGGGAGAATGTCTGCATTGTCAGCATTCCGTCCATCATTTGTTTGTTGTAAAGCTTTGAAATGTCAAGCCACAATCTGACTAAAACTGCTCCAATTTTGAATGTCAATTGCTTAAAAAATGAGGATATCTAAAATTCATAAAGAGTCCCAAATGCTCTAAAGCAGAGCAAAACATATATTTTATAAACTAGTGCAGAGTTCCAATGATATTAGAATTCAGCACTTGATTTATATGGCTCCCCATTCAGCCCACTAATACCCTTGAACGTCTCAAAAGTTTTGCCCCATCAGTAATAGAAAGACATAATTTCTTATAACCTTCAAAGATTGAGCTGACAGCCAAATGAAAAAGGGATCTAGGCCTGAAGAGTCTGAGAGAATGATGGGGCATCAAACAAGTCAACTGTCATTAGTGTAGATTATGGTGTTCCCTTAAAAGCTGCTTGCATTTGACTAACAGGGGCTCAAAGTTCACAGCCCAGTGTTGATCATATCCTGGGGGAATATCCACTGCTAGATACTGGACAGTATTTTTAGAAGGTACACTACTCACATTAAGTTCTGAGTTTTGTCACATTTGAATTTATAGCCTGAAGAAACCCTAACATTTTAAGCAAAAGTTTTAATTGTGGTACGAACCGAATGAGGGTTAGATATAAGAACAGCTTTATAATCTGTTTAAACAAGTATTTTATTTAAATTATTGAAGTGGGAGAATGGGAGTATGAATTTCAATATTTTAATATCTAGGTCAAATGGTACATTTGACATATAGCCATTTCTCAGATGGCCCAATGTACAGAGTGAATAAAGCATGAGATAATGGACAACCCTGCTGTGTGTTGTGTGCAATGTGAATAGTTGTAATAAAACATGACTCGAATTTAATACATATTATCTACTGGCGGTCGCCAGTAGATAGTTATAGTTAGGACCGTGTTTCCATAGGAAATCTCAAAATTCTATTTTGAATAACTCTGGCGCCGGTTGACGAATCTTCGCGAAAATTTAAAAACTAATGGGGCGCTCCGCTCAGCTCCTACCCTGAAAGTCTCTGGGGGATTCGTCAAGCGGGGGCCGAGAAAAAAGGGGGGTCCCAAAACACGTTTTCCCCATACATTTTCCCATAGGACCTTTAGTCGAAGGTACAGCCCGAACGGCTGAACAGAATTACTTGAAATTTGGCAGAGAGGTAGTCCTCAGGTCAGGCATGTGCCTTTTGGATATATGGTGTCAATCTGTTCAGTAGTTCCTGAGAAAATTGCAGTTAAAAGCAAATACATATCTATAGCCGCGCACTGTGCGCGCACCGTGCGCGCACCCTAACGTGCGCAAGCGTAGTTCTGATTGGTGGTTACATGTCAGTCAACATTCGAATCGGTCGAAATCAGGAAGTGTCGGCCGCCATTTTGGTTTTTTTCAGTGCGAGAGTGAAAAAGGAAGGTGGCGAACGTGAAAAGGGGGCAGGGTAGAGAGTTCCTGACCCCCTAGCCTTTGTCAGGGGGTCCCAGAAGGTCCCCGAAGGCAGAAAAAAACATTTTAATTTTTTTTTTTTTAAATCACGGGGGTGCGCGCACCATGCGCGCACGGTGAAAAACCATAAAGAAAAAAGAATAATTTTAATACGTAGTTTATTGTAAAATAAAAAATAATACATACATGACTTATCATTTAAAAAAACGTACAAATTCACTGAAAAAACCATTGGTTTCACACACGTTATAGTTAGGAATTAGCATTTAAAAAACCTTTCAAATTCACTTAAAAAACCATAGGTTTCACACATGTTATAGTTAGGTGGATATTTCACTCATAAAAAACCAATGAAATTCCCCCTTTATAGTTAGTTCAGATAACTATAACTCGCGCGACCGCCACTCTATCACAAGGATGATGTCATCAGTGATGTCATGAGTGATGCCACTGACCATGTCATGAGTGATGTAATATGTGACGTCATGAGCAGGATTGCGGGCGCGTGTTTTTTAAGTGAATATATATATATATATATATATATATATATATATATATATATATATCCACTTCGTTTACCCACACAGGCTTCCTCGCGCACTCCCAGAGGGACAAACAGCTTCACCAATAATCGTTTTTTATAATTCCTTTACTTTCAGCATGCCAGATACAAAGAGACAAACTCTACGCGTTTCAGTCTCAACGGAGACCTTGATCACGAGTCTAGCGGTTGCTCAAAGGTTATCAGGATTTTTAAACATACAATCAAATCAATTAGTGACATCACTTCCTGAGACAGTACCACTTGGCATTCTGGTAATTGTAGTGCACAATACAATTTCTCTCAAAACCCGACGTTTTCATTCCAAATAAAAAAAAATTTCTAACCAAAATAGGAATATAATAGACCCATTCCGTAAGCCTGTACTCCTTTCTGTACATAGCAGCTCTTATTAAATAACATGCTATGTTACGGTAATTCTGATAGACATTATAATGATAATGGTGCATGGCTTTATCTACGGTGATGTTAACGGTGTCTGGTCATCATGATTTAATTTATAGCAGTTATTCACTTTCTACTAAACATAGTAATAAGCCACAGATTTCTCTTTCAGTAAACCATAACATTACACCCTGGTGGTCCTGTAATATGGATTAAGACTGTTGATTTTGAGCATGAATCAAGCCCTCTAGTGGGCATTGTTCTTCAACTTGCGATATGAAGGCACTGTCTCTCATGGTGACCAAAGGAAAAAATATAAAACTTACAAACAATGTGATAAACCTAAAAGTGTAAAAGTGTAGGGGGCCAATGTCGGTGTCCTAGGTCAATTCTGACCATTTCCTTGATAATTTTGGATGGCGTATTTAAAGATGGTAATGGAGTTCCTCATCCTGATTTAATCCAAAAGGAGTCAGAGTCCTGAAATTCAAAATGTGTTTTGATTCTTTTTGCCGAAGGGTTTTCTCTCGGTCTCCTCCCCGGGGATGTATTCCTACCGCTTCCACTGCATAGAATTTCAAGTCCTTCCATTTTCCTCCGTGCTCCTTCTCCATGTGCTTTGCTACCGCGTTACTTCTGTCAGTGTTGACGGTGGCACGGACATGTTCCAAGATGCGTTTTTTCAGTTCGCACTTGGTGCTTCCAACATACTTTAGCGAGCATGGACATTCGATGATGTATATGACGAATTGACTTTTGCAATTGATTAGTTGTTGAATTTTCCATTTGCGTTTGTTAGCCATCACCACTTCCTTTGTGTTCTGAGCAATGAGGCATACCTTACATCTCGTACATTTATAGAATCCTTTAGGTTTTAACCAGGTTTCTTTTTTATTCTGATGTTTGAAGTGGCTGTGGATCAATTGATCCCTTAGGTTTCTGGTTCGTCTATAGGTAATGTTGGGATGATCACCTACAATTGATGAAATCATTGGATCCATGTGTAAAATGTGCCAATTTCTGCGTAGTATTTTCATCACCTGTTGGTTTTCTGTTGAGTGGGTAGTTATGAATCTTATTTGATTTTCTTCATTTGTTTTGGTTTCTTTATCTTTTAACAAATCTGTTCTGTTGATAGTTGCTGTTCGTTGCAAAGACATCTGGATAGTTTTGGAGCTGTAATTTCTTCTTTTGAAGCGTGTTATTGCCTGGTTGCGATGTTTGAACCACTCTTCTTCCCTGGAGCATATCCTTTTAATCCTGAGAAATTCCCCATAAGGGATGTTTTGTATCAAACTTTTTTGATGGAAGGATTCTGCGTGCAGTACTGCATTTGTTGCGGTGTCTTTGCGATGTAGAGTAGTGTGTACTGTGTTATCTAGAATGTAAATTACAGTGTCCAGGAACACCACTTTTTCGTCACTGATATTATATGTGAATTTCAGTTTGAAGTTGGAGTTGTTCAAGATTTCAAAATATTCTGCAAACTCACTATTTGTTCCATCCCAGATGATCAATAGGTCGTCTATATACCTAAACCAAAGACACCGCAACAAATGCAGTACTGCACGCAGAATCCTTCCATCAAAAAAGTTTGATACAAAACATCCCTTATGGGGAATTTCTCAGGATTAAAAGGATATGCTCCAGGGAAGAAGAGTGGTTCAAACATCGCAACCAGGCAATAACACGCTTCAAAAGAAGAAATTACAGCTCCAAAACTATCCAGATGTCTTTGCAACGAACAGCAACTATCAACAGAACAGATTTGTTAAAAGATAAAGAAACCAAAACAAATGAAGAAAATCAAATAAGATTCATAACTACCCACTCAACAGAAAACCAACAGGTGATGAAAATACTACGCAGAAATTGGCACATTTTACACATGGATCCAATGATTTCATCAATTGTAGGTGATCATCCCAACATTACCTATAGACGAACCAGAAACCTAAGGGATCAATTGATCCACAGCCACTTCAAACATCAGAATAAAAAAGAAACCTGGTTAAAACCTAAAGGATTCTATAAATGTACGAGCTGTAAGGTATGCCTCATTGCTCAGAACACAAAGGAAGTGGTGATGGCTAACAAACGCAAATGGAAAATTCAACAACTAATCAATTGCAAAAGTCAATTCGTCATATACATCATCGAATGTCCATGCTCGCTAAAGTATGTTGGAAGCACCAAGTGCGAACTGAAAAAACGCATCTTGGAACATGTCCGTGCCACCGTCAACACTGACAGAAGTAACGCGGTAGCAAAGCACATGGAGAAGGAGCACGGAGGAAAATGGAAGGACTTGAAATTCTATGCAGTGGAAGCGGTAGGAATACATCCCCGGGGAGGAGACCGAGAGAAAACCCTTCGGCAAAAAGAATCAAAACACATTTTGAATTTCAGGACTCTGACTCCTTTTGGATTAAATCAGGATGAGGAACTCCATTACCATCTTTAAATACGCCATCCAAAATTATCAAGGAAATGGTCAGAATTGACCTAGGACACCGACATTGGCCCCCTACACTTTTACACTTTTAGGTTTATCACATTGTTTGTAAGTTTTATATTTTTTCCTTTGGTCACCATGAGAGACAGTGCCTTCATATCGCAAGTTGAAGAACAATGCCCACTAGAGGGCTTGATTCATGCTCAAAATCAACAGTCTTAATCCATATTACAGGATCACCAGGGTGTAATGTTATGGTTTACTGAAAGAGAAATCTGTGGCTTATTACTATGTTTAGTAGAAAGTGAATAACTGCTATAAATTAAATCATGATGACCAGACACCGTTAACATCACCGTAGATAAAGCCATGCACCATTATCATTATAATGTCTATCAGAATTACCGTAACATAGCATGTTATTTAATAAGAGCTGCTATGTACAGAAAGGAGTACAGGCTTACGGAATGGGTCTATTATATTCCTATTTTGGTTAGAAATTTTTTTTTATTTGGAATGAAAACGTCGGGTTTTGAGAGAAATTGTATTGTGCACTACAATTACCAGAATGCCAAGTGGTACTGTCTCAGGAAGTGATGTCACTAATTGATTTGATTGTATGTTTAAAAATCCTGATAACCTTTGAGCAACCGCTAGACTCGTGATCAAGGTCTCCGTTGAGACTGAAACGCGTAGAGTTTGTCTCTTTGTATCTGGCATGCTGAAAGTAAAGGAATTATAAAAAACGATTATTGGTGAAGCTGTTTGTCCCTCTGGGAGTGCGCGAGGAAGCCTGTGTGGGTAAACGAAGTGAATGATTAAACGGCTTAACCCTGCCGTACCTTGAACGCACCACCGAAGAGCGCCCATGACTCCTGAAGCGGGTTGTGTTGAAAAAAAAAAAATATATATATATATATATATATATATATATATATATATTCCAACAAACCAGGTAGCACCAAAGGAGGGAGTCCACAGGAGGCTTGTAAGGTCAATTTCTTTAATTGTTGACACCCTGCCAACAAGCACCTCAACAGAATACATGCATCTTGAATCATTAGCCAGACGCGTTTCAGGAATTGTTATCCTTTCTTCAGTGGCAATGCAGTAAGAATGGAAGTCGCGTTAATCGCGCACATTTATATTTCAGTTACCTGCCTCAGTGGGCGTGGCTGTCAGCACAGCCTCATGGTTGCTGTAGTCCGCTATTGAATTGTTCCCCAGTGGGTGCGCTTTCATTCCTACAAATTCACGCTCAGATAGTACCCATGTGGGTTTGGTGCACTGTTCTGTAGTGGTGCCAGCCCTGCTTTGTAGGCGTCGACTTGACCATGATGTGAGCTGCAGCCCTGAACTGCAGCCGAACATCGCTTCCTCCCGCAAGATTCAGATCCAGATTGGAGCCAAAAGCGGACCCGCCATTTGCAGCAGTGGGCCTCACTCCGCGGCCGTGCAAAGCCGTAATTTATTCCAACAAACCAGGTAGCACCAAAGGAGGGAGTCCACAGGAGGCTTGTAAGGTCAATTTCTTTAATTGTCGACACCCTGCCAACAAGCACCTCAACAGAATACATGCATCTTGAATCATTAGCCAGACGCGTTTCAGGAATTGTTATCCTTTCTTCAGTGGCAATGCAGTAAGAATGGAAGTCGCGTTAATCGCGCACATTTATATTTCAGTTACCTGCCTCAGTGGGCGTGGCTGTCAGCACAGCCTCATGGTTGCTGTAGTCCGCTATTGAATTGTTCCCCAGTGGGTGCGCTTTCATTCCTACAAATTCACGCGATTAACGCGACTTCCATTCTTACTGCATTGCCACTGAAGAAAGGATAACAATTCCTGAAACGCGTCTGGCTAATGATTCAAGATGCATGTATTCTGTTGAGGTGCTTGTTGGCAGGGTGTCGACAATTAAAGAAATTGACCTTACAAGCCTCCTGTGGACTCCCTCCTTTGGTGCTACCTGGTTTGTTGGAATAAATTACGGCTTTGCACGGCCGCGGAGTGAGGCCCACTGCTGCAAATGGCGGGTCCGCTTTTGGCTCCAATCTGGATCTGAATCTTGCGGGAGGAAGCGATGTTCGGCTGCAGTTCAGGGCTGCAGCTCACATCATGGTCAAGTCGACGCCTACAAAGCAGGGCTGGCACCACTACAGAACAGTGCACCAAACCCACATGGGTACTATCTGAGCGTGAATTTGTAGGAATGAAAGCGCACCCACTGGGGAACAATTCAATAGCGGACTACAGCAACCATGAGGCTGTGCTGACAGCCACGCCCACTGAGGCAGGTAACTGAAATATAAATGTGCGCGATTAACGCGACTTCCATTCTTACTGCATTGCCACTGAAGAAAGGATAACAATTCCTGAAACGCGTCTGGCTAATGATTCAAGATGCATGTATTCTGTTGAGGTGCTTGTTGGCAGGGTGTCGACAATTAAAGAAATTGACCTTACAAGCCTCCTGTGGACTCCCTCCTTTGGTGCTACCTGGTTTGTTGGAATATATATATATATATATACTTTATTTGTTGATTAATAAAAATCATTACAATCAAAAATAAAACACAAAAGGTTAAGAACATTAATTTTTACCGATAAAAACACATGTACAACTTTATACTAAAAAAGTAGCAGCAATGATTAAAAGTGCCTGTGCCAATCAATAATTAAAGTAAAATAGTGCAAGATTTCTTTTTTTTTTTTTTTAGCAGCAATAGGTAAAGTACAGTTGTGCTGGCGGCTGGCAGACAATTGCAAAAACTGGTATTAAGAAATAAATAATTTTCTCCTTGGCAGGGCGGCCCACAAAATACAGTTAATTGTGTATATTTTAAAAAAAATGTAAAACCATTTTCCTTAAATCTCTGATTTGTTTTCCTAATCACTATAACAATTTAGAACCTTTGGAACTTCAGATTCATGCACTAAACTTTTGGGAGCGAATTATCATTTTGGCATTAATGTCTTTGGCGACATGTTGCTACAATAACAATCATAATCAGACTTGGTTAGTAGTTTTTCTTCGACAATAAAAATGAAATTTACAAATTGTGTGATCAGGCGGTGCATATTCCCACTGTGACAGATTATGATGGCGTGTCGACATGTTCTCAACCCTAGTTCATTAAAAATGGGTCTCAGCAGTCTTCCGCTCTTCTAACAGCTGGGGGCACGTAGTTACAATATGTATTAAAGATTTGTTATAAAAGCCACATAACCTACAGCTTTTTGTGGTACAGTTTTTTTCCCATTTGGGTATTCCATCCTTTGTAGGGTATCTCCCAAACCGTAGCAGCATACATGTATTCCTTAGAGAAGGTTTTAAATGGGTCATGCAATAGAATTAAAGTTCTAATTTCATAAATGAGTTGATAACTGACCAGGAGTGACTCTTTTTTGTGAGCTCATCCTTATCTAAAAGACTCGATAAAAGAGTGACTGAACGATTTATTGTCTGTTTATAAACTGCTTTGCTCCTAACTTCTTCTTCAAAGACTGGACACTTAAAATTGTGTAAACTCTCACTTAGATAAGCTCTCCAACTCTTAGCATGCTCATACCTTGTTATCTCCTGCCAACGTTGGTTTGCAAGGGTATCCTGGGCCGAACGAAACAGAGAATATAACGTTTTTAAAAAGGCAGATTGCCGTACCAGAGATTGCCTTTTCAGACCAAATTTTAATCTGACATTGGCGTGCCCTATATACCTGGGGACGCCAAAGACTGATTTGAAGACTTTTATTTGTAGGTCATCAAGGATTTTCGCATCATTGACACGAAAAATCATTGAACCATAAGCCAAAGAGGGGATCAGCTTTGCTTTCATAGATGTTCGTGATTTGGACAAGACAACTTATCCCTCAACTTTCTAAAAGCAAAGGACAAGGTTGTTGCCTTTGCTTTAAGGTTAATGAAATGCTGTCTGAAAGTCAGATTATCATTGAATGTTATTCCTAGGTACTTATAATATTTTACGGCTTCGGTATGTAACCCGTTAATCCTCCATTCTTTCTTATCGGTTTTTGTACCATCTATCGTCATTATTTTTGTCTTTTTGGTATTGATTTGCAAACCATTAAGGGTAATATAGTGATTAAAAGAGTCAACTAATCTTTTTAGGACTATGGCAGTATGGCTTAAGAAAATGGTGTCATCAACATATTGTAAGTATTTGATGTCTTTGCCTAAGAAGGTTGGTGAGTGAGCATTTACTTCTTTAAAATGTATTGGTAGGTTGGCCAAAAAAATATTAAAAAGGCATGGAGCCTGAACACAACCTTGTTTCAGACCACTCCTAGTTTCAAATCGGCAGGTTGTACTTCTGCCGTCTCCGACTTTGATCTGAACCCATGTGTTGGTATATAACAATTTAATCATGTTGAGCAGATGGTTTGGAATACCCCATTCTGAAAGTATGGCCAAAAGTAGATTACGGGGAACAGAATAAAAAAATATGACTCATTCAGGAGAGGGCTGCTACAGGTCAAGCAAAGGAAATTGATATATTTCTAGAATGTGCCACAAACGCCCCAAGCGACTCTACCAAGCACCTTTCCTAAAAAAATGTCTAATAAAGGAGTTTTAAATGTGGCCGTAACTTTAAATTGAGTGGTAATTACATTAGAGAGATCAACTGTAGGTCTAAACAGTTAAGGGCCTAATTTATATGTTGGTGCAAAGGATACTCCATCGCAACAGTGAAGAATTATCCTTGCTGCCAACATAATGGTCTGCCCACCTGATTTCAATGTGGGCGGACCTTAGGTTTGGCTACAGTGGTGTTACTCCATCACTTCCGTAGCCAAACCTCTTTGATGGCCCTTACTATGTTGGGCCATCATAGAAATGGCTATTTGTCAACCCTCCCAATCACTATGGGTGGACATAAAGCCATTTTTACTGCCTTCAAATGTCAAGCAAACTCAGGCAGAAGGGACAGTACAATTCTAATAATGCCCCACTCACACCATGAGAGGTGACTCCCATGGCGAGGGCAGATTTACATTTTTTATTTTCAAGAAAGAAAATACCATTTTGAGTTTTCTTTTTAACTTGATTCTAAATTTATCAATACAGAAACTAGTGGAGAGACCCAAAATAAAAAGCTTTCAAATTATCCCAGACAATGTGAATATCTGAGTGGTAAAGATAGAAAAAAAATGTAATTATTGAGTAAATATGATTGTAAAATGTGTCCCCCTTCAGAAGCCAATGAACAGATGTCCATCTTTTGAGGATCTGTGAATATGTTTTAAAGTGGTACCGCAAGAGAGATAATAGCATATCCTAAAGCGAGATCATGAGAAACTAAAAGGAAGTCTATTTGCAGATTTAATTATAGAAGAATCCTGTGAACACACTACATCTCTCTATTGAAATCCAACGGCAAGTGAAGGAAATGCTTCTATAAGTGCTAACTGTGAAATTTTTCAACTCTTTCCCTGCCTCCCCTTCTGGAAATCCAAAGCATTTAAGGTTGGAATATTGACTGTGCTTTTCTATATTTTGAGTTCTCTTCTTTCAAAAAGAAAATTAATTCAGAGTGTGAAGAGATTGTAGACTGTTGAGTCTCAACATGATTTCTCCAGCTCAACCATACATTCGAAACTTGTGAATTGTTTCTCATGGATGAGTCATAAATCTCAGATGACCTTACGAATTATGACATTCTCCTTAGACATTTGTACAGAAATATATTTTAATGAGATGGAGTATTTATCCACTTTTCCTGGTTATATGTGGAAGGTTTGTTTTCTTCTGTGATTGACCCTGCAAACCCATAGCTCCAGAATCATTTGTATGCTCAGAAGTCTCTTCACTCTACATAGTTATTAATAGAGTGTATACATGTTATACATGGGTGGTACAGCTATAGTAAAGAATAACACTTGTCTGTCCAAATCATTTTAAGTTTGTAGGGCAGGGTTTCCCGCTCTGCCTCTTTTTTTTTGTAATGGTGATGGAACCATTGCCATTTTGGCTCTGGGAATTTTCTCATAAAGTACTGCAGTTTTTGGGAGATTGGTTGTTTGTCTCGATGCAAACAGATAATATGACACTGTTCATTAAACACTCTGATTTGGGGAGATAGTAGCTCGTGCGACCCACGATGGCCACTGCGCAGTAGCCTGTATCACCTGCCTGCTGGATGACAATCTTTATAAGGACCTGGGGCCAACATTTCCATATTAGTGCATTGTTTCTTCATCTGACTTCAAGTTGATAAATGTTTTGGCAGGCACACATGGTAGATAATTATTTATTATTGGAATGCTATTAGCTATATTGACCACAGTATAAACATTTTTGCCCCTAATATAGATTCACATCTTTTGATAGAATACTTGGCATTTACTGATTTCCAAATGAGTTTAACATTATATGGGATGGGGAGTTTAATTTAGCTTTGTATACCATATTGAACAGGTCCATTCTGGTTCACAGACCTTCGAGTCCAGCTGAGAGAGCTCTGATAAACTTTTCAGAAATTTGGGGGTTGGCCGATTCATGGCGAGTAAAGCAGGGTGAAAAGCTTGCAATTTTATTATTTCATACAACTCCTGGGTATATGATTCTTTGTCATTCAGACTATTGTAGCTATTTTACCCCTCACTTCTTGAAAGTTACATATCTGCTTTGCACAATATCGAACTATTCCTTGCTATGCTTAAACTAGAAACTAGACTTAAATGTTTATCTGGTGGGGCTCGGGTGATTTCCTGCTGAGATGCTTTGAATAATGAAATGTGATAGGCGGTTGAAAATTTTAATATTAATGTAGCTTCAGTACTCAAGAGAGAAATTGAGAATCTTTTAAAGGCCATATACATTGTGTGAGTGTCTCAAAGTATATGCGATTATTTAGTGGATATCCATCCAACTCCACAAAATAGAGGCCCAAATAGCGACCTTAGAAGAGCGGTATGCCCATTTTAGGGAGTGGTCTCTGCTGTTGAAATTACCTTTATGTTACTGTCCTTTTGAGAGCTAGTTGATAAAAAGGTAGCATTAATGGCTAAGTATATGCTGTCCTGTCATAATGATGAGATAGAAAGCCTTAGTAAAATCCTATTGTAGCTCCTTAGATGTCTAAAAGATCATGATAATATAATGATGTTCAAAGGTACATCAGGTTGAGAAATGATGACAGCAGAAATATATTCAATGTGTTTACAGACTATAATAAAAAACGATATGCTTCTAAAATATATTTTAAAGACCCACACATTGTATCCAGATAAGGTTCAACTTATGTGGTTAGATGATGTACTTAGGAAATATTTGTCTGAAGGTGCTGGCTATTTCCAGACTGAAGGTGACCATAAATGCTCTAGCTGGAGATAGGTCCAGTAGAGGATGATTTAACATCAGTATTTCACAAGGAATTCAAAGACGTACTTGCCCTTCTCCTGCATAATCTATATGAGGAGACACAGGCCGGTTGAATATCCCACAAAGTATAAGAGAGGCAGTGATCAAAGCTCTGTTAAAACCAAACAAGGATAACTCATTCTGCTGGTCTCACAGCCCCTTATCGCACATGAACGTGGATAATAAAGTCCTAGCAAAAGTAAATGCTAAAACATAAGAGACTCAATCTGTTCATGCATGGACTGGTCTTCCCAGCCGAATCTAGATATGTCATTGACAGGCAAACGACAGACAACATACACACTCGAGTTATTGAGCTTTGTTAGTTTAAGACAAATCTTTAGGCATTCTCGGTGTTTATTGATGCAGATAAGACCACTCACTATCAAAAATGACTTCTAGTAAGCTTTGCAATGAAAACTTGGGATGGAGAAATACATGATTAGCCTCACCAGGTTGTTATACATGGGTGGTACAGCTATAGTAAAGAATAACAGTTGTCTGTCCAAATCATTTTAAGTTTGTAGGGCAGGGTTTCCCGCTCTGCATCTTTTTTTTTGTAATGGTGATGGAACCATTGCCATTTTGGCTCTGGGAATTTTCTCAGAAAGTACTGCAGTTTTTGGGAGATTGGTTGTTTGTCTCGATGCAAACAGATAATATGACACTGTTCATTAAACACTCTGATTTGGGGAGATAGTAGCTCGTTCGACCCACGATGGCCACTGCGCAGTAGCCTGTATCACCTGCCTGCTGGATGACAATCTTTATAAGGACCTGGGGCCAACATTTGCATTTTCTTTTGAAGGCAACATTGTGCTTGTTTCACCAGAAATATCTGGTGAGGTTTTTGCTATTTTTCCTGCCCTATGAAGCTGCAGAGTCTCCATCAGAAGCACTGCTTCGGTTTACCTCACACAATGACCCACCTCATTAAAAGGTTTGAACTGGCGGTCCTTTTAGCCATGCCTGCTTCCTTGCACATTATTCTTCTACCTTCTTCTTAAAGGGATTATTTTTCTTGGTGTACTGATGCCATTGCTTGCTAGCTAATTATTGCCATTTGAATAATTTAAATGTATTATTCTTGTGGTGATACTGACTGCCTGCAGCTGCATTCTCTCTCTGGAAACTAATACATGCAGCCTTAAACTGTCTTTTCCTATGATTCTCAAACATCCCATCCACATTTCATAAGATACTTAGTGAATATAGTAAAGATTTTCCAATCATAAAACATGGAAATTAAACCCTCATTGGCTCATCCAAACAAAAGTGATCAGACTGCTTCCCCTTCATGTACGAAATCGGAAGTGGTGGAATCACAAGAACTATCATTAACTAAGATCTTGGAGGAAATTTAGGCTGTACATATAAATAGTGATTCCATATGCTCAGATACAAAGCACATACAAAGGGACAATGCCTCTCTCTCAATGAAGGTGTCCGATAATGAGATGAAAATAAATGATAATTGTTAGATCTGGGGGTCTCTAGTTGGCAGGGTAGGTACCACTGTCCAAGTAGGGACCCTTGCTTCTAGTCAGGGAAAGGGGGATACACTGTTAAGATAACCCCTGCTCACCCTCTAGGTAGCTTGGCCTGAGCAGTCTAGGCTATCAAAGGCAATGTGTAAAGTATTTGTACCAACACTCACAGTAACACAGTGAAAACACCACAGATTTACTCCACACCAGTTTTAGAAAAATAAGGTATCTTTACTAAAAACTTCACAAGACCAAATACTACAGAAAAACCAACCTACAATTAAAAAGGTTACTTCAAAGATAGTTCAAGAGTTTGCAGAAAGTACTCCAGGATGTAAAAGTCAGTGTCCTGCACAATGCGACTCTCAATGCACAAAATGCGACACTCTCGTGCCCAACAGTACCTGTAGTTGCGATAAGGTTCCCAAAAGCTATCACAAGGAAGATGGCAAAGGCGAAGCGATACTCCTGAGATCTTGGGGAGGCTTTGCAGCAGCCCTGCTTCACACAGCAGAGGGGGATGCGCCGGCTCCGATCTGTAGGGGGAGGATGCGATGACTTTGGCTTTCGTTGCATAGGTTTCTTAGGGGGAAGCTTCACGCACAGGTACGATGCGACGATCTTCGGTGCGGCGCGATGCGCGGCGCAGAGCTGACTTCTGGCGCCGCAACCTTCGATGCGTCACAGGACGGGACTCTGCGTCGACACACGCAGCGACTGGATACTTTCACGCACCGGCAGTGGTGCGGCCCGCAAACTGGTTCTGCGACGACCCTCGCAGCGTCAGGAATCTTCTCGGACCGGGACGATGCTCAACGCACTCGGCGATGCGGGGACTCTGGGTGCTGCAATGACACCGCAATGAAATTCTCCTCGCACTCTCGTTCTTGCGACACGCAATCGGATGATGCGTTGGGTACCAGTTACTCTTTTTCACGCTTCTGCTTCCCAGCTCCCAAACACAGCAAAACGACCTCCTGAGGCCCCAAGACTGGGCAAGCACTCCAAGGCAGGTCAGAACTCCCTCAGCAGAGTTCCAGGGGAGCTGGTGGTGAAGTCCTTTTGTTCCTGGGACTTCTTAACAGGGAGCCAGCTCTTCTCAGGCCCTTGGAGATCAGAATCAAAAGAAGGGGACACAGCAAAGTCCTTCCCCTCTCCTTGGCAGCAAAGCAAAACAGCAAGCAGGCAGTCTTCTCCTCTTCAGTTCTTTTCAGCTTTCTCCTTGGCAGAGGTTTCTTCTTAGTTCCAAAGTGATCTAACGTTTAGGTGTCTGGGGTCCTCTTCTTATACTCCTCCAAGTCTTTGTCTCACTTGGTTCCAGTGGGGGGGATTCCCCTGCTCAAACCGGTTCCTGGGTTTGCTCTGCTCTGGAGCACCTGGTTCCTTTCAGAGTGAGGGGCAGGGTCATTAGACGCTCAGCAGGAGGTGGAGCCTTCTTTGTGCCAGCAGAGGCAGAGTCCTCAGCCTGGCCAGCAGGGGGTGGAGCCAGCATTGTGCTGGCAGGGGCAGCCCTATTCAAACCCAGGGACTACTCCTCCCACCCATCTAAAGCAGATCTCCCTATTCACCCTGCTGCTGACTCATCCAGGCTCCTGGAGCCACCTAGCCCATCACATGACACCCGTCAGCCAACCAGCACACAGGAATGTTAAACAGGAGAATAGCTACTTTCTAAAAAGTGCTATTCTCACACAGTGAATTTAAAAACCATCTTGCTAAAAAGATGTATAATTAAATTCTGAACACAAAGATACCAAACTTGGATTTTCTATCTTGCCCTTATGGGAAGATAGGCATGTAAACAGCCTCCCCCATTCTATCCTATGGGCAAGATAGCCTCTCAGCAGTCAAAAACGAAAATGGCTGTAATTCACTACCAGGGCATGTTACACACCTCAGTACATGCCCTACCTTTTAGATACACTGCACCCAGCCCAGGGGGGTACCTAGGGCCACCATAGGGATGCCTGACATGTACTGAAAGGGAAGGATAAGGCTTGGTCAGTGGGTGCACTGGCCAGGTCGACATGGCAGTCCTGGACTGCACATAGGCACTGTAAGCAGGCCTAAGACATCATTTTAGGGCTACTCTTGTGGGTGGCACAATCAGTGCTGCAGCCCACTAGTAGCATTTGAATCACCAGCCCTGGCACACGCAGTGCACTTTACTAGGGGCTAACAGGTGAAACAAATATGCCAATCATGGATAACCAATCAATATAACAATTTATACAGAGAGCATATGCACTTTAGCACTGATCAGCAGTGGTATAGTGCCCAGAGTCCTATTGCCAACAACCACGGGTCAGAAAAAATAGAGGAGGAAGAAGCAAAAAGTTTGGGGATAACCCTGCAAAAAGGGCCGTTTCCAACACAACCCCCTTCCAGCCTAAAGCCAGGGTAGACCAAGCGATACCTCAATGGGATTCCCAGCTTAGGGCGATAGAACACGGAAACTGGCCCGAACAGCAGGGCACTATTCCTGTTCTATGCCTTCCTGAACCCGGTTGGATCTCTCCATCCATACTCTCAGGGTCCACCAAGCCAACCCATGTGGAACCCTTCTCTTCACCTGTGGACACCACCTGTGCAGCACCTAGCCTTAACTTGCTCACAGGTGTGTCCCAACAGACAGACAGCAGGCCACAGTGACCAGTGACAGTGGTCAGGGATGAGACCCAGGCCTTATGCCTCTCAGGGCTCTCAAACCCCTGTGGCGTCAGAAGGAGGGGGGCAGTAGCCCCAGGTGCTCGGCACCCTTCGTCCACTTCCTTTCCTGTCAGGTCGGGTCTAACAACCTGGCGCTGACCCACCAGCCCCGGGCCTGTATCCGGCGGCTGGACAGGAGGCTGGGATGGGCCGTTCCATACCCGTTCCTCCTCTTCCTTGGGGCTCTGTACCCTCCCACCTGGAGCGGTACCCCCTTCTAAAATAGTCAGGGCACCTGTGGCAGCTGTCCTGCACCATTCGCCCACCAGTTCAGGGGTTCTATCCTGCAACTGGGACTCCAGGTCAGGGGGGACACCCTGGACCTGGCCCTCCAACCTAGGGTCTAAACCCTCCAGGTGAACCGGGGTCAAAGGCGAGGACTCCCTCCCTCTGCACCTCCTTCCAGAATTCTGCACCCTCCTACTCGGAGTGGTACACCTCAAAGACAAACTGGTAAAGACACTGCTTACAGATGTCCCTCCCTCCAGTTCAGGACCTCTCTCTAGCAACTGGTCTCCCAACCTAGGGTCTAAACCCTCAGGTTGCACCGGGGTCAGAGGCGAGGACTCTCTCCCTCTGCGCCCCCTTCCAGAGAGCTGCACCCTCCCCACTGGAGGGGTACCCCTGGAAGCCAAACCGGTCAGGACACAGCTTACAGATGTCCTTCCCCCCAGGTCAGGCAGATCCTGAACCTGGCCTCCCAACCCAGGGACTAAACCCTGCGGTTGCACACCTGCCTGGCATGCCAGGACTTCTGGGGACTCGCACAGTATCTCCCCGAGGGTGACACATGACTCATGTGTCTCGTGACAGTCTGCCTGGCACAGATCTCCTGGCCCCTGTCCACCTGACAGTGCGCGAAGATCCCCCAGGACAGAAGTGGTGTCACCATGGTCACTCCTAGGGGACTCAGCCCTTCTGACCGGTCCCTGACCCACTGGTTCTCCCACTGGGGAACACATCCCCCTCTCACCCCTCAGTCTGGACTTCTGCACCCTCCCAACTGGAGCGGTACCGCCAGACACCAGAACCACTGGAGCTCTGTTTACAGAGGCTCCAGGTTCTCCTGACACTAGGAGATCCTCCTCAAATGGCCTACTAGCACTGTCTAGGCCCCCAACCTGGTCTTCCCTTAAGGAACCCACCAGGCCCTGAGACGGGGTTTCGGGCACCTTGGGACCCACAGTCCCACACTCACCCCTTCTCCACTGAGACAGGATGTGAGCCCCTACACCCCTCCCACTACACTGGGACCTAACCGGGCAACACTGAACCTCTTCCACCTCACAGGTCTGGAAGATATCTGGGCCACTCCTTTTGGAATCACTCCCCAATGCCTCCCCAGACCTTTTGGCATCCAACCAAAGGTCTGCCTCCAACGTAAGCTCTCTGGAACCAGAGAACTCACACTCCACCGGGTGTTGGCATAGCTCTGGAAAACAGGGACTTAAAATATGCTCTCCAACAAATGAATCACACAGCCCCCCACAGTTGTTAACCAAGCTACCCTTTGCCTCACCCTCCAGTGCCTCACACAAGTACCCCACACCACTCTCCTGAGATTGGCAAGACAGTACCTGACTGTCTCTGTCACACAACTCACACTCTTCTGGGCGGTCTTCAAACTCACACACCAAGGTTTCTACCATGGGGGAACCCCTCTCCCTGTACCTCTCATCTAGGGTCAGTAGAGTGTCCCTCCCACCACTAGGAATATGGTCCCCTGTGCCAGTTCCCCAATCTACTTCAGGGACACTGCACTCCACTGGAACTACATCATAAATCTGAACCCCCTGGTGTATGTCAACCCCCTCCCTCAAGTCAGGTGCCACATCTCTGGGTGTTTGTACCTTTCTCTCAGCACTAGAAACTACAATCTTGCTGCCACCATCTGAGCTGGACTCCACCTCCAACTCAGCAAGGCTCACTTCTTGAGCTACCCATTTTTCTTCTTCAGCTGAGACACTCATGGCCTCAAGCCTCTCGAGCTCCAAATCAAGCTCCCTCATCCTCAACTCATGAGCCAGAAGCAATTTCTTCTCTTCCAAGGCACGGGCATTCTTGCTCTCCTCCGCCGCCTTTTCTACTTCCAATTGCTTCATTTTCATTTTCATTATTTCCAATTCATGGTTTCTCACCCTTTGATTCTCCTCCAACTCATCTGGAGTGAGCCCCCTACTGGAATGGGAGCTGCCAGCCCTTGAGACTGGTCCGACCACGGGCAGATCTTGGGGAATAAAACCATTCTCTTCATCTGCATCATCTTCCTCTTGGGCCTCCCAACAGGCCTTCAAGAATCTTTGTAGCACATCCTTTCCAGATCCGCTTTTCACAGGGCAACCAAGGTCTTTGCAGAATTGCTTGAGCTCCTCAACTCTGTATGAATATAAATCCGCAATGGAAAACTCCAATACTGCCCTCTCACTTGTTGTCACCTGAGACATGATGCTCTTGAAGAGTTACTCAAAAATACAGTATGTGGTTGCGTATTGGTCTGCACTTAAACTAGTGATGTACACCAATTACTGTGGGTCAAGTACAAATACAAGTTCAATCCCACCGCTGCCACCAATGTTAGATCTGGGGGTCTCTAGTTGGCAGGGTAGGTACCACTGTCCAAGTAGGGACCCTTGCTTCTAGTCAGGGAAAGGGGGATACACTGTTAAGATAACCCCTGCTCACCCTCTAGGTAGCTTGGCCTGAGCAGTCTAGGCTATCAAAGGCAATGTGTAAAGTATTTGTACCAACACTCACAGTAACACAGTGAAAACACCACAGATTTACTCCACACCAGTTTTAGAAAAATAAGGTATCTTTACTAAAAACTTCACAAGACCAAATACTACAGAAAAACCAACATACAATTAAAAAGGTTACTTCAAAGATAGTTCAAGAGTTTGCAGAAAGTACTCCAGGATGTAAAAGTCAGTGTCCTGCACAATGCGACTCTCAATGCACAAAATGCGACACTCTCGTGCCCAACAGTACCTGTAGTTGCGATAAGGTTCCCAAAAGCTATCACAAGGAAGATGGCAAAGGCGAAGCGATACTCCTGAGATCTTGGGGAGGCTTTGCAGCAGCCCTGCTTCACGCAGCAGAGAGGGATGCGCCGGCTCCGATCTGTAGGGGGAGGATGCGATGACTTTGGCTTTCGTTGCGTAGGTTTCTTAGGTGGAAGCTTCACGCACAGGTACGATGCGACGATATTCGGTGCGGCGCGATGCGCGGCGCAGCGCTGACTTCTGGCGCCGCAACCCTCGATGCGTCACGGGACGGGACTCTGCGTCGACACACGCAGCGACTGGATACTTTTACGCACCGGCAGTGGTGCGGCCCGCAAACTGGTTCTGCGACGACCCTCGCAGCGTCAGGAATCTTCTCGCACCGGGACGATGCTCGACGCACTCAGCGATGCGGGGACTCCGGGTGCTGCGATGACGCCGCAATGAAATTCTCCTCGCACTCTCGTTCTTGCGACACGCAATCGGATGATGCGTTGGGTACCAGTTACTCTTTTTCACGCTTCTGCTTCCCAGCTCCAAAACACAGCAAAACGACCTCCTGAGGCCCCAAGACTGGGCAAGCACTCCAAGGCAGGTCAGAACTCCCTCAGCAGAGTTCCAGGGGAGCTGGTGGTGAAGTCCTTTTGTTCCTGGGACTTCTTAACAGGGAGCCAGCTCTTCTCAGGCCCTTGGAGATCAGAATCAAAAGAAGGGGACACAGCAAAGTCTTTCCCCTCTCCTTGGCAGCAAAGCAAAACAGCAAGCAGGTAGTCTTCTCCTCTTCAGTTCTTTTCAGCTTTCTCCTTGGCAGAGGTTTCTTCTTAGTTCCAAAGTGATCTAAAGTTTAGGTGTCTGGGGTCCTCTTCTTATACCCCTCCAAGTCTTTGTCTCTCTTGGTTCCAGTGGGGGGATTCCCCTGCTCAAACCGGTTCCTGGGTGTGCTCTGCTCTGGAGCACCTGGTTCCTTTCAGAGTGAGGGGCAGGGTCGTTAGACGCTCAGCAGGAGGTGGAGCCTTCTTTGTGCCAGCAGAGGCAGAGTCCTCAGCCTGGCCAGCAGGGGGTGGAGCCAGCATTGTGCAGCCCTATTCAAACCCAGGGACTACTCCTCCCACCCATCTAAAGCAGATCTCCCTATTCACCCTGCTGCTGACTCATCCAGGCTCCTGGAGCCACCTAGCCCATCACATGACACCCGTCAGCCAACCAGCACACAGGCACACAGGAAGGTTAAACAGGAGAATAGCTACTTTCTAAAAAGTGCTATTCTCACACAGTGAATTTAAAAACCATCTTGCTAAAAAGATGTATAATTAAATTCTGAACACAAAGATACCAAACTTGGATTTTCTATCTTGCCCTTATGGGAAGATAGGCATGTAAACAGCCTCCCCCATTCTATCCTATGGGCAAGATAGCCTCTCAGCAGTGAAAAACGAAAATGGTTGTAATTCACTACCAGGGCATGTTGCACACCACAGTACATGCCCTACCTTTCAGATACACTGAACCCAGCCCAGGGGGGTACCTAGGGCCACCATAGGGATGCCTGACATGTACAGAAAGGGAAGGATAAGGCCTGGTCAGTGGGTGCACTGGCCAGGTCGACATGGCAGTCCTGGACTGCACATAGGCACTGCAAGCAGGCCTAAGACATCATTTTAGGGCTACTCCTGTGGGTGTCACAATCAGTGCTGCAGCCCACTAGTAGCATTTGAATCACCAGCCCTGGCACACGCAGTGCACTTTACTAGGGGCTAACAGGTGAAACAAATATGCCAAACATGGATAACCAATCAATATAACAATTTATACAGAGAGCATATGCATTTTAGCACTGATCAGCAGTGGTAAAGTGCCCAGAGTCCTATTGCCAACAACCACGGGTCAGAAAAAATAAAGGAGGAAGAAGCAAAAAGTTTGGGGATAACCCTGCAAAAAGGGCTGTTTCCAACAATAATGCCAAAGCAATTTCAACTATTACTCCTCTATTCCATCGGATGTCTCCCATGCAAAAAGCTCTTCTGGATTTACCTATATTTAGAGTCCCATAAAATATTGAATGCCAAAACTGTTGACTTTACCTGGAATCTATGTTACCTAAACTTCTCAATATTAAATTCCCAGAATGGTTGGAAATTGACATAGCTCATTGCATCCCTTCTCACCACAAACCACACCAATAGAAGCCCAGACAAATTATCTTCAGTGTTTTACAACATCATCATCTCCTCCTTCTAAGAAAGGCAGTCAGAGAAATTCCAATATGACTCACAGAGTGCTCATCCACCAAGCTTTTGCTACAGACATTTACAGACACTCTGAAGATTTGTAAAAAATTATCGGATTAAAGACCTAGACTGAAAAATGCAGGATTAAAATATACTCTTTTTGATCCTTCTACAATGAGTATTTGGAAAAATAAAATGTCTTTCTTCTCTCCTTCGGGTCTGTTAATATATCTAGATCAACATGATCGTCTACAAATAGACTCACAATTTTCAAGTTCCGTTGGTCAATCATGGCTCCCCACAGCATATTACATGTCTGTGTTACCAATAGGAGGTTCATTCAGTGTGATCTGCCTTGCTTCATACCTTCATCTTTATTCCTCTATTTATTCTTCCATTTAACATGAGGTCTCGAGATATGACCTCTTTTTGTTCTGTTTGTCATGTTTATCTCATTCTCTCACATACTTCTATGTCTATTAAGCATAAACTAGATATTGTTTCTCTCAGTGTTAAAGATTAATGGCATCCAGTCAAGAGATGTAAACTATTGGAATATTTAAAACATTCAAAGCTGATGCTTTATTCAGGAAATACATGTTCATGATAAGATTTTAGATTCCATGTGTAAAGGGTGGATAAGTGGTATTGTCTCATTTCCAGCTATGGGGACAAGCATGGTGTTGCCATTCTTTTTTATGCTATTTTCAAATACAAATGTTGACTATCCTACTGACTCAGATTGTGGATTTGTATATGCTCAAATGAAAATTGATAACCATATCCTTAATCAAGTTAACATGTATGCTACCACACCAGATGATCCTCTTTTTTAGAAAAAATATTACTACAAAAATCTTAAGATTAGATAATGTTCCCCTTAATTTAGGGTATACTTTAATCTTAGTCGTGACCTACTTTTAGATCGATCCTTTCAAATTTAGACCATCTATTTGCTTTACGAGAACATGCCTGGTAACGGAGACGGCTGTTTTCTGCTGGTGCTGGTGACGTGATGTGTGCTTTCATGTGCTCTCTGTGTCTGTTGCTGTGAGAAGGGCCAAAAGGTGAAAGATTGCCATGGGACATGCTGATGTGGGCACGCCGTGATGGAGGGGTTGACTTGAGGCAAACAACCCGAGCAGTAAATCAGAAGCAAAAGTCAGACCGCAGGGGAGCATTTTGACGCTTCGCTCCCCACTGAAGGAAGTCACGTAGTAAGCACTGCTGCATTAGGCGTGCAGTTAACGGGGCACTGGTGTGCCACAAATGCGACCACACTAGAATTTGGTGCGGCCCTGATGTACACCTGCTAAACCACTACTGGCTGCTCCTTGCCCCTCTTTGCCCCTCCTTACTTTCCTTACAGGGGGATAAACCAAGATGCCAAGGAGGAAACAGATAATGACCCAGCCGAGGTAAACATAGCAGGTTGAGCAGTGGGAGCTGCGGCCGCTTTTCCATCCCCATGGCACTCTTTCATTCTGCTGTGAGTAGGGCTACTGAGCGCTGCTGCTGGCATTATCATCATATGTGTAGGTGGAAAGGATGTACACAGTCAAATTTGAAGCCCAGCTTCCAGTTCCCTGAACTCAGTTAATTGTGTTTGCCCTGCCGCCTTGCCTACCCATGTGCTCACCCCACTGAAGCTGAAGCCAGGTGCCTGGAGCTAGGAGTTGGCACCAGAGCAGGGCTTGGAGCTCTGTGGCTTTGGGCAATGAGTACACCACAAAGGAACACCTGCAGCAAAGTTGTAAAGTAGGAAGGGAGGAAGAGGACACAGCCCTCAATAGGACAAACAAGGCAGGAACCATTCCTAAACCATGATATAGCACCAAGTTCCTAGTATCAATATCGGTATCCAACTTGGCAACAGACAGACAGACTGTGCTTAGCTGTGTGGGGGGAGTGAAAGAGAAAAACAATGAAAAGAAACACCCAGTAAATGGTGAGACCTGGATTATACATCACACAGAGTGTTAAACCAAGTGGTGATCAGCTAGCCAAAGCTTATCTTTAATCCTGACCCCATGCCGTCAAAGATGAGATCAGGAAAGATACGGTCTTGTGTACAAGCTGGCCAAAAAAAAAGAAAGTGCAAACCTGCGCATGCTGAGGTGATATACTCGAAAAGTAACACAAAGCTCAAAATTTTATAAAATACTGCAATCCATCATAAGCCCTCAACACCTGAGCGGAGCAGTGGGTGTGAAGGAAGTGATCCCATGAAAGGGCTTTGTGTTGTCAGGCAAGACCAACTGTGGCTTCAAAGGCTGGAAAAGCCCCTTAAATCCATAAAATCCTCAAAACTAATGGACTTCTTCACAACATTATTTGGGGATAATGTGAAAAATGCTGATAATAGTATTGGCAAGGATGTGTTCTTTTTCTGCCCCGGTTACCACAAAGCGAGAAAACGGAGGCTGGTCCAGATTTGTAGAAACCTAGGTACCAGGCGCTGCTGCGAGTCTTTTAGGATATTGAAACACGATTCTAGCCTCCCGATAGTATACTCGGTAGCAGGTTTTCTATTCTCTATGTGGTGTACTCGCAGAGCATTTTTAAAATCAACTTAATAAATAGGTCCATAGTTTCGCACAAATGAAATGAGGAATTTTAAAGGGTCTTCCACCTTAACTGTTCAATTGAGATCACTTGCATTGATGCAGTTCATTTACATTTCAAATGTACTGTTATATTGGTTTGTTGCTCACGAGAATCTGTATCTAGTGGCTAAGATCAAGTTCTGACCTCCCATATTTGGACGGGTCACCTGCTTATATAGCTCGCACATGCATTTTGAATTGCCAGCACTGTCTCCATCTTTGATTAATTTATTGCCTCATATGATCTGATTCTCCCACTTGTTGAGCCGCCTGCATAGATTGCACCATATTTCATATTTGCGCCAGGCCATACCTCTATTTTTCATCTAACTGTTTTTATTGTATGTATCCAATCTTGCTCTATCTCTTGTCATCTATATCGATTTTAAAGCAAATGAATTGTATGCCATTTTAGATGTACTTTTAGGGTCAAACTGACCGAAATATAGTTATTATTGATTGATTGATTGATTGATTGACTAAGAGACCAACTTGTCTGCATGTTCACGTGAACACACATATAAAACAGAAGGAGGCCCATGTTGAAAACCTACAAACTCTGCTGATAGACTCTGACACAGTTACCACCGACCCTACTTGTAAGAAGTACAACACTGTTAGTTCATTCAGTAAGATGAGGGTAGATAAAGACACTAGAGGAAGCAGTAACGTTCTCTGGGGGTGTCAGCGTCAAAGTTCAGCAAAAACAGTCCTGCGTATGCTAACATTGTGCCTATAACACCAATTATGGTTTCACAAATTCTTTTCCTGGTCAAGAAACCCCACTGGAGGTAGGAGGTAGTAACCAGAAAAAGCCCATAGTACCAGCAGCGATCCCAGAACTGAATGTTCTCCAAGAAGAAAGTCGGTCAGCAGAGTCCTCAAGAGTCCAGGGCGTCAAGTCACTGTGTTATCAGTGCAGAACCTATGTTGATGAAAGCCTGCCCTAGTCATCTTGCCATTATCTATGAGTGGAAAAGAAAGCGATGTGCCAGAATAAGAAAATAAAATCATGCACATTGATCTCTTGGATCAGAATAACCACAAGCCAAGCCTACTATAAAATGTAAATCAAGGGGAAACCAGGATGAATTAAATGGAATTAAACCAGAATGCATTAAATGAAACAAACAATCTAAAACATTTCAATTGTCTTCCGGGACTGACCCAGGTGCAGGATATTCTTTCCATCAAAGTCCTGCTTACTCAAGGAAAGTAAGCTTTGGAACCCCCCTTGGTCACATTCAACACCTCATATCTTCAAGCAAAAATATTAGCAAAAAAGAATTGTTGAAAATCTGGGGCATAAAGGTTGTAACTTTCATGTAGATCATTACTCCACTTTATAATTGCAACACCACCACCCAACAAAGGGGAAAACAACAACAATATCATGACTGAAAGGTGCAGTAGGTAGGTTGACCCCACCTGAAAATCCTGGGTTGATGATTCAAGCAAATGGCTGAATCACAAAAAAAATGTTGACCATGCAGTGTGAGATTGGAAGTTGGAGCTGGCTCCTGTCAGCCCTGATAACAGAGCAACCAAAGGATTAAAAATTAAAGAATCCCAAGGTATGTACAGGGAGATTTAAGCATATGCTCCTGGAAAGCAAAAATTGAGGATGCCCCCAGAAGGAATTCTTGAAAACTTTGATGAAATTGTTGTTTAAGAGACGTGGGCATTATCTATTATTCTACTAATATGGTTTGTGGAATATAGCAGACCAGCACAAAAAGTAGCATCTTTAGTAGAGCAAAAGGTGGGTTATCTTTTTATGTGAGCGCCAACATAACTGCAAAGGCCACAGTAATGGATATACAGAGCCATGGTTACTGGCACTACGCTTAGATGGCTGGTCAAGTTATCTGGAGAATCCCCTGATATTAGCAAACATCTATGTCAATCAACGAGATAAATCCATGGTGGTGGATAAACTAACCCTCCATCTATTAGAGCTAAAAAGGGTATGCATGGGAGCACTTGTTAATTACTAGAGACTTTAATTTAAATCTATTTCAGCACCCAGATGAGGCTCTTAATGACATGCAGGGTTATGTTCTCAATTCCTTGCCAGTCCAAAGTGTTTCACCTTATTTGCAACAAGTTAAAATTGGTGAAAAACTGCTGAGAGCCTGCAACCGTGCAGGCCTAATAACATTAAAATGGCGGATTCCCAGGTGATATTCTACTAACATAGCCCAAGTCACTGGAAAAAACTGTTTCCTTTCTAGATTATATCATGGTAAATCTTAAATCACAGTTTATACAGTCAAATTATAGGCTTAAAAATTGACCAATGCATTGAGAGTGACCATCAGCCTTATGACATCTGGATAAGAGTTAATCTGATTATGCTTTGCCCGGCTAGAACTCTGCTATAGGAGGAGCATGCAGAAAATCTAAAACATTGTAAATGGGATGAAGACAACATCCAAGAACTGGCAGCTGTTGCTGTGGGGACCCTTGAAGTTGCCTCAGTTAGAGAGCCAAACCTGATAAAGGCCTGGGAAAGTTTCACAGAGTGTTTAATGGCAGAAAAACCTATATAAAAGTGCAAGGATTGACCCAAAGCAAAGCACCTACATGTCTAGGGGAAAACATTTAATTAGATTGTGGATTAATAGAACACCCTGGCTTTGATGACTCTCTCCGCACAACCCAGCTTTACTAAAAAAACTAATAGATGACTGCAGAATTTATAAATGAGATTGAATAAGGCCCCTTGGGCAGCAAACAATGTGATGCCTGAGTAGATTACCTTAAGACACACCTTTCCCAGAGTACATGCATCCCAACTCCTACAGTCACCTCAGCTGTGCGCTTACTGGAAAATAACACAGTTGCCAAAGCAGATCCTTTGGAATACTCTACAGCAACAATAATCAAAGTCACAGAGAACTCTCATTCCAACTGTGTGCCTGGCCCAAACGGTATCCCCAAGCCCTATTAAAACAAAATATATCATTGTGGGCAAAACATATGGCCATGATGTTCAACACTATCTTGCCCTCTGGGAATCAACTAAAAAGCTGGTGAGGCTCAATTATATGTCCTGTCTTCAAGGGTGGGTCAGCCTCATCACCAAGCAGATACCGGGTGATAGCATTGCTTGATGTGGATCTTAAAAACTTTTCAGCCCTGTTGCTACGTGATCTATCTGAGTGGGTATCAGATACCAGAAGACTGCCCCTGAATCCAATGGGATTCACAAAGAAGCAAGGGACTCTATCCAATTGAATGGCAGTGGGCTTGGTAATCGAAAGAGAGAAAGGATATTATAAAAAGTATCTGCAGAATTCCATTGAAAGTCTGGGACTTGGTGAGCTATGGCAATTGGATACACACGATCTGGAAGCTAGGCACTGATGTGGCTGCTCGCTCTCAGACCGCCAAAGTCGTAATGAAGCCCTAAACATTAGTAAACCTTTTTTTCCCAAATAAATACTTTATGTACTTCCTCTATAATAGCAGATACAAATATTCTATGGAATTCTACTTCTCTAATATACCTAGGTATTATTTTTCTCACTGTATCCAAACTCACTTTCTCCAAAGTACTCAGTAAATCAAAAGATAAACTTGATAAATGGTCATCCCTACACTTGAACTGGTGCTGCCTTTTTGAAGTGATTAAAATGGTCATTACTCCCCACATACTTTACATAGTATCTATGCTGACAATTTGTTTTCCATCCAGACTCTATACTAATTTATATACATAAAAAAATCAATTCCTATGGAATAGTAAGCCTGCACGCAAAGTTCTTTATGGTTTCAATCTGTTGATTTTTCATGTGCTCCTGTGTGTGATCTATTTCATCCCTTTCCTTTACCCTCTTTTTTAACCATGGCTAACACTAACATTGGTACAATATCACCTGTCGTTACTGCCACTAAACTTGTGCTATTGTCTTTTGATGTCAAGCTTGATATGGTTAGTCGCTGGGTTTCTGGTTGGCAGAGGTAAACACCCTGTCCAAGCAGGAACAACAATCCTAGTCAGGGTAAGTAAGATACACACCATCAATTAATGTGTGCTCACTCTCTGGTAGCGTGGCACAGAACAGGCAGGCTTAACTTAAGAGGCAATCAGTAAAGTATTTGTGCAACACTTCAAACAGGAAAACAATGAAAACCACCACACAAAGACCCTACACCAGGTTAAAAAAAATATATTATGATTGTATGAATAATACAATACCAAAATTTCAAAAATACGAGTAGAAGTCGAGATATGAATTATTAAAGATTAAAAGTAAACATAGCAGATAGAAGTGATGAGCGCCTATTTAGGTTATCTGGTAGTGCTGAACTGGGGCAAAGTCAAGAGTTCAGGCTGACCACGATGGAGCCGGGAGAAGGAGCCACACAAGGCCCGCTGAACAAAAGTACCTTCATCCTGGTTGCAACAGGGGGATGCGGGGTGCAGCTAAGTGATGCGTCGATGTCGTTCCCCCAGCCAAGGTGTTGCATCAATTTTCTCTATGCAATAATGGCGATGGGCTGAGATGTGTTGGTTCTGAATGTGATGCGCTGGGTTTCTCTACGCAGTCGAGGGGATGTGTTGATCGTCTCTCCTGCAGTGGCGGTCATACAGTGGTTCAAATGGCGATGTGCTGGTTCCAATTGTGATTCGCCGGTTCTGTTCCTGCAACAGTGGCAATACATTGATTCTGCCTCATGCAGATGAGGATGCATCGATTCCACTGGAGCAAGCACCTGGATCCACTTCCAATGGACCAGGCACAAGAGCAGGTGGTAAGGCTTTGATATCCCTGAGTCTTTTAAAAGGAGGCAAGCCAGCATGTCTCTGGGATCACTCTGGGTTCAAACAAGAGTCCAGTTCTTTCTCAGCAGGGCAGAGGGTAGCCAGCAGCAGGGCAGGACAGCAGAAAAGCAGTCTTTCCAGAACAGAAGTCCAATAGAGTGGCAGTCTTTGCAGCAGAACAGCAGTCCTTCCTTTTGGTGGAGTTTATTCACAGGTCCAGTAGTGTCCGATTTGGTGGGGTCAGAGACCCAGTACTTATTCCCAGTTGTTTCTTTGAAGTGGAGGTGACTTCACAGAGGAAATTTGAAGTTCACAGAGGTTCTCTCTCCCGGCTCTGGCTCCAGACTCACTACAGGGGCATATGCAGCCCTCTGTGTGGGGACAGAACACTGCCTATTCAGGTGCGTCAGCTCCTCCCTCCCATCCTGCCCAGGGTGGCCAGTAAGTCACACATAATGTTTATTTGTGCGTGGCTATCCAGAGGGAATTCACAAAGTTCAGCTGTCACCTACCCTAGAAGTGTATTGGAGACAGTCTGCAGGCACACAGAGCTAAAAGCAGAGAAACACCATCTTTATAAAAGGGGCATTTGTAAAATAGTGGCAATAACTTCAACTTTGTCATCAAAGAGAATTTATCATTACCAATTCAATGATGTGAAACATGACAGAGCTACTCCTTTTCAATCAGGAATTGCATCTTATAAGTATAATAAGGAATTTCCAATGCTAACCTAAGAGAAGGGTAGGCCTCATAGTAGTGAAAAACAAATGTGGGAATTTTTCATTTCCAGGACATGCAAAACTTAACAGGACATGTCCTACCTTTTTAATCCACAGCAAACTGGCCTATGGGCTACCTAGGGCCTACCTTAGGGGTGACATATGTGATAAAAGGGGAATTCAAGGCTTGATAGAGGGTTTTAAATGCCAAGTCGACATGGCAGTAAAACTTAACACAGAGGCTCTGCATTGGCAGCCCTGAGACAGGTTTAAAGTGCTACTTATGTGGATGGCACAATCAGTGCTGCAGGTCCACTAGCAGCATTTAGTTTACAGGCGTTGGGCACATGTACTGCACTCTACTGGAGGCTTATAGATAAATTAAATATGCCAAATTTGGATAGTTAATCAAACCATGTTTTAGGGAAGAAGCACATGCACTTTAGCACTGGTTGGCAGTGGTAAAGTGCTCAGAGTTCTAAGGCCAACAAAAAGAAATCAGCAAAAAAATGAGGCAACCAGGCACAAAGTTTGGAGAAGACTACTCTAAGGCTGTCAGGTCTAACAGATATCAATAATAGATCCTCTAAAAGTTTTACTTTGCTATAAACCCAATTTAAATTTAATAAACATATCTATTTTTGGTATTCCTGGATCAAGATGGATATATTTAAAATTGTAGACATTTGCAAAGGAGATATGTTATATTCTTTTATCTAATTAAGGTTTAAATACCTTCTCCCTCAATGTGACCTTTCTAAATGTGAAATGATTTGTGA
Organism: Triturus cristatus; assembly: GCF_964204655.1. Taxonomy (NCBI): domain Eukaryota; kingdom Metazoa; phylum Chordata; class Amphibia; order Caudata; family Salamandridae; genus Triturus; species Triturus cristatus. The sequence goes on from NC_140589.1 coordinate 782,428,035, forward strand.
TTCTATTCTTAATGATTATCTCAATTCAATGCCATCTGCTAAAATACCCAATATGGAGTTATGGATAAGCATTTTTTGTTGTTCAGAACACATAGCTTCTAGACGCTATAAAAACACTCACTAATTGTCCCTCCTCTTTTGCTAACCTAGTAAATAAATAGAATTTTGAATCAGAAGTTCAATTTTATATTGGATAATAGAAACCTGTTTGGCTGCGTAATAATGCTAGCTTACTCACGGCCTTACTTATTCAGTCCAATGTCTATCTTTTATACAAATGTTTTTGGTCTCCAGTTAAAATGTTCAAAGAAAAACTAATCTATTACCCAACGTGCTGCATTACTGTCGTACTTTAAAATTTGGGACCGCGTAGGAGGCAGGGCCCTACCCCTGTCTATCCCGGTATTAGCGAACCGCGAATGGTCAATGCGGTATGTACAAGTGCTTTGTGTAACGTTTTAGCTATGAATGCACTATGTATACGTTATTATACATTTGACTCCGTGGGTTCCATCTTGGAGCGGTGGCCATCTTATAGTTGCCATTGAGAAGCACCCCCAATGATTTGGGGTGTGTCCCCCAGGCACTGGTTGAAGGCCTTCAACCAGTGCCTGGGGGACACACCCCAAATCATTGGGGGTGCTTCTCAATGTTTATATTTACACTCCCCCTCGGAGAGTGATACCCCGTGAGCACGGTACAACTTTAAAAACTTTGGATAGCCTCAGGTAGTGCGCGTACTACACTCTTCTTTTGCATCTTATAGTTGCCCTCACATAGGCTACACTTTACTTTGACTTCTCTGTGACCTGTGCAAACTGACTCCACTGCCCGAGGTCAGCCCTGTCCGGCCGGTTCCTTTTACTGCGGCCAAATGGGATTAGCATCAGGGCCCGAGGCATCATAAATTCCTTCTTCCCACACGAACCCTGACTAATCTCTTTCTCACCTGACTCTTCCTGCTTTATGGCTTGTTTTACAAACAGGAGGTGCCCGTGTTTATTGGGGCCTGCTGATATCTGATGAGGGATCTGAGCCTTGCTGGGTAAATAATTGCGGGCTGGCTGAACTGAAATGTGGGATTGTAATCATGACTCTGCTTGTTCTTTGAAGTAAAATATGTGAATGACCAACTGCAAGAGAAGGGCGGTGTTGCCCAGAGCGTAACATTCTCCATAAAAGAGGAGACTGGTTTCTGTTCTGCAGACTGCCTCATTCAGTTGCTAAGGCTTCTGTGCGACGTAGTCTCACTCATTTGAGTTTAATAAAGATGTCTTTTCATATTTCAGCTTCTGTTGCCAAGTTCTTTGTTATATTATCAAGATATGCAGAATTTTATAATACCACATCAGGAAGTACTCGAAGTCATAGGGTGCTACCCCTAGCACCTCTGGGGTCTCAAAAATTGGAGGACTTCAGTTGCCGCCCACCAGCGCGGCCTCATCAGAGAAGTGACTTTCTGTGGGAGTGATCTTGTCAGGAGACTGAAATCTACTGAGGAGGACAGAACGGGATTCTACCAAGAAGGCACTCTGTGCACAGGGATTCTGGAGATTCTTTGATTATGTAGCCCGGTATATTTCTGCTCTTCCTGATTTTGATCCTCCACATGATGTCACTCAAAAGGTGAGAAAAAGAACCCTTTTGGCGTGAGTATTATAGAAGACGTTTGGTCATGTAGAACTTGACAATTAGAATTTGGATAACCTTTTGATTATTAAGAATAAGAATTAAGTATAAGTGGGTCGCTCCCAGTCCTTTGGTTCTTTGGGTCTTTACTTTGGTTATCGAAATTACCAAAGCCGACGGGTTGGTTTCTTGGTTTCTGATTTGGTCATTGCACTTACCAAAACCGAGGGTCTCGCATATTTGCGAGTGTATTGGTAGAGATAACCCCTTGAAGTTTGAAGCTAGATTAGTGAGCTATAAGATGCCTGATCTTAGCAAATTTGGAAATGTAGCTTTTGGTTTGTATAGGTTTGGATATGCGAATTGCAATTTGTGTAGGCAGGTAATGAGGAGATATTTCTCCATTTGGTTTTGATTATAATACTTGCGTTTTCCGCAGTATTTTTGGCATGCCTGTTTGTAAGCTCACATGGAAAAATGTGTTGCTTTTTGTTTTGAAAGGTACCATAGTGTGGGAAATATCTAAATAGGTTAAATTTAAAAACATATTTCTTCCTTGGTGATTTTGTATCCCCAGGGAATTAAAATATGACATAATACAAAACAAGGATCCTTCGTTCTGCGCAGTTTCATGAATAAAGATATGCAGAACGATTTTGTGTGGTGTTCTGCTAGGCAAAGCTAGTGAATTGAGCGCATTCACTACTTCTTGGACATGCATCTGTCTGTGGGGCTGTTTATGCAGCCTTTTGGAACACTATTGAAAAGCGTTGCTTGTAAATATGACTTACAACTAGTATTTGCAAATGGTTTGTTTCAAGTATAGTCTGTGAGCTGTTCTTTCTTTCTGTCATGCGTATTGATTTGTAAGTCAACTGTGTGTTTAAATGTCTGTGGTTTTTTTCATTAGTGCAACTTCTGTAAGTAAATTGCGACGGCGCTATTTATGAAAAATGGCTAAAGCACGCTGTATTGTCTGTTTGACCCCCCTTTCTGTTTATGTCTGAAAAGAGCTCAATATGTGTTTGTGGGTCTTCTGATGTTTTCAGTCTGTTAAGTAAATTGTTGGTTAATTAATATCAAGTAGAAACTTAAAAAAGAAATCCAGAAACGAACCATGTGACATGCTAAAATAGCTATATGGTGCTCTTTAATTTATAGAATGAGCAATTGTGCACATATACAAAACTGCCGTTAAATGCTTAAAGGATAAAATTAGAAACACATTCAATAGATATAAATCAGGCCCCAAAAACGAAATTATCTATTTTTGCAAAAGTAAATAAATTTACAGCATTTTCCTTAGATGCATTGTATTAGATGTTCACAGGCAAACTTTTCAGCTGCAGTATATTTGATAGAAATGTTCATTCAGCCAGCACCTTCCCAGTTGAACACGGGTGGAATTTTGCAGAACCGTCCTTTTAAATGAAAGTGGCGCAAAAATGTGACGCGTTTCAAGTTGGGCTTATGCGCTTCGGCGTGTGAGTTAATGTGTCCAAAATGATAGGCAAGAGATGCAGCTTGTTTTTTATACATGGATTTATCACAAAAACGAATAATTGGGATTTTTTTTAAAAGAAAATTATTAATCATGGAAAAATTATTTTAAAAAAATAAGTGCTTTTCAAAATCGTTTTTGATATTTATAAAGCTTAATACTCATACTATGACCTCCTAGCATTAAAATTTGATTTAAGTTGTATTGCATCACTAAAATGACAAGCATTCGCGTGTACAATTTTCCCTTGGCGCAGGCGCAAACAAGCTCATTTTTATAAAGTATAAGTTATTATTTCCAATGCCTGACTCATGGGTTATGTAGTAAACATTCTGGTAATGCATATTATGCAAAAAAATTGTAGGATATTCATTTTTTAATGCCAAAAAAATGAAAGTCGAATTTGGGTAGAAAACACTGTTTGAACTGCATTTTCTTCCATTCAGAGTACTTTTTAAAGTGTCTCAGACTTCAGTAAATGCATACGTTTAGGTTTGATATATATTTACAGGTTGTGCCTTCTTATGATTCAATGAGTCAATGTGCCAGTACAAAGGCTTGTTTTAATATCAGGGTTGAAGGTTCTAACTTTAGCTGTGTCTGTCACGATACTACTGAACACGCTATGAAAAACAGGACCTTTTTAAAACTTTGAGAAATTAAATAAAATATGGTGTCGCAACCCGCAACTATTTGATGTTAATAAAAAACGGCCTTAATGGAGTTAGCACCCACATAGAGAAAGAGAAATGGAGAATTCTTTTTTGATGAAGGAAAAAGAGGATGTTTGTGAGCAGGTACGTGATGAAGTCAGTAATGATAGAGGGGTGGAGGAATGTAGAATTACGGTTATAGGAACTGGGTAATACGTAGAAAGGAGAAGAACAATTGGGAAAATAGAATGCCGTGGAGGGAAGAGAGATGATGAAGGGGAGTAATAAAGACATGAAGAGTAGCGTGAGGAAGGTTGTATTGACGAAGGGAATAAAAAGGAATGTGGTATCGGTTTGAGTAAGTGGGAGGGGAAAGATGAGATTGCAAGTTCTAGCAGTAGGGGTGAAAATATTGTAATTACCTAACGGGAGGCACTGAGTTTCATATGCTAATATGAAAGCGACGAACAGAGCTTGAATAAAGGCAAGTGACTAAATGATGAAGAAAATATCAAAACTCATTGCGAATGCTATTTGCAGTGCCAGTGGACTGGGGCAGAAAGCGGTCCCAATTGCTGGAGTTCAGTCTAACTTTAGCTGGGCCTACTGAGACGTTCATTCATTTAAGGTTGTTGAAATGTGTACCATTACATAGGATTGTAACAAGGATTTATTCTAAAAAGTGGTATGTGTGTTATTAAGTTTCGTGAATTATTCACAGTAAATGTAGTTTAATAATCTGGGAATAGATATAATTTTTTTAGCGCCTAAAAAGGAGAAATTATTTTTCAAAATAGAGTGAATTATTGCAAGTTAGGAGGAATTAGGAAGGCCTTCTGGCTTTGACAAATTCAGAGTGGCAGAAGCCGGGGGCTAAGGAGAGCTGCAGAGGCTGGCTCAAGTTACGCTGCTGAGATGTTATCTTTGGTTTTCCCGTAGGCTGCCACGTTGACATTTATGACCTTTTAATTAGGGCCTTGCCTCTGTGGAATGCAGAATGACCTTGCTACACGGGCCTCTGAAGGTGGGGTTTCTGGTTTCTCCACAAGAACATCAATAAAACTAAAGAACTTAATTCCAAAGGGAAAATATAGCAAAGGGGTTTCTTTGGAAGCCCAAACATCATGTTAAATGCTTTGCAGAACTGATACATTTGCGTCTTGCTCTAAAAAAAAAATTAAAAAAAAGAATGATGCCTGCTATTAGCTCTTATTTAACAGAAAACGGAGTGTTGCATTAAGTCTTAAACAGACAAAAAGATTCTAAAAATGTTTTAAGGCTACATGCCTAAATGTGAACGAACTGACAATTAAGACTTATTTTTCACAGTGGAAATTGTAGGTGCCAAATTAATATGGAGTGTCAGTGTAACGATTTTTTTAGAAAGGTAAAACTTAAGTGGCTGGATGTTGCAAGGACTGACAAGGGGGTACAGTTAAGTAATGGCAATTTATTTTTGTGTATTTGGTCCTATCATGAATTGTTCTTGCTGGTCCTGTATGTTAGAAGAGAGACAGTATATTTGACAGCAGATTTCCATTGCCTGGTGATCTACTGTCAAAAAGGAGGGTAAGGATTTTAAACCTGACAAATTAAACAGGCCCGTATATTGGGTTTTGGGCTGCAGGTTTACAGTGCATAAAAGTACATGACATGGTGTTGTGTGTCACCGCTTATTTACATATGCTATTGTTTTGTCTATGCTTTTTTGTGCTTGATATACAGCAAGTATATCTGATGGCTTGACGTTTTGTGCGTTTTTATTATTTTTTGCATGTTTTCGTTGTTTTTGTTGCTGCTTTTTATACTATTACAAGTTTACCTGTGTTGTGAGGGGATGGTCATGACGATGCCCATCGCTACGCAACAGTTGGTTGAACTTGTTCTGGTTACTAAATTCCACAGCTAATGATATTTCATGCTGTGAACATAAGAGACAACACTTCACCAGTGCATGTCTAAATTGGCTATAATGGTATTACAGAAAACTAAAAGAGATCTACAGGATCAAAGTGTGTCACCTGCAGTTAGTCACTTACTGCCCTTTCCCTTAATGGAACAGGCAGCCTTACATTTATGTATCCTTGATTGGACCTAAGGATGAAATTATAGATCTGTGACTCAAGGTGGCCTAATTTCTATATTACATTAGTTAATGGTGTCCTGTCTCCTAAGTAGCATATGGCCTTTGCTTCTTAAAAGAAAACTAGGTTTTCATTTTTCCCTGCAGAAGGAACTGGAACATTAGCTAAGATTACCGTATATGGTGTAGTCGCCAGCGGTAGAGTTAAAATGTATGTAACTTTGGCCTTTTGTGTACCACCCGTACTCTTGGTGTAGTGTCACATGCCTGACTATCACCCAAGTAAATTCTTGTCCTTCCTATAGATTTTTATTTTTAATTGCTTTTGTTGCTTCTCCCCTGACCGATGTCGCATCATGCTTAGTTATTGGGGATTTTAGTTGTGCCCCAGTTCCAATTCCCTTTTCTGTATTCCTTTCACCAGTCAGCCCATTTATTATTGTAGGTGGTTTGTTCAGGTACACACTTCCAGACTACAGTGATGCACCAGGAACCTCCATATTATGTATAATCCCCTCTTGTATGACCAGACTGGTTTTTAAGAATTGTCCCTAGGCCTGCTTCAATGTTTTCCAGCCTGACTGTCAAGTATATTATATTATAGTAAGACAAGTTTTCCATCCCGATAGGAGATAACTCACGTTTACCTCTTCTGAACATGACGAATTTTCAATGTCTATTTTTTAATGTGGTTTTTACCCTTTTTGTTCCTGCTGCTTTAATTTTCGGTGGGATCAGAAGTTTCTAATCATGCAAATATCAGGACCCTCTAGTTCTTGTCTTTTGTTTTCGTATCTGACTATTAGCCTGTGTATTGCCTAGTGCACCTGATGTGAAAGGTTTCTACATGCCTATGATAATCTGTACCATGTGATTTCTCTATGGAGATGTCCTAGATAAGGAATTTAGGAACACTTATATGTAATCATTGAAAAAAAAAAAATGTGTTTGCCCCGTTAGACAATGCCACCATATGTGAAGACATCCATTTAGATAGAATTCTCGAGGAGTTATCTACCCTTAGATGATGGAGGCTCTCACACGGAAACCCAATTGAAAAGCTTAGAGGCACTGTTTTGCCTACTGCCTTTTTATTTGTATTGCTTCCTGAGAAAGACAGTGTATTCTAGACGAAAATTGTCCCATGGCGTGTGGCCACTCCTTTGAAAATCACAGGCCACCTGTTTACAGTCCCCTTGTTATACAACGAACTGTTTAAAGCATCACACTTGCTTCATCAGAAGGCGTTCAACATCAGAAAAGAAGGAGGAGCTGGTTTTGCCACAGAACCAGAATTCCAGTGCAAAAGAGCACCTGTCATGTGCTGGTAACCTCTGACAGTGTGCAGTCCCTTGAGCCCCTTGGCCTGAGTTTTTGGCCACACACCCCCCTCTTTTCCTTTGCTTCAATGGAAGTGCAGTGCACCGGCGGATCCAAGATTGACAGAAGGCACCACTTTCCAGTGCCCATGGAAGAGCAGCCTGAGCGTCCTCTGACACTGAATGACGAGTGTTGGAGTCTGAGAATGGCCCCGAATCTGCACGAGATGACCTGTGCCCTTGATCAATGGAGAGCACACTACCTGTAGTGCCTGCCGCAAAGGAAAAATACTGGCGCACTGCCTTGAGACATTGAGACTTTTTCGAGTGAGCTGTGGGTGTTTGCCAGGAGGGCACTCCAACTAAGCAGTACTTTCCTTATGAAAGGCTTGAATGAAGAGGCCCAGGCAAAAGAAAACAACAGAAGAAGATTTGATGGACAATAGAAGCCTGCCAGAGAGGCTTTTTGAACGGACTCTGGGCATAGGTGGTTTCACAAGAGGTTTCCGTGTGATTGTATAGGCTAGGTGTTAGAAGACTGTTTGTTTTGCTGGCATTGTCTAGTATGAGCAGAATAAAATCCATTTTCTGTGGAAGAGTACCCCCTTTTCACCTCAGAGCATTGATGAGGGTCACCACTGTTTCACCTGAACATACAAAATGTATAGGAGCCCTAAAATGTTACTAAATAATTTTAGGATTTGCTTTTTGCTCAGGGTTGTAGACAATTATTATTTCATTTGTAATAGTGGTCGCTACTTTCTCCTGTTGTCTATATATTCTTAATAACGTGTTTTCTAGTGTTTTTTTAAACATGACGTTGTCATTTATGGGTGGGATTGATTTTCTCTACTCAATTGACTTCTGCACCCTCTTCCCAACCTATGTCTTTCCCTACCACTGTTTCTTTGCACTCTTTTCACCCTTTTCCTGAACATGAGCAGGTTAAAAGATCAGAATTCGTAAGCAATTCTTTTGTACAGCTTCTGCATCGACACTAGTTAGTAGTAAACATCACTAATTGTTGGGGGTGTGATCTTATGCCACCTAGATAGAGGTATTCCTTATTTTGTCCTGCCATATGTGGCCTTTGTGCTACTACATGTGTAAGGAGACGTGTCCCGTGAGAGTCGCTAGGTAATAGGATGATGCTACAGCAACATCTCCATGACTTCATGTCTGTAGACCTGGACTCGGATTGATGAGAGTATAGTTATTGCCTATGTAAGGGCAAAAGTAGGGTCTGTCGTACTTTAAGATTTGGGACCGCGTAGGAGGCAGGGCCCTACCCCTGTCTATCCCGGTATTAGCGAACCGCGAATGGTCAATGCGGTATGTACAAGTGCTTTGTGTAACGTTTTAGCTATGAATGCACTATGTATACGTTATTATACATTTGACTCCGTGGGTTCCATCTTGGAGCGGTGGCCATCTTATAGTTGCCCTCACATAGGCTACACTTTACTTTGACTTCTCTGTGACCTGTGCAAACTGACTCCACTGCCCGAGGTCAGCCCTGTCCGGCCGGTTCCTTTTACTACGGCCAAATGGGATTAGCATCAGGGCCCGAGGCATCATAAATTCCTTCTTCCCACACGAACCCTGACTAATCTCTTTCTCACCTGACTCTTCCTGCTTTATGGCTTGTTTTACAAACAGGAGGTGCCCGTGTTTATTGGGGCCTGCTGATATCTGATGAGGGATCTGAGACTTGCTGGGTAAATAATTGCGGGCTGGCTGAACTGAAATGTGGGATTGTAATCATGACTCTGCTTGTTCTTTGAAGTAAAATATGTGAATGACCAACTGCAAGAGAAGGGCGGTGTTGCCCAGAGCGTAACATTCTACATAAAAGAGGAGACTGGTTTCTGTTCTGCAGACTGCCTCATTCAGTTGCTAAGGCTTCTGTGCGACGTAGTCTCACTCATTTGAGTTTAATAAAGATGTCTTTTCATATTTCAGCTTCTGTTGCCAAGTTCTTTGTTATATTATCAAGATATGCAGAATTTTATAATACCACATCAGGAAGTACTCGAAGTCATAGGGTGCTACCCCTAGCACCTCTGGGGTCTCAAAAATTGGAGGACTTCATTACAAAAATAACATGGGGTACTTAAAGCATATACTCTTTGCTTGTTCTGCTATTTTTAATTTTGTGACAGAAATGTGGAATCCAATTGTAAAGCTTTCTAGTCTTCAACTTCCCTTATCATTCAATGTAAACCTCATGCTCTTAAATGCCTATTTTCTCACGATTATTGTACACTCTTTGATTTCCTTAACACCATAGCTGTACATTAATTACTTCAAAATGGAAAGATGCTAGTTTATTATCTGTTCACGTTTGGTGGAACTGAATAAAAAACTAATTTACATGGATATTCTCCACTATTATCTACAAGTAGGAATTCTTCCATTATTGTTTCTAATGTGTGGCATACTCTTGACTCATATATTATCAACTTGAATGCATTGTAATCTCCACAATGTAACACTCTCTTTCATATTATAGGAACCCTTATAACTTTATGGTCTATTTTGTGTAGGCTGCTAGTCACTTTTACTATTCTACTAGAACTATGTATTTACTCTTATTATATCTCTCATGCAAAATCCTGGATTTGCTCCTTACAGTTACGGTACTATTTTTGTATGTTCCTAAATATTTGTTCTGATTATAATAAATAAACTAATCTGAACATACAAAAAAAAGAAATTCTCTGAGTGGAATCTATCCTTGATCATTCAATAAATAAGCAAAATCCATAATGACTGCAAAGTGCTACATAAGAAAGAGGTGTGGTGCAGCGGCCAGGGTGCCTGACTCTGGACCACGGGGTTCACTGTTCGATCCCCATGCCGACGGTAGGTTAGCCTAGCACCATGTGACTCTGGGCAATAGCTCGCGTAATCTTCCCGATGGCCCCCAGCGCTGGGACACCTCTCCCGAGGTAGCTGTGCACTTTACAAATACTGGCATTTCATAATGATGATTTAAATGTAGAAAACTCAAGTAGGTTGAGAGATCACACTATCACTATCAAATGCTGGAAGAGTTACATTAATTAAAATGAGTCTTTATATTTATTTGTCGACAATCTGATATAGCTTTCAAAAACATTTTTCTTTAATCATAGATCAATCTTACCGTGGTTGTCATGGATAAGCAATCAGCCACAAACAACATGGGCAATCATAATGCTTAAATATGAGGAAAGTGGTTGTGAAGTTCTAGTTTTGCAATTGTTCTTCTATGCTACCAAGGCCCAATTTGCTTCATTCTAGTGCTATTCTATAGCTTGGCTTCACATATAGGAGTAGATATGGAACAGGTATCGGAGGGTGCACTGCTAACAGTATTAGCCACCAGACCTAAAAAATCAAAGGCTATTGAAACAGTTACTTTTATAGGAGAGTTGGCCTTGGCATGAGATGAGGAGGCTTATGTCACACACTACTATCCTGGCAGGTTCTCCCACTTCATCCTAATCCCCTGCTTGCTAGTACACTAGAGAAATCTGTTAATTACTCAATGTATAGGGTGAATATTAATATACAGCATGTGGGAAAGTAATGATATGGAGGGGAATTTGTAATGTTACATGACTACAAAGAAAAGGGTTCAAGGCTTGACATTAGACACCTTTATATAATTTCGACTTCAATGTGAGATCATGGATAACTACCCTACATATCTTAAGAACCCCCCTGAATTTGTACCTTTGACTTGTATCACACGGGCACGAGATGCATACTGATCGATGTTGAAGATATTTTGCACAATGGAACAGCTGAGAGATGACATCATATTTAAGACCTGAGTGGCTTGGGAAGTGGATTTGAGGCATTGATGAATATTGTTATAATTACTGCAAAAGAATGGCATCTATCTCTATGAACTATAGACAATGCTTTATTGACCATATGTGAATATGACTCTTCATTCTTTATATTGCTGGATCTCTCAGCCGCCTTTGACATAGTTTACTTACTAACCTGACTCCTCACCCTGGAGTCTTCAATGGGAGTCGTCAACAATGTACTTCAGTGGTTCTCCTCCTACCTTTCCACTCAACACCTATATGTTCACATGAGCACCTCTATGTCTCAAAAGTTCCCTATCACCGCCAAAGTCCCCAAGGGTTCCAAACTGTCTCCATTCATCTTCAACCTCTAAATGGAGCCACTTGTGGCTCTATTCACAGAAAACAGCATAAAGATTCATCAAAATGCCGACTGTACCCAACTCTACCTGAAAGTCTCCTTGTAAGAAATTGGGTTACTGGTTGAGGAGGGTGCAGCCCAACTCAAGCAGGAACCACAATTCCTCCCAATTGAAGTCTCAAGAAAGAAAATCCGAAACTAACATGTGCTCAACCTTCTTGTAGTGTGGCACAGAGCTGTCAAGCTTAACTTAGAGGCAACGTGTAATTTATTTATGCAGTACTTCAAACAGTAATAAAGCGAAAATACAACACAAGAGAAATCCCACATCAATTTGGAAACATAGAGTACATTTTAATAAATAGATCAGGACCAAAATGACAAAAATCCAATCAGTTGGACGGGAGATAAGCAAATTTAAATATTTCAGTGAAAATAATCCCAAAATGCACAAAGCCCCAACTGTGGTTATATGGTCACTAAACCGGGACGCAAGTTCAGGCTGACTGCAATGGAGCATGGGCCAGCTCCAGGGACCCAGTTACGCCTACTGAACACAGTATCTAGAGTCTGGTTGAAAAGAGATGCGGAGTCCTGTGTTGAGGATGCGTCGTGCAGCTGAAGCAATGTGAAGTCCTGATGAGGAGATGCATTTTGCAATGGTGGTAGCTGTGAAGTGCAAGGCGTGCCCTTGCACGGAAATTTGACGCACATCGGCAAATCCGATGGGGCGATGCATGGAGTCCAATGGGCTGCGTTGCGAAGTCCTTGCATCTGGGATGTCCGTGCAGCAGAGGCAATGCGTCAGTTCCGTGGGCGATGCGTCAAGCAGAAAAGGCAATGTGCCAGTTCTGCGGAAGATGTGATGCAGAGGCGATGTACCGATTTTGTTGGATTCACAGATCGGTTGACAGAGCACCTCATGCCCAAATCCAAGAGTCTAGGACTGGGTTGGCACCCCTTGGGAGGAAGGGACTCACAAATGGCAGAGCCCAGGTACAGGGTTTGAGTTGTTGAAAGCCTCTTCTGTTCCTGAGACATCTGATCACAAAGCCAGGTAACTAGTCTTTAGAGTCACTCTAGGGTCCAGGGTGGTTTTGATATGTAGGGCCAGTCCTTCTCATCCAGACAAGAAAGCCGCAGGGCAGCAGTCCTTCAGAGCAGCAGTCCAGCAGAGTGGCAGTCCTTTCAGCACCACAGCAGTCCTTCTTCCTAGGAGAGTGCACAGGTCCATAAGAGTACTGGAGCTAAGTGTGAGGTAATGTCCTTGTGTGGAGATGTGTTGCCCAGCTTCGGTCCCGATGGGCTAGGTATGGTGAGGCAATGTCCTTGTGGGAAGTTGTGTGGGCTCCAATGGAGTACGATGGGCAATGCAAAATCCTTGCATTGGGGAAGTCTGTACAGCAGAGGTGATGCGCCTGTTCCAACGGTGATGTGTCAAGCAGGAAAGGCGATGTGCCGGTTCTGCAGGAGATGTGCTGCACTGCAGAATAGATGGGTCCACAGATGGGCTTACAGAGCATCTTCAGGCCCACATCCAAGGGTCCAGAACTGGGATGGCACTACTTGGGAGGGCAAGACTCACAGATGGCAGAATCCAGGTGCTGAGTTGTATGGGTTCCCCTGCATGCATTTCCCACGCATTACTTTACACCACCATCAGTACCCCAAGTGCGATGTTACCATGTATTCTTTTACCACGCAAGTCTTTACAATGACTTGCCTTAGGGAGGTGCTGGACTTTGGAATAGTAGAAATTACTATTCCAACTCTTGTAACTGTATCAGTAGGGAAGGTGTTGGACTTAAAATCCAACACCAGTCCAACAGTGCATGCCCTAAAGCAAGTAATTTTAACTACTTGTGTGTTAAAGGAATATGTAATAACGTTGCAGTTGGGGTAGTGAATGAGTTGTAAAGGCACACTGTGGTATTGACTGCGGTGTAAAGGATGTTTCCCCAGCTGCTGGGTGCAATGTTGTTGGATGTCTGTTCTGTTCCTGAGGCTTCTGATCAGGAGGACTGCCAACTAGCCTTTAAAGTCACTCCATGTCATGGGTTTAAAAATACAGGTCCAGTCCTTCTCACCCATGCAAGAGGGCAGCAGGGCAGCAGGATAGCAGGTCAGCACAGCAGGGTAGCAGTTCTTCATAGCAGCAGTCCAGCAGAGTGGCAGTCCTTTCAGCAGCACGGCAGTCCTTCTTCCTGGCAGAGTCCACAGGTCAAGAAAAGTAGTGGAGAGTTGGGGTCTGAGGACAAATATCTATACCTGGTGCCCACTTTGACATTGAGGGTGCTTCTAGGGGTACCAGGCATCCCCTTCCTTGCTGTCCTGTCCACATCTTGTCTGGGGTCACAAACAAACAAATAGTGATAACCCCTTTGTGAGTGTGCTCAGGCAGAACCTTTGTGATGTGCAAGTGTGGTAGATGCCAGCTCCTCCCAATCGGTAACTCACAGTGACCCGTTCTGCCAAAACATTTCTATCCTTTGTCTCACTGTCTTGGAGCAATACACAAAGATCAACTGCCACCTACACCTGGTCATGTGACCCAGGATCAGGTCTGCAGGTGCTAAATGGTTAGGACAAGAAAATGCCAACTTACTGAAGCTCGAATTTTCAGAATTCTGATTAAAAATCTGACTTTATCTTTAAAGAGGGATTTTAACTACAGTTCTTTCAAACTTCAAACTATCTACTTGTTCCCAATTGGAGGTTAGCGCTTATTAAGTGTAATAAAGTAACTCCAGTGTCATTCTTTGGGAGAGGTAGGTCTTGCAGTAGTGAAAAATGAGTTGAGGAGTTTTTCACTACCAGGACATGTAAAACTTAAAAGCACATGTCCTACTTTTTAAATACATTGCCCCTGCCCCCTGGGATGTTCATGGCTTACACTGGGTGTGACTTATATGCATTAAAAAGGAACATCTGGGCCTGGCAAAAGGTTTAATTTGCCAGGTCGATATTGCAGTTTGAAAACTGCCCACACAGGATGCAATGGCAGGCCTGAGATATGTTTAGAGGAATAAGTGGGTGGCACAATCAGTGCTGCAGGCCCATTAGTAGCTTTTAATTGACAGGTCCTGGGTATATTTATTACCACTTTACAAGAGACTTACAAGTAAATTTAATGTGTCGATTAGGTGTAGGCCAATTCTAGCATGTTTAAAGTAGAGAGCACAAGCACTTTAGCACTATAGCACTGGTTAGCAGTGGTAAAGAGTGATGTGTCCTCGTGCCAGCAAAAACAAAGTCAGCAAAAGGGGAGAGTTGAAGGCAAAATGTTAGGGGAGAACCCCACCAAGGATGGCAGGGCAAACACTAATCATCTCCAAACGTCCAATACCTCAGACACTGCCTGCACCTGCATGTCTAATACATACCTGAATTTCAACCTAACAAAAACAGATTTCCTGTTATTTTCCATGAACAACAAGCAAGAAATACTACAAACCTAGCTCAATGATATGTACCTTGATAGTTACAAACCCTAACTTTTACCAAATGCCAAGTTACTTGGATTCACCTTGGACACCTCTTTCACCCTCAAGGAACACACAAGAGATTCAGGTACCAGCTCTATCTTCTAAAGAAAATGAAATTGCTTCTTCCAGAAAGTGACTTCAGAACTGCTGTTGAAGCCCATACTATTCTTACATCTGTTTGGTTGTAGCTGCCTGCTCTAAGATTTCACTATGCCATTCATTAAGGGCATTCTACAGACCACAGCATGTCTCATCCAGGGCCAGAAGAAATATGATCACATCAACCCCACCTGATGATACTCCAGTGGCTCCCCTTGCCGACCTGCACCCTCTTCAAAACCAGCTTCATCAATCACAAAGCCATCATGACCAGCACCACTCTAATCTTGCAGACAAGCTCACCATAACTGGTGGCTCTTGGCACACCTGCAAACAGGTGACCATCAGTCTGGAGACTAAGAAGTGTAAAAAAAAGCATATCATCAGACTTTTTCACCTATGCACCCAGGATCTGGAACAACTGTCCCAACGCTGTTTCAGTCAAGAAACAGTTAATGACACACCTCTTTAAATAACACTACATCATAATGCAGTAACAATCCAAAACCTAGTGGCCTGTCCTCAGTACTAAAATTGTGCCTGTGGTTTCCGGTGCTTGGCACAAGCACTTAATAGTAAACACCGGCTTTTATGACAGCTGCCTCATGGGGATGCTGTTTGTCTAAGTTTGAAATTAGCACAACAATAGTTATTCAATAATCTAATCTACATTAGGAATGACAAACACCTACTGCTCAAGCCATACTTATAACTTATGGAGGCCCGGACTAGTCTGACTGTCACACATTTAGTAGTGGAATACTATGGTGCCGATCACGATCCGGTAAAAAAATTCCCTGTTCGACTCGTATCCGGTCTTTTTACCGTACGAATCGCACAAGTGCCGTACAAACTGCCAATTACGATTTGCATGGTAAAAAGTCCATACGAATCGCATTGGGAAGTATTCCCCACACGTCCTCGGGTCGGAAAACGTGTCCAACACGTCCACGGACGATTTACCGTACAATTGTGAAAAGTGAAGTCCGACCGAGGAATTACGATCCATCCTGTGCGTCCAATGTTACAACCGTATGGAAAAAACACCGTCCGCACCGAACTCCCATAGCAACCATGGAGACATGTGCCCGCATACCCGCCGACCCCCCCCAGCCCCCGTACGTTCGAGTCGAACCCCCGTGTATGTACACCCGTGTACGTGTCGAACCCCCCGTGTATGTACACCCGTGTACGTGTCGAACCCCCCCGTGTATGTACACCCGTGTACGTTCGAGTCGAACCCCCCGTGTATGTACACCCGTGTACGTGTCGAACCCCCCCGTGTATGTACACCCGTGTACATTCGAGTCGAACCCCCGTGTATGTACACCCGTGTACGTTCGAGTCGAACCCCCCCATGTATGTACACCCGTGTACGTGTCGAACCCCCCGTGTATGTACACCCGTGTACGTGTCGAACCCCCCCATGTATGTACACCCGTGTACGTGTCGAACCCCCCCGTGTATGTACACCCGTGTACGTTTGAGTCAAACCCCCCCGTGTATGTACACCCGTGTACATGTCGAACCCCCCCGTGTATGTACACCCGTGTACGTGCTGAACCCCCCGTGTATGTACACCCGTGTACGTGTCGAACCCCCACCCGTGTACGTACGCGCTGGGGGTACGCACCGTACGTACACGGGTGGGGGTACGACTCGAACGTACACGGGTGTACATACACGGGGGGGTTCGACTCGAACGTACACGGGTGTACATACACGGGGGGTTCGACACGTACACGGGTGTACATACACGGGGGGTTCGACACGTACACGGGTGTACATACACGGGGGGTTCGACACGTACACGGGTGTACATACACGGGGGGTTCGACACGTACACGGGTGTACATACATGGGGGGGTTCAACACGTACAAGGGTGTACATACACGGGGGTTCGACACGTACACGGGTGTACATACACGGGGGTTCGACTCGAACGTACACGGGTGTACATACACGGGGGGTTCGACACGTACACGGGTGTACATACACGGGGGGGTTCGACACGTACACGGGTGTACATACACGGGGGGGTTCGACTCAAACGTACACGGGTGTACATACACGGGGGGTTCGACACGTACACGGGTGTACATACATGGGGGGGTTCGACACGTACAAGGGTGTACATACACGGGGGGTTCGACACGTACACGGGTGTACATACACGGGGGGTTCGACTCGAACGTACATGGGTGTACATACACGGGGGGTTCGACACGTACACGGGTGTACATACACGGGGGGTTCGACACGTACACGGGTGTACATACACGGGGGGGTTCGACTCGAACGTACACGGGTGTACATACACGGGGGGTTGGCGCGTACGTACGGGGGCTGGGGGGGGTCGGCGCGTACGTACGGGGGCTGGGGGGGGGTAGGCGCGTACCGGGCCACCTACTCTGGTCATTTCGCGACGTACTTCGCTTTTCCGGCACTTTTTTGGTGCCGTGAAAATATTGCCGTCCGGACTGCACGCTGCCTGACAGCGTACCGACGTCACGTCGCAGCATTCCCGGAGCACATTCGTATGTATATTTTCGTTGGTCGGTGTTTTTTACGATTCGTACGGAAATTGTGGTTCCGTGCGAATCGTAATTCCATGTTTGTGAAGTTTTACGACCGGGTACGAGTCAGACGGAGATAACGCTCTGACCGACGGTTCGTACCCGGTTTTTGCCGGATCGTAATCGGCACCTTAGTAGTTGTGCTGGTACGGTCATTGGCAGTGCTTACAGTGGAAATGCATGATACAAGCTGCAGTGGCCTCCTGACGAGGGTCCTGGTACTTCTTTTAATTTTCAAACTAAGCACTGTCTGTCCTATCACTCATTAAATGTATGATTCCTTTGACCATGTGCTGCACTCTGTTGCCTTTTTTTGGGTAGGTTTGTGCTATACAAATGACACATTCAAACAAATACACACACACACACATTGCTCACTGCATTTTAAAATGTTCTACTGGGTTTAATGTACACTTGTTGCTTTACACAACTTGATCCTACAGAAAACATGCATGGAGATGTCCGTATATGCCTGCTAGTCTCATTCGTTTAGCTTGGAATTGCCTGAATATAACATATTACTGGAAAAAATACTAACCTGTCCGTGTATGATGATTCATTATACCATTCCAGATTTGCCATTACTTGTACTGCAGGGATATGTTATGTGAATTCTTAACACAGTCAGAAGATTTGCTGGTGAAATGATCAACAACCATGACATAGATGAAGAATCTCATGCCTCTTGTGTCAGACCGACTGAAGAACTTGTTTTGATGTAATGAAAAAGCAGAAACATTTGATACCCTACAGCTGGTCCAGTTATACGCAAAGGAAATATGGGTACGTTACAGTCTTATTGAATGTCCCAAATGACTTGTAATATCCTTCTAATATATTGCAGAGAATATTTTATTCCTCACAATACATGGTCATAACATCATCCTATCCAAAAAAGTATTAAATCCTTTGGGGCCTGTTTCACAAAGGTAAACTCACGCTTTAGTGTAAGTTTACGATTGTTTGTTATTCACAATGGGGTTTATAAGTAGTACCTTTATGAGAAAAGATAGGTATTGTACTCGTAAAGATACTAATTGTAAATCACTTTTTGAATAGCAAACAATCCACAAAAGCATACGTTTACCTTTGTGAATCAGGCCCTTAGTGTCTTGCTTTTTCATGTGCTTTGCAGATCAGAAACATACAAACAGAATCAGTACTGTGAAGTTAAACAAACCAAAAAGCAGTTAGTAATTTTTTGCTATAAGATATTGAAACCAGTTAAATGTAAGCCAGGTTAAAAAATGCTGCTGCCCAGATTATGCAGAAACATGCAAAGATTTGTTTTTATCTATAATGACAAGTAGTGTGACAAAAGTAAAAAATGTTTCCATAAACATATCCTTTCTGCTAACTTTTTTCTTTTTACAAAAAAATATATCAGAAGAAGCAAAAGCCAGTTCCATCTTTCTTGTTTAAACAGCAGCAATAATTATGCTCTGTCAGCTGCCTTTTACACTGGCTGCTCCCTGTGGAAGCAGGCATTGTAGCATAAGAAGTCAACTGTAATAACTTATTACATTTGAGCAGTTACGTAATGTATTGGCTTTTATTGAAGTATTGCAGGCTTCCATGATTTGGATGGCGGTAAACAAAGGCGAAAACTCCGGCTGCTACACTTATCTGGAATCTTCTCTGCCTTGCCATTGATTTACAGTAAATGTGTAAACAACCCAAAATCAAAGCGTGACGCAGACAGCTATCTTCTGTTTGAGTTTGCACAAGGGAGTGCAAAAAGCTCCTCTTTTCCCGCAGCCAGCTATTACACAACTGAAGCTTTTGAGCGACATCTGTTGGCATTTTCGCATGAATATGCAGCAGCAGCAGCACCAATCATAATTTTGCTGATGATTACCTGAAACAAAAACAAATCATTAAAAAGAGCAGCCCCTGTCTCCTTGGCAACATACTTTGCACCAGGATATATAGGATTCTCTGGCTACAACAACATTAATTCTCTAAAAAGGGCAGTAGTAATGACGATGGGATAGGGGCTCAGTGTACTGAACAGATGGCCAAGGTGGAAAAGATAATAAAGAGCCCCGCACTTGCTTGGATGTGAAAATATTAATGCAGTTTAGTAGTGATAAGTGTGCTGTTCCATACCATAAACCTATAAGCAACGCAAGCACACGTACTTACGTCGTTGTTAATCGGTTTCTCAGAGTATGCAAAGTGGTGCTGGTTTATTATTATTTTTTTAAACATGTGACAGTGTTATACTCATACTGATAACAAGGAGAAAATGTGTAAAACACGAGCACTTTATTTTCCGTGGAGACAGAGAATGTTAAAACACGTCCGTGGCGTTTCAAGAACACGCAAATAAGGGTGGTGTGGGGGGCAGCTGAATGGAGGGAGGTCTCCCCCGCCCATGGACAGATTGGAAGGGTGGAGCAGTCCGGGGGACATTTTGTCTTAATTTTGGGCTCCACCGATGTAGCCCAATCGGAGCCCAAGGGCTACAAATATTAGTGCCTAGTTGATCCTCGCCACCATTTTAGGTTTGGTGATCTGGTGGCTGGAGCAGGGAGATTAGCGTAGTTGAATTTTTGATAAGCATATTACAATTTTTGAGAGTGTAAGCATCAGATATTGCTTACCCGGAATGGCCGAGGAGAAGGTCCGCAAGGTGATGCGCTTCTTAAGGGAAGCTGGGAGGCTTGATCAGCCTGTAGCAGAAGCAGAAGAGTCAGCAGAGACAGCGTGCTTGGTCCGCCGAGCATCTGTGGGTGTGACCGCCGCGGTTGCGGCATGTTCTGCACCGTTAAAAATATGGGCAGCCAGCAAGGGGCATGCATTGCGGGTAGATGATAGGGGCTGCTCCTATACACGGAGAGCGACCCCCCAGGGTACTGAGCAGTTGGCTGCCGGAGCGCGGAATGCACTTCCAGCCATGTTGAGTGAGTTGGGGGCCAGGCCGAGGCAAGGACTGCCTGGGCCGAGGCTGTGCTCTCCTTTGGGAATAGATTGTTGTTCCGTGAGGCCCCGGGGCATGAGTTGCGCCTGTTGGGTACTGCGTGGAACAGAAAGGCATTAGTTAGAGGAGGAGAGAGAGAGCAGCGTTTCGGGAAGGGGGATAACCGGCGAGCGTCCTCTTGTGAGGGGCTCATCGGGGTAATGCATAGGGGAGAAGAGTGGAGGGAGGGAGGGGCGGGGAGCTGGCATTAGAAGGGCAATAGCATGGGGGAGAAGGGTATTGCAACACTTGGGAAAGCATGGATGGAAGGGGGGCACAAGAGTGGGGACACACATCGGGCTGGGCAAGGGGGCCTGAAATTCTCTGAAGGGGAGCAGGAGCTGGGAGTAGAAGGGGAGGAGGGGTTGCCTGGGGACCTCAGGCCTGGGAAGTCCTACACATTTTTCAGTCCTGGGGGGAAGGGGTGAGGGGGTATGCTGTGTCCCAATTGGATGCGTACCTAGCAAAGGGGGCGTCCTTGCAGTGGGAGCAGGGTGCCACAGGGCTGAAGAGGAGGTCAAGGAGGGGGATAGGTGAAAGGCAGACGGGGACACAGGCAGGGGAAGTAGAGAATGCAGTGAGGGGCCGGCGTTGGCATTTTTCGCCGAGATGCGGGGAGGAAGAAAGAAGTCAAGGAGTAGATGAGCAGAGAAGAGATTTTGAGGAGAGTCGGGGCAGGACACGAAGTGGCAGGGGAAGAAGAAGAGGGTAGGGCAGACAGATTCATGGCAGGGATCCAACACACCAGTCCAGCCTTTTGTTTTACGGGGTAGCGATTGGCATAGCGCAGCCGACTCGGCAGAGCTGGGAGTGGCTTGCGGGTGCTGAGGCGAAGTGAGGGCCAGGTCCAGAACAGCACACCCGATACCAACGGGGGAGCCCGTCGCAGCCAGTATAAGTAGGCCCAGAACGACGCCACTGGCCCCAACTCCCAGAGGGTATAGCAGGACCCCGGGAGCAAAGATGAAAGACAATCAGCGCAAGGGGGCTGAAAGGACCCGTAGGACACAGTTGGCACCCCGGAGAGACAACAAGGGGCCAGTGATGTAGGGGCCATTAGAGCCCCTCCAAGGGAGATGCATGAGGGCCACGGATGGCCGCAGGAATTGGGTCACGAAGATGAAGTGTTAGATTTTGAGGAGAGCCTCGAAGAAGCTGAGCTATGGGAGGGACGAGGGATCATTTCAATGCTGTGCATAGTGTGTTACAGGGGCCATCAGAAAGGCAAGTAAGGGCGTTGTGGCCTGTGGCAAGGTCGGCAAGACCAATGGAAGGGACAGGACCACTGGCAAGGTGGACTCTCAACATTGCGGACACCCTCAATTGGAGCCAGGTAAGGCATAAAGCAAGAGGGGAAAGCCAGTTATGGTATCAATTGGGATAAGTGCCGGGAAGCTGCGCGATGTGGTGGAGGGTGGGCTGCAGGGAGGGTAGTATGTCACAGATGTGGGAGTGGGCACTAGCGACGAATGGAGCATTGGGGTTACGAAAGTTGAAAATGGGGCCAATACAGAAAAAGAGGTGGAAGAAGGCAGTAAGACAGGGGATAAAAAAGTCACCCCAGAAAGCAAGGAATTGAAATTTAAGAAACCTCCATACATGGGGGTGACCAAACCTTTGGGGGCACACCTTATGCCAGTCACAAAAGAGAGCATTTGGAAGGGCGAATACGTAGAGATGGTAAAATTATTGCACAGAGAGGTCAGGTCCAAGGAGGGGTCCAAAGAAGAGGAATACGGATCGGCCAGATGGCCAAAAGTGTCACGGACAATAGAGAATTGGACAGCAGCATTCTTTATTTAGGCAAGCATCTACTGTGAAAAATACCCAGAGCGATGCATGGCCCTTTTTAAGTACATGGATGTCATCAGGAAGCAACAAATCACGGGAGGGGGATACACTTGGGCCCAATATGACGAGGAGTTCAGGGTGCACTTAGCTTGGGGCCCCGAAGCACAATGGGGGGAGCTGAATACTGATTTGTGGCAACACACAATGGGGACGGCAAAAGGGGGAAGACAATATTCACAGCTAGTGGGCTCCCCATAGTCTACCGGCTCTTTTAGGGGCGACCCACACGGGGTGGGGTGGGGGCACTGTAGTGAAGTTCCTATATCCCTGATAGGCTCTGCGCATTGGAATAATATACACTATACTTTTGACATAGGACTGAGGTCAGTATGTCTCTATCTAGTACATTAAACATAATTACTTGTGTGTGCCAGCTAACTCAGAGGTCACTAGAAACTTCTCGAATAAACAAGAAGGGATTAGTTTCTGACAACCGCATAAACATGACAACTTTGTTTCCCTTAGAATCGGAACAATCTCAGAATCGTGGAAACAATAGATAAGTTTCACTCAGTGAATCGTGCATGCTTCGTTTCTACAGAGTTACACAGAAATAGATAGACGGGCGTTTCAATAAAAAGGGTTTATTGCACAGTCTTATTTCACGTGCAAGAGATATGAACTGCTACAATCGTAAGACAGAATACAAAGTATAATACGTACAGTGTTAGCAGTAAGATAAAATAATACTGCAATAGCATGGTTTGTAGCTATGACAGATATTCATAAAAATACATGCATAAATAACACAGGCTAAAATGTTAATACTCATCTGATGCTTCTAGCTAGTTCTACCCCCGTGTACCTAACCTAAGTGTAGTACGAGGTAAGAAGTAGATGCTGTTTGTCTATAGTCTAGTTTAGCTATAGTTGTAAAGATTTGCCAAAAGTCCCTCTAGGTTCTAGTCCGCTCTATACCTTAGAATGAGTGAGGTTGGAAGCTCTTTCCGAGTCTAGATCTCTAACACCCCGCAAGGGGAGTCAGAAACACTGGAGCTGGATTCTCTTCGAGGCGGATGACAGCTTCTGGTCAGTGCGTCAGGCGGGGACTTGACTTCCTTCCGAACTTGCCGTGGCTAGCCACGTCGTGCAAGTAGGCAGCCGAACCGTGGTTTGCCATGGTAAGTGAATGTATATTTATACCTTGAAGGTGTTTAGGAATGCCAGTATTGACATAAAAGTCGGGCAGAAGAACGTCATGAATGAACCCCTAGGTAAAAGATGTTTATGCATAATAAATGAGTTCTTGGAGAAATCAATATCCAAGCAAGGGGAAGTCCTAAAGGCTTAAGAGTCTGGTTTTCCAAGAACTCATTGTGACATAGATGAGCGGATGTAGGTGGCCATGCCTGTATTTGGTTAGCATGGATAATGCCTAAATAAGGGTAGGATTTCTATGCCTAAATATGGGCAAGGCGAATTGTGCCTATATAAGGACATAAATCGGGAAACCTATATACGGTATCTAAATCGACACACAACAGCACATGGAAGTCAGTCAGGAGCAGGGGGGGCTTGTTGGGACTTCACTAAAGGGATGTGCATGCATGAATTTTGTGAATGTTGCCATGAATGCTTAAAGTGTGGAGGTCGGCACGCACTGGTCAATTGCTTTGGGGCAGAGGGGGGATACCATCAGGGAGGGCACCAGCGGCAGCAGACAGGAGGGTATTCAAGGGGTCACCAACATCAGTTTTCAGGTACGCATGGAGACAAGCGATCACAAGGGGCTGAGCCCAAGGGCTCATACTCTGGTTACAATAGAAAAACTTGAATTATGGCAACAGGGCTATGAGAATCAAGTCGAAGCGAGGGTGTTATGGGAGGAGTTTCGGTAAGGTTTTCATTTGGAATACACAGGACTAAGCAGGTAGTGCAGGACAAGCTAGATAGAGAGGTATGGGAGGGTAGGATGGCGGGTCCCTTTCAGGACAGGGCCATGGTGAAGTTGATTATTTCTCCAATTGGAATAGTGCCAAAAAAGGAATCAGGACAATTCAGGCTGATTCAACATTTGTCGTGCCCAGAAGGAATTCTGTCAATAACTTCATAGATGAGGAGTCGGCCACGGTATCTTACTCATCAGTTGACGTGACCATGTCACTAGAAGTGACGGCGGGCGCAGCTACACCAATGGCAAAATGTGGTATGAAATCTGCATTTCGGCTGCTTCCAGTTCACCCAGATGATTGGGAACTTCTGGGTATCCATTTTGATGGAAACTGGTATGTGGAAAAAGCATTGCAGATGGGCTGCTCCATTTCGTGCTCGCTGTTTGAGTGTTTCAGCAGATTTTTACAGTGGCTTTTTTCACGGCGCATAGGGCACCAGTGGGTGAAGAACTACTTGGATGACTTTTTCTTTGTGGGCTCCCCTAGCTCCACGGAATGCCAGAAGGCACTTGAAAGTTTCCAAGAGCTGATGGGGGAGCTTGGGGTGCCACTGGCACCAGAAAAAACTATGGGCCCTAGCACAGAGTTGTCATTTTTTGGAATCAAGATCGATTCAAGGAAAATGCAGGCGTGTTTGCCATGAGATAAGAAAGACAAAATGTTAGCATTGTTGCAGGACATGTTGACCCGTAAGAAAGTGAAGGTCAAAGAAGTCCAGGTCCTCTTGGGTCACCTCAACTTTGCTTGCAGAGTAGTGCAGATGGAAAGACATTCTGTAGGAGATTGGGATGATTCTTGTTGGGAAAGCATTTGCCTCACCATATTGTTCGGCTTTCAGCCGGAGTCAAGGAAGACTTGAGGATGTGGAGCGTGTTCTTACAGCCATTTAACGGAATTCCGCTAGCAAGGGACAAAGTATTAGAATGGTATGTGCACATTTTTTCGGATGTATGACGTTACAACGCACACTTTTACAACGCATGCACTTACAACGCCTTTTTTACACCGCATAATCCATTACAACGCACTACACTTACAACGCATGACACTACAACGCATTTTTAAAAACTACCATTACAACGCATACCATTACAACGCATAATATTTAATTGCATTTAAGGTAAGTATTAGATAGTATAGGGGTAAAAATTAATTACTTTTCTAACTCCAGGGGGTGCAACAGTAGGGTAAGTGTTGGATAGTATAGGGGTAAAAATTACTATTCTAACTCCAGGGGGTGCAACAGTAGGGTAAGTGTTGGATAGCATAGGGGTAAAAATTACTATTCTAACTCCAGGGGGTGCAACAGTAGGGTAAGTGTTGGATAGTATAGGGGTAAAAATTGCTATTCTAACTCCAGGGGGTGCAACAGTAGGGTAAGTGTTGGATAGTATAGGGGTAAAAATTGCTATTCTAACTCCAGGGGGTGCAACAGTAGGGTAAGTGTTGGATAGTATAGGGGTAAAAATTGCTATTCTAACTCCAGGGGGTGCAACAGTAGGGTAAGTGTTGGATAGTATAGGGGTAAAAATTGCTATTCTAACTCCAGGGGGTGCAACAGTAGGGTAAGTGTTGGATAGTATAGGGGTAAAAATTACTCTTCTAACTCCAGGGGGTGCAACAGTAGGGTAAGTGTTGGATAGTATAGGGGTAAAAATTACTATTCTAACTCCAGGGGGTGCAACAGTAGGGTAAGTGTTGGATAGTATAGGGGTAAAAATTACTATTCTAACTCCAGGGGGTGCAACAGTAGGGTAAGTGTTGGATAGTATAGGGGTAAAAATTACTATTCTAACTCCAGGGGGTGCAACAGTAGGGTAAGTGTTGGATAGTATAGGGGTAAAAATTACTATTCTAACTCCAGGGGGTGCAACAGTAGGGTAAGTGTTGGATAGTATAGGGGTAAAAATTACTATTCTAACTCCAGGGGGTGCAACAGTAGGGTAAGTGTTGGATAGTGTAGTGTAATATTATGCGTTGTAATGGTAGGCGTTGTAATGGTATGCGTTGTAAAGGTATTTTTTAAAAATGCGTTGTAGTGTCATACGTTGTAAGTGTAGTGCGTTGTAATGGATTATGCATTGTAAAAAATGCGTTGTAAGTGTAGTGCATTGTAACATTTGCGTTGTAAAGGTTGTTCCCCCATTTTTTCAGATGCAGCAGGTAGCCAGGGGTTTGGGCTGTTGGCAAGGGAGGTGGTGTGCGGAACAACAGCCAGCAAACTGGCGTGACGGGGGCAGGAAAATTGCCCTCCTAGAATTTTTCCCCTAGTGGTAGCAGTGACACTTTGGGGGAAAAAATTGGCACAAAAGAGAGTGCTGTTTGGAGTGCACAACATGGCAGTGGTAGAGATTGTGAATCGCCAGTCCACCAGGGATGACCAGGTGTTGAAATTGTTAAGAGTTTTTGTGCTGGGATGCTTGCGCCATGATATTGCTTTCAAAGCCTTGCATGTACCGGGTTTGGACAATGACATTGAGGATGCTTTGTCTCGTTCACAGTGGGGGAGATTCCGTGGGCTAGCCAAGGACACCTACAGGACCCCGATGCCCATGCCTCAGCATCTGTGGTATGTAGGCAACGTTAAATGCTATAACTGTTGGTAGCGTCGCTTGCGGAATCCACTAGAGTGGCGTATACTTTGCATGGAGAGAGTTCTTGAGTTCGGGCGCTCGGCGGCAGGTTGAAGGTTGGTTGAGGGCTGAAGACGTGATACAATATATACTGGACCTCATTGACAGAGGCTTGTTGAGACTCACGATTGCCGGGAAACTAGCAGGAATTGCTTTCATGGGGCAGCTCCTTTGGGGCTATGCCCCATAAGCAGAGGAATTGGGCTGGAGACTTCTAGAAGGTTGGGCGTGGGAGCAGGGCCAGGGGCCAGACTAAGGAAGCCGCTATCATGTCTGATGTTGAGTCAAGTGGTAGCAGTGTTGCCGGAGGTTTGCAGAGATGATGTAGGACTTTGTCTGTTTGCCACCTTGATGGTGTGGATGTTTTTTGGGGCCTTTCGGGTGCTGGAGTTACTGGGAAAGTAGAGGGCGGGGGGAGTTTCATGGCAAGAAGTGGTCATGCATGGCAGTTGGGTTCCGATATGGTTGAGCCGGTCTAAGACAGACCAGAGGGGGCAAGGGAAATGGGTTGTGATGCAGGCGTTGGAATCCCCCGGCACCTGCCCGCTTAGCTCGGCTGTAGCAGGGTTATCAGGGGCAGTTTTTAAGCATGCGAAGGGGACAGAGTGACTGCCCAGCAGTTGTTGACATTGTTGAGGAAAGCCTTGCAACGTTTGGGGGTTGACAGGGCAGGTTATTGCACTCACTGCTTTCTCATTGGGCCAGCATCAGAGGCAAGTAAAAGGGGGTGGGCACAGGAGAAAATTATGCAATTTGGGCACTGATTATCGCATTGTTACAGGTGCTATGTGAGAGGTTTGGGGAGGCCGCACGTGCAAGGAACAGTAATATGTGAGATTTATATAATTTTTTTTCGTTTCAGTGTCAGTGTCTGGCCCAGAGATGGAAAAATTGCAATTTGGGTCATTGGGCACTCGTTTATTAAATGGGCTCAAGTACAGGCTTGACAGAGCTATTTTGGTTAGAACCTCGGATTCAATGAGCATTTGTTCAAAGTTACGTGGATGTGTTGGAAGGAATTAGTTCCATGCTTGAATAGGATGTTGGGGGGTGGCAGGTGCCCGGATATTTTGGTCTTGCATTTAGGGGAAAACGATTTGTGCAAGGAAAAGGGGGTTGTGCTGATGCGCGGCATGAAAAAAGACTTAGCACTGATTAAAGAGCAGTGGACAGGGTGTTTCGTGTTGTGGACGGAGTTCGTGCCCTGGAGGGCATGCAGAGGGGCAGTGAATCCAGAAGCAGCAGATAGGACAAGGCGAAAAGTGAACAGCGAAACGGCTCATTTTTGTAGAGGCCTTGGTTTTAGTAGGATTTGCCATTCTGAGGTACGCTTTGATGCAGTTGAGTTCATTAGCTGTGATTGTGTCCACCTTTCTAAGATGGGTATGGATTTTTAACTTTTGGAGATCATGGAGGTTCTGGCTAGAACATTGAACGTGCAGCAGCACACCTGAGGACAAAGGTTAGTTGTCAGCAGGAGAAGGGGGCAGAAAAAGTAGTTATCACCCCCCCCCCAGTTTTCTGGGTGGGGGGGGTTGAAAAGTTTGCCAGGGGTTGGCAGAAGTTTGGTTGGCGTTCGAAGTTGGGAACATGGGCAAGGAAAGGGTAGGCAGGTAGTTTAAGGTTCAGTTGTAGACATTTGGTTATTTACATTTTCAGAAGTGCAGGCATAGGATGTAGGTTTAATAGAATTGTGTATTTTTTAATTGCAATACATTGTAATGTTTGTAATATGTTAATGGCAGGGTGGGGCATGTTGAGGGAATCATAGGCATGGGGTTGGGACCAGATGTTAGGTATCGGATGTATAGCGAGTGTTTAGTTTTGTAAGGCACTTGCCAGGTATGTTATTATAATGTGCACCTGTCTCAATAAAGCGTCCTTTTTCACACACAAAGTGGTTTGAGGCTGGACTGCCCCCTCTGTCAATCAATCAATCAGTCTTTATTCGATTTAAAAAATACAATCATAAAAGACACAGACATAATACCTAAAAACATACATTTCAATAAATACATTAAAATACCTTATTAAAAGAGTCTTGTTAAAAAAACATTAAACAATTCAATGGGGCTGACATATAGTAATAAGAAGATTTTTGAATTAAAATTGTCCCTGATACAGTTTAGAAATAGGGAACGCCCAAACACTGAATTCATTAGGGACCATCAAGGGTGCGCTTAATTGATTTTCTCCGCAATGCCCATGCCCAGCCCAGGTATTTTGCCAATGCGACGGAGACTAATGTCAAAGAGCTAGTGCGCAAAATGCGTAAAGCTACAGTGCTGCTCCTTGTGCCGAGAGATCTACACATTGGTGTAAGCCAAACACGCCTTGGAATAGCAAATGCCGGGCAGACAAACAGAAAGTGGGGAGATGTTTCGATCGCAGCCCCACATGCAGGGCACTGCAGTTCCGAGTTCATGGCCCACCTTCCAGTCAAAAATCTAAGAGGCAAAGAACCAGCTCTAAACTGGAAATAGAGTTTCCTATCACCCACTTTAGTCACCACATCCCAGTATTGTTCAAGATTGGGGGAATCTTTGAACTCCAGAAAGTTCCCAGACATCCCTGTTGCTTTACTCAGTACCTGGGAATCTATTCTTTCCCAGTATGCTATTTTAAGAGAACTTTTTGATGGAAACTGGGCAGAAGCTTGGTCGGTCCACAGCCCTTCCATACCCATGTCTTTTAAAGACGCATGTAAGTTCTTCAGCCACTCAATTTTGTGAAAAACATCAGATTTTATAATGTCATTCAGGCCCTTGGCATAGTGGGAAAGTTCAGGAGTAGTCCAAAGCCTCCGCCAGTATAAAATCGGACGGAGTCTTGCAATATCCTTAATGGACCTCCTGCCCAGATCATACCTAAGTGGGATCAGAGGGGTGCTCTGGGGAAGGCCAGTAATCCTACGCAGGAATTTGTGCCCCAAAGTTCCGCCCCATAGAGGACCGAGTTTAGGGCCTTTGCTTCATAAACTTGCAAAACCGGGCTTATTGGTTTCGTAAATGACCTACTAAACTCCCTGGTCAAAGCACCAGTTATCTGCTTGAATCGTTGGGAGGCCATTTCAAGATGTCTACGCCAATTATTATTATTTGAAATTTGCAATCCAAGATACATAAAATTGGTCACTAATTCTAAGGGTTGCCCATTCATGGACACTCTTTTCCCTTGGAAGCTGCTATGAGGGTTAAAGGCCATAAACTTCGTTTTTGCCACATTAACCTCTAAACCATGATCAAGGCAAAACTCATCAAACAGGCGAAGGGCTTTTTGCAGACCGTTAGATGTTCTGGATACGATAAGCGTATCATCTGCAAACAATAATATGGGGATGAAAACACCAGCCAACCTAGGAGCGTCGGTATTAGCAGAGAGCATAAGTTCAACTATCCCATTAATATAAAGTGAGAAGAGCGTGGGTGCCATAGTACAACCTTGTCTCACACCACGCTCAACCGGGAACTCAGATGTATCTTCTCCCGCCCCACCCCACTGAATCCTAGCATAGTTAGACTCATGCAGACGCATCACCATAGTCAAAATGTCTTTGGGGAGACCTAGCCTCTCTAGGACTGCCCACAGCCGGTGTCGTGGAACAAGATCGAAGGCAGCCCTTAAGTCAACAAAAGCTACATAAAGACTGCCGTTCCCCAATGTAACCACCTTCCAAAGGAGCTGGACAAAGTAAAAGACTTGGTCCACCGTGCTGGTTAATTTCCGAAAGCCAGCTTGGAAGGGTGACAAAATGTTATTATCATCCATCCATTCTTGTATTTGATTCAGGACCATCCTCCCTACCACCTTCTGAATGGAATCGATGAGGCTAATTGGCCTATAGTTTCCCGGGAGCGTCCTATCGCCTTTCTTGAATACAGGTATAATAACTGCCCCCCTCCAAGATTTTGGGACTGGCGCGCCTGCAGCCACAGCGTTAGCCAATAGGGTTATATACTTGCTCCAGTTATCCTTATTGTGGAGAAAGACGTCCGAAGGAACCCTGTCCTGGCCGGGGGCACGTCCACTGGTAACTGAGCATAGAGCCCTACTGGCATCTTGGATGCAAAAGGGACCCTTGGAGTAAAAAACATAATTTGGCACCCATGCGAAGTTGAACAAAATGTTACAAGCATATTGAGGTTTGAAATATTGTACCCACTCTGCCTGTGAAACGTAGTTGGAGGGGCTATCAGGGCGCCCACCACTGCCCCACTTAAGAATGTTCCAAAATAGCCGGGAATCTCGAGTATGGCAGGCGCTTTTTAAATCAAGCCAGTGTTGCTCATCCCAGTTTTTTTTGGCCATCCTTACAGCTTTTTTGTATGCTAGTCTGGCGGAGCGGATACACTCCTGTCCACCATTAGACAGGGCTTTCACTAGGTTGGACCTAGATTCTCTACAAGCACCGTCATACCATCTATTTTTCTTAGTTGGAGCCTTATTCGTGTTCCTCAAGGGCTTCGTAAAGTAGGAACCTATTTCAGCAAACAACTTCTCGTGGCATACAGCGACTTCAATATTGCCTGAGTCTTGGAATAGCATACCCTCAAGCTCAACAATAGAATCAACTAATTTGTTATCTATATCGGCAATGGCCAGGATGTTATGCTCGAGCTCCCCCCACTTAAGTCTACGCATGTTATTTGTTAGAGTTACCTCAGGGAGGCACGGAACCATTCCGCCGGCTATTAAGCGATTACTAAACCACCATCTGTGCGCAACACAGATAGGGTTATGGTCGCTCTCAACTCTAACCTCAACAACCATATCTAAAACTGGTTGCCATAGTTGCAAACTACATAAGACATAATCAATCCTGCTAGAATGTCGACCATTGTCAAAAGTCTTCGCCCCTTGTTTATCACCTGGCGTCCTCCCATTCAGGGCCCTCAAACCATGCTCCAAGCAGAGAGCATTAGTCTGGACAATAATCTCAGTCCACCTTTTAATTGGACTGAGGTCGAGCGCAGGTACCCCCCACAATTGGTCTTCTACAGCTTCGTTGCCCCACCCAGAGTCAGGGTCTAGGAGTGGTTCGAAGGTGATATTGAAGTCCCCAGCTACAACTATTCGCCTCCCACCTGAGTGCTGATCAATAATGGAGGCCAAGAGAGCCAAAACCTTGGGGCCTGCCCTATTGGGGTCCCTCAGATACAAATTGTAGATGTCCAAATCACCGAGGGTTCCAAGTGACACCCTGACTAATTGGATATCTTCGGACCCAGTAGGTATTGCGAAAGCCTTAGGAAATATGTCCTGTCGGACCCAGATTGCCAGTCCTCCCTTTGGACGTCCCCTTAAACCCTGGATTGCGGGGACATAGAAGTTCAAAAATCCCTGTAGGAACTGAGGCTCGCAGGACCAGGTTTCCTGGAAAAGGCAGACATCAAAGCTGCCTATATAGCCTAGCCAATCCGGGGAATCCATTTTTGATTTTAAGCCTGCAATATTCCAGGAGACCATAGACCCCCCCTCCCTTCCTTGGCCTTGGACATGAGCAGAGTGCGCACACAACTGCTTGTGTCCATGTTGTGATTCCATAGACAGATCAGGGGCTGTTACAACTACATCTACTATCTTATCCACCCCGGTAACAGGGGAGTAACGTAGAGGTTCGTTGAATTTAGGCCCTCCAACAGGGATACTTGGATTAAGAGGTGCA
This sequence comes from Triturus cristatus, assembly GCF_964204655.1. NCBI lineage: Eukaryota > Metazoa > Chordata > Amphibia > Caudata > Salamandridae > Triturus > Triturus cristatus. The sequence continues at coordinate 782,460,548 of NC_140589.1, forward strand.
GTGAATGACTGCGGCCCAGGTGTCGGTCAGGCAAAAGCAACTGGGGAGCACAGATCATTTGCTTCCCAATTTTCCAGAGGTGGTCTAAACCCTACAGGAATATTGGGGTAAGAATTGTAAAAATACCCAAGATCATGTACCCCAATTTTTGACTGGTCGCAAGCCAGTCGGGAGTCACAAATATAATGCACTGTACGACTATCTCCAAAGTTGACAATAATAGAGTCCCCTGGGACATCTTTGGGTCTTGGACCTACCCAACTGACCCTTCTAGTGAAAAGGATCTTTCCATCCAAGTGGTTAGGAAGCGGTCTGTTCCTATTTAACCAAAACGTAACTTTGTTCTTTAGTTGTTGGTACGATTCCAAAACACCTTCCTTTTGTTCTGGGACTCCAGTCAGAACAGCAACATAAGGGGTACAGGCAGGGGGCAGATGAATATGAGCCCTAGGCAATATACTGTTTTTGACCCCAGGTTCCAAGGACCTTTCTTTGTTCATAGACTTTTTTCCAGCATTGATACTCTGTACACTCGGAAGATTGTCTCCCAAATTATCGGTACATTGGTTATTAAAGTATGAATTATCAGTGACCTGTGCCTTGGGGAGAGCGACCTCGGGTAAAACCCCATGCACTACTTCATTAGCAGAGGATGCCAGCGGGAGAGGAGGAAGGGTAGAGGACACCCCTACAGGATTGTCCCTTACCTTGGTAGCTAGTTTAATAACATTTTTGAGTGAGCAAAAATTATCCAGAACAGTTTGTTCTAATCTATCAACCTTCTCACTAACTAGCTTAACCCTTTCCAGCACGGGAAGAATCAAAGAACGGACCATTTTTTCTATTTCGAGAATCATATTACTCGATTGGGGCTGGTCTGCATGGCAAGTAATATTTCCACTAGGAGATGAGGGAACTTCGCCCTGTGTTGCTCCCATTGGAGATTTTCCCATAACATTAGGGTGTTTGGCCTTCCTCCCTCCCTGGGACCCCCCAACTCGTTTCCTCTTGGCATTAGGGGGATTTACAATTATTTTACTAGCCCTAGTCTGTGGGTGGGTTAAAGCTAATTTATTAGAGATAGGGGGGCTGCGAGTTGTTATCGCAATGTCACCAGAGTCCCCAGGAGCATCACACACAACACTGCAAGACTGCGATGTGGAAGGACTTGCCCCAACATTCTCCTGCAGAGCTAGTTCGCCCCCATTCTGGACCACTATCTTCAAAGGAGATTTGGCCACTGCCAGAATTCCCAAGGAAGAGCGTCTAGCTTGCGCTAACTCTACAGACAAGCGACGCTCAGTAATAGCAAGTTCGTGCTCTAGACATGATACAGCTCTTGTTATGAAATGGTCAAGAGTACCGGTCACAGACCCACCCCCACCGGTACGTTTACCTTTGGACGCCATTTATACTAAGCATTCAATACTAGAGCCAATATGGTCGTTAACCTAAAAAAGGTCAATTAGAAGAAGATAAAATACAACTCCACTAGAACAAAATGCTAGCTGCGCAAAATGAGCGACTATGAAGCAGAACAAGAAGATGCAACAATCACTTTCAAGTCCAAACAAAAGTAAGTGCGCCCTTCTACCTTGGGTATAGTGTCACAACAGCATTAGAGATGCGGCCCAGTCCAGTCAGGGTCGGTCAGAGACGGGCAAGGACGGGCCCGCCCTTGGCCCGGGCTTCGCCCGGGCGCTGCCCGCGCGCGTCCCGCGCTGCGTAGTGCCAGGGGGGTTTAAGAGCAGCCCGGGCGCTGCCTGATGACGTTAGCGGCAGGCGCCCGGAGCTGGGGATGCTGGGGTTTGTAGTCTTGCAGCCTCACGGCGGCGTCCCAGTACGAGTGGCAAAAGAAGAAGCGTCTCTCCCTTCAAGATGCCGTTCCCCTCACGGCGAGCCTTTATCAGGTAGGTGCAGGATTAGTTCCAAAAAGCGCGTCCCGCGCTGCGTAGTGCCAGGAGGGTTTAAGAGCAGCCCGGGCGCTGCCTGATGACGTCAGCGGCAGGCGCCCGGAGCTGGGGATGCTGGGGTTTGTAGTCTTGCAGCCTCACGGCGGCGTCCCAGGACGAGTGGCAAAAGAAGAAGCGTCTCTCCCTTCAAGATGCCGTTCCCCTCACGGCGAGCCTTTATCAGGTAGGTGCAGGATTAGTTCCAAAAAGCGCGTCAAATGAGCATGCGGGTCACTGAGCATAGATGTAAATTAATGTGCAAGTGGCTAGGTATGTATGTGAGCAGTATGGAAATGGAGAAGAAGTATTCGGGCAACCCATAAATTGGTGGTCAAGCTGTGGCAGCGAAAAAGAGGTGGAGTCATGAGGAGCGGCGAAATGAAAAGCAGAGTCTGATAGTCATCTACACATTCATCTTTTTATGAATACCCTGCAAAGAAATTGGGAAGGACACATGTGACAGTAACCCTGATTCACCTTATTCAATTGGTCACAAGAAGGAAATATCTTATAGGGACGCCTGATGCAGATACGGTTGTACCCAGCAATTTTCCGAGGCTAACAATAATGGGAAGATAACTCTGCTGGCCAATGTATTCGCTGGGGAAATAGATACGTGTTTTGTCTAGTCATAGTTTTGACTCAGATTAGCATACTGTGCTAATGTTTGTTTTGCAAGCACATCGTGTAAAATGCAGATCACAGATTTGTATTTTATGTGCTTTTGTCACTGAGATTTGATTTTGTTACCGGCAGTTTATAAGTTGTAATTCTTCTAATACTTCACATTGTGCTATGAACCGATATCAGGGAGCACACAAATTGCAAGGCATGCGTTTACAGCCTTATTGTGTTTTCGTTCTCAATCTTTTATTATTATAAGGTTGCTAAAAAGGGTTCCTTTGGATACTAATGAAGTCTTATTAGTACAAACAACCCCAACCACTACAACACTTTCTAAATCCTGAGCTTATTTTTCTCCAGACCATGTTGCCTTTCTAACATGTAGTGCCTACCAGTATGGATAATGTGAATTCTACTCCTCGGAACACTTCGTTAGTCTAATTTACATTTCCTGCACATCGATTTACGCATTTGTAAGATTTGTTGTTTCTGTATAATATGTGCTTGTGGTCTAAAGAGATCTACCATCTTACATTGACATGAGAAAAGCTATAAAAGAAACTTAATTAATACAATAAATCATTAAGGGCTATTTAAATGATTATTAGTGTAATCGGTCATACAGACAAGACACATGTGACATTTTTACAGTGCATGCATATCACTTACATACAGCAGTTGAACAAAGTGAAAAAACTGCCTGCAAATCATAGTTTTTCTTTAGTATTTGTTAGGTGAATACAAGGTGTGTGCCTTTGTTTCCCTCCATTGCATTGCCTTTTAGGTGTTAGGCACCAGATAACTTCCAGCCAGGATGATACTCAAACAAAATGAGGGCTGATGGACCTTTAAATGAGGCTTTCGTTTTGGACATAGCTGGGATTGAAAATAAGAAAGCCTCCACCTCACCCGAAGGTTGCTACTCTGAATGAAAAGCAGACAACATGCAGGTGTGCCTGAATGTGTCCCGGTATCTGCAAAATATGCCAGGCCAAATTTAGGCTATTTCACAGTAGCCAGCCCTGCTTTCAGATCCTACTCGACAATAGCTCCCAGATCCGGCATATTTTGTTTATTTATCCAGCTGCTTCAACCATCAGCAGTATAGCTGCCTGAGCTTGAGCTTTCAGGGGCACACATATGGCATAGTAATGCTGTCAGAGTGTCTTAGATAACTAGATCATTTACATTGTTTGTTTTTCTTTGGCAGCAGCACACATATGAGGAGGCCAGTTATGAGGAATGTATTGAAGTCCCAGCAACCTCATCTTCAATAATTACCTTTAGATTTCAGAGTGCAGTTTTGTGTCTGGGAGCTGTAAGGGGTGCCCAGGGTTACACTAATCTGCATGGATTTTTAAGTCTGGCTTGACAGCATAACTGCTGCCTGTCCTTGTGTGATAACAAAATCAGCTTTCAGAGTATTACTGAGAGTGGGGCCACTTATTGGTTCCCCTGAGTATTGTGCCGTATTTGTGTGCTTCCACTAAAAATACTGCTTGTATTGCAGTTCGTGGCTTTTTGCAAAGCTTACACTCGATACAAGAGGGCTTAGTTAGCCATTATGGCAAGTCAATGATCATGGCTATAGGTCTGATCTATTTATTATGAATTGTTATGGTACAGGCACTAGGTCTGATTTACCTTTTGTGAAAAGCATTTGTCAATAGACATTTAAGTATGAATTGTTATTACCCTATATTAACCCCTTCGCTGCGGCGCGAATTCCGCCGCAGCGCTGGGGGGTGAGGGGCGAGCGCAGCGCCGCCATGCTCATGACGGAACCACGCCGTCATGAGTCACGGGCGAGCTGTGCTCATGACGGCGTGGTTCCGTCACAACTCCGGCCACTCTCTAATTCGCCCGCACAGGTGGGGAATTAAAGCCGCGTGGGAGGAGCGGCCGCCAACGGCCGCAGCATGACGGAACCACGCCGTCATGAGCACACGCCGCCCGTGGCTCATGACGGCGTGGTTCCGTCATGAGCGCACAAGGGGTTAAAGCCTAGAGATAGGTATTTTGCTACATGGAAACTCACAGATCACAGTAGTAGATAAGGATTTTGGTGTTGGTTACTGGAATCATGGAGATAGATGTTTTGCCTTTTGAGAAACCTTGGAAGGCTCTCTTAGGAGAGATAGTATTTTGCTTAGCCAGCTGTAATTTTGTATAATTTCCTATGTGTATGACTGTGTGTTAGATGATTAACTTGTCAAAAAGCAACCTCTCAAAAGTGCAAGCCCAAGTTGGTAATGGTGACAAGCTATATGCCTAATTGCTGCACTGCAAGACATCGATGCCATAGGTATGGGGTGCTTATTGTGAAACAGTGCAGCTTACTAACTGAGAAGCATGTATTAAACCCACTAAGCTTTTAACAATTGGTTGCTTTCACATGGTGTTACAGGTTATCCCACGTATTTGGTAACATGTCATCTCATAGATTGCCGCTGTAGGCGAGGGTTTCGGTCTTGGCCACCCACTCTGGCAAAACCTGAGGTTTTTCAGTAGGATGATGCTCTTTATTCCCTATTGAGAGGGGTTGTATATTGTTTTGCAAGCTGTATTGTTCTACATTTTTGTAATTTTGTAAGAGTATGCATAATGGTTGCCAGTTTATCTGCACTTGAATAGGCCAGTGTTGAGTAAGGTGTAAAGCCAATAGTAAAGGGTAAAGTTTCAACAGTTCATTGTGAAACGTCATGCCAGATTTCATAGGTTTCATCTTATGTCATGACGAAGGCAGTCGGCCTGAACTACTTCCTATGAAAAGACTGGGTTAAAGAGAATAGGCTATTGTCATTATACTGTGCTAAAGCCTGTAGGCAGGTTGTTGTTACATGAAATTTCACAGATTATCATAGTAGGCAATTGTTTAGGTGTGGGTGATCCACTCGACCGAACTGTAGGAGTAGACGATATGCACTACAATAATCCTTCTTAGTTTCTCTCAGGGGAGATGGTAATTTGCTATGCATCTGCAACTGTTTGTGCATTTCTACTTTTATGCCTGTATGCCAGATGATTGCCTTGTGGAAAGCATACTCAGTACACAGGTTTGGGTTTATTATGATGACAAGCCAATGATAAAGAAAATAATATGTAAAGTTATGATAATGACAGTAGAGTTTCATAAACATTATAAATAAAAAGTGGAGCTTAGAGAGTTGCCTTCAAAACCTGCTTGTAAGTATCTAAGGGCCAGATGTGTCAAGCGTTTTCCCGTTTGTGAATGGGAAAAAACCTTTTGGGATGTATCATCCCAAAAGGCATTTGCAAAATAGGTAATCACAATTTTTGCTATTACCTATTTTGCGTATGCATTTAGGGAATCACAATTTGCGATTCCTTAAATGCAATGCAGGAAGCAAGAAAAAATTGCGACCTGGCTTTAAGGAATTGCAAATTACCACCAACTTCTAGTTGGTGGTAATTTGCAAGTTCCTTTAAAAATGCACTTTTTAGCATTCTTCTAAGTGGCATGTGTTGCACATACAAGCCCTTTGGCATGTATGTGAGCCACATGTGCACACAGGCATATTTCAGGGGTGCAACAGGGTGTCCTTTTGGCACACTTGCACCCTTGAAATTGCATGTGCAATTTGGGAGTACCTATTTGGTACTCACAAATTGCTAATGCAATCCTATTCATTCCTATGTGCTTCTAGGCCCATAGGAATGAATGGGAAGGTGTTCCTTAATAGCAAATCACAATTTGCGATTCGCTATTAAGGAATATGTAGGATTAGCAATTTCCTTTGCAAATTCTACATACATTGCATGTTGAGATTCTTAAATAGCGACTCGGTAAAATTTGCTATTTAAGAATCGCAAAAGCAATTACTGATACATCTGGCCCTAAAAGTGTTATTAGTATTATTATTATTAGCAGTAGTAGTAGTAGTAGTAATAATAGTAATCAAATGTTACACCCACTTTTCGCCCCAGCTTCAAAAATATAAATGTTGTTTTCAGCTGAATGGAAATGGCCAATTATTCCTCAGCAACACAGGCAAATATGATGCTGCACTGGATACTGTAAACACTAACGGGGAACCAAACATTCATGGTGAAAGTGCATGCCACAGTGTGACATTGTACTGTAAATTCAATTAGAATTCTGACAAGTGTACACTAAACAAATACTGCATTTTGATCGGGTGCTACCCAGACGTTATCTGACCAGTAGATTAATAGCTGGTACCCAAGACAAGACCTATTACAGTGCCAACCCACACATTACTACACCTTCTTCCCACAACAGCTGCCTTCGAAGATTATAAAGGTATAATGAAGAGAACGTTATGCATGCCTAGCTCACAGAATGTGTCTGCACCGGGACACATGCTATTGGTGAAGGCAGCCTTAGAATCATTCACTTTGATGCGCATAAGAACGCTAACATATGTGGCTGAAAATGCTTCTCATTTCTGCTGCCACAATTTTCTGAGGTAAACAAGTCCCCAAAAATATTCCTTTCCATGTTTTTGTATCACATTTTTAAAAACCTTCCAATCTGTGATAATTATGTAGTCTATGACCGTTGTCACCATTTTAAAATAGTTACTTCGTTTTGTCTGATTTACAATGTTATTATATTTGGAGTCATTTAATCAATAGGCTTTGAAAGTAATTGTTTAGAAGATATACATAGAGTGATTTTTACAGACGACAAAAAAAAATTTGTAAACATGTTTTATCATTTCCTTATTTAACATAAAATACAAATTACTTTGAAACCAGTGCGCATTCATTCACGGAAGGTGCAGTTACAGAAAAAGTAAGAATTATCTATCCAAACAGCTACTCATTTGGACAGTATCATCCGGCATAGAATCATAAATCTATTATTAATTTTAAACTCTAGCTTTGTCCACAAATAGCTTCCTATACCTTTAAAAATCTATTATCATACATTTAAATGGAAGATGTTAAAAAAAACATTGTTACTATTTTAAAATTAAGGTAGTATTTAGTAAAGGAGAGTAGGGATAGCATGAGGAAACAGCTTTGGAATGTGACTGCTTGGCATAGGTAGGGATCAATTTATAAAGTACTTTTAGACCATTAAAATATATATTATGTTATAAATGACTACATGTCTATACTGCCTCGCACACTTTTTTGAAACACCTGGGTTCATATTATGTAACAGGTGCACTGTCACTGTTTGCAACACAACACAAACATAAACAGGGGCGCCAGGTGCAAACAGGGACAGTGTAACCTATTGTAATCAATGGTGGACGCAAACCTGTGCTTCTCTGGGACAGTACATTAATGAAATACAGAGCAGCAGGCAGGTGGAATGAATAACTGTATCTGCCTGAATGTGGATGGCTGGGGGTTCCTTGGGACCCCCTTTACATCCCCCAGAAGGGTGTCCTCGAGGGGCACACTGACTGTGTTTCACCTCTTTGTGGAGCACAATTATTGCACCCCCCAACAGCCTCTTTACCTCTGCATCCAAATCTATAATAGGGCATGGGCACAGAGGCAGAGTGTTTCCCTAATTGGCCACACCCCAATGGAAATGAGGGGATTTCCTCTTCAGATAACGTTGGCATTGGATATGAGCCAGTGCTATCTGTATTACAAAAGGCGCCACACAAGGATTTGTGGCCCCTTCCGTAACAGTACAGTACTCCTGGGGAGCAAAAAATGTGTGCACATATCTATTGCACCACAGGGGCACTGCCTGTAATACAGGCCTTGGTTTCATATTTTCATGAACCCTCACTGCTTATTTTCCTCAGACTGAATCTTAGGAAAAGCTTTAAATTCAACATCTGTCAATCCAGCCACATCGCATTCAGCTGTGCCTCATATTTGTCATGAGTTTACAATGTTGGGTTCTGGTTCATTAGAACTCTGCAGTAGTACATATGGAAATCAGCTGACACACTGCTGCTTTTGTTGAAAGTACGCATTTAACTCAGCAGGGCAGGTCTTTTTCTTACATGGGTAAGAAAATATATAGAATTTATAGAAACATGTCTTCATTTTACCGTCTAACAAAGTAACCATTATTTGATTGAGAAAACACATTTCTCTCAAAGATGATTCCATCAAAATCTAGCAGAAGATCGACAATCTCCCTTTCTATATGCTCCTTTTAGTGACTATCAAAATCATGCATTTGCTACAATACATCTTGACAGAAAGAAAATGGCTGGACACAATCACAAAGAATATACAATAGATGTGCTTCTTGTAAACTTCCACCTAAATGGTGCCACAAAAACACACCAATTAACTATTATGTGAATTTCACCCAAATAAATTATCGGGGGGGGGGGGGGGGTCTCTCCCACTTAGGTATTGACTGGGTGGAGGAGTGGTTCGGTTTTGCTTCAAGTGCCCCAACTCACCTCCAGTCACTAACTTGTATCATCCCCTTTAGATAATATTAGCTAGTCGTCTCCAAAATCTTACTTTGAACATTTTCAGAATTGGTTGATAATGTAAAACCCTCCCTTTTCTGGACGTATTAACTCTCTAGGATAGTCCACCTCTTGCATTTCTACCACCACATATTCCCTGCCGCAAAAGTCTTTTCATTTTCAGATTTTGTCTGAACAGCGCTTGCGCTATGCTTGTGAAATCTCTTGTATTTGATATATCCTGAAACGGGGCTCTCATCAGTTCCCATATCCAAATTACTGTGTTCCTTCACTTTTGTGTGGAACTTTTGCTTTTGTTAACTTCCCATGGTTGCAGGCATTTAGGATACTTCTACTAAAGCTGTTGACTCTGTTTAAGCCCCATTCAATGTCAAGATAAGATCTCTTCCCAATGAAAGGCAGACCGCTTCTAACAGTATGCTGGAATGCTTGTTTTGATGATTTAGTTGTGTAAAGCAGATGCTTTAGCCTTAGAACGTTTGTGGCATTTCATTTTCATGCCTTAGTAGCTTTCTTTGCAGGATTGAGTTTTTCAACTGAATTTATTTTGTTATTATGATCAAATTCTAAATGTTGTAATAAACATTGCACGTTAAAAATAAAGTTAATATACAAGAGCTATGCTATACTTTACTACTAAACAGGCAGCCACGCTAGGATCATGATTTTATTAGAGCATCAGGTGCAGTGGCACAGGGTCAAAATTTGACAGACCTCCTCTAAACACCTAATATTGCAATATTTTACTACTAAGCATGCAGTCACAATTGCAGTGGCCTCGCAGTTGAAAGGGGCTTGATGTAAATGGGGCAGCAGGTGCAGTGGCACCGGGATCAAAAGCTCCAGGCAACCCACTAAACACCACATATTGCTATATTTAATCCCTAAATAGGCAACCACAAGTGCAGGTATCTTGCAGACAACAGGGTCATGATGTAAATGGTGCAGCAGATGCAGTAGCACCGTGCCCAAAGTTGTCAGAACTCCTTTCTACACATAATATTGATATATTGGACTACTAAACTGGCAGTCACAATTGCAGTTACCTCGCAGTTAAAACAGGCATGATTTGAATGGTGCAGCAGGTGAAGTGGCTCTGGGGCCAAAAGCTCTAGGGACCTCACTAAACCCAGATTATTGCTACATTTCACTACTAAACAAGACAGTCACAAGTGCATTTAGCTAGCTGGCAATAGGGTCATGATTTGAATGGTGCAGCAGGTGCAGTAGCACCAGGATAACAAGCTCTAGGCAGCCCACTAAATACCTAATATTGCTATTTTTTTTACGAAACAGGCAGTCACAAGTGCAGTTACCTAGCAGACAACAGGGCCATGATTTGAATGGTGCAGCAGGTGCAGTAGCACCAGGGCCAACAGCTCCAGGGACCCTTCTAAACACCAAATATTACAATATTTTTTTACTAAAAAGGCAGTCACAAGTACAGTTGCCTTCCAGGCAATAGGGTCATGATTTAAATGGTGCAGTAGGTGCAGCTGCACTGTCCAAAAGTTGTCCGGACTCCTCTAAATACATATTATTGCTATTACATTAATTAATTCTATTATTGCCCTCTTCCATTTAATTTTTCAACATTTTGATATTACTTACCCGCACTGTACAACAGCACAATATACTGCCTTTTTACACATAAACAAGTCATAACACTTTAACAGACTTTCTGTAACCTATTTAAGCAAGACATAACACTTTAACAGACTTTCTGTAACTTATATTATACAAATACTCAGCAAGCTACAAATTACAGCAAAAACCTGCTTATTAATAATCACATAGGTGAAACCGAATGCATTTACCAATGCTTGTTTTGATTTGTCACCAGATTTAGAATTTATCATTTAAATTGGAGCCTTTTCCACTTTCAATTGACTGTAAATCTTGTTCTTATGGTTTTATAAAACACTGGTCCTATGTAAAAATAATTAATGAAAAAAGTATGTGAACTTAAAATATGGTTGAGGTGTCACTGAAGCCTTTAGTTTTCACACCAAAAGCTGAGAGTAGGATAAAGCTGGAATCTGCAGCTCAACTGTTGGGATACATGTGAGGCCTTGCGCCAACCCAAAGTTTTACATCCATATCTAATCAATTGTTCTCAAATCCTCTAGTGGGGCAAGGCTGGAAGCTCTAGCCAGCCATGGTATCAAGAGCCTGGATTCTTTTTCTGTGAGGATCCACTGAAGCTAATTTCAGTGCAGCAAAAGGCTCCAAACAGGACGAACCTAGTGTTTCCTCTCCCCAACCCAATTTGGGTGCACCTTCCCTCTTACGCCTCAGCATCTTGCTCCAGTCCCCCTAAGTTGAAAAAATCCCTAAGTTTCACATTTCTCCAACTGCCAGCAATGGTCAGAAGTCTTGAGTCTTCTTTCTTACAGCAGGTTAATATCGTTGAGGTGGAATCTTCCTAGGTCCAGCAATGTTTAAAGAGCTGGTAGTGAGGTGCGAATCTTATCCCATGCACCAGCTGGTGGCTGAGGAATTATCCTCATCTAATCCTATCTATTTTCTAGCCCTATGATCACCTCCTTTTGCAACACTTCCTTTTTGCTTTTCTGTAATAAATCCCAAAGCCCCAAATCTAAATTAGCTCACCCCTCTTCCACCAGGAGAGTCTCTGGCTCTCCCTGAAGCACTCCCCTATATAGATTATGTCTACTACCTCTGTTAGGGCCATGAACTGTTGGACTAGAAATAAAGAGTTTAGAGTCTAGAATGGCCCTGGGGATGAATGGGAGCCTAACTTTTCAGGCCCATTTGGCATCTCCATGTTAAAAGAGGTATTGAGAAAGCTGTCCTTTTTTCTGCCAACTGTTCTGATACCCCCACAACATGGCTAAGGATGGTTGAGTAGCCAATTGTTGACTACACCCTTACCATCTATTACAACGCATACCCCATTACAATGCAATTTAGTATTCAAACTCCAACATTTCGTTGTAATGGGGAATGCGTTGTAATATTTTGTGGTGTACAGCCCTGCATTGAATACATTTTACAGGTTTAAAACTGCAGGGCAATAGCACTGCGGAGTAACGCGTGTGGGGGAAAGGATGTTTCCCTGTCATGACCATCCAATTCTGAATATGGCTATGATGTGTTCATGATTCATCAAGTCATGTGTCTATGTGCATGTTGTTTTTGATGATGTTCACATAAGCTATGGCTAATTATGGTCTGTGTGAACCTGGGAGTGAGTCCCAAACAAGTATGGTCTCAGCTTCTTCAGTGCTCAGATCACAGCAAATGCCTCACGCTCAACCACACTCCACCTCTGTTCCCATGGAAGTAACCTTCTACTAATGAAGGATACAGGGTCTAGGCCCTCTTCATTCAGCTGTGAGAGCACCACTCCCACACCATGCTCTGAAGCATCTGTCTGCACAATGAATTCCCTTGAGAAGTTGGGCGCCTGAAGCACAGGCATCGTGCACATGGCAGATTTCAGGGCATCAAAAGCCTTCCGGCAGGTGTAAGTCCAGTTCACCTTCCTGGGCTGCTTCCTGGAAGTCAGCTCTGTCAAGGGAACAAAAATGGAGCCATAACCCTTGACGAATCTCTTGTAAAACCCGGTGAGTCCTAAAAAGGCTCTCTCCTCTGTCTACGTCTTGTGGGGTTCTTAAGTCAGAATGGTATCAATCTTGAGCTGTAGGGGCACCACCTGGCCGCTCCCTACCTGGTGTCCCAAGTACACCACAGAACCCTGCCCAATCTGGCATTTACTCGCCTTGATCGTGAGGCCTGCTCTCTGCAGCGCCTTCAACACTTCCCAGAGGTGGTGCAGATGTTCCTCCCAAGTGGCACTGAACACTGCAATGTCATCCAGGTAGGCAGCACTGAAATCTTCCAGGCCTGAAATCTTCCAGGTCAACCAATACCTGGTTGAGCAACCTCTGTAAGGTGGCAGGGGTATTCTTCATACCAAAGGGCATCACCCGGAATTGGTAGTGCCCATCTGGTGTGGAGAATGCTGACCTCTCTCTTGTCCCATCAGTTAAGGCGATCTGCCATTCCCAGACATTAAGTCAAACGTACTGAGGTACTGGGCAGCCCCAAACCGATCGACGAGCTCATCAGCTCTGGGGATGGGGTGTGCGTCAGTCCTGGTGACTGAATTAAGCCCTCGGTAGTCCACACAGAACTGGAGTTCTGGCGTGGCACCGGGTGCGGCAGCCTTCGGGACCAAGACCACTGGGCTGGCCCAAAGGCTGTCTGAGGGCTCAATCACCCCTAGCGCTAACATCTTGGAGACCTCCTCCTTGATGCAAGCTCTGACCCTGTCAGTCGCTCTGTAAATCTTATGTTTTATGGGAGGACTGTCCCCAGTGTCCACATCATGGACGCCCAACTGAGTGACACCAGGGGTCAGGGAGAACAGGTCAGAAAAATGTCCCAACAGTTGGCGACAGTCACTCTGCTGTTCAGAGGTCAGGGCGGTAGAGAGGTTGGTCTCCAGTTGGCAATGGCGGGCGCCAATGTCCAAATAGGGGCCCTTCTTCCTAAGTCAGAGCAAGCGGGCTACCCCCTTTGACAACCCCTGCTCAACCCTGTGGTAACGTAGCACGAGCAGTTAGGCCTATTTCTGAGGCAGTGTGTGAATCATTTATGACCATGTACAATAAGGCAGTAACGACACCACCTTTACCCAGCGATCCATTGCTCTGCAGAAATAAGACACATATTCAACCCATGTGGTACCCTCTAACTTCTTACAGGTTCTAAACCTCTGCCTGTACATTTCTGGGGTCAAACCATAACGGGTCATCAAAGCTTCCTTCATATGGGCATACACCATCCTGCTCTCCTCAGGCAGGTTCAACAGGGTATCCCGACCATCACTCACAAAGCGCCCCCAAAATCCCACTCCCTAATCCTTCTCAGGGACCCGGTGGGACACCATTGCTATCTCATATACGGCAAACCATTGCCCAATATCCTCACTCTTGTGAAAATCCTTAATAGCATCTTTAGGAATATAAACTCTACTCTCAGGAGTTACTAAAGGTATGCTGCCACCAGAGGGGGAGACCGGGACACTCCTCGCCCTGATCTCTATCTCCTTCAACATTCTCTCATGCTCCATTTTCATTTTCTCAAGTTTAATTGACAATCGATTCTTCTGAATGTCTAACTTCTTACTCTTAAGGTCCTTCTGACCTTCCAATTTAGCCATCTCTAAACTATGCCTCCTATCTCTCTCCCTGTCCTCCAGTTCTTTTGGGGTCAGGCTCCTTTGGGATTCACTAGTACCTGGATTGGAGGGTGTCCTATCTCCCCCCCTCTACTGCATCATCCTGCTGCCCTCCAGCATTCTCTTCCTCATCCCCAGCGAACTCTCTCACTTCCCACCAGGCCTTCAGTGCCTTCTGGTACTCCTCCTTCCTAGAGAGACCTATCACGGGGACTGCGAATTGCTTACAAAATGACTTCAGCTGTCTTGCAGTATAGGTATCTAATCTTTCCTCCTCAAAGGTGAGATCCTCCGAAGCATTGGAAGTTGGCCTTCCCATATTAGCAGTACTCATGGCTGCGATCAACAATTCAATCCTAGAACAACCAACCAAACAATAAAAAAAACTTTGTGGCTGTGCTTTGGTCTACACTCACTAGTGGTGTCTACCAGTTATTGCATGTGGATCACAAATGCAATTCCTGATTCCACCGCTGCCTGCCAATGTTAGAAATGAGGGCCTCCAGTTGGCAATGGCTGGCGCCAATGTCCAAATAGGGACCCTTCTTCCTAAGTCAGGGCAAGCGGGCTACCCCCTTTGAGAACCCCTGCTCAACCCTGTGGTAATGTAGCATGAACAGTTAGATCTATCTCAAAAGCAGTGTGTGAAGCATTTATGACCATGTACAATAAGGCAGTAGCGACACCACAAAAGGGACACAACTCAATTAGGTATAGAAAAATATTATCTTTATCTAAGGTTCAACTCAAGACTCTCAATGCGTTTCAACAACTACAATGCACGTAAACTAGTAGAGACTCAAAAGGCAATAACGTATTCACCAGCACGTGACACTGAATGAGTGCAAGTCCGCGGCCTACGCAACCCGTTGCACGCCAGATACCTGCAGTTGAAAGGGGACACTGCATGCAGCTTCTCGAAGAAGCAGAGACGGTGACAGACGGACTCCCAGCGACCACAGGTCTTGGCTGCAGGGGTCCGCAGTGTGCACCCACAATGATTCGGGTACTCATGGACAGGCGGTCTCTCAGCGGCATTAGTCTGCGGCTGCGGCGGCCCGGGCTGGTGGTGGCAATGACTCTCGTCTTGCAGCTCCGTGGTGGGCTTCCAGTGGCAGCAGCTCTCTCTTAGCTGCGGCTGCCCACGAGACGATAGCGACAATCCTCGACAATGGTGAACAAGCTGCGGGCCTACAGAGGCAGCAGTTCTCTCTTAGCTGTGGCGGCCCACAGGACAAATCGCGATGAGGCAAAGTCGACAAGGGTGCGGGCACTCAGCGGCAGCAGCTCTCTCTTAGCTGCGGTGGCCCACAGGACAATCCACAATGAGGCAAAGTTGCTAAAAGTGCGGGCACTCAGCGGCAGCAGCTCTCTCTTAGCTGCGGCGGCCCACAGGACGAATCACGATGATGCAAGTTGCAAAGGTGCGGGCACTTAGTGACAGCAGCTCTCTCTTAGCTGTGGCAGCCCACAGGACAATCCACAATGATGCAAAGATGGCAAAAGTGCGGGCACTCAGCGGCAGCAGCTCTCTCTTAACTGCGGCGGCCCACAGGAAGAATCATGATGATGCAAAGTGGCAAAGGTGCGGGCACTCAGCGGCAGCAGCTCTCTCTTAGCTGCAGCGCCCCACACAGATTCATTGAAGGCTCCGGAGATTCAAATTCAGGCGGGCTCTCAGCGGCGGCAGCTCTCTCTTAGCTACAGCGGCCCACACTGATTCAGCGAAGGTTCCCAGTCCGCGTTCCTCACAGTAGAACTAGAGGCTCCGGATTACTCGACGGAGGCCTCACCTGCAAGCAGAATTCCTTGCACAGGAATTCTGACGGCTGACAGGGGGAAATCAAATGTCCCTGAGACTTCGGCAGGAGGCCCTCTCAATTCAGACCCTCAGGTAGTTTCTTCAGCAAGCTTGGTGAAAGTTTCAAAAATCCTTTCCTCTGTTCACTCGGACAGAGTTTCATCTTGACATCCAGAAGGAACACACCCGGACAAAGTTCCAGTGCAGCGTTTTATACCTAAAAAAGTATTTGTTCTCCAAAGCCTCAAATCACTACATCCAGTCAGAAACAGTTTGGTGGGGTCGGGGAGCACTTGGTTTACGAGGCGACATCCTGCCCTTTCGGAATGCGGGGGTCTGCTATCAGACACCCAGTGGGGGGGTGGAGCCATCATTCAACTTGCCAGTCACGGCTTTGCTCAGATCAAAGAGTCACCCCTCCCTATTCTTTGAATACCGATCTCTCTCCCCAGCCAGGTCTGACCCAGCTGGCCCTGCTGCTCCAAAACCAGACGGGCAATACACATACTAGCAAAGCCTACAGGAAAGCTCAGACACGAAAATACCGTGTTTCCAGAAGAGGCATTTTCGAACATGGAATATATAAATGCCTCTTACTAAAAGGTGTATCTCAATGTCCTGTGCATAAACATATCAAACTCGAAGTTCCTATCAGGTTCTAGGGGTGAGATAGGATTATAGAAGATAATCCTCAACCTGCTTATACTGGCCTATGGGAACGGATAGTTTCACTATAGTAACAGTGAAATGGAGGGTAACTCGCTATTAGAACATACCACACAGACCTAGGCATTATGGTTATCCTAATTCTTACAGTCATATCTACACGGGGAGCATTCGCGCTGTGGCACTGATTAGCAGTGGCACGGCGCCCAGAGCATCTAAATCCAGCCAACATAAAAGATAGGAAGCGAAAAGAGGAAGGGAGACCCACGCCAATGATGCCAGGTCTAACAGGTTCACTGTCCACTGGCCCATATTGCTCCTTTGCAGACATAAGGTCAGGAAAAGGCTCAGTCTCCTCTTCCATCCCAGCATCTGTTGCTAGGAGCATGCCCACTTCGGACCGTTCTAAGTGGGGCTTCAGGCGGTTCACCTACAGGACCTGCACAGGGTTCCTAGAAGACAGCAAGTCCACCAAGTAGGTGACGTTACTTTTGCACTCTACCATCTCAAATGGTCCGGTCCACTTATCCTGGAGAGCGTAAGGCTCCACTAGGGCCAAGACCAAAACTTTCTGTCCAGGCTGAAACTCGATCAGAGTGGCATTCTGATCATACCAACATTTCATCTCCTCCTGGCTGGCTTCCAGATTCACCTGAGCGAGTTTTCTGAAGTGCTTAGTCTGCTTTCTGAAGTCCAGCATGTAGCAATATACATCCTGGGGAGGTTTACTGGGAGCTTTTTCCCAGCCTTCTTTCACAAGACTCAGAGGTCCTCTTACAGATGGCTGCACAGCAGTTTAAAGGGACTGAACCCTAAGTACTTCTGGGGCACCTCTCTGTAAGCAACCAAAAGGCATGGTAAGAGGACATCCCACTTATGCCTCATGGGTTCACCAAGACCCATAATCATGCCCTTCAGGGTCCGGTTGAATCTCTCAACCAGCCCATTACCTTGGGGGTGGTAAGGAGTGGTGAACTTATAGGTAACACCACACTCCTGCCACAGGGACTTCATATAATTGGATATGAAGTTGGCACCCCGGTCAGACACCACCTCTCTGGGGAACCCCACATGGGAGAAAATCCCCATCAATGCATGTCCCACCACGGGGGTCATCACAGTCCGGAGAAGGATGGTTTCTGGGTACCGGGTGGCATGGTCCACCAAGACCAGGATAAACCTGTTGCCCATAGCTGTCTTGGGATCCAGAGGCCCGACAATGTCAATACCCACCTTCTCAAAGGGGGTGCTGACTACAGGGAAAGGTTGGAGAGGAGCCTTACACTTTCTCCCACTCTTGCGGCCTGCCTGGCAAGTGTGACAAGACCTACAATGGGTATCCGAGTGCTTGCGCATTTGCAGTTAGTAAAAATGGGTGACCAGCCTTTCAAAGGTCTTGCCCCAAATGCCCTGCCAAGGGCACATCATGAGCCAGACCCAGTAGGAAGGCTCTGAAGTGCTGGGGTACCACCAGCACACGAGCTGACCCAGGTTCAGCACCCTTAGGCTCGCTATAAAGGAGACCATTCTCCCAGTAAATCCAATGTGAACCGGACTGATCACCTGCTGCCTGGTTTGCAGCCTGCTGCCGCAAACCAATGAGAGAAGGAAATGTTTGCTGCTCCTGGCAGAACTCCTCCCTGGTGGGGCCTCCTTCCTGCTGCCAATGGGTCAGCTCGGGCAGGTCCCCCAGTTCAGCCACTTGTTCCCCTGTAGGCTCCAGGGCACTCCCCTCAGGGTCTACCTCCTCTTGGACCGCGGGAACTTCAGGGGCGGGTTTCCTGTGCTCCCTGCCTCCTCTCTTCTCGGCAGGCACCTGGGTCACTCTTTCAGGCTCCAGGTCCGGATGTATGCCGTTACAACGCACACTTTTACAACGCATGCACTTACAACGCATTTTTTACAACACAACATCCACTACAACGCATTCCATTACATCGCATGACACTACAACGCATTTTTAAAAACTACCTTTACAACGCATTCCATTACATCGCATACTACCTTTACAACGCATACCATTACAACGCATAATATTACATTGCATTTAAGGTAAGTATTGGATATTATAGGGGTAAAAATTACTATTCTAACTCCAGGGGGTGCAACAGTAGGGTAAGTGTTGGATAGTGTAGGGGTTTTAATGTAATATTATGCGTTGTAATGGTATGCGTTGTAAAGGTAGTATGCGATGTAATGGAATGCGTTGTAAAGGTAGTTTTTAAAAATGCGTTGTAGTGTCATGCGATGTAATGGAATGCGTTGTACTGGATGTTGCGTTGTAAAAATTGCATTGTAAGTGTAGTGCGTTGTAATAGTTGCATTGTAAAGGTTGTTCCCCTCCAGGTCCTCTTGAATGCCCTTACCGGCTGCCATTGACTGGGTGGTCACACATGCCCACTCAGGCAGACCCACCATCTCTAAATCAGACCTCCGCTCCACCTTGGCCCAAGGGGAGCTCTCCAAATCATTGCCTAGCAGACAGTCAACAGGCATGACTGGCCTCACAGCTACTCTCAAGGTACCTGAGACCCACCCCCCCACTGAAAGGGAACCTGTGCCACTTTGCAGAGGCACTCTGAATTGTCAGCGGCAACTACTGGGTAGAATGCGTTGGGGACCACTTGCTCTTCAGACACCAGCCGACAACTGACAGCTGTCACACTAGCTCTGGTGTCTCTCAAAGCCTCCGCACTATGGCCATTGATGGTCATCCACTGCCTGTACTTTTTAATGTTATCAGGCAGATGGTCCCTTGGAACTATTTCACTGTCTCCTAAAGAGACCAGGGACATCTCTGCGGGACCCCACCCACCTTGGGCACCCAACTCCTCCCCCAAGGCTACAGAAGCTATCTTCCAGGGGTGCACCAGTGGGTGCGGTGGTAACCGGTTTGGGACACTTAGGATCCTCCCCGGAAGTGGCCCACCTGACCACAACTAAAACAGGTCTTGGGACCCCCCTGAACAGGCTTACCTCCTGTCGGACCCATGGTTTCTTTTCAGTGGGAGGCTGGGAACCCTTACCTTGGTTCCCTTGGGGATTACTTTGGGGTCCTTTCTGGAACTCCTTTTGTTTACCCTTGTCCCTCCCACTCTTTTTCTGGGGACCCTGCCCACCTTTGGCGGAGTTTCTCACACAACACTTTTGGACCCTGGTACACACCCAGCGGTCCGCCTCCACAGCAAACTTCCTGGGGTCAGTCAGCTCACTGTCAATTAAGTGTTGTCGTAGCTCTGGAAAAAAAATTATCTGACAAGTGCTCCCATGCAACCAAATCATAGAGCCCCTGCAAATCAATCACCTTGCTACCCTTCACCCATCCATCCAGTGCTCTGCTAAAATAAGATACATATTCAACCCAAGTACTGGACTCCAGCTTCTTACAGTTTCAACATTTCTGCCTATAAAGCTCTGGGGTCAACCCATACCTGGCTACAAAGGCTTCCTTCATGGGGGCATAGGACATTTGATCTTCAGTGGGCAATGCTAGCAATATCTCCCTTCCTTCACTAAGATAGCGTCCCCACAACCCCGCTCCCCAATCTCTCTCAGGGACCCGGTAGGACTTCATCGCTACTTCATAGGCTTTGAACCACTGACCAATGTCTTCATGCTTCATAAAGTCTTTAATAACATTCTTGGGAACGGATACCTTTCTTTCTCCAGGCACTGATGGTGTGCTGCCACCAGAGGGATTGATCTCTAAACTCTTTGCTTTCAGATCCAACTCCCTCAACACTCTCTCATGCTCTAAAAGCATATTTTTCTCTTCCATGGCCAATATCTTGTTCTCCAATTCCTTATTTTCTAACTCACTCTGGCTCTCCAGTTTGAGTTTAGCAAGCTCCACTTCATGCACCCTGCTTCTTTCCCTGTCCTCCAACTCCTCTGGAGACGGGCCTTTTGAAGATACACTGCTGCCCACCCTGGAAGGCGCTTTCCCCCCAGTCAGGCCGAATGGCCCCTCCTGCTGCCCATCTAAATTCTCTCACACCACCAAAGGCTCCTCTGGATGCTCACTGGAATGCCTAGATTCCAACTAGGCCCTCAGCGCGTTTTGGTATTCTTCCTTTCTGGTGAGGCCTCTCACAGAGATTTAAACATTTTTGCAGACAGGTTTGAGATGTGGCACAGTGTAGGTATCAACCCTCTCTTCTTCATATTCAATATCCACAGATGCAATGGATGCTGCTTTGCTCATGGTGAAAATTGGCAGTTCTCAAGATGCCAAAAAATTCCAAGGAAAAGAAATTCTACCAAAATGTATGTGGTCGCGTAATGGTCTGCACTCACTAGTAGTGTACACCAATCACTGAATGTAAATCACAAATGCAAGCCCTGGATCCTCAAGCTGACCACCAATGTTAGAAATGGGGGTCTCTAGTTGGCAATGGTTTGCACATTTGTCCAAACAGGGACCCTTGCTTCTAGTCAGGGGAAGGGCTATACACTCCGAAAATAACCCCTGCTCGGCCCCTTGGTAGCTTGGCCCGAGCAGGTAGTCTTTTCTCAGAGGCAGTGTGTAAAGCATTTGTGAGCACATACAGTAATACCTTGAAAACACTACAAATGGACACTACGCGAGTTTAGAAAAATAAGTCATCTTTATCTAAACCAAAACAAGACCAAACGACAAAAATTCACAATACAGTACTACAAATATTGCTTTCAGATGGTCGAAATAGTTCTGTTCAATGCAAGTTCTAAATGCGACACTTCTCTCACAAAGTACCTTGGATGCGTCATGTAAAACAAACAAAATGGCCGCAAGGAAGGTGATGCGTTGTTTCCTTACACTCAGGGTAGGTGATGCGTCTGTTCCTTACTGCAGAGTAGGGGAGGTGATACGTTGATTCCTTACTGTGTGGAGAGTTGATGCTTCTGTTTTTCTGTGGCCCCCAATGATGCAGCAGTCTTGGTGCCTCGATGCGATGCATTGATCCGGTACGATGCGTAGTTTTATGCAGCCGCACAGCAGGCTTGCGTCGGAATTGGTGCGGTGATCTCGGACTTTGGCGATTGTTACACCCGATGCGTCGTGCGGCGATTTCTTGTGCTGCGGCAAGCGCTGCGATGGTTTCTTCGGTGATGCGTCGGAAACAGGTACGGATGTGTCATGCTTCTTTGATGATGCATCGATTTTCCAGCTCCCAGCAACAAACAGTCTCCAGAGGTCCTAAACAGCAGCAGGCACCTCTTTGAAGGGGTTGGAATTCCCAGCAAGAAAATTCAGGGGAGCTGGTGGTGAGGTCTTTGTGTCCCTGAGACTTCAGAACAGGAGGCAAGCTCAGTTTCAAGCCCTTGGAGATCTTCCTCAAGATGACAAAGCAAACAGCAAAGTCCTTTTCTCCTTTCCTTGGCAGCAAGCAGCCACTGCAGGCTAAACCCAGACACCAAACAGTACAGTGGCAGTATTCCTCCTCAGCATATCTGATTCTTCTCCTTGGCAAAGGTTCCTCTTGATTTCCCAGAAGTGATCCAAAAGTCTGGGCCCCTCTTTTTATACACCAACATCCTTTGTTCTCTGAAGGCAGAGGGTGTCTGTACCCAGCCAAAACCAGTTCTGTCCTCACTGGTGCAGCTTCCTGGCAGGAGGTGGAGACAGCATTGTTGAAGGCAGACCAGGCCCATTCAGGTGAAAAGGAAATCTCCTCCCTCTACTCTAAATGCAGCCCAGGTCTATTCAGCTCAGCCCTGACTCATCAGACTTCTGGAGCCACAGCCCCTCTCCAGCCCCTGTCATCCAAAAGCCAGATATGCAATACACACCTAGCAGTGGCACACTGGATGGTTAGGCAAGAAAATACCTACTTTCTAAAAGTGGTATTTTCAAACACAGAATGTAAAAATCACCCTCACTAAAAGATGCATTTTAACATTCTGAGTTCAGACCTACTAAACTTTATTTTTCTACCTTGTTCCCAGGGCCAGTTATGTTTATAAGATGTTATAAACAAACTCCCCATTATGTCATATGGGAACAGGTAGCCTTGCAATAGTGAAAAACTAAATTGGCAGTAATTCACTATCAGGATACGCCACACACATCAGGGCTTGCCCTACCTTTAACATACAATGCATCCTGCCTGTAGGGGTGCCTTGGGCTTACCTTAGGGATGAATAATATGCAGAAACTGGAAGGTTTAGGGACTGGCGTGTGTGCCTTTGCCAAGTGACATGTCAGTCCCAGACTGCACACAGGCTCTGCAATGGCAGGCCAGAGTTACATTGTAGGCTGCTTCTGTTGGTGTCACAATCACTGCTGCAGCCCACTAGCAGCATTTGATTAGCATGCCCTGGGCACACACAGTGCACTCTACCAGGGTCTGACAAGTAAATCAAATATGGCAATCATGGAATCACTAATCCATAACAACAATTTACAAAGGGAGCACTTGCACTTTGGCACTGAACAGGAGTGGCAAAGTGCCCAATGCGTCTAAACCAGCAAAACGGAGTCCAACACCCAGCAAAAACACAGGAGGCAACAACAAAAAATGGAAGGGAGACCCGCGCCAATAGTGCCAGGTCTAACAGTCAGACAAATATTTAGCCATATGTGGTGATTAATGTAGGACAGATTTACACACGATGCACAGTGGGCATTGTGCTATGCACAGCATTGTATTAATGCTGCGGGTATGGAGTCTGCACACTTTTTTAGATCTTTTATTACATCAGTCTCCACACCAGCTTCACTTTTCACATGGGGCTGCAGGGTATGTATGCTTATCATGATTCACAAGTCCTTCTGACACCTCATTACAGGTTTCTGCACAGCCTTGTAGATTTAGAACAACAGTGTGAACAATTTGTGGAATGTTGTGGGAGGGATGTAGTAATGTGCATTACAGCTAACCTTGGCACGTCTTGGACCCATTAGCAGATTCCGAGCTATGCTTTCCAATCCATTCCAGATAGGTTTTTTCATGTGTGCTGCACAAGCAGCACACATGTGAAAAGCAGATACGAAGAGGTAAGATGCATATCTCATGTTTTTGCCATGTTTATAGCAGGTTTACCATGGTCAAAATGTATGCACTGCCTCCTATGTATGCTGCCCTTGTACATAGGGGATTCAGTCAAAAGGAATGGGTGTTGCAGTGGAACGCCCACCACAACACACACTGACCATCCCTTTGACACTAACCATGGCTTGAAAGGGTGCCTTCTTAATAAGGCAGTGTTACGCCACATTAAGTGGCTTAACACGACCTTGTAACTAAGGCCATTAGCCCATCGCCACCATAACCTCACAAATAGTGAGCTTGTGTTGGCGATAGGAGCTTGTACATATGACCCTTCATGTGTCTGTACACTGCCGTGAGCATTGTTCCAAATCACAATCAACATCATGGTCTTGCAGTGAATTTCTTTCTCGGAGACAGTGTTGTCTAACAGATCAGGGCATTTTTTTATGTTGTACATGTCAGGCACTCACATTTCATATCATGGACACATACTAAGCATATTCCCTTTGTCAGATGTTCTTTGATTAGTAGTAATGGCTACCCTGAACATGCATTGTTGGCAAATTTCTAGCATGATTGGTCACAGGCAACACTCATCTTCGTGACTGGCCCAGTTATTTGTGCAGCATCAAACCATTGTGTGAGTGCCCGGGGGGGCAGACAGAGTCCAGAGGAAACATGTGCAGAGACATGTTGAGTAAGAGGCAGAGTTCAGTCAGCAGGGTGATTGCGGTGTCATTGGGAAGCACACAAAAAATGGCAATCCATTTCGATGTCCAAGATGAGTGTCACAGAGTGATTCGGTGGACAGTGGAAGTTGATTTTCCAGGGCATGATGCTAGACATAGATCCAAGCAGAAACAGTCCATTTGACAGAAATGACTGCTACCGCTGACTTCTTCGAAAATTTGTTAAATCATCCACATCTTCCTCCTCTGATGTGTCATGTGCCTCCCGTGTGCGTGATGGAAGAGGGTCTGGGGCACTGAGAGGAATTGACACATTAGGGGGATGAGATGTGGATGTTGAAGGTGCAGCAGCAGTCATCTGTGCCAAAGGTTGAGGCAGCACTGCTGTGATGAGAAGCTGCAGGGCTTGGAGGACTCCAGCAATGTCTCTTTGGTATGCACCCATGGCTGCCAAGTGTGAAGCTTGCATCCGCTCCATGTTCTCCATGATCATTCGCATGTGACACAAATCCTTGGTGACATCGCTGGCGCCACTTTGACTGGTCAGTTGTTCTTACCTCTGAGTCAGTACTCCAGCGATGGAATGCTGGAGAGTATGGAGCAGACTGTGGGTACCTGTGATCGACTCTAGGTGGGCCCTAATGGGACTGAGACACCCACGTACCCCATCTAATTTGGCCGCCAGGCTGTCAAACACCACTCACACCTGACCAGCCATCTCCTGCTGGACCTCTACCACATGGTGTTGAAATGTAAGAAGTGGGTTCCCAAGGTCCTGGGAGACAGCTGTGGTGGTAGGGGCTTACTGCTGTGTGTTTTGTGCAGGGGTGGAGCTACCACGATGCTGCTGAATGTCTCTGCCCCTGGATATGGGCTGCCAATGGAGTTGAGCAGCTCTTGGAGGGTGTCCTGGTCGATGGTTGAGAGGTCTTAATCTTCATCATTGAAGAGTGAGACAGGCTTTTGCACAGGAGGTGATGTTTCTACCTCTGCCATGTAAAGGTATGACCAGGTCTGCACCTCTTTTCAGTAGTGACAGTGGTGCAGGTTGTACCACATAGTTGTCAATGCAGATTAGCTCATATTAGCTCAGATGTATGTGTCTGTACACTGCATTGTGGTAGAGTCTCCCCTACTCAGTGCACTATGATCTTTTAAAGATTGTTTAGTTTTGGAGGTGTGGATTGCAGGCTGCCACACATTTCTGTTGGCAATGCAACATGATTGTTGTGGCATGAGTAGGGCTATCACACTGCTGTGATCTAGGTTGATGTGGTGTGCCTCATGATATTGGAAGGGACATATGCTTGATTTGCCACAATACCAACTGTGAAGCTACATGATGATATTGTTAAGTTAAAGTGAGTAATGAGATTCTCATCGATGCATGTTGATCTGCAGGTATGATACTGCTTCTGTTTTACTGCCCCTTGTCCCTTTCACCCAGTGACCCATTCACTTATGTGCATTTCCAATGGTGTGAGGTTGCAGGCACGAGGAAATATGGGTGTCGGTCACAGTTGGGACACTTGTGCATTGTTGGACAGCAGATGTCTTTCTTACATCAGGGGTTATATGAATACGAGGATGTGACAGACTGAGACTTCCTCCTTCAAGGATAGACTCCACACGCATCCACTTCAGTGACAGGGGCCTGCAACATGTTTACATTTTTATGGTGCAGACATGCATTTCATCATGCAGTGGCACTTGACTTGTCAGTGTGGCACATAGACAGGCAGCTTTGCAGGGTAGTACAAATGTGCATAGGTTCAGGGAAAGAATGTTCATGTGTGAGGAGGGACCCTTTCAGGCACATTAGCAATGATTGACTGATTGCTGTTTCTATGTGTGCTGCACAAATTGATATTCTTGCTTGGTGTCATACTTAAATTGTCATGGCTTCTTTACAGGGACATTGGAGTTTCTGTGAGCATGGCACACAGACAAGACATGTAGATAATGTTTTGGGGACACATTCCTGATATGCATGGTCAATGCAGTGTACTGTGGAAAGGAATATCCCCCCAGCTCATCGTATGACATCATATCATGCCTCAAGTATACTGAATGTGTGCATTGAGGTATATGCACCTTTTAGACAGAAGGCTGCATGATCACTGTGTGACCTGTTCTCAGGACACCCCCGCGCTGCACAGCTCCCAGCTGTGTGAGCCCCCTCGGGTGCCCTGCTGCTGCTCGCAGACTCGTTTTGCCCTCTGCCTGCCTCGCACTGTCCCCCAGCTGTGTTCTAGTTCCTTTCTGTTATCTCTGCATTTTGTAATTGTTTTTGTGCATAACTGTTGTGATTTTAGGTGATTGTTGTGTCTGCCCCGCTCTCCGGTTTCCGCTGTCATCCTCGCGGCCACGCCCCTTTTTCGTGTCCTCCTCGCTCCCGCCTCCCAGCTGCTCCTCCCTCCCACTTGTCCATAAATGGCGACCGCGCGGCGCAGGTGAGTGTGACCTGTTCTCAGGACACCCCCGCGCCGCACGGCCCCCAGCTGTGTGAGCCCCCTCGTGTGCCCTGCTGCTGCTCGTAGACTTGTTTTGCCCTCTGCCTGCCTCGCACTGTCCCCCAGCTGTGTTCTAGTTCCTTTATGTTATCTCTGCATTTTGTAATTGTTTTTGTGCATAACTGTTGTGATTTTAGGTGATTGTTGTGTCTGCCCCGCTCTCCGGTTTCCGCCGTCGTCCTCGCGGCCACGCCCCTTTTTCGTGTCCTTCCCGCTCCCGCCTCCCAGCTGCTCCTCCCTCCCACTTGTCCATAAATGGCGACCGCGCGGCGCAGGTGAGTGTGACCTGTTCTCAGGACACCCCCGCGCCGCACGGCCCCCAGCTGTGAGAGCCCCCTCGTGTGCCCTGCTGCTGCTCGCAGACTCGTTTTGCCCTCTGCCTGCCTCTCACTGTCCCCCAGCTGTGTTCTAGTTCCTTTCTGTTATCTCTGCATTTTGTAATTGTTTTTGTGCATAACTGTTGTGATTTTAGGTGATTGTTGTGTCTGCCCCGCTCTCCGGTTTCCGCCGTCATCCTCGTGGCCACGCCCCTTTTTCGTGTCCTCCCCGCTCCTGCCTCCCAGCTGCTCCTCCCTCCCACTTGTCCATAAATGGCGACCGCGTGGCGCAGGTGAGTGTGACCTGTTCTCAGGACACCCCCGTGCCGCACGGCCCCCAGCTGTCTGAGCCCCCTTGTGTGCCCTGCTGCTGCTCGCAGACTCGTTTTGCCCTCTGCCTGCCTCGCACTGTCCCCCAGCTGTGTTCTAGTTCCTTTCTGTTATCTCTGCATTTTGTAATTGTTTTTGTGCATAACTGTTGTGATTTTAGGTGATTGTTGTGTCTGCCCCGCTCTCCGGTTTCCGCCGTCGTCCTCGCGGCCACGCCCCTTTTTTGTGTCCTCCCCGCTCCCGCCTCCCAGCTGCTCCTCCCTCCCACTTAGCCATAAATGGCGACCGCGCAGATGCGCAGCGGTCACGCGCAGCGGGAGCGCCGATTGTGCGCCGAAGGCGCGCCAAAGGCAAGCCCGTCTGCGCCCGTCCGCGCCTGGACCGCGCCCAGTGCTGGAACCCCTGGCCCCCGCCGATGCAAGACTACCTGACGGACCTACGACGCTGCCACTCTCTACGCACTCAATGCCGGCCAGAACCCTGCCTGCTACCGAGCCACCCCGAGACGCACCCACGGACCCTTCGCCTGCCAAGCCTGCCGATTCACCTGCTACCGGACCTGCACCACCAAGTCGAGCACCAGCAGCAACCACCTGAAGTGCATCCTGCTCAACACCCGCTCCGTCCACAGGCACGCCGTGGAACTCTGGGACCTACTCGACGTGACAGCACCTGACGTCGCCTTCCTCACCGAAACCTGGATGAACGCCTCCTCAGCGCCCGACATCGCCACAGCCATCCCGGACGGATACAAGAACACCCGGAAGGACCGCATCAACCAGACAGGAGGAGGCATCGCCATCATACACAAGAACACCATCCGCATCTCGACTAACTCTGACGAAACCTTCACCGCCGCCGAACACCTGCACTTCCAGATACACACTGACCCCAAGACCACCCTCCGAGGCACCCTCATCTACAGACCCCCGGGACCACACACACAATTCAGCGAAGACATCGCAGACTTCATCAGCCCGTACGCCCTCCCCTCCACTGACTACATCCTCCTAGGGGACCTCAACTTCCACCTGGAGAACAACAACGACAGGAACACCACCGCCCAGCTGGACAACCTCGCCAACCTCGGACTCAAGCAACTGGTGAACACCCCCACCCGCTACGCCGGCCACACGCTTGACCCCGTCTTCTCATCCAGCAAGCACATCTCCTTCAGCCACGCCACCGGACTCCACTGGACCGACCACAGCTGCGTCCACTTCAGCTTCAGAAGAACTATGACCCACCACCACCCGCAACAGGCCCCCCGCCGGAGCTGGAGCAAGATCACCGCTGAGCAGCTCACCGCCTCCCTCAGCCAGAACACTCCCGCCAGCACAACGGACCCCAATGAAGCAGCCAGCAACCTCACCAAGTGGCTGACCGCCTGCGCCGATGACCTCGCACCACTAAAGAACCCTCCCAGCAGACCCGGCAGCAAGAAAACCCCCTGGTTCACCAACGAACTCAAGGAATCCAAGAAAAACTGCCGCACCCTCGAGAAAGCCTGGCGGCATGACCAGACCACAGACAACAGGACCGCCCTCAAGCACGCCACGCGAAAACATCATCAGCTGATCCGCGCCACCAAGAAGTCGGCACTCAAAGAACGACTTGACAACAACGCCCACGACAGCAAGGAACTCTTCAGCATCGTCAAAGAGTTCTCCAACCCCAGCGCCGGATACAACGACATCACTCCCTCGCAAGACCTCTGCAACTCACTCGCCTCGTTCTTCCACCGCAAGATCGCCGACATACACAACAGCTTCGACGCACAGACAACGTACCCTACCACCGAACCAACGCCCGCCACCACCACCCTCTGCAACTGGACCCGATCAGCACTGAAGACACTACCCGCACGATGAACTCCATCCACTCCGGATCTCCAACCGACCCCTGCCCACACCACGTCTTCAACAAAGCCGACGCCATCATCGCACCCCATCTCCAGGACATCATCAACTCCTCCTTCCACACCGCCACCTTCCCGGAGAGCTGGAAACACGCCGAGCTGACCGCCCTCCTGAAGAAACCAACAGCAGACCCCACCGACCTCAAGAACTACCGTCCCATCTCGCTCCTTCCTTTTCCGGCCAAAGTCATCGAGAAGACCGTCAACAGACAGCTTGCCGCCTTCCTCGAGACAAACGGCTCCCTCGACCCCTCGCAGTCCGGGTTTCGGGCCAACCACAGCACCGAGACCGCCCTAATCGCAGCCACCGACGACATCAGAACCCTGATCGACAACGGGGAAACAGCGGCCCTCATCCTCCTGGACCTCTCTGTGGCGTTCGACACTGTCTGCCACCGCACCCTAGTGAAGCACCTCAGCAACATTGGAATCCGAGAGAAAGCACTGGAATGGATCATCTCGTTCCTCGCCAGAAGAACCCAGAGAGTCCGCCTCCCCCCTTTAGATCCAAGGACACCGAAGTCATCTGCGGCGTACCACAAGGATCTTCACTCAGTCCAACCCTCTTCAACGTCTACATGAGCCCCCTCGCAGCCATCGCACGCCAACACAACCTCAACATCATCTCCTACGCCGACGACACCCAGCTGATCCTCTCCCTCACCAACGACCCCACCACCGCCAGAGCCAACCTACACAAAGGGATGAAAGACGTCACTGACTGGATGAGGAACAGCCGCCTCAAACTGAACTCGGACAAGACGGAGGTCCTCATCCTGGGATCATCACCCTCCGCCTGGGACGACTCCTGGTGGCCCCCGGCCCTGGGCACCGCTCCCAAACCAACAGACCACGCATGCAACCTGGGCTTCATCCTGGACTCCTCCCTCTCGATGACCAGACACATCTTCGTGCTTCAACAACCTGCGCATGCTCCGCAAGATCTTCAGATGGATCCCCACCGAAACCAGGAAGACCTTCACCCAAGCACTCATCACCAGCCGACTGGACTACGGGAACACCCTCTACGCCGGAACCACAGCCAAACTTCAAAAAAGACTCCAATGCATCCAGAACGCCTCCGCACGACTCATCCTGGACATCCCCCGACACAGCCACATCACCGGACACCTGAGAGACCTGCACTGGCTCCCCGTCAGCAAGAGAATCACGTTCAGACTCCTCACCCACGCACACAAGGCTCTCCACGACCTGGGCCCCAAGTACCTCAACGACCGCATGACCTTCTACACACCCACCCGCCAGCTACGATCGACCAGCCACGCCCTCGCTACCGTTCCACGCATCCGCAGAGCCACCGCCGGAGGAAGATCCTTCTCCTACCTGGCAGCCAAGACTTGGAACTCCCTCCCCACCCACCTTCGGCAAACCCAAGACCATCTCTCCTTCAGGAAGCAGCTCAAGACCTTGCTGTTCGAGCAGTGACATTTCCCCTTCCCCCAGTGCCTTGAGACCCTCCCGGGTGAGTAGCACGCTTTACAAATGCCGTGATTGATTGATTGATTGATGCATGTGTTTATGGTTTGCAGACTCACTACATGCTTTCTCACTTGGTGGGCCCAGGGCTGCATCTCCTGAACAAGCAAAGGGGCACATTGACTGGAAAGGGGGCAGAGTGTCACATTGTCCTCCTTGCCTCAAAAACATGCACATACAAATTGTCTACACAGACAACAATATGATGATGCACCGTGAACGAGTCTGATGATGAGCATGCCACCACCGATGGCAACACACATGCACCATTGTGCATGAGTGTCTGAGTTGTGTGTAAGAATGTGTATGTGCATTAATCTCCCCCTTCATGCATGTTTACAATCTTCAACTCAACTCAGACACCCGCGTACAATGATGCACCACTGGTGGTGGCATGCTCACTTCTGACCATCATCCGCTCTGTGTAGACAATTTGTATGTGAAACCAAAAAGGCGGTAGTAGTGTTTGAATGATCGCACATCAGTAACCAGTATATAATCAGACTGGGCAATGTGAAAGGTTTGACAATTGTCTTAGTAAACACCAGCACAAACAAATTCAGAAATGGTGCCACTAGGGGTTACAAATATACCCTACTACCTTGGGTACACAGACACAAAGATCACGTGAAGCCGTGACTATGTGATAAAATGAACAATACAAGTACCCCGGCACTCAAATGTAACAATTCTTTTGCTTTATATCAAACCCTGTTACGCAAAAAACCTTATTAAGATATAACACTGACTATAAACAGAGATGGATTCATACAAAAAGGTTATGTATTTAATTTTTGTCAATGCATAACATATAGACAAAACATTCTAACAATATAGTTTTGAAATACAGAAGACCATATAGACCCTTTAGTTAGACATGAGCTTGGCAGTTGCAGTGTCAATTATGAAGGGTGTCTGAGGCTCTATGGTCTTGATCCCAAGAATGCAACAGCCGACACGTGTTTCGTCACATCAGTGACTTCCTCAAGGCTGTAAAGATAATGACATGATCTCACATTTTGTGCATGTAAAGATAGAATTATCTCCATATGAAAAAAGTTACTCTTGTGATGTGTAGGGAAATGAATTAGTGTCAGGAAAAAGAAAATTCTGAGCTTAATATAGGTAAAGAAAGAAGTGAAGATATTACCAAGAACAGAAACAGGAAACAAGATAAAAAAAGAAATGGAAAAGAACCACCAGAGTGCCAGTTGTCGTCAAAAGAATAGAGTCAGTGGACTCAAAATAGATGATGACAATTCTGAATGAAATATGGAGCGAAGACCCACTACCAAGTAAGATGTAGCCAAACCCGAATAGACATTGTGCAGGTAAGTACTATATTTAAGATTCTAAGTAGTAGAATCCAATATCACTGACCTTAAGACAAGAAAAGGATGTATACAGCAGTATAAATCTCTCTGCATTTCGGTATTTGATGCTTAGAACGGCCACAGGACAAGCGAGATTCTGAGATATAAATGTCCAGGAAAAGAAGAACAAATATTTTGGTGAGCAGTTTTGGCTGTTTTTATATCCAAAGTATAAATATTGTTTACAAGACAACGGCTGCTCACTTATAATTTATGTAGGCAAGGCTTGCCCATCCGATGACCTCACAAAACTGGCAATCATCTATTGGACGATGCCGAGATATATTGATAAACGATTCTGATGATCAGAAGAAACAAACTATATAAGGATTGGAAAAGCAGTCCCAATATTCTCAGTACATTGGTATAACAACCTCACAAACTTACTAAAAGTTGGTTATGTTTCTATTCGAAAACGAATCTAATAATCTTCCTAACTCCGTACTTCGCGCTTCAAAGGAGACAATCATCCCTGTCATGAACTCGTTGTTCGAACAGATCTAGTTGTCGATTGTGCCCTCGATTCTGTAATGGTATCAGAAACGCAATGATTACAAAATTATGAAGTGTTAATGTGAGATTGATCTTACTGTGTCTCAATACAACTTACTTAATTGACATTTGTTGGGAACGTCCAAAATATGTAAATCCTGTATGGGCTGTGATAGGCCCCTGTATAACAATATATGGATAAATAATTAGTTAAGATTTAAAGATAAAATCCATTCTCATTAAGAGAAATAGAAACCAAAAAGAAGTATGCGCTTTGATTAAAACCAAACATTCCAAAACCTGGTTCGATGGAGACCTATAATCAGTCATCTATAGACTAAGCACAACATGAAGGGGTAGTTTTTTGGTTAACACCAAAAACCGACAATCGGCAAAGGGTACGCCGAGGACAGCGGAGGCCATTGCCCGTCCAACAGCAGCGAATAACTAAATAGCATTACGTACAATGTGCACGACCTCACTTATACAAAATCAAGGCAACCAGGCTCGTCTACCCCTGTCTGTGTCGGTATAACACATTCTAATCTGGCTGCTTGTTTAGAGACAATCGGTACAATTTTGAATAGCGTATTACCCGCGAATTCGAATGTGTGACTCACCGCAAAAAGATTTTCAAAATGTCCCGAAATGGGCTTCAGCTCTCCTTTGCGTTAGAAAGGAGTTTGTTAGTTGCCGACCTTCATTTTATGTGGTACACTACGTGACGCCACTCGGGGACGAAAACACCGGAAGTAGAAGGTGATTGATTTGTCCCCTTTTTTGTGTTTGCACTTTTCTCGTTTAAAGCATAAGGCTTCAATGTTTATCGCGGCCATATTGAAATGGATAATATAAGTTAAACATTGACGAATGGATAAAAGTTCCTTAGTTTGTATTATCCAGCAGCCAGTATCAATCTGGTTGTTCTTAATATATTATTGGAGTACTTATGGAATATAATAGATACGAGCGTCAGAAATATTTAGATCTTAATTTTGAATACATGTGAAACATTCAGAGTTAAAAAAGGTGACTTATGCAATAATTTTCTTCGATTGCGTATATAGTCATATTAGAAAGTTGGTGACATATGTGTAGTCATACGCGTCCAAAAGTTAATCGGACTGAGACTTATAGGGACATGATTAAAGACCCTACAGATTGTGCCTGAAGATAGGTACTGTTGCCAGTACTGAATTTCAAAAGGATGAGAGAGAGATGAAAAAGAAAAGAGTTAGAAGGACGAGGGAAAAGAAAAACGGAAGAAAGAGAACATTAGTATAGCACATTATACTTCAAACATTGTGTTGGATTTACTAGACAGTAATCTTAGATAATCTAGGATGTTACAGTGCAAATACATTTTCTTGAGATCTCTGCAAGATATGCGGGTGTAGTCAATGTCCTTTTCAAGTTTTTTACACTTTGCCAATGTCTGAAGCTAAGCCAGTGGCGTTGTTTGTCAAAACACATTCTTAGGATGGTACAAAGAGGAATAGTCGCAATATTCCATAGATATATAAACAGTATATCAACTGAACCACAGATTTGTTTGACAATAATTCCCATCACTTAAGAAAAACATGTAATTCCTTATCAAAATTGAGCCCCAGCTCCACAGCCCGCAATTTAATGATCCACTGTGCTTCTGTTCTTCTTAATGATAGTATTCTATCACCCCCTCGAGGGCTAGTTTGTATGTGCGCAATCCCATGAAACCTTATCTTTCTAATATCTTCCAAGGTTTGACTTTGGTTGAAATGAACTGCAAAAGGGTAGCTGCAATTGTTGTTTCTTACTGCTCTTATGTGTTCCTGTATTCGCTCTCTTAGCGGGCGAATGGTACTACCTATATATTAGTCCACAGCAACAAATGATACAGTAAACTACATAGTTGGTATTGCAGTTGATGAATTGTTTGATGTTATATCTATTAGCTTTGTTGTATTGGAAGTCAGAGATCTTGTTTTCAAAGTGACAAATATTGCAACCAGCACATTTATAAAAGCCCAAAGGCTTAGGTGGTAACCAAGTGGTTCCTTGTTTCTTGGGGGGAAGGTAACTAGGACTTAAAAGTTCCCTCAACGTAGTGCCTCTTCTATGTAATACTGTTGGTTTTTGTGCAATATGTTTTTCTACTTACTTATCCAATTTTAGAATATACCAATATTTCAGAAGAATGTTATAGATTTGGTGACTGTGTTTATTGTAGTCTGTCACCATAGCGATTTTGCGTTCTTTTTTATTTTGTCTGCTCTTATTGCTTGATTTTAATAGGCACAATCTTGTTTTCTTCTGTACTTTGTTTTTAGCACAGTTTAATGTCATTTGCGAATAGCCTCTACTTGTAAATCTAGCCTCCAATTTTTCCAGTTCTATGAGGAAAACTGAATCCTCACTACAAATCCTTTTAAGTCTCGTCATCTCCCCATAGGGAATCGCATTTATTTGAGAGTTTGGATGGGCACTACTTGCGTGTAATACAGAATTACAGGCTGTGGGTTTCCTAAACAATCTGGATACGATCCTATTTGACTTAATGTACAAAATTACATCTAGGAATTCCATTTCTAGTTTGTTGATTTTGTGGGTGAATTTTAAGTTGTATGAATTGTTATTAAGATGTTGAAACAAGTCCAGAAAACATAATTCACTGCCTGACCAGATGATAAAAATATCATCTATGTAGTGGCCCCAATACATTATATGTTCAGTGAGGCTCGTATCCGCCATTTTCCATAGGTGTTGTTGTTCAAATATACCCATATAAAGATTGGCATACGACGGTGAAAATTTTGATCCCATGGCAACTCCTACGTCTTGCCTGTACCAAGTATCCTGGTGCAGGAATACATTGCTTTCCAAGGTCAGACGTGTTATTTCTAATAACATCTGAGTGTGTTCATAGAAAGTGGCATCTCTACATGCCAAACATTCTGCCAAAGCCTGTATGCCCTTCTCCAGAGGTATACAGGTGTATAAGGAGCAGACGTCCATTGTTACAAAAGAGAGGTCCTGGGTCCATTCTACATCTTCTAGCTTACTCAGGAGATCCCTAGTGTCCCTAATGTAAGATGGCAGATTGTGTACTAGGGGTTGTATAAAAACGTCTAAGTATTCCGAAATGTGCTCCGTCGGGGAATCAATACCCGAAACTATTGTCCGGCCCTGTGGAAAAATGCTTGGTTTATGTATTTTAGGTAAAATATATAAACAAGGTGACCTTGGTGTTGGATTGTAGAGATATCTGAATTCTACCTCTGTAATTTGACCCTTTTCCCGCCAGCCCGTGAGCTTAGTATGTAACAGGGATGTAATGGCTTTAAGGGGGTTGCTTTTCAATCAGATGTACGATCGATCACCAATTAATTGTCTTTCAATTTCTTTAACATAGTCCATGTTTCTCATAATGACTATATTACCTCCCTTGTCTGCTTCCTTATAGATCACATCAGGTTGTGCAGCTAAGCCCTTCAGAGCTTTGTTTTCTTCCTTGGTTAGATTATAGTTAATGTGGCAACGGTTTGAATTAAATCTATCCTCCAATTTATAAAGATCAAATGTAACTGCTTTATAAAAGGTGTCAACTAAATTGTCAGTTTGTAATGTTGGAATAAACACAGATTTTTGCTTAAGGCCACTGTCAACATTTGGATCTGGCATAATATCCAGATCTGAAAGGACATCAGTCACAGACGGTGGTATATCAGAGCAATCATCTAGAGATAGTAACAAATGTATATCCTGTATCTCTTTTATTGTTTTATTACAAGGAGTAGACATGGCATTTTTGGAATACAGAGTTACAGGCTGATTTTCAAAAAATTTCTTTAACTTTAGTTGGCGAACAAATTTGAACAGATCCATATGTATCCCCGTAAAATCTGGTAACTTCGTGGGACAAAAACTAAGCCCTTTGTTAAGTACATTCATGTCATTTTTAGAAAGAGTAAGATCAGACAAATTTACGACAGAGATGTTTTCATCATTGGTGATACAGAATGTTTGACCTAACCTTTGAGGTGGACTCAGTTCTTCAGATTCCATGAGACCAATCAAGTCGTGGCCCCTGTCCTTACATGTTCGTTTTGCCCGCCCCCTCCTGGTTTTCTTGTATTGGATTGACCATAATTGTTCCGATTGCCCTTTCGGAATCTTGCCATTTCTTCTAAAAAAGAAGAAGAATTGGCTTTAGAAGATGGACCCGCAATTAGAGGTACAATTTGTATGTGCCTGGTGTTGAGGTAAGGAGGACAATGTGACACTCTGCCACCTCTCCAGTCAATGTGCCCCTTTGCTTGTTCATGTTGCCCTTATTTTGCAGTCTGATTTAAATATTTATTTTGCTATATTTTGGATTACATTTCGGTGCAGATTTCCAAGTCTGTGACACCACCAATATGTGTCTTGCAATATATTTATTGACTATGGTGATATGTGGCTATACCCCAGGGACAATTGTATCTGGGACAAGATGTGCAGTCAGTGTGGGTGTGCACTGAGTGATATTTATTTGGACATAAGTGACATTGGTCCCATCCACCCCCATCCCCCCAGTCCCTTGTTGTTACTCACCCTATTGCTGATGTAGCTGGTCATGTTCAGCACTATCCGATTCCCTGGACCCCAACCACCGACTCCTCACAGATGACTGTGGACACCTGTTCCTCCAGGCCATCCAGCTCCTCCTGAGGGGCTGGACTCCCACCTCCGGTCTGCAAGGTTGCCTGGCAATTGTTGGCAAGTTTCTGTTTGGTCTTGCATTTAGCATCTTGCCAGCGCTTCTTGCAGTCGGTCACTGTCCTCTTGACCTCTGTGACAGCATTCACCTTGGCTATATTGGACTGCCGTATTGCATTTTTGGTCCCCAATGACACAGTGGAACTGACAAAGAGCTGGTGTTGTTTGTCTGTCACCTCCGCAATCAGGATCTCATTTTCCTGCTGGCTGAACCTGGTTTACCTCTTACTCTTCCCCTGGGTCTCTAGCTGGTCCTCCTGGCTGTTTGTGGTGTTGGGGGTGTTGTTCTCTCCTGCATTACTGGGTCCAGCTTCCTCCATGGTTCTTCAGGTATTTTTTTGGGTGGTGTTTTGGGTAATTTGCGGGCGTTTTGTAGTTGATTTTCCTGCAAAATGTGAAAATAGTGGCGTCACGCTGATTAGCGTGCAGTTTCTGGCTGCTGACTGGCCGGCCTCCAATTTTTTCACCTACAGAATACCTGGATCAGGCAATTGTAAATCTCAAAACTGGTACATAACCAGCTCCCACCCTTCCGGCCCACTGGGGAAATGCCCGGTGCCTACTACTGCCAGTCCGGCCCTGGCCCAGATCCAGCAGTGTTTTCTTAAGAAGACGGTGAGACATTCAACCAATCCTCCATCTTTAATACACCTTCCCCAAGACTCCAACTCACTTCCTTACTGCCTCCAAACAACCTGTCCTCCCTTTTCTTCTCTAGACAGGCAGTTCCTACGTCAGGTTTTAGATGATGTCTGACAAATTATATGATGATATTCATCTCTGTCAAAAAGCTGCCAATACATTTCAACAGGGATGATGCAAATCGGAATATTTTGGACTGAAATTGAATCCATTATTATGGGTTTGAGGTGCCTTCTGAGCACTTTAAAAGCAACAATATTTGGGGCCTCGCTCAGTTGGCTGGATAGGTGTGGTTACAGTCATATTTTTATGTGTTGTTTTATATTTTGCTGACATAATTATTGGGATCAGAGATCTGAACAACAGGAAAGGTCAAAGAAGCAAATAATGCTCATGTTGGACAATGACCGTTAGGAGCCTCTGCTTAACCTTTGTATTCATCAAAGGTGCAGGGTTGATATTTCTGAATCTTAGTTCATTCATCTGTGCAACTTTAATAATGAACCAGGATATTTGAAGGCTGCAAAGAAACCTGACGATTCACCCACTGGTCTATTTTACCGTCCTAATTCTCAGACGGTCTGTAAGGAAAAGTTAAACGATAAAAATGTAATGCGATAGTGGATCCTTGATGCTGTTTTAAGGCCATCTGTGGAACATAGTTTTCAAATGAAGTGGTCATTTCTGAAATGTACTTAATTCCATGAAAATTACTGCTTTATTTAATCTGCGGTAACGTCTCATACAAACAGATTTGAAGTGTCACATATAGCACACTGTAACCCTGGCAGCTGTATAATCTTCTCTCTCATCCAGCATCTTAGAAGGGGCTCTTGAGCAGCATAAGTACTATTGGAAAATTATAAAACATAAAATATAGTCTTATCGCAGGAATTCTAAATAACGAATGCCATATAGAGGTGGTGAAACATGTTATATACGTGTCAGACAGTCAAAGTACAAATGGATGGCAAAAGTGTTATGGGAAGATCACAGAACGAAAATCAGGTTACACTGTTCCTGGAAATCTTTCAATCAATGTGAAATTCCAGTAACAATATCTGGCAGCATTGATTCTAGTTAATACAGCTGTTCTGATTTGGCAATTGCCAGACACATCTTGCAAAATCCACGTCTGGTGAAATTCCGAGTAATATTTAAATATTCAAAAGCTTTTGATGTGGATTTCTTCGTAGACTGTGTTGGATGTAAGCCAACCAAATAGAGGGATTCGCTTCCTGAAAGTTACTCATAGTGTTTCCGAGAGATAGCTGATACTGCATGCAAAAATCACAACTTGGACAAGTATTAACACGTGAACTGTAAGTGTCCCACAACTCGCACAGACACCTGTTCAAACTGTATGAAAACTATAACAGCCCACCGTAATCCTGCACAACTAATGGGCCCTTAGCTCGAGCCACTGATACATGCTAACTCGTAATACTTATCGACATTTGCTTTAAACAAAGGACTCAACAAAGCATCCCATAATAAAATTAAAACAGTGTTAAGTCAATTTGAGCACCTGCTGCTGAGATGAAAGTCGTCCTTGTGTTTTGGAAATTCTGTGGCACCTTGCCCTTTCACTTTTAGGTCTGGCATTTGAGACAGCGTTGTCTGTTTTATTCACAAAAATATTGTCAAATCAAGTTTAAATTAACCTTATTAGATTTGACAAAGCAAATCACAAAAGTGCGATACACAATAAAAACGTTTAATGGTATCACATTTGAATTCATGAATTAGCATGATACACACCTGCTAAAAAACGTGCGTCATAAAAACATGCATTAAACTCTCTAAAAACTGCAAATATAGTAACGCTGGCTTAGCTCGTTTAAATTCAGCAGCAATAGAAGGGGGGAATATACTTATGTCGCCAATTCGCTCACCTAGGGCAAATAAGGGTAATATATAAAGTGTCTTGTGCAACACCCATGTCACATTAACAGGTCAGGGGGTAGGAAGATTTATGCCAACCCCCTACAAAAAGCTGAAGAAGCATATTTAACTGAAAATATGTTATGAGCCTTCTGTGCAGAACTGGCATATCTAGCGTGATATACAGTTCTATGTTACTCAGAGAAGACACTATCCCATGATGAGTACACATACTTTTGGTCAGAGCACCAGATTATTGTTTTTCCTAACAATTCATACATAATATACCTATTTAGAGTGGCTTTTGGTCACAGGGCTTAATTTATTGGTCTGTTAAATTGGCAATCACATTTTACTTCTGCACAGCACTGGACACAGCATGGGACACTGGCTCAACCCACTTCAATTTTCTGTAACGCCTTCAATAAGGCAAGTAGAAGGCAGTTTGTTGACAAACAAAGTTCCTCATCAGAATGGAACCCAAGGTTTCATTGCTTAACTTGATGCTTCAAGCATGCTTGCCCTTGATTTCCGGCACTCTTTGCCTGACAACATTAAGGTGGTGCTTCTGTTTTGTGGACATTAATAGCTGCCAAATATCCCCATGGCAAATGTCTCACTTTAAGTCAATCCAGACCTTTTAACAGACCTTACATTGCATTCTGTGACTTGAAGTGTTGCTGTTAATATTGTAACTATGGGCTCAAAAACCCCAGCAGTAAAATGCAGTTTGGCAACAAGCCAAGATTCATGAACAGTATCACACATAAACATGGAACAGGTTGCAGTTATGAAATTTGTTGGCTTGCCAGAAGTCTTGTTCCATCTTTTCACCACTATCCCATGTGCATGATCACACCACTCTTTTCACAGGTAACTGTCATGACAATTTGCATTTAATTCTTTATGCCCATGGCGTGACCTGCTCTCAATAATGACTTTTTTTTTAGAAAAGGGGACTTATGTATCAAAGGATTTTACAACAGTTCTGTCTGCGGGTAAATCTGATAGTACATAGTGGCTGGTATTCCTATGAACCAGCCATGTAACCAATCAGCAGGGAAAGTTAGACACTGACAAAAGATCATATATACAATTTTACTATTCACAGATTCTCTTGAGTGTATAAACTAATTTGAGCAGACATAGAACATGCTTCTAAATCCACCTCCTTTAGTCAAAGCACAATAAACTGCAGGAAATAAAGGGAAAACAATATTTTAGTAATATCCGAAATAATAAAACTCAAGCAGAATAATTTTAGACCAGTCTGCTGTTACCTTGTA
The DNA here is from genome assembly GCF_964204655.1 of Triturus cristatus. Classification (NCBI taxonomy): domain Eukaryota; kingdom Metazoa; phylum Chordata; class Amphibia; order Caudata; family Salamandridae; genus Triturus; species Triturus cristatus. The sequence goes on from NC_140589.1 coordinate 782,501,859, forward strand.
AAACAAAGTTACATTGTGTTGCTCTCTTTGAAAATAATTTATAATGACTCATTCTGTCTTTCACTTTCCTTTCTTTGAATGGCATTTTATTTTGTGGTTTTATAGGTTTTTATCAGTGTTTATATGTTCACACTGCTGGGGACTGTTTACCATTTGGAGGGGTTTTTATCAGTTAATATAGGATTCAACCTAATGGATAGCCTACAAATACTGCACCACAGATGTGTTTCCTGGGTGTGTAATTACCTCCTCACAAACCATGAGCCTCAGAATAAGGCTGACTGAGGTTCAATGTTGCTCACATTTTTTTTAAATAATTGAAAAGTTTTGTTTGTGAACCAAGCTGATGTTTTTATTGATTTGTGCTTTAAAACAATAGCATATGGCAGCCTTCTTTCAAATTCTCATTTACCTCATTAAGAGTGTCACTAGGGTTGAGTTACAAAATACCTTCACTTTTGAGTCAGAGAAAGGAAAAGGAAACGATATATGAAAAGAATTGACTGGAACTGGTCAGAAGAAGCCATCAGGCATTTTGACAGTATGGTTTGAAACAATATTAGAGGTCGCAAGACAAACATTCAAATTGTATCTAGGGTACTGTATCAACTCCCTGCACCTCTAATTCCAGCACTATTATACCAGTTGTATATTTGTATCAAAATGCAGAGGCAAAAAAATACTAGATGAGCTACTCGTGTCTGACTTGGGACATCTTTTACAGAGCTCTCTCCAGTAAATATATTTCACAATGAAATGCATTAGTATTTCTAACTTACAGAGCATATTTATTCTATGTAGTAGACCCATTTTAATATGTTGTGAGTGTGAGACAGCACAGTTTGTTGTTCTACCTTGCATTTATTTCAGAATACTGATGGAAAACTGTTACAAAAATCAGAACATGTGTGCAATTATTTGCGAGGCACCTGTCTTTGGGGTTGCACTTCACTGACCATGACCACCTTCGTTTCTGTGATAATGACAATTGCAGGATTGACACTAAGAAGAATGACTCTTTAGTGGTGGTGGTTAGTGCTAGCAATTCCCTGGTGTTGTCATCAGTGCAGTTCCTTATTGCTCCAAAGGGAATGAGTAGCCACCAATTCACTTCTCAATAAGAAGTCCCACAATATAACACACAACACTTGAGCATTTTTGCCAATTTGTCAATACAACAATCAGATCCCTTCTTCTTTTATCCAGCCATATCATTATTATCTAGCTAAACTGAGTCTGATTGCTGTTTTTATGGCTTGGAAGAGTGCTCAATGGTTTGTGTTATATTGTAAGAAGGAGAATGAATGCTGCCTCCAAAACGACACCTTATGTACTACTGCTTTCTCCTCTGCTGTTCCTTTGTCTCCAGCACCTGTATGAGGAGAGTGCACAAGGTTTCCCACTAGAGCAGATCACTAGAGGACATCATTGGAAAGTTGCATGTAGTCAATCACCATCATGGTGCAGAGAGGTGGCTCTAATTCTCCTCTGAGAAAGGAAAGCTCTTTAAAAATGTTGTTTGGATTTTAAACTGTAATGAAAACACTAAACTGGTCTGACAATGGGCAACTGCCTAAATACAGAAACTTGAGAAAATAAGATGGAGCACATTTGTAGTTTTTGTTAGTATTTATTTATTAAGTTTTTAGCAAGGTATAAAACACAAACAAACGTGATTTACATCACCACAATGGAAAAAATAGATAAATCATGACTCATATATATATCTATAAAATCTTCTATATGGTGAAGTTGGTCTCATAACAAATCAATAGTGGGCTACATCTGACCAGGGAGATCCAAGAATCATAAACTATCATGCATTCCTCAGCAAGTACATTGTATCATAGTGGAACCCCCTTCTCCACTTCATCTTGGAGCTGTGTCCCCCAGCTATCAATGATCATGCCGGATTGCAATGTACAATTCAAATGGTGCACAGATGTCTCCGGTTTGCCAGCAGCTGTCATTAGGGACCAGTATGGCTGAAGGCAGACTTGGTTATCCAGCGGAAAATGTTGGGCACAGCGGCATGCCCCCAGTGCTTTTCAACTCACCTCTTTACCAACATTTGTAGCATGGCAGTAAATGTATGCCCACTGGATGGAACATCTTTCATATACCCAAGAAAGGTAGCTTGGGTACTACAGTAATGGTTATTGCCCCTATTGTTATGAACATCTGGTCCCAGTAGTCTGCTATTGTTGGGCACAACCGAGTCACGTGGAGGAAGTCAGTGTCCTCCGCACAGTATCTCATGCACCGAGTTTTGTCTGCAATGCCCATTCTGTGCATCTGTAGGGATGTACAGTACATACTGTTTAGAAATTTGATGTGTGTAAGACGCAGCCTATAGTTGAGAGTGAGCACACTAGTTTAGACACAATGGTAGCACCACGGCCAATCTGAGGTGCCAGTGCCTAGCTTGTGTTGCCGCTCCATGCATGCTCTGGGATCAGTGACCGGAGCTGCGGTGTGCATAGTAGAATAAAGCCTCACAATTAGACACTTAGGCTAGGTCAGTATCAAGTCTAGAGCCTGGAGGTCGATGCACTCTGGAATGTACCTTTCTTGAGGTGCTGGGCAACCAAAAATGTAATAAGACATCCAATGGTGTGCCAGTAACAGATGCTTGTAAATCATGCAGTTTAACAAAAGAACAACGTAGGTAAAGATCTCCCATTACTTGCAGCCATATACGAAGCAGCTGCAGACGGGCTCACTCATCGAGCAAGGGAGGCAAGGTTGTATTTGGCACCAATGGCAGTGCCTTTGAATAGTGAAAAGGAAGAAGGGTGCTGCAGCAAAGCCTGCCCCTTTCCTACAGAGTGCATTCAACTATACCCAGTCCGGCTACAGGCCACCTTGGATTGGTGCAAACAGAAGCGACCAAGGGACAGGGGGCAGCGCTCTCTTGCACGACAGCAACATATACCATAAAAGGTTCCGGGTAGATTCACTGATGAGGAAATTGTGTCCGTGCACAATAATAATAGAGTCAGAAGGGGGATGGGAGCACACTGCTACCTCCCAGCACAGTTCGCCCCTTTGCATCCTGGTACATGCAGTTCAATTTAAATGCTTACTTGAAATTTTGCAGAGTGTCTCACCAAAGTTGGTGCAGGTTAGTGCTGTTAATCTCTAGACACATGTGTTTCTGGATTTCATCCTTCTTCAGTAGAGATAAAACGAAATTCTTCTGGGGTTTGCTGAGAAAGCTGCCACAATCCTCTCAGGTCTCTGTACCTCTCCCTGGCGCACAGGTGACTCCCATGAGCTCGTCAGCCCAGTGGCTCAAGGGAGCCTTTTTGAAACAGAAGGGGGATAATAGAGTTATAAATCAAGGAGCACATATGCCTCCCTGATCAAATGGTAGGGTCAGCAACTCCCATGCCAACTGCCTTGTCCCCTCCTCAGGTAAGCATAATCAGGAAAGACCTGAGACGATTGAGAGGCTCTCGTCAATGGCATATGAATGTCACAAAGAGGCAGGGAAAGTTATACAGGATCACCATTTTGGCAATAGTCACCCGATCCAGCTATGGACAAGTGTAACAAAGACTATCAAGGGATCCAATTCTCAAGCCAAGCAACAGCCCTGTTATAATTCTCCCGCCAGAGGTCCCCAGTCTTTCTGCTGATCCCAATCCCCAGGTACATAATAGAAGAGCTATCCTACCACAGGGGAAAGTCTCTGTCTAAACGTGTGGCCGACGTCAAGGGAAAAATCTTAGACTTAGCCTAATTGATAGTTATACATATCTTGTAGAAATCTGATGAATTCCTGCAAGAAATGTACCAGAGTGAGCTCAGGTTCTTGTACATACAGAGTAACATCATCAACATACATGGAGACTATAAGTCTCTGAAATGTGAGGTACAGTCCACGCTTGGCAAGATGCTGTCACAACTGGGCCACTAGAGGTCCCATAACAATCAGAAATAGTACCAGAGACAGGGAGTACCCCTACCATATGCCTCTGCTGACCGGGAATGCAGCTGAATTCACTCCCTTAGCACTGATACGTGCTGTTGGTAAGATGCATAGCAGTTTGGTCCACAGAAGGAAGCTGTGACTATGTACAGTGCACCGGAGCGGGGAAAATAGATAGGGTCACTCTAGAGAGCTGAAGGCTTTTGAAGCATCTGGGATGACAGTCACAGCCCGAAGATCAGGGGACAGAGAGTGGAGCACTGCAGAGAGGGTGCACACGTTAAATGTGGTCGATTTTCCAGGAACTTCACCAAATTGGTCCAGTCAGACAATATAGGGGAAAAGTGGGAGCAATCTATCAGTGATGAGCCTGGCCATGATGTTATTGTTGATGTCAATCATTGACAACTAATGATAGGAGTTGCAGCTGCTAGCGGGTTTATCGGGCTTAAGGAAGTTCACCAGGAGCACCTTTCTCACTGTTGGGGGAACACTTCAATGGTCCTGGCTTCTTCAAACATGGATTGTAGGTGTAGGGTCAGAAGCTCGGCGTAGTCTTTGGAAAACTGTGTGGTGAAACTGTCCAATCCAGGGGCTTTGCCTCTATGCATGCTCTGAATCACATGGATAATATCCTCGACTTTAAATGTTACAAGGGTGTATTGCCTATGCGCATAATTTTTCCACAACAGCTGCTCAGAATTAAAGTAGTCCTGCACGACCTTTGAATTGCACCTGTATAGCACAGCTTAGTATTGTACCATCACCTGCATACCCTCTCTGATAGAGTGGCAATGCTGGCCCTCACCAATTAAAAAGTCAGTCATGTCGAACCTGCAGTGAGTATTCCTAAGCAAGGGTTCTGCTCACCCTGTCGTCCTCCACATAAGTCCTGGCGGTGGCTTCCGTAAACAAGTAGCGTGTTTCCCTCTCACCAAAATCCTGATACTCAGAACGTTTGTTACATATCTGGGTAAGTATCTGTACATCATTTGAGGTGAAATATCGGGTCTCGTAGTGCATATTCAAGGCTTGTTAGGCAGGCCCCAAGATTTTGCAGAACTTGGTGTTTGGCTTCACGGATATAGGCCTTAAAAGCTTCACATAGTACACCCGTGGACCTGACAGAGTCAAAATTTTGGAAGAAGAACTTGGCAATATTTGTTTTAATTTCAGATAAATAAATTGGATCTATGAGTGCATTCGGTGGGAGCCTCTACAACAAGCATGTTTACATGCCTCTACCAGGTCCAGTACTAGCACTATCGGTGCATGGTCTGACAGCATTCAAGTCATATGTTCTGCTTTTTCAGTCCAGACGGCCACATCTTTGGAGACCAGCAAGTAGTCAATAAACGGCCATGCACTGTGGGAGGTTGTGACACAAGTAACCTCAATCCTTCCTTGGTGTCTCTCATGTCATATGTCAACCAAGTCATGGAATGACACATTGGGGTGTAATTGCACAGTCACACGTGGCTGTGACCAGGGCTCCGACCGGGATTTATCCATCTCAGGGCACATCATTGTACTGAAGTCTCCTCCCCATATTACCATTGAATAGCCTGAACTAAGGACCTTATGCCATAGAGAGTTGAATAATTTAGAATAATCAATATTAGGGCCATAAACACACACTAGTGTAACCGCTTTACCCCCCAGGATGCCATGCAGGATGAGATATGAGGTCCCCTACTTCTTTAAGTGTACGCCACCTCACACCCTACCTGATCATAATCCTCACGCCTCTGGTGTAGGTTAAGTACATGTCGCCTTGCCAATACAGCCAGCTCACAGTTTATTACCCGACTGCTACATGAGATGGAGCTCCTGGAGGAAGCCAGTATCAACTTTGTGGCATCTGATTTGATTTGATTTATAAATTTGTAAAGCGCGCGTATGCCCAAGGGCGTCCTGGCGCTGGCATTGGCAGGATGTTGGGGTTGGCAGGACCTAGTGATGCTGATACGAAAATCAAGCAGAATCAGTTGGAGAATAGCCATGTTTTCAGCAATCTTCTAAAAGACATGAGTGGCGTGCTGCTCTTTATCGAGATTGGCAGGAGGTTCCAAGTTTTCTCTGTCCTCAATAGGAAGCTTCTGCCCCCCCAGCGAATCTGCCTGAACTTGGGTATTAGTAACAGTTTTGAATGAGATTATCTTAAATTTCTGGCTGGTATATACCATTTCAAGTGCGTCCTCAAATACAGTGATCCTTTACCCTGTAGGGCTTTATATACTAGGGATTGTGATTTGAATTAAATTTTTTTATCCACTGGAAGCCAGTGGAGGTCTCTCAATCTATGGGAGACTGGTTTATATTTGGTGTTGTCCAGTGTTAATCTAGCTGCAGCATTCTGCAATCGCTGCAGTTTTAGTAAATACTGGGATTGTATCCCCACGTATAGGGCATTGCCATAGCCCAGTCTGGAAAGGGCCAAGGCTGTGACAAGTGTTTTTAATGCATCCGGGGAAATGAAAGGATGTATCTTCCTGATCATCTTTAAAATACCCCAGAAGGTGGAGGCAAACTTGTTAATCTGACAATCGAACATCAATCTGTCATCAAAGACAACACCTAGGTTCTTAACCTTAGGGCCTGGAATTGGGCATTCGCCCAAATTGGCCGGCCACCATCTCGGAGACCAAAAGGAAGCATTGGATCCTTGCAGCAAGACTTCAGTTTTTTTGCCGTTCAATTTCAGGCAGTTGGTCTGCATCCAGGTATTTACCTGAGACATGCAGTCGTTAAAACGATAGGCTGTCTCTTCCAAGTTATTTGAGACTGATACCACCACCTGAGTGTCATCAGCATAGGAGACAACCATAAAACCACATTGCCTAAAGATCGAGGCCAGTGGAGCCACATAAATATTAAAAAGTGTGGGGCTCAAAGAGGAGCCTTGTGGCACACCACACGGCAGTTTGAAAGATTTGGACGCAGAGCCACCCAGTTCTATTGCAAAAGTTCTATCCGTCAGATAGGATGACAGTAGAGTAAGGGCGGTGTTTTAGATCCCCAGCTCCGCTAGTCTGACTTTAGGAGGACAGGGGTCTGACGGGGCTCCTGACTTGGTTGTCTTCACCACTTGAATGATCTGTTCCACCAAGGGAGAAGAAAAGGAGAAACCAGTGCCGGGTGTGCGTGTATCTGGCCCTGACTTAGTTATCTTAGAGGAGGAGTGATTGCTATCTTTGAAACTTTTATACACTGTCTCAACTTTGTTTATGAAAAACTGTCCCAGAGTATAACAAAATTCCGGGCTACTAGCCATCCGAGATTTAGCTGGAAGATTGGCTAGTTTTTTTACTGTAGCAAACAGGTCCCTGCTAGAGTTCTTAGCCTCCAAGATTTTCGTTTCAAAGTATTTGCTTTTTTTCTCAATGATCAGTTTCTTGTATTCTGACAGTGTATGTACATATTCGATTTTTCTCACCTGATCATAATTTGCTCTCCACTTTCTTTTGGGCCTTCTGCATGCTTGTTTTTGTGCTCTAAGTTTGTCTGAGAACCAAGGTTCAGAGGGCTTTTTCCTTCTGGCCATAAAACTCTTTTTGGGGGCTACAGCGTCTGCTGCTGTTTTAACCCAAGTGGTTAATCTGTGAACCACTGCATTGGTATCCGATACAAGGTTTGGTTTAGTTTTGAGTAATAAAGCCTGTAAGTCAGGAGTATTAATTTTAGCCCAATCATGATGGGTGACCGAGATGGGTGTGTTTATTGATGTTGATTGTTGCAAATTTGCCCTTACAGTGAGCATTATAGCTCGGTGGTCCAACCAAGAGACGGGAATAACCTCCAAAATTTTGAGCATAGGATAAGAGGTAAAGATTCCATCCAGGGTATGCCCAGCGACATGTGTCTCTTGCTTAACTCTGTCCCAGTAAGAAAGCGGCCATTGCATCAAATCAAATCAAATCAAATGGTTAGAGCCACAGCAGCAACGAGGAATATGTCTCGTATTCTGTGTCCAGTTAGGGAGATGTACAGTGATAACCATAAGAAAAGGACAACCCATCCCACTCCTACCCACTGCAACTCCCCATCCTGTTGAATAGACAACCCTCCCACGAAATCCAGAAAATAAAAGAGAAACAGCCCCACAAGGATACAAAGGAAATGCATGTGGGACCCATCCCAGAGGGAATCCCTGCAGCAGCGGCCCGTGCAGGTAAGGGTGGTGAGGCCGGGTGGGGGGGATTTCAACAGACAACAACGAGGGAAAATGTATTATTTATTTAATTTTTCCTCGTGGTCATCTGTCAAACCCCCCCCAACCCAGCCCCACCTCCTCACTGCTCTTACCTGCACGGGCCGCTGATGAAACTCTGAGAGTCAAGCGGATCGCCCGTCTTGCAGGGGAAGTTTAGACGGGACAGTCAAGCACTGCCAGCATGCATGGTCAGTGTGCAGAAGAGTTTCCTCATGTGATCAGCCGGGCCATCACTAAGAATGGGCGCCATCATGTTCAAGTCGACTCCAGCCTAGCGAGCAAGGTAAGGAGCAAACATGTCAACTTAAACAGCGGGTACCTTATTTGAGTGACAATTGTCTAGACCCTGTTCCTGGTGTTTCCAGAAAGTGGAGTTGAGCGCGTCCCATTAAGCTTTAGTAGGGACTACGAACGTTACCTTTGAACGATTCCACCATTTCTGTTTTAGCATTGCGCTGTGATTCTCATTTTCAGGAGTTTTCTAATGTTTGCAATTGGATAGAGATTGTAAAAAGTATAGATTGTTTATATCCAGGGGCCTGGTGTATCCCAGTAATGTATTTCCATTTTTATTTTGTATTGTGATTTGTGTGTTTTTACCATTTAACTTACATTGTCACTGCGCATAAATTTAGAACATTATTAAAGTATGGTGAATTTAACACACAACTGCAGATGCATAGTCCCATCATTATTGCAGCTGTTAGAATTGTTATACAGTACTTAGACTCAATCCTCACACCACCATCTCAGAGCTAGGACTTCACTGATTTTACATGTCTGTCAGCAGAGTCCAGGAGGCTTGAGAGGCCAACATGTCGTCACATGTCTAGTTTTGCTGCCTTTGATAGAGCTTGGTTGTTTTTGCAATTGCAAGGTGTGGAAAAAAGGCTGCCATTTAAGATGTTTCAGGTGGTGGACTGCTACCCCAGGATAAAATGTATTCATATTTTATTTATTGAAAGGCATTATCAGACACACTGTTCTGTTGGCATATTGTATGTCTTATATTGAATGTGATCAAAACAATTCAGGAAATATGTGCGCTGAAGAGAAATTATTATGTTCCTTCATTCCATTTTAGATAATGCATTGAGTTAGTGCAGGGAAATATAAGTTGCTAGTTCGAGCGGTGGACATGTGAGTCTGTTAGTTTGATTGAATAGGATAATTGAGGGATAGAGGAGGGAAGAGTCTATAAAGTGTTATTTGGGAGATCATAGTAGCAAGATGAGGTCTGGGATGAGTGAAAGGAGTGAAAGTGAAGGGAAGAGGCTAGAAAGAGATTAGGGAGATCATAGTACTAAAATTAGGTTTGGGGTAAGTCAAAGGAGGGAAGCATGAGGGAAGAATCTAGAGCAGGTTATTTGGGAGATCCTAGTAGTAAAATGAGGGTTGGGGTGAGCCAAGGAGAGATAGAGGAGAGAAGAGTTTAGAAAGGGTTATTTGGGAGATCATAGTTATAGAATGAGGTTTGGGATGAGTCAGAGAGTGGAGGTAGAGGATATTTTGTGAGAGGTATAGGATGAGACAGAGTGGGGTATTGGAGCGAGTTAAGGGTTATTTTTTCTTTTACAGTGGGAGGACAGTAATATATTGATACATAACTACAAGATTTAAAATACTTATTTCCCCCGAGGAGCTCCAATCTGCACCTTCAACATTGAAGATCTTATTCTTTTTACTCTATGCGCCAAACTGAATTTTGAGTGTTCTGCTTCAGTCATGTTTCATTGAAGGATTTATATCCATCTATTGATTATAAGCCCTGAAGAAGTTCCTGTGGCAAAGGGAACGAAACACGTTGGCTGTTTGCTGTTTCTAAAATAAAAGAAGAAAAAATTATTCTGGAATATATGTACTTATTGGGACTAAGTCTTGGGTGCACTTTCCTTTGTGTGAAATTTCATACACAGACATATGCTGTACATTTGTGTTTGAGGATGGTGGTTATGCATTTATTACATTAATTTTGATAAATTCCGAGTTATATGTATCAACTTTAGACATCTGACAGGCACTACAGTGCGTTTGGCTCTGTGCTGTGTCCGCGTATCTCTTCTTGATAGGGCCACAAAGGTAAGTCCGTCAGTCATTCTCTCTCAGCTGTGGTTCATGCACTGCACGTTTTTGCATGCCCAAACGGAGTTAGGGCAGTGTCATTTAAACAGTTTCCGTTTCTCCTCATTGTTTGCCTAATGTGTGGTATCGGGAAGCCACGTGGCCTCCGCATCATTACATTAACGTTCAGTGAATTCCGAGCCACCGAACACCGAGTCCCAAAACATGTTGATAGCTGGCACCACATTAGTACTCGGTGAGTAAACAAGGTGCAGGGCGGGCAGTGCCAGAGTGGCGTCTTGCTGTCACGCATAGTGCGCCTCAGCTGCAGGTTGACTGGGGTTGTTGTCAACACTGTGCCAGACACAGGGACAGATGGCCTTCGTTTCTGGATCCGGGCTGCAGAGACTAAAGTTTCTCAGAATAGAAACACTGTGAAGAAAAAAAAAAAACGAGAGTGCCTGTAGCCACCCCGCAATGTGCTCAGATGTTTGGCGGGCACAACAGTTGTGATACGAAGCATGACCTGAAGGAAAGGGATAATTGAGCTCGCGTGCCACGGTCTGCAAACGCAGTGAATGCTGATATATTGCTGAGCACAGCTGAGAGGCAAACTGAGCACTGGCCCTTTAAATTCGACACTAGCGTGCAGAGAAGCTAGTCTCACACCTCAGAAGGGCAGGGCAGGTCAAATGCTTTGCTGCGAAATTGTCTACCAGAATAAAACAAAGCCTTCAAATAAATATATAGATGAACACTATCACAATGAAAGTCTTCTGTCAGAGTAGAAATTCTCTGCCTCACTTATAGTAGGGAGCAAAATTAAATTGGATGCAGAAGTTTTTGTTTTTTTTAGCTATGTTTGTACTACTGTGCCTATTTATTTACAATTTTATGTAACGTAAACAAGACCCAAGAGTGTATCTAAGTTCTGTACAAAAAAACAGTTACTACTCCATACTATGAGTTTAGAAAAGAAAACTTACGAAGGTTTCGTTAAACATGAATCTATTTGCTCAGTTACATTAGGTAAAACAAATATCTCACACGTGAACATTTTTCTATAAAATATTGTCTTCTGATAGATACGTCTAACTTTTGATTTGCAATCTGTAGAATATTCCTCAGTTGCTGGACTGGATGTGGACATTTTTCATAGCAAATGCTCACGCACACCATTAGGTGGCGCCTTGTAGCTCCACACAGACTTCATTCGACATTGGAAGTAATGGAGCGGAGCTGCATGTAGGCGCCACCCCTATGTGATGAGGGCAGTTTCTTTATTACAGTGTATTAGAACACGAATATGGATTTCCACTCCTACTTGCGCAGGTCCTCAACGACTCATAAAAGGAAATCCAGTGTGCACCGAAACAATGTCCCCTACTAAAACTACAGGGTTCAAACCATGCTGTAACTACAGAAAACATTTGTTCGATAACAGACCCACACAGTGTGTCCTTGGTTTTTAGGCTCAGAGGTTGACTCCAAATCAAGCAAAGAATGTACCCTCATGCACTTGAAGGAGATTTGGGAACGTGAAGTGAACTATATGTCAGCAAAAACAGAAAGATGTAATTTATCTTGCATATGTCTAAGTCCATGGCACGCACCCATCCCCTCTACTGACCACTCTACCACAAGAAGTCTTTTCAGAGGTCAAAGCCTTCCTGTGAGGGAAAGTCCAAGCTGAAACAAGAGGAAGCAAAGCAGAATTCAACCCCATCTCACCATTCTCTATCTAAAGAGAAGTCACAAGGGTGTCAAGGGCCCACCCGATCTCACTTCCAATCTCTGATTGAGGATCTGATTCCGCATTTGAACCTGATGCATACTGAATTTTCCAAGCCATCAGTGATGCTGCAGCAGATTGAAGCTTTTAGGGAGGCCATTTTGTGTATCTTTGGTCCTCTAGTGCGCCTTCAGACACCAGGGGGGCCATTATGATGGCGATCCGCCAGCCATAACTCCCCGCCAGACTGCCATTTACCCCCCACCATATTACCATGGCGGGGGCTATCGCGGAGGACGGCAAGTCTGCCCGCCGCATTTCCGCCGGTCAGCAATCCTCACGATCAGGCGCGACCGGTGCCACCAATGTAACATTTCCTATACACTGATTTACACACATATGATTGATTGTCTCTGTGTAATGTGTGTGTGATGCTAAGTGCTCTAACACCCTGAAATGGTATGTGTGGTGCTATATAGCGAATTCAACGCATCTGAGAGAGAGTGCTTATGGAGACTTTGGGCCAGATGTAGGACCTGCCAAATAGCGGTTTTGCAAATTGTGTTGCATTTGCGGCTCGCAATTTGCAAGGCGCTATTTGGCATGTACAACAGTGTGTTTAACACTGTTTGTGATTCCCAACGTGGTCGCAAATTGCTAGGCTCATGAATATTAATGAGCCTCTCGCAATTTACGAGCCCATTGGGAGTGACAGGCCCTCCCCGGGGATGGTGGCCTGCTGGGCTCAGCCGACCACCATATCTGGGACTCCTATTAAATAAAGCAGCTTTTTTTTTTTTAAATGCAGCCTGTTTTCCTTAAAGGAAAACGGAATGCATAAAAAAAAAAAAAAGATACATTTTCTTTTCATTTATTAGGGGCAGGCAGTGGTCCCTGGCACCACTTCCTGCCCTTAAAAAATAATATTGCCTGCATTTGCAAAGGGGAAGGGGTCCCCTGGGGACTCCTTCTCATTTGCAAATGCATTACCACCTACTTGAAGTAGGTGGTAATTTGTGAGTGTTTTGCAACCGCAATTACGGTCGCAAAACATTGGTATATAGCTTTGCAGTCGCTATTAGGAAGGGAACGCCCCTTCCTAATAGCGAGTCACAAAATAAGATTTTGCGAGGCGCAATTAAATTGCGAGTCACAAAATACTGTTTGTACATGGGCCCATGCTTTTTAGCATGCGCAAACGGGTCTAAGACCCGTTCGTGCACTCTAAAAAGCGTCGTACATCTGGCCTTGGTCACTGTTAAGGAGTGCTAGTGAGAGAATCCGTGGTGGAGGTGGTCATTGGGGGGGCGCCAACAAACATTGTCGCACAGGGAGCCACCAGCACTAAAGCCAGCCCTGCTCGGGCATTATATGGTGGTGGTGTCTGGAAGACACCGCTATCCATATTAAGATGCCTGGCGGTGAAGGCCTTTCATGGAAAGGCATGCAGGTATTGCTTTGGGGGCCCGTTACGGGCCCCCGGGGGGGTCGGGGGTGGGGGCTGCCCTTGGGGGGTACCTATGGTACTATAGTATTCAGGATGGGTCCTGAACACTGTTTAGCATGGCTATACCTTAATGTTGTTGTCTGCTTTGCACACCTTCCTCCCACATCAGAATGGCTCTCAGAAGAGAACCTGTCCGTTCCAATTTAAAAGGTGTAAGCTTGCCTCTCCAAAGGTGCCTTTGCGAGGTTTCCAGTCATAGAAATAGGGGCGGGTTTTTGCTAGTGGTGTGAGAAATTCATGTAATTTACTTTTGCATAATTCTGTGAAATTATGGCAAAATGACATGAAATTACCCACAAATATGCAAGATGCAAATCCATCATTTCATGCTATATTTTAGCCCATAATATGTCCTCATGTCAGTTTTCGGTATGAGGACACATTTAAACAAAAATATTGTGTACACTAACTGATTGCGTTCTGTTGTTCCTGTGCATTTGTGGTATATTTTAGCACAAACTGCATGTTTATAGTATTTTTTTTTACTGCAAATGGCATGCATTTAAATGAAGTCACATAATGTCATACTTTTGGGAATTTTACGTTAAAAAGGGAAATCCTCTAAATTATGCAAAAATACACAGGCATAATTTAAATTTCACCCACTCCTCTCGCTATTTTCTTGAGCTGAATTTTGGAGGTCTTTAGCCTATCTTGGATCTCTGCCTTCTAAATGCCTTCCTACAGAAGGACAGCTTCAAAATGCTCTCGCTCTAACACATGTGATTTAAAATAAGCCAAGAGCATTTTCAGTTTGCTGTACTCCCCTGAGGCCTTGCCAGTGCCCCTCAGGTTTTCAGAAGAGTGATAGTGGTGATTACTGCACATCTTCGGATAACAGCTGCCCTGTAACTCAATGACTCTCTGTTGAAGACACGCTTCCCACAGTCAGTTTCGCATCACCTCCAGACAATGGGGAATCTCCTGACATCAATGGAATTCTCAATGAAAGAGCCAAAGTTGCAAATGACTCCTTCTCAGAGGGTTCCCTTTATAGGGTTTGACCTGGAAACAGTGCAGTTAAGAGCCTTCCTTCCATTAAAATGAAGCCAGGACATTCATGCTACAATCTGATGTTTCAACCTCAATGCTGGATCTCAGCAGGAGCAGTCCCGAGACTTCTTAGCCAGTTTGCCTCCTGCATCCTGCTTTTTGGCTACACTTGGTGGCATATACCTACTCTGCAGTGGGACTGAAGTTTCAGTGGACTCAACACAATACAAAACTGTCAGGTGCCATCCAGGTTTCAGAGGAGACATTATGCTATCTGCGGTGATGGTTGCCCCACTACAATTTGACCAGCTGGCGATCTCCTCTCCTTTCCCCCCCAAAACTGATGGTGGAGGACTCTGGTCTCTGCCGGAAGCCTGGCTTCATGTTAATCTGTGGGGAGTTGTGGGCCATTCGTGTGGTGGGAAGACCTTCCTGCTATTCCTGAAGGGGATGCTGGTGAACATTCTCATTGACAACCCCACCATCATCTGGTACTGCAGTAAGCCGGCCAAGTGTGTCCAGGGTCATGTGCCAAGAGGCTCTGCTCTTCTGGTGTTGGCTAAAGCATCCGGGCCTCTCCTTGATTGTGAACCACCTGGCAGGAGCCTTAAACAAACTCAGCAGGCAGCACTGTCAGATTATGAATGGTTTCTGCATCCCAAGTGGGCATGAGGCATCTTCTGATAGTGGGGGGAGCCCTGGTTAGATCCTTTCCCACCATCAAGAACAGGCAGTGTCAAAACATTTTTGCATTGGAGTTTCAGCAAAAACTCTTGCTGGGAGATGCATTCTAGCTGGAGTAGAGAGTAGGACTCCTGTATACCTTCCCACCCAGCCTTTCTGGCCCCGAGTTTTGAAGATCAGGATCGATTTATGACCAAGTCATTCTAGTGACTCCAGATTGGGCAAGGTGAATGTGGTATGTGAAAATTCTGGGCATGAACGTATGTTCCCAAGTTTCGGGAAGACCTTTTGTTGCACTAGAAGGGCACGGTTCTACACCCAACTTGCTCAATCTATACCTACCCGTAAGGAGAATGAACAACAGCAGTTGACTGCCCTCAATCTACTACATGAGATTGAATATTTCCTCCTTGCTGCCTGCCATCCCTCTATGAGGTCTATTTATGCCAGCTGTGGGGCAAATGTATGACCTGCTGTGGAGCACACAAGAAAGATGCTTTGTAAGCCAAGATGGCAGATGTGTTATTGTTTCTTTTGTCTTTGTCCTAGCAAGGCCTTGCAGTGGGCACTATTAAAGGTTATTTGTTGCACCTTTCAGCCTTTGTTTGTTTGCTGAACCAGTCGCCCTTGTTTAAATCACCTGGTGTAATGTTCATTTATTAAAAGCTTCAAACATGTTCTGCCCCGAATAGTTTGTGGTCCACAGTGAGACCTTCACTTTATCTTGATGTTTCTCATGTATACTCCCTTCAAGCTAATGCAAAGTGTTTGTTGCTTCATCTGACCTTATCAATCAATCAATTTGTATTTGTATAGCCCTGCTAATCCCCTGTGAGAGTATCTAGGCGCTAGGTTGCTGGGCACAGTAAAAAATCCAGGCCTTGAGTCTCTTCCTGAATTCTGCCAGTGAGGGTGATGTCTGGAGGTGGAGGGGAAGGACATTCCAGGACTTGGCGGTGAGGTAGGAGACGGAGCGGCCTCCACTGTGGCTTCAGTGGATGCGCAGTGTCTGTGCGAGGACGAGGGAAGAGGAGCAAAGGTGTGTGGATGGTTGGTGTAAGTTAATGCAGTTGTTGATGTAATCTGGTCCTAGATCATGTAGGGCGGTGCAAGCATGTGTAAATATCTTGAATTGGCATCTTCTCTGGATGGTGAGCTAGTGGAGGTGCCTATGGTGTAGGGTGAAACAGGTCCATTTGGGTGGTTTGAGAATGAGTCTGGCTGCTGACTCATGTATCATCTAAAGTCTCCTTATGAGTTCAGTGGTGGTTCCTGCATATAGTGTGTTGCCGTAGTCCAGCCGACTGGTGACTAGGACTTAAGTGATGGTTTTCCTCATGTCGATGGGAAGCCATTTGAAGATTCTTTGGAGCATGCATAGAGTGTGGTAGCAGGCGGAGGAGACTGTGTTGATCTGCCATTTCATAGTCTCCTTGCCCAATATCATAATTCCTTTCCATGATGGGTCATCTATCACTATCACAGCCTTATCATTGATGTGTAGTATGGTACTTCCACAAAATGCTGAAAAATGTTGCGAAACTATTGTGACAACAGATATCACTAAGTTAAAATGCCTTATAACTTAAAATTACTTACCTTTACTACCCAAAAGGATCATCTTCACACCATAATCTTTATTCCTGCAAAATCTCACTAAAATACGTTCAACGGTTTTTGTGCTACGCGTGAGTGTAAAGTCTGTGAAAAAATGCATGGGTGCCAAAATGCGTTTTGGGGCCCCCTTTTTTTCTTTGCATCCCCTTGACAATTCTCCACAATACTTTGCATCCTCTGCCAATGTAGAAAAAGGAATAGGTTTGCAAAGTTTCCTGGAGATTCAGCAAACGGGTACATAGTTATTGGCGACCATAAATCAGAGGAATTCCTATCTCTGGGATTCTTAACTATAACTACAGTGTAGGTACCACCACTCTGTAATATATATACACCACAGTACATAGCGATGACATGGCATTATGTATCTAAAGACTGCCTTTGCAAAAGTTGAAGCAAAGGACACAATTGATGGGCGAAATGAAGAACAAATCAAAACATTCACCCCCAGTCAAGAGATCTGGGTTAAATCCATCATTCTTTTGCTCACCATGCCACCCTAGTTTAGACCTGGCCATATGCAAATCAGTCTTGACCCTGTGCCTCATGGGAACAGTCCAGCCCGAACTGCAAAGCCAGGTCCTCCCTGCACCCGAAACAAGCATCCTAGGACCGGTTTTGGGATTTCACCCCTCATCAGCCAGGATAACTTGAATCCAGTGGCACAGTGAGCCTGGGACCCATGTCTGGGCATACCCGGGGCACTTAGGGTGGGAAAGCAAAAGACACACAATTGATGGACGGAATGTGAAACCAGTCCTAAGATGCTTGTTTCCAGTCCAGGGAGGACCTGGCCTGACAGTCCGGGCTGGACTGTTCCCATTGGGCACAGGGTCAAGACTGATTTGCATATGGCTGGGTTCAAACTGGAAAAGCATGGTGAGCAAAAAAACGATGGATCTAGGCCCAGATCTCTTTACTGAGTTGAATGTATGACATTGTTCTGCGTTCTGTCATTGGTCCCATGCTCTCCATGCCACAGGAGTCAAGCTATCCTGGGTGATGAGGGGTGAAACCCCGAAGCCGGTCCTAGGATGCTTGTTTCCAGTCCCGGGAGGACCTGGAGTGGCAGTTCGGGCTTGACTGTTCCAATTGGGTACAGGGTCAAGGCTGATTTGCATGTGGCTGGGTTTAAAGTGGAATGGCATGGGGAGCAAAAAAAGTATGGATTTAGGCCCAGATCTCCATAATGGGGTGAATGTATGACATTGTTCGGCATTCTGTCCATCAATTGTTCTTTTTGCATTTGTCACCCCGAGTGGGACGGGTATGCCCAGACGTGGGTCCCGTGTTTTCCATGCCACTGGAGTCAAGCTTTCCTGACTGATGATGGGTGAAACCCCAAAACCGGTCCTAGGAGGCTTGTTTTCAGTCCAGGGAGGACCTGGCCTGGCAGTTTGGGCTGGACTATTCCCATTGAGCACAGAGTCAAGACTGATTTGCATATGGCTGGGTTCAAACTGGAATGGCATGGTGAGCAAAAAACTATGGATTTAGGCCCAGATCTCTGTACTGAGGTGAATGTATGACATTCTTGTTTCCAGTCCCGGGAGGACCTGGCCTGGCAGTTCGGGCTGGACTGCTCCCATCGGGTACAGAGTCAAGAATGGTTTGCATATGGCTGGGTTCAAAGTGGAATGGCATGGTGAGCAACAAAACGATGGATTTAGGCCCAGATCTCTGTACTGGGGTGAATGTATGACATTGTTCTGCATTCTGTCCATCAATTGTTCTTTTTGCATTCGCAAAAGTTAAAGGCAGCCATGTTTTTTTAAGTACATTTTTGATAGTGATAATAGGTAGGGGAAATTATTTATAGATTTTAAAATACTAGGAAGTACTGCAATACTTAACATTAAAAAAAATGTTACAAAATTATAAATACTTTCTGCTATACTATATTTTACAAATAGGGTGTCCCACAATACATTTGTAATTTTTTATATGTTTAATTCTCTACAAAAATGTATGCAGACTAGCTTGCTAAAACCTAAAAACTACAGCACTGCTTAAACAAATTACAATTGTAATGTAAAAATATAAATACAGTTTTCTACCTATTACCACTTAGAAAAATGGTAATAGGCATGGAACAACAATAACTCATACTACTTACCTATATCTAAGGTCCTAACACAGAATGCAGCAAAAGTGTGCTAAAACCTACATGGCTGCCTTTTACATTTTGCAAAGACAGCTATTAGTCAATCACATACTGCTTACTCATTGGCACCTACCATGGTATACAGCCGCAGAATATATAACAAAGTAGTTTTTAATACTTATAACTTTAATACCACTTACAATATTAACACCTATCAAAAATTAACATTGGCACCTCATAATCTGTATTCCTGCAATATTATATCAACATACGCTCATCCACTTTCACGCTACATCTGTTTCAAGTACCACACTCCACTCTACGCCATTCCACTCTATGCCACTCCATTCAACGCCACTCCGCTGTATACCCTATTAGATTCTATGCCACTTAGCTCTACATCACTCCACTATTGGTGACTCCACTCTATGCCACTCCACTCTACACCACTCCAGTGTATGCTAATAGACTCTACGCCACTTCATTCTACTACACTCCACTCTATGCCACTCCACAGTATGTTTCTCTACGCTACTCCACTCCACGCAATTCAACTGTACGTAACTCAACGGTACGACACCAAACTTTACGCTATTCCACACCACTTCACACCACTCCAGTGTATGCGACTCCACTCTACACCACTCAAAAGTATGCCACTCCACACTTCGCTACTACACTCTATGCTATTCCACTGTACGACACTCCACTCTCCCTTGCTCTTTCTATTCCAGAATATGGAACTCCACTCTATGTCACTCAACTCTACGCCACTACACTGAACTTTATTCTACTCTACACCACTCTGCTGCACGCTACTCCACTGTATGCCACTCTGCTCTACAGCACTCAACTCTATGCCACAACACTCTATGCCACTCCACTCCATGCTATTCCACTCTTCGCCACTCCATTCTGCACCCTCCTACTCTATGCCACTGCAGTCTAGGCTGTTCCACAGTACACCATTCCACTGTAAGCACCCCACTCTACACCACTCCACTCTGCCCCACTCTAGTGTACACTATTCCAGTGTACGGCACTCCACTCTATGCCACTCTACACTATTCCACTTTATGCCACTACACTGTACCTCACTTCCACTCTACTCTACACCATTCCAGTATATGCCACTCTATTCTATGCTATTCACCCTACACCACATCACTCTAGGATGCTCCACTGCACGCCACTTCACCTTATGATATTCCACTCTAGAACACTCCATTCTATCACACTCCACTCTATGCATTGCACCCTACACCACTCCACTGTACGCTATTCAACTGTACACTACTACACTCAATGCCACTCCAGTCTACGCCAATCCACATGGCGACACTCCACGCTACGCCACTCCACTCTATGGCACTCCACTCTGCACCATTAAGGTGTGGCATAAATGATAAATATGAGGTATAAGTTTAAAATTTCTATAAATTGTGTAGTTTAAGTTTTGTTTGTATAGAATTTAAAAAAAAAAATATAGTAATTTAAAGGTGGTGCGTTAATTATACATTTAAGGTATAACAATAACTTTAGCATTTCTAACGTTTGTGAAGTTTATGTTTGGTTTGGATAGAAGAATAAATAAACTGCAACACATTTAATCTTTGGTTTCTTCATTGAATTTCTATGTTTTTTTTGCCGGATTTTATTTTAACCACATAGGGGTTGATTCCGATTCCGGCCGCATAACAAACCGACCGACAAGGACCCGGAACGAATACCGACCGACACGGACCAGCGCCGTACGACCCGTGCAGTACGATGCAACGCGAGTGAATTACAACCGACACGTACGGAATACAAGCCGTACGACCGAGCCGGAGGGAAAATAGTGATCTGGACGGAAAACCGACGCGATTTTCACTGACCGACACGAACCCGGAATTAACCCGAACGACCAGTACCCGCGATGTACGATTAGCGCAGTACGATTCAATGCGTGTAAAACTAGACCGACTCGCACAGAGACCAAGCCGCACGACCGACACGCACAGACAACCCGGCACACAAGCAATAGAGACCGCCGCGAACGACGCGTACCAAACACAGAAGACAGGCAGCGTGAACGAGGCGGAGAAGCGCGCACGAAACAACAGCAGTGTCCGTTTCCGTCACATGAACGCCTCCTTCATGCCTACAAAACACTAAGGAAAAAACACAAAAAACAGGACCAAACAAGCAATGACTAAGCCAATAAATACCCTAAAAAAATTAATTGGACAAAGACACACCCACAACTCCATCTATATAAAGGACTACAATCACTACCATCATCCCTTGCAAACAGGAGACACAGCCAGCAGCAAACACCAGTACACAGCAACCACAGACACACTCACAACTCACCCATCCCACAACTCACACACCATCAGCACCTCATACAAAAGCACACAGACATACACACAGCAAAACCAACACCAACCCAACATCACTTGCACCCTCACACACACATCCCCCACCATCACCGCTCATCACCATGCCTCCAAAGAAGAATCCAAAGTTCACAGATAGTGAGTTAGAAGTGCTGGTAGATGAGATCATCAGAGTAGAGCCCCATTTGTTTGGTACATTGGTTCAAAGGACCCCCATCTCACAGAAAACCAAGATGTGGGCGAGGATTGTGGACAAGGTGAACGCACAAGCACCAACGTTGCGCACAAAGGACGATATCCAGAACCGGTGGTATGACGTGCGCTGGAGGGTCAACAAACTCATCGAGAAAGGTCACGCCTTGAGTCAGCGCACCGGCGGTGGCCCTCCTGCCAAACCAGTCTACTTCAGGACCTGGGAGGAGAAGGTGCGGGACATCCTACCACCAGAGAGCGTCCATGGCCTAACAGACATCCCAGAGACTGGTGAGTACACAAACAACATACCCAAGATTGTGTGGCAAGGGGACAGTGAAACCATGCACCCCAAGCAAAGGTACACTAACCAATAGATAATCAACCCAAGATGTGTATGCCAGTCACACAAACACAATACCTGCCATCTCATAGTGACTGGGGACTGTGTCATGACATGCACCAACCTACAAACAAATAGAGCAAGCAAGTGGCACTAAGCCAAATACACCCAGCCAGACAGTTTGCCACCACAAACACACCACCTCACAGTGCAGCTGACTGTCAGGAAGGAATAGTGGGGATGCAGGTGAAGTGAATGTAGACAGAAGCTTGATGGGACCTGTAGTCACAGGTAATGCTCCCCCTCCTGATTGGCCCATCAAGACCCCTCTGAAACATGCCCACATCACAGGGAGTGGAAAATGACTGACAAGATGGCTGACACTGGCCCTGCTAGGTCTTGTGTGCAAATCAGAAGCAGGACACCACTGACTGACATCCTGAAAGACAACTTGCACGCCCTACAATGGAAGCACGTTACATGATGGGAAGGAGGACTGACAGCCCTGACCATACTAATCAGCATGGGGAGACACCCCCCCCAACGCAAACTCCACACAACTCACTGGGTAAAATGCATTGACACACACCTCATTGAAATATCAGCAAAAGATAACCCGTACTTGGTGCTGCTGTGTGAAGCACAGGGGCTCACTTGGGACTTGTATCCAAACAAACACCAGGATTTCACATTCAGCCATCTTGCCATTGATGTCACACCCCCTCACTGGGAAGCAGAGTCAAGAGGGAGGAAGCATGGGCATGCTGGGAAGGGGGGTGTAGCCAAGAGTATGATGGGACTCGCAGTCACAGACAACCTACACCCACCCACATGGCCCTGTAAGATCAACCTGAACCATACTCGCCTCACAGGGAGTGGGAAGGGACTGACAAAATGTCTGACACTGGGCTCTGTTGTGGGGAGCACACGGCCATGCTGGGACTGGTAGCCAAACAAACACCAGGATTTCACAGTCAGCCATCTTGCCATTGATGTCACACCCCCTCACAGGGAAGCAGAGTCAAGAGGGAGGAAGCATGGGCATGCTGGGAAGGGGGGTTTAGCCAAGAGTATGATGGGACTCGCAGTCACAGACAACCTGCACCCACCCACATGGCCCTGCAAGATCAACCTGAACCATACTCGCCTCACAGGGAGTGGGAAGGGACTGACAAGATGTCTGACACTGGGCTCTGTTGTGGGGAGCACAAGGCCATGCTGGGACTGGTAGCCAAACAAACACCAGGATTTCACAATCAGCCATCTTGCCATTGATGTCACACACCCTCACAGGGAAGCAGAGTCAAAAGGGAGGAAGCAAGGGCATGCTGGGAAGGGGGGTGTAGCCAAGAGTATGATGGGACTCGCAGTCACAGACAACCTACACCCACCCACATGGCCCTGCAAGATCAACCTGAACCATACTCACCTCACAGGGAGTGGGAAGGGACTGACAAGATGTCTGACACTGGGCTCTGTTGTGGGGAGCACAAGGCCATGCTGGCAAATGGCCAACAACAAGATCAAACTTTGTCTGTGACAAGCTGGGAAAAAGCAGTGTACAGGCAGGCCTCTCTACAAAAAGTAGAAAATGTCATGTTTGTGAACCAACGATGCATGTAGAAACATAAATCACATTTTGTGTCTCTTCCAAACACAGGTCATGCTGGGCACCCAGCGCCAAATGACGAGGATGCCCAGTCCCAGACTCTGGTGGACACTGAGCTCTCTGGTCTGACTCTCTCACTGTCCTTTTCGGATGACGACGACCAACCTGGCCCCTCCGGTGTGAGCCATCATGCAGAACCAGCAGCAGCAACATCTGCCCGCCCCTGTATCCACGCCTCCAGCATCTGGACACCGACAGGGCACCCCCGTCAACACGGACAGACCAAGGACAATCAACACCCACAGCACAGGGACACAAGACCCCCGGAAGCTACAGCCAACACCACCAGCAACACTACCCAAGGGTAACCAGTGTCACCTGTGCGTACTGCCGCTGGTCCTGCCCGTGTGGAGAGGGGTGCTGGGAAGGGTGGGAGGCACAGGGCATGCCTTGCAAAGGGGTCTGGACTGCATGATGACCCCCAACTGGCACGCATCTTAGATTTGGCCAGGTAGTGGGGATCCTCAAGGACATGCAACATGAGCAGGTCGGCCACCATGCCCGCATGGAGGCAAAGTGGGATGCCCTAACTGCGGTGCATCGGGACATACTACAATGCCTCCGCCAGATCAACACCAACCTGTCCCCACCCCACTGTGTGCCCACAACATCTATTGCAACACCATCTGCCAGCGCCACAGGGAGGGTGGAGGACTCTGGCGGAGAGTCCCCTGCACCGCAGAGGCCTGCACATGAGGATCCCCCCCCCCCCGGAAGAAGAGGGGTCGTCCGAAGAAGGACATGTGAGAGGTAGATGTCCCAGCACATCCCCCAGGGCCTCCAAACCTGTTCTGGACAATGTTCTTTGTGCACAACCCGTTCACCTTGCCAATCGCACACAGCTCGCCCACGTTACATGGAGGGTTTATGTTGGGCCAATGTAGCAGATGACTGTGGACTTTACTCTGGACATTTCATCTACCAGCACTTCCAACTCCAATGTGAACTTTGGATTCCCAAACCACTGTACAGCACCCACCATCCTGTGCACTTCACTCACAAATGTTTGTAAATAAACTCACCAGTACACCATACTTGCCTCTGTTGTGATTCCAACTTGTCATGTTCATGGCGAAGTCGATCTGCTACACAACACAGTGAATGCCAAATACTGCAACAATGTGAGCAACGTAAGGTGAGTCATGGGGATGTGACACATGTGAGGGAGACACACCACTATGGCAACACAAAACATACTCACCATTGCCATGTTACTCATCACACACAATGGTGTTGACCTGAAACACATGGGCATGCACAGACACAACACCAACCCCAGTCAGTGGTAACAAGTCCACAGGTGAGGTAAGCAGATGTCACTCAGATGTGGGAAGACAGACAAGGCACATAACAAAGTGTAGCACAGGTTCATTACACATCAGCAACATGTTTATTCCACACTAGTTGCACGGTAATTCTACGTAACAGTGGACATACACTCACAATGTGTTGGAGAATGGAAGTCCAGGGATGTGTGGTACATCAGTTGATGGGAATTGTCAACTTCCACACTGGTGTTGGTTTCTGGGTGTTGGGGGTCAGTGTTGAACACACAACAGGCAAAGGACCCTGGGAAGGACAGACAAGATACAGTCAAAAGCACAGACGAACAGGAGAGATATGCAATACACATGCACAAAACATGTTGCAAAACACCTACACAAACACTAGTTAGCAGTACTACCCTATTGTGGAGTACACACCACCTGAATGGACACATCACAGCATGCATCTAGTCAAGTGGCACACAGACACACTCAAACAGCAACAGAGCTGGATCCACACATTCCAGGCTACCTCCATACATTCACATAACAACACTGGAAACTCACATTCAGGTGAAGAAGTTGTTGATGAGCTGGGAGCGGACATCACCATCATCTTCATCATCACTGGCATCTTGGCCCAGGCTGGGATCCTCCACAGGTGCCGGACGTTGGTCTTCGTCATCGTCATCCTGGATGAGAGGCACCTCCTACTGCACCGCCATGTTGTGTAGCATGCAGCAGACCAGTATTATTTTGCACACCTTTGCAGGCTCATATGGGAGGGCCCCTCCGGTCTTGTCCAGGCAGCGAAAGCGGCTTTTCAGGAGGCCGAATGTCCGCTCAATCACCCTCCTGCTCCGACCATGTGCCTCATTGTAGCGCAGCTCGGCTGGTGTCACAGGGTTCCTGAGGGGTGTCAGCAACCACGGCATGTTGGGGTATCCAGACTCACCAACACACACACAAAAATGAACAAGTAGCTGAGTTTTGTAGGAGTGCGGAATACAACACTGACAAACACACACAATGAGAAACAGTCAGTACACACCAACAAGCCGGGCATGCTGAGCTGGCATCTGTGACATCAGCGTTGCAATGTGACTACTCCTCATAATGTAGGCATTGTGCGCCGAACCAGGGAACCGTGCACACACATGTGTGATCAACATGTCAGCAAGACAGACCACCAGAGCATTGATCGAATGGTAGTGCTTCCTGTTCCGGTATGCCTGCTCATGTGCCTGTGGTGGTATCAGGGCAACATGTGCCCCGTCAATGGATCCAATGAGGTTTGGCATCCTCCTTAGTGTATAAAAGGCATCCTTAATTTCAGGGAGTTCACCTTGGCTCGGGAACTTGATATACAGGTCGAGGAATTTCAACATCCCCTCCAAAACATCTCGTAGCACCCAACTAAACATTGTTTGCGACATACCACTGGCAGTAGCCACAGTGTACTGGAAGGTACCGGTAGCAAAGAAGTGCAGGGCTGCCATCACCTTCACCTCTGGGGTCAGTGCTGTAGGGTATGCCCGGACAGGTAGCAGATGTGGCGCCAACTGCTCCACCAACTCCTCAATCAGTGGCCTGGTGAAGCTGTACCGTCTGATGCTGTCGCGTTCCTGCATGGTTGCAAGGTCTGGGAACGGCCGATGGACAGCTGGTGCCCTGCAGTACAGAGACGCACAAAAGAAGATTGTCAGTACATCCACCCATGTGGCCATGACCACGATCACTATCACATGCTAGTTCATGACAGTACACAATGTACTGAGGTGTGTGCTGTTGGGCATGGACACATATGTCACCTACAAGACCACCACCTCACATCTCAATTCCACATGTCCACATAAGTGCCATGTAGTGCAATGGGCTAATCATCTGGCTGTGTCACCCAATCTATGTGCTGCTGCAATGTTCAAAAAACCCACCCCAGTGACAAATGAGGACTCGTCTCCCAGGCACCACAGATCTTTGCCATGCAGAAACCTACGGTCCCTGTATTGCCACATCAACACAGCAATGGACATGGCGTAGCACGTACACACCACAAGGCAAGCATAAGTCCCACAGGTAGTGGCCACTGATGTTCCTGCCGGCCCTACATGTACGTCTCTTAGACACACACCCCATCAAGGTTGATGCATATACCACATGGATGTGGAGACCGTCACCCATTGGTAAAATGTGATCAGACACATCTGAGACACAATATGCACACAGACTGTGGGTGCACATCAGTATTGGGGCTACAGGTCTCACTGTAACGTACATGCCATCAGCCCCAGGACTCAGGGTGTATGTGACATGTCTTAAACATATCCAACCTGACACTGTGGCCTTCACTCATTCCCATTACTGTCCAATTGCACATCACAGTGCTAATGTGCACAACACACAAAGGACTCTGCCCCCATGTACAAGATAACAGCCTGGGAGTGGCTGCACAAAGTGCCAGACAAAAAAACTGCTGTGGCCCCCTCAAACACCCAGGGAATGCAGCCTCACATGCCATAGGACACTGTGTGGCCAATGCTATAGTGTGGCAGGTGTGTGCAGGTGTCCATGGCCAGTATATGTGTGTTGCATCCGTATAATAGTCACACTAATGAGGTCCGACGTGGGTGACAATGCGTACGCATTGCACGGGTCATGACCGAGCCGTGCGTACGCCTTATCATTGAATGCAATGAGGTCCGACGCGGGTGACTATCATGCATACGCATCGGACTGGCATGATCCGAGACAGGCGTACGCCTTGGCCATTGAATCGTATGGAGACGGGTGCATGTGTATATTCAAAATACACGTTGTACAGTCTGTTGAACGAGCCGTGCGCACCCATTGGCTCAGGACTGTCATGGAGACGGATGCGGATTAAAAACTTGTACTAGTTGTGCACTGGAAATTCAGTTGGATGCCTACAACAATGTTGTAATTTCAAGTGTTCCATGAAGGTGAAGATTTGAAGGATGCGGAAGGCGTGTACGAGTCGTACTTTTAAATGGATTGGCCAGATTCATAGGATGCAACCGTGTTGGACCTATCACTTGGGACACATGGCACAGAGTCTGCCTCTGCAGCACAGATATAAGGCTGGCCGGCCCCCAGGGAGCTCACTTGCCTGCACTACATGCTACTGGACCACATCCCTGCTACCACTGCTGCTGTCTATGCATCCTCTGGCTCCTGCTATGGCACGTACACTGGAGAGGGCCCCAGCCTTCCCTGAGGAGGAGAATCAGGCCCTGCTGGACAGGCTCCTTCCAGAGTACAGAAAGCTCTATGGGACACCAGGGGAGCAGGTGAGTGTGCTGTCCACTGCCTTCCTAATTATGCATGTTGTCTGACTAGCAGTACTAGCAGTGTGTACACCAGTGGCAAGCATTCTCACTGACTACTTTCATCCACCAAAGTGTGTAGGTACATGTAATTAATAGTTTTCCTGCTGCTAAAGTGCATTGCTGCAAGCTTAAACTATCCAGGCATTGTTAACATGTCAGCCATGCATGTGAGTTTTCATTCCCCATGATTGCACTACCTGTGTAATTTATTTCCCTTTGTGATCATGACATGTATATCCAATTGTGTGCTGCACTAATGTGGGGCATGTGTGTTAATGTACTTTTCACTTTGTCATCCTCACAGGTTGATGCCCACCAGAAGCAGGAGATCTGGCTGACCATCGCCGGGCTGTTCGGTCTGTGGGGGTCTACAAGCGCCGCATCCGCAACTGCCAGAAGAGGTGGCAGGACCTACGGGGCTGGACCCGGAGGATAGCTAGAGTCTAGCTGAAGCTGTCCCCTCCACGCAGGAGGGGCGGACACCAGACCCTGACTCCCCACATGCTCCGGATACTGGTGGTGGTCTTCCCGGACCTGGATAGGCAGCTGAAGGCCAGACAGCAGCAGGAAGGGGGTAAGTCCATGCCTGATCTGTGTACTATGTCTGACATGCAAATAGCAGTCTTTTGTCCGGGTCAAACTTCCACATTACGTAGGTCTTGTAGTCCCAAAATCAGGTCCCTCATCTGTGTGATGCACCCTCCTCCTCTGTTTCACAGGTGTGGCCCCTACAGTCTGTTGCTTGTGTCACTAGGGCACTGTGTCCCTGCAGTCAGCTATGTTTCAGGTACCAGTCAGCATCAGTTCCCGTGACTCTGTTGTGGGTTTCATGGGTGGGTCAATTAATGCCTGAGATCTGACATGTGAACTGTGTGTGCCCTTGAGATGTGTACCAATTTCTGGTTTGACTCGCAACATGTTTCTGGGGTATTCAAAACAAAACCATGCAGCAGGGAACTCCAATTTTTGGGCATCAGGAGGATGTATATCAAGTATGTCACAATTGCTTAGCCACCTGACTACTGTCCGGGGCAAAACACAGTTTCACTTAGTCCTGCCCAGTCATGCCCCCTCAAGGGCATTCAGAAACACTCTGTAATCCCACTCCTGTGTATGAAATTGCAGGTTGTGCTTAGTGACATGTGCCCTCAGGTGTCTGCCTCTGTGTCATTAGGGTGTGGCTTGTTGCTACCTACAACTGGGGTGTCCATGATTCAGAGGGTCAGTATGACATCTTCAATGTGACTGTGGGAGACAAGACCTGTGTGACATATAGGTGTGTGATCATCTGACAGCGCACAATGGTGTATGCAACTGTGTCCCTCATGCAGCTGGGTTACATGCATGGCAGACTGTGATGTGTTAATGTACATGGATTTGTGTTTGCTGGGACTCATATGAATGATTTGCATGATGTGGGGTCTTCTGGTTCCTGGATATGTTGTTTGCATGGGATGGGCAAGTGCGTCGGTCATCTGCAGAGTCAGCTTTACCCCTGAGCTAGGATTGTGAGTCAGTGCATATTGTTGTTGTCTGGATGCCCTGCCCCTGTGACAGGAGACAGTGTTGACTGACTTTTAGGGCATCCCAGTACCACGGCATTGAACTTGCTATGAGTGAGCCTGCGTTGTGTTCAAGTGTGCACCATGCACCCCATTGTGGCCTTGCCCATCAGGACATGAGTACATCATAGTGTGTGTTGCTGGCATGCATCCCAAGCATGTGAAATAAGTCTCTGCCCATCCCTTCATCCGGACACCTGTACTGAGTCAGTTGCAAGAGATGTGCTGTGTGTCCAGTGACATACTCCTACATGTTCACTTGCATGTACAACTAATGTGTGGGTGGTGCATGTTGGCACATTGGTTTGTTAGCATCCAACATGCAACGGACATATGTGTGAAAGTCAAGGAGGGATATGTGTGCCATGGTTGATGTTGAGAATGACATTTGTCTCATCCTAAACAGTGTTGGCACTTTGAGCTGTGTTCAGCTGATGATGCCCGGGCTTGCCCTGTGATGTGATGTACTCACTGTGGTGTGCAGTCGGTGCAGGTGACTGATGTTATTCTCTTACTTCCTATTCCTATCCAGATACATCCACGGCCACAGGAGGGGACAGCTCCACGGACCAGGAGGAGCCACAGAGCATTACAGGGACAGAAGGAGAGGAGTCAGGTGGACCCAGTGGCACGGAGGGCGAGTTGAGCCACACAGAGGAGTCATCAGCACCACCCCCCCCCAGCTGAAGGCCACAGCAGCTCTGAGGATGACTCCCCTGTAGAGGCGGGTGTCAGCAGCCACCAAACACCAGCTACTTAGGCTGTCTCCGCCACCACCACCACCACCACCCCCCTCCCATCAGCTCCCATCCCAGAGGTCCCTGTGGGCTCCCGTGTTCGTGAGCATGTCTCCTTTGTGCCAGGCACCACACCCCCTGCCCCTGTGTCCCCTGCTGCCCTGAGTGAGGAGTCTGTGGACTTACTTAGACAGATCCATGAAGGGCAGACGTCAATGCTGCAGGTCCTCCATGCACACACAGGTCTGTTGACACAACTGGTGTCATTCATGGAGGGCATTTCCTCGGGCATGTCTGCCCTACAGAGGACCAACCAGTCCGTGGCCTCCTCCCTGATGGCAGCAGTGTCCCTCCTCCAACAGTCCAACACCCCACCTACCCCTGCACCACCCACGATTCCTAGCACCCTACCTGTCCCAAGCACAGAAACCCCCAAACCAAGGGCTAGACGTGCACACAAGCGAGCACAGGGGACTGATTCCACACTCACAGGGGCTTGTTTGCTGACACACACACAGTCATCCACAACCACTCCACAGTCCTTCGAGACCTCTCCCTCCCAGCCCCCTTCCCTTGCCTCACCTGCAACCCCATCCCCCCTGAAGCTCTTTCTCTGTGACCTTGGCCTCTTCCCCACCGACCCTGCAGATGCTGATTACAAGAGGAAGTCCCCACACACAGAAGGGAGTGCCCCTCACACCCGGATACCCTCCCCCAGGCGCAGTCAGACCGAGACGCCCACCCGCAAGTCCCCCCTGCGCAAGAAGAGCAAGACCCCCCTGCCAGCACGCAGCTCCAAGGCAAAGTCTCCATCCTCCATCCCCCAGGCCACCACTCCAGAGGTTCCCCCGCCACTCCCTGCCCCGGGTTCCCCCACACACAGATACACCATTCCAAAATGCTAAGGCCATCCCCCCCCAGCACTTGCTCCTCCACACCTGGTTAGACAGTTGGTGCCACTGATGTGGGGACCATGTCCCTCCTCGCCCTGCCAGCCTCACCTGTCCCCCATTCCGCTCCCATGGATGTGGGCACTGCTTTGGAGTCCACGACCACCCCGTCTGACTTGGGCACTGCAGCGGTGAGTAGGGGTGGGCGGAATTTGCGAAAGTGACTTTCGCAAATTATCGCGAAAATGTTAAAAATCTCCGCAAACACGCGGAAATATCGCGAAGATGCAGAAGTTTTTTTCCCGCCCGTTCGCGGTATTTTCTGCGTGGTCGCGGCTCGTCAACTTACCCATGCGGTTGCTCGTGGACGCGGCCATCTTGTTTTCACTCTTCTCGCGGTGCATGATCGCGAGAAGAAAGACGTGATCGCGCGACCAATGACATTACTGCGGGCGCGAACTGTCGCGAGACAGCGCAAATGACTACCATCAATCCAACATCTCGTGGACAACGCGACCGGATCGGGAAAACTTGTCGGCGAACACGGGGATTCAGGTAAGGCGATCGCGCGCGCGCGAGAATGTATTATTTTACAGTGCGAGCAAGAAACAAATTATCGCTAAGCTGCGGAATGTGGAAATTTTGACATTTTCGCGCTCTCCGCGGAACGTGAAAATGTCAAATTATCGCAATTTCCGCGAGCGGAACGGAAATTCAGCCCAGGCCTAGTGGTGAGCCAATCCACTCCATCTGACGTGCCCACTGGAGTTGTGCCGGCACCCACCCCATCTGATTTGTGCCCCACAGCTGTGACAGCACCCACCCCTTCACTCAGCTCCACTGCAGTTGCAAGTGTCTCGCCTGCATCCCCCACCTCTTCACTGCCTCCTTCTGCTGCGCCCTGATCCTGTCCCTGCGGTGCGTGTCCTGCCCCCATGTATGCCCCTCCGAGGGGATGACCCCGGTCCTTAGCAGTGCAGGCAAGCAAGGTGTGACAGTTGTCACTCTAGTTCACTCCTTGGCATTTTGACATGGACTGGCCATTGGCCTTTTGGTTGCAGAGATGTTTAGCATTTCATATACTGAATTTGTCACTCTAGTTCACTCCTTACCATTTGGACATGGACTGGCCATTGGCCTTTTGGTTGCACAGACGTTTAGCATTTCATATACTGAATTTGTCACTCTAGTTCACTCCTTGCCATTTGGACATGGACTAGCCATTGGCCTTTTGTTGGAACAGACGTTTCACTTTTCATATGCTGAATAAAGCTTTTTCCTTTGTCCCTGTGAACTTGATTTAGCTGTACATCATGTTGATGTTGTTTTACATGCCCTTGCACATGTAATGCTTGGTTTACACTGTTGCATACTGATGTGTTGATGTGAGGTACTCCCTGGGGTCCATGAGATATGTATCCTAATCTGGTGGGTATCCATGTCATCCTTTGCAGCTACCTGGGTGTGTCAGGATCAACTATTTGTGTACATCTCTCTGTGAGCATTTCATTGGCATGGTCACATCTGTGGCTTGCACCCCTGCAAATATGATGTGCTTCCCATTGTCCAAATTGTCACTTCCACATACTTTGTGCTCATCACTACAGGCCCTACAGGTGTGGGCATCATTGTAATAGGAGCAACTGTGCTAGACATATGTTTTGGGTCTGTGCAGATGACTTAGGGGAGACTCCCATACCCAGGCTGTTGTGACCGGAGCCTTCATTTTGTGGTAACTGATGGCTGACTGACCAAGTGTTCTGCAGACATGAGTGGGACTTGCAGTGAATATGTTTGGCACAGATGGGCTCCCACAGGAGTTGTGTCCCCTCAAGTTAGTGTGTTGTCCAGTGACATGGCCTGGGCCCATGATGTGTGTTGTATGTGCATGTGTGTGTGTCCACATCCCTGTTCATACACAGACAGGGTTCCCTTGATATGTTCCTGTTGTTGATGCTTGCTGAGTGGTACTGGGTTCATCCCACTACTTTTCCAATGGGCTACCAGATGTGTAGGTGCATGCCACACTACTGTTAATTGTTGTATCATCACTGTGATTTGTCAGTTCTGAGTGTTGATGATGTTGTCAGACACAGATGGGACACAGTCAGGGTTCCTCAAGGCACTTGTTTGTTCGCAATATCATGTAGTTGTCCCTAGGTGGTAGTTTTCAGTGATTGAGACATTTGTATGTGTGTGTGACTGCTCCCACTTGTCGGGTTCATGGCAGCGATGCTGGCAGGTGTTGGCATGGGTTCCTTGTGTTCCTCCTTGGCATCTGCATAGTCCTGGGACTGTGGCAGGGATTCTGAAGGTTACATGACCTTTGAGGTAATGGCCATGTACTACATACTGTGCAGTGTGTCTGTCATTCCCCAGGGTTGTAAACAGTCCTTGTGTGATGTGTGTGTGCACCTTAGTTCCTGGCAACATTCCTGTGTTTGTCATGGGTGCATGTGCAATGTCACCTGTCAATGTGGACTTTACAGATACACTTTATTGCAGTTCAGGTGTGTGGTGTTGATGGTGGACTGATGTGAATGTTTGCATGGATGGTCCCCTAGCTCCCGTTTGTCCATGGATGAGGGGCCATGCTGAATGATTTGTGTTTGTGTATATGTGATGTACGTTTGTGGCACAGGACACATGTCTGGGTTGACATCTGCCTTTGTCATCACAGTGGAGGTGTCATGCATGTTTGTGTCACCCCACTGTCTGTTCCCTGGGGGTAGTGGTGTTGTGTGTCAGTCTCTTGCTGTGTTAGTTGGTGTTCATTCCAGCTTGTGTCACATGTGTCTGTTGTGCTTCCTCTCACCTCCCATGCCTGATTGCCCAATGAGGGTGTCCCAATGATGGTTTACTTTTGTATGGCACTGTGTCCACATCTGTGTCACTGTGGTTCAACCCCCCTCATGTGTTGTGTAGTTGCCTGGGGATACAGAGACACACACACACACACATATGTTGTGTCAGATGTGCAGTGTGAGGTTTCCTGTTTGTGATTGTGCATCTGCATCAGTGCATTGGTATTGCTGTCGTGGGCCATTGTCTGGATGCCATTTCTGTGATTTTGCCTGCTGTCCCTGTGAGTCATATCACATCATTGTGCACATTCATCCTGGTTGTTAGGTGCCATTGCTGGCATGGAATGGGAGTTTGTGAGCTGACACCTACAGTCTACACAGGTTGTTTTGATCAGTGTGTCTATTTTCGAGATGTGTGTATGCTTTGTGATGGTCACTTCTGCTCTTGTGGTATTGTAAACTGTATGCATTGTCAGCCCCCATGTGTGGTGCCTGTCTGCACATGGCCGAGAGTGTGTTATGTTTTCACAGCACTGTTAGCCTCACCACATCTCTGTGGGAATGGGACACAAACACTACTTCACCCCAGAAGTGTTGAATGTGTTGGGAGCAGGGTTCATACATGCTGTTTGTTATTTGCAGCTTTGACCATGACGACACTTACCTCTTGGTCACTGTGATGAGGGGGGTTTAGACCCCATCACCACAATGCTCAACATCTGCTGCAGTTTGGAAGCCCACACTTAACTTTTGTTCTACACAGTGAGGGGGTGTTCTTTTTTCATTGGCACAGTGCTATGGTGATGCTTGCCTTGTGTATGTCACACTCATGTGTTGGTCACACATGTGCTGTTACTTACATTGTGTGCTCGTTGCCATAATCACTGTTGTGGGCATTTGTCACAGACTACACACTGTTGTCATGATGTCATGGGGTATGTATTTTGCAGACATACCTGATGTTTGCGTATGCTGGATGTGTTGCGCATCACCCATACTATGGGTGTGGGTGGCAGGGCTGATGGGCAACAGGTCCCCTATGGGTGTGGGTGGCAGGGGTGATGGGCAACATAGTCCCTATCGGTGGGGGTGGCAGGGGTGATGAGCAACAGGTCCCCTGTGAGTGGGGGTGGCAGGGGTGATGTGCAACAGGTCCCCTGTGAGTGGGGGTGGCAGGGGTGATGGGTAACATAGTCCCTATGGGTGGGTGTGGCAGGGGTGATGAGCAACAGGTCCCCTGTGAATGGGGGTGGCAGGGGTGATGTGCAGCAGGTCCCCTGTGAGTGTGGGTGGCAGGGGTGATGGGCAACATAGTCCCTATGGGTGTGGGTGGCAGGGGTGATGAGCAACAGGTCCCCTGTGAGTGGGGGTGGCAGGGGTGATGTGCAACAGGTCCCTAGTGAGTGGGAGTGGCAGGGGTGATGGGCAACACAGTCCCTATGGGTGGGGGTGGCAGGGGTGATGGGCAACATAAGCCCTGTGAGTGGGTGTGGCAGGGGTGATGGGCAACATAAGCCCTGTGAGTGGGGGTGGCAGAGGTGATGGGCAACATAAGCACTAGGGGTGTGGGGGTGGCAGGGGTGATGGGCAACATAGTCCCTATGGGTGGGGGTGGCAGGGGTGATGGGCAACATAAGCACTAGGGGTGTGGGTGGCAGGGGTGATGGGCAACATAGTCCCTATGGGTGGGGATGGCAGGGGTGATGAGCAACAGGTCCCCTGTGAGTGGGAGTGACAGGGGTGATGTGCAACAGGTCCTCTGTGAGTGGGGGTGGCAGGGGTGATGGGCAACATAGTCCCTATGGGTGTGGGTGGCAGGGGTGATGGGCAACATAGTCCCTATGGGTGGGGGTGGCAGGGGTGATGAGCAACAGGTCCCCTGTGAGTGGGGGTGGCAGAGGTGATGTGCAACAGGTCTCCTGTGAGTGGGGGTGGCAGGGGTGATGGGCAATATAGTCCCTATGAGTGGGGGTGGCAGGGGTGATGGGCAACATAGTCCCTACGGGTGGGGGTGGCAGGGGTGATGGGCAACATAAGCCCTGAGTGGGTGTGGCGGGGGTGATGGGCAACATAAGCCCTGTGAGTGGGGGTAGCAGGGGTGATGGGCAACATAAGCACTAGGGGTGTGGGGGTGGCAGGGGTAAAGGGCAACATAGCCCCTATGGGTGGGGGTGGCAGGGGTGATGGGCAACATAAGTACTAGGGGTGTGGGTGGCAGGGGTGATGGGCAACATAGTCCCTATGGGTGGGGGTGGCAGGGGTGATGAGCAACAGGTCCCCTGTGAGTGGGGGTGGCAGGGGTGATGGACAACATAGTCCCTATGGGTGGGGGTGGCAGGGGTGATGGGCAACAGGTCCCCTGTGAGTGGGGGTGGCAGGGGTGATGAGCAACAGGTCCCCTGTGAGTGGGGGTGGCAGGGGGGATGTGCAACAGGTCCCCTGTGAGTAGGGGTGGCAGGGGTGATGGGCAACATAGTCCTTATGGGTGGGGTTGGCAGGGGTGATGGGCAACAGGTCAGCTGTGAGTGGGGGTGGCAGGGGTGATGGGCAACAGGTCCCCTGTGAGTGGGGGTGGCAGGGGTGATGTGCAACAGGTCCCCTGCGAGTGGGGGTGGCAGGGGTGATGGTCAACGGGCCCCCTATGGGTGGGGGTGTTAGTGGTGTTGGCCATGCTGTGGTACTTTAAAATTTGGGACCGCGTAGGAGGCAGGGCCCTACTCCTGTCTATTCCGGTATTAGCGAACCGCGAATGGCCAATGCGGTATGTACAAGTGCTTTGCATAACATTTCATCGATAAATGCACTATGTATACGATATTACACATTGACTTCGTGGGTTCCATCTTGGAGCGGTGGCCATCTTATGGTTGCCCTCACATAGGCTACACATTACAAACAAGTACGGGCCTTTAGAACACATGTGCTTTCTGTTTGACTTCTCTGTGACCTGTGCAGCTTGGCTCCGCTGCCCCAAGTCAGTCCGGTCCCACGAGCTCCCCGTCCTACGGCGACCTGTGATTAGCATCAGGGTTTGACACACCATAAAGCCTCTTCATGAACACAAGCCTCCGGCTAATCTCTTTCACACATGACTCTTCCTGCTTTATGGCTTGTTTTACAAACAGGAGATGCCCGTGTTTATTGGGGCCTGTTGATAGCTGATGTGGGATCTGAGCCTCGCTGGGTAAATAATTGTGGGCTGGCTTAACTGGAATGTGGGATGGTCATCATGACTCTGCCTTTTCGTTTGTAATGAATACATGTGAATGACCATATCGTAAAACAAGGAATGTGTGCCTGAAGCACGATATTTTGTATTTAAGGAGAAGCCCGTTTCTGTAAGTTTAAGCAGTCTCCTGAGAACATATATTGTGTTGTACTTCTCGGATACCTGTAATTGGTCTGCAGCCAATAAATCAATCTTTGACTTCACCTAGAAGACTCTGTGTTTCTGTGGGTCTGAAACAGGAAGAACTCGAAGTCTTAGGGTGTGTTCCCCTGCACCGCTGGGTTTTAAAAGCCCAGTACTTCAGTTGGCGCCCAACTCGGGGCGATTTCAGCGGTACCAGTCCAAGCCTGAGGTTCGTGAGGAGCTTCGTGTGGAAATTCCGGAGGAAGGCCGCCACTTCATCGACCCCTGCATGTCGACGTGGTCCGAAAGTCTTTTCTGCGAGGTTCTCCGCATCCCGACGGCTACGAAGGACTGCTGCCCTGATTAATCGCCCTGTTTTGGACCCTTGACGATTTTGGTAGAGCGAACCAATCGAGAGAGTCTTCTGGTGACGCCATCGATCATCTATATTCAGTTAAGTATAAGTGGAGCGTCTCCCAGTTTGTTTGGTATCCTTCGGGAATTTAGTATCCTTTGGGATCGCTTTGATTTGGAACTTGCAAGTGCCAAAGCCAGAGGACTCGTGTATTCACGAGACTATCGTATTCGATAATCCTTTGAAGTTTGAAACTAGACTAGTGAGCGAAGATGCCTGGTTCTAGTGTATTTGGAAGATTGTTTTGTTTGGGTTGTAGAAGGGATTCCCAATTAGAGGATTCATGTCCGGTTCCTCCAATTGGAACTCCAACTTATGAGCTTTATGTAAAACATGGCGTGGGCCCCATTGCATATAATGAAGTATGGATCCGATACACCAGAAAGGACGGTGTTTTAAAATGGCTCCAAAATGGTAGTTTCGATACAGATATCTTAAATAATTTGGAAGTTAAATTGTTTAAAAAGAAAGCCCGGCCGGCGATGTTTGATTCTTTCCGCCTATGGCGAAGGGAAGCCAAACAGAAGGAAATTAAGCTAGCAAAAAGGAATAAGAGAGAAAAAGGTATGTCAATGATGCAAGCAGCTGTGCAATTTAAAGATAATGAGGAGGAACAAATGAATGAACAGTTACATAGACAGCGCAAACTAGGGATCGATAAATGTTACCCAGTTTTGTCACCCCTTTCACAAGATGAGACGAAAGAGAAAGAGAAAGATTCCCTAATGTCCCATTTGCTAAGTTCGCCACCCCCGTATGCGCAAAATGCCACAGCGCCTCCACAGCTTGTAAATATGCAGCCTCCAATTAATGTGCCGCAAGCCTTCCCACAGCCGCCAGCTCCTCCTCAGCTGGCTCCTATCCCTACAGTACAGCCCTCTCAAGGGCCGTCAGTTTTGTTACCTGTTGCCCCCGCGCTTCCTGCGACTTTGCCTAGCACATCAGCTGCCTCCCCTGGCGCTCTTTCTTACACTACCCAGGTACCTGTATCTGCATCCTCTTTTCTTCCTTCTGTCTTTCCCGCCTCAACTTCTCCTTCAGCACGACAACGTCTAGCTAATGTAGTTACTGTTATGTTATGTTATGTTATAACAATTTATTACGCGCACAGCGACTCCAGCAAAGGAGCATCCCGGCGCAGAGACAAGGAGCAGTCATAACACAACATGGAGATGATGCAACAGAAAAGTACTAAAACAAGGGAGCTAAAATAGGAAGGTTTTTATGGCTCTACGAAACGGCAGCAAGTCCTCTATCAGCTGAATTTCAACTGGGAGGGTGTTCCAGATTGACGCGGCTCTCACCCTGAAGGACCGGCCCCCCATCCTGCTGAGCCTAAATCTGGGGACAACAGCAAGAGCCTGACCTTGAGATCGAAGATTGCGGGTGGGAACATAAAAAGAGATGGAGTTGGCCAGGATCTCAGGGCCTATGCCTCTAAGGATTTTGAAGGTCAGACACAAGACCTTGAAGATAATACGCTTCCTCACCGGAAGCCAGTGCAAGGAGCGGATGACATGAGACACCGGGCAGAACTTAGGAAGTCCAACAATGGCTCTCGCAGCGGCGTTCTGCACCCGCTGCAGACGGGTTAACTCAGCCTGCCAGCGACTAGTTTAATGTCGCCTCTCTTTGGGTCACCTAGTGTGACCCCTGGTTTACAACGTAAGCAATTGCGCAGTCAGCTGCCTGGTCCTGAAGAGAAAGAGGTATTAGATCATCTGGCGCGTAGGTGGATTGGTTTCCCTTCACTCTATGAGGTGGAATCAGTTGTTAACGTTTTTCACCAATGGGATGCCCCGAAACAGAGGTATGTGTTTGACAAAATGTGTGAATTCCTCTGTGAGGAATTGGAGGATCATGGTTCAAACACAATCCCGCAGGAATTGTTTCAAGTGCGATTTGATTTTGAAACAGGTACAATTGTGGGTCCCGATGTAGATAAAGCGGTTGCGACTTTACTGTCCTTCAGAAATGGCGATTGTCAGGAATCATTGTTCGAACAGGAATTCCCTGTGGGGAAAAAGGTAAAAGCGCGCCAATATCCGATGCGTGAGGTTCCTCCAGTTTGGAGACCTGCTGATCTAAATGCTAATCCAGCTGTTCCAGCTCATTTTCAGCGTGTTTGGGTACATGTCCCTTGGAAACGATCTGAGGTAATAGCGCTTAAACAGACATTGCCTGACCCCCGTAAACACCCTGCAGGATATTATAAGGAGTTATCACAAACTGCAGACTCATGTGTCATGAATCTGGCTGCATAGATATGTTGTTCGGGAATGTGGTTCCACAGCCTTTATGGGGATCCATTCGTAATACGGATCATGCTGCAGAACTGGGGGGCACATGGGCTAATATCATTGCTGCAGACACTAGACAAGATGGTGGTGCCAAGCCTGACCCTTTGGTAGCAGAACTCCCTGGTAGAATTATTACATACATGAAAACTATAATGCCCGCGATGCTCGTGAATTGGGATAAACTATCTGCATGCAAGCAGAAGAAAGATGAAACAGTGTCCGATTTCTTTACAAGGTTTGAAGAAACGTTTATCGACCACAGTGGTCAAGACATGAGTACTGAAGGTGGCCAACGGTTATTTGTTGATAAATTTGTGCAGAATCTACTTCCCGAGTTGTGTAAGAAATTAAAAGATTCAGAACGTTCTTGGGCTGTTTCCTCTTCAGCGCAAATACTGGCTACTGCACAGTATTACGAAAATAGAGATAAAGACGAGAAGGATAGAACAGAGAAGAAAACGAATGGATTGAAAACGAAGGTCCTTTTACAGCAGGCTTATCCGCCACGTGGAGGACAGAATAATTATAGGCAAACCCAAGGTATCTATCAGCAACCCCAACAGTTCCAGAATAACCAGCAAATGAATGGGTATTATCAACCACGTATTCCTATAGGTCCCAATCAATGTTCATATTGCAGAGAGGAAGGTCATTTTAAGTATAGTTGTCCTAAATTAATGCAGCGTACCAGTAATGCGTATGGCGCAAGAGGTAGAGGTGGTCAGCAAGCTCCTAGAGGTAGAGGGCGTGGAAATGTTCCCCAGAACGCGCGTCCTCTTCCGCCTCAAAATATGATAAATAGCTTTGATCAGCAAGCCAATGCACCTGGTAATACAGCTCAGTACTATAATAATGATTATTATGCAGAAGACGACAACATGGAAGGTAATGATTACTAGGACAGCCATAGACAGAGAGAGGGAGTTGTTTCAGTACCAGTGGATCA
Organism: Triturus cristatus; assembly: GCF_964204655.1. NCBI lineage: Eukaryota > Metazoa > Chordata > Amphibia > Caudata > Salamandridae > Triturus > Triturus cristatus. The sequence continues at coordinate 782,542,907 of NC_140589.1, forward strand.
GAGTGGACCGTATGTTAAGGTAACTACAGCGGGCATAACAGAGCCCTTTCTGCTGGACACTGGTGCTGCAAAGAGTTCAATTATGCATTCAAAACTCCCTGGCGCGCCTTTGTCTGGTGAAATTAATGTCTCGGTAGGTTTTTCTGGCGCCCCAGTTAGGAACCCGATTTCTAGTCCTATGCCCCTTTCTGTTGGACCTTGTGAGTTAAAAGCACCCCTCATCCTAACAACAGGTTGTGGTGAAAATCTGCTAGGGTTGGATTTGTTAAAAAGATTGCATGCAACGCTATATTATTCTCCTTCAGGAGTACAACTTACATTAGGTAAGGAAGTGATTTCCCCGATGTATTTGTCTAAGAATACATTGCCGCCTGAATTGTCATCCCTTCCGGATGTCCTTTGGGCTACTGGTCCCAATATTGTGGGTATCTTGGAAATACCGCCATACGTGGTCACTTTAAAAGCCAATGTCAGATTGCCACGCATTCCCCAGTATAAGATCTCCAATGAAGGTCAGAGAGCGTTGTTAGCAATTGTCAGTGATTTGATTAAAAAGGGCATAATTGAAGAAACAAGAGGCAACATTTGCAATAGTCCGGTTTTACCTGTCTTAAAACGAATGGACCCTTCACAGCCACCTGTTTACAGATTTGTGATTGATCTTAGAGAGGTTAATAAGATTGTTGTGCCACAGTTTCCAGTTGTCCCTGATATAACTGCCTTGTTAACTATGATTCCAGCCTCCGCTGCATGGTTCTCAGTGATTGATTTAAAGAATGCTTTCTTTAGCATTCCAATTGCAGAGGAGAGTAGGGACATTTTTGCCTTCAGTTTAGGAGGTTTAAGCTTCCGTTTTAAACGCGCTCCACAGGACTACTGTGAAAGTCCATCAATATACAGTCAAGCTTTAAAAGCGCAGCTTGATGCACTTGTTTTACCTAGTGGCGCTATCCTTATTCAGTACGTTGACGATTTACTAATCGCCGCGGATACTGAAAAGATTTGCAAAAAAGCTACATTGTCATTGTTGCGTCATTTGTCTGCCTTTCATCACAAAGTGTCTCTCTCAAAAATGCAATATTGTCGACAAGAAGTGACCTACTTAGGTCATCTCTTATCGAAGGAGGGAAGGAAACTGACCCCAGAAAGAATTCAAGCCATTTCACAGTTAAGTGTGCCAAGAACACAGAGAGAAGTGCGTGCTTTCTTGGGCATTACTTCATACTGTAGGCATTGGATACCGAATTTCTCTTTGCTGGCAAAACCCTTGTTAGCATTAACATGTAAAGACACACCGAATCCTGTCCCATGGTCTGAGGAGTGTCAGAAAAGTTTTTGGGAATTGCGAAATGCATTATGTTCAGCTCCTGTGTTGGGTACCCCTGACTACAGCAAGCCTTTTACATTGTATGTTCATGAAAAAGATGGTTGCGCATTATCAGTGTTAACACAGCCTTTTGGCGACAGACCGCGTCCATGCGCATATTTTTCGTCAACCTTGGACCCGGTAGCAAGGGCATTGCCAAGTTGTCTGAGAGCTACAGCCGCAGCAGCTATGTCTATTCGACAGTCTGCTGGACTAGTGATGGATAATACATTGATTGTAATGGTTCCACATGCTGTGGACACATTGTTAAACAGGACCAAGACACAGCACTTAACTAGTGCTCGATTGTCAGGATATGAATTGACACTGTTGGCAAACCATATACACATAAAGAGATGTAACACGTTGAACCCAGCTACATTATTGCCGATTCCAGCAGACATAGATGAGATTGAGCAACATGATTGTCTGTTCAGAACAGAAGAAGAGACAAAAGGGAGAATAGATCTTAAAGATACTCCCCTGACTGAGTGTGATGGTACCTTATGGGTGGATGGTTCGTGCTTTAAGCTTCCGAATGGTGATACGACTGCTGCATATGCTATCACGACTTTGCACACGATTGTTGAAACTGCACGAGTGCCACATAATTCGGCTCAAGCAGCAGAATTAATCGCCCTTACAAGAGCATGCGTGTTGTCTGAAGGAATGAAAGTGAACATATATACTGACAGCCAGTACGCCTTTGGCGTGGCTCATAGTTTTGGGCGATTGTGGAAAGAACGTGGGTTCCTGACTTCGCATGGAGCTAAAATTCAGAATGGCAAGTTGGTGAATGATCTCTTCGAGTCACTGACCCTACCATTGCAAGTTGCGATTATGAAATGCAGTGCGCACAAGAAAGTCAATGATGATGTTGGTCGCGGTAATGCATTTGCTGACGAAATCGCGAAAGAAACAGCAAAAGATGTGAAGACTCGAATGTATGTTGCAGGCCCTGCAAGATGGGTTGGTGATGTTGGAATGTGTGAAGACACGATAGAGAGTGTGAAGTCCCTTCAAGCTGAAGCCACAGAGAAACAGTTGAGCAAGTGGAGAGAAAGTACGGGTAAATTGGATGAGAATGGTTGTTGGGTTGATTTGTCAGAACATCGGCGATGGTTGCTACCTGATGCATATGTGCTTCCAGTGGTTACTATGGCACATGGAATGGCACATATCAGTGTGAAAGGAATCTGTAAGTTGGTGGCTCCAGTATGGCAGAACGCTGGAATTCCCAAGTGTGCAGAGAATGTGGTCAAGAATTGTATGGTATGTTTGAAATACAACCCTGGTAGGGGAACCCCAACTCCAGCTGGTCATTTTGCGACTCCATCATATCCATTTGAGGTTTTGCAGCTAGATTTTATCCACATGGAAAGGTGCAACAACTTGAAATATGTACTGGTTGTTGTTTGCGCTTTTTCAAAATGGATAGAAGCATATCCCCTAAAAGACAACACTCCTTTATCCACAGCCAAAGCCCTTGTGAAAGAATTTTTCCCTAGGTTTGGAATGCCAAGAATGGTGTGGAGTGATAATGGGAGTGAATTTGTGGGTCGAGTGATGAAGAATGTGTGTGAGGGTTTAGGGATAAAGCAAAAATTTTACGCTGCAAATCACCCCCAATCAGCTGGATTAGTAGAGTGCTACAACGGCACTCTGAAGCTCAAGCTGGCCAAAATCCAGGCGAGCTCCGGTCTTAAATGGCCTGACGCTCTGCCTTTAGCACTCCTATCCACCAGAATGACCGTGCACTCACGAGTGGGACTTAGCCCATATGAGATCATTTTTGGCCGCCCGGCCAATGTATGGGGTGTGCCAAGACCGACAAAATTCAGAGAAATCGAACATCCAGTACTGCTTGACGATCTGTATGAATTGACGGCTAAATTGCGTGTTTTACACCAACAGGTGCATGATACTCTCCCCCAGGCCTCCAGGATACCATATCGACCCTGGCACGTGGGTTCTCATCAAGAACTTTCAGCGAAAGAGCAACGATGAGCCCCGTTGGATTGGCCCTCACCTCGTACTTCTATCGACAAGATCAGCGGTTTGAGTAAAAGGGAAAAAGAATTGGATTCACGGCGCCCACTGTAAACGGATCTCTTTGCCTCTACCATATGACCAGTGGATCCAGGAGGGTATCGCTGATTCTGAAACAGACACTGTACCTCATTTTGTACCATTTAGTGATGCACGCGTGAAAGGCACAACTTCAGCACAAGAAAGTGACGATATTTTGCAAGAAGCTGTGCCACCGTCAATTCGATTGGACACCACAGAGCCTGAACTCTTGTTCCAAGACCAGACAGTACCTGGCAGAAACAGATATAACTTGAGACCAAGGCCTATGGACAAATAAAGATTCACTTCCCTTACTATTTTTGATATTATAGCTCTCCCATCTGAAGGACTTTCTTGATTTTTGTTTTTCGAACCACCATCCGGGTTCAGCCGCAGGGTTGCGGTGCCAAGACTTTGGGGTACAGGCCTAAGACGTTAGGTCAACGGTTCTGGTTGGTCTAGGGTGTTCCCTGGACTGACAGGCGTACTCCTTAGCAGAAGATACTCACCCGCCGCGAGCGGCACGATTAGAGGATGGAGTTTTTCAAGATGGAGAGACCTGCTGAGGAAATGAACTTTAAAACAAAAATATGTAAAATAATGAAGAGCAAACGTTTTGTATTTTTATGTCTGTTTATACTATGTAGTATGATGGTGTTTACTGTAGGATTTGTATTCTTCTCCTCTCAAGAGCCCTTTGCACCCACTGAACAGCCTATACCTCCTCCTACTGTCTCCTTGCACTCTTTCCACCCTCTGCCTGAACACGAACAAGCTAGACGTTCTGAGTTTGTAAACAATTCATTCATTCAGCTCCTGCACCAACTAGTCATGAATACAACCAATTGCTGGGTGTGTGGTTTAATGCCACATACCATTAACAAAGGTATTCCTTATCTAGTGCTGCCGTTTAGCTATAATGGATCATCATGGGCATTCCAGACCATGTTTCTTTTTGCATTAGATGCCTACTCCCCGCGACAACCGCGTTCCATCAGACCTAGCACCAATAATAAAGTTTTGATGAAAGGAGTTGCCGATATGAGCAGAGATATCGACGCATACTCATCTATTCCTAAGGATGAATTGCGAGCTTATGTAGGGTGGAACGCGACGGGGTATAGTATTAGTCTGGGTGAAAGGCAGCGAAAAATCTCATCCCCAATTTGGGTCGTACCCCACATAGGTCGGTTCTGTTTACAAGGTAATGGTCAGAACCCAAGAGCTCAACTGGGGAAAAGTGACTGTACTGAAACGTACACTTTTCCATCACAGTTTTCCCCTGCGTTTTTGGCTGCCAAGGGTACATATTTTGTCTGCAGTGACCGAGCATATACATGGTTGCCCCCTGATTTCTCGGGCACATGTTATATTGCAAACTTGCTACCGTCAACATTTACTGCTGCCTCTGATTATCACAAGACCAGAGTTGTGAGAGGAGTGATTAGTAAGGAGGATACTGCCGGTCAGGAAGCAGGAGACTTCTTTTTGGGTTTCCTGCCGTTTTGGGGACCTATGGTCAATAGTAGGAACCTGAGACAACTGACTCGTGTGGTTGAATCCACTGTTAATGTTACGGCTGGTGCCCTTGGTAATTTGACAGCTGAGCTCCAAGCGGATCGCCTCATGACTTTGCAGAACCGTATGGTTCTAGACGTCATACTTGCAGATCGCGGTGGGGTATGTAAGGTTATCCAATCTAGCTGTTGCATTTTCATACCAGATAACGCTCCAACAGTTTATCAAGCCATCTCCAAAGTGCATAAAATATCTGAATCTATTCATGTGGATAAAGGAGATTGGTCACTGATGGGGTGGTTCTGGGAACTGATATCTGCCTGGGGTTGGAAGATTCTGATGGTCATTGGAATGATCTTAGCCATTCTTTTCCTGTTCTGTCTGTGTATACAGTGTGGTCCTGTGATATGTGGCCTCTGTGCTACATTTTGTGTAAGGAAACCTGTATCGAGGGACGAACTAAGTAATAGGATGATGCTACAGCAACATCTCCATGACTTCATGAATATAGACCTGGACTCGGATTGATATGAGTATGGGTATTGCCTATGTAAGGGCAAAAGGAGGGTCTGTGGTACTTTAAAATTTGGGACCGCGTAGGAGGCAGGGCCCTACCCCTGTCTATTCCGGTATTAGCGAACCGCGAATGGCCAATGCGGTATGTACAAGTGCTTCGCATAACATTTCATCGATAAATGCACTATGTATACGATATTACACATTGACTTCGTGGGTTCCATCTTGGAGCGGTGGCCATCTTATGGTTGCCCTCACATAGGCTACACATTACGAACAAGTACGGGCCTTTAGAACACATGTGCTTTCTGTTTGACTTCTCTGTGACCTGTGCAGCTTGGCTTCGCTGCCCCAGGTCCGTCCGGTCCCACGAGCTCCCCGTCCTAAGGCCACCTGTGATTAGCATCAGGGTTTGACACACCATAAAGCCTCTTCATGAACACAAGCCTCCGGCTAATCTCTTTCACACCTGACTCTTCCTGCTTTATGGCTTGTTTTACAAACAGGAGATGCCCGTGTTTATTGGGGCCTGTTGATATCTGATGTGGGATCTGAGCCTCGCTGGGTAAATAATTGTGGGCTGGCTTAACTGGAATGTGGGATGGTCATCATGACTCTGCCTTTTCGTTTGTAATGAATACATGTGAATGACCATATCGCAAAACAAGGAATGTGTGCCTGAAGCATGATATTTTGTATTTAAGGAGAAGCTCGTTTCTGTAAGTTTAAGCAGTCTCCTGAGAACATACATTGTGTTGTACTTCTCGGATACCTGTAATTGGTCTGCAGCCAATAAATCGATCTTTGACTTCACCTAGAAGACTCTGTGTTTCTGTGGGTCTGAAACAGGAAGAACTCGAAGTCTTAGGGTGTGTTCCCCTGCACCGCTGGGTTTTAAAAGCCCAGTACTTCAATGCAACCCCTATGGTGGGCTGTTGTTAGTGGCCAGGATATGGATCCCCTGTGTGTGTGTGCCATTTTGCGGGTATGTGTCATTTGTTTATGTGGTAGGTGTCTGACTTACCGCCTGCGCCGTCGGCGTCGGTCCCTGAGCCGGTCATAGATGTAGAGTACTGGTAAGACCTGCGCGGTGGGATTCATGATGTGTTCGTGTCATTCACGCTGCTTATTGCTCCGTCTCGTACCCGCTGCAAGCTGGTCCATCTCGTAGCTGTGTATTGATTTGTGACGCGAATCGTAGATGATATGCTTGTTTTCCGGATGCTGTGACGTGCCGTACGTGACGACCTGTCCAGCGCGTAGGAAGTACGCATCGTACTTGTCATGCCGGAAACTGCTATGGATACTGCTTCCCGGCGACACGGTTCCTCTTTGGGAGTTATGGCTCGGACGGAGAATGGGGCTTGATTCACAGCCTACGTATCGGTCGTGTTTTTGGCAGTTATGCGCATCGTACTTACTCTACAGGACGGACCGGCTCTGGGTACGTGTTGGTCGCACGGTAAGGCTATGGACAGCTGTCCGACCGGCTATTGGAATCGGCCCCATAATGTTCTTTATTATACTATTAATTGTTTTTTAGTATATTTGGGTGCTCCGGCACATTTGTGGTACCTCCGTAAAGTTTTTAAATGCTATTTACACCTCATGATTATATAATATTTAAATAGTGGATTCATCACAAGTCATTGACGTTGCAGTCAATAAATTCTGATGTCACGTTGATATAGACCAATGAAAATATATTATGATACATGGCGCACGCTAACTGAACGTTGAGAAAGGCATCACCCGAAATAAGTCCTTGTCTCTGTGAATAAACAGAGCGTGCCCCTCTCCCACAAGTGCATTTTTTCTTCACTGAGAAGATTGCAGCAATTATACAAGACATGAGCTCTGCCCTCATGTGTGACCAGTACCCGCCCGTGAGTGCAGTTGCCCGTTGGCAGAAACAAGGAGCACGCACATATATATATATATATAGCAATATATAGCAATGGATTTAGCATATCCACCAGCACTCCGAGGCCCATCTGAGGGCTATGAATTTTACAGCAGCAACATTGTGTGCTCCTTCTGGAGACAAAGGACACTATAAGGCCCATAATGCTCTGCTAGTCGCGGCAGAGCGTCCCATCCAGAGCATGCATTGCAGCATTTAAATGATGAGGGCGGTGTCCTATGCGCCTTCAATTGCCAAAGCCTCTGAAGAGAAGTGGGGACACTTCGAAACACGTCAGGCATCCACGGCAAATTGAACTGCTTAAAGCTATCATTGTGCTGGCGGACTGTAAACCTTAAAGGCTCTTCATGAGCATATTGCCGTTCGAGTGCTCATTGTACGTTGGGTACTTTGGAGCTTGAATAAACACGCGGCACACCCTGCCACGAAGGAGCACCACCCTAGGATGTGGGGGCCACGCGGTCTGTTATCGAGCAGGCTGACTTCGTGAGGTAGCAACGGATTTAGCATATCCACTGCCACTCCGAGGCCCATCTAGGGTCTATGAATGTTACAGCAGCAACATTGCGCTCTCCATCTGGAGACAAAGGACACTACAAGGCTCATAATGCCCTGCTAGTCGCGGCAGAGCGTCCCATCCAGGGCATGCATTGGAGCATTTAAATGTTGAGGGCGGTGTCCTGTGCGCCTACAATTGCCAAAGCCTCTGAAGAGAAGTGGGGATATTTTGAAATGTGTCAGGCATCCATGGCTAATTGAACTGCTTAAAGCTATCTTTTTGCTGGCGGACTTTATACCATAAAGGGTCTTCATGAGCATGCTGCCGTTCGAGTGCTCCTTGTAGTTTGGGTACTTTGGAGCTTGATTAAACACGCGGCACACCCTGCCGCAAAGGAGCACCACCGCAGAATGTGGGGGCCATGCGGTCTGTTATCGAGTAGGCCAACTTCATGGGGCAGCAACGGATTTAGCATATCCACCGGCACTCCGAGTCCCATCTGGGGGCTATGAATGTTACAGCAGCAACATTGCACACTCCATCTGGAGACAAAGGACACTACAAGGCCTATGATGCTCTGCTAGTGGCGGCAGAGCGTCCCATCCAGGGCATGCATTGCAGCATTTAACCCCTTCGCTGCAGCGCGAATTCCGCCGCAGCGCTGGGGGGGTTTGGGGGGGTTGACGGCGCCGCTGTGCTCATGACGGAACCACGCCGTCATGAGTCATGGGTGAGCTGTGCTCATGACGGCGTGGTTCCGTCATGACTCCACCCACTGCGCTAATCGCCCGCACAGGCGGGGAATTAGCACCGCGTGGGAGGAGCGGCCGCCAACGGCTGCAGCATGACGGAACCACTCCGTCATGAGCACAGCGCACCCGTGGCTCATGACGGAGTGGTTCCGTCATGAGCGGGGAAGGGGTTAAATGATGAGGGCGGTGTCCTACGCGCCTTCAGTTGCCAACGCCTCTGAAGAGAAGCAGGGACACTACAAAACACGTCAGGCATCCACGGCAAATGGAACTGCTTAAAGCTATGGTTGTGCTGGCGGACTGTATACCATAAAGGCTCTTCATGAGCATGTTGCCGTTCGAGTGCTCCTTGTACGTTGGGTACTTTGGAGCTTGAATATAAATATATATATAAACATATGTCTCCATGAAAAAGGTTACTCAATTGTGAGTGATAGAGCCTCGTCAGAGTATCCATTAAAAAAGCATTTTTTTAATAACTTTAGCATTGTTTTAACAATCTTTCAAAAAAGATCATGGCAAATTGCGTGCATATCCATCAAACAGGGCTAAAAATGGAGCAGTCCCGAAAATTACATTTGCCATTTTAACTCCTACAGGAATATTTTCTCCTCCACACATAAATGGAATCACACCATACTTGGCATTTAAATAGAACTTTATTCAAGGAAGTGCCTTTTCTTGTTTTAGTGTAAATCTGTTCAGTAGTTTTTAACAAATTAGCATTTAAGAAGTGAATTGTTCTGGACATGAAGAAGTTAAAATTTATAGCTATCTAGACCACTAATTTGCACATCCTTTATGCATTTGTGAATCCACACAGGACTCACAAATTCAATAAAAAATAGAGGCAGCCCATCAAACTTGGGAGCATATGCTCCCATTGTCCATTATGGAATGGCAAATCTGGCTGCAAATTCGCGAATCTGCCACACTTATTGGCTGGCAGGTACAGAAAATGTTCTTCTAATGCTGCTTTACCTAAGATTGTGCACTGAACACCATTTTGGGAAGCAGAAAACGAAAAGGGCATAATGGGCAGGGTAATCTACCCTGACCCCCAGGCCTATCTGGGTGGAACCCAAAGGAACCCCACTCACAATACAGCAAATATCAAAACATCCCTTTTATCACAGAATTCGCAAATCCTGTCAGATTTGGAAACCCAGGATCCTACCTGGACATAATAAAGGATAACGTGAAATTATGAATACATGGCTGATTTAAAGTATAGTGCCCTAAATGGATGTCCACTCTATTTTATTTTTCTCAAATGGTGGAAATGCTGTTGGTAAAGACTCCTGGCCTTCGTCATTGGGTCTGCCATGGTTTAGAGATAACAATCAGAAAACGGTGTCGAGCCAAAGGCCCGATCTAGAGTGGCTGGTGGACCTCCAATTCTGCTTAGTTACCTCAGAGAAAGACTGTCTCAGAAAGGGTGGCAGACTTTCATGCAAATGTAAGTAGAGGGCCTAGCATGGTAGTACCACCTTGAATCATATGTTGAAGGCTGTAAATGTGGGTACCAACAGTGTAGTCCCACTTTGGGACTGGACTTACAGTCGTGGCACTTAGAGGGGGAAATTCCACCATCAGGCACTGGCATTGATCAACCATCAATCAGAGGATTCCCGACCATCACCCTCCTGCTGTTATGGGTATAGAACTTTAGTGGTCAACCCTGCGTTGCCAGCTGGAGAACTGTAAATCTGACTCATTGAAAGTCTCGGTTCAGAAGGAAAATATATCGTCCAAACTCTATATCAGGTATTAAGAATGAAGGCCCCTTTGCTGTGACTGTAATGTGACAAGCTAGTGTACTCTGTCAAACCAATATAGACATAGATACCATATTTGAAAACTGGCAGAGGCGTAGCTATCAATCGTGCAGCAAGTGCAGTGGCACCAGGGCCCAGAAGATTAAGGTGCCCGTTGCACTCCAATTGTGGCTTTCTTTAATTAACCAACAAGTGGTAGGGACCCATTTTTCGTGCTTGTTTCATGGTCCATGACACCATTCCTATGCTGCTGAACAGTGGAAACCCAATGGACGGGCCCAATTCCAATGGATCACAAATGGAATCCAGCACGTTAATGGGGCAGGCAGGGCTGCAAAGGCTTTACTTGCCAAAGCATTTCTTATACGCAACATTATATGGTCCCTGAAGCGATGTAACTCTTCTAGCAATCACAGAGATAGTGAAGCTGCAATGAAGAGTAAACATGCATTTTGAAACATATCTGCAGATAAAAACCATATTGTGAGAATCCTCTCACAGCTCCCACCTCACTGTCAGAGATGAATGTTCAACAAAGACAACAATCACATGGGCCACGACAAAGCCCACCGTCCAATCCTTTGTATAATTCACCCCTCCTGAACCTCGACGTGAAGCAGTCACTGATGACAAACATAAAAAAACGCACTGTGAAGTGGCCACCTCTGCAACCACCTCCTACGAACATCACCATGGCAACAAAGAGCCGGAGACGAGTGTCCCACAGCTGATCAATAGATGAGGGTTAGGCGTAGGGGGTTCTGCATAAATACATCCCCCTCAAGGATCATGCAGACAACATTTTAAGCATTAAACTCCAAATCTCAGTTCATCTTGAAACAATTTTATTTTATTGCCAGAAGAAAGTGTACCTTGCAGGTGTTCCTGCCATCTGAGGAAGATGACACACCAATCTACAATCTCTATCGCTACTGTCAGCCTTCTTTCATCAAATAAATTGACAAGTGTAAAGAGCAACACCACGTACAAGCTGCTTTAGAGACAACATAAAACCTGCAATGAGATATGTTGTTAACATTCAAAATCCCATTCCCCATCATGAGAGATGAATAAAAGGAGTAAACGAGCTATTCGGGTAGGATTACCTTAAATGGATGTATCCATCTGTGACGGTTCTCTGCAGTGTAAACATTGGTGTAAGGACACCAAGGAGCATGTTATTCTTCATAGCAAGAAGTGTTCAGGGTAATGTGTACATTGCACGCACAGGGGCACGTTTACTACACTTTCACACAAAGGAGACCAGCAAGTAAAGTTGCTGCGCTGCATTGTGTGAAATGGAGAGGGCAGAAATGTTCTGGGCAGATTTACAAGCCCCCTGCGCTACCAGTATGTCACGTTTTGTGACGTACTGGTGGCACATTTTACTGCTCTATATATACAGGGACAGGAACAGCCACCCTGCGTGACTTTTCCTGTCCTTGTAAATATGGCCCCTTTACACGCAGCACTTTGCATGGAAGGGGCGTTCCATGGGTGTTGCTGTGGGTGTTCCCACGCAACACCCATGAACCAGACACATTTCCAGATTTACGAGGAATCTTGAATCTGGAAATGCGTCTGAATGCTGTGCCTCCCCAGGGGAGGCGTAGTTAGGCGCAACGAGGAGAAATGTTTTAATTTCGCCTCGTTTTTTTCTTCTTTCAATGCGTGCTGCATTCTACAGCACACATTGAAAGAGGAAAATGCCTGTAGTGATTGTTTTTGTGCAGGAAGGTGCCCCTTCCTGCACAAAAACAATCTCCCAACGAAACAGGCATCCTTGCACTATGGTGCAAGGGTGCCTGCGCTGACGCATGGCTGCAGTTTGTGCACCAGCGCAGGGGGAAGCACAGAGATGTGACATATTATTTATTTATTTATTTATTTTTTGTTATGTTTTTTTTAGTCCTCATTACGTAGAGTTTTGAGAAATAGAGTGTTTATAGCAAAAGTATCCACTTAAAGAGAGCTTTTCCTGTTGGTCTGTACCTTCCGTGACCCTTCCCCGGCACTTGGACCATTCTATATCCTGCGTGGGGATATCCTAACAGCCCATTAAGCATCTCTTAGCTTCTTGCCCACTCTTTCCATAAGTGGAATCTCTGTAACCAACACTCAAAACTATTACTGCGCTTAATCATTGGACTTCAAAAGGTCGCCAAGATCTAATTTACTACAATTTCTCTGCCCAGTACTGTTCCCAGTTATTCCAGAACTCCAATCTTTTACTATATAGTCCAGCTCTATCCATTAGATTTATTCTAAGGACTGAGGTCAGCCATTCTTCTACTCTAGGGGGAAGGGGATTAACCCACTTTATACAAATCTCACGTCTGGCTACTAATATCAACAAGAATAATAAATTCCTTTGTTTTTTAATAAGACTAGACCTCCCATTATCGTCTAGCTTTACCCCAAACAGTATCAATGGGGCACTTACCTGTATTTCTTGATGGAGGACATCTGAGAGAGTCTTACCTACATTTTCCCAGTAGGTTTGAAGATACGGGCATTGCCAAAACATGTGGATGTCATCAGCTCGCTCCTCACCGCATTTGGGGCAACTCCTAACTCTCCCTTTATTCATTTTCGACAACCTCTTGGGCGTCCAATATGCTCTATGCAGAGTAAATAAAAAGTTATTTTTCAAGGGTGCAGATTTGATAACATCCCCACATGCAGCTGCAGATACTTGCCATAATGCTGATACATCCAGCGACGGCAGCGCCATCCCCCAGATCTCATTAGGTAATATGAACTCCTCTTGTCCTTCATCAATAAGCGCCCAATACCAGTAGACTACTTCTTTCCTCTCGAATTTCCCTTGGATCTTCACCTCTATTTTCCCATCCCATCTTTTCCTAGCGATTTGGCCCAGCTTATTAGCTGATAGTACTTAAATTTGGATAAACCCCCATTCGTTAGTTCTACCAGTCGGTCCCAGTCAATAATCTTAGATCCAATTAATATTTGTCCCCATTCCACCACTCCGCTTTCTCTCAACGGGATCAATAGCACATCCTTTAAACATTCAGGCGTGCCAGGCGAATCCCAAATGGGGGCATGTTGACAATAGTAGGGGATCTTCCACAAACGCCTCATCTGGACCCACAATCTAATAGTCGCTCCCAGGATTTTCAATTTTATTTTCTTGAAGTATTTCGTATGGCCAAATTAATATAAAAAGTGGTCTCCCTCCGGACCTGTCATTGCTTGCATAAAGATTGGGAAAGAGCTGTAGTTTTTTAAAAAGTACTCTGATATTCTTAAAATGAAATACCCTATAATACTGGAATAAGTCCGGGCTAGCTATCCCGTCATGTTACTGTTTCCTTCTTAGCTTCTTCCATGAGATTCTGGCTCCCTTTGAAGCCCAAATAAAACTACTGATTTCACCCTGCATTTTACTAATCCAATCTTTTTTAAACTCTAATGGTATCGAGTTAAACAAGTTTGTGAATTTGGGCAAGATCATCATCTTTACCAGATTGGAGCGGCCTATGAATGATAGAGGAAGGCATTAAGCAATTTTTTGGACTCTGACTGGATTTTATTAAAATTTGTTTGAGCAGTCTTCTTGACCTCACCCACAATTAAGATTCCTAAGTATCGTATTTGGTGTTTTACCAAGGGGTCTTTTCTCTGTGTATTCCAGCACATTATCTCTCTCTTTTGTTGATTGATTTGGTAGCCTGATAGGTTTCCAAACTGCTGCAGTGTTGCTGTTATTTCGCGAAGGGAACTCGTCAGATCTTTTGTAAATATCATTAAGTCGTCGGCATAAAGTGCAACTTTTTTCCCCAATTCCTACAGCTGAAAGGGAGTATGGATGGGTTAGATCTTAACGCATAGGCCAGGGGCTCCATATAAAGATTAAATAATATAGGAGATAGCGGACACCACTGTCTGGTACCTCTTTCTATGTGTATTTTCTCCGTCAGGGACCCATTAATCAACATACATGAGGTTGGGGAGCAATATATAGCACTTAGTACTCTTGTAAAATTACTACCCAATTTATAAGCTTCTAGGGTGTTATGCAAAATGTTCCAATTAACCCTATCGAAAGCCTTAGCGGTGTCAAAGGTAATAACCGATAGGGGAAGTTTTCCCTCATCCACCAGATCTATTACTCCTATTAATTCATGGGTGAGTTCCTGGATCTGTCTGCCCTTTATGAAGCCTTTCTGATCTATGTGAATTAATTGTCCTGCCCACTTTCCCAATCTCTTTGCTAATAATTGTGTAAAGATCTTGTAGTCGCAGTTTAGCATAGAAATAGGCCTGTAGGATTCACAATGTTTAGGGTCTTTCCCTGCTTTTAGTATAATACATATAGTAGCTGCACTCCATGATCTAGGAGGTGCTTGTCCTCTTATAAATATATCGTTAAACAAATTAGTAAGTTCAGGTACAAGTTTTTCTCTCAGGACCTTATAGATCTCATTGGGCAAGGCGTCAGGCCCAGCAGCCTTGGCATTTTTTAGAGCTTTAACTACCTCATTGACTTCAAATTCAGTAAATTCAGCATTTATTTCTTTCCTTTGCTCTTCTAGCAGATTTTGCTTAACCCAATGATTGAGATATTCTTGGGTTAGGGCCTTGCTGTTATTTGTATCCTCTTTATATAAATCTGAAAAGAAATCGTAAAAGGCCTTTTTAATGTCTGCCTCCTCTGTAAGGGTTAACTCCTATTCACCTCTTGGATGCTTGAGATCTTATTCCTGTTTGGGTCAGTTTTTGTTTTCCAAGCTAAGAGCTTGCCACACCCCTCGCCATATTGATAATGAGCAAGTTTACTGACCTCCCATTTCTTCTTAATTCGGGTATCTAATATATTTACTAAGTTATTTTTTGCTTTAGTTAGTTCCCTCCTAAAAATTTCCGCCTTTACAGCCGATGTTTCCTCACTGATGTTCCTTTCCAATCTATAAATTTCACTCTCTAAACTTTCTATTTCCTTCTTGTTCAGTTTGTTTCTATAGGCCTCTATGGTGATCAACTTTCCCCTAAGGACCGCCTTGTAGGCCTCCCATCTGGTCTGACTGGAGGTCTGACCCAAATTTAGGTGGAAATAAGATGTAGTTTCTTCTCTAAGAACCTCTATTACTTTGACGTCAAGAAGCAATGTCTTGTCTAAAGTCCACCTTGGCTGATTATGATGATTGTGGATTTCGATCTCTAATAATACTGCGGAATGATCCGATAGATGTTCAGGTAAATGCCTGACCTCTTTTACTTCCCCTGTTAGTGATTTATCAATTAAATAAAAAATAGTCGATTCTAGAGGAGTGCCCCAATTTCTTGTTCTTAAACGTAAACAAATAGTTTTTTTACCTTTACCTCTCCATATATTGATTAAACCTAGGTCCTCTAGATAATTCTTAAGCCATCTCCTCATTTTTGGCAGGGTGGGTATTTTTTTGGGAGGGGTCCTATCTAGTTCTGGGTCAAGTAGTAAATTAAAGTCACCACCAAGGATAATGGGTCCAGACGCATCCAAAAGGTGCGCATACAGAGCCTGTAGAGCTGAAAGGTCATCGACATTAGGCCCATAATACCCTGCTATAACTAAGGATCTGCCACTTAGACGGATATTACCAACGGCCCATCTCCCCTTTACATCAGATTTGTAGGAATCTATAATTGCTTTTGCTAATTTTTTAAAGATAATAATTACCCCCTTAACACAACATGTTTGCTCGGTACAGATATAAAAATCTACCCAGCGTTGGGTTTTCATTATATCTTCCCATTCGGATTTTAAAGGTGGGTCTCTTGGAGGATTATTATATCCCAGTCTTTACATTTAAGATAGTCTAGAATCCTTTGTCTTCTTGCTCTAAATCTCAAAGCATTCACATTCCATGTGAGGATTTTAATTCCCATAATTTAAAAGGGTGAATTCACTTTTTCCTTTAACATGCGTGGTTTGGACTAAATTGTTAGTTTTTTTCTCCCCACAATGCTCCCACACCATATGTGCAATATCTTGAAAAAAAAAAACGTGCCCCCAACCCCATTCTCACCACTCCCACAGAGAACTCTCCCTTTATTCATTGGCAGGTCTGCCCTGCCTATTTGAGGACCCTGCTCTATGGGCATTTACATTCAAACTTTATGTGCCTTTATCGTATTTAACAATGCCTCTACCTCCTGCGGTTCCTTCAAGGTATACATGTGGTTATCCCACATAATTCTCATGAGTGCTGGGAATTTCATTTGTACATTTTCTCCCAAGGATTTTATTCCTGCATGTATTGGCTTAACTGCCATTGGCGGTCCTGTGCCGTCTTTGATATATCCGATCTTATTCGGAATAACCAGTCTCCCTTTTTATGAGAGCCTACACTTATCGCCTCATTTAGAATTCTCTCCTGTAATGCGTAAAACTTGAAATTAACTAATATCTTCCTAGGGCTCACCCTATTTTTGTTTTCAGCGAAAGGATCTCTATGGACCCTTTGTATGTCATCCGAGAGGTCGTCAATTTCGCTCCAAGGGAAAAATTCTTTCAAAAGTTGTATTACAATTTTTTTTATGTCACCATCCTCTTGACCTTCTGGAATATTCAAGAGTCTCAAGTTATTTCGCCTAGCCTGATTTTCTAGAGACTCGATTTTTCCTCTTAGTTCCCTCTCCCTGGCTTGCAGACCCCCGTAGCTTTTTCGTTAGAGGTGAGCCTTTTATCTAGCTCTTCCATGTTGGACTCCACAGTAGTAACCCTTTCCATTATTGTGTTTATCTTTTTTTTCAGATATGGCAAAACTCGATCTCATCTCCCTGATCAAATTTCCATTAAGTGATCTGACGTTTTAACCCCCCCTTTAAATTTTGTGGGTGTACCATTTTCTGCTGAAGCCCCCGGGGGAGTACATAAACCATTCTCCAATTCCTTATCCTGCTCTAAGATTGCCAGCTCTTCAAAACGATTGGGACTATGTGGGATACCTGCCGTTAGGTTCTTCTCAGCCATTATAATTTGTGGTGCGCTTTCTTTTGGGTAAATAATAGTGCCCTCCTCCTCCGGGGTCAACTCTTTTAGTTCGTTTGGCTCCTTGGATTGGTCTGGTTCCATTTTGCTGGGCGCCATTTTGGGGTGTGCGCGTCAGTGGTCTCTGAAGGTGGGCATAAAAACAGGCCAATGCAAGCGCGCAGCGCGCGCGCCGATGGCGAGTCCCGGATAACGGATGAACACCATGTCCCCAATAAGGTATGCCAGGTTTATTCTAGAAAACAGTTGCAACACATTGGTGGGAAGGCAGACAGCGGGACCGTTGCTGCTACCACCCAGGACACTGTTACAGTCCCGGGGTGGAGAGCAGGGAGCCCGCACCCTAATATGGGTGGCCACCTTAATTGTGGGCTAATAAATAGTAGGTCGTTAGTAAAACACTATTCGGAAATAGCGCTATTAATTGACGACATGAAGCTGGATGCCCTGTTTCTCACAGAGACCTGGGCCAGAGCAGATTCAGCTGTGGAGATAGGCCTTGCCTGTCCGGATGGTTTCAAAATGATACATATACCTAGGGAGGAGGGCATAGGAGGAGGGGTAGGGGTGATTTTTAGGGAGGACCTCAATTTCACTCAGCTGCATGTAGATAAACTAGAGGGAATTGAACTGATGGGCTTCGCGCTTCAGGAAGCTAGAGGTCATCTCCTCTCAGGCCTGCTGTGTTATCGTCCTTCGGGGAAAAATATTGCACAACAGCCCCTTTTAAACACCATCACTAACTTATCCCTATCTCACTCCAACATGGTTATCCTGGGAGATTTTAATTGGTGGGAGAATGCTAGTTCAAAACATCAGCTGAGAGATCTGACAGACACCTGCCAAACTCTCGGTCTACAACAACTAGTTACCTCCCCGACTCACCAGGGAGGACACATCCTCGACCTTTTATTTGCAAATGAATCAAGGGTGGAACTCCTAAATATTTTCCCGCAAATATGGACGGACCACTACCTACTACATTTTACAGTACGGTCAGCTTTTCCCACCGCTCAATTAAACACCGTTGTGCAGTACCGGAAAGGGAGAAACTGGTCCAAATTGGCAAGGACAGGCGCTCTCCTGCAAATGCCCTCGGTGAGCTGTTTTCAGAGCTCTTGCACAGTGGAGGATAATTATAACACCTACCAGAAGTACGTCATAGATGCATTAGATGAAGTGATCCCCATAAAAAAACTCCAAATTAGAAATAAAATATCAGCGCCTTGGTACACAGAAGATTTGAGGCAACTTAGACTACAATGTAAGAAGGCTGAAAGAACATGGAGGAAGAGCTATCTGGATAGGGATAGGGCCACCTTTCAGATAATATTGAGGAGGTACAAGTCGTGCATCTTATAAAGCAAGGCTAATTTCTATGCTCATTCCATCTTGCAAGCCCCAAACAGAATTACGGAGCTTTTTAGAATCGCTAGAACCATCTCTGCTCCATCCTGTTTGGAGAAAAGAGTCGAAGCGTCACAAAAGCTGTGCGACGAGATCGCCACTCATTTTAAAGACCAAGTGGCCAAGATTGTTGACTGCTTTAAGGACAATGACGTGACGACCCAGAATCCTGACAAAAAGACATCTAAGGGGACCATGGACTACCAGCACTCTTTGTTCTTTTTCCCCATTATGTCGGCCTCTATTTTCGACTCTTTGGTCAGTGGCATCTCCTCCGGCTCACCCCTTGACCCTTTGCCCCAGAAAGTGTGGAAGACTTACGGTCATCTCACCTTTCCCTGGCTGCGTCAGATCTGCAACCAATCGCTGGAAGTAGGGTCGGTTCCAGAAAGCTGGAAGCAGGCTGTGGTATCCCCTCTTATCAAGAAGCCCTCTCTAGACCCAACTAATCCGGCTAACTTTCGGCCCATCTCCCTCCTCCCCTTCCCAATCAAGATCTTGGAAAGGGTTGTGAGTAGATTTCTTTCGGAATTTCTGGAAGAGTATCACTTACTAGACAGGGACCAGTTTGGTTTTCGCCCTGGTCACGGGACGGAGTCGGCCCTGGTCACGATGCTGGACAACATGCGAATGCGGGCTGACACCGGGAGTACTGCGGTTTTAGTGCTCCTGGATATGTCAGCCGCATTCGACACGGTGAGTCACCCCATCTTGTTGGCAAGATTGGAGGATCTGGGGGTAAAGGGTCGAGCATTACAGTGGCTTCGCTCCTATCTGACAGGGAGACAGCAGGTGGTGACACTGGGGTCGTTTACCTCTGAGAAATCCCACGTAGCCTACGGAGTACCACAGGGTTCCAGCATCAGCCCCATTCACTTTAATATTTACCTGCAACCATTATTTGCAATTATCAAGGCATTTGGGGTTGAGCTGGTAAACTACGCAGATGACACACAACTGGTATTTTCGATGGAAGGAAAACAGGAGGTGTCTCTGGAGCAATTTCAAAACTGCATGAGCCTGACAACAGATTGGCTGCGGTGCAACTCCCTGCAGTTTAACGGAGATAAGACCGAGGTGTTGTTTTACTCACCGCTAAATCAGACTCACCGTCTGCAGTTGGAGTTTAGGCTTGCTCCAGATGAGGCTCCACTGGTTCCAGCAAATACAATTCATAATCTAGGCGTCTTGTTCGACAATAATTTGCAATTGAATTCACAGGTGAACAAAACAGCCAGTGTGTGTTTCGGACTATTACGAGTACTCCGCAGGATTCTCCTGTTCTTGCCAGAGGATATGCGTGCTTTGATTGTAAGGAGCACAGTACTCAGCAGAATGGACTACTGTAACTCTCTGTATCTGGGTGCCCCCCAGTATATTTTGCAGGGATTACAGAGAGTTCAGTCGGCTGCAGCAAAGTTGGCGCTAAACCGCGGACGCGACGCCTCTTCCACTCAGGCGCTGCGTGAGCTCCACTGGCTGCCAGTCAGAGAAAGGATCCTTTTTAAATCTCTTTGCCTGATCCACAAAGCAGCTCACGGGAGAGGCCCGATTCCCCTGCAGGAGAGATTTTCACGCTATCTCCCCCCGAGACAGCTGCGTTCCTCCAACGCCAATTTGCTGTCACAACCCAGATTCAAACGTGTCAGGTTGGGGGGGAGGGCATTTAGTGTGGCAGGTGCTCGGCTGTGGAACGAGCTCCCTCCGAGGATCAGACAGCTTGACTCCCTGACGGAATTTAGAAGGAGTCTCAAGACTTGGCTCTTTCCAGCAGCCTGATTGCCTCCGCCGCTGCCTATTTCCTCTCAGCTTAATTTCATCAACTGTTTTGTCAAAGCGCCAGGATACCCGTAGGGTGATAGTGCGCTATATAAGACCATATACAATACAATACAATACAATGTGTTTTACTTTAAAGTACGTACGGAGAGAGGGAGTAATTATAACCTTTTTCGCTGCGGCTTTAGGCTGTATGTAGACTATATTAGACTGCAGGATTTGTGGTGGAGACACTACTTTAATTTTTTATTTAATGTTTTCTTTTTCACTTTGTAGTCCCGCAGTATTTAGTGGATTTCCCAAGAGGTTCCTGCTTCTTAGACAGTATCTTATCCCTCTCTTAGGTGACACAGTATCTGCAGTATCTATAGTTGTACTTCTTAGCTCCTCCAGATCCTTATTCAAAGCCAACTCATGAACTTTTGCTGCACTACACCTGGATTTTGCATCTAATTTCCCACTTACCTGGATGTCCGATTGATTCCTCTCTGCTCCTTTCAGAATCCTATTTCGCCTTTTTTGAGAGAGAGTGGCCCTGCTATCTTTCGTTTGGTCTCCTGTGCCTGCCACTTCTCGCTCCCCTCCAAAGACCCTTTTGCTGCTGGGGCTAAGAGTCACCTTCACTCGAAAGGAAACTCTTGCTGCAGCTTTCCTGCTCTGATGAAGCACTGCCCCCGCCTTTGACCAGACCGAGCCTGCAGACTTCACAGGCTTCACGGGGCTCTGATCGTGGGCCTGAGCAGGGCCCTGCTCCAGCCGCAACAATTTTGCTGTGCTCGCAGGCGGATGGAATGCCAAAGATACCAGGGACGCAGGAAACAACGGAGATTCTTCGCGCGTCCCGCGTTGATTCTCGAAGAGAATCGCGGAGGACGCTGGCTGAGTCGGCAGCTGCATCGGCGGCTTAATCGACGAAGCATCGTAAGGCATATCAGACCCTTAAATCAGCACCACTGAACTTTCAGAGGTAGATTTCCCGGTTTTACTAAGGCACAATGTGAATTATATTAAGCGTCCGCCCATATCTGCAGGGAGCTCCCGACCGGCGTTCCTATCTGGCCGCCATGTTCTCCGAAAATCTCGATGTGACATATTATTGTAAATATGTTGCAACCCTGTGCTTTGAAAGTGACTCAGTGCAGCACAGCCAAATAGCTTGTGGAATGCACTTTCATTGTAAATCTGCCCTTCTGTATTTACAAAGATATGGAGCATTTTTACTCTGCTTTGTTATATGGCCCTTAGGAACATTGTCGACATTGCTAAGTTACAATGAGCTTTGCTGCCATGATGCTGCTATAGCGCACGCTACTAAATGACTTTGCTTTTTCAAGACTCTGTTTGTGCCTTTCACATGAGGGTGAACAGTCAAAATATCATTTTTTTATATCGAAGTACATTAATATTGAGTTGTAAATATCGTAGGGACAGAATATCGATATCAAGAATATTGACTACCAGAATATTGAACTGAAGGTAAGAAATATCGATGTTGCAAATACTGAGGTTAGCAATATCGGTAGTAAAATTATCAATATTAATAATATCGATATTTATATCAGTGTTATGTACTTTAGTATGTATTTTATTTGTATGTGTTCTATATTTTTGGGCAAATATTGTACTGTTGTTTAAATATATGTATACATTTGTTAGAATTTTGTAATTTTTTTTAAAGTAAATTATGCATTTTAGTGCTGTAGCGGGTTGTGGGTTTCTAGGGGAATACGGTGGGAAGTAATTTAATTATAGCAAATTAAATAATAATTTTTTGGAATTTAATTTTTTTTTTTTTAAATTTAATTGTAATTGAGTAATTATTAAAACACAAGGGGTATTGATAATTAATTTTTTTGTTAATTAATTTGTAATTGGGTATTCATTTTTATTAAATATTATGTCTTGGTATTGATAATTAATTTATTGTTAATTAATTATTAATTGCAAAATAATTTTAATAAATTGATTAATTGGAAATTAAATTAATTGAGTGAAATGTTATGTGGAGTGTGTTGTGTGTTTATTGGGGAATAGGGTGGGAAGTATTTAATATTATTAAAGTAATTATTAATTTTGATTTATTTGTAGTTTTTATTTTATTTATTGTTAATTTATTAATAAATCATTATTAAATTTCAATATTTATTTGATTTATAAGTATGTTATTTTTACCACCTACGCTATCCAATGCTTTCCCTACTGTTGCACTCTATGGAGTGGGAATAGTAATTTTTAACCCCTACGCTATCCAACACTTTCCCTACTGTTGCACTCTCTGGAGTGGGAATTTTAATTTTTACCCCTACGCTATCCAACGCTTTCCCTACTGCTGCACTCACTGGAGTGGGAATAGTACATTTTACCCCCACGCTATCCAATGCTTTCCCTACTGTTGCACTCTCTGGAGTGGGAATAGTAATTTTTACCCCTATGCTATCCAACGCTTTCCCTACTGTTGCACTCTCTGGATTGAGAATAGTTAATTTTACCCCTACACTATCCAACGCTTTCACTACTGTTGCACTCACTGGAGTGGGAATAGTAAATTTCAGCCCTACGCTATCCAACGTTTTCCCTACTGTTGCACTCACTGGAGTGGGAATAGTCATTTTTACCCCTACGCTATTCAACGCTTTCCCTACTGTTGCACTCACTGGAGTGGGAATAGTAATTTTTACCCCTACGCTATCCAACGCTTTCCCTACTGTTGCACTCTATGGAGTTGGAATAGTAATTTTTATCCCTACGCTATCCAATGTTTTCCCTACTGTTGCACTCTCTGGAGTGGGAATAGTAAATGTTACCCCTACGCTATCCAACGTTTTCCCTACTGTTACACTATATGGAGTAAGTATATATATTAATTTATATGTATATGTTTAATTTATTTTAACATTCTGGGGACGATTCCGATCGGGTCGGAAAGCACTCTGACCGACTCGGATCCGGAGTATTTTCCGACCGAGCCGGACCTCTACAGTCCGACCGAGCGAGTACGATGCGCACGTATGCTGTCGGACTCGGTTCGGTCAGACTCTCATAGAAGTCAATGGGAGCCGGTCGTACGACGCGTACATGGGTTACCATTGACTGAATGGGTATGTCTCAAACAAGTGCGCCCCCTACAGTGGGTACACGTCGGTGCCACCCGCACCATACATGCCTGTGTTGGGGAGACCCATAAGTCCCCCCCTGTGTCCGAGTCGTAGGACTGTGGGTGTCAGGGGGTCCGACGCGGACCCCCAAAGTCCGACTCCGGGAGCTTTTGCAAGCCTGAAACTCCGGCTCGCACAGGCTGTCCGACGCGTGCATCGTACTGGCTCTGTTGTAAATCACATCCATTGCACTCCACGGTTAGCTTCTGACCAGGACGTACGGAGAATTTCATGTAGCTCGCATCGTACTTGCTCGCTCATACAGTTGTACGAGTCGGCCGGAAAACACGCGTACGGCTCGTAGCTTTTTCCGGCCGAACCCGATTCAGTGCCCTTCCTACCGAGATCGGAATCGGCCCCTATATGTATTAGTTATTATTTGTATTTTGTTTATATTTTTAACTATGTTTCTTTTAATTATATGTATTATTTATTTAATTTAACATTATTATTAAAACATTTAAAAACATTTAAAAAAACGATATTTTTAACATCGATATTTTTTTCTCGATATTTCTGTACTTACCATTATGTAGATAGGACTTCAATATTTTTGACATCGATATTTTTTTGTCGATATTTTTGTAGGTCGATTTTCAGTCCGTCGTTAGTCTGTCAGACATTCTCACATGAGAACAGGCTGTTTTACGCGTTCTCTGCTTTTCCTGGAGTGTAGTCTGAACACGATGTGCAGGGTCGATAAACAATGCCCCTTGTTATTCTGTTCTGGTCAGTCCCTAGCACCTAGACATAACATGCTACACACAGCTGCAATAATGAAGACATGTGCTTTGATATTACGGGGTTGCATGTTGTTTTAACACACTTGGAGAAATCCTTTCCATCGAGAAGAGTTCAACTATTCCTATGATGTAAATCTTGCATCCAGGCTTTAAGGTATGGGGTCTGCTGTCAAAGCCCAGAGATCTTCCTTTATATAAATTAGCTTATTCCAGTCAAGGGGATGGTGGTTAGGCCTTTTTAGTCCTTTTTTGACTTCCCCCTTTGTACTCTATGATATTGTAACAATGCTAACTATGTTGAGTTTGTGCATTTTGCTGCTGGCAGTGGCTCGTATACTGTATTGTAGAGCACGATAGTTAAAATAAACGTTTTGAACTATTTCAGTGCCAATTTTTATTGTGGACAAGTATGAGTGAGTGAGTGAAAGAGCATGTCTTGCTCCTGCGATTCCTGAGAGAGTCGGGAGTGTTGTGTTCTGGGTTGTCTAATCATTTGTAGCTTTGTGATATTTGGAGGAGAATGAATCAGACACTATAGCTAGTCGGTTTTGGGATTTTGGGTACTAATGTGGTAGGTTGGTACGCCCCTATACACTGAGGTCCTGTTTTAATGCGCATAGTTCTGTGTATGTGCAGGTTCCCTGCAACAGCTTACGCTGGCAAACTGTGCGCAGCCTAGAGACAATGCCGGCACAGGTGCGCAACAGTTCTAGGATGCCTGCATTACTGGCAGGTTTGTTTTTGGGAAAAAAACTAACCGTTAAAGGCATTTTCCTCTTTCTGTTTGTTGTGTAGAATGCAGCAACACATAGAAGGAGAAAATAACGAGGTGTAATAAAGTTATACCTGCTTGTTAAGTCTCACTTGGGAAGGCATAGCATTTTGACGCATTCCCAGGTTTACAAGTTTTTGTAAGTCTGGGAATGCGCTAGACTTCATGGGTGGATCCATGAGAATGCCCATGCTCCACTCATGGAACGCCACCCAAGTTGAGATGTAACGGAATGCAGTGCAAGCAGTTGCCTTGTGTTACATGTCTTTACAAAGCCATGCAAGGACACGCAAATGAAGCAAGGATAACACAATAGCTTCATTAATATGGGCCACAGTCACTAAATAACATGTTCACCTGCAAGGGTTGCACATTTGCAAGAGCGTGTGCAGTGTACTCCTTTCACACCAGGCCTTGAAAATCTACATATTTTCTGCCAGGAACTGGAGATCTAGCAGAAAGTTTGAGAATAGTGGGATGCTGGGGTTTTACTAAAATATCACATTTTTAATATTTTCCTGCACCATTGCTGAATATTGACTACTTAAATATTCTCACGGTACGTATATTTAGGTAAGTATAGATGTACTGTTCTTATCTCCACATCTAAGTACATTGATACCATTTCAAAATAATCATGGTATAGAGTTAGGAACAGTACATCTATACTTACTTTTATGAGCATATCTTGACGATACAGTGCTTGTTGCTATTCTGGAGTCAATATTTTTGCAAAATAACATTTTACTCCTGAATATTGTGGTATAAAACTTCTCCTGAGCCAGACAACTTGGAAAGTGAGGGCCATATCTGTGACTCCTTCACGTACACTACAGCAAATGTTAGGGAGCTAAATGGTAAAGGTCAACATATGTACACAAAGAGTACTTGATTAAGAATTGGGTGGTAATGGAAAATCCTTCACTTAAGGGCCGATTCCGATCCAGGTCGGAAGGGCACCGAACGCGATCCAGCCGGAAAAACTACGAGCGGTACGCGTGTTTTCCGTCTGACTCGTACAGCTGTACGAACGAGCAAGTACAATGCGAGCTACATGAAATTCACCGACCGAGTCATTTCCGGGTCCGAACCGCTCCGTACTTCTCGGTCGTAAGCTAACCGTGGTGTGCAATGGATGCGATTCACGACTGAGCCAGTACGATGCACGCGTCGGACAGCCTGTGCGAGCCGGAGTGTCCGGGTCGCAAATTGTCCAGGTGGTTACCTTTGGGGTTCCGCGTCGGACCCCCTGTCACCCGCAGCCCTACGACTCGGACACAGGGGGAGACCCATGGGTCTCCCCAACACAGGCATGTACGGTGCCGATGACACCAACGCGTACCCACTGCATGGGGCGCCCTTGTCCGCAACGTACCCATTCAGTCAATGGGAGCCCATGTACGGGTCGTACGACCGGCTCCCATTGACTTCTATGGGAGTCCGACCGAACCAAGTCCGACAGCATACGGCCGCATAGTACTCGCTCGGTCGGACTGCAGGACTCCGGCTCAGTCGGAAGTGCTTTCCGACCCAGATCGGAATCGGCCCCTTACTAGAGGAAAATCTAAACCCAAAGGAGAATTCATCAGCCTGTATTTACGTCATATTGAAAGTTTGATTGAGTCAACTGTAGGGGTGGGCGGAACTCGCAGAGTTTTACTCAGTGGAATTCCACTGAGTTATCCAGAAACTCAGTGAGATTCCGCAGAGTTCTGCAAGTGGCAGAATTTTGGTACATCGCGCTGCTCACGCTGATTTTTAGCGGTAGGAGCTTTTCCTATGCTATAAAATAGGCAAATGGCACCACACAGCGCGCCAGAGGTCGCTGTTTCTTCCTACCGCTCAAGTAGTCTTTCTACTTGAGCGGCAGATTTCTCAATGCGAGCAACACCTTACTCAACGGTAGCAGTAGCAAGTGACTTGCCACGATTGCCCACATTGAGAAATCGCACCAGGACTTGTCCTAGCACTCGATTTTCTCACTCAAGTTCCCCAACCTAACTTTGGCAAGATGTACATGAGAAAAACTCTGCGATGAGGCAGTTTGTGGAGTTTTTCCGAAACTCTGCACTCAAGGTGGAGCGGGGGGTGGGCAAATCTCTGCAAACTCCGCCGGGGGAGCAGAAATTACCCGCCACTCCTAGTCAATTGCCACCTTTTAACGCTCACCTCTCGATAAAGACATTGCTGTTTGGGGGCAATCACTTAGAGGATGACATTGTTTGTGAATCATGACCTCACAGTCCATTAATAGTCCACAAATCAGCTACCTTTGCTATCACTAGTTGATCTTATGCTTCTCTTTGACCCTATAAAGCAGTCTGCTGCCTTCTGGCTAGGTTTGTGTTAAAGATATACCATCTAAATGCATGCAATAATTATAGGAGTCACGTTTCATTGTAGAGTTCTGTGAGTTTTCATTTTTTGTGATGCCCAGCTACAACGCTGCTCCTATTTTACATTTGCATATGTAAAACATATATGAGTATACAAAACTAATGGTCTCTGACTAGATTTCCACATTTTGTAGTTTTTGTATTCTGTTTTTCCGGTGGCTGTAATAATCCACTGTTAACCTGCATTAATTTCTTTATAAATCATTTCAGGTGTACTAAGGGCACATACCCTTACTAATGCAGATGGATGCAGCAAATTAGTTTGACATAAATCCATTGGTGTTACATGCCTCATTCCCTGTTTTCTTGGGCGCAACGCAACGTGAGAGAGCAGTGAGTGGAGCCAGGATCGGAGCAGTCGATCAGCGTGGTTCCCTCTGTTTCCTCTGCTCCTGCCTGATCCGCCTGCGAGATACACGGGACACGCACGGTGCTGCGGCCCCATGAGGCCACACTGCAACCTCCTGCTATTTCCTGCTACTTCCTGCTATTTCCGCTACATCCCCCCACACCATAGCTTTCTTCTGAGGGGGGGAGAGGGCTAATCCACGGACGGACGAGCCGATAGTCGGCGGGCTGCCGCAGAGCGGCAGGGTGAGGGATACAGGCGACCGTGAGAAGTGGTCTGATCAAGTGCGACTCAAGCACAGTGTGGCCTGCAGCTTGCTTGGGGGTACCCCCCTCATCCAGGCAAGGAGCCTCTGGTGAAAGGGTGAAGGGGTGAAGCCATTGCAGTTGGAGTGCTCAGCTTGGAGGACACCGCAGGTTAAGTCACAGAGCTGAGGAAACAGGGCAAGAGCAGCAAAGGCGGGGAACAGCAGGCAGAAAGCGGAGGCAGCGGCAGCAGCCTGGACTGCTGGATTATGACAGCAGCGGTGGCTGTGGTAAGCAAGCAAGCAAAGCGAAAGGAAAGTAAGGGTGCACAATGGGAGCACCAAAAAGCACAGCAGTTGCAGCGCGCTGCTGCTGAGAGTGAGCCCAAGTCCCTGCAGAAGCAGCTCACCTAGGACTGGGTGCAGCTTGCTGGTCAGCCTGGTGAGCTCCTGCTTAGTTTGTCACTCCTGCTCAGCCTGCAGTTTGCTTTTGTATATGTACAACTGCCTTGCTTTGTCTTTCTTTCACCGGCCTTTACTTTGTGCTGCCCCCAATTGCCATATGTCACCCACTATCACCGTCCATTACCGCCCTATAACCGTCTTACCGCTGCCTCTCCCTGTGGTGAGTCAGTAACCAACTTTGGGAGCGGGTCGCCACTAAGCACTGCTGTCTATTACTGATTCTATCTCCTGGACTCGTCCGACAACTCCAAGTGCGTGCCACTAGTCATCGGTCTCCAGCCATCAGACCCAGGTGCATGCCTCTGCGGAGTTTATTGCAATGGGGGAAAAAACACTGAACGCCAAAAAACAGCTAAAAACAGCAGACCAACCACCTGGACCAGGCTGACTCAGCACATAAATACCAGCACAGTGGAGGTGCAGCCCAGCACACCCCCAAGCAAGCAATTCAGCAAGTAACGATACATTTAATTCACATAAGTAAACAAGGAGGTCTGAACCTCAGGGGAGTAATGATATATGATCTGGAAGGGAGAGACAGATTGCCACCTCGATCATCAACAAAAGGAAACGGAAGAGAAAAGGACTTAATGAAATCGCCAACAAGAAAAATCCAACAATGGAAGAGAACGGCACATCCCATCGCTTGAGTCTGGTAAATCTAGGTCCTAACTCACTCACTAAAGCAAAAACAACTGGTTATCAGCCGAAGATCTACACAAAGTTCTCATTTGTAAGGGATGCTGTGGCTGTACTATGTTCAAGTAACGAAAGCCTCAATGGTCCCCCCTCCCCCTGTTTTCAGTGGTTGTAGACCAACAAATCTTAGCAGTCAACAAGCCAGAGCCAGCAACTGAAGATAACACAAATATGGCCAAAGACCGTCTAGGTATAGGTGGCTACCGAGGAGCAATAGGTCAAAAAAGGGGAAGCTCTGTTGCAGCAAAGGAGACCACTGATATACTTTGTTCTGCACTTTATACAACAGACGCATTTACAGCAATCTCAAGCAATAAATGCAAGGAGAATGCTTTCTTTGCTTTGATGGAGGTCGGCGGAGGTTCAGGTGTTCAGCTCGAACCATCAATCATAATCCTGCCAAGAACGACCTCTTCGATTTTGTCGATTCGCTCACCTAAAACTCATAATGAGGCCCCACAAAGATCCCAGCAATCCCTGCACATGGCTCTGTGCTAGAATACAATGGGGTCACTGAAACAAATGAACAAGAACAAACCACTGAGAAGGACCCACAGCCACAGGAGACAATGGATCCTCTACATAGTTGTCTGGCGGCAGATCAGGAAGAACCGCACATCTCAATCTGTCCTGGTCGGCCCAAGGCAGCACAGAGCAACAACAACATGGAACCACAGCTTGACAAGTCAGGCACAGTCAACTGCTCTACTTCAGGCGATTTGGACTTGGATATAGCACCTCATCAACTTACAAATAACTCTGCAATCAACAATAACGACCATGAAATGAAAAATAAAGAGGACTCAAATGACGAAGTAATTAACACTTTATTTCATACAACACAAGAATGGGAATGGCTGGAAGCCTCATATGTCCCTGGCTCCCGGAAGGTGGCCACTAACAACACTTAACACAACCATGAAGAGAATCAAATGGGCACAGAAAAACTATGGTCATCTTTATTAAATACTATGCAATTATCAATAAAATCAATGCAGTAGCATTTCAACAAAATGGATATTCAATTATATATCCTTAACTCCCTGACCACTCATGTCTCAAATATTGACAAAAGATTACCGGATATGAACAGCTTGAATAAAAGGGCCCAGACAAAAGCACAGTTAATACAAACACACTGCACCTGTGTCACCATAGTGGATAAGCTCCCTACCCTTCCAGCTGCAATGGGGGATCTCTTAGCAGACATAAAGAAAGTTACGAATACAGCAAGGACAGTAGATCGAGACAACCAAAGAAACGGCCCCACAGAGGGAAAAATTAGCATCACAGGGGAGTCAACCAACAAGGATCCAGCGACTGCCCCTTAAATGGGTCCTTCAAAGAACCAAGGGTAAATTTACACTACAATTCCAGACTGACAAAAATAACTAATCTTACAGCGGAACACAACAGCGAAAAGCTTCAAGATGAGAGGGCCTGTGCAGAAGTGGGATTAGTTCATCGTGATCACAATAAGCCCGGCAAACACTCTAGAGATCTACAGCAAACAGATTGTCAGCTGCAACATGAGGAAGATCGAGCAACTGAAACAGCAACATGTATGCCAGAGCAGCCCGACAACATAGGAAAAGGGGATGCAAAGCACAGCCGGAAACAGAGGAGGAAAGGAAGAAAGAGGAAGGACATAATGGATTATTTTCATAGGGCTTCGAAAGATCATTCATAAGCAGAACAGCACACAGGGCAATCTGCGGACCTTCAACTGCAAATGTGGACTACAACCTCAGCCAACCAGACACAATGACCACAGTGGGTACAGACTTCGAATGGATGGGGCTGAAAATGATTTGGGTGATCTTACCCTTAAAGCAACAGAAGGCAATTCAAAGACCGTAAGCAGCAGCACCTCTCCTATTTCAACTAATAAAAGGAATGCAGAGATAGTTTTCACAACGAAAATAATTCCCACTACCACAGAAGAACAGGCAGTCCAAGTTAACTCAGTAAATTCCCATATCCAGGAGGGTCAGGTCACCCATGCTAACCTCCCAAGCATCAATCTTCAACCACACCTCAAAATGCGCACTATTCTGTTCATCCCTGAGTACAAGTCCAGAGGCCGGAGTGATAGCCTCAATAGAGGGAATATCCTACGGTTTCTTACGTCAATCAGTAGACTGGCGGATATAAGATCCCATGACCGGGAAACAATTGAATTCAAGGAATACAAACACCTCTCAGATCATGATGTAACAAAGGCAACCTGGGCTTCATATGAAATAGCAAGAAGAATCATGGAAGAAGAGGACCAGTTAAAGGCCTGGGGAATTCAAATGAATTCCTACTAAAAACCGGGTTACCTGGAACCCCTACTACCAAACAGACACAAGCAGCCAACCTCATGCATTTCACTTTCTGTCAGGCAGACTCAATCCCTGCTCAAAGGGGCGTGGAGCACGAATGCATTGCAAACGGACTTAAAAGAGTGGAATCCAGCCACCAGACCTGGCGATCGGACTTGGCTAGCGAGAACAATAAATCTATTTGGCAAAAATACTTGACTCACAACAAAACCATATCCAGTAGATAACCATCAACTATGACTCTGCTACTGGAATATAAATGGACTGGGAAACAAAACAACGGACAATGAGCTCCTGGCTTACCTTCACAGCAGTAAAAAGTGCCAAATTTGGGGCACCCGAAAGGCGAATTAACAATCTACTCGTCAATCAAGAGTATAAAGGTGATTAAGGAAGTGGAGGTGAAAACAACTCCAACAAACACAATAAAAACACTCAGACTGGAAATAGGTGACAGCCTTAACAAACAACAATTAGTAGTCTTAAATATATACCTTCACCGACCGGATAAAATCAACTAAGCCAATCTCTTTGGAACTGAAATAACAATACTACTCTCAGAAGAATCAACATATAATTTTCTGGTAAAATGTGATTCCAATATGCATTTATTGGGGCCCCAAGAAAGGGACGAACTAATGGACGAACAATTCACGGCATGGAACATCCCCCGACAGAAAGAGAACAATTGGAGGAAACAATCCAGATTAGCTAAGAACTTCCTAAAGGATTTGGAACACTTGAGCTTTCTTTGCACTTAATTTACGTTTCCCAGGAGACCAACCCCCGGCGGCAACATTTCACAATGTAGCCGTCAGCACGTTAATAGATTATACCTTTGCAACCCTACCCCGATTAGCAAAATTGCAGACTTTCAGATTGGTACACATAACCAAAATGACCATTTACTACAAGAAGTCACTATGAACATATTAAGCTTAACACCAATCCTGCCAGTGAAGGACCCTAGCTCTATATATACAGTGGGCTATAGGAGGATAAAATGCAAAACAAACCAACCAGAAAAATTACTGGCCTCAACCAAGTCACTTTGGGATGACTTGAAGGACGCAGATTCAAATGTGTTAACATGCTGGGAAGCTTTCACTAAAAAGTTAGGAGATGTGCGTTCAGCAAGGAAAGGGGCCTGTTCATCATCATCAAGGGAAAACCTTCAAAAATGGATCTCCCCTCGACTATCAGACAAGCCACTCAATCATCTGTCCATAATGCAAAACTCTAACTTAAGGGAGCTCAAGAAAGCTATAAACAGCACACTATGGAGGCTCCAGTGAACAGGCCCGACCCCACTTTCCAGAAGGAGCTAACGCAACTAAAAACAGATAAGAAAAAGGCAATCTGGCAGGTAAAAAGTGAAGCAGAGGACAAGCTGTGGGCCAAGCTACTACACGACACGAAGACTAGGTGAAAGATTCTGGCATATAATAAACAGCTTACAGACCCCAAACATCCACAGAGTTAATTCACATTTAACGGAAGAAGCCTGTGCAACCTGCCTTTTGCAACACTTCAATATAGAACCTGAAAGTTTGACGATTGGGAATTCTAGTCCCAGGTACATTCCCGGGCGAAGATTTCCTGATCAAACTAAATCACCAGCAAGTTCTTTTTTCTCATTTTCAACCAAACAGAACAAGAACAGGATAGTGAAAGGCAGGCTGGAGGGTGCGCTGGGCCCTAAAGGGATTCCACAAATACTGTTTAAAAAAGACCCGGTCTATTGGGCGGCTGCATTATTACCACTGTTTGAACAGATCTCAGGAGGAAAAAGCATTCCGGCTTCTTGGAGGGGGTCCATTATATCCCCAAAATACAAAAGATGCAACAAGAATGAAGCAAAAAGCTACAGGCTGGTAGCATTAATAGATAACAATGCCAAATACTATGCCAGCCTTCACCTGGATGATCTTATAGATTGGGAAACTGAAAAAATCAGTCATCCCCATCAACCAGATGGGTTTCTGTAAGGGCATGGCAACTACTATGAACATACTTACCCTCCCCCTTTTAATAGATGCTGTTAAAGTTGCAAACTTACCACTGTTCATGTGTTTCATCGACTACTCACTGGCTTTTGATAATATAGACAGGATGGAACTTTCTTAAACCAGCTGATCCTCATACATACTGACAACTAGGTCCAAGTGAAGCTTGGAACCGGTGAATTCCTGTCCAGAAAAATACCAACTACAAAGGGCCTGAAAGAAGGGTGCATGTTGGTCCGATTCTGTTCAACCTTTTTATTGCAGATTTATCCACAGAGCTGGATAACTGCAAATAACCCCCCAAAGGTTGGGGGGTGGTGCTCTCACTCTCCAATTTACTGTATGCTGACGACCTTGTTTTGATCAGTCAAACTCTGATCGGACTCCAACATCTATCAGACATCACCAAAAGTTTCTCTGCTAATAATGGTCTAAGCATTAACTAAGACAAGTCGAAAGTGATGCGATTAAACCAAAACAATAATGCATCTATTGATTGCTAACATTTGGCTGGTCAAACAATAGAAGTAGTCGAGTACCTGGTGGTCATAATCGATAACAAAGGCACTTTCAAGGCACAAAAAGACGCCATCAGGAGAAGAGGAAACTTAATTTCGGTGGCACTAAAAACCATCAAACACAAAACTGTTGGCCCGAGCCTCACGCCACTGCTCCAGGTGCTCCAATCAAAACTCATCCCAACCATCACCTACAGGAGCGAGTGTCTGAGGTGAAGGGATGCAGGTACATTGGACAGTATAGTCATAAGAACACTAAGAATGATATTCAATCTACCTAAATACACCTCGCCTGCCCAAATGAGATGGGAATTTGGCCTGCAGATCCAAGAAATTGCCCATAAAGGTGCTTATGTCAAATGCTGGCATAAAATTAAAAGGGCTGAACCCAGATCTCTGAATGCCCATCTTTAATAGATCTCTTGGGCCTAGGGTAACTTTGGGAGGCCTCAGGGACGCATACTAGCTTCAAACATCTTGCAAACAAGACAGTGAAAATGGTGTCTACGGTGGAAGACAAGGCAGAGCTCAAAGAAAGGGCCCACAATGGTTCACAATGCAGAACTATACCAGTTCCTTCCCCCAACCTCATTTAGATGCTGGTTTTACGAAGGCAACCAAGAAAAAATATCTTTATTTCCGAATGGGCATTCTTCCGACTTTGCTGCACCTGCCTCCCTGGAAACGAACGCAGACATTGACCATCTGCCGCCTTTGTGGGAAAGCAGAAGGGAATGTCCTCCACCTATTGTGCATCTGTGGAAGCTACAACCTAAAGGAGGACTGCTATTGAAACCCATCTTTAAGATCAAGGGGATAAGATCTTGCGGGCAAGTAGTGAAACCATGTTTTGGAGGTGGAGACTTCCATTTGATCTGCCGCTTTGTACGATTCGTGGAGACAGTGGGAACATTTTTTCTAAAAACCAGCAGCTAACAACTTTTGCATAACCCTTTCTGCTAAATGCATCTATTGCACAGCTGAAAAAATCCCTTCCACACCACATGGCCCCCTTTAGCCCATTGTTCGCATACTTATGCTCTGATTTTCCATTTTGAACATTAGAACCTTTTGGGTCGGGAGCCAAAGACTATTTGCGCTGTGGCCGCCAGCGAAACATTACCTCGGCTGTCTGGAGACCAATCTTACATGTGACAGGCACTGCTCCTTTTTATTAGTGTGATGATTATTGACTCTACTATTCTATCTGTCTCTTTTGAACTCTTTTTAATCATCATCATCATCAACAACTTTATTGCAGTCAATAGACCATAAAAGTGCAAAATAAGCAACATTTCAATAAAAACATTCTTGTGTACATGGGCTTGTAACGCCAGAATATACAATTACATCTGCAAATTGCTACAGTTACCCACTTCCCAATAAATGAGTGGGCAAAATTAATTACATCACATGCATAAAAACCATATATAAAACAATATATACATTGAATAGGAAAAAGGTGCTGATAAATTTCATAAACTACAAATATTAAAAGAAGGGATCAATAAAACCACATTTCAAACGTTAGATTTAAAAAAAGGGGGAAAAGGGAGGCAATCATCTAAAAAAGGGAGGTTATGTCAGTTATGCCTTAAAGAGAGGTTTTTAAAAGTGACCTGCGTATACACCACATGGATAGTAAAAATTGTGACACCGCAAATACAATAGGGGTTAGGGTGTTGTACTTCAGCAGCCTAAATGCCACATCGTCTGGTTCCTAGATTTCTGCAAAACTGCATCAGCCAGTGGCGCCTATATTTCCTATAGCCAGGGCAAAAGAAGAAAACATGCAACTCTGACTCCTCTGCATGAAGGCAGGCAGCACAGCCTAGGGCAAGTGCGCCTGCCCATTTATTAGTGAAGCCGCGTAGCAGGAGGGTCCCATGCCTAAATTGGACGTATAATTTCCTCGCTAGCGCAGGTTGAATCTCATAATACTGGTCTTTAACCCTCACAAACAAATTTGTCAGTGGGCCTGTTGCCGAACACCCCTGAATTCGGGCAAGTTTATCCTCCCTATAGCACTGCACCAAATCCTTTCAGGAAACTGTAACACAGGCTTCCTCAGGGGAGTGCCATAGACTCGTTCTTCCAATGTTCTGAATGGTGTCCCTAACATAGGCAAGCCTCCGTGATTTCCCAGCACCTTTCAGAGTCAAAACCTCCATTAACTCTTCCTAGTGTACTGCCAATTCCGGGGTTACACATAATTGATGCCCGTGAAATAGGGGTTTAAGGGCAATTTTGTCAGCAATGGGCCAAATCCCCAAATCTAGGTGCAATGCTATAAGAGGAGTACTAGTGGGAAGAACAAACAGCTGTCTGGTAACTTCATTTTCAGTCTTTGAAATGTTTCCCAGAAACTTGTGCCCCCAGAGTTCAGCCCTGTACATTGCAGAAAAGCTAGATTCCAATTGATATATTTCCACTATTGGTCCAATGGGTTTAAAAGAGGAGTTCCTAAATAGCTTAATTAGCCCACTTGTGTTCTGTTCTAGCTTTAATCAAATTTTGTGAATTTGCACCCCCCAGTCCATTTTTTCTGTCAGGGTGACCCCAAGGTACTCGAAATCAGAAACCTTCTCAAGAGGAGTGCCGTGCAGGCTGGGATTAGGACGGATGGTACTGGTTGGGTTGAAGGCCATGTATTTGGTCTTCAAACAATTGATCTTGAGTCCCCTGCTATCACAAAAGGCCTTGAAGTTGTCAAGAATCCTCTGTATGCCCATTGGTGATTTTGAGAGTACCAGAGTATCATCGGCAAACAACATTGCAGGTATTTTCCTGATAGCTATCTTGGGTGCGTCATTGTCCTTCCCCGCATTCAGCACATCTACGAGTGCATTAACAAAAAAGCAAAAGTGGGTGGAAGCGAGCACACACCCCTGCCTTACCCCTCTATCTATGGGAATAGGTGAAGTAAGTTCCCCAAGTTTGCCGAATCTGATTTGGGAATAGTTGCCTTTGTGCAAACGCTTAAGCATATGGCAGAGATAAGGCGGCACCCCCAGGTCACTTAAAAGAGGGCACAGTTTATCCCTTGGTACTAGATCAAACGTGGATTTTAAATCCACGAAGATCAGATAGAGACAGCCGCCCTCTATTATCACCATTTTCCAGTTCAAGAGTTAAAGCCTAAATATTTGGTCTATGGTGGACGTATTTTCCCTGAAACCAGCGTGTAACAGGCTTAGAATATTTTGTTGGTCCATCCAGATTTGAAGGCAGACCAACAATATCTTGGCAATTTTTTTTTACTTGCGTCAATTAAACTTCGAGGCCCATAGTTAGAGGGGAGGAGCGGTGAACCCTTTTTATAGACTGGGAGAATTTCTGCACCCGCCCAAATAGATGGAATAGCCATTCCCTGCAAAATGGCATTGAATAGAATCCAAAAGTAAGGGGCCCAGATGGTTGGCCCAGAACGAAAGTGGTCACCAGGGATCTTATCGAGGCCTGGTGCTTTGAAAGGGGCAACTTTCTTTAGGGCACTTGTTATCTCTAAAAGGGTTATCTGCGGGGCCTCAATGCTGATGTTTTGCAATGGAGTGATCTCATTGGTCACAATAATGTCTGCATACCCCAACCTTTGATACAGGGCCTCAAAGTAGTCAATGGCAGACTTCCCTTCCCTACTGCCTGTGTTTACTATGCACCGGAAAGCCTTCATGTCATGGTCAGGGATTCCCACTTGTTCATCCTCCAGGCTTTTTTGGCTTTGGTGATAGTTACCCTGTAGAGCACCCTATTTGCTCCAATTAGGGATCTATCTTTAATTTTAATTGCATTAATCAGGGCCACCTTAGCCCTCCGGTAGCTATCCTTGAAGCAGGGGTGTTTTCCCTTTTTATGACCGCTGGGACGAGATGATGGGAAAACAATATCAGCTAGGGTGGATGTCAGCAATTCATGAGTCTCTGCAATTTGCACATGGGAAGTGAAGACACCATCGCCAGAGATAGACTGTTCCGCTGCCACTAGACAAGGGATAACTGCCTTATACAAAGAGGCCAAATTCACACATGATTGCTGAATAGCTTAGCACCGTACCCTTGGTCTGTCATTGGTCAAGACCAGTCTCTCATCAGGTGATATAGTTGGACCAGGAATTTCCTCAGTGATTAGCAGTTCTAACTCCACAGTTAGAGCATTGTGGTCACTATCATGGCGGGAGGAGACAACAAAGTCAGCCACCCGCTGCTAAATCCGGATATCGATTAGGATGTAATCTATTATAGAAAAGTGTCCTGGGTGATTAAAGCTGTAATTCCCTGGTGAGTCTGATTCAATTTGACTGTTACATACCCTTAGGGAGTGGTTCAAGATGAGGATTTGAGCTGTAACACTAGCGGTGTCCAAGCCCAGACTGCCTGTATGTTTTCCTCAGGGACAGCCCAGTGTCGATCTTCTTCACTGAGTATTCCTTCATTAAAATCACTCAGGGGCTCAAACTGGCAGTTGAAGTTCCCACGACAACCATCCAATAGTTACTGGGAATAGTAGACATGGGGGTTGCTAGTTGGTCAAGGATTGATGATTCATGGCTGATACTAACAGTCCTGGAGTAGACGTTTACCAGGGCAATTCTTGTCTTAGATGTAAACGTCAAAAGAATGCACTGGATGTCGTTAGAAAAAAACTCCTGCAATTTTGCCCAACAATCCAAGTGGGTCCCGACCCATATGCAAAGACCACCTGAGGGCCTGAGCTTTCTTGGAACATACAGATGACATAATGGTCCACAAAATCCCCCCAGTCAGGGTTATCAAGCTTGTTTCTAAGGCCTGCAACATTCCAGGATAGAATCTTTAACTTTCTTGGGTTACCAGGTTTAACGGACGTATGTGCCCTAGGATCAGCATTAAAAGGGTTGGTTTCGCTAGGTTGGTCCCTTGATCCTACAGCCAGGCTTCTGGTTAGAGGCTCAATGCTATCAGCTATAACCACTGGGAAGTTGGCGTCCACAGGGAATACTGGGGCTAGGGTCTGGGACACAGCTTGTGTTACTCCTGTGTTTGTGCTTACATGACCTTCAATGGGTGTCTGTCCCAGTCCGGTAGGGCCCTCCCGACTTTCCTGTCTGCCCTTACTTTGAGAGATTATAACATAGTGGTCCATAGGGACGCCTATCCCTGTCCCAGGTTTAATGATTAGGGGACATGATTTCCTTTTCGAAATAACCCTCTCCCTAGCTTCCCGCTGGATGTAGCTGAACATT
This sequence comes from Triturus cristatus, assembly GCF_964204655.1. NCBI lineage: Eukaryota > Metazoa > Chordata > Amphibia > Caudata > Salamandridae > Triturus > Triturus cristatus. The sequence continues at coordinate 782,582,408 of NC_140589.1, forward strand.
CAGTGTACTGCATTATTGTGTCAGTCTACCTCTTCCAGGACTCCAAATCTGTTTGCTGCAGATATATTGCATAAAAGGAGTCTGGGGGCAGATTACCTCTGTCTTGCATGGTTCTGATCCTGCTTCCACAACCCCTGGCCATGGCTCATGTGTGTGATGGGATCTGGTGCTTGGCATGGGATGTAGAAATATCCTAGTGGAAGAGCCCTAATTCCCTCATCACAATACCAAGGCGAAACAGCAAGCCTAACATCTACACATCAGTGTACATGTAACGCACCTCCCCAGGAAACTAGAGTCCTCCACAAACAGTCCAATGTTTTGAGCATTACGCTCTAGTGGTGTGCACCTCCACTGCTCCTGCTGTTTCTAGAGAGCAGTCTCCAAGACCAATGTTAGATTCGTCACAAATGTGGATTGCACCACCAAATCCAACTTTAAAAAGTAAGTATTTTTTATCATTAAGTTTTTTTATTCTTCATTTAAAGTTAAAACAGCCATGCAGCCAAAGCATTTTGTCCAGCTTCAGTGGACTTCATCAGGGCTTATTATCAGCATATGGTCTCCTATAAATGTGGAAATTTGCAGCAGTGCTGTTCGGTTCAGTGTGTCTCCCACGTTTGAACTGATCCCTCCCATATCCAGGGTGAGTTCACTATTGAGCGTCTCCTGTGCCACACATCATAGTAATTCAAAACGTCAAGGTCCACGTCCTTGCCATTATACGGCATTGTGTAGGCCTAGGAGGGTTATTGAAATTAATCACTATGCAATCCCCTTGAACATCTTTTGGTCTATTTACCACCACCTCACCCTGCAGGTCATAGGAGAATTGCCTCTGCCTTGCTAACCAGAACATACATTTGTTCTTTAGTTCATAGTGTGTTTCCCGCTGTCCCGGTTTATGCTCAGATACACCTGCTAAGACAATAACATAGGGCAATGAGGCAGGGGGTGGATTAATGGAAGGTATGTCACTACACTCTTCTCCGTCTTGGATACAGAGCATTTCACTGACCCCCTCCCCTCTGTACCTAGACCCAGACTGATTCACTTGGCGGGGTTAGTTTACCATACTAGAATACGCCAAGTTTATACTCCTGTGCTCGCTACAAGTCATATTAGGAAAAAAGGTGGGGATTGAACGTTGGCAGGTGGGGGTACTGCTCTAATTACAGAAATCTGGTTGGGTACTTGGTCAGATGCTTGTGCGCTTATATCTGCCTGGCAGCTAGCATCTATACCTTTCCCTGGTACTGGCGTCAGCCTACCCGCCCAAAGTTCCAAGGTTTCTGCCAATTTGTCAACCCGTACTGACAGAGAGCTTAGCTCATCTTTCACTATGGATCTCACTTGAGTCTGGAGGTCCATCACCAAGCTCTTTACCCACGCAGGGTAGTCTAGAGATACTTGACTGGTGCTTGTACTGCCCAAGATCATATCCGGGTCATCCTGGTGTCTTCCAGTATCATGTGTCCCATCATTATGCTTTTTTCTTTTTGTGCCCGTTCTACTGGGTTGTTTTAGTTTTCCATCTTTAGTGCATCCACAGTCAATGATTTCTTTACGTAGACCATTTGTTGGTGTTTCCTTCTCCACTGTGGTGGGATTAGCCTGCAGAGCCTGGTAGATGGGTTCTGGGTCAAAGGTAGATTGAGGTGAGACCATATCGGGCACCGAAAAATAAAGGTCAGGTGTTAAGGATGGACGCCGCTCAGTAAGTTGGATTTCTGTTGCCACCACACCAATGGCCCCCTGCAACATTTTGCCAATTGATGTGGGGGCCACTGTAGGAGCAATCTACTTGGGCAAAGTTTGTTGTTTGGCACGGCAAGCCTGTTTCCCCATTGCTGCAGGTATCTATGGTTGAAAAAGAGGCCACGGGATCCAAGCAATTGCTAGGTTTTAAGCAAATACCCCTCGGTGATACCACCCCAGGTACTTGGACAAAGCAGGAGCCTGCTAGCTTGGTGCCCCCTTTCGCTTTCAATAACAAGTAACAGTTCAATGCGTGAAGTCTTGCTCTGGACGCAGATTTCAGGGAGTCGATCCTACTAGTACAGATGTCAGGGGGGCCCCCAGCCCAGACTCTTCGGGTGATGCCGGTGCGGCCCAGGCACGCCTGTGCCCGTCCTGTGCTTTGGGAAGCCCAGGACACTCTTTAAGCGCCTCCTGGTGCGTCAAGAATGACGTTGGTGGCATGAGGGCCGCTTTCCCGGCTAGGACTTGTGGTCTGGTCCCCCCACGGTAACAAGAGACTTCAGCAAATGGGCTCCTGCGCTGTGGGAGCCATGGACGCTCTTTAAGCACCTCCTGGCGCGTTGAGAATGATTTTGGCGGCGTGAGGGCCGCTTTGCGGGCTGGGACCTGTGGTCCGGTCTCCCCGCAGCAACAAGAGACTGCAGCAAACTAGCTCCCCTTTTTAATTGAAAGAACAAATTTAAATACCAAACCTTTTTTAACAAATATTTATATAGGGTGCAAATCCAGTATAACGGTTCTGTATTTTTAAATTTTTTTTTTGTTTATTTATTGCAATGGTTTTAAGTATTCACGCAAATAAAGTTATTACACCCTCCATCGTTTGAAATTACCTTTTTAACTCACTTTTACACTCACTTTACACAGGATGTGTAAACCAAAATAACCCCCTCAAGCAAGCATCCTTCCAAAATTCACATGGCCAAAAAACCAGTGTGCATCCAGATTTTCAATCAAGGAGGGGTGAGAGTCCAAGCCAGTCAAGCCCCATTTACTTCTGACAGTAGCGCTCATCATGACAGTCCTTCCTTTACAAAACTGTATTGGATTGTGGCACAAATTCACTGCCACAGTAGCAAATTAATTAAATCCTATCCCCGAATCAACCTGGTTATATAAATGTATATGGACCACAAAAGATCCCATAAGCGCTATTGCTGGAGCAGAGTTTTTTGTTGAAAATCTATTGGGTTTTTAAAGCTCTGGTTTGTCTATTGTCGAAAGAAATTAAAAATTATTAATTCATAATTACTAATTATTTGTTTTGTGTAAATGTTCTAATTAATCAATAAAAAATAACAAGAGAAAACTATACGTGGGGAAGCATTTGTGTTGTTTACTAATAATATGCATGTTTTATTAATAAATGTTGCTGAGTGTTGTTTATTTTAAAAGTACGAAAAACGCTTTTTAAATGTCATGTATTAATGCTTTTCTTGTGTTGCAAAGGCTAGATAATTACATACACATAAGGGTATTAGTGGGGTTAACACTGTTTAATCACTATGCTGTGGTAGCGTTGTTTTTGTCTCTTTTAATTAAGATGGTACATTTTGGCCTAGTGAAAAATGGCTACCGTTTAAAGCCTACGCTCGAGTGACTGAATTTTGTGATGAGAAGGCCTTGCTGAACATGGTCGAGAGTCATCTGACCACAGTCTTCGCCTGGTAAAAAGTTTTCCGTGAGGACAGCAGCTCTGGGCGGACATCCAAACGACCTTGGAAGACAAAGGAGCCTCAATGAACATTATGATCACCATGCTGGTTCCGAGGAAATATGAATATGAAAAAGAAACATTTCAAGATTTAGTTCCGTCTTCCGTTTTTTTATTTTTGTGATTTTTCTGAGCGGAGATTTTCCAAATGTAGCGATGCTACATCCTTTCCTGCTCGCTTTGCTCAGCGGTTCAGCGGATATCGAAAACATTTTATGTTGCCTTCTATTGTTAAAATTATTATAAATATTGTTAGCCTAGAGAGGGTTTGTTCGTTGCATTTTGGATTCTGAGGCCACTTCTTTCCGAACTTGCGTTGGTGAGGATCGATGCTGTGAGGACGGTGACCTAAGAGACTTCTATCGAGAGACCTGTCCTGATGACCCATTATGACATTTAGCTAGAATAGGTAATTATGAGAATAATGATTTTGCTTTGAATTTATTTCCATTTGAACTAATTTTAGATAAAGAATCATAATTTTAAAATACAGTGTTGGTTATTATTTCTTGTCAATTATTGAGTACTCTATTTTGATTATTGTTGATTATTATTGGTTAAATCATGACTCAAGACAGTATCAATTAGGTCTTATCGACCGTAGTGTAGATGCAGGGTGTTTAGAAGGTTTCTTTCCACAGGTTCAGTGCTGATAGAGTAATCTGAGTGTATGTTAGTGAAATGGGCCCAAGCGTATGATGAGTGTATGTGCGTGTATCTGTGAATTTACTCTATCTGTGGAAGTAGGGAGAATTTGTACACCCCAATCTGCACCACTATCGCTAATGCTGGATGATTAAGGACAAATTAAAACATACTCTGAAATATACAGTGACCTGGGTAGCCATCCTTGCCTGTTGGTTCACCTTCTAACAAGAATAATAAAAATAAGCAGGTGAATATGACTGGCCTAACTATAACTTCAACTGTAATGTCAGTGAGGGGACTATATTCATTTCGAACATTTCTGACCCACTTCCTTTATGACATTGCTTCCTTCTACTGCCTCTTCAGCTGCATGTAAAAAAATTAAACGTGGGATAACTGTTTCTTCTGGCGTCTGAATGTGTTGTTTGGTTTGGTTTAATTATTATGCAGCATAAGTCTACAATCCAATATACCTTCTCTGGTCCATGGAGCGATGTACCCACCAACGAAAAACAATAAGTCCAAATGTGCAATCAATGCTCACTATTTAATTTGGGCAGAATGCCATCACAGCTCGATAGAAGGTCTTTTAGTGAGAAATGGCACCAGCAGCAAGCCTTGAGTGGGTAAGCACTGCCACTTATGAATGAAAAAGTATAGCCATTGAGACCAAAGATTAATAATAACAGGGCATCGATACCTTTTTCTGTTAAGAAAATAAAAACATTTTAAAATTAAATTATTAACAAATTTCACGACATGATGCGACCAAATCCTGTCTTCGTGCAAGTTCATTATAACCCCAGGAATATTGCTAGTTTGCAGTATTGTTCCTGCACATGTTGCCCACGACCTTTAGAATCTCACCAGCGCATAAAATGCACTTTTCACACTTGTGAGTTCTGCTGGAGTTCTAGGGATATCATTGCATCATGAAAGTGCCTCAGCCTCAAACACATTCCATCCTGACAGTTCCTCAGCCTTGCACACATTGAATCTTGAAAGTAAGGTGGAATATGGGGTTGGGGATCTCACGGATGGGATTCCAATTAAAAGGGGGTGAGGCAGGGATGCGTCCTTGCACCTACGTTGTTTAATCTCCACAATAATGGAGCGGTAGAGTGGCTGAACAGTTGTAGGCATGACACACCTAAGATCGCAGGAGTCTCTGTCCCCCTCCTTAAGTTCGCTGATAATTCCCTCCTTAGCTCTAGAACCCATTATGGGTCTACAAGCAGAACTAGATTTTTCTGCAGCTTTATGTTTGCAGAGAGGGCGAGAATTAAAACCGCCCAAGTACAAATATATGGTAACAAACCTACATTGCTCTTTTAGAGGGAAGATGACAATAGAGGGTGTAAAGATCGATCAGGTCAAAATGTTCAACTACTTAAGAGTCAGACTGAGTGACAACTCATCCTGTAACCCACAAGTGGCAAAAAGGAAAACTACTCTTAACCAGAGTGCAGCAGTAGCTCAAGTCACGGAGGCGGCAGTGGAAGCAGCCAGGACTGCCGGTGAACACCGGATTACGACAGCGGTGACGGCTGGGGTAAGCAATCAAGCAAAGCGAAAGCAAAAGTAATGGTGCACGACTGGCGCACCACTGAGCGTAGCAGTCGCAGCGGGCTGCTGCAGAGAGTGAGCCCAGGTCCCTGCAGAGGCAGCCCAGTTAGGACTGGGTACGGCTTGCTGGTCATCCTGTTGAGCTCCTGCTTGGTTTGTCACTCCTGCTAAGCCTGCAATTTGCTTTTGTATGTTCAACTGCCTTGCTATGTCTTGCTTTTACATTGTGCTGCCGCAAATTGCCATCTGCCACCCACTATCACCATCCATTACTGCCCTATAACGGTCTCACTGCTGCCTCTCCGTGTGGAGACTCAGCAACCAACTCTGGGAGCGGGTCGCCGCTAAGCACTGCTGTCTATTACTGATTCTATCTCCTGGACCCGTCCGACAACTCCAAGTGCGTGCCACTAGTCATCGGTCTCCAGCCATCAGACCCAGGTGCATTCCTCTGCGGAGTGCCTGTGAGACAATTCGAACCCCTCTACTCTCGACTCTCATTATTCAGCTCCCAGTACCCAAAGTATACAAATGTGTTAAAAGAAAAAAGCTTAAAGCATTTATTGCAATGGGGTAAATAGAACTACTAAACGCCAAGAACAGCGCTAAAAACAGCAGTGCAACCAACTAGACCATACTGACTCAGCACATAAATAGTGGCACAGTGGAGGTGCAGCCCAGCACACCCCCAAGCAAGCAATTAAGCAATATCAATACATTTAATTCACATAAGTAAACCAGGAGGACTGGACCTCAGGGGAGTAATTATATATGATCCGGAAGGGCGAGACAGACGGCCACCTCAATAATCAACAAAAGAAAACGGAAGAGCAAAGGACTTAATGAAATCGCCAACAAGTACAATCCAATGATGGAAGAGAACGGCACATCCCATCACTTGACTCTGGCAGATGTAGGTCTTAACTCACTCACTAAAGCAAAAAAAAAACTGCCTATCAGCTGAAGATCTACAGAATATTCTCATTTGTGAGGGATGCTGGACCTGTACTACGCTTAAGTAACAAAAGCCTCAATGGTCTCCCCTCCCCCCTCCCCCCTGCTTCCAGTGGTTGTAGACCAGCCAGTATTTGCAGTCAATAAGCCAGAGCCAGCAACTGAAGATAACACAAATATGGCAAAAGACCATCTAGGTATAGGTGGTGAAGGAGCAGGTGAAACAAGATTTTGTATACCTCCTCTAATTTCCATGAAATTAATTACGTAATCATTCTAAAATTAATTTACATAACATGTTTGAAGTGGAAGTGATACTAATCAATATTTGCACCTTGATAAACATAAATACACATGGGACTAAATTGCTGACTGCATGGCAAAAATAAATAATTAACAATGGTACGCAAACTAACCTTAGATTGTGTTGAAATAGTAAAATTGCATGGTATATATTGCTTCGTGATTGTATTGTGGCTTAAAGTTATCGAATGGTAAGTATTATCGCTTTAAATGTTGCTGCAGCTAGGAATATACTAATATATATTGGGATTAGTGTGGGTTTGAACACTAGACCCTTCATTTCTATATTTTAATTGCTGCTATGTCTATTTTCGCTTAGTTAACATTCAGGTCTACTAGGCCGCAGTACTCAAGATGGCGTTCTCTGAAGCAGATGCCACCATGTGCGCACGATGATTTCTGCGCATGCCCAGATGCTTCTTGAGATCACAAGATGAAATGAACTCCTGACATCGTGTTCCCTGCCAAGGACGATGAGTTGGGGACTTGACCGCAAGCCAGTAGATGACCGTATGAGAACCAAGGAAGAGACAAAGAATGAACCTGTCAATAGGACCCTTTTGCCTTGAAAAGATACATTTGCAGGTCCCCGCATGGGAATCGGAAGGACCATCCCAATTTGTGAACTCATGTGCCAAGTCACTATTCAGAACCAGTTTGCACTGGGAAGAGTGCAATGAACTATGGATAACCCCGAACTGTCCAATCAGAACATTTGGTCTGCCCCTAAAGTTGCCATATTTTGTATGAAGAAAGGCACGGAAAGGTATAATAATCCCTCATCTGTCATTAGTGTTAAAATCTGGTTTGCGATGTCAACATAATCGGCGCCACCTTGTCCCCTCTCAGGCCCGTACGCTCACTTAAGCAGTAGCCATTTTGAAAACACCATGGCCCCTCTGCCCCTCGCCGATCACCAGCACGTTCCCTTGGCGCTGCAAACATCCCCCCGCGCGCCGGCCACCCCCGCTCTCTCATACAGGGGCCATAAACCCTCTCCTTCTGCGCGACCCTGCCATGGAACCACATCCCGTGCCTGACCAACACCTCCTTTCATCCCATACATGGTCATACATCCCTTTGATAACCCCCTTCCTCTGCGCACGATTGTCCGAACCGATCCCAGGCCATCACCTAGCCCTGCGGATTCAGTTTATTGCCCCCACTGTAAGGGAAACACCTCACATCAAAGGGGTTACAGCAGATCAAGGCCCCCACCCCCTGAGACCCGACCGGTCACACACACCCCCGGGAATTGGCGGAATGTCCACCTGTGTGATAGCCATCTCTTACTGTGGGTAGGGTGGGGACTTCCACTGTAGATATGTGTAGGAACAAGCTTGAAGTGGGGATTCCAAGGATGCCTTTCCGTACATCAAAGTCTTAACAAGAATGTGTCACGTGTAATAAAGCAATAAACCTGTGTATAAGAGGCCAGGCCTCAGAGATGTGGGTAGAGCACCTCGAGACGATACCTTGCTGTCCGATCTGACGTGTTCTGCTCCGACGGAATAAAACTTTGTTTCCTGCCTTCCAGTCTCCGGCGCCTGCCTCTTTTGTTGGTTAATTATCGAATGGTATAAGAGGCGATTACCGCCAGGCAATACTTGAAGGTTATCGACTGAAGGTGCCGCTACCATTTAACAATTAGGGGGTTGTTGGTGTTGGAGTTGGGGTGGGTTCGGGAGGAGTTCGAGAGTTGCAGTTGGAGTTGCGGTTGCGTTTGTCTTTGGGTTATTCTTTGAGAGGGAGTTCTTGTTGGGTGGTTGTTCCTCTTTCAAATTTCCCAACCTTTCTAATTTTCATTAAGTTCTATGCTGCCAGTCTGGGTGTGGAGTTAATCCATGCTACGGATTGATGTATGTACATTGCTGAATCTCCAAGATATTGTGTTATATCCTGTATTTTTGCCTGACGGTTTGATCCCTTGGTGAGGGTCAGACTGCCTGTCTGAGGGAGTCTTTACCGGAGAATGTGGATAACTCCCTATTCGACCTGAAGCTATTCGTCGCCTGTTCATTCGTAAATGATTTACTGCATTATTCATAAATTCATGCTTAAATGAGATTTCTAAATGTTTAATTACTCTTTAATAAATCTAAATGACAAATTATGAGCTGTAGTATATAAATGTAAGATTAAAGGGAGTGATTAATGATTTAGATAAACAAAGTTGAAATAAGAATTGAGTTTGTGGTTCTTAAATTAATCACTGAAGATACCAAATGTTTTTCTAGACTTTAATTGTGTTTTAGCTGGTTCTAATTCACCATCAACCAGTCCAACTAGTTGGTCCATCGACCAAACAGTGCCTTGATGACAAAGTCAGGATTCTGAAGAGTGTATATAGAATGTATATATAAAATAGTAAGAAAATTAGTCCTGATAGGTAATAAGGTACCCACGTTGTCCAACAGCCCCTTTTCCTGTGTACAGATTCGAGTGAGTTTGTGTGGATGAGAAGTGTGTTGGTGTTATGGGCCCCACCAATGAATGAATGTATGAATGAACCTTTGTGAATAAGAATCTGTGACATAAGGAGAATATGTAAAATGTGTCCTTTGCGCGGTATCAGTGGCTACAGAGAAGCGATAGGTCAAAAAAAGGGAAGCTCTATTTCAGCAAAGGAGAACACTGATGTACTTTGTTCTGCACTTTATACAACAGAAACATTTACGGCAATCTTGACAATATCAAGCAATAAATGCAATGGAAACGTACTCTTTTCTTTGACGGAGGTCGGCGGGGGTTCAGGTGTTCCGCTTGAACCATCAATCATAATGCTGCCAAGAATGACCTCTTCGATATCGTCGATTCGCTCACCTAAAACTCATAGGGCCATATTATCAAAAACGGCACAAACATTATCGTCGCTTTAGCGGCAGGAAACTGCCGCTAAAGCGTCGATAAGGGTCTTGATAATATGCCCTAGAGAATTCCAATGGAAGCCCAGGTTTGATGTCCTTCACACCAGAACCTGGACTTCTATTGGAATTCTCTAGGGCATATTATCAAGCCCCTTATCGCCGAATTAGCAGCAGTTTCCTGCTGCTAAAGCGGCGATAATGTTTGCGCCGTTCTTGATAATATGGCTCTCACAAAGACCCCAGCAAGCCCTACACATGGCTCTGTGCTAGACTACAGTGGGGTCACTCATAAAGGTGAACAAGAATAAACCATCGAGAAGGCCCCACAGGAGACAATCGATCATCTACATAGTTGTCCGGCGACAGATCAGGAAGAACCGCACATCTCAATCTGTCCTGGTCGGCCCAAGGCAGCACAGAGTAACAAAAACATGGAACAACAGCATGACAAGTCAGGCACAGTCAACTGCTCTAGTTCAAGCGATTTAGACTTGGATATAGCACCTCATCTACTTACAAATAACTCTGCAATCAACAATAACGACCATGAAATGAAAAGTACAGAGGACTCAAATGATGAACTCATTAACACATTATTTCATACAGTGCAAGAATGGGAATGGCTGGAAGCCTCATATATCTCCGGCTCCTTGAAGATGGCCACTAACAACACTTACCGCAACCTTGAAGAGAATCAAACGGGCACTGAAAAACTATGGTCATCTTTGTTAAATACTATGCATTTATCAATAAAATCAATGCAGTACCATTCCAACAAAATGGGTATTCAATTATCTATCCTTAACTCCCTGACCACTCATGTCTCAAACATCGATAAAATATTATTGGATATGAATAGCTTGATTTAAAGGGCCCAGACAGAAACACAATTAATACAAACACACTGCACTGGTGTCGCCATAGTGGATAAGCTCTCAACCCTTCGAGCTGCAATGGGGATCTCTTAGCAGACATAAAGAAAGTTATGAATACAGCGAAGACAGTAGATCAAGACGACCAAAGAAACGTCCCCACAGAGGGAACAATTAGCATTACAGGGGAGTCGACCAACAAGGATCCAGTGAACGGACCTCTAAATGGGTCCCTCAAAGAAGCACAGGTAAATTTACACTACAATTCCAGACTGACAAATATAACTAATCTTACAGCAGAACACAACAGCGAAAAGCTTCAAGGTGAGAGGGCCTGTGCCGAAGTGGGATTAGGACAATATGATCACAATATGCCCAGCAAACACTCTAGAGATCTACAGCAAACAGATTGTCAGTTGCAACACGAGGAAGATCGATCAACTAAAACAGCAACATGTCTGCCAGAGCAGCCCGAGGTGGTAGGAAAATGGGATGCAAAATACAGCAGGAAAGAGAGGAGGAAAGTAAGAAAGAGGAAGAAGGACATAGTGGCTTATTTCCAAAGGGCTTCGGAAGATCAATCATAAGCAGCCCAGCACACAGGGTAATCCGCGGACCTTCAACTGTAAATGTGGACTACAACCTCAGCCAACCTGACACAATGACCACTGTGGGTACAGACTTCGAATGGAATGGGGCTGAAAATTATTTGGATAAAGCAACAGAAGGCAATTCAAAGACCGTAAGCAGCAGTATCTCTCTTATTTCAACTAATACAAGGAATGCAGAGGTAGTTTCACAACGAAAATAATTCCAACTACCACAGAAGGGCAGGCAGTCCAAGTTAACTCACTAAAATCTCACATCCAGAAGGATCAGGTCGACCAAGCTAACCTCCAAAGCATCAATCTTCAGCCACACCTCAAAATTCGCACTATTCTGTTCATCCCTAAGTACAAGTCCAGAGGCCGGAGTGATATCCTCCATAGAGGGAATATCATATGGCTACTTACGTCAATGAGTAGACTGGTGGATATAAGATTCAATGACCTGGAAACAATTGAGTTCAAGGAATACAAACACATCTCGGATCATGATGTAACAAAGGCAACCTGGACTTCACATGAAATAGCAAGAAGAATCATTGAAGAAGAGGACCAGTTAAAGGCCTGGGGAATTAAAATGAAGTCCTACCAAAAACTGGGTTACCTGGATCCCCTACCACCAGCCAGATACAAGCAGATAACCTCATGCATTTCACCTTCTGTCAGGCAGACTCAATCCATGCTGAAAGGGGCAGGGAGCACGGATGCATTGCAGACAGAATTAAAAGACTGGAATCCAGCCACCAGACCTGGCGATCGGACTTGGCTAGCGAGAACAATAAATCTATATGGCAAAAAAACTTGACTCACAGCAAAACAATATCGAGTAGATAACTATCAGCTACGACTCTGCTGCTGGTATATAAATGGACTGGGAAACAAAACAACGGACAGTGATCTCCTGGCTTATCTCCAAAGCTTCGACCTTATTCTACTACAAGAAACCTGGCTAGACCAACCTTTCCATCTACATGCCTTCGAAACTCATAATTTTTTTTTTATTTCAGGAGAATTTTATTGAGCAATTTTACAAAAAACAAAGAACAGAGCGAAAAGAGCCATCAGAGAATACAAAGGTCCAGTTTAAGATATACAGTTTAAGTGCGTAACATCCTGGAGGGTTGATGTTGACCTGAGAGTCTAAGTTACAAAGCAAAATCCAGGAAATGGATGAGAAATAAGTGTACACAACATATGAAGATTCAAGAAACCCAAAGATGTGTGAGATAGCGTAAAATAAAGGAGTAAATTAAAGGAGAAAGGACAGTTATAAAATACCTGAAGGTTGTATCATATACACATTTACTGGAGCCCCACAAAAGGATGAAGTACTGGACGAACAATTCATGGCATGGAACATCCTCCGACAGGAAGACAGCAATTGGAGAACACAATACAGATTAGATAAGAACTTCATAAGGGATTTGGAATACTTGAGCTTTCTTTGCACTTAATATGAGTTTCTCAGGAGACCAACCCCCAGCGGCAACATTTCACAATGTAGCAGTCAGCACGTTAATAGATCATAGCTTTGCAACCCTACCACTGATTAGCAAAATTGCAGACTTTCAGATTGGTACACATGATCAAAGCGACCGTTTAACACAAGAGATCACCATGAACATATTAAGCTTAACAACAATCATGCCAGTGGAGGACCCTAGCTCTATATATACAGTGAACTATAGGAGGATAAAATGCAAAACAAACCAACCAGAAAAATTGCTGGCCTCGGCCAAGTCACTTTGGGATGACTTGAAGGACGCAGATACAAATGTGTTAACATGCTGGGAAGCTTTCACTAACAAGTTAGGAGGCATGCATTCAGCAAGGAAAGGGGCCCATTCATCTTCTTCAAGGGAAACCCTTAAAAACTGGTTCTCCCCTTGACAATCAGACAAGCCACTCAATCACCTGTCCATCCTGCAAAATTCTAACTTAAGGGAGCTCAAGAAAGCTATAAACAGCACACTACGGAGGCTCCACCGAACAGGCCCAGACCCCACAAAAAGACGCCATCAGGAGAAGAGGAAACTCAATTGTGGTGGCACTAAAAACCATCAAACACAAAACTGCTGGCTCAAGCCTCACGACACTGCCCCAGGTGCTCCAAGCAAAACTCATCCCAACCATTACATACGGGAGTGAGTGTCTGAGGAGAAGGGATGCGGGTACATTTGACAGTATAGTGATAAGAACACTAAGAATGATATTCAATCTACCTTAATACACCTCGCCTGACCAAATCAGTTTGGAATTCGGTCTGCAGAGCCAAGAAAATGCCCTTAAAGGTGCCTATGTCAAATGCTGGCATAAAATTAAAAGGGCTGAGCCCAGATCACTAAATGCCCATCTTTGGAAGGAAATATAGTCAAAAAAGGAAAGTGCAGCCATTACCTATGTGTCAGCCTCAAGTAGATCGCTTAAGCCTAGGGGAACTTTGGGAGGCCTCAGGGTCGCATAATAGCTTAAACAATCTTGCAAACAAGACAGTGAAAAGGGTGCCCATGGTGGAAGACAAATGTAGCTGCAACAAATGATAGACAGAATGCTGAATGATTCAAACAATCTCCCCCAGTCAAGAGATCTGGGTTAAATCCATCATTCTTTTGCCCACTATGCGCCCCCAGTTTGGACCCAGCCATATGCAAATCAGTCTTGACCTTGTTCCTCATGGCAACAGTCCAGACAGAACTGCCAAGCCAGGTCCTCCCTGGACCAGAAACAAGCATCCTGGGACTGGTTTTGGGGTATGTCACCCTTCAACAGCCAGGATAGCTTGAATCCAGTGGCACAGCGAGCAAGGGACCCACGTCTGGGCAGACCCGTCCCACTTAGGGCAAAAAGTGTAACTGCAACTAATGATGAACGGAATGCTGAATGATTCAAACATTTTCTCTGGGCCAAGAGATCTGGGTTAAATCCATCGTTCTTTTGCCCACTATGCCACCCCAGTTTGTACCCAGCGATATGCAAATCAGTCTTGACCCAATGCCTTGTGGGAACAGTCGAGACCGAACTGCAAACCAGGTCCTCCCTAGACCAGAAACAACCATCCTGGGACCGGTTTCAGGGTATGTCACCCTTCATCAACCAGGCTAGCTTCAATCTAGTGGCACGGTGAGCAAAGGACCCACGTCTGGGCATACCCGTCCCACTTAGGTCAAAAGGTGTAACTGCAACAAATGATGGACGGAATGCTGAATGATTCAAACATTCTCCCTCCCTGACCAGAAGCAAGCATCCTGGGACCTGAGTTCGGGCTGGCAGTTCGGGCTGGTCTGTTCCCATTGGACACAGGATCAAGACTGATTTTCTCATGGCTGGGTCCAAACTTGAATGGCATGGTGAGCAAAACAATGATGGATTTAGGCCTAGATCTCTGTAATGGGGTGAATGTATGACATTGTTCTGCATTCTGGCAATCGATTGTTCTTTTTGCATGGTGGATGACAAGGCAGAGCTCAAAGAAAGGTCCCACGGATGGTTCCTCATGGAGAGCTGCACCAATCCCTCTCACCAACCTTATTTGGATGCTGGTTTTACAAAGGCAACCATGGAAAAATATCTTCATTTCCAAATAGGCATTCTTCCGACTTTGCTGCACCTGCCTCCCTGGAAACTAACGCAGTCATTGACCATCTATCGCCTATGTGGGAAAGCAGAAGAGAATGTCCTCTACCTATTGTGCATCTGTGGAAAGATGTAACCTGAACAAGGACTGCTATTAAAACCCATCTTTAAGATCAAGGGGATAAGATCTTGCGGTCAAGTAGTGAAAGCATGTTTTGGAGGTGGAGATGTCCATTTTATCTGCCGTTTTGTACAATTCTTGGAGACAGTTGGAAAACAAATTCTAAAAACCTGCAGCTAACAACTTTTTCACAACCCTTTCTGCTAAATTCATCTATTGCACAGCTGAAAAAACTCCCTTCATCACCACATCACCCCTTTAGCCTATTGTTAACATGCTTATGCTCCTATTTTCCATCTTGAACATTTGCACTGCAGTCGCCAGCAGAACACACCTCGGCTGTAAGGAGAACAATCTTACATGTGACAGGCCCTGCTCTTTTTTATTAGTGTGACGATTATTCACTCTACCATTCTATCTGTCTCTTTTTAACTCTTTTTAATAGTAATAACAATTTTAAATACCAAAACTTTTTTAACAAATCTTTATACTGGGTGCAAATCCAGTATAACTGCTCTGTATTTTTATATATAATTTAAAGTTTTTTCTTTTTTTTATTGCAATGGTTTGAAGTAATCACGCAAATAAAGTTATTCACCCTCCATCGTTTTAAATTGCCTTTTTACTCAATTTACACTCACTTTACACAGGCTGTGTAGACCAAAATAAACCCCTCAAGCATCCTTCCCAAATTAAATGAACACTCAAAAATACAAACATTTAGAAGAGAAGGTGCAAACCCACATGTCCATAAGACCAGTGTGCATTCAGATTTTGAATCAAGGAGGGGTGAGGGTCCAAGCTACTCAAGCCCCATTTACTTTTGACTGTAGAGCTCATCATGACAGACCTTCATTTACAGAACTGTATTTGATTGCAGGACAAATTCACTGCCACAGTAGCAAATTAATTAAATCCTATCCCCGAGATATGGGGTTCTGATGATTTAACCATCCTAATTAAGGCAGAAAACGAATTCATTAGGGCGCTATTTAATTTACCAATAATTACCCACGCCCCCCTTGCCATTGAGATGTGATCTTGCTCTCAACAGCATTCACTTGCTAAGTGTTTTAAAACTATTTTTGTACTGGGTGAGGTTTTGGCACTATGTGAAGTTGACTCCGAGGCAGCAGGGAGACTCTTTGGATCGTTCCTTTCGAACCGGAGTCAGCAGGTGGCGCTGGGGGAATTTGTATCAGACCCTTTTTCATTGCCATGTGGGGTCCCGCAGGGGTCCTCACTGAGTCCAACATTATTTAATATATATGTGTCCTTGTTGGCGCCTCTTATTCGGTCATTTGGGTTTAGTTTGACTATGTATGCGGATGATAATCAAATTGTGGTGTCTCTTCTTCCATCTGAGGCAAAAGGCACGGCTCACCGTTTTAAAGAGTGTATGAACGCCGTAGGGTTTTGGATGGCCCAAAACTGCCTTCAATTAAACTCTAGCAAGACGGAGTTGTTATGTTTTGGCAATGATCCTAATTTCTGGACACCAGAATGTTGGCCAGAAACCCTGCCCCCCTCCCCCCCCCAAACAGTAAGGTTAAAAACCTAGGTGTGTGGGTGGACCAGAAGCTCAATTTTAAAGACCAGATAAATGCAGTGACCTGGGCCATATCTTTTGTGCTCAGGTCCTTCTGTCAGTTTTACCCACAGAATGCCGAAAATGTACACCCAGTTTTGAACCTAATATGGTCAGAATTCGGCCACTTCAGGTGAAACACTTGTACGTGCAGTTTAGATCTGGTGCCCTGCAGTTAAGATCTTTGACAACAAAGTGGGAAAAAACTGGGTGCCCTACGATTTGTTGCCCTTACATTTCACAACAGAAACTGATACACAGTTCCTTTTTTTCTGCTCCGAGTACACCCTACCAAAGAAAAAATTGATTGTTGCATTATGTAAAATCTTGGGTGTGAGACAGTATTTAGAAGTGCTAATAATGTTAAAGAGTGACACGAAAGAGCAAATCATGTTCACCGTCTCCAGATACTTGCACTTGGCATGGAATATAAGAGCAAAGGTGCTATCTTCAATTCATCTCTAATTCTATACAAATAGTACAAAGTAAGTCAGTCTGTTGTAATTGCCAAGCTGAGCAATTCGGGAGGGCTAGTGAGTAGTTTTTCGAAATCGCAAATAACTTGGTGTACTCTGTACCAAATGATAGTGTTTAATTGCCTATCGCTGTTATTTGTTCTTGTTTGCTCTTTTGTTATCAAATGTGATCTAAATCCTTTTTTCATCTAAATTTGACTTGGCATACCATTGCTTATCAAATAATGCTGCATCATTGTGCATATTTGTTTAAAAAAAATGTAGGAATATTTTATGAAAAAGTTTAATTAGATGATATATATTCTAACTAATGGTTTTATTTTTTTGGGATGTTATACTTTTATTGCTCTTTGCCAAAATAAAGTAAATATTGATATTGAATCTTGAAAGTGCCTCAGCTTTGCCTTGTAAAATGGCACAGAAAGAAGGCGGCAGCCAATGCCCCAGTTCCCTTTTGGCAACACAATTAGGCACTGCCCATACTTAACCATTGGAGGAACTTCAGTTCTTATCATTGGTAATGCAGCACTTTGTGCCTTCCCATTTTCTGATATAAACTCAAGTACATGTGGCACTCAAGTGGATGGACCTTTGGTTCTGACTAAGGATGATGTGGCAATCAATACATTTCAATGACATGAAGCACATTTGGGCTAACAAAGATGGCAGAAAGTATTGGCTTTGCAAACCACAAAACGTTATTAAAGAGTTAGCAAAGTTGCAAATTCAAATCAGCAGAGTAGTTGTGAATCAATAGTCAATACATGAATGCATAAGTCAATATATTTCAAAGCAATTCAAAATCATAAATGCAAAGACAAACTCTTATAACATGTTCCCAAACAAGAAGCCTGCCACATTATGATTGGTTTTACAGGGGAGTCCCTTGGGTACCGCCTCAATCCTAAACCAGAGGACTAAGGATGAAGGAGGGCCTGCTTGGGTTCCCCAAAGTCAGTTTCTGATAGCCTTTTTGTGCCGGACACACCGAGTCGGAATGGCTGTCAGAATCCGACATCGTAATAAGTCGGTCAGAAATTCTGTCCTTAGAGCTGCATGAAATGGAACCAATTCTGAAGGACCGAATGGTTTCCCTTCTGACCGTTAACATCATAATCGGTCGGTCGAAATTGTTTCTAACTGAGTTGGTTGGAAAACTTCTGACACGGTCTAGGACAACGACTGTCTGTCCGCGGCTTTACGACCGACATCGTAATCAGGCCCAAAAACTCCTTCAGGCAAGGGAAAAAGGCATTTTTATTAACCCTGGGCGTAGTTTGCGAAGTAGCGCTACGCGTAGCTACGCAAAGTGCACTTCGCACTACGCGAGCTACGCGTAGCACTTCCCGAACTGCGTAGTACCCTGTTCGCACTGTGCCAGATGCCGTTTTCAATATTTGCACAGTGCGGACAAGCATCCGGCACTGTGCAATCATTGAAAACAGCATCTTGCACAGTGCGAGGTGTAGTTTTCTGCCGCTCGAGTAGATTTTTACTTGAGCGGCAGCTTTCTCAACGCGAACTGGTAGTTTCTCATCGTGAGCAGTCGCGAGCATACGCAACCACTTGCAGTGAGAAACCTGACCTCCCCGCGTTGAGAATCTCGCCAGGAGGTTTATTTTCCACGCTCGCGATCGCCAACTTGATGTTGCTGATCGCGAACGAGGAAAAAGTCTCGCCGGGATGTCATTTTGCTTGCTCGCGGTCGCCCACTTGAAGTTGAGGACAGCGAGCAAGCAAAAAATGACCGCTGCATTACGCAACGCTATGCTATGTGTGTTTGCACTGTGTTACGTGCAATTCACGGAGTGCGAAGTAGCGCAAACTTCGCAAACTACGTGAGCGTAGCGTAGTGCTTTGCCCAGGCTTAATCTTTATCTCTACTGTGAAAGAAAAGGAGTCGGAATGGAAATCTGTATGTAAACACTGCAAACACATTCTTAAAACAACAGAATTCTAACATTAACAGCCAACCAATGGAGTGAAGACGAAAAGATACAGTTTCGGTCTCATTGAAATGTATAAAACTTTTTAACAAGCAAGCTTAGATTGTGACTTTCAAACTAGCATATAAGACATAGAGGCTGCTTGCTCTCTCAGGTGCGGCTAAAAGCCTCCTTTCAATTAAGAAATTCCATCATATTCTCGAAGGACAAACCATTCTTCTCTATATGAGAAATAAGAATAAAATTAAAATTACATGTTTTCAATGTTGCTTCAGCTTTGGACTAGAAATATAGGGGTTCACATTTCACAAAGCAAAGGGTCTTTTAACATGAGCCATTTTAAAATACAGGCATACAATAACTATGATCAATCTAAAGAAGAAAAATGTATTGTAAATACATTGTCATGGAGTTACACAAACATGGGAGAACAAGGGAAATTAGGTGCACAAAACAGTATACAATGGTATGGTTGTGATAAACCAGTGAGGTTCTCTAAGGAGGAGGAATGATTGCCCTGCATCCCAAAATATTGTCAATAAATGAAACAGCTATGAGCACACACAATTCCAAGTCCCCAAAAATATCATCCAATAGTCACCATGCTCCTCAAATACTTTCTTTTATCGAATAATGCTTCTTGCGCCAGTCAACACGTTTTTTCGTTTGTGGGTAAGTCACCCTACAACTTCCTCAGGGCTGTTAAGAGTAATCCTCTCTCTTCACAATATATGGATCTCCATCTAATGGCTTCTTAAAATATACTGTAATTTTGGGTATATCCAAGATTTCTTGCCTCCCGTATAGGGGTGGTGTTTCTGGATCTTACTGCTAAGACGTGTACATCTGTGTTCGGAAAGTCAATGAACAAAATTAGAATATATTTTACACGCCATTTACCCTGTCAGAAAGACAGGGGAGCACACCATCTGCCCCCCTACAGGCACCCCTGTGCACCGAGTCACCAGGGGGCCCTATAGGGCCCTTAGGTTTCCACACTGCCACACTTTTCATGGGTGGGCTCATGAAAAGGAGGGCAGTGAGGAAACTCCTAATATAGTTGGCGATGCTGCAGCAGCACCATTAAGCATATTGTAGCCTCAGACCACCTCGCCACTGTCAAAGATTGCTGATACCTGGAGGTTGAGGCAGTTTTCTGCAGGCCTGGCCACCGTAGTTGTAATGCGTTGGTCGTACTGCTCTTGCGGCGGTCCCCAAACACCACTGCACGTCCACCATGAGTTTGAAGGTCCCATGGACAGCTAAACTCGTAATCAGGCCCTTAGTATGCAGTACATATAATCTTTGCCCTGCTGGAAACATTTTCAACAGTACCAAAATACTTATGTGAAACATAATGAGCGCAAGTCTACTGTCACCTGTACACAGTTACTCTTGAATATAAAGATTTATAACATGTTCAATACCTCTAGACTGCGGTGGTGCATTACGAGGACATGCATTTTCAAAATACTTACACCCCTTAGCTTTACCAAAACTGTACAAAACTACTTGGAAAAGTAAGATGGTAGTTATCCACCACAATCTAAACTATAAAACAAACAAGCACACTCATTGGATGTTGTCATCAGTGATGTAATCAGTGATATCATTTGAGACCTCATCAGTGATGTCATAAATTATGTCATAGAACATGTCATGAGTGATGTCATATGTGAGGTCATAAGCAGTGCATGGTGGGAGCGCAAGTTATATATATATATATTCTGCTACAAAGGTTGTCCACCTGGTGAGTAGCACTCGATCAGCAGCTTTATTTATGATAGGCAGGGACGAGGATCCGCTTGTAGAAGCCGCTCCGTAATGGAATTGCCTGACGCGTTTCAAAGATGCATATGCTTCTCTTCAGAGGCTTGAACGGAGACGGTGTGTACAAACGCTGAACCCACTTCGCCATTTTCATATTGCACACCCACCAATGTGAAGCTTGAATGAGACTGTGCATTGTGGGAAATGTAGTCCAAATAGCAAACAAATCTTGTCCTATATGGACCCTGCAAGTGGACTCGTCCTGAATCCTGTTTGCCGCTGCTGGCCCACATTGCCGACATGATAGTTACCATGTTGGGTGGCCCCCATAACATTACGGGGTGGTGCACACTCCACAGCAGGACGGCCACATATTACATTCTGCTCCAAAGGCTGTCCACCTGGTGAGTAGCACTCGATCAGCAGCTTTATTTATGATAGGCAGGGACGAGGATCCGCTTGTAGAAGCCGCTTCGTAATGGAATTACCTGACGCGTTTCGAAGATCCATATGCTTCTCTTCAGAGGCTTGAACGGAGACGGTGTGTGCAAACGCTGAACAGACCGCCATTTTCATATTGCACACCCACCAATGGGAAGCTCGAATGAGACTGTGTATTGTGGGAAATGTGGTCCGGATAGCACAAAAATCTTGTCCTGTATGGACCCTGCAAGTGGACTCGTCCTCAATCCTGTTTGCCGCTGCTGGCCCACATTGCCGACATGATAGTTATCATGTTGGGTGGCCCGTCCTGCCGCGGGATGTTCACCACCCCGTAATGTTATGGGAGCCACCCGACACGGTAACTATCATGTCGGCAATGTGGGCCAGCAGCAGCAAACAGGATTGAGGACAAGTCCACTTGCAGGATCCATACAGGACAAGATTTGTGTGCTATCCGGACCACATTTCCCACAATGCACAGTATCATTCGAGCTTCCCATTCGTGGGTGTATAATATGAAAATGGGGAAGTGGGCTCAGCGTTTCCACACACCGTCTCCGTTCAAGCCTCTGAAGAGATGCAAATGGAGCTTTGAAACGCGTCAGGCAATTCCATGACGGAGCGGCTTCTAAAAGCGGATACTCGTCCATGCCTATCATAAATAAAGCTGCTGATCGAGTGCTACTCACCTGGTGGACAACCTTTGGAGAAGAATGTAATAGGCGGCCGTCCTGCCGCGGAGTGTGCACCACCCCGTAAAGTTATGGGGGCCACCCGACATGCAGCCGCGGTCGGTAGTAGGAGTAACTGCAGGGCGGTGATATGGGGAGGGGGAGGGGCAGGGTGGGGGGTAGTAAACTATGGATTAAGGAGGTTTACAGGTAAGTTAACATATAAATTACTAAAACGAATTTCGTTGTGTGCACTGCATCGCATTTGGGGATGCAGTGCATGCAACGAAATTTGTTTTATTAATTTATATGTTAACTTACCTGTAAACCTCCGTAATCCATAGTATACTACCCCCTCCGCAAGTCACCACCCTGCAGTTACTCCACTACCGACCACAACTGCCGACATGGCAACTGTCATGTCGGCAATGTGGGCCAGTAGCAGCAAACAGGATGCAGGACGAATCTACTTGCAGGGTCCATACAGGACAAGATTGGTGTGCTATCCGGATCATATTTCCCACAATGCACAGTCTCATTTGAGCTTCCCATTGGTGGGTGTGCAATTTGAAAATAGGGAAGTGGGCTCAGCGTTTGTACACACCGTCTCCGTTCAACCCTCTGAAGAGAAGCAAATGGAGCTTCGAAGCGCGTCAGGCAATTCCATTACAGAGCTGCTTCTACAAGTGGATTCTCTTCCCTGCCTATCATAAATAAAGCTGCTGATCGAGTGCTACTCACCTGGTGGACAACCTTTGGAGCAGAATGTAATACGCGGCTGTCCTGCCGCGGAGTGTGCACCACCTCGTAATGTTATGGGGGCCACCCGACATGGTAACTATCATGTCCGCAAATTGGGCCAGCAACAGCAAACAGGATTGAGAACGAGTCCACTTGCAGGGTCCATATAGGACAAGTTTTGTGTGCTATCCGGACTACATTTCCCACAATGCACAGTCTCATTCGAGCTTCCCATTTGTGGGTGTGCAATATGAAAATGGGGAAGTGGGTTCAGCGTTTACACACACCGTCTCCATTCAAGCCTCTTAAGAGTAGCAAATGGAGTTTCGAAATGCGTCAGGCAACTCCAATACGGAGCGGCTTCTACAAGCGGATACTCGTCTCTGCCTATCATAAATAACGGTGCTGATCGAGTGCTACTCACCTGGTGGACAACCTTTGGAGCAGAATGTACTACTCGGCTGTCCTGCCGCGGAGTGTGCACCACCTCGTAATGTTATGGAGGCCACTCGACATGCTAACTATCATGTTGGCAATATGGGCCAGCAGCAGCAAACAGAATTAAGGACGAGTCCACTTGCAGGGTCCATACAGAACAAGATTTGTGTGCTATCCGGACCACATTTCCCACAATGCACAGTCTCATTCGAGCTTCCCATTGGTGGGTGTGCAATATGAAAAAGGGGAAGTGGGCTCAGCGCTTGCACACTCCATCTCCATTCAAGTCACAGAAGAGAAGTAAATGGGGCTTTGAAACGCATCAGGCAATTCTATTACGGAGCGGCTTCAACAAGCGGATACTCTTCCCTGCCTATCATAAATAAAGCTGCTGATCGAGTGCTACTCACCTGGTGGACAAACTTTGGAGCAGAATATATCTATATATATATAATCGTTTTTAAGCCTAGGGGCTAACTACTGATCTCATTGAATTAAAACACACAAATACCATCTAATATTGACAAATTCACACATACAGAGATAACAAAACACAGATATGGTATTCAAACCGTAATTGTGCAGCCACAACACAAGGATTTCCAAACATAAGTTGAGATTAACATATACACAGTTTTTTCCACTTTTTATCCTTTTTTTAAAAATATCTCTAATATTTTAACAAAACCTATATTCGGTTTTTTAAAATTGTTATGTGTGATAGATGCTATTTATACATATTTATCTATTTATTTATTTATGTACTATATGCATTTATGAATATGTGTTTTTCTATTAGTGTTATTTACTGCTATTTTGCACACATGTACGGCTGTATATGTATGGTTTCTTTGAGATCACGGTATTTTACCGAGATGTGTTTCAACCAGCCCCGAACGTAAATGGTTAAGTTTGCACTATTAGCACTGTCACTTTAACTTTAAACGGAAGCTGTAAGTTAGCAAAAAGAGAAAAAAGTGGTGAAAACATGTATTTAAATGATCAGGTGACTTCATGGCGTGTCATGTGATCAAGGCTCCACGGAGTCGAAACGCGTCATGGCTGGCTTACCTCGAATGAAATAAACAATCATCACGAGCACTAAACTGTGGTCCGTGCTCCTTTCTGTGAACTTGCGGGCGCTTTCCAAAGCGGTGGCGTAGGAGTGCTCTGGATATATATATATATATATATATATATATAGAGAGAGAGAGAGAGAGAGAGAGAGCGAGAGAGAGAGAGAGAGACAGATTGAGTTTTTGTGAGATACAAATAATAATAGGTAAATTCCAAAATATTACATAAATTAATGAACAAATATGACTATATAAGAATGAAATTAAAAGAAACAAAAGACATTTCCAATAAATGGAATAAATATTTAGAAAGAAATACAAAATATAAAGAAATACTATAAAATTAATAATAAATACAGTTAAATAGTATTAAATAATGAGTTTGAATCTGGGAATAACACATACACTATTCCCACTCCAGTTTATGCAGCATTAGAGAACGTGTATAACTTCAGAGGGATTGAAAATATTACTGCCACTCCAAACAGTATAACAGTAGTGAAAATGTTGGATTTAGGAGGGTTAAATTACTATTTCCACTCCAGTCTGTGCAACAGTAGGGAAAGTGTTGGACTTTGGAGGGGTTAAATCTACATTTCCCACTCGAGTCTGTGCAACAGTAGGGAAAGCGATGGACTTCAGATGGGTTCCATTTAATATTCCCACTCCAGCCTATACAACTGCAGAAAAAGCATTGGACTTCAGAAGGGTAAAATGTACGTGCACCACTCCAGTTGGTGCAACAGTAGGAAAAAAGTTGGCCTTCGTGGGGTTAAATTTACTCTTCCCACTCCAGTAAAAGCAGCAGTAGCTAAACTACTTCATCAAACACATTGCATATTTGCATAGCTGTATTTATTTAGATGAAAAACAAAACTCTAACATTATTCCTTGACATAAAATATATATTTATATAAATCTATTAAAAGCATAAAAATTAATTAACCAATTTACTAAATACGTAAACAATTACATTTTTAATTTTCAATTTAAATTAATAGTTTTTTAATTATTAATTAATTCACTTACCACCCTATACCCCTACAAACCTTGCAATTCATACCTAAAATAATAATTATAACACAATCGACATACTTGATAATCAATTAAATATATCATTAACAAAGAATTATAAATTGCTATTTATCAATTACTTAATCAACCTCTCACCCAACAAGCTTACAAACCCATCAGCCCACACCTACAATATAACTAATGTACATAATTATTAAGCTATATACATATTTATGAATCAATTAAATATAAAATTAAACATAATAATTATTAATTTTTAAATGTTACTTAATTAAATTCCCATCCTATATCCCTTCAAACCTAGCAACCCACAACTACAATATACCAAATAAAAGCAGTGTTACTTAATGTACACAATTAATAATTAGTAACTATTCATACAGTCTTAATTAATTATTAATTAATTAATAATTAATTATTACTTTATCAACTTTCTACCCTTTACCCCTACAAACCCAGCAGCTGTACCCAAACTTTGTCTAAAATGTATATAATCATTACACAATATACATACCTAGTTATCAATTAAATAACTAATAATAAATTAAAAATTAATTATCTAATTATTACCTAATAAACTTCCCACTCTACACCCCCTACAAACATAGCACCCCACACTTAAAATATAACTAATTATATCAGAATTACACAAGATACAAAATTAATATCAACCACATAACAACTTAAAAATGTTTAATTGATTATTACTTAATTAACTTTCCACCCTATCCCCTACAAACCACACAACCATGTATGACACTATAAATTATTATTAACATTTAAATAAAAAATTTGAAACCATTTAAAATTACAAACTATTTTTAAAAAAGATCATTATCAATTGTATAACCAATGACACATACAATATACATGTGAAGTAAAACATAACTATTCGATTGAAAATGATGTTAACAACAAGATTCCTAATACAATATTACGTTCCTGAAAATAGGATATTCTTGACAATTATATTCCTGCATCACAATATTTTTGAATCTCGAGATTTAATTTTTACAGGAAATTGCTGACTCCCAATAGTAAAAATTCAATATTTGGTCCAAATACCTTCCCTTGTCAGGTAACTGTGTATGGGCAGGCTTCACCCTGATCCCTTTCAAGTTAATGAAGTTCCTGAACATTCCTTGGCTGCCCTTATTGAGCTGATATCTATCAAATACCTCAGGACCATCTCATCCTGTGAAAAGGCCTAAGCCAATTTTCTTGCTCTGAGCTAACTTTTTCCACCTCATTATAGGGAAGCACTGGTAGGGTTATCTGTCAGCAGCCTAATGCTAATTAGCCTACTAAAGGCTCACACATGTAAAGTGTACCTTTTTCAATTTCTCTTTTCCTAGATATTTATTTTTATTTATTTATTAAAAATCTCGACTACACTAATGAATAGGATTTTATGGTGCTTTATTCAATTATGTAGCATATCCCTAGCCAAAGTTAGCAGGTTTATGAGTTTATTCTAAACGTTTTATTTTATAGGACAGCTAAAGCACTTCACAGTGAAAATAGCTTTTAGGGTATAGTCTCTCTAGGAAAATAAAATTATTAAATGTTTGCATGCACCAGTTTAAAATACTTGGCACCCTATCTTGTCATCTGTTATTTTGTATTTAGTAGTGACTTATTCAATATTTTAAAGTAGGGTTTTTTCAGTAAACATTTAGGTGCCGATTACGATCCTGTAAAAAATGTCCCCGTACGACTCGTATCCGGTCTTTTTACCGTACGAATCGTACAAGTGCCGTACAAACTGCCAAGTACGATTCGCATGGGAAAAACTCCATACGAATCGCATTGGGAATAATTCCCCACTCGTCCTCGGGTCGGAAAATGTGTCCGACACGTCCCCGGACGATTTACCGTACAAATGTGAAAAGTGAAGTCCGACCGCGCAAGTACGATCCATCCCGTGCGCCCGATGTTACAACCGTATGGAAAAAACACCGTCCGCACCGAACTCCCATAGCAACCATGGAGACATGTGCCCACATACATGCCGAACACCCCCCCAGCCCCCGTGAGTACACGCCGTACCCCCCCCAGCCCCCGTGAGTACGCGCCGAACCCCCCATGTATGTACACCCGTGTATGTACGAGTCGTACCCCCACCCGCGTATGTACACCCGTGTACGTACGAGTCGTACCTCCACCCGTGTACGTACGAGTCGTACCCCCACCTGTGTATGTACACCCGTGTACGTACGAGTCGTACCCCCACCCGTGTATGTACGGTGCGTACCCGGGTGGGGGTACGCACCGTACATACACGGGTGGGGGTACGACTCGTACGTACACGGGTGTACATACACGGGTGGGGGTACGACTCGTACGTACACGGGTGTACATACACGGGTGGGGGTACGACTCGTACGTACACAGGTGTACATACACGGGTGGGGGTACGACTCGTACGTACACGGGTGTACATACACGGGTGGGGGTATGACTCGTACGTACACGGGTGTACATACACGGGGGTTCGGCATGTACTCACGGGGGCTGGGGGGGTACGGCGCGTACTCACGGGGGCTGGGGGGGGTACGGCGCGTACTCACGGGGGCTGGGGGGGTACGGCGCGTACCGGGCCCCCTAATCTGGTCGTTTCACGGCGTACTTCGCTTTTCCGGCACTTTTTGGGTGCCGTAAAAATATTGCCGTCCGGACTGCTGTCGGTTCGATTCGTACTTCCTGGGTCGTGAAACGCTGCCTGAAAGCGTCCCGACGTCACGTCGGAGCATTCCCGGATCACATTCGTATGTATATTTTCGTCGGTCGGTGTTTTGTACAACTCGTACGGAAATGGTGTTTCCGTGCGAATCGTACTTGCATGTTTGTGAAGTTTTACAACCGGGTACGAGTCGGACGGAGAAAAGCCTCCGTCCGACGGTTCGTACCCGGTTTCTTCAGGATCCTAATAGGCACCTTATTATTTTGAAAAGTTCATCTGCAGATTTTAAAACTGCAGGAGTCAAGCAAGACAAGTAGGCCTGAAGCAATTTTTTCTTTGTCACCCTAGTGGATGGCACAATAAGTGCTGGTGTCCACAGGTAACTTTCCATGCAATTGATGTATTTTGCTGCACCATACACTATGTGTAGAGTTAAAACAATGGCAGTCTCAGTCAGCATGGGGGTGACCATGCACACAATAGGCACATTCTCACAAGTGCATAGACCAGGTGAACAGCTGCAACTTTAGAGATTGGCTGGAGGAGTCTGGGCCCCATTGAGATTGTGGTGTTGGTATTACTAAGAAAAGGAGAAAGAGAAAAGGCTAAGGAGAAACTTTCCGGGGTTTTAATCAACTAGAGGGAGGAACCATTTCCGCCTCCTCTTGCGCACAGGGAAGATTATCCCACATCTAAGGAGGTACATACATATAAATATCACAAATATGATACAATGGGCACATGTTAAAGACATACTCAACACCATGCCCACTATATGAAGACCAATTCACGAAGCGAATAAGGGGGATTCACATGTACTCTTCCTGCATGGTTGAATCTTGCCTCCTGTTTTATTCAGGCAAGTTTTCTTTCCATGTCAGACAAACATAAAAAGGAGGGAGGTGGGAAGTGACCAGGGATATTAAGAAGGAGGAAGAAAAAGACAGATTCACATGTACAGTTCGTTCGGCCCAGCCTACCCCCCGCTCCTTTCTTTCGGACAAGTGGACCAGAAGCAATACCCTCATGGTATTTATCTCTTCCCACCACACTGAAATAAAAGAGAGCAAAGGGGGACGGACATTGTTGTGTAATTTTTTGAAATTTAAAATATTTCCCCACTGGAAACCTTTGCATGCAACTATGAAAGGAGGAAACACTAATGAACTGTACATTGGAGACAACTAATACAAAATATAATCAATCTGGAATTGTAATATATAGACAGGTGTAAAAAGTTCTGAAAGAATAAAACGTGAGAAAGAAAGATCTTCATGTTTATCAAGCACCGATAAAGGAATAATACAGAGAAAAACTTTGTCAATGAAGAAAGGAAAACATTTCAGAATAAGAAATTGTATGACCATAAGCCTGTAGACATTACTAGTAAAACATTTTGTTGACATAAAGGTAACCTAACTGTGTTTGGTGCATTGAGGTCTGTAACTTCTGTACACCAGTGCATGTCAGGAATCAGTTTGTTGTATAACTAACATATGCCAAGAAATGCTTAAACATGCTTAAGTATGGCAGTCAATTGCCACAGGTGTTGAGACATGAATGCAATAAATCATGTTTTCATGTATCTTAAATACAACTTGGTCTTTACAATTATCATTTAGAATATTGAAAACATTTCTAGGAATAAAACATTGCTTGGCAAGATTGATAAAGGAAGTAGCAGCCGCAACATGATACAGTGATTAGAATATATTGCCTATTAGTTCTTGCCATTCCTACAAGGTATATTTCCTCTTTTAAGATAATTTGTTAGGGGATATTACAGTTCTTCAGAAACCATTGACCTAGTGAAATACAATGATAGGGTTCGAAAGAGGTAGGGTGGGATGAACAATGCTTTACATATTGGGGAGACAGTGGTATTTATTCTGTGGTAGGGCCATAGAAATGCAGCAATGCAAGTCCAAGTCCATCAAGTTCTGTATTTTAATGTATTTTTATAATTGCAGGAGAATCTGTAGAAAAAGCAGCAGAAAGTTCCACATCGAGAGAGTGGCAATGTTAAACGCTTAATTCTTTGTTCGTGCACATTTCTGTCAGTGGAGTGTGATCACTCCAGGCTGCTTCCTAACTGGAGAGTAACAGAAAATCATCAGGTTTGAAGAGTAATTAGTACATCATTCACTGAAGTGTTCTCTGTTGGTGGGAGACAGGCAGCTATAATGCAAGCACTGGGTTAAGCTACCTGTGAGGATTAGGGGAAGATTAATAACTTTTATACATAAAAGTCTTTTAAGAACAGATTGAAAGTGGCTTATTGCTTGTCCAGTTTAGCTCATATGGTTGATGACAGGTATGTGGAGTGCAAACACTCCAGCACACATTGCCATTTACAGGACACTCCCCTCACTCCATTTTCATTTCTTGATGGACCTTGGACTCTTTTGCCTATGGTTTTTGTGGGTTCTTTTATTATGTTGCCCACTAATATAAATGTTGTAAAGTAAACTTAAATTATTCGCCTCTTTCAGGACCTCATGTTTGCTTCTACTGGGAATCTTGAATGATGGCATTACTAATAAGTGCCACAGTGCTCATGTTCTGCCCTTAAAATGGTGCTGTTAAAATGATTTGTATCCAATAATTTGATTTCAGTTTCCGTTAAGGCTATTGCAATTTGGCACATAAATTTCACCATTCACCAGTTAAGAAAGTCAAATGTCATTTCTGGGCTGCAGTGTGTATTTACTTAACCAACATATATCACAAGATGTATGACTTCAAGTAGTGAGCACTATGTTGCTCTTGCTGGGTTGCGGTTTAAAAGCCCCTTAGTGGCACATTATAAGAAAAAGTGTATTTTCCATGTCACTACATCTATTATTATATATTTGATAAGCCAGCACTAAGTGTGCCTGGTATGCCCATAGAACAGTCTGCCTTATATCTAAATTAGAGGCACTCTGCATATTTGAAATAGATGTCCTTGCAAACCCTGAAAGATTGAAAACTGTCCTTACTGTGTAGATTTAGGCTGGATTTTGCAGGAACTGACTTTGATATAATTGAAATTATTATTCTGTATCTGTGATAGTGAAAACTGACTCCAGCGTGCAGATACCTGGCCTTTGGACCCAAAAAGAGAGACAGCGGTGTTTCAACAACTTGCTACTTAATAGGGATAAGCCATGTAGAAGTGAGAGAGGAACTAGTGACATAAGAACCTTTAACACTTCTTCATTTTGACTTGGTGATGACAAGGAACTGGATACGTTTGGCGCCTCGCTACCACATCCCCAGAACACTACTGGACTGGAGAAGAAAACATCTATAAAGAAAAGGACTCTATCTGACTCCTGCTGGCACCCCTTGATAGGGGCTGCTTTAGACTGGTCAATTAGTTCACTTACGGTTTGCCTACTCTAGGGGCACATAAAGCAGAATGACAGCTGCCTCCAAGAAGGTTTAGCTGATGACTGTGCACTGTACCATGCAGGAGCTCTGGCTGGAGACTGGCCAGGTGTATAGAAGCTTGCCCTGATTCCTAGGGGGTACAGGAGTGCCTAGAAGCCTGCTCTGAGGACATGAGGGCTGTAAGAGTGACATGAGGAACTGTCTCAGCAGTTCCAGACAACGCAGACCTGGAGGACCTGGTAGAGGCCACAATCCAGCCTGAAGCAGTGGTGGGAGTGACCCAGCTGGACATATCCAGCGCGGCTTGTATCACACAAGGTAAGATGCATGCAACCATACACTTCAAAGTACTGTTCAATTGTGCACACACCCCCAGTCCAACCCCAGTGTACATGTCAAACTCCAGTCCACGTTTTCCCTCACACACCCAATGCATTATGGCAGTTGTAGGCATGTCAGTCAATAGGGCAGTCAAACACAACGATGGCAAGTAAAACACGCCCACACTGCATGGCAGTCAGTGATTGCAGTCAGTGATTTAATGTGACCCAAGTATGCTTAATGTAACACAATAGTAACCTTAACACAAATTAACATTGCACTGTTTCACATCACAGATGCAGTTGAAGTAGACTCTGAAGACGGTGAATGTCTACACATCTCGGAGACTCCTGCAGAGACTGATGTGGAGACCTTAGTCAAAAGAGTAGATCCTCCCTGTCTTAAAAACACATTCAAATTAACACCTTTCACACCACAAGGATGAAGATGGACAGCACCAGCATAAAATCTAATGAGAAGAGATAAATCAGACAAATTTATTCAACAGTTCATAAAATAATGTACAGATACAAAAAATATATGTATAAAGTCAAATAGCTAATAATTAAGAACAGACATTGTCATCATATCAATGTACATATAGTTAAAAAACAGTTATTTAAAAACAGTCAGTCTACTCTTGATCGAAGACAAGAAAGACATACAAATTAATATATACAGTAAGACATAAAATTGGGAACAACATCAAAAGGACAAAATAATAGTGATAGTCCTATTGGCTTGAGGAAATCACCAAATCACAAAATTTCTCAAGTGTGACCAAAGGTATTATCACTCTTAAATATGTGTCACATAAACCAATAATCAAAGATTTAAGGTGGTTTCCCCTTTCAAGAGCATCGACGCGTTTCGGTGGGCCAAGATTCACAGCCAGCACCTTCTTCAGGAAAAGCACATTAGAGTCCCAAAAGTAATGATCCTAAAAGCAATTTAAAAAGACATATAACTTCATTTTAATTACATTGCAAATTTATTTCTTCTCACTACAAGCCATCAAATGCTGTCCACTAACAACATCCTGCAACAACTGGAATAACAACCATATATCACTATCACTCACACAACATCCTTGTGACACCCGTAAGATATACTGATGGAAAATAATATTACCCATCATCAATCGTTCATATAAGTCCAAAACATTCATAAATTCCCATAAAGGCAATAATTGGAGGAATTTGTTATAATTATAAGGTTAACAATACTGAATTCTCAGCATTTATACCCTAGTGCAAAAATTCACTAGTCTTGCTAAGGCACCAAAATATGTCCTACTCCTGCAATTATTGAGAGTACTAGCTCTCATAGTGCAACCATTGTGCGTGATCTCTTTTGTTTGAAGGCATAGTGGGCAGATATTACAAGTGCCACATCTATTGTTACCAGTAGCTGGCTGGTTTTCAATAGTTCTTTGGCTCTCATACCTGTCTTCGCAATATGTGTGCACCAACATATCTTTTAAGTTGTTATTTTTCTTGAAGGCATACAACGGTCTTTCAAGTTTGACCTCCTCTTCATGGTTAAGAATATGCCAATTCCTATTGACAATATTCTTAATTTGATTGCTCAAATTACAGAATTTGCTGACAATTAAGACCCGGACTTTATCCACATAAGGTACATGGAATAATATTTTTCTTTTTTTCTTTTTTTCTTTTTAATAAGTATAAGTTAATTATCACTTATAATGCAGCATGGTAGTAAGGAGTCTGGTACTACTTTCTTTACCATATAGTGAGTTCACCAGTGAAGATTCTTTCCTGAAACTGAGACAATAAACTGAATAAACAGAACCATTGGCAGGATCCATACGGACATTGCCTTCCTATATTTTAATGTAAGTTCGATATTGGGCATTATTCTTTTTCTAAATTAGGAGCTATACTATAAATAGGACATATTTTGGTGCCTTAGCAAGACTAGTGAATTTTTGCACTAGGGTATAAATGCTGAGAATTCAGTATTGTTAACCTTATAATTATAAAAAATTCCTCCAATTATTGCCTTTATGGGAATTTATGAATGTTTTGGACATATATGAACGATTGATGATGGGTAATA
Source organism: Triturus cristatus (assembly GCF_964204655.1). Taxonomy (NCBI): domain Eukaryota; kingdom Metazoa; phylum Chordata; class Amphibia; order Caudata; family Salamandridae; genus Triturus; species Triturus cristatus. The sequence goes on from NC_140589.1 coordinate 782,616,038, forward strand.
TTATTTTCCATCAGTATATCTTACGGGTGTCACAAGGATGTTGTGTGAGTGATAGTGATATATGGTTGTTATTCCAGTTGTTGCAGGATGTTGTTAGTGGACAGCATTTGATGGCTTGTAGTGAGAAGAAATAAATTTGCAATGTAATTAAAATGAAGTTATATGTCTTTTTAAATTGCTTTTAGGATCATTACTTTTGGGACTCTAATGTGCTTTTCCTGAAGAAGGTGCTGGCTGTGAATATTGGCCCACCGAAACGCGTCGATGCTCTTGAAAGGGGAAACCACCTTAAATCTTTGATTATTGGTTTATGTGACACATATCTAAGAGTGATAATACCTTTGGTCACACTTGAGAGATTTTGTGATTTGGTGATTTCCTCAAGCCAATAGGACTATCACTATTATTTTGTCCTTTTGATGTTGTTCCCAATTTTATGTCTTACTGTATATATTAATTTGTATGTCTTTCTTGTCTTTGATCAAGAGTAGACTGACTGTTTTTAAATAACTGTTTTTTTAACTATATGTACATTGATATGATGACAATGTCTGTTCTTAATTATTAGCTATTTGACTTTATACATATATTTTTTGTATCTGTACATTATTTTATGAACTGTTGAATAAATTTGTCTGATTTATCTCTTCTCATTAGTTTTTATGCTGGTGCTGTCCATCTTCATCCTTGTGGTGTGAAAGGTGTTAATTTGAATGTGTTTTTAAGACAGGGAGGATCTACTCTTTTGACTAAGGTCATATTTGGTGCCCCTCTCCTCTGTTACAGGGGTCCCTCTCTCTTTGTTTGAAACTGATGTGGAGACTCCAGTTGCCCCAGCAAGCACCCCCCCGCACCCACAAAACACAGGGCCCAAGTTCCATCACTGCAGCCCATGGAATCAGAGCTGGCTCCTGCACTCACTCCTGTGACCAGCCAGGCTCAAGTGAACACAACACCTACACCTCAGGCACCGGTCCAACGTGGACGGAGGCGTAGTTCAAGGGCTGGCATTGCTGCTCAGGAAGAGCAGGCTCCAAATCTGTGGGGTGGCGTGGAGTCCCAGATGTTGAGGGTGCAGCATCTACAAGCAAGACACATGGGGTCAATCCAGCTGCAAATATCAAAATTGCCCAAATACACTAGCCTCATGACAGACAGTGTGCGGGAACTAACCACAGTGGTTGTGGAGGGAAACAGGCAGACCAAGGCAAGCATGCAGGAGCTCACCAGGGCGATGCTTGAGGGCCACAGCACAGAGAGCAGAAGGCATCGGCAGTGCATGATGCACATAGCAGCCTATACCAGGTCCAACAATAAGCTCTGCAACACCACTGCGGTGCTGTCATGTTGCTCCATGGCCATGCAAATTGATATGGGCCATTGTTGTGGGGATGTGGCCAGGGCCCTTGGGCAAGTGACCACTGCTGTGGAAGAGATCCAGGCCGGTACTGTTGGTGGCAGCAACTTAACAGGGGTGGAGGGGAGTGAGGAGCCATCCAGCCTTAGCAGCCTGTCAGTGCCAGTGACCACTGCCAGGAGGCGCAGTTCCCACAGCACAACACCTTCTGTTGCACATCAGGGGGATGTAGCCGATGCAGGCGAAAGGCGTTTGGGGGTGCGTGGCAGGAAGCGCTAGACAGACATGTCCTCCTTCATTGCCCATGGTGACGTAACCATGGTCAAAACCATTATAGTGATTGATTTCCAGGTCCTGGAATTGTTTATTTTCCTGTATTTTTCTATGCAATCACTGTTCTATTTAGCACAAATCTCTGTGTGGCTACACAATACTACATGGGCTCATGTTAGTAAATACTTTTCTGTTCGACATTTAAGTGTCTTGTCTCATCATTACATACCTCAGAAATAATGTTGTGTGATGTCTGCATGTCTCCTTTGCCCTTCTGCTGAACTTGCCCCATGCGCTTGTCGGAGTTGTGCGGGTGGTTGGTTGTCCCCCTCAGACTCAGTGTCGTACACCTCAATGGGTATACCTCTCCTGGTGGCAATATTGTGCAACATGGCACATGCAGCCACGATCCGGCAGCAGGTCTCTGGACAATCAATCAATCAATCAATCAATCAATCAATCAATCAATCAATCAATCAGGGGTTTATAAAGCATGCTACTCACCCGTGAGGGTCTCAAGGCACTAGAGGGGGGGGGAGCAGCTTCAGATCAGTCGAAAAGCCAGGTCTTGAGGTCCTTCCTGAAAGTGTACAGGGTCGGGGAGCATCTGATGTTCACAGCGAGCTCATTCCAGCTCTTGACCATGATGTAGGAGAAGGCTCTCCGGCCTGCTTTGCTTCTGCGGATGCGGGGTACCTCTGCCAGGGCGAGGTCGGCGGAGCGGGGGTTCCTTTTGGGTACATGGAAGGATAGTCTCTTGTTGCGGTATTTGGGCCCAGAGTTGTTGAGGGATTTGTAGGCATGGGTGAGGAGTTTGAAGGTGATGCTCTTCTCGACGGGGAGCCAGTGGAGTTCTCGTAGGTGTTGGGTCATGTGTTCGTGGCGCGGTGTCCCGAGGATGAGTCTGGCTGCGGCGTTCTGGATGGTTTGGAGTTTGTGTAGGATGGTTCTGTTGATTCTGGCATAGAGGGCATTGCCGTAATCCAGAATGCTGGTTATGAGTGCGTGGGTGACGGTCTTTCTGCAGTCGGGGGGATCCATTTGAAGGTCTTACGGAGGATACGCAGGCAGTTGAAGCTGGTGGAGGTGACTGCAGGAGTTCTGTTATGTTATGTTATATCCATTTGTAAAGCGCGCAGCTGCCCCAGCGAAGGGGTGTCCCGGCGCTAACAGCAATTTCCAAGGAGAGACGGGTTAGGTTGTAGGAAATAGATGGGTTTTAATGGCCTTTCGAAGAGATAAAAAGCAGTCTAAACGACGAATTTTCACAGGAAGAGAATTCCACAACTTAGCAGCTAGGAAACGGGAAGATCTTCCCCCTGCCCTAGTTCGTTTCACACGAGGAACAGTAGCCAGGATCTGCTCGGTCGAGCGTAGCTGGCGAGTAGGGACATAGGGCTGTAGGGGAACATCAGATTGGATAGGATATTGGGCGTAGAAAGTTTAAAAATGTTAAAAGCTAAACACAGAGGGCCCGATTCACAGAACTAACTTAAGACAAAATCCTAAACTTACTACCATTTTGGTATTCACAGAATGCACTTACTGCTTTTGGTATTCACAGAATGCACTTACTACTTTTGGTATTCACAGAATGGATTTACGACTACTAACTTTACGTCCGCACTCGGGCTGGAAATTCCGGCCCGGAGGCGGAGCTTCCGGCCCGGAGGCGGGGCTTCCGGGCCAGAGGCGGCGCTTCCGGCCCAGAGGTGGAGATTTTGGCCATGGCTAAATCTCCGCCACTGGCCGGAGTCCCCACCTCTGGGGCAGAAGCTCCGCCTCCGGGCCGGAAGCTCCGCCTCCGGGCCGGAATTTCCAGCCCGAGTGCGGACGTAAAGTTAGTAGTCGTAAATCCATTCTGTGAATACCAAAAGTAGTAAGTGCAGTCTGTGAATACCAAAAGCAGTACGTGCATTCTGTGAATACCAAAATGGTAGTAAGTTTAGGATTTTTTCTTAAGTTAGTTCTGTGAATCGGGCCCAGAGTCTTAAATTCTATCCTCTTAGAGATGGGTAGCCAGTGAAGGCGGTGTAAGGCGCCCGACGCAGAACACATTCTCGGAAGTCTAAGCAAGACTCATGCGGCTGTATTTTGAACACCTTGAAGATGGTTCACTTCCGCTTTATTGGCACCTAACAGAAGGGAATTGGCATAGTCGAGTCTTGATAAAATAGTAGCCTGTACTATTAATTGACGTGTGGAAGAATAAAAAAAACCCTAGTATAGGCCTCAGACCCTGTACGAGTCCGAAGCAGGTGCCAGCGATTTTTTTGGTGTGATCTTGAAATCCCAGAGCGGAGTCGAGCCAGAACGCAAGATTCTTTACCACCAGCTTAGGGGTTGGGGCAATGCCCAAAGATGAAGGCCACCACTCTGTGCTCCAAAGCCCCTTGTCCTTCCCCACCAGCAGCACCTCAGATTAATTGTCGTTGAGCTGGAGGCAGTTCTTCGTCATCCAGCAAGCAAACGCCTCTAGACCATTCCGGAACTGAGTAGCATCTTGAACATGATCATCAGAGAGGGCTACCACCATCTGGGTATCATCAGCATAGGAGACCATGGTCAAACCATGGTCTCTCGCGACTTCTGCCAAAGGTTAGACATAGAGGTTAAACAGAGCCGGACTTAATGCCGAGACCTGAGGTACCCCTTGCTTGATGTAATGAACAGAAAAAGCAAAGGGGGGGCAAAGACCTGAAATGATCTATCGGACAAAAAAGACTGAACCCACTCCAGTGCCAAATCGTCTGGCTTCTTGTAGTTCTGTGGTGAACCAGGCAGCCTTCGGGGGAGTTGTTTGGCGTTACGGCAGAGGGGTGCGAGCTTGTCGGCGCAGCAGGAGATCCATCGGTGCAGTTCTATGGCTGTGGCGTTGGTGTCGGTCATGGCGCTGGGGGGTTCTTGGAGGAGGGTGGTGTTAGGGTGTTCCTCTGTGACTTTGCTCCAGGTTTCGGACTGAGGGCGAGGTCCCAACGGGCTGTAGATAAGGGTGCTGCATAGCATGGTCCTGGGGCTGGTCTGGATCAGGAAGTGGAGGTGTTCTGTGTTAGAGTGGGGGTCGCTCGTGCTGGATGTGGAGTGTTGGAGAGGGTCTTGCGTGCAATGGCGAGTCCTCCTCCTGGGCGGTGGGGCCGGTCCGTTCTCTGGATCTTGTAGCCGTCGGGGATGGCAGTGGCGATGTCGGGCCGGAGGTGGAGTTGGTCCAGGTTTCGGTGAAGAGGGCAACGTCGGGTGAGAGTGTGTCGGTCAGGTCCCAGATCTCTATAGCGTGTCGATGAAGGGAGCGCACATTGAGGAGAACGCCGGTCAGGGTTTCGGTGGTGCATACGTCAGGCAGGCCTTCGGTGGTAGTGGTGGTTGTGTCGATGATGAAGGATCTGTAGCAGAGTCTGCAAGAGAACGGTCCGTGGGTGGTGTTAGGTGAGGATCTTTCGCAGTCGGTGTGTCTTCTGGGGTTGAGTGCATGGAGTACATTGGAGTTGTATCGGCGGGGTCCTGGAGATCCTGGGTTCCCGGCGCTGGCAGTGGTCAGGTTGCGGACGGGTGCAGACGGGCTTGCCTTAGGCTTGCCTTAGGCGCGACCACGCAGTGGTCTCCATTAGTAGGGGAGGGGAGCAGGACCACGTTTGGGAGGCGGGAGTGGGGCTGTGTCGGGGGTGGGGCCGCAGGGACAGCAGCGGCGGGAAGTTGTGACCAAGAACTACAGCGGGGAAGGGGAGACCCAAAGTAACACAAAGGCCCAATCAGCAACACAGAATAAACAGAGGCACAATCTACACACTAGCAACAGAGGAAAACAAAGAAAAATGAGAAATGCGAAAAAATGAGGAATGCGGAACGAACGGCAGGCAAGAGAACACCTGAGGCCCTGGGGCTGGCTGGCTGCGCGAACCCTGCTAGCTGGAAGGGCTCTGAACCGGGGCGGAGCGGCAGTGAGGCGGCGCTACTGGGGAGAGTGCTGGCCTGGCCAAGAGGTCAAGGCTTCACGGTACGCAACGCTCCACCAGTTTTGTGTAGGATGCAAAAGTGACTTTTCAGTAGTCCAAACGTGTGTTCAATCACATTCCATGTGCTGATGTGTGCTGCATTGTACCTCTGCTCATGTGGTGTGGCTGGGTTGAGGTATGGCGTCAATATGTAGTTCCGCACTGCGTATGCACTGTCACCTACAGGGTGGATAGCAAAGGGTTAGCCACAGTTATGCTTTGACATTAGTTTGATTTATGTAGAGAATAAGAATATGTGTGTACCAAGTAGATGTCCTTCGCCAAATTTACCCCTGAGCAGACGGGTGTGGATGCCACTGTGTCGAAATATATAGGAGTCATGGGTGCTTCCAGGGTATTGCACCACAATGTCTGTAATGATATGTTATGCATTGAACACTACTTGCACATTGACTGAGTGATAGGATTTCCTGTTCCTGAAAATGTATTCATTCGCTGCTGGGGGACAAATTGGGACATGCGTACAATCTATGCAGCCGATCACATGAGGGAACTCTGCTACCTGGTAGAAGTCCAGTTTTGTCTTGTTCAAATCCTGTTGGGTTGTGGGGAAGGTGATGTGGGTGTGGATCCTTGTCATCATGGCGTCAATGAAGGTTTTGAAGAAACGTGAAAGGGAGCTTTGTGATACCCCTCCAGCTACAGCTACTCGCCCCTGGAAACTGCCTGAGGCAAGTAGGTGCAGGCAACATAGGACCTGTACATGTGCGGGGATAGCATGGCTCTTACGGGTCTGGCGCTGCGTTAGGGGTTCCAATTCTGCTATTAGGTGTAGGATCATTGCACCGTTTCGCCTGTACTTATCATAGATTTTATCTTCTGTTTGCCCCAGCAATGTGATGCGCACTCTGAAAATCCGCTCCTGTATTCTCCTTCTGCCCTGGGCTGCTGCATGGATTCTCATCCTTCTCGTCATCACGTAGAGTGCTGCCATTGTGAAAAGCTTCAGGGGCCTTCTGAGTCAGTTTAAATAGGTTTCTGAGTGGTTGCACCTGTGCACATTTTTTTCTCCACTTTACCACCTGATTGTGATTCCCCTTATTCTGCACTTGCAAAAATTGCGATTTACCAGCGATTTGCTAATTGCGACTTTACATGCATTGGATTGCGACTCATTATTAGCTAATCGCTATTTGAGAACGCTGTTAAGGGACTCGCTAATAAGGATTTGCATTATTGGTTCTCGCAAAATTTGCAAGTCCTTATTTTAGCAATTCAGTTTGTTCTTCGGTAAATGGGTTCCTGCATTGGAAAGGGCTAAATTGCGCTCGTAAACAGCCATATTTTGCGAGTCGCGATTTCTGCGTGCCTTTTTTTGCTTGATGTTTGTTATATCTCTTGGAATGAAATCATGTTCATGTGGAGAAGAGTAGCATTCAGATATAAGAATGAAGCAAATATTAAAGCAAAGGCAAAGCTATAAGTCTGCGATAATTCCGAGGAGATTTCAAAGATAACTCGCATTAAGCTACACCTATCAATTTGCAACGATCCATTTGTCACCTAGCAACTAAATCCAACGTGCAACTTTTCATGCTCATTAAAAGATTCTAATATTAGAAAAACATGGCTCACTGTTGTTATGGATTGTAAATTCAGTCTACTGTATGTTAAACAGTCATGTGTGCTACACGTGCAATAGAGTTTTAAAGAGAATCTAAAACATTAAAGTATTTAGTAATATTGTGTTTGCAGTTATATCGCTGAGCCTTGTTACTGAGCAATCTAGCAAAAAATGCAATAGTGTAATCATTCTCATATATGAGTAAGTGAAAGGCTGTATGTCACAGGACATTTGATAGAATGATTTATAGACCATACAAAACATGAAATCTGTCTATGCCTGAACATTTTATTTTCACATGTAAATAATTTGTTGATTGTGGTTAGTGTGTGGGCTTATGTGAGAAACGGTCTCTTTTAGTGTGGCCACGCTAATTTTTTTTGTATATTTTAATGCTGGTGTTGTTTAGGCTCTACACACTGGGGCCTGTCTGCCAAGTCCCCATTGTGTGTGATTTGATACCTAAAACATAAAAGAATAGGCTAATCCCTGATTGACATGTTTATAACTCTTCTACAGGACCATAGTACATGGTGAGGAAATACACGCATGGTATGAAGAGTTAAATATCACTTGTGGACTGAAGCACTTACTTTGCCATCCACTAGTATAAAAACGGAAAGCATGGCTTCAGGCCTACCACTGTAGCCTGTCTGCTGCAGTGTAAAGCCTTAAAACAGGGGAAATTCTCCATTTTAAATATTAGTAAATCCTATGTAAGTCTTGTAGCCCACAATATAGGGACGGTGGCAATTAAAGCGGGACACATAAAAAATGATTGTTACCAAGCCGCTACAGTGACAAGGACCTAAAAACTATTTTCACTGAATGATGCCTATCTGTCTTATGTAGAAAAGAGCACAGAGTGAAATACCAATACTGCTATCTTGGAAATGGGACTAGCTAGAAAAATAATGAAATCACTATTTTTAATAATTATTAAAAATACAATTCAATGGAAAAGTCAGATTTCTAATACATGTTGTGGAAAAGTAACTTTTAGAAAGTTACCCTTTACCTGCCTGAACTGTCAAGAGGATAATGTGCTCAAGTCGCTACTAGCTTCCAGTCTGTGCTCAAGCCATGGAATGGCTCTGAAGGAAGTGTTAGGTCCTCCCAGAAGAAATTATTAAGCTGATCTGATTCGGCAAAGATGACTTCTCTGAACTCCACAGATTATTCAAAGTGGGGCCTGTTGACTCCACACTGTCAAATCCAGCTTGAAGCGCTTGACAGTTCTGAAGAGCCACTAGTACCAATTGGGGTGCACTTGAAATGGAGAGACCAGGATGCCAAAACAATTTTTGTGTATCTCTTGTTTGGCTATTTAAAGAACCAGATTTTGTTCTGTCAGACCTCTGTCTGCAAGTTTGTTGCGGGTACAGTGGCTGCTTTGAAATTGGATTTTAGTGTTAGATGTAGGAGGACACTGATGATTCCCCTATGACACACACATCCAGCCTTCAGAGTCCAAGTTTAGGGTAACCGAAGACTTTTGCCATCTTGAAAATGCCCTGGCACATGGCATTTTGGGCATGTTTGCTCTAAGGCACACAAGAACTACTCAAGAGGATGACGGGGTTGCCCATTGAAACTTTTAACCCATTGGTTAAGGAGGGCCAATAAGTCATTCTCACCCCCAAGCTAGTGCCAAGCATATATGTGGCACCATAAGGCACCTTCATCAAAACCCTGCTGGACTTGTAACAGGACACTAAGTGGACTGAATCTGCTGCACTTTGCAACTGTGACCCTTGAGGATGACCTGAGGAGATTGAAACCCCTTCCGCTTGAAATCCAAGGACAGAAAGATATCAAAGGATTAGAAGGCTGGTTCCCTGGGGGGGCTCCAGGAACATAAAAAAGCTAAAGTGGGCATTCATGTAAAGAATGACCAGTGTCAAATTGACCTGGACTGGACTTTGATGTTGCTTTCTGCCTGACACCTTTAGAGTCTCTAAGTGCTTCTTCTGGGTTCCTGGGGGCCCTGGGAGAGCCATTGTTTGGTCACTAAAATACATTTTGAAAAACCTTTTCTCAAGAGATTCAAGCAGACCAACGGCAAAAAGTATCTGAACAGCAATTCCATAGCATTGGATTGAAGTTTGCATTTCTCTCACCTGGAGAAGAGTTTTTCCTATGAACAATGGCAAAGTCCATTCTCAGCTGGGACTTAGAAACTTTTTTTGAACTTCCCTACTCCAGTGCTCTAGCGAAGCCAATCTACTTGTTATATACATCCCACAGTATATCGCAGTCAGCCTCAAACTGTGCCTAATTGCTGGTCTACCACAACCATTGAGTGCCATTGGTGTTTTACACTTCTTGGTGCTTTTTCCACCTAAAGTTTTTTTTGTTTTATTCACATCTCCGGTTTTCCTTATTGATTGTTGCCTTTTTTGAGTTATTTAGCTCATTAGATATGTTTCTGCTATTGACTTTTTAACTGTCTTAGTACTTCCAAATGTTTCATATATTTTGGTGAAGTTAGGCCTGTCTACTCTGTGCCATAGCAACCAGGGAGTGAACACAGTTTTAAATTACTGAAATCATTGCCTAGACACACAAATGAAACAGGGTGCAGTTTGCCCTGCAAAGACTATGGATGTTATTACAAAAGGAAGGGTCTTAAAGGTGCTTCCTATAATAGTGAATGCATAACGGCTGTGGGAGAGGATGCCTTTTCAAAATATGGCCTCCGATCAATTGCTTGAAGGTGTGTAGAGCTATAAATGAGGGAATCTTAGTTGTCCCCGTGCATATTCTCATTAAAGAAGCATTTGTCTGGAAAAACAAGCTCTGAAGCTCTTGGGGGGGGGGGGGGCACACTGAATGTCATTTACACACTGAGGTGTAAAGCAATTAGTATGCACCTTAGGAGATAAGATATTTGAAACAAGGCACAGACTGTTTCAGGGACCTCAACATGGGTGTTTGCAATCAAGAATGTAAACCGAAGTGCAGGGGCCTAACTCCTTAAAGGGAGGATGGCTTCAAGCATACTCCCTACCAAAAGGGCTATGAATGTGCTTACTCTTACATTTTAATGGATGTGGGAGCCCCCAAATAGTAAGGTCCAGTCTCAGACTGCACCCTACAACTGTGAGGGCCTTTATGTGCACCCTACAAAAGCTGTGAATGCCTGTAGCACACAGTAGCATCTCTAGAAATAGTCTTTGGAGAGGCACACACAGGCTACAGATTGAACTGGTGGGGCACCATATAACTGGCAATCTTGAAGGTCATTTGTGTGCAGTTTGTTTCATTCATGTTGATATGCTGAGTTCGTTGACTATTAGCCTTATACTTTGTATATGTTGACATTATTATTATATCACTACCTAGGAGTTATAGTTAGAACTACATTTCCATAGGAAAAGCATTTTTTTGTTTGCTTATAACTTTAGCACTATATGACAAACCTTCTCAAAACTTTCCCAAAAGGTCTCTTTCACCTCAGCCCCTTCCGGGAAAGTTTTGGAATGATCTGGCAATCAGGGGTCAAGAAAAATGGAGGTACCAAAAAAATGTGTCCATAGGAAATTTAGACGCAGATGCAACTCGAACAACTGAACAGATTTACACCAGCTTAGGCAGAAAGCTAGATCTTCATCCAAAGGCGTGCTTTCTGTGAATTCGTGTAAATCCGTTCAATAATGTTTAAAACATAAAGGCTCAAAAACTTTGCATAGTTCAAGCCATGGAGGATCTATGGGGCTAGCAGATCTCAAGATGAGATCTGATTGGCTACCACAACATCAGCAACAATGTGGTGGCAGCCATCTTAGGACTTGGTTCTTTTGCCTGTAAAAAGACCTTAAAAACACATAATGGACAGGGTAGGGATACCCTGCTATCCTAGGCCTAGTGGGAGCTCTAATCTCCGGGGTGGAGCAGGGATGGAGGGGGGACATATATTAATAAAAAAGCCCCAGAGATTTTCCCCTTTTCCCAACCTTCAAATTGGTCCTGGAGAACCCCTCCCTTGGTGCCAGTAATTTAGAAATGGGGAGGGGGCATGCATAGGCTCCTCCTCCCCATGCTGATGATCTGCTGTGGATACCCCATCCAATGGGGTCCGATACGGCTTCAGTGTACTGAAAACATTTTTGCCTGAACCACAGATATTTTCTGCCAGGAAGAGTGTGGGCCTCACTCTCCTGGGAAGAAAACTAAACTGTGCTGCTGACTAGAGCACCATGGGTGTAGGGTCCTGGCGCTCCCCCCACGGTCCTCAGAGAAATTAAGCTTGTGGGTGATCGAGTTAGGCACCCACGAAAAAAATACAATGTGCCAACTCCTGCTAGAATGGTGTCTGGAAAGCTGGCCAGTGCCTTGGGGGTCTTGGGGATTCCTCAAGGCCCCAGTATTAAAAAAATGTGTGGGTGCCACGGTAGGGTACTGGGGCACCAACAAAACATAATATTAAAAAGGTAAAAAAAATTAATAATAAATTAGAGATTTTTGTTTATATTTTTGGGAGCTTGGTTGTGCCTCAGAGAGGAGGGAGCTGCACCACCAAACCTTTTTTTTTTTTTTTTTTGAAAAGAAACCTTTATTGGACTTCAATGAGGTACAAACATGGGCCTACAACCCTTGGGCCGGCCGCTAGGTAGCATGAAACTTATCATTCACCGTTATACAAATTGATCAATCCGGGTAGCCCGTCGGTCCGTCATCTCACCCAATGAAGGCGAAAGCAACAGTTGAGTGACAGTATTAAATACGGTTTGCCAAACCTTTTTTAATGTTGTGTGGGGCTGCAGGGAGTGCACGAGCCCCCCAGCAATATTAGAAAACAAAACCCGTAAGTCTCCAAGGTCTTTTAAATCCATGACCGAAGGGAGAAGGTACCATATTTTATTTAGGCACTAGCTGGAGCCCTCTTGTGATTGATTCTATGATTGTACTTTGTAAACTGGAAACTGGTAAATAAAGTCTCAAAAACACATTGACTGTTTTTTTAAATAGAATTTTAAATAAAACTTTATACATTTTAAGAAAATCACTTTCCTTAAACATTGTACTTTGTGAATTAATGAAATATACATTTGATTATAATTCTTGGTGATTTTGTGGAGAAAATAGATGTGCTTTATATTTGTTGATATGGTGACCCTTTCATAAAACCAATATGCCCACTTTTTGTATTTTGGTGTTGTGGCCTATTGACAAAGTCAGTAGCTCTGCCTCACACAAAATGACACTCCTTACATTCAGCCATGCTCCTCCATGAGGGTTTGGGCGCCAAGTCCTGCGCCCAACCTACCGCAGCTCAAGGCTTGGGCCCAGTGCGGGTATTGGGCACCAGCAGGGGCTAGGTACATGGCCTGGCCCATGACAAACCCCATGCTGCACATGGCAAAATGCCATGCACAGCGTTGTGTTTGCCTTACGCATGGTAATAAAATATTACTTTACGCTAAACAATCAATAGAAATTCACTGACAAAAGAAAGGTCAAAATGATGCTATAGTGAGGTAGCATAACAATATCTTCAATATGTCCATTAAAACATGCCAATTTAAACCAATGAAAACACTAAAATTCACCATCTATAGAAATCTCAAGTAACTATAACTCTTTCCCTAAAGTAACTTTAACATGCACCCTTGCTATGCAGTGGTAATTAACTCATATGTTACACCACTCATGACATGTTAGATGACATCATCAACATAACTGTTACCTCTGAAAAAACATAATTTATGACATCACTGTACATGGCGGGGGTGAGTTGTAGTTGGTGTAGGGCAAACATTATATATATATATATATATATATATATATATATATATATATATATATATATATATATATATAGAGATATATATATTTGAATCTTTATATCCAAGCATTGAGCGTACAACAGGACTAAATTCAATCAAGTATTTTTTAGATTCTAGATCGATTGAATATTATCAACACAATAAGATGCTTTTAAATTTGATCTCATTGTGCCTGCATAATAACTTCTTTCTATTTGGCAATTACATCTTTTTAATAAAGAGAGGAGTGGCTATGGGGGCTTGCTTCTCCCCCAGCTATGCATGCTTGGATGTAGGCTGGTGGGAGGAGCAAGTCCTCAAAGAAACGTATGCCACTGTTTTTGATTATCATGTTTTGTGCTGGCTAAGATACATCGATGATGTTTTTATTGTATTGCGAGGTAATGAATCAAGTGCTTCTGATTTTGTTAGGCAGATCAACAATAATACTGCCAATCTCAAGCTTACTTCTTTTTTTTGTTCAAAGAAATTTTATTGATTTTCTTTACAAGACAAAATACATAAAAGACAGGGCAAGCTATTGTAGATACATCAAGTCAATCATGTCGCCATTACTAGAAGCCTACAAGAGATGGATCAGACGGTACATTACAATTGGATCAATGCAAAGGGGCACTAGTTAGTGAGTGTACAGCCTAGGACTGCAGTAGGTCTTAGTGACCAAGTCATTGAAGAGACAGCATACATGCTAATTGTCTTTGGTAGATCCGCGTCAGGTCAATATGCTTGAGTTATGCTTCCCTCTGTAATGGACCATGAGAAACAAACTGATTGAAGCTAGTAGTCATGAACAATATATTATCCTAGAAGTTGCTGACAATCCTAATTCTAGCATGGGGCTAGTTATGAAAAGTACAATGCCCGTAGAAAAAGAGATGAGGAATAGGAAAGCAGAGACTGAAAGAGATACAGAAGGAGGAAGGGTAAGAAGAGAGAAGCTAGGGCTCGGCATCAAAGGGTCAAGACTAGAAGCGGTATACACTAAATTCAAAAAATCAAAAAGGAGCCTTCATTTAATCCCAATGAGAGGTCTCCATGAGCAGTGAGGACCGTGAGGTGAAATGGTGCAAGATCATCTGGGCCTAGTAACTCAGGGGGGTTTAAACACCTTAGGAGTAGCGTCAAGCGCCTTACATAGTTTCCTGTGTCTGGGTTTCCAAGAAGAGGTGTTTAAGACAATGTTGTCTGTTCCTCTTAAAAAAATTAACCATTCTTTCCCTTTTTGTTTATGTGATTTTCCCAAAGCTCTTCCAATTACACAGGACTATTTTACACGCCAGTGTTAACATTAAGTCAAGCAGAAAGTGGTCATCCTCCTCCGTCAGATCAGGGTCCAAAAATCCTGCCAATATATAAGATAGTTCTTTAACTGGGGAGACGTTGAGTGCCTGTGCAATGTATTTGAAAATTTGATTCCAAATTTTTTGTAGCATCGGGCGTAGCAGGAGCATGTGAGATGTCACCTGTGTGTGCATTGCAATTCCAGCATAGTGGGGATTGGTTTAGATTTAATTTAAATAGTCTTGCTGGGGTCCAATATGACCTGTTTATGATCATAAATTTTGTTTGTGAGAGAGTAGGGGAGATTTTGTGTATGAAAGGCATTGTATGTATTTGCTTCCAGTCCAGTGTAATTGTTTTGCTGTTTGGTTCTGCCTCCCATTTTGCCACATTATTCAAATGTTGTTTGCACGGTTAAGGGAGCATTAATTTGTATATCCTTGAGACTGTGTGGCCAGCGTTCAGTAATTGGGTGAGTCTTGAGGGTAGAGAGGGGGGGTTAAAAATAGCGTTAAGTTTTGAGATCTGGACTTTCACTTTCAGAAAATCATAGAAGTCTAACTCAGCTAAACCCTTTTCTTTTTTAAGTGTGGGGAATGGAATAGGAGAAGTCTTATTATATAGGTCCTTGAGAAAGTTGATCCCTTTGTGCGACCAATCTTTCCAAAATATGATTTCTTTATTTATTTTTATCGCGGGGTTGTTCCAGATCGCCTGTAGATTTGAGGCACCCATTTTTGTTGTAGAGAGAGTATCCAGTTGTTTTAATGCTTTTTTCGTATTTATTATGATATATTTAGAGAGTTCCAGTTTATTGATCTGCATTGTCATAAATGCTTGGAGTGGAATTCCTTTAGTGAGGTGTAATTCCACATCAACACATTGTGGTTTGTAATTAGGGTTATCTATGAACCAAGCAGCTCCCTGCTTGCAAAGGTAAGCTATTTGATAATTTCTGAAATTAGGAAGGCCTACTCCTCCCATGTTTTTCCCCAGCCTAAGTTTACTTGTGGAGATCCTCGCTTTTTTTCCTTGCCATAGGAAGTTACTAATAGCCTTATCTACCTTATTTATAAAGTTATCCGAGAGCATTATGGGCAACATACTAACAAGATAGTTTATGAGAGATGCGATCATCATTTTGATTGTTTCTACTCTCCCCTACCACGATAAGAATTTTGGAGACCACCCTTCTAGAAGATCTGTGATTTTTTTTAAAGTGATGGTTTCGTTCACCTCTAGAGTGGCGATGAGGTCGTTTGCGAATTCTAGACCTAGATATTTTATTGCCCCAGGTTGCCATGACAGTCCAGACTCGCCTAAAATCTCCTTGGAGCCACATAAGTTGAGTAGTTTTACTTCGGTCTTGTCCCTATTGAGTGTATAACCTGAGACTTCTACATATGATTGGATCGATTTCATGAGGGCCGGTATGGCTTTGGTTGCATCCTTGGATACGACTAGTATGTCGTCAGCGTATGCTGCCACCTTGAATGCATTCTTCCCGAAGTCTATGCCTTGGATGTCCTGGTTGGCCTGTAAATTTTGGAGGAGAGGTTCAATGGCCAATAGGAATAGAGAGGGGGATAATGGGCAGCCTTGCCTGGTGCCCTGTTTTAATTTTAAAAAATGTTCCTCCGGCTCTCACTCTAGTCCTTGGTTCATGGTATAGTGCCATGATCATCTTGATCAAGTTCTCTTCTAGATTATATTTCCTAAGTGACGCCTCTAGGAATGACCAGTTGACTTTATCAAACGCTTTTTCTGCGTCAAGCGTTATTGCGACTGTCGGAGAGTTTATTAGTTTTGCTTTTTCTATTGCGTGACAAAAGATTCTGGTATTATCACTGGACAACCTGTTTTTTAGAAATCCTGTTTGAGATGAGTGAATGAGTTTAGCTATATATTTTTGTTTTCTGGAAGATAAAATCATAGCATATAGCTTGCAGTCTAGGTTTATTAGTGAAATTGGTCTATAGTTTTTTGTTAATGAATCGTCCTTTCCCTCTTTTGGAATAACTGTGATTATGGCTTCCGATGGTGTGCCAGTTATTTGGCCCGTGGTTGTGAACTGGTGATATAGGAGTAGTAAAGGGTCACGTAGGTGCTCTACGAAGGACTTATAAAAGGATGCATTATACCCGTCAGGCCCCCAAGTTTACTTCTAATATAGATAAGAACTGCATTGAATTCTTGGACGTAAAAGTTTACCAGAATCAAGGAAAATGATCTACAACATTATTTAGGAAAGACACTGCTGGCAATTTAACACTTCATGCCAGCAGTGCGCACCCTAAACATTTGATTCGCAACATTCCCTATGGAGAATTTTTGCGGCTCAAAAGGATATGCAGTACTAGAGAGGATCTAGAAAGATACACTGAGGAGACTTTCCAGAGATTCAAACAGAGGGGCTATAGTGAGGGGATCTTGAGAGAAGCCATCAACAAAACGAATGATCGAACTAGAGATTCCTTGCTTGACAGTAATTCCATTGAGTAAATGCCCAAGGACGACAGCAATGCTCCTAGATTAATCACTACCTTTAGCAAGCAAGAAAGAAAGATACAGGCCATCATTAAACGCAACTGTCCTATTGCCCTTACTGATGGGGTGCTGTCTCCTCGGTTACCATCTCAACCAGTTGTTACTTACAGGAATGGTATGTCTATGCGTACACAAATTGGCAAGTCCAGTCCGGAAATGGCAGTGGCAAGAATGTGGTTGCAACCCAAACATGGCTTCACGAAATGCTCTACGTGTAGAGCTTGTAAGTTTGGGAAGAATACTTCACATTGCTTTTCACCATTCAGCCCAGATAAAATAGCAATTCGGGGCAATTTTACGTGTAGGACTGAGTTTGCGGTGTATATTCTGACATGCACCTGCGGACTAAGATATGTGGGCAGCACCAAGTTGCAGGTGCATGTCAGAATATTACAGCACCTGCGGGCCATCGTGAATAATGATTCACCTTATCTGGTGGCCCACCACTTCAAACAAGCTCACAATAACTGCTTGAGTTATTTCATTGTGGCAGCTATTCCTAAATTACGAAGAGGGGGAGACCGAGAGAAAGCTCTTAGACAAATGGAGTGCAGAATAATCTTGGAGCTAGACAGCAAATTTACATACGGATTAAACAATACGGAGGACCTGCACCATTTCCTGTAGTAGGGATTTATGTAAATTAAGCACTTCAAGCACTGCTGTGATGTACCTTTTTAGATGCTATAGGAATCCTGTATCCGTGGTCTTTTAGGTCCTGTTAAATTTTCAGTTCCGGCAGCGGCTGTCCTCTTTTAGTTGGGTTCAATTCAAATTGGATTTCATTCGGTTTGAATTGGATTGAATTATTAAAGGCCCGTATGTATGGCGCATTTTTTTTTAATCATGAAATAAGAGATTTTTTATGGTGGTACACATTTTGCACTTGCACTTTAATACTGTTTGTTATTTGCACATTGAGCAGCACTTTCAATACTCAGCACTTTAAGAATTTAGGTTGACGGGTACTAAGAGGTATTCATCCCATAGTAGAAGATGAGGAAAGAGGGCCCTTAGGGATTTATCACAAAATATCAGCACTTATGCAGATATAATTAGCGGGTAGCACATAATTATTTATTGTTGTGTATTTAAAGAGAGTCAATGTTTACAATATGAGCCATGATGATTTGTAATAATAGATTTAGGTTTACATATTATTCAGGTGCCATTGTGCATATGTTTCTTTTATCCTTGATATATATTCACATATTTATTGAAACATGAGGTATGTAGATATACATTCGCAAATAGCCATGATGAAATAATGAATGAACTTATACATTGTATACATCATACATTATACGGAGAACCTTCCCGGACTTTATATATAAATATATATATATATATATATATATATATATATATATATATCCGTACATCAAGTTTACCTTGCTTCGAAGACGCCACACACGTGGAAGTTCAACCCTTTATTGATGTGGGCAGAAGTGATACCTTGCTTGTTACAGCTAGAAAAGCGCCATACGCGTTTCGGGCGTGCTGCCCTTAATCATTGGCATGCAGGTAAAGTCCCGACTGTCTTTGCTGCATTTAAACATTTCTCGGGCCCGCCCTGATGGACATGCGCCCCAATGCCTTGTGGGTATTGCAGTTCAATTCGTGAACCCCAGTGGGTGCAGACAGTACTTCCTTGCATAAAAATTTTTCTGTATCCAAGTGGTTATTCTGCTGTGCAAACAGGTAGGTACACTGCAAATATCAATCCCGCAGCAACGGACTTCCACGTCCTTCGGCGTCTGTCATGCTGGGTGCCAGAGGGACGTGGAAGTCCGTTGCTGTGGGATTGATATTTGCAGTGTACCTACCTGTTTGCACAGCAGAATAACCACTTGGATACAGAAAAATTTTTATGCAAGGAAGTACTGTCTGCACCCACTGGGGTTCACGAATTGAACTGCAATACCCACAAGGCATTGGGGCGCATGTCCATCAGGGCGGGCCCGAGAAATGTTTAAATGCAGCAAAGACAGTCGGGACTTTACCTGCATGCCAATGATTAAGGGCAGCACGCCCGAAACGCGTATGGCGCTTTTCTAGCTGTAACAAGCAAGGTATCACTTCTGCCCACATCAATAAAGGGTTGAACTTCCACGTGTGTGGCGTCTTCGAAGCAAGGTAAACTTGATGTACGGAGATGAATTGCGGCGAAGCCTCGTCGTGAGGATGCCCCACTGCAAGTGCGGTCCTTCGGCGCCTGTCATGCTGGGTGCCAGAGGGACGTGGAAGTCCGTTGCTGTGGGATTGATATTTGCAGTGTACCTACCTGTTTGCACAGCAGAATAACCACTTGGATACAGAAAATTTTTTATGCAAGGAAGTACTGTCTGCACCCACTGGGGTTCACGAATTGAACTGCAATACCCACAAGGCATTGGGGCGCATGTCCATCAGGGCGGGCCCGAGAAATGTTTAAATGCAGCAAAGACAGTCGGGACTTTACCTGCATGCCAATGATTAAGGGCAGCACGCCCGAAACGCGTATGGCGCTTTTCTAGCTGTAACAAGCAAGGTATCACTTCTGCCCACATCAATAAAGGGTTGAACTTCCACGTGTGTGGCGTCTTCGAAGCAAGGTAAACTTGATGTACGGAGATGAATTGCGGCGAAGCCTCGTCGTGAGGATGCCCCACTGCAAGTGCGGTCCTTCGGCGCCTGTCATGCTGGGTGCCAGAGGGACGTGGAAGTCCGTTGCTGTGGGATTGATATTTGCAGTGTACCTACCTGTTTGCACAGCAGAATAACCACTTGGATACAGAAAAATTTTTATGCAAGGAAGTACTGTCTGCACCCACTGGGGTTCACGAATTGAACTGCAATACCCACAAGGCATTGGGACGCATGTCCATCAGGGCGGGCCCGAGAAATGTTTAAATGCAGCAAAGACAGTCGGGACTTTACCTGCATGCCAATGATTAAGGGCAGCACGCCCGAAACGCGTATGGCGCTTTTCTAGCTGTAACAAGCAAGGTATCACTTCTGCCCACATCAATAAAGGGTTGAACTTCCACGTGTGTGGCGTCTTCGAAGCAAGGTAAACTTGATGTACGGAGATGAATTGCGGCGAAGCCTCGTCGTGAGGATGCCCCACTACAAGTGCGGTCCTTCGGCGCCTGTCATGCTGGGTGCCAGAGGGACGTGGAAGTCCGTTGCTGTGGGATTGATATTTGCAGTGTACCTACCTGTTTGCACAGCAGAATAACCACTTGGATACAGAAAGATTTTTATGCAAGGAAGTACTGTCTGCACCCACTGGGGTTCACGAATTGAACTGCAATACCCACAAGGCATTGGGGCGCATGTCCATCAGGGCGGGCCCGAGAAATGTTTAAATGCAGCAAAGACAGTCGGGACTTTACCTGCATGCCAATGATTAAGGGCAGCACGCCCGAAACGCGTATGGCGCTTTTCTAGCTGTAACAAGCAAGGTATCACTTCTGCCCACATCAATAAAGGGTTGAACTTCCACGTGTGTGGCGTCTTCGAAGCAAGGTAAACTTGATGTACGGAGATGAATTGCGGCGAAGCCTCGTCGTGAGGATGCCCCACTGCAAGTGCGGTCCTTCGGCGCCTGTCATGCTGGGTGCCAGAGGGACGTGGAAGTCCGTTGCTGTGGGATTGATATTTGCAGTGTACCTACCTGTTTGCACAGCAGAATAACCACTTGGATACAGAAAACTTTTTATGCAAGGAAGTACTGTCTGCACCCACTGGGGTTCACGAATTGAACTGCAATACCCACAAGGCATTGGGGCGCATGTCCATCAGGGCGGGCCCGAGAAATGTTTAAATGCAGCAAAGACAGTCGGGACTTTACCTGCATGCCAATGATTAAGGGCAGCACGCCCGAAACGCGTATGGCGCTTTTCTAGCTGTAACAAGCAAGGTATCACTTCTGCCCACATCAATAAAGGGTTGAACTTCCACGTGTGTGGCGTCTTCGAAGCAAGGTAAACTTGATGTACGGAGATGAATTGCGGCGAAGCCTCGTCGTAAGGATGCCCCACTGCAAGTGCGGTCCTTCGGCGCCTGTCATGCTGGGTGCCAGAGGGACGTGGAAGTCCGTTGCTGTGGGATTGATATTTGCAGTGTACCTACCTGTTTGCACAGCAGAATAACCACTTGGATACAGAAAAATTTTTATGCAAGGAAGTACTGTCTGCACCCACTGGGGTTCACGAATTGAACTGCAATACCCACAAGGCATTGGGGCGCATGTCCATCAGGGCGGGCCCGAGAAATGTTTAAATGCAGCAAAGACAGTCGGGACTTTACCTGCATGCCAATGATTAAGGGCAGCATGCCCGAAACGCGTATGGCGCTTTTCTAGCTGTAACAAGCAAGGTATCACTTCTGCCCACATCAATAAAGGGTTGAACTTCCACGTGTGTGGCGTCTTCGAAGCAAGGTAAACTTGATGTACGGAGATGAATTGCGGCGAAGCCTCGTCGTGAGGATGCCCCACTGCAAGTGCGGTCCTTCGGCGCCTGTCATGCTGGGTGCCAGAGGGACGTGGAAGTCCGTTGCTGTGGGATTGATATTTGCAGTGTACCTACCTGTTTGCACAGCAGAATAACCACTTGGATACAGAAAAATTTTTATGCAAGGAAGTACTGTCTGCACCCACTGGGGTTCACGAATTGAACTGCAATACCCACAAGGCATTGGGGCGCATGTCCATCAGGGCGGGCCCGAGAAATGTTTAAATGCAGCAAAGACAGTCGGGACTTTACCTGCATGCCAATGATTAAGGGCAGCACGCCCGAAACGCGTATGGCGCTTTTCTAGCTGTAACAAGCAAGGTATCACTTCTGCCCACATCAATAAAGGGTTGAACTTCCACGTGTGTGGCGTCTTCGAAGCAAGGTAAACTTGATGTACGGAGATGAATTGCGGCGAAGCCTCGTCGTGAGGATGCCCCACTGCAAGTGCGGTCCTTCGGCGCCTGTCATGCTGGGTGCCAGAGGGACGTGGAAGTCCGTTGCTGTGGGATTGATATTTGCAGTGTACCTACCTGTTTGCACAGCAGAATAACCACTTGGATACAGAAAATTTTTTATGCAAGGAAGTACTGTCTGCACCCACTGGGGTTCACGAATTGAACTGCAATACCCACAAGGCATTGGGGCGCATGTCCATCAGGGCGGGCCCGAGAAATGTTTAAATGCAGCAAAGACAGTCGGGACTTTACCTGCATGCCAATGATTAAGGGCAGCACGCCCGAAACGCGTATGGCGCTTTTCTAGCTGTAACAAGCAAGGTATCACTTCTGCCCACATCAATAAAGGGTTGAACTTCCACGTGTGTGGCGTCTTCGAAGCAAGGTAAACTTGATGTACGGAGATGAATTGCGGCGAAGCCTCGTCGTGAGGATGCCCCACTGCAAGTGCGGTCCTTCGGCGCCTGTCATGCTGGGTGCCAGAGGGACGTGGAAGTCCGTTGCTGTGGGATTGATATTTGCAGTGTACCTACCTGTTTGCACAGCAGAATAACCACTTGGATACAGAAAATTTTTTATGCAAGGAAGTACTGTCTGCACCCACTGGGGTTCACGAATTGAACTGCAATACCCACAAGGCATTGGGGCGCATGTCCATCAGGGCGGGCCCGAGAAATGTTTAAATGCAGCAAAGACAGTCGGGACTTTACCTGCATGCCAATGATTAAGGGCAGCACGCCCGAAACGCGTATGGCGCTTTTCTAGCTGTAACAAGCAAGGTATCACTTCTGCCCACATCAATAAAGGGTTGAACTTCCACGTGTGTGGCGTCTTCGAAGCAAGGTAAACTTGATGTACGGATATATATATATATATATATATATATATGCACTCCAACGCTCACCTTAATTACAAAAGCAAGCAGGACACAGCTCCGGATACTGTAAAGAATTTAATGAGCAAATTCCCAGCTTTAGCTAAACAGTCCGTGGAACAATGGCAGACGCGTTTCTGGCCATCGTGGCCGTCATCAGTGCCGGTCTCACAGCTGGTGAATTCATCTGTTTGCTCGGAGATCTTTCCTGATAAGCAGTCTCTCAGCTCCTCCTACTGAAGTCAGGTGAGTGACATAATGCCGCTGGGCTCCAGGAGAACTGCATGATGGTACTGGCAGTCCAACGTGGTACCTCATGTAGTGATGGGAATCCAAACACCTAATAATGCCCCACAGTTCATGGCGCTGGACTGCATACTGCTTATTCCACCTGGATGTGTCAATTCAGCTCGCATCCTCGTCCGTATCCTTATCAGGCAACTACACGCTGCCTCCTCTCTCCCCTCGCAAACATAACGGCCCAGTGGCAGTAGTTTTCGCTCGGGGGGGGCGCCGTGTTTGTACTCATCGTACTCGTCCAAAAGATTTGCTGAGAACACGGTGCTCCTGGCCGAAAGGGCGTGTCCAAAGCCGGTATCAGCAAACCGGCTATATATGCACTCCAACGCTCACCTTAATTACAAAAGCAAGCAGGACACAGCTCCGGATACGGTAAAGAATTTAATGAGCAAATTCCCAGCTTTAGCTAAACAGTCCGTGGAACAATGGCAGACGCGTTTCTGGCCATCATGGCCGTCATCAGTGCCGGTCTCACAGGCTGGTGAATTCATCTGTTTGCTCGGAGATCTTTCCTGATAAGCAGTCTCTCAGCTCCTCCTACTGAAGTCAGGTGAGTGACATAATGCCGCTGGGCTCCAGGAGAACTGCATGATGGTACTGGCAGTCCAACGTGGTACCTCATGCAGTGATGGGAATCCAAACACCTAATAATGCCCCACAGTTCATGGCGCTGGACTGCATACTGCTTATTCCACCTGGATGTGTCAATTCAGCTCGCATCCTCGTCCGTATCCTTATCAGGCAACTACACGCTGCCTCCTCTCTCCCCTCGCAAACATAATATATATATATATATATATATATATATATTACCTACTTGCAGTCGCCAGTAGGTAGTTATAGTTAGGACCTATTTTCCATAGCAAATCCGCAACATTCTATTTGGAATAACGTTGGCGCCGATTGACGAATCTTCGCAAAATTTTCCAAACTTTTGGCCAGCTCTGGTCCGCTCCTATCCTGAAAATTTAACGGTGACTCGTCAAGCGGGGGCTGAGAAAAAAGGGGGTCCCAAAACACGTTTTCCCCATGCATTTTCCCATAGGACCTGTTGACGCAGCTACTGCCCGAACTGCTGAACGGAAATACACCAAATTTGGCAAAGAGGTAGTCCTCAGTTCAGACTCGTGCCTTTTTCTTAAATGGTGTAAATCCGTTCAGTAGTTCCTGAGAAAATTAGAGTTAAAAAGATAGATATATCTGGGCGGAGCCTAACCACACATCTCATCGTGAGATCTGATTGGCTGTCAGTACTTCATCCAAGAAGTGTTGGCAGCCATCTTGGGACCAATATACATGATAGCACCTCATTAAAAAGCATTGCAGTTAATAGAAGGTTTTAAGACTTTAGTTACATTATAAATCATTTGTTGATGGTCCCATACTCGTTTTAGGAATTGTGGTGTGTTCTAAGGTGATTTCACCATGTGAAAAAGCCTTCTGCTGTGATATCATGAATCATGTTTGAGAGAAAACTATTTTCTCATGCTTTTCCCACAGAGGTTTGGAAGGTGATCTATAAGCTAAACTGAGAGCATATTTTCTGTAAATTCACATTATCTTTCTCAGTCATGTGAGAATGAAGTCTGACATTCTCAGTAAAACATGTACATCCAACAAGGGCAGAGACTGTCAGTTGATTCCTTTGTGTTCGACTGCAGCTTGTCAGAGTGTTCTAAAGAACAACTAGAGCACTAATAGTCCTACTTATGACAAACGTATTGCACACCTGAAGCCATCTTCATTGGAATAAAGTGGTAACTCTTAAAACATTTAATTTAAAAAGGAACAAAATGAGGGGGTTCATTTTGCCATAGAAAGTATGATTAGTGCTGCAGAAAGAAAAATTAAGGCCCATTTTGAGTGACTTCTCAAATCCTCTACAATTTCATTAACAAATTCTGACATGCAGACTGAAATATGCACTTTCAATACCAGCAGTAGACTTCCCTGGTGAGCAGTAGCTTTACTACAGTGATCTAATAAGCAACTAGAGTGCTAACATTCAGAATTTATGGCAAATGTGTGATACATCTAAACGCCTTCTTGATGGAATCAAAGTAAAAAACTGAAAGTATTTCCTACTGAGGAGACTGTAGTAAATGAGGAAATTAGGAAACTTCATAACAAATAAGTCTCCCAAAATGGCCACCAGAGGCAAAAGAGCCCAAATGTAGCCCAAATATCACCCAGATGTAGCTCAAGTATAGCCCAATGACAGAATGTCCCAGAGTGTTCTAACGAACAACTAGAGCGCTAACAGTCTTACTTATGATAAAAGTATGGCACAACTGAAGCCATCTTTTTTAAGTTCAGAATTTTTTATTAAGAAGAGTAAAGGTGTCAATACATTGTTCACAATATTGAATACATATCATTACAAAGGAAAAAGCAGCAATAAAGTACAAGACTCAAGTTTAAAAATACAAACAGAAAGAATAAACTGATAAAATGACATTCGGAAAACATTGGAATAGCAAAAATTATAGGAACAGTAAGGGGTTTAAAGAGGTTTTAGGACTTCTGGTTGGGATGGCTGTAACTGAAGGAATCGTCTGGCAGTTGTGTCAAGATACGTTGTGACCGGAGACCATAAATTCAGGCGTTTTGTTGCCAAATGCAAGGGAAAAACAAAGGATGTATCTAACCTATGATTGTGGCAAACAGAATACCACCACGCCTTGAAAGAGATTTTTGTAAAATCCTTCCAATTTGCTGTGATCTGTTGAAATGCTACCGCTAGAAGCAAATCAATAATTTTAACGTTCAGCGTTCTATTTCCCCAGCAAGACGAGAGACTACCTAAGAAAATATGAAGGAAGGAAGAGGGAAATGTAGTGCCAAAAATCAGGTTAACCTGGGACCAGACTTGTTTCCAGAAGTTATGTATGAAAGGGCAAGAAAATAACAAGTGAAATAGGTCAGCGTGAGTAGAGGAACATTTCCAACAAACATCAGATGCAGTCGTGAATTGTTTGCTTAAAACCTTCGGTGTCAATAGCAATCTATTGTAAATAAAAACAGCGTTTGTGTTGTCGTAGCTGCTCTGGATGATTTGCGTATCTTGGTCCATAGGCTTTTCCATAGAGATACTGGCAAGGACACTCCTAAATCACGTTCCCAAACCTCCTCAATTTTGGATTTTTCCCTGACAATGTCTTTGCGATGTAAATAACTATATATTGTGGAGGCTTTGGGTGTAGTCTTTAGCAAGGTGCGTAATTGTGAGGAAGGATCCAATGCGATGGATGAAGCAGGTAAGGTAGATAGTTGTGTATAGGTATCCATCACAGCCATCTTAAGTAAATTGTATTTATGAATACATGAAGCAGGTAAATTGAATGATTGACTGAGTGAGGAAAAAGGTATGAAGTCCGACTGCGAGAACAACTGATTAATCCATATTAAACCTTTCTGATACCAGGATTTCCAGTAAAATGGTTTCTTTTGAATGAGTAAATTTTTATTATGTCAAATTGTTGAATTGAGAAAGGAATCTATAGTGTCATGAGCAAGAAAGGGTGTGGCCAACAGAAGTTTAGAGGTCATTTTGATGATGGGAGTGGATAAGGTCTGTGGTTTACGTGAAAAGGACAAGAATTCCTTAAAAGAAAAGGGGGAAAGAAAGAGTCACTCAACCGAAGTCCATAAAGGACAATCTTATGAGGGATCACACAACCAAAAGGAGGCCTGACGCAGAAGAAAAGCTTTCTGATACGTCAGGAAATCAGGAAAGTTAACTTCACCTTCTGTTTTAGAGTGAGTCAGTTTAAGTAAAGACATTCGGGCTTTCTTTTTGTTCCATAAAAAGGAAGAAAGGATGGAATTGATCTTCTTAAAAAATTTAGTAGGAATAGGGACTGGTATGTTAGAGATGGTGTATATAATGATGGGTGACAACATAATTTTAATAGTATCCAAACGGCCCCACCATGATAAATAGAGGAGATGCCATTTAGTAGTTAGGTCTGAAATCTTTTGTATGCATTTATTCATACATAATGATACTGCTTCTGAAATGGAAGAGGTGACATATAGTCCAAGGTACTTAATATGATTGGGGCTTCATGTGAAGTTAGAGGAGCTGAAATCAGATTTAAAAGTATATTTAGTTAAGGGTAAAATCTCACATTTATCATTGTTTAATTTATAACCAGAGATACCAGAGTATGTTTGAACTTCTGCTAGAAAAGCGGGAATAGAGATGTTTGGTTTTGACATAAAAAGCAAAATGTCATCAGCGTAGGCGGCACGTTTAATATGAGAGTTTAGTACATGAAATCCATATATATTGGGATTCTGAAGTAATTTAGAAAGAAAAGGTTCCAAAGCCAAATTAAATAGGAAAGGGGAAAGTGGACAGCCTTGACGCACACCCCTCCTCAAATCAAAGAATGGGGAGATCAAACCATTTGCACAAACGGCAGCACGTGGGTTGGAATAAAGAAGAGAGACTAAAGAGGTAAATTTGGGACCGAAATCAAACCACTTAAGAGTGTAAAACAGATAAGTCCATTCAACTCTGTCAAATGCCTTTTCGGCATCAAGAGCAATCGCTACTAGAGAATCTTGTAAATGGGAAGACTTGGATAGAACATTGAAAAGAAGTCTTGTATTATCTGTTATGAATCGGCCTTTGACGAATCCAGATTGCTCTTTTCCCAATAATTCTGGAAGGTAGGTATCTAATCTTGTGGCTAATGCTTTGGAAAATATTTTATAGTCGATGTTAACCAGGGATATAGGCCTATAATTTTTACAAAATGTTAGGATCTTTACCTTCTTTTGGGATAAGTCAAATATGTGCTTCTGAGAAAGAACCAGAAGAGCCACCTGAGGAATTAAATGAAGTTATTAAGGCATATAGTTTGGGTAAAACAAGCTTAGAGAAATTAATATAAAATTCAACAGTGAAACCGTCTGGTCCTGGGGCTTTGTCTTTTTTAAGTAATTGAAGAGCTTTTGAGAGTTCTTGCTGTGTGAGATCTAGCTTGAGGGAGGTTAAGTCAGGGAGAGTGTGTTGGGGTCATTGAATGTCGGAGAAAAAAGTCAAAAGGGAATGGTCAGTGGGATGTGTTTCAGAAGCATATAACGATTTGTAGAAGAGAGAAAATTTGTTTAAAATGTCAGCATCTTTGAATCGTAAGTCTGAGTTTGTGTCATAAATAGCTTCAATATTCAATTTGTTATGTCTAACCTTTAAATAGTTGGCTAGCATTTTCCCAGCTTTATTTTTACCTCCATAAAATTTTTGCGCTTGATTTTAACAAATATAAGGATGCATCTTCCGTAGATTTCTAATTAAATAGCATCTTAGCATTGATGAGGGCTGTTAAGCAATCCTTTGAATTGGAGGAATAAAAAGAGTGCTCCAGTCTCTTAATATCATGAAGGAGATCTTTAGTCATTTTACGAGTATGCCTTTGTTTCTTCGCAACAAAACTGATTATAAAATCTCTTGCTGTAGCTTTGAATGCATCCCACAAGGTGGGGAAGGGCATGGAGGGGGTTTGATTCAATTCAAAAAATTCCTCAAAAAAGGCAGTGAAGGAGGTAGTAAATTTTGGATCTAAGAGGAGGGCATTGTTAAAACGCCATCTTCTAGGACCTGTGATTTTAGGTAGAATATCAATGGCAATGGAAACAGGGGCATGATCAGAAAGTAAAATGGGGCCAATCTCAGCATTCACAAGCGCTTGTGAGATATTATGGGACACAAATATATAATCAATTCTTGATTGAGATTGATGAGTTGGGGAATAAAAAGTTTACTCTCTAGTGGTCGGGTTACAGAGACGCCAAGCATCAACAAGCTTGTGCTGAGTGATAGTATGAACAAAAGATTTATGAGGTTTATTAGGAACAAAGGAGACTCTGGAGTTTCTATCGATAAATGGGTCAAGCGGTTGATTGCAATCGCCGGCTAAAATAAAATGATCTCCTAAGCAGTGAGTAATTTGCTTAGCCAATGTGGACCAAAACGAGGGATCGCCACCTGTGGGAGCATAGATATTTAGAAGCGAGACTGGAACACCCTTCAAAGATAAATTAACATATAACCATCTACCGACATCATCTGAGTCTTCAGAAATAAATGTGAACAAGAGGGATTTGCGGCATAGTATCATGACTCCATTGCGCTTACCATCACCTGGGGAGAAGAAAACTTCCCCCACCCAACCCTTTTTTAGTTTTAACGATTCAGCCTCCGGAAGGTGAGTCTCTTGTAAAAAAGCAATATCCGCATCCAATTTGGCTAAGCGAGACAGGACTCTTTGCCTTTTGATGGGAGAATGCAATCCCCTAATGTTCCAAGTGACCAGTTTTAGTGACACATATTGTTAAATAGAAAATGATCCAGAATTATAAAGCAGGAGTCTGATATAATGAGGAAGCATTGTGAAAAATGAGAAAAAAAAAAGAAGAAAAGGAATAATACATAAGTCAGTATCATAACGGAAAAAAGTGTGTAGAACAGAAAACCAGAGCCAGAAGTGAACTCTGAACAAAAGAAGGAAACAGAATTCATCAATAAAGAGGAAGATAAATATAGTAAAAAAGAAGAGAAAAAATGAAGGAAAAACGATAAGAACATAAGCAATAATGTACAAGAAAATAACAGTAGGTAAATGAGAGAAAATCAGAATAGTAAAGACACCAAATAAGCATTTTATCCTAAAATGTGAAACGGATTGAAAAACCAAAGGCAATACAACATAAAGAGCTCACAACAAAACATAAAACATACCTACAAAAGGGAAATGTGGGTGGGAGGGTATGTGGAACCACATGGAGCAGACAAACGTCCAGGGAGGGCCCAGCAAGGATCGGGGAAGATCTTGTGACGAAAAGTCAGAACTGTGAAGAAAGAACAGAAAATGGGACTTAGTACTGATAGGGAGCTGTGAAAATACAAACCGTGAAATTATGAACTAAGAAGCAATGAAGAACAATGTAACATAATTCGAAACCATTAGTGCAGTGGTAAAAGGCGCACAAAACTTACACTACTTTAAAGAGTAAATTATTGATAACTGCTCAAACTGACTATATAAAATCTACAAAGACAAGGATATCAATAATTAAAACATATTAGTGAATAATTCAGGTGATATGTGAAGAGGAACTTCCTGAAGAAGTCGTGGCGTCCATCTTATGGGAGTTGATGAAACTCTGCAGGCGAAGTGGATCTTCGTAAGTCGTAGTTCTATTGTTGTACGTGACTTTGAAGAGACATGGATGAAAGAGGCCATATCTGGCCCCCAAAGAACGTAGATCTGGTCATAACTTTAGAAAAGCTTTGCAACTGTCAGCTGTAGCCTTAGAGTAGTCCTGCGCAAAGAACATGTGGAACCTGACCATGTGACACGTTGAATAGCTCTGGCTGCTGACAACACCTTTAGCAAATCAGTGTACTCTAGAAAGTAAATAATGACACCTCTCGGTCTTTGTGAAGATGAAACAGCAGAGGAGGCTCACCCTAATCTGTGAGCTCGTTGTATATTCAACGAAGTTTCTTCTGGCATGCAAAGGATTTTAGGGAGGAAAGATTTGAAGAATGCAATGGGGTCATTACCTTCGATCCCCTCTCCCAGGCCAAAAATGCGTAGATTGTTTCTCCTATTACGATTTTCAAGGTCCTCGACCTGCTTCTGGAGGCTTGTAATTTGCGAATGCATAAAAGGAACATTCTTGGTAGTATCGCTAAGGGAAGAAACATTGTGTTCAACTGCGGTAAGTCTTGTATCAAGTTGCACCCAATTGTCTGAGAGAGTTTGCAGTTTGGAGTTAGTTTCCTCCATAAAAGGTTTGAGAGCCCTTATCTCCTGTAACAAGAGTTCCATGAAGACATCTAAGGATGGCTTAGGAGGCGAAGGAGGGTCTTTTTTAACCTTTTCACGTTTGATTTGCCGGTTACAGCAGGTGCAGGATCCATCATCGAGTGCGCGTTCTCCTCCTCGAGTGAATGTGACTCTTCCAATTTAGAAAATTGTGAAAAGAGTGCGGAGTTTTTAATAAAAGAGCGCTGTGGTAAGAGCGCACTATGTTGAGAACCTCTTGTTCTGCCCATGAATTGAAGAAATTGGTAGTGAAATACAGAGAAGAAAAAGCTACAGCTTGAGGTGCGCAATATTTAAAAGCAGGCTTTGCAGGCAAAAATATTGATAAAGGTTAAGTGGCGCACCTGATAATTGCTATCTCAGAAGGGCTACCAAAGACCTCATCCACTTAGCTTATTGCCATTTAGAGCAGCTACAAGGACCTTCCATAAATTCGACATGTAAAATTACTTTCCTAGCCAGAATGTGAGTGGATGTTGAAATGCCAATAATTTTAAATTATCAAAGGAAAAAGTTGTGAGGAAAAGCATCATACAAAATGGCGGCCGCTGCAAGCATCGTCAAAAGCTGTATATAAAAGTCCCAGTGTGGAGAAGTCAGCCCAGTTAAAACGAAGTCTCATTGTCACTATGGGCAATAGGGAGCTTAACCAAGGGAAGAATGCATATTAATAATGACGCTCAGCTTGAAGTATGAGAGGAAGAGGGCATCTTCGCCGGAATTCAAAATGGCGGCTGCGATGTTGCTGGGGCGCTCGGAAGCTCATTACCTGAAAAAAAGAGGCATTTCGTCCGACATGGACTCGGGCGTCTTCGTGCGCGAAGCAGGAATGATTCCGCTGCGATATATTGCCTTCCGCTTCACTAGAAACGCCGTAAATACGGACCTCTCCGATCCGGAGCCGGGAGCTCTACATAGACGCGTCCATACTCCTTGGGCGCCTGGCCACGCCCCCACCTGAAGCCATCTTGATTGGAATAAAGTGGTAACATTTAAAACATTTAATTTACAAAGGAACAAAATGAGGGCGTTCATTTTGCCATAGAAATTATGATTAGTGCTGGAGAAAGAAAAATTAGGGCACATTTTGACTTCTCAAATCCTCTTCTATTTCATAAATAAATTCTGACATACAGACTGAAACATGCACTTTGAATACCACCAGCAGACTTCCCTGGTGAGCAGTATCTTTACTACAGTGATCTAATGAGCAACTAGAGTGCTAACATTCAGAATTTATGGCAAATGTGTGAGACATCTGAATGCCTTCTTGATGGAACCAAAATAGAAAACTGAAAGTATTTCCTACTGAGGAGACTGTAGTAAATGAGGAAATTAGGAAACTTCATAACAAATAAATCTCCCAAGATGGCCACCAGAGACAAAAGAGCCCAAATGTAGCCCAAATATCACCCAGATGTAGCCCAAGTATAGCCCATGGAGTGTTTTACATGAGCATTGGTTACATCACACAAGATCAAATTCATTTTGGTTGTAGACATGGGGAGATTAAGTGATTTGACCAGAATCACAGAATGTTGAGCTGAAGAAGAAACTCCAACCTGGTTTCCCAGTTGCAAAGTCTGCAGCTCTGGAAGTAACACCACATCCTCTCCCCTAGGTGCAACATTTAATCAAGAGGTCAACTGGATAAAAAAACATAAAGATTACAAATAATTTAAAAGTTCTTTGTCGCTATTTGAAATCTCAGAAAATATATCCTCATTTTCGTTTTTTAGAGCACTAACCATAATTTTGATGCAAATAAGACCCTCTCATATATGTAATTTCTAAAGGAAATATTCTAGGTATTGCAGTTTTGATTACATCAAGATGGCGTCAGGCGTTCCACACTTTTGTAATAAATATAGAATGTTAGCAATCTAGTTGTTCATTGGGATACTGTTGAGAGGCAGAGGCCAGGGGCACGGACTCTGAATATTGAAGGCAGGTAGGAGAGTGCAGAGGCAACAATTTGACCACACTGGGCAGGCAGAAAGGGCAGTGGCAGCATAACAGACTATGGAGGGCAGTGGAAAGGGGTGCAGGGGCAACAAACCAACAATACAGGACTGGCAAGAGAGGCTGTGGCAATATAATAGACCATTGTGGGCAGAAGGAAGGGGCAGTGGTAGTACATCCATACATGCCAACAGGCCCGTTTCAGCCAGGAAACGTCCAATGTTTTTAAGCTCAAATGGGCTTTATTTGATCTGTCTCCTGTCTACAATCTCCTCTTTTTCAATATAACTCAAAGGGGAAAATGAATACCCCAGTTTTTTTCAAAATCTCCCTCTTACCAAGTTCAAAATGTTCGCAAGTATGGTACATTGGATCATGGTAGGCAGGAGGAATTGGGGTAGGGACATGGACTCGGATAACAGAGGACAGGAGGGACATGGAGAGGTGCACCAAACTGACCCTACAGGGCAGGCATCAGGGTTTTCAGCAGCACAATACACTACACAGGGCATTGGGGAGGGGACAGGACCATCCACATGGAAAACAGAGAAGAGAGGGGAAAGAGGCAATGGTAGCTAGCTGACCATTATGGACAGACAGGAGAGAAAGCTGCAGCATAACAGACCATAAAGTGCAGGAGGGACGGAGGGACGGAGGGATGGATCAGGGGCATTACAATGGAACAGACAAGCCAGGAGGGAGGGAATAGGGGTCTGCACATGGAAACAGAGGGCAGGGGGCAAGGGGGCAGGGCAGGAGCAGCTAGATGACCATGGAGGTCAGGCAGGATGGGCACTAGAAACAAGACACACCATGGAGAGCAACAATGAGACTATGATGGCATACACACAGACCATGGAGGGAAGGTGGGAGGGGGTCAGGGGCAGCTAACTGACCACACAGGGAAGGTGGGAGGGGCCATGACAGCACAGACGACCATGCATGGCAAGCGGGAGAGTCAGTGGCAGCACAATGGCTATGATGGGCAAGAAGGAGGGTGCAGGGGCATGCACAAAGGACCATGGAGGATAGAAGGGAGGGTCAGGACCTGGGCACAGACAAGAGAGTTCAGGGGAAGGGGCTTCACAACAGACCGCGCGGGGCAGGCAGGAGGAGCAGTTGCAGCACAACAGACCAGGGAGGGCAGAAGGGTATGGCAGTAAAATGGACCATGGAGGACAGGAGGACGGGGATAGGGGCATGGCATGTGGACAGGCAGGGTGGAGGTGGCAGGGACAGGTTAGAGTCATCTGATAATGCTAGGCAGGTGGGAGGGGAGTGGCAGCTCAACAGAACACTCAGAGTAGATAGGAGTGGCAGGTCCATGGAACATGGTGGGCAAAAAGGATGGAGCAGGGGCATGCACAAAGACATCGGAGGGCAGGGGGAAGGAGAATAGGGGCAGCAAGCTAAGCACAGAGGCTAAGCAGGAGGTCAATGATGGGCCATAGAAATGGGCAATGGAGGGCAGGAGGAGTGGACTGGTACATCATGCTAAATGGAGGGCAGTGGCAGCACATCAGACCATGCATGGCAGGAGGGAGGAGGCTAGTCCATGGATTCAGACAACAGAGGATAGGGAGGAGGTGGATGGGGCAGCAAGCTAACTGTTCAGAGAAGGTGGGTATTAGGAACTTCATTGTTTTTAAAATGTGTGTATGTGCGAACTACTTAAAAATGAACAAGTATGCAGCATAATCTCACTTTTATTCAGGAAGAAGAGGACGTTTGTGACTGTGACTCCGGGCTCACTTGGCAGAAACACCCCCTGACCCTCCACCCCCATCGCAAAATTTAATGCCCGTGAAAAGGGTAGGTGGACACAGTGTTATATAGAACATAGTCCTGAGAGCACAATTGAAAATGAAAACTAGATATAGTATATGGTATAAACTATGCACCAAAAAGTGTGATATAAGATGAACAGGGGCATGAAATATAATGTGCAAGACATTGTGCGCAATGACAGATTCATTGGAGAGCGCGAGATAGCAAAGGCACTAGCCCGTGCTATGCGATATGCGCCTTGGAGTGTAATATGCACAGGGCAGTGTTGTGTAACCTAACTAGTCTCTAAAGTTTTAGTATAAAATATGTACTGGGGAGTGTAATGTTGCATTTGCACTGTGACAAAGATATGGATCCCAGATTGTAATATTTATAGCATAGCGCTGAGGATTATAACATAGGCATCGAGGAAGGCACGTTAGATGGGGCAATATGACCCGTGCGAAGGCAAGTGTGGCATGACATATTCACGGGGTGGTGTTACAGTGTACATGGGCTAGAGAGTGTCATAGCATACGCACTAGCTGGTGGAATGCAACACAGAGGTGTGTGGCACTCTGCCTGCACTGGTAGGTGTAACCAAGCATTGGGCTCAGCCAGGAGCATGCTGTGACTCTCAAGTGAGGTTTGTCTCCTTTCCAGAGAGTAAAATAAAAAGTATTACACATCCGGAGGTGGATGTGTGTTTTATTAACCGTGAGGGGGGTTTCTTCCATAGTTTGGTCGAATTTTTGTCGAATCCCCTTTGAATGGCTTGGTGTGCGTGTGTATTAAATGTGCCCGTCAATAGCTACCCATGTTTGTATAAATAAACGACAAGGGTGTCTACTTGGAGAGTACCCACCGGTGGGATTAGGCACGGTAGGGCGTCAGACACGTCAGAGCTTCACTAGCGGTGTAAATACATTCCACGTGGATTCATTGTATGCATAGTTGCCTTTTAATGAATATCACGCAAATCGTCATGGTGATAGGTACACACGGTTTGTCCAGCATGTCCTAGGTGTTTCTATAAATATATATTTTTTATAAATAATAAAAAAACAAAGGCCGGCCCCGGGGGATGGGGTCCCCGGGGCCATAAGTGGCCTGAGGAGAGGGGCCACGCAGCCCCCCTCCTAAAGAATAAAAAAATAAAAAAAGGCCATGACCCGGGGGTTGGGGTCCCCGGGGCCGATTAAGGCCTTGGGAGGGCCAAATTTATTTTTATCAACAAAAAAAATTAGGGTGCAGGCCCTGGGGGATGGGGTCCCCAGGGCCAACAAATTGGAAAAAGAAGGGGGGGCCACACAGCTCTCCTTAAAAAAATAAAATAAATAAAAGACCGGCATCGCACTGGAGGCCACGCCCCCTCCTTGCAGCACTCTGCAAACGCGCCCCCTGGCCAGTTGTAAGTTGGGGAATTAATTCACCTTCAATACTGAGGATCCCTAAGCGCCAACTAGCCCAACAGGTATCTCCAGTATGCGCCAGGGAGCTGCGTTGTAGACAGGTGTTCTGAGGCCACGCCCCTTTTTACACTTCTGTGCAACGCAGCTCTGTGGCGCTTACTGGAGGTACCTAGTGGGCTAGTTTGACCCTAGGGACCCTTAGGATTCAAGGGGACTTAATCTCTCAACTTAGAACGGCCACAGGGCGCGTTTACACAGTGGTGAAGGGAGGGGACGGGGCCTGAGGTGACGTGTGCAAACATGCCCTGTGGCACGTTTTAAGTTGGGGAAATAATTCCCTTTCAATCCTGAGTGACCCTGGGGGCCAACTAGCCCACCAGGTGCTTCCAGTAAGCGCCACTGCTCAGCGTTGCAGAGAGGTGGTGCAGGCCGTGCCCCTTTTTACACCTCTCTGCAGTGGCGCTTACTGGACGTACCTAGTGGGCTATTTTGCCCCTAGGGACCCTCAGGATTCAAGGGGACTTAATCTCCCAACTGCAAAAACGGCCACAGGGCGTGTTTACACAGTGGGGAAGGGAGGGGACGGGGCCTGAGGTGACGTGTGCAAACACGCCCTACGGCGCGTTTTAGGTTGGGGAAATAATTCCCCTTCAATCCTGAGGGCCCCTGGGGGCTAACTAGCCCACCAGGTGCTTCCAGTATGCGCCACTGAGCTGCGTTGCAGAGAGGTGGTCCAGGCCGTGCCACTTTTTACACCTCTCTGCAACGCAGCTCTGTGGCGCTTACTGGAGGTACCTAGTGGGCTAGTTGGACCCTAGGGACCCTCAGGATTCAAATGAACTTAATCTCCCAACTAAAAACGACCACAAGGCTTGTTTACACAGTGGTGAAGGGAGGGGACGGGGCCTGAGTTAAGGTGTGCAAACAAGCCCTGTGTCGCATTTTAAGTTGGGGAAATAATTCCCCTTCAATCCTGAGGGACCCTGGGGGCCAACTAGCCCACCAGGTGCTTCCAGTAAACGCCACTGCGCTGCGTTGCAGAGAGGTGGTCTAGGCCATGCCCCTTTTTACATCTCTCTGCAACGCAGCTCTATGGCGCTTACTGGAGGTACCTAGTGGTCTAGTTGAACCCTAGGGACCCTCAGGATTCAAGGGGACTTAATCTCCCAACTTAAAAAACGGCCACAG
Organism: Triturus cristatus; assembly: GCF_964204655.1. NCBI lineage: Eukaryota > Metazoa > Chordata > Amphibia > Caudata > Salamandridae > Triturus > Triturus cristatus. Next base: position 782,653,160 of record NC_140589.1, read on the forward strand.
GGCGTGTTTACACAGTGGGGAAGGGAGGGGACGGGGCCTGAGGTGACTTGTGCAAACACGCCCTATGGCGCGTTTTAAGTTGGGGAAATAATTCCCCTTCAATCCTGAGGGCCCCTGAGGGCTAACTAGCCCACCAGGTGCTTCCAGTAAGCGCCACTGAGCTGCGTTGCAGAGAGGTGGTCCAGGCCGTGCCACTTTTTACACCTCTCTGCAACGCAGCTCTGTGGCGCTTACTGGAGGTACCTAGTGGGCTAGTTGGACCCTAGGGACCCTCAGGATTCAAATGAAATTAATCTCCCAACTAAAAATGGCCACAGGGCGTGTTTATACAGTGGGGAAGGGAGGGGACGGGGCCTGAGGTGACGTGTGCAAACACGCCCTGTGGCGTGTTTTAAGAGGTAGTTTTAATCCCCTGCCCTATTATATACTAGGGGCTTACAGAGAAGGTCATGCTAATCACAGGGGGACCCCAACGCATAGTGTTCCCTAGTGTATGTAGGTGTTTTCACTGTATTCTGACTGTCTTTTAACATAGCACTGGCTCTAGGACTGGTTAGTCAGACTCAGTTACCACCAGTATCCATCTGAAAAAGTTGAGGATACTGGATGATTTTGCAACAAGGCTTCTTTCTGCTCTTCTGTTTGTTCTTTCTGCACGTTATACTTCTTCCTGCACTTTTCTTTGTCTTTGAGGACTTCTGTTGCTTCTTTCTGCATTTCTTTTTTTTCTTACTGTGCTTTTTCTCTTCTTTCTTCACATGTCCTATCTCTGTAGGCATATTTACAAATTATCATTTAAAAAACCTTTAAATTTCACTGAAAAATCCATATGTTTCAGGCACATTATAGTTAGGAATTAGCATTTAAAAAACCTTAGAAATTCACTGAAAAAAACCATAGGTTTCAGGGGCGTTATAGTTAGCTGGACTTTTCACTCGTACAAAACCATTGAAATTCCCCCGTTATAGTTAGTTCAGCTAACTATAACTCGCGCGCACGCAATGCACTGCTGATGACGTCACATATTACATCACTCATGACATGGTCAGTGACATCACTCATGACATCTCAAGGTTTTTTAAATGCTAATTCCTAACTATAACGTGCCTGAAACCTATGGTTTTTTTCACTGAATATATATATATATATATATTATCTACTGGCGGTCGCCAGTAGATAGTTATAGTTAGGACCGTGTTTCCATAGGAAATCCGCAACATTCTATTTGGAAAAACTTTGGCGCCGGTTGACGAATCCTCGCGAAATTTTCAAAATAGGTGGGGCGCTCCGCTCCGCTCCTACCCTGAAAGTCTCGGGGGGTTTCGTCAAGCGGGGGCTGAGAAAAAAGGGGGGTCCCAAAACGCGTTTTCCCCATGCATTTTTCCCATAGGACCTTTAGTCCGAGCTACAGCCCGAACGGCTGAACAGAATTACTTGATATTTGGCAGAGAGGTAGTCCTCAGGTCAGAGATGTGCCTTTTGCAGGTCTGGTGTAAATCTGTTCAGTAGGTCCTGAGAAAATAGCATTTAAATCAATATATATATCTGTAAGCGCGCTCCGTGCGCTTACGGTAAGCTTACCGTACGCGTACGGTGCCGTGCGCGAGCTCAATTCTGATTGGTGGTTCCATGACTGTAAACATTCGAATCGGCCGAAATCAGAAAGTGTCGGCCGCCATTTTCTGTCTCTCGCACTGAAAAACAAAGGTGGATAACGTGAAAAGGGGGCAACGGAGAGAGTTGCAGACCCCCTAGCGTTTGTCAGGGCGTCCACGAAGGACCAAAAAGTACGAAAAAAACATTTAATAATTTTTAAAAAAAATCGCGGAGTGTGCGTACGGTAAGCTTACCGTACGTGCACGGCAAAAAAAAAAAAAAAAAAAACGAAATAACAATCACATTTATTAAATAAATTGAAGGACACCCAAGGGAAAAAAAAAATTGTTACTTTGTAAAAAAAGGCGAGGCACGCACGGTATGAACTGCGCGAAGCAGGGTGTGCGCACGGTGAAAAACTAGAAAAAAAAATAAAAAATAATTACATAACTTAGCATTTAAAAAACCGTACAAATTCACTGAAAAAACCATAGGTTTCACACACGTTATAGTTAGGAATTAGCATTTAAAAAACCTTGCAAATTTACTTAAAAAACCATAGGTTTCACACATGTTATAGTTAGCTGTACATTTCACTCGTAAAAAACCAATGAAATTCCACGTTATAGTTAGATCAGGTAACTATAACTTGCGCGACCGCAATCCACAATGTGTCATTTCAGATGTCATCATTGATGTGATGAGTGATGTCACTGACCATGTCATGAGTGATGTAATATGTGACGTCATCAGCAGTTTATTGTGGGCGCGCAAGTTATAGTTACCTGATCTAACTATAACGTGGAATTTCATTGGTTTTTTACGAGTGAAATGTACAGCTAACTATAACATGTGTGAAACCTATGGTTTTTTAATTGATATATATATATATATAACCTAATGGCGGTGGCCAGTATGTAGTTATAGTGTTTTTAGATTTTGAGTAGTGACTCCTCTTTACGTATTTGACAAGGCTTCTTACATACAATATGTTTTCATGACATTAAAAAACAAATATATGTCATCTTCTGACCACAGCTCTTCCTTGCTTCCCTGCGTAGGGTTCTGCCCTACGCACCTGTCCTCATCTCTAAGCACCTTCACCTGGGTGCTGGGGAGGCTGCGTCAAGGGGGCGGGGCCCTGAATATTCTCCTTCTCTGAGACCTGCTGGACTTAGTCGGCCTGGTTGTTGCTCTGCAGAGTCTCCTGGGAGAGAGCGCGCGCTGCTACTTTCCGGAACACTCTCGCATCGAGGTGTCATTCCCAGTTGTGCGTCTGTTTCTACAGTCGGAGGAGCATTATGGTCAAGATCAGAAGCAAGGAAGAGCTGTGGTCAGAAGATGACATATATTTGTTTTTTAATGTCATGAAGAGCTTTATGATGTAATACCTAAGACCTGCAATTGAAATTACGAAAGCCTTGAGAAAGCCCAGGTCGTTCTGACCACAGGGCGAAACACGTGTCGGTTGTCTGGTCATTGTATTATTACAAGAACCATATTTTGTGAAAATAAAAAAGTCTTCACTTGAAATTACTACTGGACAATCGTTTCTTTCAAGACATATTGTATGTAAGAAGCCTTGTCAAATACGTAAAGAGGAGTCACTACTCAAAATCTAAAAACACTTTACAAATTTTGAGGCCGAGTTGGTCCAGGGCCTCGAGTTTAAACTCCTCAGTAAAAGATATTAATTGAATAAAGGCAATTCGATATCCAGCTGTAGGATTCTTGGACCTTGCACTTTCTCCTTCTTCAGTATGTAGTTATACTTAGGACCTATTCTCCATAGGAAATCTGCAACATTCTATTTGGAATAACTTTGGCGCTGGCTGACGAATCTTCGCAAAATTTTCAAAACTGTTGAGGCACTCCGGTCCACTCCTATCCTGAAAGTATCGGGGTGATTCATCAAGCAGGGGCCGAGAAAAAAGGGGGGCCCCAAACGTGTTTTCACCATGCAATTTTCCATAGGAACCTTTAATCGCAGCTACAGCCCAAACTGCTGAACGGAAATACACCAAATTTGGCAAAAAGGTAGCCCTTGGTTCAGAGTCATGCCTTTTGGTTAAATGGTGTAAATCCGTTCAGTAGTCCCTGAGAAAATCAAAAGTAAAATCATAGATATGTCTATGGCCTCGGAGGATCCGTGCACCCTATGCGCACCCAGCGCGTACCCTCCCGATCACGAGCTGCATGCTAATTGGCTGTCAACACTCCAAACCAGGAAGTGTTGGAAGCCATCTTGTGCCTCGGTAGAACCGAGGCACAAGAAAACAGAAGAAAAAACACGCAGAACGCAAAAAGGGGGCAGGGTAGAAACACCCTGACTCCCTAGGACTCCTCAGGGGGTCCCACAAGGCCCCCAAGGCCCCCCAAAAAATTTGTAGTGCGGATCCTGCCAATAAAAAAAAAAATGAAGCACGGCCTCCCGCGCTTCATTGCTAATTAGCCCCCGGGGGGCCAAGTCCCGGGGCATGCACAAAACAAAAGTGTGGGGGGCCCAATCCCCCCCACTGCCCCGGGGACTGCAACCCACCGGGGCAAACCATGAATGATTTTGGGGGGGGGGCACACGGCCCCCTGCAGCCCCGGGGACCGCCAACCCCGGGGCTTTATAGTATACTACTGGGGGGCCTAGGCCTACCGAGCCCTGGGGACTGCCACCCCCCGGAGCTTGACTCATTTGTGATTGCAGGGGGGCAAACTGCCTCCCCGCAGCCCCGGGGATCACCACCCCCAGGGCTTTTTTTTGGGTTCATAAAATACCCTGTGTGGGGGGGCTCAAGCCCCCCCACATAACCCCAGGGACCCTCAGGATTCAAGGAGAGTTAATTCCCCAAATTAAAACGCACCACGGGGTGTATTTGCACAGTGGAGAAGGGAGGGGGCGGGGCCTGAGTTGACATGTGTGCAAACACACCCTGTGGCGCGGTTTAAGTTGGGGAATTAATTCCTCTTCAATCCTGAGGGTCCCTGGGGGCCAATTAACCCTCCAGGTACCTCCAGTAAGCGCCACGGAGCAGCGTTACAGAGTGTTGTAAAAAGGGGCATGGCCTCTGAACACCTCTCTGCAACACAGCTCTCTGGCGCATATTGGAGGTACTTGGTGGACTAGTTGGCCCCCAGGGACTCGCAGGATTGAGGAGGAATTAAATCTCCAACTTAAAACGCGCCACAGGGCGTGTTTGCAAACATATCAACTCAGGACATGCCCCCTTCCTTCACTATTGTGCAAACGCACCTGTGACAAGTTGTAAGTTGGGGAATTCATTCTCTTTCAATACTGAGGGTCCCTGAGGGCCAACTAGCCAAAGAGGTATCAACAGTATGCGCCAGGGAGCTGCGGTGCAGACAGGTGTTCATAGGCCATGCTCCTCTTTACACCTCCCTGCAACACAGTTCTGTGGCGCTTACTGGAGGTACCTAGTGGGCTAGTTTGACCCTAGGGACCCTTAGGATTAAATGGGACTTAATCTCTCAACTTAGAAGAGCCACAGGACGCGTTTATACAGTGGTGAAGGGAGGGGACGGGGCCAGAGGTGACGTCAGCAAACACGCCCTGTGGTGCATTTTAAGTTGGGGAAATAATTCCCCTTCAATCCTAAGGGACCCTGGGGGCCAACTAGCCCAGCAGTTGCTGTCAGTGAGCGCCACTGTGCTGCGTTGCAGAGAGGTGGTGTAGGCTGTGCCCCTTTTTACACTACTCTGCAATGGCACTTGCTGAACGTAGCTAGTGGGCTAATTTCCCCCTGGGGACACTCAGGATTCAAGGGGACTTATTCTCCCAAATTCAAACGGCCACAGGGCATGTTTACACAGTGGCGAAGGGAGGGGATAGGGCCTGAGGTGACATGTGCAAACGTGCCCTGTGCTAGCCCACCAGGTGCTTGCAGTAAGTGTCACTGCGCTGCGTTACAGAGAGGTGGTCCAGGCTGTTACACTTTTTACACCTCTTGGCAACAAAGTTCTGTGGCGCTTACTGGAGGTACCTAGTGGGCTAGTTGGACCCTAGAGACTCTCAGGATTCAAATGAACTTAATCTCAAAAGTTAAAATGGCCACAGGAAGTGTTTACACAGTGGTGAAGGGAGGGGACAGGGCCTGAGGTGATGTGTGCAAACACGCCCTGTGGCGCGTTTTAAGTTGGGGGAAAAATTCACCTTCAATCGGGAGGGCTCCGGGGGTCCAACTAGCCCACCAGGTGCTTCCAGTAAGCACCACGGAGCTGCGTTGCAGAGAGGTAGACTAGGTTGTGCCCGTTTTTACACCTCTCAGCAATGCGGCTCTGTGGCAATTACTGGAGGTACCTGGTGGGCTAGTTGGACCCCAGGGACCCTCAGGATTCAAGGGGACTTTATCCCCCAAATTAAAACAGCTACAGGGCGTGTTTCCACACGTCAGCTCAGTCCCCCCCTCACTTCACCAATGTGAAAACACACCCTGTGGCACGTTTTAAGAGGTATTTTTAAACCTCCTGCCCTATTATATACTAGGGGCTTACAGAGGAGGTCATGCTAATCACAGCGGGACCCCAACACATAGTGTTCCCTAGTGTATGTAGGTGTTTTCACTGTATTCTAAGTGTCTTTTAACATAGCACTGGCTCTAGGACTAGTTAGTCAGACTCAGTTACCACCAGTATCCGTCTGAAAAAAGTGGAGGGTACTGGATGATTTTGCAACAAGGCTTCTTTCTGCTCCTCTGTTTGTTCTTTCTGCACGTTTTCTTTCTTCCTGTACTTTTCTTCAACTTTGAGGACTTCTGTTGCTTCTTTCTGCATTTCTTTTTTTTCTTACTGAGCCTTTTCTCTTCTTTCTTCACATGTCCTATCTCTGTAGGCATATTTAGAAATTATCATTTAAAAAACCTTTACATTTCACTGAAAAATCCATATGTTTCAGGCACGTTATAGTTAGGAATTAGCATTTAAAAAACCTTAGAAATTCACTGAAAAAAACATAGGTTTCAGGGGTGTTATAGTTAGCTGGACATTTCACTCGTACAAAACCATTGAAATTCCCCTGTTATAGTTAGTTCAGCTAATTATAACTCGCGTGCCTGGAATGCACTGCTGATGAGGTCACATATTACATCACTCATGACATGGTCAGTGACATCACTGATTACATCTCAAATGACATCCCTGATGACATCAACCATGTGATAAATTGATGCATCTTCTCACACCCTAATATAACCTTTCATACACCCACTCTAAATTACAGACGGCCATTCTCATAACCATTGACATTCCAACACCAATAACTACATACCCACTCGCTGATTCTTAGGTCTACACACACATCCACTCACTAATCCGTATAGTCACTCATACTTATGGTCACTCAGTAAAGGACTAGCATATTCGCTCATATACCTATATAGACACTCACAAACCGCCACTCATCGAGAGAGGTACTCACACATCTAGTCAGTTATGAAAATAAATAATCACACACCCATTTACTCACCTATATAGTTATACACACAACTGCTCATTTACTCATACAAATACTAGAACATTCTTACACTCTTATACAATCACTGATACAACCGCACACTCATCCATACAGCCACTCTCACAATCACACACTCTCACTTACAGCCATTTAAATACTCTAACACACAGATATACTGCCCTTTAAATATGTAGTTACTTCAACATGTACCAGTGAGATATACATTCACTCACTTACACACACATACACACACTCACCCACCCATGCAGTCCATCACAGATGCACTCTTGAAACCATGCACCCAGGGAATCACCCACTCACACATCTATGCACAGTCACACACACCCCACCCACACAAACACTCAGCCACCCATACAGACACTCAGACAACCAATCAATAACTCATATAGACACTCATGTAGCTATTCACAAACCCAGGCAGCCGCTTACACACCAACAGACAGATGGATACAGACATTCACACAGTTTACTCACCTACCCATGCATTCAGTAAGATATGTTTAATCACTCACTTATAGATTCAGTCATGCAAATACTAAATAAATCATCCGTTCAGACACCTATACATCCACTCATTCTTCAATACGACTTTCCCTAGATATATTAAACATAGTTAAACTTTACAGAAACACACAGTCACTGGATGATGTCATCAGTGATGTCATTTGAGATGTCATCAGTGATGTCATCAGTGATTTCACTGACATTGTCATGAGTGATGTAATATGTGATGTCATCAGCAGTGCATTGCGGGGGTGCGAGTTATAGTTAGCTAAACAAACTATTCCGGGGGAATTTCACGGGTTTTGTACGAGTGCAATGTCCAACTTTCCCTAAAACCTATGTTTTTTTCAGTGAATTTCGAACGGTTTTTTAAATGCTAATTTCTAACCATAACGTGCCTGAAACCTATTTTTTTTTCAGTGAAAAAAAATAATATATATATATCTATATATATATATATATATATATTATCTACTGGCGGTCGCCAGTAGATAGTTATAGTTACGACCGTGTTTCCATAGGAAATCTGCAACATTCTATTTTGAATAACTTTGGCGCCGATTGACGAATCCTCGCGAAATTTTCAAAATAGGTGGGGTGCTCTGCTCCGCTCCTACCCTGAAAGTCTCGGGGGGATTCGTCAAGCGGGGGCTGAGAAAAAGGGGGTCTCAAAATGTGTTTTCCCCATGCATTTTTCCATAGGACCTTTAGTCCAAGCTACAGCCCGAACAGCTGAACAGAATTACTTGAAATTTGGCAGAGAGGTAGTCCTCAGGTCAGGGATGTGCCTTTTGCAGGTCTGGTGTAAATCTGTTCAGTATTTCCTGAGAAAATAGCATTTAAATCAATATATATATCTATAAGCGCGCTCCGAGCGCGTACGGTAAGCTTACCGTGCGCGCACGATGCCGTGCGCGAGCTTAATTCTGATTGGTGGTTACATGACTGTAAACATTCGAATCGGTCGAAATCAGGAAGTGTCGGCCGCCATTTTGTGTGTCTCACACTGATAAACAAAGGTGGAGAACGTGAAAAGGGGGCAACGAAGAGAGTTGCAGACCCCCTAGCGTTTGTCAGGGGGTCCAAGAAGGTCCCAAAAGTATGAAAAATACATTTAAATTTTTTTTACAAAAATCGCGGGGTGCGCGTACCGTAAGCTTACCGTACGCGCACGGCAGAAAAAAAACAATAAAGAAAATAGAAGTAAAAATCAAATTTAAGTGTTTAGATATTAGGGGGCTCTAAAAAGAGCCGTTGTGTTTATGAAGTGTTTTTTTTGTGGTACCTACAAGTAAGTACCGATGCAGAGTCTAAAGTTCAAGAGGAAGACTCTGTTGCCTTCATCAGTGAAATGTACACCGTCTCCTCTATAAATGCCTTGCATGTTGTAACGCAAGTTGTTGTGGTATATAGAACCCATACCATAGTCTCTTAGGAAAGCAGAAATAGATTTATTGACGTGCTTTCTTGCTTTGTCAATCTGTGGACAAAATTGGTTGGACCAGTTCCACTTTTGCCTTTGGCATATATTAGAATATACAAAGGCAGATTGAGGAAAAAGCGACATCAATTGCACAAAGGTGTCCTTAACAAGCATTTCCAGACCTACCCCAGTTAAAGTGCCTAGGTCATTTCCACCACAGTGCACAATAATAAGGTTAGACTATGGGAGATGTAGAAAGGTTTTCACCAAAGGCATTAATTGGTGCCACTTTAACCCTCTCTGACCAATCCATTTAATGTCTACATTTGGCAAAGCAAGGTCTCTCACCATACCTCTTTTTTCTGCATACTTTTCACTCCAGAAGACATAGCTGTGACCTACAATCCACACTGTGAACATCTTTCAAGGAGATCTGGATGCACTCATGAGGTGTCTTTCAGTAGAATGGCAATATGAAATGAAAGACAGTTGTAAAATGGAGGCATACATATTTTTTTTTAATAAAAATAACTCATTGGCTGATTCAAACCATTTTGCAGTTAAAACTAGGCTGTATGTGTACATTTTTAGAAGCATGTTTTGTATTGGTTCAGAAAATTGTGTTCTCACAGAAGATTAATTTGGATTTGCTGTTAGGTTTGACAGGTGAAGCACTCTTGCTCTTTGGAATAGAAACATTGTGTGCTGAACTTCTGACCTCTCTGCTCACACCAGTGTTCCATGAGCTGTTGCTATGGTAGCAGGCAGAAGTCAAGTTGGGGGAAGGGTTCATTTGGAAAGGGGTTGAAGTTTTCAACCAATAGAAATGTGTGATTTCATTTGAAAAAATGTTGGAAGCACTGAGATTTGTAATTAACATGTATATGTGTGAAAAAAGTGAGGGAAACATTGCCATTTACTGGTTCTGGTGGGAGGAGAGAGGTGTACAGCTCTGAGATTCTGACTCTGATAATCTGCTGTTTGAGTGCCACATTTCTTTCTCAACTAACTAATTTTAAAGGTGAGATATGAGTATGAGAGGGGATGTATGTGGTGATTTTTGATATAAATATTAGAATTGTGATTCTTCTTTAAAAGTTATGTTTTACATTTTGTGGTTTGGGAGATATTTAGCTGTCTTGAACTTGTAAAATATTATGGAGTATGTTTTCATCATAAGTTAAGGTGTACTGGTATCACTGAGGAATACTGTTTTGTGCCTAGAATCAAACCATGAGTCTGTGTGCACACAGGAATTGTTGTCAGAGATTTTATTTGTGTTGGTCCGGTTCTGTAAGAATGGCATTTGTAGGAAAGGGTCAGCTTTTTTTTAATAAATATGATGGTTTTATTAATAATTTTTTTTTTTTTTTGGTCAGGTAAGTGTGAAATTTCTGTATTTATCACACATTTAGTTTCATGCTCCCTTTTTTTCACTTCTCCTCTATCTGCTTTTCTCATTTCCATTGTACTCCCTCAAGGACCTTGTAGGGTGTTAAAAAAAAAATGTTGTTTAAAAAAAAAAAAAAAAATGTGCGTACCGTACGCGTACGGTAAAAAAAATAATTAAAAAAATGTATTAAAACATTTTAAAAAAAGTTGTGAGGTAAGGTTGGCTCTTAAAAGAGCCGTTGTGTTAATACAGGGACAGAGGAAAGAAAGAATGGGAATATTAACAAGGACCACAGATGTGCTGGTCTATCTTATTGTTTATTAGGGAAACACTGGTCTCCCCATGAACAATTAGACCATAACATCTGGTGCACCTCATTTGAACCCTCTGACATCGAGGGTTCGTTTCCAGAGGAGCAGAAGAAGGTGATGCTCCCACCGCAGAGGAAGGGCTCGGCTGAGCTGCAGAAGATGTACTCGGCTGAGCTTCTGTGGATGTGCTCGGGTGACTTACTGAAGGGTTTGCTTCAGTATGTCGAGCAAAAGTCCTGGGATGTACATCCCTAATGTGTCTCACCATAGTGTGATTACCAAAGGAATACTTCTTCCTTGGGTTACCTCTAGATAAGACACGCTCACAAAGTGAGCAGGTGACTAATGGAGCATTTACCTTTTTCTGCCCCTCTGGAAAAGTGAAATACTCCCAAACAAAAGAATTCTTTTGTTTCCTCCTTCTCTGTCTGATGATGCTGCTGCCCTGCTCACTCTCAGAAGAGGTCTGCTGCTCTGCCATTGTAACCCAAAGACAATTCAGCTCCTTCTCCTAGAGAATCACAAGCAGTAATGAGGGGAATGGGTGTGGTGTAGGAAGATTCTGGAACTGAAAGTAGTTTAAACCAATCAAAAGTGTTGTTTCTTGATCACATGACCAACCGTACGCGCACGTTAAGCTTACCGAGCGCGTATGGTAAAAGTACGCATGCGCGTACGAAAGACACGCACACGCGCGCATGCGCATTACAGGCACGCTTGTACACTTCAGCGTAACGTGCGCGTATGAAGCATGCGCTTACGCGTCGCGTAGGAAGTACGGAAACGTACGCAAATTGCGTAAGCATGCGGACACGGAGTATAAATATTACGTACGCTCCCCGTACATAAAGCGAACCGTGCGCTTACGGTAAGCTTACCGTACGCGCACGGTAAAAAAATTAAAAAAAATAAAAATAAAAAAAAGATAAAGGTTTGTTGAAGATATTAACTATGTTATATAACTATATCTAACCATTTATTTAAAAAAGGTGAATCTTTCTATATTGAAGAATGCATTAAAACCATGAATATATACATAGGTAGAATAGTGTTTAAAGGAAAAAAGAAAAAGAAAAAAAATGATGTAAAAAAACAAACAAATTCAATGAAAAAACCATATTTATCACACACATTATAGTTAGGAATTAGAATTAAAAAAACCATGCAAAAACACAGAAAAAAACATAGGTTTCACACACGTTATATTTAGAAATTAGCTTTTAAAAAACCTTGCAATTTCACTGAAAAAACCATAAGTTTCACACACGTTATAGTTAGGAATTAGCATTTAAAAAACCTTGCAAATTCAATGAAAAAACCATAGGTTTCACACACTTTATAGTTAGCTGGACATTTCTCTCATAAAAAACCATTGAAATTCCCCAGTTATAGTTAGTTCAGCTAACTATAACTCGCGCACCCGCAATCCACTGCTGATGACGTCACATATTACATCACTCATGACATGGTCAGTGACATCACTCATGACATCACTGATGACATCTCGAATGACATCACTGATGACATCACTAATGACGTCATCAATGTGATAAATTACCACATCTTCTCACACCCTTATAAAATCTTTGATATACCAACTCAAAATTACAGAGTTCCATTCTCATATCAATAAATAATGCAATACCAATAACTGCATACCCACATATTAACTTTTAGGTCTTCATACACCTCCACACACTCACCTGTAAAGTCACTCATAGTTACAGTCACTCCATAAAAAAGTATCATATGAATTTATACACACACCTGTATAGACACTCACACACTACCAATCATCCATAGAGGTACTGTCTCTCACACCTAGTCATTCATACAAATAATCACACTGCCATTTACTCACCTATGCAGTTATACACACTCAAGTTCCCTTGCTCACAAAAATAGTATCACAATTTTATGCTCTATTAGAATCATTGACAAAAGCACACACTCATCCATACAGTCACTGTCACAATCACACATTCTCACATCTAGCCACTTATATACTCTTAACAAATATATACTGCCTTTCACATATGTAGTTAGTCACTAATGTACCACTGAGATATACATTCAAACCCTAACACACCCATACATACACTCGCTCAACCATACAGTCCATCACAGATGCACTCTTAAAACCATGCACCCATAGAATCACCCACTCACACATCTATGCACAGAGTCACACACAGCCTACCCACACTAACACTCAGGCACCCATACAGATACTGAGACAAGCAATCAATAACCCATATAGACACTCATATAGCTATTCACAAAACCATGCAGCCACTTATACACCAACATACAGACACATACAGACATTTACACAGTTTAGTTACTAGTCTGCAGTAAGATACATTTAATGACTCACTTATAGAGTCAGTTACGCACTACAGAAAATCATCCATTTACACACTTGTACACCCACTCATTCTTCAACAGGCCTTTCCCTATATATATTAAACATATTAAAATTGTTCAGAAACACATACTCAATGGATGATGTCATCAGTGATGTCAACAGTGATGTCATTTGAGATGTCATCAGTGATGTCATGAGTGATGTCACTGACCATGTCATGAGTGATGTAATATATGATGTCATTAGCAGTGGATTGCGGGTGCACGAGTTATAGTTAGCTGAACTAACTATAACGGAGGTTATTTCAATGGTTTTGTACGAGTGAATAGTCCAGCTAACTATAACGCCCCTGAAACCTATGGTCTTTTCAGTGAATTTCTAAGGTCTTTTAAACGCTAATTTCTAACTATAACGTGCCTGAAACCTATGGTTTTTTCAGTGAATTTCAAAGGTTTTTTAAATGCTAATTTCTAACTATGCCTACAGAGATAGGACATGTGAAGAAAGTAGAAAAAACGCACAGAAAGAAAAAAAAAATGCAGAAAGAAGTAACAGAAGTCCACAAAGACAAAGAAAAGTGCAGGAAGAAGGATAACGTGCAGAAAGAACAAACAGAAGAGCAGAAAGAAGCCTTGTTGCAAAATCATCCTGTACCCTCAACTTTTTCAGACGGATACTGGTGGTAAGTGAGTCTGACTAACCAGTCCTAGAGACAGTGCTATGTTAAAAGACACTCAGAATACAGTGAAAACACCTACATACACTAGGGAAAACTATGCGTTGGGGTCCCCCTGTGATCAGCATGACCTCCTCTGTAAACCCTTAGTATATAATAGGGCAGGGGATTAAAACTACCTATTAAAACGCGCCACAGGCCGTGTTTGCACACGTCACCTCAGGCCCTCTCCCCTCACTTCCCCACTCGGTAAACATGCCTTGTGGCCATTTTAAGTTGGGAGATTAAGTCCCCTTGAATCCTGAGGGTCCCTAGGGTCCAACTAGACCACTAGGTACCTCCAGTAAGCGCCACAGAGCTGCGTTGCAGAGAGATGTAAAAAGGGGCACGGCCTAGACCACCTCTCTGCAACGCAGCGCAGTGGCGCTAACTCAAAGCACCTGGTGGGCTAGTTGGCCCCTAAGGTCCCTCAGGATTGAAGGGGAATTATTTCCCCAACTTAAAATGCGCCACAGGACTTGTTTGCACACGTTAACTCAGGCCCCGTCCCCTCCCTTCACCACTGTGTAAACGTGCCCTGTGGCCGTTCTAAGTTGGGAGATTAAGTCCCCTTGAATCCTGAGGATCCCTAGGGGCAAAATAGCCCACTAGGTACGTCCAGTAAGCGCCATTGCAGAGAGGTGTAAAAAGGGGCACGGCCTGCACCACTTCTCTGCAACGCAGAGCAGTGGCGCTTACTGGAAGCACCTGGTGGGCTAGTTGGCCCCCAGGGTCCCTCAGGATTGAAAGGGAATTATTTCCCCAACTTAAAACGTGCCACAGGGCGTGTTTGCACACATCACCGCAGGTTCCGTCCCCTCCCTTCACCACTGTGTAAACGCGCCCTGTGGCCGTTCTATGTTGAGAGATTTAGTCCCCTTGAATCCTAAGGGTCCCAAGGGTCAAACTAGCCCACTAGGTACCTCCAGTAAGCGCCACAGAGCTGCGTTGCATAGAGGTGTAAAAAGGGGTCTGGCCTCAGAACACCTGTCTGCAACGCAGCTCCATGGCGCATACTGGAGATACCTGTTGGGCTAGTTGGCCCTCAGGGACCCTCAGTATTGAAGGGGAATTAATTCCGCAACTTACAACTGGCCAGGGGGCGCGTTTGCAGAGTGCTGCAAGGAGGGGGCGTGGCCTCCAGCGCGATGCCGGTCTTTTATTTATTTAATTTTTTTAAGAAGGAGGGCTCTGTGGCCCCCCTTCTTTTTCTAATTTACTGGCCCTGGGGACCCCATCCCCCAGGGCCTGCACCCTAATTGTTTTGGTTGAAAAAAATAAATTTGGCCCTCCCAAGGCCTTAATCGGCCCCGGGGACTCCAACCCCCGGGTCATGGCCTTTTTTTAAAAAATTCTTTAGGAGGGGGCTGCGTTGCCCCCCTCCTCAGGCCACTTATGGCCCCGGGGACCCCATCCCCCTGGGCCGGCCTTTGTTTTTTATTATTTTAAAAAAATATATATTTATAGAAACACCTAGGACATGGTGGACATACCGTATGTACCTATCACCATGACGATTTGCGTGATATTCATTAAAAGGCGACTATGCATACAATGAATCCACATGGAATGTATTTACACCGCTAGTGAAGCTCCGACGTGTCTGACGCCCTACCGAGCCTAATCCCGGCGCCCCCGCCGGTGGGTACTCTCCAAGTAGACACCCTTGTCGTTTGTTTATACAAACATGGGTAGCTATTGACGGGCACATTTAATATACACGTACACCAAGCCATTCAAAGGGGATTCGACAAAAATTCTACCAAACTATGCAAGAAACCCCCCTCACGGTTAATAAAACACACATCCACCGCCGGATGTGTAATACTTTTTATTTTACTCTCTGGAAAGGAGAGGAACCTCACTTGAGAGTCACAGCATGCTCCTGGCTGAGCCCAATGCTGTGTTACAGCCACCAGTGCCCGCTGAGTGCCTCACACCTCTGTGTTGTAGTTCACCAGCTAGTGCGTATGCTATTTCACTCTCTAGCCCATGTGCACTGTAACACCACCCCGTGAATATGTCATGCCACACTTGCCTTCGCACGGGTTATATTGCCCCATCTAACGTGCCTTCCTCGATGCCTATGTTATAACGCACAGCGCTATGCCATACATATTACAATCTGGGATCCATATCTTTGTCACAGTGCATATGCAACGTTACACTCCCCAGCACATATTTTATATTACAACTTTAAAGACTAGTTAGGTTACACAACACTACCCTGTGCATATTACACTCCAAGGCGCATATCGCATAGCACGCGCAAGTGCCTGTGCTATCTCGCACTCTCTAGTGAATCTGTCATTGCGCACAATGTATTGCATATTATATTTCACGCCCCGGTTCATCTTATATCACACTTTTTGGTGCATAGTTTATACCATATACTATATCTAGTTTTCATTTTCAATCGTGCTCTCAGGACTATGTTCTATATAACACTGAGTCCACCTACCCTTTTCACGGGCATTACATTTTGAGATGGGGGGTGGAGGGTCAGGGGGTGTTTCTGCCAAGTGAGCCCGGAGTCACAGTCACAAACGTCCTCTTCTTCCTGAATAAAAGTGAGATTATGCTGCATACTTGTTCATATTTTAAATAGTTCGCACAGACACACATTTTAAAAACAATAAAGTTCCTAATACCCACCTTCTCTGAACAGTTAGCTTGCTGCCCCATCCACCTCCTCCCTATTCTCTGTTGTCTGAATCCATGGACTAGCCTCCTCCTTCCTGCCATGCATGGTCTGATGTGCTACCACTGCCCTCCATTTAGCATGATGTACCAGTCCACTCCTCCTGCCCTCCATTGCCCAATTCTATGGCCCATCATTGACCTCCTGCTTAGCCTCTGTGCTTAGCTTGCTGCCTCTATTCTCCTTCCCCCTGCCCTCCGATGCCTTTGTGCATGCCCCTGCTCCATCCTTTTTGCCCACCATGTTCCATGGACCTGCCACTCCTATCTACTCTGAGTGTTCTGTTGAGCTTCCACTCCCCTCCCACCTGCCTAGCATTGTCAGATGACTGTAACCTGTCCCTGCCACCTCCACCCTGCCTTTCCACATGCCATGCCCCTATCCCCTTCCTCCTGTCCTCCATGGTCCATTTTACTGCCACACCCTTCTGCCCTCCCTGGTCTGTTGTGCTGCAATTGCTCCTCCTGCCTGCCCCGCGCTGTCTGTTGTGAGGCCCCTTCCCCTGAACTCTCTTGTCTGTGCCCTCCCTTCTATCCTCCATCGTCCTTTGTGCATGCCCCTGCACCCTCCTTCTTGCCCATCATAGCCATTGTGCTGCCACTAACCCTCCCACTTGCCATGCATGGTCTTCTATGCTGCCATGGCCCCTCCCACCTTCCCTGTGTGGTCAGCTAGCTGCCCCTGACCCCCTTCCACCTTCCCTCCATGGTCTGTGTGTATGCCACCATAGTCTCATTGTTGCTCTCCATGGTGTGTCTTGTTTCTAGTGCCCATCCTGCCTGACCTCCATGGTCATCTTGCTGCTCCTGCCCTGCCCCCTTGCCCCCAGCCCTCTGTTTCCATGTTCAGACCCCTATTCCCTCCCTCCTGGCTTGTCTGTTCCATTGTAATGCCCCTGATCCGTCCCTCCTGCACTTTATGGTCTGTTATGCTGCAGCTCTCTCTCCTGTCTGTCCATTATGGTCAGCTAGCTACCATTGCCTCTTTCCCCTCTGTTCTCTGTTGTCCATGTGCATGGTCCTGTCCCCTCCCTATTGCTTTCTATGGATTGTTGTGCTGCACTCCCGTCCCACATGCGCTGTGTGGTGAATTGTGCTGCTGCAAACCCTGATTCCTGCCCTGTAGGGTCAGTTTGGTGCACCTCTCCATGTCCCTCCTGTCCTCTGTTATCCGAGTCCATGTCCCTACCCCAATTCCTCCTGCCTACCATGATCCAATGTACCATACTTGCGAACATTTTGAACTTGGTAAGAGGGAGATTTTGAAAAAAAACTGGGGTATTAATTTTCCCCTTTGAGTTACATTGAAAAAGAGGAGATTGTAGACAGGAGACAGATCAAATAAAGTCCATTTGAGCTTAAAAACATTGGGCGTTTCTTGGCTGAAACGGGTCTGTTGGCATGTATGGTTGTACTACCACTGCCTCTTCCTTCTGCCCACAATGGTCTATTATATTGCCACAGCCTCTCTTGCCAGTCCTGTATTGTTGGTTTGTTGCCCCTGCCCCCTTTTCCACTGCCCTCCATAGTCTGTTGTGCTGCCACTGCCCTTCATGCCTGCCCAGTGTGGTCAAATTGTTGCCTCTGCACTCTCCTACCTGCCTTAAATTTTCAGAGTCCGTGCCCCTGGCCTCTGCCTCTCAACAGTATCCCAATGAACAACTAGATTGCTAACATTCTATATTTATTACAAAAGTGTGGAACGCCTGACGTCATCTTGATGTAATCAAAACTGTAATACCTAGAGTATTTCCTTTAGAAATTACATATATGAGAGGGTCTTATTTGCATCAAAATTATGGTTAGTGCTCTAAAAAACTAAAATGAGGACATATTTTCTGAGTTTTCAAATAGCGACAAAGAACTTTTAAATTATTTGTAATCTTTATGTTTTTTTATCCAGTTAACCACTTGATTAAATGTTGCACCTAGGGGAGAGGATGTGGTGTTACTTCCAGAGCTGCAGACTTTGGAACTGGGGAACCAGGTTGGAGTTTCTGCTTCAGCTCAACATTCTGTGATTCTGGTCAAATCACTTAATCTCCCCATGTCTACAACCAAAATGCATTTGATCTTGTGTGATGTAACCAATGCTCATGTAAAGCACTCCAATACCTGACAAGTCTGCACTATATAAAACTGCAAATACACAAAAAATAAGTGTTTTGCACACTTCTGTCATTGGGCTACATCTGGGTGATATTTGAGCTGCATTTGGGCTCTTTTGTGTCTGGTGGCCATCTTGGGAGATTTATTTGTTATGAAGTTTCCTAATTTCCTCATTTACTGCAGTCTCCTCAGTACGAAATGCTTTCAGTTTTTTACTTTGATTCCATCAAGAAGGTATTCAGATATGTCACACATTTGCCATAAATTCTGAATGTTAGGACTCTAGTTGCTCATTAGATCACTGTAGTAAAGCTACTGCTCACCACGGAAGTCTGCTGCTGGTATTCAAAGTGCATGTTTCAGCCTGCATGTCAGAATTTTTTTATGAAATAGAAGAGGATTTGAGAAGTCAAAATGTGCCCTAATTTTTCTTTCTGCAGCACTAATCATAATTTCTATGGTAAAATGAACCCCCTCATTTTGTTCCTTTGTAAATTAAATGTTTTAAGTGTTACCACTTTATTCCATTCAAGATGGCTTCAGGTGTGCCATACTTTTGTCATAAGTAAGACTGTTAGCGCTCTAGTTGTTCGTTAGAACACTCTGGGACATTCTGTCATTGGGCTATACTTGGGCTACATCTGGGTGATATTTGGGCTACATTTGGGCTCTTTTGTCTCTGGTGGCCATTTTGGGAGACTTATTTGTTTTGATGTTCCTTAATTTCCTCATTTACTACATTCTACTCAGAAGGAAATACTTTCAGTTTTTTACTTTGATTCCATCAAGAAGGCATTCAGATGTGTCACAAATTTGCCATAAATTCAGAATGTTAGCACTCTAGTTGTTTATTAGATCACTGTAGTAAAGCTACTGCTCACCAGGGAAGTTTGCTGCTGGTATTGAAAGTGCTTGTTTCAGTCTGCATGTCAGAATTTTTTAATGAAATAGAAGAGGATTTGAGAACTCACTCAACATGTGCCCTAATTTTTCTTTCTGCAGCACCAATCATACTTTCTATGGCAAAATGAACCCCCTCATTTTGTTCCTTTTTAAATTAAATGTTTTAAGAGTTACCACTTTATTCCAACCAAGATGGCTTCAGGTGTGCCATACGTTTGTCATAAGTAGGACTGTTTGCGCTCCAGTTGTTCTTTAGAACACTCTGGGAAGCTGCAGTAGAACACAAAGGAATCAACTGACAGTCTCTGCCCTTGTTGGATGTATATGTTTTACTGAGAATGTCAGACTTCATTCTCTCATGACTGAGAAAGATAATATGAATTTACGGAGAAAATATGCTCTCAGTTTAGCTTATAGATCACCTTCCAAACCTCTGTGGGAAAAGCATGAGAAAATAGTTTTCTCTCAAACATGATTCATGATATCACAGCAGAAGGCTTTTTCACATGGTAAAATCACCTTAGAACACACCACAATTCCTAAAATGAGTATGGTACCATCAACAAATGATTTATAATGTAACTAAAGTCTTAACACCTTCTATTAACTGCAATGCTTTTTAATGAGGTGGTATCATGTATATTGGTCCCAAGATGGCTGCCAACACTTCTTGGATGTAGTGCTGACAGCCAATCAGATCTCACGATGAGATGTGTGGTTAGGCTCCGCCCAGATATATATGTGATTTTACTTTTGATTTTCTCAGGAACTACTGAACGGATTTACACCATTTAAGCAAAAGGCACGAGTCTGAACTGAGGACTACCTCTTTGCCAAATTTGGTATGTAGCTGCGTCAACAGGTCCTATGTGTTTTGGGACCCCCCTTTTTGCTCGGCCCC
Organism: Triturus cristatus; assembly: GCF_964204655.1. Classification (NCBI taxonomy): domain Eukaryota; kingdom Metazoa; phylum Chordata; class Amphibia; order Caudata; family Salamandridae; genus Triturus; species Triturus cristatus. Next base: position 782,673,565 of record NC_140589.1, read on the forward strand.
CGCTTGACGAATCACTGTGAAATTTTCAGGATAGGAGCGAACCGGAGCTAGACAAAAGTTTGGAAAATTTTGCGTAGATTTATTAATCAACACCAACGTTATTCCAAATAGAATGTTGCGGATTTCCTATGGAAAATAGGTCCTAACTATAAGTACTGTAAGTAGGTCATATATATATATATATATATATATATATATATATATATATATATATATATATATATATATATATTACCTAGTTTCCATAGGAAATCTCAAAATTCTATTTTGAATAACTTTGGCGCCGGTTGACGAATCCTCGCGAAATTTTCAAAACTAATGGGGCGCTCTGTTCAGCTCCTACCCTGAAAGTCTCGGAGTGATTCGTCAAGCGGGCGCCGAGAAAAAGGGGGGGTCCCAAAACGCGTTTTCCCCATGCATTTTTCCATAGGACCTTTAGTCGCAGCTACAGCCCGAACGGCTGAACAGAATTACGTGGAATTTGGCAGAGAGGTAGCCATAAGGTCAAGGAAGTGCCTTTTGTTCAGTATTTCCTGAGAAAATAGCATTTAAAAGCATATCAATATCTATACGCGCGCACCGTGCGCACACCCTGCCGTGCGCGAGCGCAATTCTGATTGGTTGTTAGATGTCGGTAAACATTCAAATCGGTCGAAACCAGGAAGTGTCGGCCGCCATTTTGTCTCTCGCAGTCTGAGGGGGTGAAAAACAAAGGTGGAGAATGTGAAAAGGGGGCAGAGTGGACAGTTCCTGACCCCCTAGCCTTGGTCAGGGGGTCACATCAGGACCCCCAAGGGAGAAAAAAACTATTATTTATTTTTTTTTAAATCGCGAGGTGAAGCGCACCCTGCGCGCACTGCGAACCGTGGGCGCATGGTGCACGCACGGTGTAAAACCTGAATACATTTTTTTAAAAAAAAACATAACTTAGCATTTAAAAAACCGTACAAATTCACTGAAAAAACCATAGGTTTCACACACGTTATAGTTAGGAATTAGCATTTAAAAAACCTTGCAAATTCACTGAAAAAACCATAGGTTTCACACATGTTATAGTTAGCTGTACATTTCACTCGTAAAAAACCAATGAAATTCCCCCGTTATAGTTAGTGCAGGCAACTATAACTCACGCGACCGCAATCTTCTGCTGATGACATATGTGTCTTTATGTGTCTTTATGAAAAAAAAATATTTGTAATATATTTATAGCTAAAATTTAATGGAAGAAGACATGGGCAAATAAGTGTCTAAATACAGTATTAGCATCAGCAGAGGATTGCGGTCGCGTGAGTTATAGTTGCCTGCACTAACTATAACGGGGGAATTTCATTGGTTTTTTTACGAGTGAAATGTACAGCTAACTATAACATGTGTGAAACCTATGGTTTTTTCAGTGATATATATATATATATATATATATATATATATATATATATATCCCACAACAGATTGCCTCGCAAAGTGAACTCAGACCTTGAAGGGCGGCCAGTGTTGCTGGTACGAGGCTTCCAGTTTTAAATACCACAAGATGCTCCTTAAACAAAGAGGCACACCGACTCTGGCTGTAAGCTTCATTTCATTTATTCATGGAAAAACACGAAGGCAGTAGGCATCCTTTTCCCAACGTTTCTGCTTCTGCAAGCCTTGATCACGGGAGGAGTCTCTGACTTTTGAATGACCCACGTGATTGCTTTAAATCACTGCAGGCCGTATTCTTTTGCAGAGCACGCAGGGGGAAAGTTAATTTCAATTTAAACGAAGCGCTTTGATATGCGTGTTCTTCTTTTTTATTTGACAATCCCCCAGCGCTAAATACAGTCTGCCAAAATGCACAGTTCGTTTTAAGTTTCCAATAACTAGAAAACCAGCTTCAGCTCGCAGCCTCAGGGAATTATTCCTTAAGCTCCCAACTCGCCACAAACTGAAAAACATTTCCACGCAGGGCAAGCAGGTCCGGTTCTAACAATAATGTCCCACAACAGATTGCCTCGCAAAGTGAACTCAGACCTTGAAGGGCGGCCAGTGTTGCTGGTACGAGGCTTCCAGTTTTAAATACCACAAGATGCTCCTTAAACAAAGAGGCACACCGACTCTGGCTGTAAGCTTCATTTCATTTATTCATGGAAAAACACGAAGGCAGTAGGCATCCTTTTCCCAACGTTTCTGCTTCTGCAAGCCTTGATCACGGGAGGAGTCTCTGACTTTTGAATGACCCACGTGATTGCTTTAAATCACTGCAGGCCGTATTCTTTTGCAGAGCACGCAGGGGGAAAGTTAATTTCAATTTAAACGAAGCGCTTTGATATGCGTGTTCTTCTTTTTTATTTGACAATCCCCCAGCGCTAAATACAGTCTGCCAAAATGCACAGTTCGTTTTAAGTTTCCAATAACTAGAAAACCAGCTTCAGCTCGCAGCCTCAGGGAATTATTCCTTAAGCTCCCAACTCGCCACAAACTGAAAAACATTTCCACGCAGGGCAAGCAGGTCCGGTTCTAACAATAATGTCCCACAACAGATTGCCTCGCAAAGTGAACTCAGACCTTGAAGGGCGGCCAGTGTTGCTGGTACGAGGCTTCCAGTTTTAAATACCACAAGATGCTCCTTAAACAAAGAGGCACACCGACTCTGGCTGTAAGCTTCATTTCATTTATTCATGGAAAAACACGAAGGCAGTAGGCATCCTTTTCCCAACGTTTCTGCTTCTGCAAGCCTTGATCACGGGAGGAGTCTCTGACTTTTGAATGACCCACGTGATTGCTTTGAATCACTGCAGGCCGTATTCTTTTGCAGAGCACGCAGGGGGAAAGTTAATTTCAATTTAAACGAAGCGCTTTGATATGCGTGTTCTTCTTTTTTATTTGACAATCCCCCAGCGCTAAATACAGTCTGCCAAAATGCACAGTTCGTTTTAAGTTTCCAATAACTAGAAAACCAGCTTCAGCTCGCAGCCTCAGGGAATTATTCCTTAAGCTCCCAACTCGCCACAAACTGAAAAACATTTCCACGCAGGGCAAGCAGGTCCGGTTCTAACAATAATGTCCCACAACAGATTGCCTCGAGGTCTGAGTTCACTTTGCGAGGCAATCTGTTGTGGGACATTATTGTTAGAACCGGACCTGCTTGCCCTGCGTGGAAATGTTTTTCAGTTTGTGGCGAGTTGGGAGCTTAAGGAATAATTCCCTGAGGCTGCGAGCTGAAGCTGGTTTTCTAGTTATTGGAAACTTAAAACGAACTGTGCATTTTGGCAGACTGTATTTAGCGCTGGGGGATTGTCAAATAAAAAAGAAGAACACGCATATCAAAGCGCTTCGTTTAAATTGAAATTAACTTTCCCCCTGCGTGCTCTGCAAAAGAATACGGCCTGCAGTGATTTAAAGCAATCCCGTGGGTCATTCAAAAGTCAGAGACTCCTCCCGTGATCAAGGCTTGCAGAAGCAGAAACGTTGGGAAAAGGATGCCTACTGCCTTCGTGTTTTTCCATGAATAAATGAAATGAAGCTTACAGCCAGAGTCGGTGTGCCTCTTTGTTTAAGGAGCATCTTGTGATATATATATATATATATATATATATATATATATATATATATATATATATCCACTATCCTTGGTCCCGATACCATCTGCATCCATAAGCATATTCCATTTCAAGAAATATTTTTAAGCCCATATACAATGGGAATTCATGGTTATGCTTACTAGTTATTTAACTCAATAAACTAATCAAAGTGCATTAGCATGTCACTAATGTACACACATACTGTTGTACTTAAAATAACAACATATGATGTACAGTAACATAGAGCACACAGCACTTATTATTATTATTTTTATTATTGCACTTTCTTTTTTTTCATATATAGGGCATCACTACACTCATTGAATATATATTAGTATGTGCACCTTTGCAGACATCTTGAAATTCAGACTCATTAGGACTGGCAGTTCTATCAAGCATTTAAGCATTTATTAAAACAGACATACTGTCCTTGTAGGGTCTAGGCAACATTACACAATTGAGCTATACAGGGATCTGTATGCACAATATGAGTAATCATGTATTGGTACTCAGATAATGTCCTTTTGCAATGTAGATATCTACATACATATATTTATATATTTATTCATATATATATAATGCAGAATGGTCTTCTTTACAATTAATAGCAGTATGTTGTCTATGTCTATTGCATGCAAATTGAGCACTAGCACTTTAAAACCGACAATTACAGTTTGAGCCATGTCATGTGATCAAGGCTGTGGGACGGCCGAAAAGCATCATGGCAGACTAGCTTGGTGGCATATAAAGAATTCTGAAGCATGGATTTGGGTCTACGCTAGTTTTTATTCTCGGAGAAAGAATGCATAATGAGGAAATACTATATATATATATATATATATATATATATATATATATATATATATATATATATATATATATATATATATTCACTGAAAAAACCATAGGTTTCACACACGTTATAGTTAGCTGGACATTTCACTCGAAAAAAACATTGAAATTCCCCCGTTATAGTTAGTTCAGCTAAGTATAACTCGCGCGCCCGCAATCCACTGCTGATGACGTCACATATTACATCACTGATGACATCTCAAATGACATCACTGATGAGATCACTGATGACATCATCCAGTGACTGTGTGTTTCTGTAAAATTTAAATATGTTTTATATATTTATAGTGAAAGGCCTGTGGAAGAATGAGTGGCTGTACAAGTGTGTGAATGGATGATTTTCTACGTGCGTAATTGACTGGAAAAGTGAGTCATTAAATGTATCTTACTGCAGACTAGTGACTAAACTGTGTGAATGTCTTCATGTTTCTGTCTGTTGGCGTATAAGTGGCTGCATGGTTTTGTGAATAGCTATATAAGTGTCTATATGGATTATCGATTGGTTGTCTGAGTATCTGTATGGGTGCTTGAGTGTTTGTGTGGGTAGGCTGTGTGTGACTCTGTGCATAGATGTGTGAGTGGGTGATTCCATGGGTGCATGGTTTTAACAGTGCATCTGTGATGGACTGTATGGTTGAGTGAGTGTATGTATGGGTGTGTTAGGGATTGAATGTATATCTCAGTGGTACATTTGTGACTAACTACATATGTGAAAGGCAGTATATATGCTTGTAAGAGTATATAAGTGGGTATATGTGAGAGTGTGTGATTGTGAGAGTGGCTGTATGGATGAGTGTGTGCTTGTATCAATGATTGTATAAGAGCCTAAGAATGTGGTACTATTTTTATGAGTAAGTGAACTTGTGTGTGTATAACTGCATAGGTGAGTAAATGGGAGTGTGATTAATTATTTGCATGACTGACTAGGTGTGACAGTACCTCTATGGATGATTGGTGGTGTGTGAGTGTCTATGTAGGTGCATAAATGCATATGATAGTCTTGTACGGAGTGACTGTAATTATGAGTGACTGTACATATGAATGAGTGGAGGTGTATGTAAACCTAAGAGTTAATAAGTGGGTATGTAGTTATTGGTATTGGAGTATCTATAGTTTTGAGAATGGACGTCTGAAATTTTGAGTTCATGTATCATCGGTTAAATTAGGGTGTTAGAAGATGCAGTAATTTATCACATTGATGATGTCATCAGTGATGTCATTTGAGATGTCATGAGTGATGTCATGAGTGATGTCACTGACCATGTCATGAGTGATGTAATATGTGACGTCATCAGCAGTGGATTGCGGGCGCGCGAGTTATAGTTAGCTTAACTAACAATAACGGGGGAATTTCAATGGTTTTTTTCGAGTGAAATGTCCAGCTAACTATAACGTGTGTGAAACCTATGGTTTTTTCAGTGAATATATATATATATATATATACACCTATAAACCCATATATATGTACATTTATAAGATATACGTACACACAGACATATATATATATTTACTGAGCTAACTGTAACCTGCGCCCCTACCATGCACTGCTTATGACCTCACACTCATCGCATGTTAAATGTCAGATTACAATGGCAGATGTATACCTGCCAACCTCTCTATACCACCAACCTCTTTTGGGTTTTTGTGATGTCTTCAAGAAAGTAATTCCATTAGGTGCATAGAAATTTGACCACAAGTGTAGCTCTTTGAATTACTTCAAGTACACACACCCTGGTTGGTATCACAATCAATGTATGATGTCATTAGTGATGCTATCAATGATGTCATTTGAGATGTCATCAGGGATGTCAATGTCATCAATGATGTCTTTTAATGTCATAATGAATGTAGTATATGAGATCATAAGCAGTGCATGGTGGGAATGCAAATTATAGTTTGCTCATTAAACCTTAACTGGTGAATTTTAGAGGATTTTAGTTTATTAAAATATTAACTTTCACCTTATGTAAAGACCTAACAATAATGCAATTGTAACCTTTGTTTTGTCAGTGAGCTTCTAGGGTTTTTCTTAAGGTAAGCTAAGATCTTATTATCATACCTAACTATAATGTCACTTCCCCTTTGCTTTTGCAGTAAATATACATAAATGTTGGAATTGTTTTCAATTTTTCAGCTTTGATTACATCAAAATAGCTTTCAGGGGTGGTACACTTTCATCATAAATATAGAATGTTGGCACTCTAGTTGCTCATTAGGACTTTGTGGTAACAGCATACATGGAAACATTTTGGGAGAGGAAATTGGGAGATTTCAAAAAAATATTTTGTTAGGAGAATGTATTTCTCCTATTGACTTCTATTGAAGAAGAGGCGATTTGAGGCGGTAGACAGACCCAATCAGGTTTATTGGCATGTATGTAACAGTATAGTTGGTCACAAGTGACTTAACTGTCATGCAGTTGTTGAAAGTAAATGTTTCAATCAATACGACTTTATTCGACAGTTCTGTCATAAAAGCTTGCAAAAAACATCTAGCACCAATTTTACAAACGAATATGATAAAAATGAGACAATAAATACAATTATTTACATAATAAAAAACTTGTAAAAAGATATTAAATGGAAGACTTTTGTCGAATAATACTTAAAACGGTCTGGGTACAAACCCTCAGACCAACACTGTTATATAAAATGCGATACATACTATGAAATACCTCCGCATCCCCAAAATTCTCAACTGAAAACAGCTATCTCTTACAACATGGGTAGATGTTGCTTTAGGGCCTTGGCTCGAATGGACCATGCCCAACCTAAAAACGTAGCCAATACTATAGCAATGTGGGGGGACAGGTCTGTTCGGAGAACTCTAAGTGCTTCCTCGTGCTTTCTGAAACCCAGTGATCTACAAATAGGGATAACCCATACCCTTCGAGGTCCAATATAGATGGGACAGAAGAACAGGAGATGACTTAAAGATTCCTTGATGTCTGGACACCATGGGCATTCTTCTTTTGGGGATCCGACCCAGCTAATTGTAAACGACCTTAAAGGGAGGGTGCCAGCCCTCAACTGGAAATATAATTTCCTATCGTGGGGTTTCGTGATCACATCCCAGTATTTTTCTAATGCCGGGCTTTGCTTAAATTCTAAAAATTGGCCTGTTAGGTACCTTGTTGATCTACTCGTGCAAGCCTCTGCCATTACCCAATCCCAATACATGTTCTTCAGGATTTTTTTTGATGGGAAAACTGAATTTTGAGGATCATTCCACAATTCACTCAGACCCATCTTCACAAGAAGCGATCTAATCTCTTTTAACTAAGAGATTTTGTGGACGGTATCGGCCACCATTACATCCTTGAGACCATTGGTGTATTGTTCTAGCTCTTCTGTGCACCATAGTCTTTGCCAATATAATAGTGGCCGAAGTTTTGCAAAGTCGCTTACAGCCTTCCTACCCAAATCTAACCGAAGGGGGTGCATTGGGGTACTCACTGGGACTCCAACCACTTTACGTAGAAATGAGTTCTCTACCGCGGTCATTTGGTTGTTCAAATTTGCGAATCCCCAAAGCTCTGCTCCATAAAGAACAGAGCTCAAAACCTTTAGCCCGTATATTTCTAACACCGGGGCAACGGGCTTCATACTAGAGGTTTTGAATTTCCCCAGAAGCGCCCCCACCTGTTGTTTAAATTTAAGAGTAGTCAGACTGAGTTGGTATTTCCAGCCCATATCCTTCTGTAAGGATACGCCCAAATATGTAAAAGCATTTACTTGCTCAAGCAAAACATTGTTCATGCTGATTTTTCCCCTGAATGATCTATGTTCGTTGAATGACATGAATTTGGTCTTCCCCGTGTTTATTTCTAGGCCACGGATTCTACAGAACTCTTCAAACCTCACTAGAGTTTTCTGTAGACCACTGGGTGTCTTTGAGATTAATAGGGTATCGTCCGCAAACATGAGGACAGGGATGTAACCTCCTGATAATACTGGGGCGTCGGAGGGGGCCTGGGCCAGGAAATCGGCCACCCCATTGACGAAGAGCGAGAACAGGGTGGGTGCCAGCACACAACCCTGTCTCACTCCCCTAGCAACGGGAAAGGTCTCCGTGACCTCGCCCCTTGCTCCCCACCGCACCCAAGCATAATTATCCTCATGTAAGCGGACGATTAGGTCACTCTGCATGTCAGAACGTTTTACTGAAATGGATGAGGAAGATATGTCAGCATTCATAGGACATTTGTCCTTATTTTAGTTTTCCTGAGCACTAACTATAATTTTTATGTTGAAAAGAACCCCCTCATTTTGCACAATTTTAAAGGAAATGCCTTAAGTCTCACAACTTTTATTTCAATAGGATGGATTCAGGTGTGCCACACTTGTCATAAATACAAAATGTTAGCATTCTAGTTATTTATTAGTACCCTGTGGGAAACTGCAGTTGATTATTTGAGTTAACTGGCACACTTCTTCTTGTGTTGGAACTGCATGTCTCCATGCCTTAGGTTTTCCTGCTTTGAATCCCTTTAGATGGCTTTAGTTGTGCTACTCTTTTGTCATAAATACAGCATGCTAGCACTGTATTAGTTCATTAGACCACTGCAGGAAACTAGAGTTTATTATAGGTTCTTAGAGCATCATGAAAAAAGTACACTTTTATTTTGTAAATTTGTAAAGGATGTTTTTAGGTTTTACAGCTTTTATTCCATTAAGATGGCTTCAGGTGTGCCATTTCTTTGTCATAAATACAGAATGTTAGCGCTCTGGTAGCTTATTATAAAAATGTGGAAAGCTGCTGTAGAATACTGGGGTGTTAACAGACAGACTGCTTCTGGTTTTGGGTTGAGAACTCATTCATTGTGGTTTTGAAAGCACATGAATCAGTCTGCATGTCAGAATGTTTTATTGACATGGATGAGAAAGATATTGCAAAATATGTCCTAATTTTAGCTTTCTAGATCACTAACCATAATTTCTATGACAAGAGTAATCCCCTTATTTTAATAATCTCTACAGAAAATGCTTTACGTTTTACAGCTTTGATTCCATCAAAATGGCTTCAGATGTGCCACAGTTTTGTCCTGAAAACAGAATGCTAGTACTCTAGTTATTCATTAGCTGTAGTAAGCTGCAGTAGAAGACTGGAGAATCAATTGACAGGCTGCTACTGCTGTTGGAGGTACATGTTTTACTCATGTTTTTCTATATTATGGTTCAGCCGCACTTTCCATTGAAAAGATATTTTGAATTAGCCTATAACATTTTGCCACATGGAGAGATCTGCACCAATATTGGCCATTGCTTGTCATAGTCAGTTAAAGTCCAGCATGCTGATTTTCGTGTTAATAAAATTGAAGGTTTGTGATTTAGGGTGTATTTATCCAATTTATCTACGGTAAACCAGTTCATTAGTTTTGTACTAACTAAAGTTTAAAAAGTTGCCAGGTGGGCTTGGAAGTGCTTGCACGTTTGTATATTTGCTGCCGTGTGTGTATTTTTTGCCATTTTGGTGCATGGAGGTTCAAGGAATTCATCTGCGGATCGATAGGGGATAAATTAAAAAATGAATACTCCCATTGATCAAGGGAACTTTCTACTCATTTAAATCATTTTGGATCTGCTGAAAAAAGCTTGAGACCATAGATCCAACGGCAGTGATTGATTGACTGAAAGAGTAAAATTATTCATGTGCCTGCCATTACCAGATGTGGGGCACAGTATTTATTTCATGTCTTAGTTTATTAAACCATACATGAAGTGTAAAACAGTATAAAAATAGATAGCAATAAAAAAGTTCTGATTAAAACAACAAATATACTGGGTAAGCTACTTCAATTAGAGCAGAATAAAAACTTCATATATGGTTTAAGTTAACTGAGGCATGAACTAAATAAACTTGAAAGAAAAAAGTACAGACCTCATAATGGGGCATGGAGAACACACTTTGGGTCTCATTATGATGCACATCAGACCACAACTGATGGCTTGTCAGTTGCAGTCCGCACTGCATCTACTGCTGCTGTCCAACCGACGCATTAGGATGTGTGCAGTTGGAGGCAGCAGTCAGAGGGACCAACCAACGCCTTCCGACGGGCTCATGGAGCCCGTCTGTCGGTCGTAAACTCCTCATAATCCCTTAAGGATGCATTTCTGCAGTCAGGATTATGATGTCGGTTTCGATATGGAAAGGTTGTTGGAAAGAGACATTGGGCGCCCCCTTTCCCCTGGACCTCCGCATCTGGGCCTGGGGGGCAACATTGGTGCCACCCCTGAAAATCCCTGCACCTTGTCAGTGCCTGTCACACAGTGCAGGGATTTTCACAAACTCCCATTTCTCAATGTGAGCTTGTGCTGCAGGTAGTTTTCACTCACTGCACAAGCTCCCATTGAGAAATGGTAGTTTCCGACCGCACTATGGGACTTCTACGATGCGGTCAGAAAAGGCTCTGACTGTCAGTTGGAGCCTTTCCGACCGCATCATAATATGATGGTTGGATTCCTTTCAGACCGCCTCATTACAATGGAGGCGGTCATAAAGGAATCCGATCATTCATTCTGACTGGCTTTCGACAGACTCAGAGAGCCCGTCTGCCAGTCGGAATGCAGCCAGTAATCCCAAGGGCGGCTCTTTTCACCCGAGGGATTACAATGTCAGGTTTTTGCAGCCTTTCCGTGCCTGCCTTTCTGACACAGAAAAGCTGTCAGAACTTAACTTTGGGGGACCGCAGCAGGGCCCCCTTGGGTGCACGGCCTCCTGTTGATCCTTGCATTCCATGAACCCCATGAACTGCACCTCCTATTTTACAATGGGAGCAGGCATTCTGCCCCGAATACATGCTCCCATTGTAAAGTATAGGAATGGGACCGAACAGTGTTCAGTCGCATCCTAATTAGTTGGTCGGGACCATCGGCCGGGTGTCGGTTGGTCCCATGACCGAGACAATGTCAGGTGGAGGAAACTCCACCCGGCATTGTAATAGGGCACCTATTGGATGTAATTCGGTGTGTGGAATCGCCGACCTATGGTCATGTGGTCCCTCCATCGAAGCGATGTTGGTTGGAGGGAACTCCAATCGACATCGTGATAAGGGCCTTTGAGTCCAAAACCTTAAGGGGCCCCCAAGTAAGACATTCTAAAAAAACAAAATTGTCTGTGTGCAGTAGTCTATACATTGTTTCTGAGGCAGTGCTCCTAAAATAGGGCAGTAGACTGCCTCAACAACTAGGCTGAAAAATCAATAAACCGAAGCAGGTACCCGCAGTCCACATCAGTGACAACTACACTATGGACTATGAGCACCAAGTATATCTATACTGTGGCTATGAACTACCAGCATCATTTTGAGTGTCTTGTGTCCATGGCCTCTAGGAATTAGAAATACTCCTTAGACCACTGACACATCTGCAGGCCATGTATAGTTTAAAAACCAACCTTTATGTACACATAAATGTCACCCTAGTCACTCCATGTGACTATATTAAAAATATCCGGTGTCGATGATAATCAAAAAATCATTGTTGCAAATTATGCCAGGTCTGCAGCCCCTCTCTCTCGAGCCTACAGACCTGGTAAACCTAGCAATGTGGGCTGTGATTCCTGTATAGTTTGCGGCCCTCCTCAGATTACTGCCAACTCTGGTAACCTTGTTCCACAAGAAAAGTGCAATTTCCTTGACAACAAGTTGCAAGAACATTGTTTTCTGAGAATCATTGGACCAGAGGGGGTGTTTCAGCAAGTCGCTGCTCAGTTTTTTTCCTACATGTCACTATCAGGTGAAGATATCCAGCAAAGGCAGTTGGCTGCAACTGGACAGGAGGAAGAGTAAGTCATGCAGTGCTGTGCTTACATAGTAGAGAAAGATAAATAATCTTTACCCACCCTAATTCTACTGAGACCACATACCTACACACCTGCTCAAGTGCCTAGATAGTCTCATTGGTGATTAGTGCACTATACAGATTGACATAAAATATCACCCAGAAGAAGAGAACAATCTTAATGAATGTAAAATTATGTGCAAACCCTATAAGATGAAGCTGAGCTGGGAGAGAATAGGCCACTACTCTCACTACTCCTTCAGCACTTCAAACATTCTATTGTGTGAAGTAAAAGGTGCACATTTGATGTGGGGAACATAACAAGCAACTTGGGTAGGAGCAGAGCAAGCAACTTGGGTAAGAGCAGTTAGAGGAACTGTAAAGTACGTGCCACTACCACCAGTTAAAAAAAGTGGCTGTATGCCACAACCATAGTTGAAGAATGATGAAAATGCTCAGAACAAAAAGCAGGTTCTTCTGAGAACCATGCACAAAAATCTGAAAAGGAGCTTGCCTGTGTTTAATCATAGGCCCATGGTGGGTGTTCTGCAGAGATAAGCCAAAGGCCAGCCTCTCAACCCAATGCCTGCTGCACAAAGTCAAACGCTGGATTCCCACGGCATGGTGGGCACAGGAGTTGGCTTTCCAAAGCAGGATGAAATCAGGGTGGTGCTTAAAAGACACATTTACACATGGCACAGAAAAAAGGCACTCTAGCAGAAGAAAAACATGATTTGTAACATGGGGCCTCATGTAGGTAGCCAAATACCGGTCGGTAACGGCCGATTTTCGGTAATTATACCGTTACCGACCGGTATTTTGGCTATTGGTATGTAGGGGGACAATTTTTGGTTTCGGAATTTACCGAATCGGTAAATTCCGAAACCAAAATCGAGATGTAGGGGGAGTGTGTGGGTGTTTTTAAGAGTCGGTATTTACCACCAACTTATAGTTGGTGGTAAATAATTAATGTATGTGTATGGGCATTTTGAAGCGCGTAGCAGTGTGCAATGTGGCATACATACATGCCCTTAGGGCATGTATGTGTGCCACATGTGCACACATGGCCGAATCAGGGGTGCAACAGGGTGTCAATGTGACACCCTGCCACCCTTGCTTGTTCTCCACCATTACCGAATCGGTATTTACCGATTCGGTAATGAGGCATACCTTCCCCTCAATGGGAAGGTATGCCTCATTACCGAATCGGTAAATACCGATTCGGTAATTACCGAATTGTAACGAATCGGAAAAAATACCGACTCATTACCTACATACGAGTTACCACTTCTAAAATACCGATTCGGTAACTTTCGGTATTTTAGAAGTGGTAACTGGTATGCTACCTACATGAGGCCCATGAGGTTTAGCGTTCGTTGTGTGTGTTGCAAATGGTAAAATGCAGGTGTTTTTGAATGGAATGAATTGTCCCCTGCCTGGTATACAGTTGTGCTCTCCTGTCCTGATTGCCAAACTGCATCTATCTGGTATCCTGATCTTTGATTTTTGACTCTAGAGTCATGCTTTCCTAGCATTTGCACAGATGCCAAAGGCTGTCTATTGACATGAGTAAGTTCCTGGACTTGTGCCGTGAAATGGAGAAGTGCACCAAGCATTCCCCCAGTGACAGACAGCGGAATACTCTTCCTGTCGTAGGTTTAGTACACAGATGGCCATGGCAGCATACCATGTTTTCTGAGTCTGGGTTTATCACGATTGATTGATTTATTGATTTTATTAACAGTTTGATGTCATGCCAATAATGCAACACAAACATTTCATATACATACACATCATAAGATAAAAGAATGCAACATACTGTTTAAAAAAAACTGCAGTCGTCCTAAAAAATATATGCATTTTTACAATAAAAGAAACTATTACTACCAAGCACTACCCACCCACCATTAAAAGATATTTTAAGATCCAAAAATGCTAGGTTTTACCTACTGTCTAGCCAATATTTAGAATGCTAAAATCTATCATGCTTCAAATTCAAGCTGGAACACTATACCATAGACCCATTTTGACAAAAATATGTTTTTAGCCCTATATTTAACCAGAATAAACATTATCATTGTGCAAAATACAATTCCTTTTTAGTAAAATAGCCCTGTATTTAACCAGAATAAACATTATCATTGTGCAAAATACAATTCCTTTTTAGTAAAATACAGCAACAGTCCTGCAAAATACAATTATCTTTATATGGAGTGCAATTGATCAAGATAGGCATTAACATTGTACAAAATAGCAGTGCTTTTGTAATGGGGAATACCGTAGCAATACAGTATACTATTTAATTTGTGTAAAAATGCAATTATAACTAGGAGGCCTCAATATTCCCATTGCATATCGCCAGTGCAGTGAGCCACTCTGGTCTGCTGACCATTTGTAAACAACTAACAGGAATTTCCCTACTGTGTAGCACAATTATATATTATTGCACCTTAAGATTACTGTCATTATATCACTTGTCCAGTGAACCTGTAACATTCAAAAAGCTGGCAACAACAATTTTCTTCTGCTATTATCAAACCATTGCAGAGAGTAAGTAAATACAGAAAGGTTAATGATGCATTTTGGCAAAAGGGGCACTTTACTCTTTCTGACCCTGCCTGTCTAACCAACTTCCACCTTATACAGGCTGAGATCTGCCCCAGCCTACCCTTCAGGGCCCACCTCCTTATGCGAGCACTTTTAATATCCCAGAGGTAAGGCTGAATATGCCACCCGTAACTTGACCGCTTAGATGATACAAATAATCTCTCTTACACACTTCTTCTATATCACTCCTCTTGGAGCCCTCTTTTGCTAAGAACTTTAATGTTTGTTCTGCTGCACTACAGACATTCCTTGAAATTCCACCCCTACTGGAGCATCCAGGTAGACCTTATTATCAAGGAGATTAGCAGCCTATTAATCAGCATACTTCTCCTGCAGACAAGCTATTACTATTTGCCTTAAGGAGCCCTCATCAGCTCTAAGGAGACTAAACCAACAATTAAGGAGCCACTGTTTGTACTTAAATAGTACACTAGTAAGGCCTAATTCTAACCTCAGGGCAATGTTTAAGGATCATCTGGGTAGGCCAAGACATTTTATCAGACATTAATTTCTATTGTCTGCACCCTCCTCAAATATTTTATGAGCAGCACTTCACATCCATACAATAGCAGACTAACAATTTTGGCGTTACATGTTTCTCTTTGTACCTCAATGGACACATGGTCCCATGCTAATTTCATCCTATATAAGGCATTTGCAATGGCCTTAGCCCACGCCTCCTAGACCTCAATATAAGGCGTAAAGTTAAGGTTATTTCTAAAAAGAAGACCAAGATAGCAATAACCTTTACCACTTCTACTGGGACACCACTTAGCCACCACTTAAACCTTTTCTTCTATACACTCCTTTTCAAGAAGACCATTACTTTGGTTTAAGCCATATTTATTTTCAGATCGTTGGACTTACAATATTCAGCAAAAACATCTAATTGCCTCTGTAGGCCAATCAGCATAAGATCCAACACAATTGCATCATTGGCATAAGACATTACTGAGATGGCCTTGTTGCCTAATTTTGGTGAAAAGATCAAGATCAGTTGAATACTACCATGCATCCGCAATATATAGAGAAAACTGTTGCGGGGTCATCATACACCCCTTCCTCAATCCATTTGGGGGTTGCAATTTTTGAAAACCAGTGCTCCATTACACCCTTATTTAGCCCTTGTCCATGAGCCTTCGTGTAGTTGGATAATCAGCTTTAATAAAAGTGGTGGGCATTCCAATTTCCTCATCTTCTCCCAAAGTAGGTTCCTATTAATAGTGTCAAATGCTGTTGACAAATTGATGTATGGCACATATAGAGGTTGTTTCTTTTTAAAGGCTTATTTTTCAGTCAAAAGATTTAATATTAGATATCCACCAGGTATTGAATGGGCTTTAGGAAAGCCTATTTGGACCTTAAGTAAGATGTTAGCCTCGCTTACCCAATCTTCTACCAGCCCCAGGAGATGTTTCACATATACCTTGTTTGGGATATCCAGCAATGTAAGCATACGGTAACTAGACAGCATGTCCCGCCTCCCCTTTTTTATACAGCTGGAACCTAATACTACCTTTCCAGCTTCTTGGTATCTCCTGACCGCTGATTATTGCTCCAGGACTTGAGCACACAAACTAGGGTTGAGTTTAATTATGTCAGAGGAAAGGCCATCTGGACCCGAGGCCCTAGAATATTTTAAGCCTTTTATGATGGATTCAATGCACCCTACTGTTGTAGTAAAGTGGCTCTCCGCAAAGAGCAGCGATTGGATTGGATGGAGCAGGCTCTCTCAGCAATCCAAAGAGCACTGGAGGCCTTTGCTCAGTCTCAACCCAGCTGTCCAAGACAGCTGCGTCGTGAAATTTAAAGTGCACATGTCTGGCTGACTGTTGTAAGATGTCAGGCTAAAGGGACATGCGCACTTTAAACATAAGTGCCCTGCCCATAACTTCTTTCTGCTGCTGCCAGTCAGCAGCTGCCTCGACCCCGTCCTGATGCTTGGATTGGGACAGGGTTATTGAAAAATAAACTGGTAATACATTAACTGTATTATCATTTTATTTTTCATCTCTGGGGCATGGGGGGCATTTTAATCAGTGTGGTCCCTCCTACGCCCTTAATGGATGAGCCGCCCCTGGGTTACCCTGTTATATACAGCACCTACAGCAAGGATAAAAACTGAATGAACAGTCTAAGCGAGCCTGGTGCTCACATTAGGAGTAAGACAGGGATGCAACACCTTGAGAATGGCACTGGAAGACTGAGCGATCAGAGTAGGAATGTAAGTCACATCCTCCTCACAAACGCGGATGAAGCGCCAATTTATTTGAAAGGCCAAGTTCGATCGGTCTCTATATTTCTTAATGAGCTGACCATCTATGAAGGATTGTCTGGAATCAAAACAAATGGTCGAAATCCAAACAGTTTCTGCGGTGTGGAATAAGGGGCCTAACAAATGAATATAGGCCTAACTTGGGTCTAGAACAGGGGATGTTTAGCTTTAGATACCTGCGCATACAGGTGAACCTGGTCGAAGAAGATAGCACATGCTAAAATATACAGAGACATAATAAGATACAAATCCTAAGAAGAGTTGGAAAACTGTCTGTAATGAGAAGTGTTTCACTAGCAAAGATGGTATTTCTCCTGCGATGCTTAGGCATATTTCAAGGATCCCTCTTTTTTATTCCGAAGAATACATTCAAAATCTCAGACCAGTTAGTAATTTCTGATTTGAGCTGTAAAATGTAGTTGAATTAACCTTGAGACCATACAAGTAGAATGGAAAAGGGGTGAACTGGACATTCCAGAAAAATAACTGCATGATGCGGCTGCTCAGTCGCAGCATCTGGTACACTGTCTAGAAGAAGGGGACAATTGGAAGAAATCACTATTGTTTTGCACACATGAAAACATACAATTAAAGGACTTGCAGTAGGATGGGGACAGCAATATCAGATCACTTGCTCCACTTACTAAAACAAGTACAAAAAAGGGTATATTCACAAGAACGTGTGATAAGTACCGCAAGAGTAGCTTAACGCAACTCTCAACATTGCAGCCCATTGCGGGAAAATAACCCTGTGTCAACGTGGAATTCACAACAAGGTGGTACCATACGATAGTTTGCCTAAAGCGTGGACAATGTCCGCGATACAACCACCTCGATGGAGATAAAAACACAAACCACAACACAAAAAAACCTGCGATGGGCCAAAGCGCATTGAGGAAATCTGCGATAAGCAGCGCCAGGCCTGCAACACACACCTGGCAGGTGGGAAAAATCACCATAAAAGTAGAAAAAACACCCAAACACAAACTAATTAACACCCAAGCACCATGGAGGGAGCCGGAGCAGGCGCAGAGGACGAGCGCAACCCAACAAGCACCTCGGACAAACAGCCTGGGACCTCAGGGACAGGGAAGGGCAAGGACAAGAAGAAGAGGAAGACGAAGTTCAGTTCGCAGGCGAACAGGATCATAGTCACGGAGGTGATGGAACACCATCAACAACTGTTTGTCACCTACAACGTGTCATTGGGTACTAAAAATGGAATATGGCGGTACATCATGGACAAGGTGAATTCCGTCGGAGAGCACAAGAGGACAATGGACGAGGTCAAGAGGCGATGGAATGACATCAAGCGGAAGACCAAGGAGAAATTCGCAGCCAACCAGAAGGCAGCAATGCAGACTGGAGGTGGGGGCCCAGTGCCACAGCTGGTGCTGGATGACATGGAGGAGCTGGTGTAGACAGTCATCAGTGTGGATACTGTGGCCGGAGTCGAGGGACCGGACACTGCTCGACAGGACACAACACAACCGCAACAGGGTGAGTGACCACCAGGTACTGGGGAGGATGGGTGGAGATGGCCTCGATGGCACACATGCACAATCAAGCGGAGCACAGTGCACACCCTCAATGACTCTGGGTCATCGCCCAGATCTATAGACTGTCACAATGTACAATGCCATGCTGTCTGAATGTCAACATGTACCATGCAGCTACATACATGTGGACACATTGCAATACACCATCTCCCCTTCACATTGCAGGGCCACCGTCAACACCCCCTGCAGAGCAGTCCCAGCCACTCTTCACTGATGACAAGGAGAACAACCCCAGCATCGATGCACAAGCCCTCCTAGACCTCATTGACATCATCCGCAACTCACTTCCAGGATCAGGGCTGACCAGATGCTTCGAGGAGACCCCACCCACCACCCAAACCACCCAGCAGGAGGTACCCACGGCCCCAGCAGTCTCCCAAGACCCCCAGCAACAACACACAGCCACAGAGGGAGACAGCTGAGCAGGTGCAGGTGGGGTTTGACCTCATGGCCACCAAACTGGATGCCATCCATGGGTGTCTAGGCCCGCTCCATGGTCTCCAACGAGCCCTTACTGACATGGCTAGGGTCCTGACGTGGAGAGAAGAACACCTGTCCGCTCAGAAGGGCACCAGCAATACCAGACATGAGCAGGCACACATGCGGAGGCTCATGGAGGACATGGTGCGGATGGAGGCAGAAAGGATGGCAGCCACTGCTGCACATCAGCGAAATGTAGCTGGGATCTACCATGTTCTACAGATCATCATCATGGCTTTGCTGCCACAAGGCGTGATGCAGATGAATGCTGCTGCCCCCATACCATCCGCATCTCCACCCCCTGGTGTGCCATTGCCTCACAGTGCGGCAGACGTATCCACTCCGGCACCTGACACCACAGGTGGGGCAGAGCAAACATCCGGGGACGAGGACATGGATGGGTTTGTGATCAGGAGGCCCTAGCATTCATTATCGCCACCTGGCCTGTTTCTGCTTGGTGCCGCACATGGCCTCATGGCCTTCCACTGACCCCGATACACTCACCTTGGACAGCGACTTGGACTGCCATATCCTGTTTGCTGACCAATGACACGGCGACCAGACTGCGGACTGTGCCCTTCCTCTTCCGCAGTACTTGTCAGCCCCGGATGGACTCTTGCTGGCCCTCCACGGGCACATATTGTGTAGTGTGCTCGACATTGCCCTGTACCGCTCCAGCTGCAGAACTGCACTGGATGTGCAATAAACATCCAGTGACGCACTGCTGTGTCATGTCTCTTATCATTCATGTGTGAATGTGTGGCTGAATATAGGGACAGTGATTTCCCTTGCATCAATGTGGGATGCCAGTCAGAGGGTGCTACATTGCATAATGTGTTCCGGGTGCCGCGGACACTACAACAGGGACACACACATCAGTCACTTCCATGTCCGGACATGGACTGCACCACGCCTAGAGCACATGAGTCATTGTTGCAAGCCCTGCGCTGGTCCGGCGTACGGCAGGCCAGACCACTCTGCTTACGCTCCGAGGGGGATCCCTCATTGCTACCCGTCGCAGGCGTACTCGCTGGTGGTGTGCAGGTCACTGGTCTAGTTGTCAGCTTGTCACAGCCACTCCCTGAGGGCAGGTTTGTACGCACACCACACCCATCCGGCACGGGCGTCACAGGCCATGTGACTCCGCCAACATAAGGGGCCAACGATGTCACATTTCCCTCTGTCGGTGGTGACTGGGTGACGGATGCTCCATGGTTCTCAATCATAACAGGCCCATGAGTTGTTGCGCACAGGGTTAGTGGAACCCGAGGCCTTGCGGCTGTCACGGGCCTGCCACCACGTGGTGCTGACTGGGGTTGCACAGGGTTAGTGGCACCCAGAGCATTGCAGCCGGCACAGGCACCACGGGACGGTGACTTTGGGTGCACTGAGTTAGTGGCACCTTAAGCTGCTGGGCAGGTGTGCAACCTGCAATGATGCCCCGTCCCAGTGGTCCAGACAGCTCAGGATTTGTGTGCCCTGCTGGACCGCAGTGTATGCCAGAGCCAGCGGGTAGCGTGGGCCTACCGCCACGTGGCATCGCTTTCAGGATCCCAGAGTTAGTGGCACCCATTGGGCTGAGCAGGTGTGCAGCCTGCGATGATGCTGGGTGCACTGGTATGTCCTATGCCATGGGGTAATCAAGACCCATCACCAAACATGAGACATGGTGGTCTGCGGAGCGGGGCTGCATGGTGTGGAGGGTGCCAAGTCCGCGGGCCCCGGGCTTGTGGCTTGGCAGGCACGTGGTGGGACCTTCTGTCTGCACGCCGGTGGCAGAAGGTGAGCAGTGAGGCCTGGGTGTGCAGGGGCGGGCATGCTCCGATGGGCGGTGGGAGGGGCTGGGGTGCCTCTTCCTGGGTGTGCATGAGCGGGCAGGCGATGTTGTCTTGTGCAATTGTGTGTACTGTGCCAATCATGTATCTGGACTCTGTTTCAGATGACGGCTCGGTCTCAGATGTGTGACCTGGTGTACTGCTATACATACCAGCAAGTGGTTGGAGACACACCGGTGGCAGCAGGTGAACAGTGTAGTCTGGGTGCGCAGGGGCAGCACTCTCTCGCTCTCTCCCCCTCTCTTCTTCTCTCTCTCTCTCCCCCTCTCTTCTTCTCTCTCTCTCGCTTCCGCTCTCTTCTTCTCTCTTTCTCCCCTCTCTTCTTCTCTCTCTCTCTCTCCCCCTCTCTTTTTCTCTCTCTCTCTCCCCCTCTCTTCTTCTCTCTCTCTCTCCCCCTCTCTTCTTCTCTCTCTCTCCTCCTCTCTTCTCTCTCTCTCCCCCTCTCTTCTTCTCTCTCTCTCTCACCCTCTCTTCTTATCTCTCTCTCTCCCACTCTTCCTCTATCTCTCCTTCACTCTCTCTCTGTCCTTTGACATCATGATTTTTGTCTTGTAGGCTATGACCTATGGATTGGCCCGAGGGGAGCCACCATGTGTCTTCATTTCATTTCAGTGTTCATTCTAATAATGTTTCATTTGTTGCTTCGA
This sequence comes from Triturus cristatus, assembly GCF_964204655.1. Classification (NCBI taxonomy): domain Eukaryota; kingdom Metazoa; phylum Chordata; class Amphibia; order Caudata; family Salamandridae; genus Triturus; species Triturus cristatus. The sequence goes on from NC_140589.1 coordinate 782,695,158, forward strand.
AAGTGAATGTGTGATGCTCATTTTTGTGACGACACATGCATGTCACCAGTTGTGATTGCCCGACATCAAGCGGATTATTTTGTACATGTTTAGGTGTAGCTGATGTGGCATGTCTTTGGTTGGGGGTGCCGGGGAGGGGGGTCCTGGGGGTGGTGGCGGCGGGTGTTGTTGCCCTTTCGGCCGTCCGGGCTGCATGTTCAGTTGCCCGGGTGCATCTGTTGTTCTTCAGGTGTGGCTCTGGGCTGTGCTCCCTTTTGTGGTGCAGGCTGTGGTCCAACTTTGCACCAAGTCAGAGCAGGTGTTATTTTCCTGGTGCTAACGTGCCTTATTGCATGTTTTGTGTTCTTATCGCAGTTCTGGCCGGTCGTTCTGAATGTTGTGGAGTGGTGTTGTCGTGGCTTTTGGCACGGGAACGCCTACTCTGCATCTCATAAGCGATAGTTGCAGGGGTCATCTGTCACGATGTTTTTTGCGGCTGCTATCATGGGCAAACTGGTGCTGTGGGCTGTTAACACCAGCTTGTGATTGGGGTGATAAGTTTATTGCTAATTTGGCTGCGATAAAGTGCCGTTAAATTGGCGATAGATCCTTGTGAATCTGCCCTAAAGTGTGGGAAAGTGTGATGAAAACATTCATAAAACATTCCCCATACACAACACAGGCTGTGTTGCAGAAAGTGCCCCGAGAGGCACCTTGGTATTACAGAAGGGTCCACTGATGCTTGTGCGGACCCTTCTGTAATACAGATAGTGCTGGCACACATGTAGCTCCAGCGCTCTCTCAAGTGGCCCTTCCCTTATGTGCATGGCGGTGTTGTCCATGCAAATGAGGGAATCTCTTTATCTATGTGCCCTGCCATATTATGGATGCAGGCACAAAGGCAAAGAAGCTGTCAGGAGGAGCACATAAAGTGCGCCACACAAAGGTGGTGCACTGTTAGGACGTCCCCTGGTGGGTGCTGTTGAGTCAACACAGAGGCTAGAGTACAATAACTCTTATTTGAAGAAAGGAAGGTTGGGGCCAAACATCCTCTCACTATGGCAGAACGTGTAATGACCACCAAGGAAGCTTCACAAGGTTCTCATAGAACAGAATACATTCTTAATGCATAACCACAGGAGCTCTCTCTTGCCCCAACATATTCAAGCATAAACCCAGCATATCTTCCTCCTATAAACAACACAGGTTTACATGAATTTGAAAAATAAAACAAAGTAAGTAACTGGATAATAAAATAATTGTAAAACAGCTGAGGGCTGCAGGATTAAGGGGCATGATCCTGCAAATACACAAGCCACTTTAACTCCCTACCACATTTGCTGATCAACTGTACTTCTTAAGTTTTACCATTAACATTACTATCATGTTGTTCAATCTCTTCGATACTCCCACTCACACTTTCATTAACATCACTTCCTTCAGCACCATTCAAATCACTTCCTTCAGAACCCTCACACAGACCTTCGCCGTTGTTAAACACCAGATAATCAAACCAAAACCGCAAATCCTTGTCCTTACCATAATAATTACTGTTTTTAGGCACTTAGCAAATCTGCTCATGTGCCAAACCTTACCATCACTCAATTTTACAAAGTTCGTAAAGATCTCTTCCACTCCACATGGTTTGGAGAATTTATCTTGCCCTTTACCAACTATAAAGGGCAACCTTACTCTTACCAAATCCCCCTTCTTTACTTGGCACTCTCTAGTGCCCTTCTTTGAATGCTGATATGCCTTGTATTTGCCTTGAGCCTTCACAATATTATTTTTTACTTCCTCAGGAGACCATTGTAATAATCTGGACTTCACCAACCATCCTTGGTTATCCTTCATAAATGGCACCCTACCTTGCATAATGGTGACATGACTTAAACCTGGAACAGTGTAGTTCAATACATCCATACCGTTTTTCTGATGCTCACCTTCCAATCCACGTTCTTAGTCCAAGAAATCTGCAAGGAGCCTTTTACAACTCTATCAAACCTCTCAAATTCACTATTATCGCTGGGATCATAGAGAGAAGTAAAAGTATGCTCAACGGCATTGCGCTTCATGAACTCCTTCGAAACCTCACTCCTGAACGGCACCCCATTGTCACTTACGACTTTCTTAGGAAGACACTCTCTTTGAAAAACACTATCCAAAAACTTCACCACAGAATCAGCATTGGCACTGCGAACAAATTCAATCTCTGGCCACTTAGAAAAGTAATCCATAGCCACAAGTACATGCCATTTACTCCAATCCACTTCACTCACAGGGCCCATTATGTTGTCAACCCCAATGGTTTCCCAAGCCATATTGGGGCATGGCACAGGGTAGAGACAAGGCTTCATCATCACTTGCGACTTATCCGGTCATGCACACAGGTCACACTCCCTGACCACTTAAAAGGAAATTTCTAAAGTGTTCCCAACCCCATGTAATAGCTAAGGTTTCATAATGCTCCTCTGAAGGCGATAGTGCTCTTGATGCAAAGGCCACAGTAAACTCCTTCCCTTTTTCATCCTTCCTGCTAATTACTGCACCAATGCCTTTCATGCATGCATCCGTGGTCAGAATGGATTTCAAATTGAGATCAAACCCATGCACATTTTCAGCCTTGCAAATGCACATCTTGATACATTCAAAATCATCCTGTAATACTCTATTCCAAACAAATTTTACACCAGTCTTTAATATTTGCTGTAAACTGTAAGTCTTTTCTGAAAAACTATACACAAAATGGGCATACAATTCTGCCAGTCCAAGAAATTACCTTAACGCATCTTTACAGGTGGGTGTAGGAACTTCCTTCACTGCACGTAACAACTCCTCCTTGGGCTTGATACCATCACTTGAGACGACATGTCCCAAGTAATTCAAACATTTCACTTTGAATTTGCATTTTTCAAATTCTGCCGTCAACCCATTTTCTTGCAAAATGTTAGGTAGTTTCTCCACTCATGTATCATGTATTTCCCCACTTTCCTCCATGATCAAAATGTCATCTCGGAACAAAATAGTGCCACTCTGACCCCTCAACAGTTTATACATTAACTTCTGAACTGCGGCTGCCACCGATGCTAGCCCAAACTACATATACGCACATACATATAGCATCCAAAAGGAGTCATGAATGATGTTGAATCCTTACTTTCCTCATACAATTTTATTTGGTGGTGCGCGAAAGACAAGTCTATTGACATAAAAAACTTCATCCCCTTAGTTTGTGCCAACATTTCACTTATTTTAGGTAGAAGAAATCTCTCAACAACAATTTGTCGTTTAGGTTCCACAAGTTGATGTACAAACGGATCTTGCCGCTGGCTCATCTGGCTACTACAATTGGAGCAATCCACTCAACTGCATCAATCATCTCAATAATCTCTTCATTCAGTAATCTCTCATTCTCACAGTTGACTTCCTTCTTCACTACCCAAGGAATATTTCTGATTTTGTAGACTTTGGACACTGCATTCTATTTAAGAACAATCTTATGCAAATGCTCAACCAATGTTCCAATTTTCAATGAAAAGACTTTGGGGTATCTTCTCTTAAATTCACTGCTGCTAGAAATGTTGTCCCCAGTAACAACTCTTTATCCCGACTATTGGGGTCCAAAATTATGTCCAACGTTCGCTGGTCCACCCACCCCAAGACTGTCGGACCCTTTTTCACAACATACAGTTTGCTAATCATTTTTCTCCCCTTGAATTCGAACATCAGTCTTCAGAACCCTACTATGAGAATGGGTTCTCCTGTAAAGCTTTCAGGCGCTGCATCAGATGGCAACAAGTCCCTGCCCAAAATTTCCACAAATGTTTCTTCCCAGACAGTTTTGTCCACAATGTAGTAAGGAGACCATGAATCTGCAACAATGAGGATCTCCACACCACCTAACCTTCTGTTGCACACTGGTTTGTTGTGAGATGATTTGGAAAGAAGATTCACACTACCATCACTTTGTGTTTCCATCACTCCAAGTACACACTCACTCTGCTGGGAAGGCCCCTAAGATGCAGAATCATCATACTGTAAGTCTGAATCAGAATCTTACTATCCCCTGACCGCACTCACTCTCCTGTTAGTTTTGCTCTTCCTACAAAATTTAGCAAAATGCCTTAATGTATCCTATTCCTCACAATTTTGGTTATGAGCAGGACATTTCCTACTGTAAGCTAGGTGGTCCTTACTGCCACACCTGTAACACTTTTTTTCAAATAGTCTTGATGGTTGCTTAACAGTACTTTTCTTATTCTCTTCCTGAAAACGTCCTTCTTTTTTTTAAACTTGACTTTGCATACCACATACTTCCTCCCATCCTTTGAACTCACCTCAACAGCCTTAGCACATTTGTTAGAAATCTCTGCTTTCTTAACAACTGAAACAACTTCACTGTGTGAAGATTCACCATAAATCCAGAGGCGTTCCTGAATATGATCATTATTGACATGCATAATGATCTGATCCCTGATCAGCTCATCGTGCAAGGATCCAAACCTACAGGTTATAGCCAACCTTTTCAAAGAAGACAGATATTGTCAATTGATTCAACTTTACTTGGTTTGCATTTGAAGAAATTGTGCCTGTCTGTGGAATAATACTTATCCAAATCCTCTAAAGCATTTTGGAACACATCATACTGAGTACTTGTATGTGGTTTATTTTCCACTGCATTATACACAATAATGCCTTCCGGGCCCAGTGAATGTAAAAGAACTTTCTTTTTTTTATCTGAGACAACTCTTCGTCCTTAATCGCATCAAGATAATTAAAAACAAATACTGTTTCCACTCATTCAACTTGATAGTGGTTCCCCCATGCATATTAAAACGGTTGTGGAGGTGTTAGTGAGAAGGTGTGAGATGTGCACATACTTACACAGGAATTAGCCCAAAAATACAACAATACTAAAAAAAAAATATATTATTTTCTTAAATGCCTAAGAACAACCCAAAGCACTGAGGCAGTTCTTCTGATATAGATTGCCAATTCTGTGCTGTAAAATATGGTAAACAGAGGTGACAGACCTCCTTCGTTCCCTAGGTGCCGAAAAGCGTAAGGTATTTAAGAGCTGTGTGCTGTCACGTACTTTTGACATAATAAAGAAGTCAGCTTGAAACGAGGCCGAAGTTGCGGGCTCTTTCCTTTTTTGTTGTTCACAATCAGGATCCTCCATTCCTGGTAAACGAGTGCCCGCCCTGCAGAGTCGGTGGCACCCGGTAAAGTGGAGAAGATGTTGTGCATTTAACGGAGGGGGCATGACTCGCTCCCCAACCACTACAGTCAAACTTGGATTGCCAGGACTATTTGGGTGTTTGGAGAGAAAGGGAACGAAGGAGGTCTGACCCCTCTTTCAAGCAGTCTCCGTGCTTCGTTGCCAAGCAAATATCCATGACATGGCAGCAAAGTGCACTGTGCTTATAAAGAACTTTCCTGAAATGCATTGCGGAAAACAAGCTAAATACTGGACTTTGACATTATTTGAAAGCCATTAACGTTATGAAAGAAACGAGGTCGAGCCAGGCTGTGATATTTGAATAATGTTGCATTCTGGGAAATGTGGTTGGAAAGACGTGCCACGTGACCACTGGGATGTAAATTCAACAACTCAACTCACCTGTGAACAAGGCGCTGGGTGCCGAAACACGTAAGGTATTTAAGAGTTGTGTGCTGCCACATACTCAGAAGTCAGCTTGAAACGAGGCCAAAGCTGTGGGCTCTTTCCTTTTTTTGTTGTTCACAATCAGGATCCTCCACAATGGGCTGGTATTTCAGGGTTTAGGGCAGTGCAGTGGTGTTTGGGCAGTGTTGGGGGTCTTGCTGGGGGTGGTGTTTCAGGGTTTAGGGCAGTGCTGTTCGGGCAGTGTAGGGGGTCTTGCTGGGGGTGGTGTTTCAGGGTTTAGGGCAGTGCAGTGCTGTTCGGGCAGTGTAGGGGGTCTTGCTGGGGGTGGTGTTTCAGGGTTTAGGGCAGTGGTGTTCGGGCAGTGTAGGGGGTCTTGCTGGGGGTGGTGTTTCAGGGTTTAGGGCAGTGCAGTGGTGTTCGGGCAGGGTGGGGAGTCTTGTTGGTCATGGTGTTTCAGGGTTTAGGACAGTGCAGTGGTGTTCGGGCAGTGTAGGGGGTCGTGCTGGGGGTGGTGTTTCAGGGTTTAGGGCAGTGCAGTGGTGTTCAGGCAGTGAAGGGGCTCTTGCTGGGGGTGGTTTTCAGGGTTTAGGGCAGTGGTGTTCAGGCAGTGTAGGGGGTCTTGCTGGAGGTGATGTTTCAAGGGTTAGGGCAGTGCAGTAGTGTTCGGGCAGTGTAGGGGGCCTTGATGGGGGTAGTGTTTCAGGGTTTAGGGCAGTGCAGTGGTGTTCAGGCAGTGTAGGGGTAATGCTGGGGGTAGTGTTTCAGGGTTTAGGGCAGTGCAGTAGTGTTCGGGCAGTGTAGGGGGTCATGCTGGGGGTAGTGTTTCCGGGTTTAGGGCAGTGCAGTGGTGTTCGGGCAGTGTAAGAAGTTGTGCTGGGGTAGTGTTTCAGGGTTTAGGGCAGTGCAGTGGTGTTCGTGGAGTGTAGGGGCTCGTGCTGGGGGGTGCAGTTGTGTTTGTGTAGTGTGCAGCGCAGGAGCTGCGTCGCTAGGCGAGACCTAAAAAGCATTGCACCAAGATGGCTGCCAACACTTCCTGGATTGAAGTGTTGGCAGCCAATTAGAGGCAAGCTCGTGCCTGTGTAGTTAGGTCCCGCCCAGATATATAAAGATTTTTTTCCTTCAATATCTCAAAAACTACTGAACGGATTTACACCATTTAAAAAATAAAAAGGTCGCTTTATGAACCAAGGGCTACCTTTTTCCCAAATCTGGTGTAATTCCGATCAGCAGTTCGGGCTGTAGTCGTGTCTAAAGTTTCCTACGGGAAACAACATGGAGAAAACGCGTTTTGGGCCCCCCTTTTTTCTTAGCCCCCGCTAACATTCTAACTCACTTATGACAAAAGTATGGCACACCTGAAGCCATCTTGATTGGAATAAACTGATAACACTTAAAACATTTAATTTAAAAAGGAACAAAATGAGGGGGTTCATTTTACCATAGAAAGTATGATTAGTGCTGCAGAAAGAAAAATTAGGGCACATTTTGAGTGACTTCTCAAATCCTCTTCTATTTCATTAAAAAATTCTGACATGCAGACTGAAACATGCACTTTCAATACCAGCAGCAGACTTCCCTGGTGAGCAGTAGCTTTACTACAGTGATCTAATAAGCAACTAGAGTGCTAACATTTAGAATTTATGGCAAATTTGTGACACATCTGAAAGCCTTCTTGAAGGAATCAAAGTAAACAACTGAAAGTATTTCCTACTAAGGAGACTGTAGTAAATGAGGAAATTAGGAAACTTCATAACAAATAAGTCTCCCAAGATGGCAACCAGAGACAAAAGAGCATAAATGTAGGTCAAATATCACCCAGATGTAGCCCAAGTACAGCCCAATGACAGAATGTCCCAGAGTGTTCTAAAGAACAAATAGAGCGCTAACAGTCTTTCTTATGACAAAAGTATGGTGACCTGAAGCCATCTTTATTGGAATAAAGTGGTAACACTTACAACATTAAATTTGCAAAGGAACAAAATGAAGGGGTTCATTTTGCCACAGAAATTATGATTAGTGCTACAGAAAGAAAATTAGGGCACATTTTGACTTCTCAAATCCTCTTCTATTTCATTAAAAAATTCTGACATGCAGACTGAAACATGCACTTTGAATACCAGCAGCAGACGTCCCTGGTGAGCAGTAGCTTTACTACAGTGATCTAAGGAGCTACTAGAATGCTAATATTCAAAATTTATGGTAAATGTGTGACACATCTGAATGCCTTCTTGATGGAACCAAAGTAAAAAACTGAAAGTATTTCCTACTGAGGAGACTGCAGTAAATGAGGACATTTGGAAACTTCATAACAAATAAGTCTCCCGAGATGGCCACCAGAGACAAAAGAGCCCAAATGTAGCACAAATATCATCCAGTCGTAGCCCACGTATAGCTCAATGACAGAATGTCCCAGAGTGTTCTTACGAACAACTAGAGCGCTTACTGTCTTACTTATGACAAAAGTATGGCACACCTGAAGCCATCTTGATTGGAATAAACTGGTAATACTTAAAACATTTAATTTTAAAAGGAACACAATGAGGGGGTTCATTTTGCCATAGAAATTATGATTAGTGCTAAAGAAAGAAAAATTAGGGCACATTTTGAGTGACTTCTCAAATCCTCTTCTATTTCATTAAAAAAATTTGCCATGCAGACTGAAACATGCACTTTTAATACCAGCAGCAGACTTCCGTGGTGAGCAGTAGCTTTACTACAGTGATCTAATAAGCAACTAGAGTGCTAACATTTAGAATTTATGGCAAATTTGTGACACATCTGAAAGCCTTCTTGATGGAATCAAAGTAAAAAACTGAAAGTATTTCCTACTGAGGAGACTGTAGTAAATGAGGAAATTAGGAAACTTCATAACAAATAGGTCTCCCAAGATGGCAACCAGAGATAAAAGAGCCTAAATGTAGGTCAAATATCACCCAGATGTAGCCCAAGTATAGCCCAATGACAGAATGTCCCAGAGTGTTCTAAAGAACAATAGAGCGCTAACAGTCGTTCTTATGACAAAAGTATGGAGACCTGAAGCCATCTTTATTGGAATAAAGTGGTAAAACTTACAACATTAAATTTGCAAAGGAACAAAATGAAGGGGTTCATTTTGCCACAGAAATTATGATTAGTGCTACAGAAAGAAAATTAGGGCACATTTTGACTTCTCAAATCCTCTTCTATTTCATTAAAAAATTCTGACATGCAGACTGAAACAGGCACTTTGAATACCAGCAGCAGACTTCCCTGGTGAGCAGTAGCTTTACTACAGTGATCTAAGGAGCTACTAGAATGCTAATATTCAACATTTATGGTAAATGTGTGACACATCTGAATGCCTTCTTGATGGAACCAAAGTAAAAAACTGAAAGTATTTCCTACTGAGGAGACTGCAGTAAATGAGGACATTTGGAAACTTCATAACAAATAAGTCTTCCGAGATGGCCACCAGAGACAAAAGAGCCCAAATGTAGCACAAATATCATCCAGTCGTAGTCCACGTATAGCTCAATGACAGAATGTCCCAGAGTGTTCCTACGAACAACTAGAGCGCTTACTGTCTTACTTATGACAAAAGTATGGCACACCTGAAGCCATCTTGATTGGAATAAACTGGTAATACTTAAAACATTTAATTTTAAAAGGAACACAATGAGGGGGTTCATTTTGCCATAGAAATTATGATTAGTGCTGAAGAAAGAAAAATTAGGGCACATTTTGAGTGACTTCTCAAATCCTCTTCTATTTCATTAAAAAATGTTGCCATGCAGACTGAAACATGCACTTTTAATACCAGCAGCAGACTTCCGTGGTGAGCAGTAGCTTTACTACAGTGATCTAATGAGCAACTAGAGTGCTAACATTCAGAATGTATGGCTAATATGTGACATATCTGAATACCTTCTTGATGGAATCAAAGTAAAAAACTGAAAGAATTTCCTACTGAGGAGACTGCAGTAAATGAGGAAATTAGGAAACTTCATTCATAACAAATAAATCTCCCAAGATGGCCACCAGAGACAAAAGAGTTCAAATGTAGCACAAATATCACCCAGATGTAGCCCACATGTAGCCCAATGACAGAAGTGGGCAAAACACTTTTTATTTTTTGTGTTTTTGCAGTTTTATATAGTGCAGACTTGTCAGGTATTGGAGTGCTTTACATGAGCATTGGTTACATCACACAAGAACAAATTCACTTTGGTTTTAGACATGGGGAGATTAAGTGATTTGACCAGAATCACAGAATGTCGAGCTGGAGCAGAAACTCCAACCTGGTTCCCCAGTTGCAAAGTCTGCAGCTCTGGAAGTAACACCACATCCTCTCCCCTAAGTGCAACATTTAATCAAGTGGTCAACTGGATAAAAAAACATAAAGGTAACAAATAATTTAAAAGTGCTTTGTCGCTATTTGAAAACTCAGAAAATATGTCCTCATTTTAGTTTTTTAGAGCACTAACCATAATTTTGATGCAAATAAGACCCTATTATATATGTAATTTCTAAAGGAAATGCTCTAGGTATTACAGTTTTGATTACATCAAGATGACGTCAGTCGTTCCACACTTTTGTAATAAATATAGAACAACTAGTAATCTAGTTGTTCATTAGGATACTATTGAGAGGCAGAGGCCAGGGGCACGGACTCTGAAAATTGAAGGCAGGTAGGAGGGTGCAGAGGCAACAATTTGACCACACTGGGCAGGCAGGAAGGGCAGTGGTAGCACAACAGACTATGGAGGGCAGTGGAAAGGGGGGCAGGAGCAACAAACCAACAATACAGGACTGGCAAGAGAGGCTGTGGCAATATAATAGATGCAAATAAGACCCTATTATATATGTAATTTCTAAAGGAAATGCTCGAGGTATTACAGTTGTGATTACATCAAGATGACGTCAGGCGTTCCACACTTTTGTAATAAATATAGATTGTTAGCAATCTAGTTGTTCATTAGGACACTGTTGAGAGGCAGAGGCCAGGGGCACGGACTCTGCAAATTGAAGGCAGGTAGGAGGGTGCAAAGGCAAATATTTACCCACAATGAGCAGGCAGGAAGGGCCCTGGCAGCACAACAGACTATGGAGGGCAGTGGAAAGGGGGGCAGGGGCAACAAACTAACAATACAGGACTTGCAAGAGAGGCTGTGGCAATGTAATAGACCATTGTGGGCAGAAGGAAGAGGCAGTGGTAGTACAACCATACATGCCAACAGACACGATTCAGCCAGGAAACGTCCAATGTCATTTGAGATGTCATCAGTGATGTCATCAGTGATGTCACTGACCATGTCATGAATGATGTAATATGTGACATCATCAGCAGTGCATTGCGGGTGCACGAGTTATAGTTAGCAGACCTAACTATAACGGAGGAATTTCTATGGTTTTGTATGAGTGAAATGTCCAGCTAACTATAACACCCCTGAAACCTATGTTTTTTTCTGTGAATTTTTAAGGTTTTTTAAATGCTAATTTCTAACTATAACGTCTCTGAAACCTATGGTTTTTTCAGTGAATTTCAAAGCTTTTTTAAATGCTAATTTCTAATTATAACGTCTCTGAAACCTATGGTTTTATCAGTGAATATATATATATATATATATATTCACAGAAAAAACCATAGGTTTCAGGCACGTTATAGTTAGGAATTAGCATTTAAAAAACCTCAGAAATTCACTGAAAAAACCATAGGTTTCAGGGGTGTTATAGTTAGCTGGACTTTTCACTTGTACAAAACCATTGAAATTCCCCCGTTATAGTTAGTTCAGCTAACTATAACTCGCGCGCCCGCAATGCACTGCTGATGACGTCACATATTACATCACTCATGACATGGTCAGTGACATCACTCATGACATCACTGATGACATCTCAAATGACATGTTCATCACAAAAGAGCTGCTCCTAGTGTGATAACCCAAACGAGTTACAAGAACGTCGTGAGTGTGGACATCTCACAAAAAGATACGGACTGGTCTCACACACCACCTGGTGTCATGCTTCATCATTGACCAGTCCTCGCCCTCCAAAACCTTCATTTGATGGAGGACGGGCATACACTTGACGACAAGGATGCACTTCTAAGTGATGGAGTGGGGGCCCGTGACTATGTGAGTGAAATTAAAAATCATTATAGTAGTCAGTAGCAATTATTTAATGTGAAGTGAAAACTATATGATATTAAAATATAAGTGCGACGGTGTTTGGGATGTTTATTGTTCCCAACCGTCTAGTGAATGATCTTAAAGATGGTCGACATGTTTCTGCCTGGGTGGCCCCGAAGGGTCCGCGGCATTCATCAGGACCTAGATAGAAGAATAATGGGCTCCGTTCTTACCACAATTTGGTAATGTGTCACCACTGCGGGAGTGTGGTATAGGTCACACTTCACCGTCTAAGTGCTGCTTCCAATAGTGAAGCCCCCACATTCGGGAGAACCGTGAGCGGACGCATAGGTTGAAGGACGCGCTGATCGCGAGTTACAAGGAAACACCGTTGTGGTTTTCTTCTCCGCCTCTTCTCCCATGAGGCTACTTGTCCAAATTATTAGGGCTTCACTATTGGAAGCAGCACTTAGACGGTGAAGTGTGACCAATACCACACTCCCGCAGTGGTGACACATTACCAAATTGTGGTAAGAACGGAGCCCATTATTCTTCTATCTAGGTCCTGATGAATGCCGCGGACCCTTCGGGGCCACCCAGGCAGAAACATGTCGACCATCTACAAGATCATTCACTAGACGGTTGGGAACAATAAACATCCCAAACACCGTCGCACTTATATTTTAATATCATATAGTTTTCACTTCACATTAAAGAATTGGTACTGACTACTATAATGATTTTTAATTTCACTCACATAGTCACGGGCCCCCACTCCATCACTTAGAAGTGCATCCTTGTCGTCAAGTGTATGCCCGTCCTCCATCAAACAAAGGTTTTGGAGGGCGAGGACTGGTCAATGATGAAGCATGACACCAGGTGGTGTGTGAGACCAGTCCGTATCTTTTTGTGAGATGCCCACACTCACGACGTTCTTGTAACTCGTTTGGGTTATCACACTAGGAGCAGCTCTTTTGTGATGAACATTTAATATTGGAGGCTGCTGCTCCTAGAACCCCATGCCTCTAGTTCCCCCCTCCACACATCCTGTGGAGTTTTCTTGTGATTGGATCTCAAATGACATCACTGATGACATCACTGATTACATCATCCAGTGAATTTCTGTTTTTCTGAAAATTAAATATGTTTTATATATGTATATCTCAAGGTCGATGGAAGAATAAATGGGTATATAAGTGTCTAAATGAATGATTTGTTTTTGAAAAATTGATTGTGTAACTGACTGATTAAGTGTATCATAGTGAATACATGGCTTAGTGAGTAATGTTTAAATATGTAAATATCTGTATCAGTCTCACACTTTGTGTATAAGTGGCTGCATGGGTTGGTGAGTAGCTACATGGGTGTCTATATAGGTTATTAGTTGGTTTTTTGAGTATCAGTCTGAGTGTCTGCATGGTTCGGTGGGGGGTATTACGTAGTGCATAGGTGCATGAATGAGTGACTCACTGTTTGTATGTGTTGAAGACAGCATGTGTGCAGGACTGTATGGGTGGATGAGTGTGTGTGAGTGAATGACTGTCTCAATAGTGTCTTTATGAGTAACTACATATGTTTTAAACTAGTATATGTGACTATTGGTGTATATAAGTGAGTATCTGTGAGAGTGAGAGATTGAAAGAGTTCCTGTATGAATAAGTATGTGTTTCTATAAGTGATTGTTTAAAAGTCTAAGTATGTGTACGTTTCCGTAGAAGTAAGTGTGGTGGTGTGTGTATAACTGTATATGCAAGTAAATGTATGTTTGATTCTTTATTAGCATGAGTGACTATGTGTGTGAGTAACTCTATGGATGAGTGGCATTGTGTAACAGGATGTATAGGTGTATGAGTACATATGATGAGTGAGTACATGTATGAGTGACTGTATAGGACTGTTGGTGAATGAGTGGATGTGTATGTGGATCTTAGAATTACTGAAGAGGTTGTTGTAACTGGTATTGGTATGTCCATTGAATTGAAAATGTTAGTCTCTATTTTTGAATGTGTGTATCAAAGGTTATATGAGGGTGAGAGGAGGTCTGCCACTCTATCACAAGGATGATGTCATCAGTGATGTCATTTGAGATGTCATCAGTGATGTCATGAGTGATGTCCCTGACCATGTCATGAGTGATGTAATATGTGACATCATCAGCAGTGCATTGCGGGCGCGCGAGTTATAGTTAGCTGAACTAACTATAACGGGGGAATTTCAATGGTTTTGTACAAGTGAAAAGTCCAGCTAACTATAACACCCCTGAAACCTATGGTTTTTTCAGTGAATTTCTGAGGTTTTTTAAATGCTAATTCCTAACTATAACGTGCCTGAAACCTATGGTTTTTTCTGTGAATTTCAAAGGTTTTTTAAATGCTAATTTCTAACTATGCCTACAGAGATAGGACATGTGAAGAAAGAAGAAAAAATGCACAGAAAGAAAAAAAGAAGTGCAGAAAGAAGCAACAGAAGTCCTCAAAGACGAAGAAAAGTGCAGGAAGAAGGATAACGTGCAGAAAGAACAAAAAGAAGAGCAGAAAGAATCCTTGTTGCAAAATCATCCTGTACCCTCAACTTTTTCAGACGGATACTGGTGGTAACTGAGTCTGACTAACCAGTCCTAGAACCAGTGCTATGTTAAAAGACACTTAGAATACAGTGAAAACACCTACATACACTAGGAAACCTTATGCATTGGAGTCCCCCTGTGATTAGCATGACCTCCTCTGTAAGCCCCTAGTATATAATAGGGCAGGGGGATTAAAACTACCTCTTAAAACAGGCCACAGGGCGTTTTTGCACACGTTAACTCAGGCCCCGTCCCCTCCCTTCACCACTGTGTAAACACGCCCTGTGTCCGTTTTTAGTTGGGAGATTTAGTTCATTTGAATCCTGAGGGTCCCTAGGGTCCAACTAGCCCACTAGGTACCTCCAGTAAGTGCCACAGTGCTGCGTTGCAGAGAGGTGTAAAAAGTGGCACAGCCTGGACCCCCTCTCTGCAATGCAGCTCAGTGGCGCTTACTGGAAGCACTTGGTGGGCTAGTTAGCCCCCAGGGGCCCTCAGTATTGAAGGGAAATTATATCCCCAATTTAAAATGTGCCATAGTGCGTGTTTGCACACGTCAACTCAGGCCCCGTCCCCTACCTTCACCACTGTGTAAACGCGCCCTGTGGCTGTTCTAAGTTGAGAGATTAAGTCCCCTTGAATCCTAAGGGTCCCTAGGGTCAAACTAGACCACTAGGTACCTCCAGTAAGCGCCACAGAGCTGCGTTGCAGAGAGGTGTAAAAAGGGGCTTGGCCTCAGAACACCTGTCTGCAGCGCAGCTCCCTGGCGCATACTGGAGATGCCTGTTGGGCTAGTTGGCCCTCAGGGACCCTCAGTATTGAAGAGGAATTAATTCCCCAACTTACAACTCGCCAGGGGGCGCGTTTGCAGAGTGGTGCAAAGAGGGGGCGTGGCCTCCGGCACAATGCCAGTCTTTTATTTATTTTAATTTTTTAAGAAGGGGTGCTGTGTGGTTCCCCTTCTTATTCTAATTTATTGGCCCTGATGACCCCATCCCCCAGGGCCTGTCTCCTAATTATATTTTTTTACCCCAATCCCCAGGGCCGGCCACTGTTTTTTATTATTTTTAAAAAATATATATTTATAGACACACCTAGGACATGCTGGACAAACCGTACGTACCTATCACCATGACGATTTGAGTGATATTCATTAAAAGGCGACTATGCATACAATGAATCCACGTGGAATGTATTTACACCACTAGTGAAGCTCTGACATTTCTGATGCCCTACCGTGCCTAATCCCGGTAGACACCCTTGTCGTTTATTTATACAAACATGGATAGCTATTGACGGGCACATTTAATACACATGCACACCAAGCCATTCAAAGGGGATTCGACAAAAATTCGACCAAAACTATGTAAGAAACCCCCCTCACAGTTAATAAAACACACATCCACTGCCAGATGTGTAATACTTTTTATTTTACTCTCTGGAAAGGGGACGAACATCACTTGAGAGTCACAGCGCGCTCCTGGCAAAGCCCAATGCTGTGTTACACCCACCATTGCCTGCCGAGTGCCACACACCTCTGTGTTGTATTCCACCAGCTAGTGCATATGATATGACACTCTCTAGCCCATGTGCACTGTAACACCACCCCGTGAATATGTCATGCCACACTTGTCTTCGCACGGGTTATATTGCCCCATCTAACGTGCCTTCCTCGATGCCTATGTTATAACGCACAGTGCTATGCCATACATATTACAATCTGGGATCCATATCTTTGTCACAGTGCATATGCAACGTTACACTCCCCAGCACATATTTTATATTACAACTTTAGAGACTAGTTAGGTTACACAACACTGCCCTGTGCATATTACACTCCAAGGCGCACATCGCATAGCACGCGCTAGTGCCTGTGCTATCTCGCGCTCTCCAATGAATCTGTCATTGCGCACAATGTATTGCATATTATATTTCACGCCCGGTTCATCTTATATCACACTTTTTGGTGCATAGTTTATACTATACACTATATCTAGTTTTCATTTTCAATCGTGCTCTCAGGACTATGTTCTATATAACACTGTGTTCACCTACCCTTTTCACGGGCATTACATTTTGCGATAGGGGGTGGAGGGTCAGGGAGTATTTCTGCCAAGTGAGCCCGGAGTCACAGTCACAAACGTCCTCTTCTTCCTGAATAAAAGTGAGATTATGCTGCATACTTGTTCATATTTTAAGTAGTTCGCACAGACACACGTTTTAAAAACAATAAAGTTCCTAATACCCGCCTTCTCTGAACAGTTAGCTTGCTGCCCCACCCCCCTCCTCCCTATCCTCTGTTGTGTGAATCCATGGACTAGCCTCCTCCCTCCTGCCATGCATGGTCTGATGTGCTGCCAATGCCCTAATTTTAGTATGATGTACCAGTCCCCTCCTCCTGCCCTCCATTGCCCAATTCTATGCCCCATCATTGACCTCCTGCTTAAACTCTGTGCTTAGCTTGCTGCCCCTATTCTCCTTCCCCCTGCCCTCCTATGTCTTTGTGCATGCCCCTGCTCCATCCTTTTTGCCCACCATGTTCCATGGACCTGCCACTCCTATCTACTCTGAATGTTCTGTTGAGTTGCCACTCCCCTCCCACCTGCCTAGCATTGTCAGATGACTGTAACCTGTCCCTGCCACCTCCACCCTGCCTGTCCACATGCCATGCCCCTATCCTCTTCCTCCTGTCCTACATGGTCCAGTGTACTGCCACACCCTTCTGCCCTCCCTGGTCTGTTGTGCTGCAACTGCTCCTCCTGCCTGCCCCGTGCGGTCTGTTGTGAGGCCCCTTCCCCTGAACTTTCTTGTCTGTGCACAGGTCCTGACCCTCCCTTCTATCCTCCATCATCCTTTGTGCATGCCCCTGCACCCTCCTTCTTGCACATCATAGCCATTGTGCTGCCACTAACCCTCCCACTTGCCATGAATGGTCTTCTGTGCTGCCATGGCCCCTCCCACCTTCCCTGTGTGGTCAGTTAGCTGCCCCTGACCCCCTCCCACCTTCCCTCCATGGTCTGTGTGTATGCCATCACAGTCTCACTGTTGCTCTTCATGGTGTGTCTTGCTTCAATTGCCCATCCTGCCTGACCTCCATGGCTATCTTGCTGCTCCTGCCCTGCCCCCTTGCCCCCTGCCCTCTGTTTACATGTGCAGACCCCTACTCTCTCCCTCCTGGCTTGTCTGTTCCATTGTAATGCCCCTGATCCGTCCCTCCTGCCCTTTATGGTCTGTTATGCTGCGGCTTTCTCTCCTGTCTGTCCATTATGGTCAGCTAGCTACCATTGCCTCTTGCCCCTCTGTTCTCTGTTGTCCATGTGCATGGTCCTGTCCTCTCCCTCTTGCTTTCTATGGATTGTTGTGCTGCACTCCCGTCCCGCATGCCCTGTGTGGTGTATTGTGCTGCTGCAAACCCTGATGCCTGCCCTGCAGGGTCAGTTTGGTGCACCTCTCCTTGTCCCTCCTGTCCTCTGTTATCCAAGTCCATGTCCCTACCCCATTTCCTTCCATGATCCAATGTACCATACTTGCGAACATTTTGAACTTGGTAAGAGGGAGATTTTGAAAAAAAACTGGGGTATTGATTTTCCCCTTTGAGTTACATTGAAAAAGAGGAGATTGTAGACAGGAGACAGATCAAATAAAGCCCATTTGAGCTTAAAAACATTGGACGTTTCCTGGCTGAATCGGGTCTGTTGGCATGTATGGTTGTACTACCATTGCCTCTTCCTTCTGCCCACAATGGTCTATTACATTGCCACAGCCTCTCTTGCAAGTCCTGTATTGTTAGTTTGTTGCCCCTGCCCCCCTTTCCACTGCCCTCCATAGTCTGTTGTGCTGCCAGGGCCCTTCCTGCCTGCTCATTGTGGGTAAATATTTGCCTTTGCACCCTCCTACCTGCCTTCAATTTGCAGAGTCCGTGCCCCTGGCCTCTGCCTCTCAACAGTGTCCTAATGAACAACTAGATTGCTAACAATCTATATTTATTACAAAAGTGTGGAACGCCTGACGTCATCTTGATGTAATCACAACTGTAATACCTAGAGCATTTCCTTTAGAAAATACATATATGAGAGGGTCTTATTGGCATCAAAATTATGGTTAGTGCTCTAAAAGACTAAAATAAGGACATATTTTCTGAGTTTTCAAATAGCGACAAAGCACTTATTTGTTATCTTTATGTTTTTTTATCCAGTTGACCACTTGATTAAATGTTGCACTTAGGGGAGAGGATCTGGTGTTACTTCCAGAACTGCAGACTTTGCAACTGGGGAACCAGGTTGGAGTTTCTGCTTCAGCTCGACATTCTGTGATTCTGGTCAAATCACTTAGTCTCCCCATGTCTACAACCAAAATGAATTTGTTCTTGTGTGATGTAACCAATGCTCATGTAAAGCACTCCAATACCTGACAAGTCTGCATTATATAACACTGCAAAAACACAAAATAATAAGTGTTTTGCACACTTCTGTCATTGGGCTATATTTGGGCTACATCTGGGTGATTTTGGGCTACATTTGGGCTCTTTTGTCTCCGGTGGCCATCTTGGGAAATTTATTTGTTATGAAGTTTCCTAATTTCCTCATGTACTGCAGTCTCCTCAGTAGGAAATGCTTTCAGTTTTTTACTTTGATTCCATCATGAAGGTATTCAGATATGTCACACATTTGCCATAAATTCTGAAAGTTAGCACTCTAGTTGCTCATTAGATCACTGTAGTAAAAATACTGTTCACCATGGAAGTCTGCTCCTGGTATTAAAAGTGCATGTTTCAGTCTGCATGTCAGAATTTTTTAATGAAATAGAAGAGGATTTGAGAAGTCACTCAAAATGTGCCCTCATTTTCTTTCTTCAGCATTAATCATAATTTCTATGGCAAAATGAACCCCCTCATTGTGTTCCTTTTTAAGTTAAATGTTTTAAGTGTTCCCAGTTTATTCCAATCAAGATGGCTTCAGGTGTGCCATACTTTTGTCATAATGAAGACAGTAAGCGCTCTAGTTGTTTTTAAGAACACTCTGGGACATTCTGTCATTGGGCTATACTTGGGCTACATCTGGGTGATATTTGGGCTACATTTGGGCTCTTTTGTCTCTGGTGGCCATCTTGGGAGACTTATTTGTTATGAAGTTTCCTAATTTCCTCATTTACTGCAGTCTCCTCAGTAGGAAATACTTTCAGCTTTTTACTTTGATTCCATCAAGAAGGCATTCAGATGTGTCACACATTTGCCATAAATTCAGAATGTTAGCACTCTTTTTGCTCATTAGATCACTGTAGTAAAGCTACTGCTCACCAGGGAAAACTGCTGCTGGCATTGAAAGTGCACGTTTCAGTCTGCATGTCAGAATTTTTTAATGAAATAAAAGAGGATTTCAGAAGTCAAAATGTGCCCTAGTTTTTCTTTCTGCAGCACTAATCATACTTGTTATGGAAAAATGAACCCCCTCATTTTGTTCCTTTTTAAATTAAATGTTTTAAGAGTTACCACTTTAATCCAAGCAAGATGGCTTCAGGTGTGCCATACGTTTATCATAGGTAGGACTGTTAGCGCTCTAGTTGTTCTTTGGAACACTCTGGGAAGCTGCAGTAGAACACAAAGGAATCAACTGACAGTCTCTGCCCTTGTTGGATGTACATGTTTTACTGAAAATGTCAGACTTCATTCTCACATGACTGAGAAGGATAATGTGAATTTACAGAAAATAAGCTCTCAGTTTAGCTTATAGATCACCTTCCAAACCTCTGTGGGAAAAGCAAGAGAAAATATTTTTCTCTCAATCATGATATCCCAGCAGAAGGCTTTTTCACATGGTGAAATCACCTTAGAACATACCACAATTCCTAAAATGAGTATGGTACCATCAACAAATGATTTATAATGTAACTAAAGTCTTAAAACCTTCTATTAACTGCAATGCTTTTTTAATGTGGTGCTATCATGTATATTGGTCCCAAGATGGCTGCCAACACTTCTTGGATGAAGTGCTGACAGCCAATCAGATCTCAGGATGAGATGTGTGGTTAGGCTCCGCCCACATATATATATGATTTTACTTTTGATTTTCTCAGGAACTACTGAACAGATTGACACCAGACCTGCAAAAGGCACTTCCCTGAGCTGAGGACTACCTCTCTGCCAAATTTCAAGTAATTCTGTTCAGCCGTTCGGGCTGTACCTTGGACTAAAGGTCCCTATGGAAAATTGCATGGGGAAAACGCGTTTTGGGACCCCCCTTTTTTCTCAGCCCCCACTTGACGAATCCCCTCGAGACTTTCAGGGTAGGAGCGGAGCGGAGTGCCCCACCTATTTTGAAAATTTCGCGAGGATTCGTCAGCCGGCGCCAAAGTTATTCCAAATAGAATGCTGCGGATTTCCTATGGAAACACGGTCCTAACTATAACTATCTACTGGCGACCGCCAGTAGATAATATATAAATGTAAATATATATATATATATATATATATTACCTACTGGCGGTCGCCAGTAGGTAGTTATAGTTAGGACCCCTTTTCCATAGGAAATCCGCAACATTCTATTTTGAATAACTTTGGCACCGGTCGATGAATCCTCGCGAATTTCTCAAAATAGGTGGGGCGCTACGCTCCGCTCCTTCCCTGAAAGTCTCAGGGGGATACGTCAAGCGGGGGCTGAGATAAAAGGGGGGTCCCAAAACGCGTTTTTCCCATGCATTTTTCCATAGGACCTTTAGAACGAGCTACAGCCCGAACGGCTGAACAGAATTACTAGAAATTTGGCAGAGAGGTAGTCCCTATGTCAGGGAAGTGCCTTTTGTAGGTTTGGTGTAAATCTGTTCAGTAGATTCTGAGAAAATAGCCTTTAAATCAATATATATATCTGAGCCCGCTTACGGTACGCTTACCGTACGCTTACGGTAAGCTTACGGTACGCGTACGGTGGCGTGCGCGAGCGCGATTCTGATTGGCTGTTAGATCTTAGTAAACATTCGAATCGGCCGAAACCAGGAAGCGGCGGCCGCCATTTTGTGTGTTTCACTCAGAAAAAAAAGAGTGAAAACAAGAAAAGGGGGCAATGAGGAGAGTTACAGACCCCCTTACATTTGTGAGGGGGTCAAAGAAGGACTGTAAAGTACAAAGAAAACATTTATTGATTTTTTAAAAAAATCACGGGGTACGCGTACGGTAAGCTTACGGTAAGCGTACGGTAGAAAAAAAAAATAAAAAAATAAATGAAATTCAGATTTAAGTGTTTAGATATTAGGGGGCTCTAAAAAGAGCCGTTGTGTTTATGAAATGATTTTTTAGTGGTACCTACAAGTAAGTACCGATGCAGAGTCTAAGGTTCAAGAGGAAGACTCTGTTCCCTTTATCATTGAAGTGCACACCATCTCCTCTATAAATGTCTTGCATGTCAAAACGCAAGTTGTTGTGGTAAATGGCACCCATACCATAGTCACGGAGGAAAGCAGAAACAGATTTGTTGACGTGCTTTCTTGCTTTGTCAATCTGCGGACAGAAATGATTGGACCAGTTCCATTTTTGCCTTTGGCATATGTTGGAAAACACAAAGGCAGTTTTAGGGAAAAGTGAAAACAGTTGTGCAAAGGTGTCCTTCATAAGCATTTCCAGACCTACCCCAGTCAAAGTGCCTAGGTCATTGCCACCACAGTGCACTATTATGAGGTCAGGGTGTTGGATTTGCATGAAGGATTTCACCAATGGCATCAATTGGTGCCACTTTAACCCTCTCTGACCAATCCATTTAATGTCTACATTTGGCAAAGCAAGGTCTCTCACCATATCTGTTTTCTCTGCAAACTTTTCACTCCAGAAGACATAGCTGTGCCCTACAATCCACACTGTGAACATCTTCAAAGGAGAACTGGATGCACTCAGGAGGTGTCTTTCAGTAGAATGGCAATATGAAAAGAAAGACAGTTTGGAAATGGAGGCATACATATTTTTTTCAAAACAAAAAGAACTGATTGGCTGTTTCATACCATTCTAGAATAAAAACTAGGCTGTATGTGTAAACTAATAGAAGCATGTTTTGTATTGGTACAAAAAAATGTGTTACCAAAGAACAGTACTATGGATTTGCTGTTAGGTTTGAAAAGTCAAGCACTCTTGCTCTGTGGAATTGAAACATTGTGTGGCGAACTTCTGACCTAACTCCGCACAGCAGTGTTCCATGAGCTCTTGCTATGGTAGCAGGCAGAAGTCAAGTTGGGGGAAGGGTACTAGGCAGAAGTCAAGTTGGGGGCAGGGTACTTTTGGAAAAGGGTTGGTTTTCAACCAATAGAAATGTGTGATTACATTTGAAAAAAAGGGGGAAGCACTGAGATTTGAAACTTACATGTATATGTGTGGAAAAATAGAGGGAAAGTTTGCCATTATCTGGTTCTGCTGAGAGGAGAGAGGTGAACACAACAGAGATCCTGGCTCTGATAATCTGCTGTTTGAGTGTCACATTTCTTTCACAACTAACTAATTTTAAAGGTGAGTTTAGAGTTTGAGAGGGGATGTATGTGGTAACTTAAGAAATGAATAATAGAAATGGAAATTCTTTTTGTTGTAGTTGCGTTTATCATTTTCTGTTTTGGGAGAAATTTAAATGTGAGGAACATGTAAAATAATATGGAGTATGTTTTCACAATAAATTAAGGTGTACTGGAAAAAAAAAGAATAGTTTAAGGGTTTGAGGTTGGACTCAGTAATGCAAATACATTCAGCATCACTAAGGCTGGTTGCCCTTGCTGGAGTGTAGGCAGCCACCCAGGTTACACATGGAGGTGGTCTGAAAAAGAAGTTTGGACATGTGCATTTAAGAAAATCGAAAAAAGTGGTTTCATAATGTGTCAGTCTGTAAAAGTGATTTTCACTTGCCCAAAAAAAAAAGAGCAGTAAGTGTGCTTTCAAATTGGCAAAGAAATTTCGTTTTGGGACTAATGTGAAAACATGACTCTGTGTGCAGAGAGGATTTATAGGCAGAGATTTATTGGGTATTGCTCTGGTGATTTCACAGTTGCATTAGATGGAAAGGGGGAGCGATTTTTTGGGGGAAGAAGCAGACTCTTAGCACACACCCATGTGCTTGCCATGTATAATCATGCACAGTATTTACAAGCGAGTGGGGTTTTCAGGTTTCAGTCTGTAATGCAAATACATTCAGCATCACTAAGGCTGGTTGCCCTTGCTGGAGTGTAGGCAGTCACCGAGAATACACATGGTGGTGGTCTGAAAAAACAGTTTGGACATGTGCATTTAAATAAATCAAAAAAAGTGGTTTCATAATGTGTCAGTCTGTAAAAGTGATTTTCACTTGTAAAAAGTGATTTTCACTTGCCCCGAAAAAAAAAGAGCAGTAAGTGTGCTTTCAAATTGGCAAAGAAATTTAGTTTTGGGACTAATGTGAAAACATGACTCTGTGTGCAGAGAGGAATTATAGGCAGAGATTTAAAGCGTATTGCTCTGGTGATTTCACAGTTGCATTAGATGGAAAGGGGGAGCAAATTTTTGGGGGAAGAAGTAGAGTCTTAGCACACACCCATGTGCTTGCCATGTATAGTCATGCACAGTATTTACAAGCGAGTGGGGTTTTCAGGTTTCAGTCTGTAATGCAAATACATTCAGCATCACTAAGGCTGGTTGCCCTTGCTGGAGTGTAGGCAGTCACCGAGAATACACATGATGGTGGTCTGAAAAAACAGTTTGGACATGTGCATTTAAATAAATCAAAAAAAGTGGTTTCATAATGTGTCAGTCTGTAAAAGTGATTTTCACTTGTAAAAAGTGATTTTCACTTGCCCCGAAAAAAAAAAGAGCAGTAAGTGTGCTTTCAAATTGGCAAAGAAATTTCGTTTTGGGACTAATGTGAAAACATGACTCTGTGTGCAGAGAGGAATTATAGGCAGAGATTTATTGCGTCTTGCTCTGGTGATTTCACAGTTGCATTAGATGGAAAGGGGGAGCGAATTTTTGGGGGAAGAAGCAGAGTCTTAGCACACACCCATGTGCTTGCCATGTATAGTCATGCACAGTATTTACAAGCGAGTGGGGTTTTCAGGTTTCAGTCTGTAATGCAAATACATTCAGCATCACTAAGGCTGGTTGCCCTTGCTAGAGTGTAGCACTCTGGACATGGGCTTTTTAAAAAATCTGAAAAGTGGTTTCATAATGTGACAGTTTGTAAAAGTGATTTTCACTTGCCCAAAAAAAGAGCAGTTTGTGTGCATTCAAATTGGCAAAGAAATTTCGTTTTGTGACTATTGTGAAAAGAAATGTAGTAATATATTTAAATACAATAAAGGATTTTTTTTTTAGTTTTTTTCAGGTATTGCTGAAGAGCAGTGAACAAAATTTAAGATGCCTACAAAATCCAGAGTTCAAAAAACGCTAAAAAAAAAACTATATTTGAAGACAACTGGAGGACCAAAGTTAGTAGAAGATGCTCATGTTGGGAAAAAGAAAAAATCTTCTGGTAAGCAGAAAAAACAATTTCTTAAAAATATATTCAAAACAAAGAAAAATGTACAAAATGTCTGTACTGGAAAGAATGTTACAAAAGGAAGAGAACAGGAAAAAATTGAGAATTTAGTTAATGCAAATATACCTTCTGCAACTGAAAAGATTTACATAAACAGAAAAACAGCGTTTAAAGAGATACGTAGAAAAATGTTTCAGAGAAGAGTTATGTCCAATTTGATAAAGGATGTGAAGAAATATAAGCAAAAGGCAAAATATTACAAGAGAAAAAAAGAAATTGAAGCCCTTGCAGCAAAGGCATTAGAATTAAAAAGGAAACTATTCATATTAATTTTGAATAGGATGCGTACATTAGACAAAATGGTTAATGTACTGAAATCACATAGCAAAAGGAAAAGAGTAGTGAACAGAACAAACTTTTGTAAAGTGTTTTTAGGAAAGTGGATGCATAGTTCAAGTAGTGAACCTTTTTTTAATGAAGAGAGCTATTTTCAAAGTAATAGTTTGCTGCATGCAGTTGACACCAGAGGTCGTTCATACGAAGTAACAAATGGTTGCATAATGGAGAAGGAGATAATGGTTCCAAGAGATGAGGTACAAGTGATGGCAGATGAGGCAATGGGGAGACGTCCTAAAGCCCCAGTGTACACTTGGAATTGTAGTAGTATTTGCACTGTGCGTCAGGAATCTATTGACAAATTTTGAGAGTTTCTAAGAGAATATAGTAAAAAAAGTGTAAAACAGAAGATTAAGGTGCTTCAAAGTCTGGATCCATGCAGAGTGAGAGAGAATACTGGTTTGCAGGGTCATTCTCTGGCTTGTCTATCTAGAAAAGTGTGCAATAGTGTTTTCCATCATTTTAGGATGCTGGCTGTTCATCATACTGGAATGAGAAAGTTTGTGAGACGGTTGTATTTTGCCAAAAGTCCAGCAATAAAGTTAAATGAATTGAATAGGGCTCTGTTCCGAGGAACGGTATCAGATGTAGAGAAGGTTGTTGATGAAATTCAGTTTTGTTACTTTGGTCCTGAACAAAACAGTGCAGAGAAGGACACAGTAAATGAGGAAGAAGTGGAAGAGAATGTAGAACCCTCTGTAAGTAACACATTTAATGATCACATAACAAAATTTGCAATAGTCTCTAATGAAAGACCAAATTTTACTTGTATTTGTTGCCGCAGAACTCATTATAGAAAACAAACTAGGAATGTTGATCTCTACAGAAAGAGTGAAAATGAAGATAATTATAAGTGGAAGGATTTTGCCACATATATATTTCTAGAAAATTGTTTTGAATTGGGTGAAGATCAGCGTATTTGTAAATACTGTTACAACAAGTTAGAGGAAAATAGAATGCCGACCAGAGCTGTACATAATAATTTAGAATTGGATGCTATTCCTGCTGAACTTTCTGAATTAAATACATATGAGTCTATACTCATTCAATGTGTTCATCCGTTCCAGACCATAGTACGTATGGAGCCGAAAACTGGTAAATTACCTCCTTCAGATTTACTGAGAGGTTTAAAAGGTAGAGTGGTGTATTTGCCCTTGGATTTGAAAAAAAATATGGAAACTATTGATGCGGATACTTTGGAAACTGAACCATTAATTATTCTGGTTAATGGTGTACCTACAAAGAATAAGAAGATTTGGCAGGAGCTGGTAGATGTGCGGAAAGTACAAAGAGCAAATTTGTATTTGAAAAAGAATAACAAATGGTATGAATCAATTTATATAGAAGAAGAAGAAGAAGAAGATTTACAAGAAGACACAGAAACACCAACTGGACAAATTGAAAAAGTGGACAAGTCAAAGGAAGAAGAAATTTATGAACATTTTAGCATACATCCTCTTCATTCGAAAGAAGTTATGGGAGACAATATTGATCTCTTTCAGATGAAGAAAGCAAAAGGAACTCCCGTGAGTGTATGGGAGGAGAGCTTGGAAGCTCGATGTTTTCCCCAGCTGTTTCCTAAAGGAAAAGGAGGACGATACGATGAACGTCCAGAACAGATTCCAGCTTCTGAGTATCGGACTACAAGACTATATGCTGAAGATCCCAGATTTCGACAAAGTATTCCTTATTTGTTCCATCTTTTATTTGAAAGCGACTTGTCTGCACTGTCTTATGCAGTAAATCACATTTTAAAAAGTGGAGTACATTTACAAAATGTGTCTGCTAAGGATTTTATGGAGAAAGTGCAGCACCGAGATGATCATTTGGAAACACAACTGATCAATCTGATGGCTTGTCAGCGTGGGACAAATGAATATTGGTACCGACGCCATGGTGAACTAAAATGCATGTTACGGAATTTAGGAACACCAACATGGTTCCTTACCCTAAGCTGTGCCGAGTACGCTTGGGATGATTTACTGGATTTTCTACGAGAGGCCAATTCAAACATTAAAAACATCGAATACAAGACAGCAGGAGAACTGTGCTCATTGGATCCGGTTAATGTTTGCAGATATTTCAATCATAGATTTGAGGCTATGATGTCCTTCATCTGCAATAAAAAAAATCCACCCCTTGGAGAAGTAGTGGATTTCTTTTGAAGAAAAGAGTACCAGGCAAGAGGTGCTCCTCATATTCATATGCTGTTGTGGATCAAGGATGCCCCAAAGTTTGGAACAGATACTGATGAAGCAGTGTTATCTTACATTGAAGAATATGCAACATGTGCTATACCAAAAAGCACAGAAGAGAACAAGTTAAAGGAGCAAGTTTTACGTTTCCAAAGTCAGCGGTGTGGAAAATACTGTCGACGGAAATACAAGAGCAAAGAAAAATACTACACTAAATGTCGATTTGGATTTCCTAGACCTGTTCTTTCAAATGGAAGAGTAAACAGTTTTATGTCAGCTGTGAGACATACTATCACAAGAAAATCACCTAAGAATACCTACAACCTTAAAAGAAAAGAAGAATCAAAAAATATAAATGACTACAACCCAGTCATTTTATCCATGTGGAACGCTAACATGGATATACAGTATGTTGCTAACAATTCCATTGCTGTTGCTCGATATGTAACGTCTTACATTACAAAATCAGAAAAAACAGAATTGAAGGAAATGTGGGAAGAGATTTCTCACGAGAAGACTGTCAGTAAGAAGCTGTACAGTTTCAGTTTGAAGATGTTATCGCATCGAGAAATTGGATCCTACGAATGTTCAGATAGGTTATCTTCTGCAAGTCTCTACTCGAAGTCAAGAAGAATAATTTGGGCAAGTTTAGGCCTTGCAGCAATGAGAAATCGGGTACTGAAATCTGTAGGAGAAATTGAATATTTGGCCGAGAATGACCCAGAAAGTACAGATATTTTGAAATCAAACATGTTGGACACATATTATCCCAAGAGAAGTCATCATCTGGAGAACATGTGTCTCTATGAAGTGCTGCAGAACTACATTTATTCACGGAAAGCTGCAGAAGACATCAACAATGGAAAATATAAAGTCGTTGGTGAAGAAGGATGTTTGGTGAAGCAAACAAAAGGAAGTTTGATAAATCACCGGAAGCTGAGTTGCGACACTACTGACAAGAAGGAATTTTACTACTTGGCTCTTTTACAGTTGTTTAAACCATGGCGTACAGAGGATGAACTACTGGGAGAATTCCAGAGCTATGAAGATTCTTTTAATGCTTGCAAAGACAGCATACAATGCAGTACATTCTCAACTTATCTGCAAATGTTAAATGAAGAAATTGAACAGGAAACTACAATTGCAGCAGAAATAGCTAGAGATAGTTCTCAGGACAGCCAAAGTTCAGGAACACTCAGTCAAGATCCCCTAGGACAACCAATCGTTGAAAATGAAGCATCAATAGCCATGAATGAAGTGGAAACGGCTATGAATCAAGCTCAAGAAGAATTTTTAGACTTAGAAAATTTGGAAAGACAACTGAATCAAGAGCAGCAACAAATTTATGAAGAGATCAAAAACAAAATTGATCACGGATTTCTACATGAAAAAAAAGAGTGCTCATGCACATCATTTCATCCAATCAGGATGTATGTAAGCGGACAAGCTGGAACTGGAAAAAGTTTCCTAATAAAAGTCATCAGAAGCTACCTAAAGCAAAAAATGGATTCTACTTTGTCTTGTGTGGTTACTGCTCCAACTGGGTTAGCAGCATATAACATTGAAGGAATCACTTTACATCGTTTGCTAATGTTACCAGTGGAGCATGAGAACAAAATACAATTCAACAAGCTAACTGGAGAAGCATCCTTGGAAGTTTCAAGAGTATTGAAGAAGATGCAAGTTCTCATTATTGATGAGGTGAGCATGGTATCAAACTTAATGCTTGCCTTTGTGCATTTAAGAATGCAGCAAATTTTGAAGACAGACTATGACATGTTATTTGGTGGAAAACACGTCATAGTTTTTGGAGATCTTTTGCAACTTACTCCAGTTAAAGGACAACCAGTGTTTAATACTGTCACACATGAAGACACGAAGAAGTCATTGGGAAGCATCGGTAATACAAATATTTGGTCCTTCTTTGAGTACAAGGAACTTACTACTAATATGAGGCAAGCAAACGATGAAGAATATGGAAGTATTCTGAAAGATATCAGGATTGGACTACTCACAGAAGTTGGCAAAAAAGCATTACAGAGTCGGCTGCTACATAATTTATTTCCAAAGGAAGAAATAGTTGCAGAGAAGATATATAAGAACATTGCAGAAAACAAAAGTGTCATCTGCTTAATGCCAACTCTACGTGAATGCTCAATATTCAATGAGGAGCTTTTGAAATTGGAAAAGGAAGAGATCAGGAAATTGGAAGCAGTGGACAAAATTGAGGATGGAAGAATTACTGTCACAGTAACAGGCAAAATGAAAAATAAATTGGACTCACTAGAGAAGAACATCTCCAAAACTGCTGGATTAGAAAAAAATCTATATGTTTGCATGAACTGTAGAGTATTTTTAAGAAGAAATTTGGATGTTGAAAAAGGTTTAGTTAATGGAGCGATGGGAAGAGTTGTGGGTTTTATTAATTATCAGAAAAAAGAAGGAGTTGAATGTTTAAAAATAAAATTTGATCAGTTAGAAGAAGTTAAAGATATTTGTCGTTGTACAGTTCGTTTCATGCTTGTGAAAGACTTATATGTACGTAGGAAGCAGTTTCCGTTTTCTCTAGCATATGCTGTAACTATTCACAAGTCTCAAGGATTGACTGTAGATTGTGCATTTGTGAACATTGGTTCAACTGTGTTCAAAGAGGGTATGGCATATGTTGCTTTGTCACGAGTGAAAACATTATCAGGTTTATTCATGATAGACTTTGATGACTCAAAAGTTAGTGCTGATACAAACTGTGTAAAGGAGTATAATAGATTAAGAAGAAGCTATGCTCCTCATTTAGGTCAGTATCCTGTGTTAGAGAAACGTGTAGTTTCTCGTAAAAGAAAAAATGAGAATATCTGTAATGAAGATGTAGAGAAGAGGAAAAAAAAGAGGAGTGATGTAATTGTAAGCAAAAAGAAAAAGGAAAATGAAGAACAGGTTGTAGGATGTCATTTTGAAAATAGCTCTGGTGTCAACTGCTACGCAAATGTAGTGCTGAATGTTGCATTTTATCTGGAAAGTTTGCAAGAGCAGATAATAGTAAATCAGGGAAAAAGATTCTGTTCAGAGCTGACTCTCCTTTTTCAAAAGCTAAGTAAAGATAAAACTCAAATAGAAAGTGCTACTGAAATTAGAAAACTTTTAGATGTATGTTCAGGACGAACACAGTTTTCTCAAAATGTACAGCAAGACGCACAGGAATTCTTGTTGTATTTTCTTCAGGTAGTGGAAGAAGAAGGAGTTCCCATTGAAATTTTTTTTGGTCTCTCTTATAAATGGGAACATAGTTGTGAAAATTGTTATAATATATGTGGCTCTAATGTTGATAATGAAAGGTTTATTTATTTGACATTGCCAGAGAGTAAAACAGTTACTTTTGCTAAATTAGTTAAAGATGCTAATCATAGCATGAAATGTGGTGAGTGTAAATCTGACATGTTTTCAACATTAATTTTAAAGGAATACGGACAGTATGTAATTTTAATGATGCAACGATGTAGAGCTGATGGTTCAAAATTGGATACTTTAATAAAGAAGTTTACAGGACAGCAATTATCAATTTCAGGAAAAACTTTTGTAACTGTTGCAATAATTTTCCATGATGGACCTACTGTTACTTCTGGACATTACACAGTTTATCTTAAATGTGAAAAAGGCTGGACACTGTGTAATGATTCCCAATTGATTTTCAAGCAACGTTTGCCTTTTGATTTAGCAAATTCCTATCTAATCTTCCTGAAACCTAAATTTTAGAGAGATTTGGCAAGATCTCGACAAAATAATTTTACCATTTTACTGGATTACCATTGCAATTTTATAGAAAAAAGATTTTTTAAATTATCATTTGGCCTAATGGAAAGATAACCAATTGTAATGTGGACTTTTTAAATTTTAAATGAAACTTTGAAAAACCAATAATTTAGAGATAATCGGTAACATCTGCACAATTTAAATTTTGGAATGTTATTGGACTGCCATTGGAAATTTTTTCAAAAAAGATTTTAAAAATTACTATTTGGCCATGCGGAAAAGTAACCAATTCTATTGTGGACTTAATAAATTATTCAAAAAATTTTCGTGAACCAAAATGTTACAGAGAATCGGTGAGATCTGGACAAATTAAACTTTAGAATTTTATTGGATTACCGTTTGAAATTTATTCCAAAAAAAAATTTAAAATTACTATTTTGCCTAAAGTAAATGGAATCAGATGTATTTTGGAGTTATTTGAGATATAATATTGTGATTATACTTCTGAAACAAACATATCAGACGGTATTTTAAAGAAATAACTATTGGTATTAGATGATATTTTTTTAGAATATTATGCATTTCTATAATGTTAAGTTTAAGTAAAAAGAGATTCTGGGCTTTTTTATTACAATCTTTGTGATTGTTATTTTTTTTTGCCCGCTGTAAAATGATGAATGCAATTGCTTTCACAATTTATAGTGAAATGCAATATATTCTGAAAACAGCAAAAATAAGGCAAAAATATTTTTGGGAAAAAAATGTAAATATGTGTACTGTATTATAAATTGTTTTAAAAATATTAATACTTTTTTCTTTTTTTTCAGATTGATATAGAAAATTTTCGAAAACTAGAACCATTTTTAAAACTATTTTTAAAAAAAACAAATGAATAAATATTTTTTTGAGTGAGTATGGTAAGTCAATAATAATAATTGTAGTCTCTCAAGGACCTTGTAATGTGATAATTGATTTTTAGTGTTTTTTAAAAAAAATAAAAAAAAGGTACGCGCACCGTACGCGTACGGTAAAAAAAAAAAAAAAAGTTTTTAAAAACATATGTAAAAAAAAGATGAAAGATAAGGTTGGCTCTTAAAAGAACCGTTGTGTTCATGCAGGGACAGAGGAAAGAATGCATGGAAAAATTAGTCTCTGTGACAAGTGTGCTGATCTATTTTGTTGTTCACTAGGGAAACACTGGTCTCCCTATGACAAATTAGATCATGACAAGAGGCACATCGAATATCAACCCTCAGAAAACGAGGGTTAATTTCCAGAGGGCCAGCAGAAGGAGATGCTCCCCCCACAGATGAAGGGCTCACCTGACCTGCAGAAGAAGGAGTCAGCCCTGCAGATGATGGTCCAGGCTGAGCTGCTGTGGATGTACTTGCTTGTCTTTCTGAAGAGTTACCTCCAAAAAGATGACCATGTGTCCTTCTGTGTACATCCTGGAGGTGTCTCTTCATGGTGTGATTCCCAAAGGAATACTTCCTGTCAGGATTACCTCTAGAAAGTACACGCTGACACAGCCTGCAAGTTACTAAGGGTGCATTCACCTTTTTCTGGCCTTCAGGAAAAGTAAAATAATCCCATACATAAGAGGGCTTTTGTTTCCTCGATCTCTGCCTCAAGACAGTGCTGCTAGTGCTAGCCTCACTCTCAGAAGAGCTCTGCTGTTCTGCCATCGTATCCCAAAGACAAACCAGCTCCTTCTCCCAAGGGATCACAAGCGGAAATGAGGGGAATGGGTGTGGTGTAGGAGAGTTCTAGAACTGAAAGTAGTTTCAACCAATCAAAAGTTGTGTTTCATGATCACATGACCTACCGTACGCTTACGGTACGCTTACGGTACGCTTACGGCAAAAGTGCGCATGCGCGTAAAAAAGACACGCGCTTGCGCGCATGCGCATAACAGTCACTACCCGACACTTCCGCGTAACGTGCGTGTGTAGCGTACACGCGTACGCGTCCCACGCGGAGGACGCGCGGCTACGCAAATTGCGTAACTATACGCAAACAGCGTAGATAAATTACGGACGTTGCGTAAACCGTACGCTTACCGTAAGCTTACGGTACGCGTACTAAAAAAAATTTTAAAAAAAAGGAAAAAATGTATTGCTAATAAATTTTACATGTTTATTTTATAAAATATATTAAAAAAAACATATTATAGAATTTTAAAAATTTAACCATAGTCTTTAAAAAAGGATAGAAAATTAAAATAAAAATATGTTTAAAAAAATAGAAGAAAAAAAACAAAATTAGCATTTAAAAAACCTTGCAAATTCACTGAAAAAACCATGGGTTTCACACACGTTATAGTTAGGACTTAGCATTTAAAAAACCTTAGAAATTCAGTGAAAAAACCATAGGTTTCACACACGTTATAGTTAGGAATTAGCATTTAAAAAACCTTAGAAATTCAGTGAAAAAAACCATAGGTTTCACACATGTTATAGTTAACTGGACATTTTACTCGTAAAAAACCATTGAAATTGCCCCGTTATAGTTAGTTCAGCTAACTATAACTCGCGCGCCCGCAATGCACTGCTGATGACGTCACATATTACATCACTCATGACATGGTCAGTGACATCACTCATGACATCACTGATGACATCTCAAATGACATCACTGATGACATCACTGATGACATCATCCTTGTGATAGAGTGGCAGACCTCCTCTTCCCCTAATATAACCTTTGATACACACAATCAAAAATAGAAATTAAAATTTTAAAAACAATGGACATACCAATACCAGTTACAACAACCTATACGGTAATTCTAAGATCCAAATACACATCCACTCATTCACCAACAGTCCTATACAGTCACTCATACATGTACTCACTCATCATATGTACTCATACAGGTATACATCCTGTTACACAATGCCACTCATCCATAGAGGTACTCACACACATAGTTAGTCATGCTAATAAAGAATCAAACATACATTTACTTGCATATACAGTTATACACACACCACCACACTTACTTCTACGGAAACTTACACATACTTAGTCTTTTAAACAATCACTTATAGAAACACATACTTATTCATACAGGAACTCTTTCAATCTCTCACTCTCACATATACTCACATATATACACCAATAGTCACATATACTAGTTTAAAACATATGTAGTTACACATAAAGACACTATTGAGACAGTCATTCACTCACTAACACACCCATACATACACTCATCCACCCATACAGTCCTGCACACATGCTGTCTTCAACACATACAAACAATGAGTCACTCATTCATGCACCCATGCACTACGTAATACCCCTCACCGAACCAGACACTCACACTCATACTGATACTCAAAAAACCAACTAATAACCTATTTAGACACTCATGTAGCTACACACCAACCCATGCAGCCACTTATACACAAAGTGAGAGACTGATACAGATATTTACATATTTAAACATTACTCACTAAGCCATGTATTCACTAAGATACACTTAATCAGTCAGTAATACAATCAATTTTTCAAAAACAATTCATCCATTTAGACACTTATATACCCATTTATTCTTCCATCGACCTTGAGATATACATATATAAAACATATTTAATTTTCAGAAAAACACACATTCACTGGATGATGTCATCAGTGATGTCATCAGTGATGTCATTTGAGATGTCATCAGTGATGTCATGAGTGATGTCACTGACCATGTCATGAGTGATGTAATATGTGACGTCATCAGCAGTGCATTGCGGGCGCGCGAGTTATAGTTAGCTGAACTAACTATAACGGGGCAATTTCAATGGTTTTTTACGAGTAAAATGTCCAGTTAACTATAACATGTGTGAAACCTATGGTTTTTTTCACTGAATTTCTAAGGTTTTTTAAATGCTAATTCCTAACTATAACGTGTGTGAAACCTATGGTTTTTTCACTGAATTTCTAAGGTTTTTTAAATGCTAAGTCCTAACTATAATGTGTGTGAAACCCATGGTTTTTTCAGTGAATATATATATATATATATATATATATATATATATATATCCAACAGGTAGTGCTAACTCGGCGTGGCTGAATCGTTGAAGCCTCACACCCAGAGATCACAGACACGGACCAGTTATTCTTTAGTGCAATTTATTCGCTTGCTCGCATAGTAGTCGCCATAACGTTTCGGCTCCTCAAGAGCCTTGTTCACATGACAACATATACAATCAATCAACTTCCTTAAATAGGAGGGCAAGAGCTCTACACGTGGTATATGTCAGTATAGACATAAACAACAGACTTTGATGGATTAAGGTTTCAAGTGCTACCAACTTGAGGCATAATTCATATCATGCTTTGAAATTACCCAAAGGTTTACCAAAGTCAAAATCACATGAAAAAACCACTGTAATGCAAATAAATTATAACGCATCACATTGAAATAGTTTACATAGTTGTGCAATAATCAACATTATCAATGCGTGTTGAAAAAAATCAAATCCATCTACTGTCGACATAAAATCCTTGTAATGTCCGTATTAATCATGAATCGCGGGTTAAATCCCAATGTATTCATCCCGTAGTCTGTAATGTTGTTACTAATGGGATGAATCCCCCTTATGCTCTACGATATGTTGCTCTTGCCCCATTGTACCCTGCAGATCCCTGCAGCGTGCGAAAGTGAGGAGATGTATACAGTGCAAATAACGCCAATAAATAAACACATCATCAAATAATTTAACATAACATCAAAGACATATAGTAAAATACTTCTAAACTTCATATATGAAAATGCGAATGCTAAAAACATTGATGATAAAAAGTCACGGTTGTTGCGTAGGTGCGAAATATGTAGATCAATTTAACGAGGACAGCAGATTGCTCCCAATCACCATTCTCATTTTAGACATCCACATAGTAAATCCATGGCAATTTTCAACATAAAAGCTGCTGTACGGTATGGAAAACCCTGTGGTTAGGTATACTGTGGCTTTCTAGTGATCCTGGACCAAAGCCTCAATTACTGCCTATCGAATTGAGGTCCACCTCTATGTATACGCAACGGGGTGATAGATCGCTGCTCGTATGTATCCTACCTCATCATGTTAATGCCCCCCCAAAAAAAATTGTTTTTATATTTTTTTGATATTAACATGATTGTTAAACGGGTCGTGTGATGTGCAGTACTAAGTAGTACTTCCTGACCAGGAGGTGGAGAGGCGGATGTGTATTGCCTAGCCTTAACAAAAGTACGTCATATTGGTGATGTAACCAATATCACTAATAATAAATACTCAGGTGATAAAACTATAAATAGAATATAAAAAGGTTAAAATTGTGATCCCACTACAATAAAAACCTTAGATAAAATCCATATATTTTGATAGGCTAGAACACAACATTGAGACCACATGTACAGAGCATCATCATTGTTATTATCGTCCAGTACGTTGGTGGTGGGTACAATTAATGAGCAGTGGCACCTAATATAAAATCGTATGTAAATCCTCAGTAATGTTGAGACCTCCTGGCGATTTAGAATCTAGTTGAAGTATATATTTTGTTTCTAACCGCCTCAACTTCGCCTCCCTGTTGCCTCCTCGTCGGCTAGCTGGTACTGCATCTATGACAAAGAAGGACAGGTCTTTACTATTACTGCGGTGTGCCTCCTTGAAATGGCGTGCCACCGGGTAGGTATTGTCCTGGTTAACAATGGCTCTAAGATGCTGTAGGATACGTTTATGTACCTCAAGTTTGGTACTGCCTACATATCTGAGTGGACAAGAGCATTGGAGCACATACACAGCGTATTCTGTTTTGCACGTTAAAAGCTTCACAATGCGATGTTTCTTGTCACTAAAACCATCGGTATATTCCTTGGTATTGACCCCATGCGTACACGCTTTGCAAGTTTTACATTTAAAAAAACCCCCATTGGTTTGAAGCCAGCTGGTCTTTTCCATAACTTCAGGGTTGGTATCCACTATGTGATCTTTCATGGAGGGTGCCCTGCCAAAGGTTACAATTGCTTTACGTGGTAGGGTAGGACCCAAAATGGGGTCACTGAGTAAGATGGGCCAGTTTCGGTTGAAAATCCGATACAGTTCTTTATGTTGTTTATTAAAACCTGTTATGATTCTAAAATCATTTTTCTGTTTATGTGTTACTTGTATTGCTGTATCACTTTTGAGCGTGTTGTCATATTTATCAAGTAAATCTGTTCTTGATCTACTGCAGGATTTATTAATGGCCCTATCAATTATCTTCTCTGAATAGCCACGTTGTAGAAATCTCAATTTGCTAGCTGCTTGTGCCTCTTCTAACACCGTGTCATTGCTACACACCCTACGTAATCGTAGCATCTCACCGTATGGTATACTATTGATGAGGTGCTGTGGGTGAGCACTGGTGGCATGTAATATTGTGTTACCTGCGGTCTCTTTTCTGAAAAGTTTAGTTTCAATGGCACCATTAGATATATAAACCTCAGTGTCCAGAAAAGTAACACTGCTTTGGCTCATGCTAGCTGTAAAGCTAAGGTTGAGGTTATTTTTGTTGATGGACATAATAAATTCCTCAGCCGTTTCCTTGCTCCCGCCCCACACCACAAACAGATCATCTATGTATCGATACCAAGCTACTACAAGGGAATCCATTGTAACACCATGTTGAGTTTTGAGGACCAGCTCCTCCCACGCCCCCATATGTAAACAGGCGTAGCTTGGAGAGAAGCTGGCCCCCATGGCTACTCCCTGTAGTTGCCGATACACCAAGTTGTTATACATAAACACATTGTTATTAAGGCAAATTTTTAACATTTCCATTAGCATATTGGTATGGTCTGTGAAATGTTCCTCCCTTTTGGATAAATAGTGTTCAATCGCTGCCATGCCATCATGATGTATTATGCTAGTATATAGCGATGAGACATCTAGTGCAAGCATCCAATATCCGTCCTTCCATTTTATCTTCTGCAATTTGAAAAGAAAATCCCCCGTATCTTGGACGTAGGAGTCAAGTGCTTTGACGTGTCCCTGTAGAAAGTAGTCAATGTACACCGATGTCTTTTCCAGGAGACCACCTCTAGCAGAAATGATTGGTCTCCCAGGGGGATTGGCCATGTCTTTGTGTACTTTTGGGAGGAAATAAATGAATGGTACTTGAGGATGATCAATCTTTAAAAATGTATATTCCTCATTGGTTAACAGAGATTTGTTTTTCCATTTTTGTAGTTTCTTGTGATATTCAACTTGCATCGTTTTAAGAATAGACATGGTGCTGCGTTCATAATGCTGTCTGTTGTTAAGCTGGGAGTAGGCCTCCTTGTCATACTGCGATCTAGGCATGAGTACAATATTGCCTCCCTTATCACTGCCCCGTATTACAATGCTTTTATCTTTATTCAGCTTCTGAATGAGCGTGTGGTATTGAACATTTTTCACGTCATAGTTGTTTTTCATGTTACTAACTTTTCTATGAAGATCTTTGATCTGTGCAGTTACATTTTCATTGTAAACATCTATGGAGTCACGTAATAGAATTGGCACAAACGTAGAAGCTGGTTTAAATGGCGTGGCAGGTGATATCTGTTTCCTGGCTGGTACCTGGCTGGTAACTTCATTCCCAGTTTGGATGCCTGACAAGGAATTTATTCCGTCATTATGCCATAACTCAAAGATTTCACTTGGAATAGAAAGGTCAAGAGCAGATCCCGTGACCCTGGTCTCAGATATTGTGGGAGTTGGCTTATTTGACTCACGCATGGCATGGAATTTGCGTAATTTCAGCTTTCTTATAGCTTTATAGGTGTCAAATCTTGTGTCCGTGTAACTCAGATTAGACTGGGTTGCGAAAGAGAGGCCCAATTTGAGTATTTTCTCTTCAGTTTGAGTTAGAACAGTGTTCGTAAGATTGATGATGGTGGTATCATTGACGCTTGAATTCATTGATTCTTGTTGTTTTTCCACTGGCCTCTGCCCCTCTTCCTGTAGTAGGTGCCGCCTCCGCGCCCTGTGCCTCTGCCTGCGCCTGTAATTGGAGCGTTTTCTCCGTAGGTCTTTTGTGCTCGGGGCCGCAGAGATTGCATCCTTTCCTGGCATAAAAAATGAATCTCCTGCCCGGGGTGTGGTTTTGCTGCACCGCTAAGATTTTCGGATCTTTGGTCTGATTCCGATCCACTACTGGTAAAGGAGCTCAACTCTGACCTAGTCGTGTCAGTTTGTTCTTTGCTGCTCGTTATAGCCTTGCGTGTGCTTGGATGCTTGGTATTTGGGCCCCGGTAGGTGTCATATTTCTTGGAGAAAGTAAAGATTTGCCCCAGCTCATAGTCGTTGCGGTCCCTTTGAAATTTGTAGGCTTTTCTGTCCATAATCTTTTTTTGCTCCTTTTTGAGCCTCTCTCTCATTTCTTCCATTAGTTTGCTCTTTTCTTCGCTGTCCTCGATGGTTTCTAGATCCTCCTGTAGAGTAGCAATCTCCTTTAATAATTGTGCTCTGTCGATTTCAGCGTACTTGACCAATATCAATACCAGGCGTCTTGACGCTTCAAGATTGCTGGCCGCCCACTCCTTCATCATCTCGGGATTAGGATTTTCGTAATTGGGAGCCGTTAAAATGCGTAATCCTCGGGGAATCCGGTTGACATCCAGATAACTTTGGAGGGACTTCGCCTCCCACCATTTGCTTTGCTCGCTACGCAACTTTTTTTCTAGTATTTTAATTTTGTCTTTGATTGTGCTGTTTCTCAGAACGGGTTCGCTGCTGTTTTTATCCCGTATGTTGACTGATGTTAGGGGATCATCTGAAAACATTTTCAGTGCGGCTTCCTCACGTTCGTTCATGTTGTCGGCTGACATGGTAATAATGTATACACTATGCCTCGAATTAGCTAAAATCTAATGTTGGGGGAATACACGGCTGATGCTTCAATAAGATCCTGCGCGGTGTGACCCCAACTGCACATGTACTCTCCTCCCCCGCAAATCGGAATTAAACAGTTTGGCTTGTTCACTGGGGTAAATACCTCTGGCGTGACGTATCCTCCGATTCGGCACCTCCCGAGGGTTACTCCTCCGTGACTCCGGCCTTGAGCTCGTTTCTCCGTTTGCTTGTAGGGGGGACCAACGCTGTTCCTCTTCCAAGGATTTGAAAATGCCCGGGAAACGGGTAATGGCTCCGTAACTCGCGTTGTCCAATCGTGGAAAGGGTCTCGTGTAATGGCCGTACGTCGCCACTCGGCCGAAAATATCCAACAGGTAGTGCTAACTCGGCGTGGCTGAATCGTTGAAGCCTCACACCCAGAGATCACAGACACGGACCAGTTATTCTTTAGTGCAATTTATTCGCTTGCTCGCATAGTAGTCGCCATAACGTTTCGGCTCCTCAAGAGCCTTGTTCACATGACAACATATACAATCAATCAACTTCCTTAAATAGGAGGGCAAGAGCTCTACACGTGGTATATGTCAGTATAGACATAAACAACAGACTTTGATGGATTAAGGTTTCAAGTGCTACCAACTTGAGGCATAATTCATATCATGCTTTGAAATTACCCAAAGGTTTACCAAAGTCAAAATCACATGAAAAAACCACTGTAATGCAAATAAATTATAACGCATCACATTGAAATAGTTTACATAGTTGTGCAATAATCAACATTATCCATGCGTGTTGAAAAAAATCAAATCCATCTACTGTCGACATAAAATCCTTGTAATGTCCGTATTAATCATGAATCGCGGGTTAAATCCCAATGTATTCATCCCGTAGTCTGTAATGTTGTTACTAATGGGATGAATCCCCCTTATGCTCTACGATATGTTGCTCTTGCCCCATTGTACCCTGCAGATCCCTGCAGCGTGCGAAAGTGAGGAGATGTATACAGTGCAAATAACGCCAATAAATAAACACATCATCAAATAATTTAACATAACATCAAAGACATATAGTAAAATACTTCTAAAATTCATATATGAAAATGCGAATGCTAAAAACATTGATGATAAAAAGTCACGGTTGTTGCGTAGGTGCGAAATATGTAGATCAATTTAACGAGGACAGCAGATTGCTCCCAATCACCATTCTCATTTTAGACATCCACATAGTAAATCCATGGCAATTTTCAACATAAAAGCTGCTGTACGGTATGGAAAACCCTGTGGTTAGGTATACTGTGGCTTTCTAGTGATCCTGGACCAAAGCCTCAATTACTGCCTATCGAATTGAGGTCCACCTCTATGTATACGCAACGGGGTGATAGATCGCTGCTCGTATGTATCCTACCTCATCATGTTAATGCCCCCCCAAAAAAAATTGTTTTTATATTTTTTTGATATTAACATGATTGTTAAACGGGTCGTGTGATGTGCAGTACTAAGTAGTACTTCCTGACCAGGAGGTGGAGAGGCGGATGTGTATTGCCTAGCCTTAACAAAAGTACGTCATATTGGTGATGTAACCAATATCACTAATAATAAATACTCAGGTGATAAAACTATAAATAGAATATAAAAAGGTTAAAATTGTGATCCCACTACAATAAAAACCTTAGATAAAATCCATATATTTTGATAGGCTAGAACACAACATTGAGACCACATGTACAGAGCATCATCATTGTTATTATCGTCCAGTACGTTGGTGGTGGGTACAATTAATGAGCAGTGGCACCTAATATAAAATCGTATGTAAATCCTCAGTAATGTTGAGACCTCCTGGCGATTTAGAATCTAGTTGAAGTATATATTTTGTTTCTAACCGCCTCAATATATATATGTGATCAAGGCCTCCTGTAGGCCGAAACGCGTCATGGCGGCTGCGTAAAGTTCCTGTCCGTAAATAAATACTTAAAGCACTGATTTTGGGTCCGTGTTCGTCTCTGCGCTTGGATTGTGCGCGCTGGAGGAGGCGATTTCTGGTGACATATATATATATATATATATTCCCAACCCTAATCCTTTCAACTTTCCTTAAAATGTAATCTTGAGTGAATTTGCAACTTGTATATTTGTAACTCTAACCACTAGTATCTGTAGTAAACTTATGTACTTAATGCCATTCTTATGTGAATTTAGAGTTTATCTGTTTCTATCTTCTATGTAATTCATATACTCTGAAGACCTTATGTAATGTAACTGGTTCTATTGTAAAGCGCTCTGACACCTTCGGGTAAAGTTTGTGCTATATAAAAACACATAAATAAAGTAATAAATAAATACATTGTAATAAAAATAATGCTGAGCTTTTTTACTTAAGAAATATTTATTCTTAACTGGAGCACACTTTAGCTTACATTCTGTGCTTCTCAAGAGTTGAAAAATGCCTGGATGGTACTGAGCATTTCTTTAAAAATCCCCTTGCCATCTGCACACTGCCAAGAATGTTTGGGGGGGCCAGGCATCAAGATGGGGGTGCCAGGCCCTGCTGGGCCCCCTACGTGGCAATGGCCCTGGGCTGCAGCCAGCCAAAATCACGCCATTGCTATTCCACTCTGATGGAGCTGCAGTGGATACCCTTGCAACCCTGGTTACAGGCAGGTCGCTCCCCACGCCGCACAGCTCCACCTGTGTGTTCTCTGACCCACTGCTTCTGCTGCCTCCACTGCAGGTTGTTCGAGCGTGCTCTGTGCTCGTTCTGCCCCTTCTCTCTTCAGCCTCACTGTATTTTATGCCTCAATTCCTGTAGTGTGTTCATCGTTTCTGCCCTTATTTTGGCTTTTGTAATGTGACTGTGAATTGTTTTTTTCTCCCCTCTTTTGCCTTCTGTACTCCTTCCACTGCTTTCCTGCTGCTGCGTCTCCTGCAGCCCCACCCCCAAGCATGCCCATTCGCTGCCCCGCTCCCGCCTCCCAGCTGCTCCTCCCTCCCACGTTCCCCTTATATGGTGGCCGCTGTGCGGGTGTGCCTAAGGCAAGCCCGTCTGTGCCCGTCTTCACCTTGACCGCGCCCAGCACCAGAACACCTGGCCCCCACGAACGCCGCGACTCCCAATGCCGCTACGATGCCAGCACCCTCCACGCACTCAACATCGGACGACCACACATCTGCTTCCTGGCCGCCCCAAAACGCATGCAAGGACCCTTCTCTTGCCGGAACTGCAGCTTCACCAGCATCCGATCCGCAAATCCACCCACCGGGAAAGAACCCAACCACCTCAGATGCATCCTTCTCAACACCCGCTCTGCCCGCAAACACGCCGTTGAACTCTGGGACCTAGTTGACTCAACCTCCCCAGACGTCGCCTTCTTGACCGAGACCTGGCTGAACCCCTCCTTGGCACCCGACATCGCCCGCAGACCCGCACCAATGGAGTAGGAGGAGGAATCTCCATCATCCACAGGAACACTGTCAGCATCTCAACCAACACCGATGACACCCTCAGCACCGCCGAACACCTGCACTTCCAGATCCACACCGATCCCAACACCACCCTCAGAGGAACCCTCATCTACAGACCCCCAAACTTCGGCCACAGCCAGCGACTCCATCGCCGACTTCATCAGTACACACGCCCTCGCCTCCACAGACATCCATGACAGCTTCAATGCCATGACCGCCCCAACAGCCACCGAGACCGCCATCCCCACGGCCACCATCCGCACCGACCCCCTGCTCGCCTGGACCAACATAAACGACGACGACACCATCAAAATCATAAACACCATCCACTCCGGATCTCGGTCAGACCCATGCCCACACCACATCTTCAACAAAGCCAGCACCACCATTGCACCCCATCTCCGGAAAGCCATCAACATCTCCTTCGAGACAGTGACCTTCCCGGAGAGCTGGAAGCACGCCGAGATCAATGCCTTACTCAAGAAACCCAAGGCTGACCCCAAGGACCTCAAGAACTTCCGGCCCATCTCCCTGCTCCCGTTTCCAACGAAGGTCATCGAGAAGACCGTCAACCGACAACTGACCCACTACCTCGAGGAGAACAGCATCC
Source organism: Triturus cristatus (assembly GCF_964204655.1). Lineage (NCBI taxonomy): Eukaryota > Metazoa > Chordata > Amphibia > Caudata > Salamandridae > Triturus > Triturus cristatus. Next base: position 782,739,166 of record NC_140589.1, read on the forward strand.
TGGATCCGACCCAGTCCGGGTTGTGCAGCAACCACAGCACCGAAGCTGACCTCATCCCTGCCACCAAGGACATCAGGGCCCTTCTGGACAAAGGAGAAACCACGGCCCTCATCCTCCTGGACCTGTCAGCCTCCTTCGACACTGTCTGCCACCGCACCCTACGCAGATGCCTCCATGACGCTGAGATCCAAGACAAGGCTCTGGACTGGACCACCTCCTTCCTCTCCGGCAGAACCCAAAGCGCCCGCCTCCCCCCTTTCTGCTCTGAAGCCACTGAGATCATCTGCGGCGTACAACAGGGCTCATCCCTAAGCTCACCACTGTTCAGCATCTACATGGCACCGCTCGCCCACGTCGCCAGACTACATGACCTCAACATCATCTCATACGCCGACGAAACCCAGCTAATCCTCTCCCTCACCAGGGACCCCCTCACCGCCAAAACCAACCTCCAAGAAGGAATAAAAGCCGTTGCTAAGTGGATGAAGAACAGCCGACTGAAGCTAAACTCGGAAAAGACGGAAGTTCTCCTCCTCGGCTCCACCCCCTCAGCCTGAGACGATTCCTGGTGGCCGACCGCATTGGGAACAGCTCCAACACCCACCAACCACGCACGCAACCTTAGGTTCATTCTCAACTCTACTCTCTCCATGACAAAGCAGGTCAACGCAGTCTTGTCCTCCTGCTTCAACACCCACCGCATGCTCCACAAGATCTACAGTTGTATCCCCACCGAAACAAGAAGAAAGGTAACCCAGAACCTCGTCAGCAGCAGGTTGGACTACGGTAATGCCCTCTATGCAGGAGCCTCGGCCAAACTCCTGAAACAACTTCAACGCATTCAAAACGCCTCCACTCGCCTGATCCTCAACATCCCTTGCCGCAGCCACATCACACCCCACCTGAGAGACCTGCACTGGCTCCCCATCCACAAGAGGATCACCTTCAAGCTCCTCACCCACGCACACAAAGCACTCCACAACACCGGACCAGCATACCTCAACAGACGACTCAGCTTCTACACCCCCAACCGCCAGCTCCGCTCCGCCAACCTCGCCCTCGCCACAGCCCCCTGCATCCAAAGAGCGACCACCGGTGGCAGATTGTTCTCCCACCTCGCCGGCAAGACCTGGAACACCCTCTCCATCCTCCTATGGCAGACCCAGGACCTGCTAACCTTCAGAAGACTCCTCAAGACCTGGCTATTCGAGCATTAGCAGCATCCCCCAAGCACCTTGACACCCCCACGGGTAAGTAGTGTGCTTTACAAATGTCCTGATTGATTGATTGATTGATACGCATCTCTAGATAAACACAAATCTTTTTTCTTTACTACTGAACAGATGTACACCAAATTACAAAAAGGACTCGTATTGTGTATATATATATACATATATATATATATATTACCTACTGGCGGTCGCCAGTAGGTAGTTATAGTTAGGACCCTGTTTCCATAGGAAATCCGCAACATTCTATTTTGAATAACTTTGGCGCCGGTCGACGAATCCTCGCGAATTTCTCAAAATAGGTGGGGCGCTACGCTCCGCTCCTACCCTGAAAGTCTCGGGGGGATTCGTCAAGCGGGGGCTGAGATAAAAGGTGGGTCCCAAAACGCGTTTTTCCCATGCATTTTTCCATAGGACCTTTAGACAGGGCTACAGCCCGAACGGCTGAACAGAATTACTAGAAATTTGGCAGAGAGGTAGTCCTCAGGTCAAGGAAGTGCCTTTTGTAGGTTTGGTGTAAATCTGTTCAGTAGATTCTGAGAAAATAGCCTTTAAATCAATATATATATCTGAGCCAGCTTACGGTACGCTTACCGTAAGCTTACCGTACGCGTACGGTGGCGTGCGCGAGCGCGATTCTGATTGGCTGTTACATCTAAGTAAACATTCGAATCGGTCGAAACCAGGAAGCGGCGGCCGCCATTTTTTCTCTCGCACTCTGAGGGGGGGGCTGTAAACAAAGGCAAAAAACATATAAAGGGGCTGTTTAGACAGCGCCCATGCACATAGCCATGTTAGTTGAGTCCTCAAAGATCCCCCAAGGCCAAAAACGGTAAATTTTTATTTTTGGAAAATTTTGCCGATTACGCTTACCGTACGCGTACGGTGCGCTTACGCTAAAAATTTTAATAAAAAAAAAAAACACTCTCTGTGCATGGCATATTATTGTCATCACTTACAAATTAAATTTAACAGATTACCTATCACAAGGAAGCGCATAATATGTCCTCCATGTGCGCACGGTGCGTAACGTGGGCACGCGGTGCGCGTAGCGCACTGCGTGCCCACCTTGCGTGTACGGCACTAACTGCGTAAAGTGGGAACGCGGTGCGCGAAGCGCACCTTGCGCGCACGGAACGAACTGCGTTAAGTGGGCGTGCACGCCACGAATGGCGTAAAGTAACTTAGCATTTAAAAAACCGTACAAATTCACTGAAAAAACCATAGGTTTCACACACGTTATAGTTAGGAATTAGCATTTAAAAAACCTTGCAAATTCACTGAAAAAACCATAGGTTTCAGACATGTTATAGTTAGCGGAAATTTTACTGATAAAAAAACAATGAAATTCCCCCGTTATAGTTAGTGCAGGCAACTATAACTCACGCGACCGCAATCTTCTGCTGATGACATATGTGTCTTTATGAAAAAAAAATATTTGTAATATATGTATAGCTAAAAATTTATGGAAGAAGACATGGGCAAATAAGTGTCTAAATACAGTATTAGCATCAGCAGAGGATTGCGGTCGCGTGAGTTATAGTTGCCTGCACTAACTATAACGGGGGAATTTCATTGGTTTTTTATCAGTAAAATTTCCGCTAACTATAACATGTCTGAAACCTATGGTTTTTTCAGTGAATATATATATATATATGTATATATTCACTTAAAAAACCATAGGTTTGACACATGTTATAGTTAGCTGGACATTTCCCTCATAAAAAACAAATGAAATTCCCCTGTTATAGTTAGGAAAGGGAACTATAACTCACGCGACCGCAATCCACTGCTGATGACGTCAGATATTACATCACTGTATTTATTCACTTATTTACCCATTTTTCTTTCCTTTAACCTTTAGCTATACATATTTAATAAATATTTATTTTACAGAAAGACACATATGTCATCAGTGATGTAATATCTGACGTCATCAGCAGTGGATTGCGGTCGCGTGAGGTATAGTTCCCTTTACTAACTATAACGGGGGAATTTCATTGGTTTTTTACGAGGGAAATGTCCAGCTAACTATAACATGTGTGAAACCTATGGTTTTTTAAGTGAATTTGCAAGGTTTTTTAAATGCTAATTCCTAACTATAACGTGTGTGAAACCTATGGTTTTTTCAGTGAATTTGTACGGTTTTTTAAATGCTAAGTTATGTATTTATTTATTAATTTTTTTAAGGTTTTTCACCGTGCGCGTACCGTGCGCGCACAGTGCGCTTCGCGCACCGTGTGTGCTCTGTGGGCGCGCGGTGCGCTTCGCGCACCGCGCGCCCACGTTACGCCGTTCGCGTAATTTTCACGGTTCTACCGTGCGCGCACGGTAAGCGCACTCCGCGATTTGTCGTAAAAATATTAAAAACATTTATGGCCCTTGGGGGTCCTTTGGGGACCCCTTGACAATGGCTAGGGGGTCAGGAACTGTCCACCCTGCCCCCTTTTCATGTTCTCCACCTTTATTTTTCACCTCCCTCGGACTGCGAGAGACAAAATGGCGACCGACACTTCCTGGTTTCGACCGATTCGAATGTTTACTAAGATCTAACAACCAATCAGAATTGCGCTTGTGCACGGCAGGGTGCGCTTACCGTACGTGCACGGTGCGTGCCTATAGATATATATATGCTTTTAAATGCTATTTTCTCAGAAAATACTGAACAAATTTACACCAGACCTGCAAAAGGCACATCCCTGACCTGAGGACTACCTCTCTGCCAAATTTCAAGGTTTTCTGTTCAGCCGTTCGGGCTGTAGCGCGGACTAAAGGTCCTATGGGAAAATGCATGGGGAAAACGCGTTTTGGGTCCCCCCTTTTTCTCAGCCCCCGCTTAACGAATCCCCCGAGACTTTCAGGGAAGGAGCGGAGCGGAGCGCCCCACCTATTTTGAAAAATTCGCGAGGATTCGTCAATCGACGCAAAAGTTATTCCAAATAGAATGTTGCGGATTTCCTATGGAAACACGGTCCTAACTATAACTATCTACTGGCGACCGCCAGTAGATAATATATATATATATATATATGTCCCAACAACGAAGTACCACTCGCGCTCTCAGACAGCAAATAACGTAGAAACAGCGGACTTCATTCCAAATGCAATTGGGGGTTTATTTTAGTCATAAACCCGCCGTGACGCGTTTCGCCACCATCGTGGCTTGTTCACACAGCGTTAGAAATGCAAGAGACACCATTACATACTTTTGCCTGTCATAGTCATTGAAAGAGGACTTACACATCCAAATGTATAGTAGATGAAAACAAAGAATACATGTTGGGCGCCATCTTAACAAGTGCAGATGTAACAGTTAAAACATATATACTGGTTTTCATTACTGCCCTGTAGCGCGCTTATTAGTGTTATGCGATTACTTTTTCTCACAACAATTTTGTCAATAAAGTTACTTGCAAAAGTTAATAATGGAAATACCTTAGAAACATTGCGTGCATGTCATTACATATTCAAAAGATGGCAGTATTCCATATTTTTCGTGCTTTTGTCATGCTAATCGTGTGCAATACAAATCTCTTACACTTATATATCACAAACAAAAAATTAATGCAGTTTTGATACAAATTAATCGGTCTGTGTAATGTATACCAATGAATCCCTTGTTAGTGGGTAATAGCCAAGTCAGCATATTGTCATAGTATGTAGGTAAAAACACCGAAATGTATCCTTCTTCTCTTGATGCACAATTAAATGAAATACGATGCTATACAATTGCCATCTTGCCACATGTTGCGATAGCTACTTGGAACGACATATTCTCCTTATTGTATCCTATAACTCTATTGTTGGCTATGTCAGCATTTCACTAATAGTATCATCAATTATACCCAAATTAGTGGGTGATCACAGACTTGAAGTCCAATCTACTCTGATGTTTTAAGAGGCTCTCGCTGCATGGTGTCATCTTCACCCCCTTATTTCACCTCATCGTGTATATACATATAAAATAGCAATTCAATGTTATCTCACACAAAGAACGTCGGATGATCTGAAGAAAAGGGTAGGGATCTCAATTTGGGTCAGCCACATATACCCTTCCTTTTCTTCCTGTTGGAAAGATAATAAATAAATATTTACATTAGTCCTCCTAACAAAATTCCAATAAGTAAAGAAACATATTCATTCATTGTAGAGGTGTATCGCCATTTCCTCATCAAGGTTATGGCCATTAGGAAACAGAGTGCACATACCTATTATGTGCCTTGATTCTCGCTGTCTAAGTCTTAAAACTCTGTTCCCTCCTCTAGCTCTGGGTAGGATCTGTTCAATGGCAAAGTACGTGAGTATTGAATAGTCTGAAAAATGATGACTGGCAAAATGACGGGCAATAGGATATTGTTTGTCCTTATTTGTGATTGCCCGCATATTCTCAAGCACTCGTTTTTTTGCCATATGTGTGGTGCTACCAACGTACCGAAGTTTGCATGGACACTCTAACACATAAATAACAAAAGTGCTGGTACATGTCAAAAATTGAGAGATACTGATCATGGTATTTGTGCTGGTGTTCAGATACTCTTTGACCATTTTACTACTTCCACAGGCTTTACAATGGCCACATGGAAAAAAGCCTGGTAAATCAATACCTCTTGTCTCAATGTTAGAGGTAAGATCACTGTGCACCAGAGTGTCCCTGAAACTGCGTCCTTTCCTATATGTAATCATTGGTTGTGCTGGTAAGGTCTTACCTATAATGGCATCATTTCTCAAAATCTCCCAGTGGCGTTGTACAATCTTGCGTATTTGGGTAGAGTGTCCACTAAATGTCATGATCATCCTAGTTGTCTCCTCCTCTTCGCTTTTAGTGGTTATAGTATCTGGAGTCATCAAAGGGCTGGATCTTTCAACTGACTTGATTCTTTCTATTGCTTTTTTAAGAACCCATGATGGATATCCTCTTGCTTTAAATCTTTCTATCATTGTTATTTCTTCTTTCTGATAGTCTGTTAATAAACTGCAATTTCTTTTTGCCCTAAGTAGTTCTCCATATGGAATACTCCATTTCAAATTGTCCGGATGACTACTTAGGGCATGAAGCAAAGTATTGCCGGCAGTGCTTTTACGATATAAGATCGTATGTACAGTGTTGTTTTTCACCTGGACACAGGTGTCCAGATATTCGACCTGATCTTTGCTGATTGTACTCGTTAGTGTGATGTTCTTGTTATTGTGGTTTAGTTTATCAATGAAAAGTACAGCTTCTCCTTCTTCTCCTTGCCATACTACAAAAATATCATCGATATATCTAAGCCACAATTTGACTTTAGTCAATGATTCCTGTAGGTCAGTTCTTGCTTGGATCTCTTCCTCCCACGCCCCCATGAACAAATTCGCGAAACAAGTACCCATCGCGGTACCATGTTCTTGTTTACATATCATGCCATTGAACAAAAAATAATTATTCATAAGACAGAATCTAATCATCTCCAAAATCATACCTGTATGCTCTAGCAGGCCAATGTTCCTACGTTTAAGAAATTCTGCGCATGATTGAATCCCTTGTTCGTGATCTATTATAGTGTACAATGAGTTCACATCCAAAGTAATAAGAATGTAATTCTCTTGCCACACTAGATTAGAAATTTTATTGAGAAAATCTTTTGTGTCTCTTACGTAGGAGGGAAGAGTAAAAACAAATTCTCGTAAAAAATGATCAGCATATTGTGAGATATTTTCAAGGGAACTACCTCTAGATGAGATGATTGGCCTACCTGGGGGATTTTCCTTGTTCTTGTGAATTTTGGGGAGCAAATACATTATTGGTAAAATGGAACAATCCCTTTTCAAAAAACAAAATTCCTCCCACTCGAACAGGCCTTTATCTTTCCAATCATTGAGTAGTTCCCACCCTTTGCTGATACTGTTATTGTACTCAACCCGTGATGCACCGATATAGGTCTTACCATCATTAAGTTGTCTCAGGGCCTCGTTAATGTACATGTCTTTTGGTAAAATAACGATATTCCCACCTTTGTCCGCAGGTCTAATTATGATGCTTTCATCAGACGCTAGATCATTTATTGCTTTTTTCTGGGTTGCAGTTAAGTTGTATTTAAACTTTTTCATTTTCTTCTCCCAATTGTTTTTTCTGAATTTTAACATGTCAGCACTTACTAGCTCTTGAAATGTATCAATATTTTCATGGCCCATTCTAGGAACAAAGGTGGATTGGGGTTTGAAATTACTACATGCTGCTTTATCATGTTTTACTTCCAATTCATTCAAGATGAGTAGGGAGTCTGGGCTCATACCTATTTCATCTGGATTGTTTTGGAGCTCATGTGGGATAATCATTGTATCTATGTCGCCAATTGATAATTCCTCTTCCTGCGTGTTACGTGTTGTGTGATGTGTCTCTCTCCTTTTGGTTGGTTTCAATTTGTGCCACTTTTTTAATTTCATTTTCCTGCAAAATTTGAACACATCAATTTTACTTTCAGTATAATTCATTGGAACTGACGAACAAAAGGATGGTCCTAAACACAGTGTTCTTTTCACTTTGTTGCTGATGGCTTTAGTACTTAAATTCACAATAGTTTGATTTACCATCACGTCATCCATCATTAATTCTTCTTGGAGCGGGTTTGTCTTTTTCCCATGTACTCCGTAGTTTTCTCTCCTCTTCCTTCTTTGCCTGGAACTCTTCCTCCTCTTCCTCTGATACCCCTTCCTCTCCCTCTGCCCCTTCCTCTCGGTTGCGGTGAATCCTCCATCTGGTTTGTTCTTGTCACTGGTCTCATTCTCTGCCGGCTCTGTTTCATTAGCCGGTATTCGTCTAAAAAAGTAGGTTTTGGGTGAGCCATCCTTTCGGTGTCCGAGATAGAACTTTCCGAGGTTCTTGTAACTGATTCATCTGTATTAGTGTCACTGAGATCTGTGATTTCCTCCACTTGTTGTATCTGTTGTGAGTTAATATTAGTTTCTGCTGTACTCCTCTTCTCATACAGATGATCGTACTTTTTACTATATGTTAGAACTCTGCCAGACTCGTAGTCCCCACAGTCTCTATGCAATTTGCGTTGCTTTCTCCTTTTGATATCGTCTTCCATTATTTTTAGACGTTTTTTCATCTCTTCTAGGAATTTGACAATTGTTTCTTGGTCCTCATGTACATTCAACATGGTTTTAATTTCTTCTATTTCCTGTTTGATCTTTTCCCTGTCGGACCATGCGTATTTTACTAATATTCCTAGCATATTTTTGGAACTGCAGGCTGAATTTATGGACCACTCCTCCAGTATCTTGGGGTCAGGAGAGTCGTATGAGGGAGTTATGTAAATTCTTAGCCCTCTAGGTACCATCGATTTATCGATATAGTCCTGTAGCGATGTTGCTTCCCACCACTTGGAAGTTTCTTGTTTATGGAGTTTTTCAAGTCTTTTAAGTGTGTCATAGACAGTTTTCTCACTTGTTGTAATCGCCTGTACAGATCCTCCAATGCCAGGCGCCCTCGCAAAGAGTGCTTGTGCTGCCTCTCTACGTTCCCTTTCTTCATCCATCCTCTTTCTAGAAGTGCCCAAATATCCGTGAATTGGAAATAGGTCCGCTGTCTACGCCAATGCTATTCCCTTTGTAAATACAAAGTTCCCCTGGTCTAAGGGAATATGTGTATCTTTCATATAACGATACACTGTGCCAGAAAGTTGTTGTCACTCAATTGTAGGTTTGTTGGCAATTTAACACACGTGTATCATTTACACCAGTGAAGCGCGTCCTACGTATGAGATCTATAGCCTTCCGCGTAAATATTGATGAACAAAATGTAACTCTTACCTGCACGGTGTATCCCGATCCCTTTGGGATAGCGTGCGGTCTCTTCAGTTCAAACGCGGGTAGTGACGCTCCTTCCTTTGGCACAAGGTTCCTCTTAGCCGATCAAAAGGGCACTCAAACTTCAATGTAATCCAAGATCCTCCTTACGGTGTCCTCAATCTATTGAGGGGTGGCGCGAGACCGGCGAAGCAAAAACCGGTAATTAATATGTCCCAACAACGAAGTACCACTCGCGCTCTCAGACAGCAAATAACATAGAAACAGCGGACTTCATTCCAAATGCAATTGGGGGTTTATTTTAGTCATAAACCCGCCGTGACGCGTTTCGCCACCATCGTGGCTTGTTCACACAGCGTTAGAAATGCAAGAGACACCATTACATACTTTGCCTGTCATAGTCATTGAAAGAGGACTTACACATCCAAATGCATAGTAGATGAAAACAAAGGATACATGTTGGGCGCCATCTTAACAAGTGCAGATGTAACAGTTAAAGCATATATACTGGTTTTCATTCCTGCCCTGTAGCGCGCTTATTAGTGTTATGCGATTACTTTTTCTCACAACAATTTTGTCAATAAAGTTACTTGCAAAAGTTAATAATGGAAATACCTTAGAAACATTGCATGCATGTCATTACATATTCAAAAGATGGTAGTATTCCATAGTTTTCGTGCTTTTGTCATGCTAATCGTGTGCAATACAAATCTCTTACACTTATATATCACAAACGAAAAATTAATGCAGTTTTGATACAAATTAATCGGTCTGTGTAATGTATACCAATGACTCCCTTGTTAGTGGGTAATAGCCAAGTCAGCATATTGTCATAGTATGTAGGTCAAAACACCGAAATGTATCCTTCATCTGTTGATGCACACTTAAATGAAATACGATGCTATACAATCGCCATATTGCCACATGTTGCGATAGCTACTTGGAACGACATATTCTTCCTTATTGTATCCTATAACTCTATTGTTGGCTATGTCAGCACTTCACTAATAGTATCATCAATTATACCCAAATTAGTGGGTGATCACAGACTTGAAGTCCAATCTACTCTGATGTTTTAAGAGGCTCTCGCTGCATGGTGTCATCTTCACCCCCTTATTTCACCTCATCGTGTATATACATATAAAATAGCAATTCAATCTTATCTCACACAAAGAACGTCGGATGATCTGAAGAAAAGGGTAGGGATCTCAATTTGGGTCAGCCACATATACCCTTCTTTTTCTTCCTGTTGGAAAGATAATAAATAAATATTTACATTGGTCCTCCTAACAAAATTCCAATAAGTAAAGAAACATATTCATTCATTGTAGAGGTGTATCGCCATTTCCTCATCAAGGTTATGGCCATTAGGAAACAGAGTGCACATACCTATTATGTGCCTTGATTCTCGCTGTCTAAGTCTTAAAACTCTGTTCCCTCCTCTAGCTCTGGGTAGGATCTGTTCAATGGCAAAGTATGTGAGTTTTGAATAGTCTGAAAAATGATGACTGGCAAAATGATGGGCAATAGGATATTGTTTGTCCTTATTTGTGATTGCCCGCATATGCTCATGCACTCGTTTTTTTGCCATATGTGTGGTGCTACCAACGTACCGAAGTTTGCATGGACACTCTAACACATAAATAACAAAAGTGCTGGTACATGTAAAAAATTGAGAGATACTGATCATGGTATTTGTGCTGGTGTTCAGATACTCTTTGACCATTTTACTACTTCCACAGGCTTTACAATGGCCACATGGAAAAAAGCCTGGTAAATCAATACCTCTTGTCTCAATGTTAGAGTTAAGATCACTGTGTACCAGAGTGTCCCTGAAACTGTGTCCTATCCTATATGTAATCATTGGTTGTATATATATATATATATATGTATATAACTTTTATTAACTGAAAAAAACAAAGGTTACAGTGATGTTACAGTGTTATAATTAGACTCAGATTTCACCCACCCAAAATCTGTGAAATTCAGCAGTTATAGTTAGCTGAGCTAACTATAACGTATGTTTCGGCAAAACACTGCTTATAACCTCACCTAGTACATCACTTATGACATGGTCAGTGACACCACTCATGAAATCACTCATGACATATCAAATGACGTCACTGATGACTTCACTGATAGTATCATGCAGCGAGTATAAGTGTTTTCTAAGAGGTTGTGAATGTTAAACATGTATATTAAGCTACTAAAAAAGTTTAATTAGTGTACTAGGTATACTACTAATGAGTGATACTACTTCTAACATATATTATGTGAGTGGCTATATGGCTGGGTGTATCCATGTGTGAGTGGCTGTATGGGTGTATAAGTGGGTATGTGAGTAGCTGTGTGGGTGAGTGAGTAGCTGTGAGAGTGGCTGTATTGGTGAGTGAGTGGGTGTGTGAGTGGCTCTATGGGCGAGTGAGTAGATGTCTGAATGGCTGTAAGAGTGAATAAATTGGTGTGCAAGTGGCTGTATGGAGGAGTGAGTGGGTGGTTGAGTAAATGTTTTATTACGTGGGTTGGTGTGTGAGTGACTGTATTGGAGAGTGAATGTCTTTGTGAATGGCTGTATTGGAGAGTGAACAGATGTGAGAGTGCTTGTATGGATCTGTGAATGGGTATGTAAGTGGTTGTGTGGGTGGGTGTGTGAGTGCTTGTATGGGTGAGTGGCTGTGTTGAGAGACTGTATGGGTGAGAGAGTAGGTGTGTGAATGGTTGTATAGGTGAATAAGTGGGTGGGTGAGTAGCTGTATGGGTGAGTGTGTGGTTGTGTGAGTGGCTGTATGGGTAAGTGGCTGGTTTTCTGAGTAGGTTTATGAGTAAGTGGTTGTATGAGTGGCTGTATGGATGAGTGAGTAGTTAAGTGAATACGTGTATAGGTCTGTGAATGAATATGTGAGTGATTGTAAAGGTGTGTGAGTAGGTATATGAGAGGTTGTGAATGGGTGTGAGTGGGTGTGTGAGTGCGTCTGTGGATTATGTAATCAGTGGTGTCATCAGTGATGCTATTTGAGATGTTGTTAGTGATGTCATCAGTGATGCAACTGACCATGTCATGAGTGATGTCATGTGTGAGGTCATGAGCAGTGCATTGTGGGGGAATAAGGTATAATTAGCTTAATTAACTATAACTGCTGAATTTCACTGGTTTTAAATGATTGAAATCTGACTTGAACTATAATGTTCCAGTAACCTTTGTTTTTTCAGTTAATGTTTAAGGTCTTTTTGTTCTATTTCCTAACTATAATGTCCCTGCAACCTTTGTTATTTTCAGTGAATTTCTATGTTTTTTTAAAAATTTTAATGTTGTTTCCTAACTATATTCTCCCTGTAACCTTTGTTTTTTAAATTGAATTTCCAAGATTTTTTAACTGTTATTTCCAAAATGTAGCAACTAACATTTGACAGTAAGTGGGTGAGTGAGTGCATCAGTGTCTCAGTAAGTCTGTGATTGGGTGTTAGAGTGTCTGACTGGATCTGTCAGTGGGTATGTGAATGTCTAAGTCGGTCTATTAGTGGGTGTGTGAGTGTCTAAGTGGGTCTGTGAGTGGTTGCATGAGAGGGTCTGTGAGTGAGTACGAGTCTCTGAGTGGGTCTGTGAGTGAGTGCATGAGTCGCTGAGTGGGTCAGTGAGTGGATGCATGAGTGTCTGAATGGGTCTGTGAGTGGGTGCATGAATGTCTGAGTGGGTCTGTGAATCAGTGTGTGAGTCTCTGACTGGGTCTGTGAATGAGTGCATGAGTGTCTTTGAAGGTCTGCAAGTTGATGGATGAGTTACTGAGTGGGTAAGAGAGTGGGTTAGTCTTTCAGTGTGTCTGTGAGTGGGTGACTGAGTGTCTGAATGGGTCAGCCAGTGGATGTGTGACTCTGAGAGGATCTGTGAGTGGGTTCATGAGTCTCTGAGTGGGTCTGTGAATGGTAACATAAGTGTCTGAGTGGGTCTCAGAGTGAGGGGATGAGTGTCTGAGAGGGTCTGAGAGGGTCTGTTAGAGTATGTTAGAGTATGCAAGAGTGTCTGTATGAGACTGTGAGTGGATGCATGAGTATCGGAGTGGATCTGTGAGTAGGTGTGTGAGTGTTTCAGTGGGACAGTGAGTGGGTGTGGAAGTCTCTCAGGTGATCTGTGAGTGGATGCATGAGAGTGTGAGTGGGTGTGTGAGTGAGTCTCTGAGTTAGTCTGTGAGTATGTGTGTGAGTCTCTCAGTGAGCCTCTGAGTGGGTGCGTAATTGGGTATGTGAGTGGGTGCATGAGTATATGGGTCGGTCGTCAGTGGGTGCACAGTAAAAAAGTAGGGGTGCACACATGAGTAGGCCATCGTGCCACCTCCCTCTGTGACAGTCCTTCTGTCCAGCTTGCCTGCAGTCTGCTACCCTCTGCTGCATTCGGTTTGGTGCCTCCTCCACTCATTTTCAGCACATTTTTCTGCCTCTTCTCTCCTCACTCCTGCCCTCTTTTTTGTTGCTTTCTACCTGTTATTTTGCCTCTTTCAGCTCGCTTCTCACCTTTATTATGCCTCTTGTTGCTCATTTCGAACCTCTATTTTGCCTCTTGCTGCTTGTTTCTGACCTCTATTTTGCATCTTTCTGCTCATTCTGCCTGTTATTTTGCCTCTTTCTGCTCGTTTCCGACCTTTATTCTGCCACTTGCCACTGTTTTCTTACCTCTGTTCTGCCACTTTTTGCTCCCTTCTGACCTTTATACTGCCTCATTTTGCTCCCTTCTGACATTTATTCTGCCTCTCTCTACTTGTTTCTCACCTATTTTTTGTGCCACTCTCTGCTCATTGCTGACCTTAATTTGACTCTTGCTGCTTGTTGTTGAACTTTATTTTACCTCTTCCTGGTAATTTCTGACCTTTTTTATGCCTCTTTCTGCTCGTTTCTCACCTTTATACCGTCTCTCTCTTCTTGTTTCTGACCTTTATTTTGCCTCTTTCTGTGCTTTCACCTGGGACTGTGTGGGGACCCTCAAAGCCCCTTTGGTCACAACCTGATCCCCACTTCCTGCAAGAGCCGGCATTGCTGCTGCACAGAGGAAGCTGCTGGAAGGGCAGCTCCCTCCATGCCGGAGCAATCAGATAATCTCTTTCGCTGCCTGCATGTCTGTGTCCTGGGAAAGAGATGAAACCTCCACTTCCAGCGGGCGAGAGCAGTTTGACAGGTCACACCCGCTGGATCCAGAATGTTTGCTTGTTTGCTGTTGTTTGGCAGGGTCTGTCAAAGCACCCACCAAGCAAACAGCTATGTCCCAAGAGTGGGCACCCTGTGGCCCCCTGATCCATGTGTGGCTCCAGACAGGAGGCTATGCTGCATCCCTCCTTCTGTTTGCATGGGCTGCCCCGTAAAGGTCATGGTCCCCAGGGTGAGAACAGCCCATGAGGAGAGCCATGTGGCCCTGTACTGCTTTTTTTTTTTTAGACCTGGGCATGGTCGTCTGCAGGGTGCAGGGGGTGTGCGTGGCCGCCTGCTCTATATTTAACTCAGCTCCAGGGAGTTGGTGGTCCACAGGGCTCAGTGGGGTCTGCAACGCCCCACCTAGTCAATTCATTTATAGCCCTGGGACGGTGGAGGTCCCCGGGGCTCTGGGGTTTTGCGTATATGCTCTCTTGACCTGACCCACATGGGGGTTATAATGTAAAGAAGTTTGGGAGACCGCACTTGTTTTTTTAAAAATTTGCCCCGGTTTCACTGCTCCATTGCATTCCCACAGCAAAAGTTGTTTAAAGAAAAGTGCTTTTTGGCTGTGTCAGGGTTGCAGGGAGACTGCAGGACCATAGTTAGGGGGTCAGGATATTCCTACCCTGCTCCATTTGTTTTAAAAAAAAGAAATTGGTGGGACTCGAATGAAGCCAAGCCCCAAATAAATGGCTGCCAACACTTCCTGGTTGAAGTGTTGGCAGCCAATCAGATTTCAGCACGGGAACTGTCTGATCCTCCAAAACTACTGAACTGATTTACATCAAATAACAAAAAGGCCACCTTTCTGACAAATGTGGTGTAATTCCATCTAGAGGTTCGGGCCATAGTAGTGTCTAAAAACATCTATGGAAATGAAGATTGGAAAACCAACGTTTTTTTCCTCTCTTTTTCTCGGCTCCCACTTGACGGATCTCCCTGAAAATGTCCAAGTGCAACAAGAACCACTGGTGCACTTTACTTGGAAAATTTCGTGA
Organism: Triturus cristatus; assembly: GCF_964204655.1. Lineage (NCBI taxonomy): Eukaryota > Metazoa > Chordata > Amphibia > Caudata > Salamandridae > Triturus > Triturus cristatus. Next base: position 782,754,359 of record NC_140589.1, read on the forward strand.
AGATTTGTCAAATGGTGTCAAAGATATAGGCAAGTCAAAACATTCTTTTCCTATGGAAATATGGTCCTAACTATAACCTCCTACTATGTATATACTTTTTAACATGATGGCTCTCAATGATTCTTGCTTTCTATAGCATGCTGTACGTTTGTTATTACATATGCTTCACTTCTTACTTCTTAAAATTCCAAAGTTGTAATTAACTCCCTACTATTCAGTCCTTTTTCCCTTTCTTTTTCTTCTCTTTTCTTTTCTTTCCTTTTTACTTTCTCTTTCTAAATTCCTTATTAATCATACATGGATTTTTGTATACATTCCTTTTGTTAGCGTTTTGAATCATTCATAGGTCTACATGTATTATTCTAGATATGATGTTCTATTTTACTCTATCTTCTATGTTAATGCATAATTCTGTTGATCATTACAAAATGTTTAATATTTAATATTTCATATAACTATGATCAATAAAATCTTTGTAAAACATGAAAAAGAATTAAGCATAACACATAATAAGACCCACAGAATTTGCACTATAGGGCAACCTAGAGAGTTGCACACCTGCCTTCGGCATCTGTGTGCGCTTAGTCACATGAACATGACACAGCCCAGGTACCTAAATTCTCACTAGGGAAACACATCACTAATAGTTGCCTTAAGCTAGCACCTAGAGGGTTGATTTCACCGGGGTTTTGTTTCTTTGCTGACATAATTCTCAAGAGTTTAAAACCTTCTGAAATAATGGATATGAGGATGATTTCTAATGGCTGTAATTGGTGATCCGTACCGTTTTATGGTGTGTAAAAAAACGAAACATTCTCCAGATGTCCTTTTATCAGTAGATAAAAAGTACAGTGTCAAAGGTCATGTATAGATATGGATTTTGTTAAAGAACGTATGCAGCTATAATGCAAGGGTAAAACAAAGATTTTGCGATTAGAAAAAAAAGAAACCAGCGCTGTACCATTTGTAAACAACCATCACTATTATACAGGGCTGACTCAGCCTATCGGAGCACACAGCGGAGGAGCAGAAGAGGTCCGCAGGGAAAATGAGCACAAAAGGTTCTGAAGAGCCCTTGATCCTCGAAATGTTCAAAATGAGGTACACTTGGAAAAGAAAGACACCGCGTCAACAGAAGGAGTAGCCAATTACCAAGAGATGTTAGATAAAAAATGATATATAAACATACATCAAAAACAAACTGTAACGTCCAGCTCAAACGGCCCACGTGAGATGTCTTAGACAGCGAATGCGGAAATGACAAGCGCGTGCACCTTTGCTTAATGGAGGACATTGGCAACAGTATGTAGGTTGAATCGACACAGCAGGGACAGAACAGAGTGGTATCACCGGGCCTCCGCAGCCAGTAACTAAGGCCCTATGGTCACACTGACAGCGCTCATACGGAACCAGAAAGCTTTTCCAGGTCTAGTGACATGAAGAGAAACGAGCAATCAGTGTAAGTGTGACCGGAAGTCACCCACACATCAAGCGCCAGTGCCAAGCTACAATTGAAAGGCAAGGTCGTCGCGTCTTCTTTACTGGTGCTAAAAACTTGAGAAAATACACACTCTCACGAGCCGTATCGTCTACAACCACCTCTCTCTCAGACTGGTCAAGTCAGAAGCTCTCAGTGAATAAGTTTGTAAAAAATTAATTGCCAGGGCCCATGGCATTACTCACTGGTCCACAGGAACTGGCACGACCGACGTAACTTTTTTAACCATATTTAAGTTCAAGTTATATAAGTTGTTTAAAGTTATATTAAATAGTTTAATGCTCCAATAATGAACGATGCTTATAAATTCACGCACAGTGGCACCATGTGGTGGGCCCTCATAAATACGTGGTAGTGTTCACATATAAGTGGGGGTGCTGAGTACCAGAAAACACTGACACAAATTAGGCACTGGATGCTCTCATGCTCTCTCTCTCTCTCTCTTTCTCTCTCTCTCTCTCTCTCTCTCTCTCTCTCTCTCTGTCAGCACCAGGAGACCATTTTGTGGTGTAAATTGCACTGCACATGATATTTTCAATTAATTAAGGAAGAACTATTTGATAATTTCCTGCTTATTAATGACAATATACCATTAACAAGCTAGAAAAAATACTCTTTTATTTGTGATCCTATTTATCACCACCTAAAAATTCCAAAGCACCTTCCACTTAGACATCACAGATATAGCACAGCCTCCGCCGACCATACCAAAGGAGGGCTCCTTCGGGGTGACCTTCAAAAGATCAAAAATGTGTCCACTGCTTATACACAGGACATCCCAGAGGGCATGGACAGTCCAAGCTTCCCAGAGCTTGCCAACAGCCTCACACATGACAAAGGCCACAGTGACCACATGCTTTTTTACCAAATGTCAAAAAAAGAACGCTGGGCTTTGTCAACATTTTCATAGGAGGCCCTGCCAGGAAGAAATCACATCAGCCACCCTACTAAAAGAGCGTCGAGAGCTATCAAAGGGAAGTTAATAAAGGGCCTTCCGACTCTGCAGAAGATATATACACTCTTACAGTATAACTGCACTGGACCGAAAAGGTGTTGCATTACAATATATAGTTTTTAATTTATATAAAACCTTGCAGGATTATATATCGTTAAGGCAATTAGATATGGAATTAAGCATTGTAGATTACCACTTATCTATATATATTTATCTTGATAATATAGTGATATTCAATATTCTGCAGTCGATATTTTTGCAGGCTCATATTTTGAACCTCAACATACATCCTTCCAAAACCAGTCTTATGTTGATTTGGAGCTGCAGCACCTTCTTGCATTCCCGCTACAAACATCTACCAAACTGCAACAGAAAAGAAGAGAATTATTCTAGTCAAATTCTGTTAGATCTCGTGGGTAGTCACAGAATTTTAGTAGGAGTTGTGAAAACATAAGGCAGGAAATAGTTAAATATGATTATATTATGTGAAGTAGGTTTCACATTTTTTGGTTTAAAAATGCTTTATTTCAATACGCAGAAGCAATTACAAACATTCAAGAGTGAAAACAATAAGAAAACCATACATACTATAGAAACATTTTAGTACTTTAGGGTTAGAAATAAATGAATCAAAGTGACATTAGAAGATTACTGGAAAGTAATAGTTAACAATACAGAATAGTGAAGTATACAATAGGGTGTTGTTAATCTGGACCCGACCCCAGTCCATCGTTTTTTGCACACCAGGCCACCTCAGTTTGGACCTAAGAGTATGCAAAGCAGTCTTGACCCTGCTCCAGCCCAAACTGCCAGGCCAGGTCTTCTCCAAACTGGAACACGAGCACCCCAAGACTAATTCCACCCTCATTAGGGCTCATTAGTCAGGTACAGCTTGGTTCTAGTGGCACAGTGTAGGAGAGGGTGGAGATGGAGTGTGTTTGGGCAGTGTTCATTTAGAGTTTTGTTTACAGTTTAGTTTTGCACTTGGTACCTCAACATCTTTATACACATTCGGCATCTCAATCGATTCAGTATGTGACTTGGGCCTAGGCCATGATCAGGTATAATTTAAATACCTTTCCTGGAATGTCAATGTCCTCCTTAACAAAGTCAAAAAGTGGGAGCACTGATTGAAACCACTAAACAGTGTACTCCTTATCCAGAAAACCTACCTGCATGAGATCAGTTTTAGGTTTCTTGGATTTGGCTCAGTACACCATGCAGGATTCACATGTAGCTAATGAGGAGTGGTAATGGTATTCATGCAAGTTCACATTCTACAGTAGTGGTACATGATCTAATTAGTTTCAGGTGTAATTATAATTACTTTGACGTAATCAGAGTAATTTTGGTAATTCTGCATTACTCTTTGACTAGGGGTGGGTGGTAAATTCCACTCCGCTGGCAGAGTTTGTAGATTTTTGCCAATCCATGCTCCTCTTGGAGAGTTCAGCAAAAACTCCACCATCTGTTGCATGGCGGAGTTTACAGGCACCCACCCCTAATTTCCACAACAGAGTGAGTGGCTTTCCTCTGCACAAATGAGCAGAGAGTGATGATATGGTGTGCAAAATAATGATGGGCTGGGATGTGGCCTGAGTGATTACCAGTGGCTGAGATGAATTCAAGCATTTAATCCATCACTTTTTAAATATATTTTAAACTTTCTAAAAATGGCATTTTCAAAATAGCAATTTAAAATTCCATGTGCCCATTTGATTGTATTTTAAATCACTATTAATTTGAGTCCTTACATCATTCTTCTAGCTATTCCCAAATTACAATGATGCATTACAAAGTGTTATAGTGTAACTCAACCCAGCACTTTTCTATAGGAGAGCGATCCTTGGCACTGTGAAAAATTACTTTGGAGATTCTTCACTGCCAGGGCATACAAAATGTAAGTACACATGTTGTACGTTTTCAATACCATACACCGTGCCATATGAGCATTTAGAGCCTACTTAGGGTGACTTATGAGTGTTAAAAAGGAGGGTTTAGACCGGGGAAGAGGTTTATTTTGCCACATGGAATTTGCAGTTTTAAAGCTGCACACAACCTACAGGGGCAATCCTGAAGACATACTTTGCATTGTCACTGTAGTGGTGGCACAATAGGTTCTGCAGTCCTCTGGTGGTACTTAAAATAATACAGGCCCTGGCTACACCGGGTGTCATATACTAGGGATTGGTAAGTAGGTTAAATGTATTTATTAGTATTGTTAACTAACTCAGCCAGTTTTTAGGGGTCATAGCACATGCACTGGGGTCTGGTTAGCAGGCCTCCCTGTACTGGGATCAAAAACCAACAGCATCAGATCAAAAAATGGGGATGATCATGCAAAAAAAGGCATTTTCTTATAACATTGTAAATATATGTATTAATCTAAGAATACTTACTTATTTCCACTACCACACATTATAGGCCTGCGGGTGCAACAAGCGTGGCAGCAGCATGACAGGCTAAAACCTTGATTACAGTGTTCTTGCTGACAAGTTTTGATAGCTGTAACATTTAAAACAAAAAAGGTAAGTAAAACAAATGACCCACCTAAGTTATTTACAGTTTAGAAGGCTTGACATCAAGCAAGACAAACTGAAAACCAAAACCAGCACTGTCAAACATGCTCAAAGCGCTCTCAATCTGCAAGAGCCATTACTAGAAAAGATGCTGTGGGGTTATTCTGATTAGGTCATGACAGCTCTGAAAGCAGCAGTGCTTCATTTGAACTGGTGGTTTCCAATCAATCAATTAATCAGGCGTTTGTTAAGTGTGACTACTCACCCATAAGGGTCTCAAGGCGCTGGGTGTGGGGGGTGCAGGATCCAGTCCATCAAGAAGGGGGTCTGTCGAAGAGCCAGGGTTTGAGGTTTCTTGTGAAGATGGGGAGCGATGTTATCTGAGGTGGAGCGTAAGGGCGTTCCAGGCTCTGGCTGCAAGGAAGGAGAAAGAGCGGCCTCCCAATCTGGTCTTTTTTTTGGTGCGGGGGACCACAGCGTAGGAGAGCTGGGCTGATCGTAGGGTCCTTTTGGGGTGCGTGGAAATTGAGTCAGCTCTTCAGGTATGCTGGTCCGGTGTCGTGGATGGCCTTGTGTGCGTGGGTGAGCATCTTGATGGTGACTCTAGCCTCGATGGGGAGCCAGTGGAGTGTGCGCAGGTGCTGGGAGATGTGGCAGTGTTTTGGCAGGTTGAGGATCAGTCTTGCAGCAGCATTCTGGATGTTCTGTAGCTTGCGGGTGAGGTTTTTGTTTATTCCAGCATAGAGTGAGTTGCCTTAGTCGAGTCTGCTGGTGACCAGGGCGTGAGTGACAGTCTTCTTGTGTTCGAGAGGGATCCATTTGAAGGTCTTGCGTAGGACGCGGAGGGTGTGGAAGCAGGAGGACGAGACAGAGTTGATCTGACAGTCCATTTAGAGCACAGAGTCCAGGATGATTCCCAGGTTGCGTGCGTAGTCCGTGGGGGTGGGCAGGCTTCTGAGGCGGGGGGCCACCAGGTGTTGTTCCAGGCGTTGGTGTTTGGACCCATGATGAGTACTTCTGTTTTGTTGATGTTTAGTTGTAGGCAGCTGTTTTTCATCCATTTGGCGACGGCTTCCATGCCTTCTCGAAAGTTGTGTCTGGCGGTGTTGGGTACGTTGGATAGGGAGAGAATGAGTTGGGTGTCCTCTGCGTATAACACAATGTTGAGTCCGTATGTTCTGCCGATGGGGGCTAGCAGAGCGTCATAGACGTTGAAGAGCATAGGGCTGAGGGAGGAACCCTGGGGGACTCCGCAGGTGGTTGGTGTAGGGTCCGAGAGGAAAGGGGGGAGTCTGACCTGCTGCGTTCTGCCAGAGAGGAAGGAGCGGATCCAGTTGAGGGCCTTGTCCTGGATCCCTGTGTCCTGAAGTCTGCGTATTAGGGTGCGGTGAGAGACTATTTCAAAAGCCGCTGAGAGGTTGTGGAGGATGAGGGCTACTGTTTCTCCTTTGTCCAGTAGGGTGCGGATGTCATTTGTTGCGGTGAGGAGGGTGGTTTCCGTACTGTGGTTTTTTCTGAAGCTGGATTGGGGGGAGTCGAGAATGTTCTGGTCTTCGATGAAGGTGGCAAGTTGGCTGTTGATGGCTTTCTCTATGACATTTGCTGGGAAAGGGAGCAGGGAGATGGGTCTGTAGTTTTTGAGGTCAGTGGGGTCCGCCAAGGGTTTCTTTAGGAGGGGGTTGACTTTGGCGTGTTTCCAGTCATCGGGGAACGAGGCAGACACCAGGGAGCGATTGATGGTGTGGCAGAGCATGGGTGCGATGGTGTTGGCCCCTCTGTTGAAGATGTGGTGGAGGCAGGGGTCCGTGGGTGCCCCGGAGTGGATTGACTTCAAAATCTTCAGTGTGTCTTCGGTGGTGAGGGCGGTCCAGTTGTCAATCGCTGGGTTCCGGATGTCGGGGGTGGTTGGTGAGGGTTCAGTGTGTTTGTTGTCTTCGTCGAAGTTGTCATAGATGCTTTTGATTTTGTGGTGGAACATGGTGCTGGGTTTGTCGCAGAGGTCTTGTGAGGGAGGGATGTCTGTAGATTTGCTGGTGGGTTGGGTGAACTCCTTGATGATGTTGAAGAGTTCTTTGCTGTTGTGTGCATGTGTGGAGATTCTATCTTCAATCGCTCTTTTCCTCGTTTTTCTGATGAGTTGGTGGTGGGCATTGGTAGCGGCTCTGAAGTTGTTGTGGGCTTCTGTGGATTTGGTGTTCCTCCAAGCCTTTTCGAGGTGATGGCAAGTGCGTCTGGGCTCTCGAAGTTCAGTAGTAAACCATCTGGCTTTCTTGGGGTTGGTGTTGTTGTTTATCTTGAGGGGGGCTAAGGTGTTGGCACTGTCGGAGATCCATCTGTGCAGGGTTCGGGCAGCGGTGTTGGGGTCATCGTTTGCCGCAATGGTTGGGGTGGAGTTGCTGAGTGAGGAGGTGAGCTGATCGTCGGTGATTTTGATCCAGTTTCTTTGTGGGAGCAGGTGCTGGCGTCTTTGGATGGTGGGTGTTCTGAAGGTGAAGTGGATGCATCGATGGTCAGTCCATGGGAGTTCAGTAGTGTGGCTGTAGGTGATGGAGTTTCCTGTTGTGAAGAGGGGGTCGAGGATGTGTCCTGCTGAGTGCGTGGGTTCGGTCATGATCTGGCGGAGTCCAATGTTCTGGAGGTTGTCCAGGAGGGATGTGGTGTTGGGGTCCAGTTGGTTGTCGAGGTGGAAGTTGAGGTCTCCCAGCAGGGTGTAGTTGGTTGATGCGATGGCTTGCGGGGAGATGATGTCCTTGATGGAGTTGGCAAAAACTCTGCGGGGTCCATGGGGTCTGTAGAGGAGAGTACCTCAGAGGGTGGTGGTAGGGCTGGTCAGTATGTTGAAGTGAAGGTGTTCCATCAGGTCTGTGGGCTCGTCGGGGAGTGTGCTCAGGCAGAGGGTGGATTTGTGGACGAGTGCGATTGCTCCTCCCGGGTGGTTGGGGCAGTCCTTCCTTGAGATCTTGTATCCTTGGGGAATGGCGATGGCGATGTCTGGTCCTGAGGTGGTGTTGGTCCAGGTTTTGGTGAAGAACACTGCGTCTGAGATGGTGCTGTCGAGGAGGTCCCAGATTTCGGGGGCGTGTTTGTGGAGGGAGCGGACGTTGAGGAGGATGCATTGCAGGGTCTTCGGTTCAGTAGTGTTCTTGTGGGTGGGTTGTGCTGGGTCTGTGTTCTTGGCGGTGCTGTTGGTGAGCCGGCAGCGGTGACAGCTGAAGGGTCCGTGGGTGTCGGCTGGTGATGCTAGCTTGTAGTAGGTGTTGCGGCCTGGTTTGAGTGCGTGGAGTGTTGCTGGGTTGTAGAGTTGGCGTCGCGGAGGTCCAGGGTTCCTGGCGCTGGTTGCGGTCGGGTCACGGACAGGCGTACACAGGCTTGCCAGCGGCGTGCCAGCAGCACGCCCACTGAACGCGCATTAAGTAGGGATTGGGGAGGGCTAGGCAGCTGGGTGGGGGGAGTGGAAAGGGGAGCTGGATTGGGCAGGACGCGCTGGTCGAGCTGGGGGAGGGACCGCGGGGGCAGCAGCGGCGAGGAGAGTGGGCGGGAAAGAGGGGAAAAATAGGATAAGAGGAAATAGAAGAAAATAGAAGAAAATAAAGAGGAATAAGGCAGAAAGCAGAAAAGTGCAGCCAAGCAGAAATGTGCAGAAAAGAGAAGAGGGTAAAACGAGTGGAAACTGAGCGAAACGAGAAAAAGGAGACAGAGGTCTACTGGACCGCCAGGGATGAGGCGCAGGTAAAAACCTGCGGGTGTAGGAGGGCCTCGAACACCAGCACTCTAGAGTGCAGGGGCTCGGGGGAAGGCCTCACTTAATGGTGGAGCTGCAAGGGAGGGAGAGCAATTTCGTTGACAATGAGTCAATGTTCTTGCTCACCTGTCCCTGCAGCAGCCGCCATTAAGTAGGGGCCAGGGAGGGCTGGGCAGCTGGGAGGCGGGAGCAGGGAGGGGAGCTGGGTTGGGCCGGTTGCGCTGGTCATGCTGGGGGGAGGGGCCACTGGGGCACCAGCGGCGGGGGCTTGGGGGAAAGTCTCACTTAATGGTGGAGCTGCGAGGAAGGGAGAGCAATTTCACTGACAATGATCCAGTGCTTGGCACCAGCACTTAATTGTCAGCACCGGCACTTTATTGTCAACACCAGCACTTATGACAGCTGCCACATGGTGCCCCTGTTTGTATAATTTAGAAATGAGAAGACAGCAATTGTTTATTCATTCAGAATGCATTCAAACAACTAATACCTGCCACCCAAGCTATTTTTATAGCTTTGGGGGCATGGAATAGGGTGAATTGCCAGACGTGTAGCAGTGTGCTCGTTAGTAGTTGCATAGGTTCTGCCATTTGCAATCCTGGTAGTGGCAATGAGTGGTGCAAGCTGCAGAGGCCTCTTTATTAGATCCCTGGCACTTATTTTGTTTACAAATTAAGCACTGGAAAGCAGTCCCTTAGTCTACAGCTCATCTGCAAAATGCCAAAGTGGCAGAATGTCCAGACCAGTCTTGCCATCAAGAAATAAAAGCCAGTCAAGGGGACCAACTATGGTACCACTATCAGGGTGCAGTAAATTGTCCTCACAAACACCACGTGTAACCAAATTGCAAGTTGAGGACAACTGCAAAATGTAAGTTTTTTGAGGTAGCTAAGATACCTACACTGGTCAGGGTGTTTCTCTTTAATAGTTTTATATCAGTGCTCAAAGGACTGGGGTTTACAAACAATTCCTTAAGCCCATAAAACTCTTATGGTTCCCTCATGCAGTGTGCATATGTTATCAGCACTGCAGGTTCGTCAGGGTTTGGTGCGAAGACTAAGTCACTTAACCAGGGCTCCAATTTATTTCATAATTAAACAGTATGTTTGTCAGACTGCAATACTCTCAAAGTAAGAGATGTTAAACAGTTAAAGTAAGGTTATTTGATGCAAAGGGTGAGATGCAAGGTATTATAGGTTTTCTATGAGAACATTTGTTAAATACATAAAATATAAAATAATATAAATTATTATAGGAGCACGTGCTATGAACACCTTGTAGACTAGGAGCACAACAAATATAGTTAGACTATGCTAATAACAAACCTTTAACTTTGGGCCTTATTATGAGTTTGATGGTGCAGAAACGGGACCGCCCGCTCCCACACCCCCAAACCCATGTACAAACTGCCCACCAGATTAAGTGTTTTCTCCTGTCTGATGGGTGGTTCTTTGGTGTTCTCAGGGTAGTGCCCACTGCAATGGGAACGTCAAAGGCAGGACCTGCACGGCATGGACTGCTGCAGTCCATGCCATGCAGGTACTGGTGTGCATGCACATAGGGAGGCACATGTTGTGCCCCCCTTTGTTCAGCCTCATGGCGTGAGGCACCAGGGAGCCCTACAGAGTCCCTTTTGTTCCTCACCACCACACTTTTCTTGGTGGTCGCACCGTCGTGAAAAGGGTGAGGAAATTTGTAATATGCTTGGGGGGGGCCGCAGCGGGTTCTGTCAAGCATACCGCTGCACATCCACCAGGGTTCTCTGATCCCTGATGGATGCAATGGTCCCGGGACAGCCCGACCACCCTGGTCAAAAAGGGGCAGTCGTAAGACTGCCACCACTACGCCCCGTGAGTCTGGCGGTTCGTGGACCACCAGACTCGTAATAAAGCCCTTTGTTCTTTGCTAAACTTATTTTTACAGAAATTGCTCATTATTAGCTCCTAAACGATAAATACATACACAATATGATTGAAACGCTAGTTAGGGTTCTAGTAGTGATTCTTGTATACAAAATAAATAAAGCACAGTTAAACATGGGCTGGGTTCCAAAAATTGACATGGAGTGCATTGGTGTTTTCTCTTGTTTTCCACTTTCATGGCAATTTTTTGCTACTGTAGTGACTACAGATGTTTGTGGAGCCACATTTATAATATAAAAACAAAAGTTGATGGACAGAATGCAGAACAATGTCATACATTCACCCCAGTACAGAGATCTGGGCCTAAATCCATCGTTTTTTTGCTCACCATGCCATTCCAGTTTGAACCAAGCCATATGCAAATCAGTCTTGACCCTGTGCCTCATAGGAACAGTCCAGCCCGAACTGCCAAGCCAGGTCCTCCCTGGACTGGAAACAATCATCCTAGGACCGGTTTCGGGGTTTCACCCCTCTTCAGCCAGGATAGCTTGATTCCAGTGGCATGGAGAGCACGGGACCCACGTCTGGGCATACCCGTCCCACTCGGGGTGACAAATGCAAAAACAACAGTTGATGGAAAGAATGCAGAACAATGTCATACATTCACCCCAGTACAGAGATCTGGGCCTAAATGTTGGATTAAACCCAGATCAGTTGACTGGGGGTGAGTGCTTGCAATGTTCAACACTCCGTCCATCATCCCCTTTGGTTTTGCTTTATTCACCCTAAGTTGGCAGGGTATGCCCAGACCTGGTTCCCCTGCTCACTTTGCCACTGGATTCAAGCTAGCCTGGCTGATGACGGCTTATTAGCCAGAAACCGGTCCCAGGGTGCTTGTTTACGGTCCATTGAAGACATGGCTTGGCAGTTCGGGATGGACTGTTCCCATGAGGCACAGGCTCAGACGGATTTGCATATGGCCATGTCTGAACTGGGGTGGCGGAGTTAGCTAAAGAATGATGATGGATTAAACCCAGATCAGTTGACTGGGGGTGAGTGCTTGCAATGTTCAACACTCCGTCCATCATCCCCTTTGGTTTTGCTTTGTTCGCCCTAAGTTGGCAGGGTATGCCCAGACGTGGGTCCCTTGCTCACTTTGAATCTGGATTCAAGCTAGCCTGGCTGATGGTGGCTGATTATCCAGAAACCGGTCCCAGGATGCTTGTTTCCTGTCCAGGGAAGACATGGCTTGGCAGTTAGGGCTGGACTGTTCCCATGAGGCACAGGGTCAGACTGGTTTGCATATGGCCATGTCTAAACTGGGGTGGCGGAGTGAGCTAAAGAATGATGATGGATTAACCCCAGACCAGTTGACTGGATGTGAGTGCTTGCAATGTTCAACACTCCGTCCATCATCCCCTTTGGTATTACATTTATAATAACCATACATCTCAATCCTTTTTCAAAATCTTCATCTACATGTTCTTGCTAAAGCTAAAAATAGTCAGATTGAATTAAATGCATGATATAATATTGTACCAGTGATTTAACAGCTTTTTTTACAAACCATATATTTGCTAAAAAGCATAAGAACCTGTGAAGAAAAGAGGCAGATGATGGTCCTCCACTAGAGTAACATGCTAAATGTAAGGATAATACTTCAATGTGGTAATAAAATTACTACAACCTGGAGGTCCAGCATTACCTGAGGCTTTAGAGACCCAAGAGGAAAAAGGGCGTAACATTTGACATACCAAGCATCTTGTGCCATGGTTTAGTCCATTCTGAATGTTTTTAGCTGGTTGGAATTTGCTTGGAGTGATACAGTGGGAAAGGTACACATGTTTAATAATTTCATTACAGCACCTATCAGTAATTTCTGCATCGCTCTAAATGAACATACTAGTGATGAAGCAGGGTGTACTGCAATTTGAAAGTTTGGCTTTACTATAGTGGAAACTATGAGGAGGGAGTGGACAGATCCGAAGGAAACAATGAGGCCGTGCAAGGAATCCTGAAATAACACAAATGCTCTATCCCTAAGTGCTCACCAGTTGTCTGGTCATTACTTTCCTTCAGTCAGTAAGGTATATGGAAAATAGGAGATCCCAGGTTTCATTCGCTGATGCAACAAAAACCTGGCAAGGCATTCACTTTGCTGTTTGAGACTTTTGGTCAGCACCACAAACTGAACATCATTATCAAAGAATAAATATGTTATATTGAGAGTACTCCATCACTGATTTCTGTTTTGATATTGCAAAGCTTTCAGTCCTGAAGGAGTCTCGACTTAAAGGGGCCATCCAGTGAATGACGTTGCAGCATGTCTGATACCCAAGCAGACCTCATCAAAACTAAGGAATGGTATGAAATTCTCATAATTGGTGTTTGTTATTGATGCAGAAATGGATGAAGGGAACTGTTTATCCCTGCACTAGAAGGCACCTTCAAAACACAAACCCAAGCTAGTATCATCAACTGCAATGAAAGAACACCACTTTTGTGAGATATGGATGGTCTTAGAATGGTCAACTGTGTGCATAACCTAAAGTAATAACTGAATTTATAGACAATACGATAGATACCAGAATCAGCAGGGAAGAACCTACATAGTCTACACGTTTGAGATTTTTTTCAGTTGACCCCATAATTCTAGAAGGAAACTTCTTGTCATAGGGATTCATGGGGGTAAATGCTAAATGGCACATAACATGCATGAATAAATAATGTACATTTCCACAGTGCAATGATAATATTGAATACAATGTTCTGGGGCTGATTAGAGGGGCAATCTTAGAAGCAACTGACTAAATCAAGTAGATTAAAGAGAAAAAAGAGACAGTGTTTAATATTCTTGTGAAACAAACTAAAGACGGTCTCTGTCCCTCTACATATGATTTTGAAGTGGGAACTAAGAAAGTGCAGCAGTCAAATTGACTGGTTAAACTGATGAAACCTCAGAGGAAAGGATGTCTTGAGTAGAGTAGGTAAGTAGCAAGTGAACTGGTGTTGAGTAGGAACAGGTCCATTGTTATGAATAGCACGATGGAACAAATATAGCGATTTAAGAAGAGAGTGCTTGGCTACAAGAAACCAATGTAGAGAAGACTGATGGGAAGTGAAGAGTTAAATTCTACTTAGACCTAGGATCAGCTGAACAGTAGTGGTGAAGTAGTTATTCCAGCCCATAAAATAGAACTGCATGCTCCTCTCTATACACTGGGTAACACCATGTTCACACCCTTCGCTAACCGCTTCAGTAGGAAGGGATCACCTTTCTTTAACGGTGAATGAAAAATGTATTTAACCTGAGTCAGAGCTTGATTGCTAGTATTAACTGGTTCACTATATCCTCCATCTTCATTTTATCCCGGCATCAGTATAAAATAAATTGCCATTTAAAAATGGGTACACCTACCTATCTCTAAGACCCAATGAACAGCCATCTGGCAGGCGTGCTCCTATTAACATGTTCGAAGACTGTACTATTACAGAAGGGCTAGCACATTTGCACTTGAGCCTGCTGCATGTTATTTATATGCATGGGACAGCATGAGCAAAATTATAGTGCAAAATATGTCCGATGTATGTGTATAAAGTTACAATGTCCATGTGTGTGGGTGTATGCTTTGGAGCTATACCACGAGGTATGGGGGCTGAGGGACTTAGGGGCATATCAACAACAATTGGCGATAATTATCGCAAAGCGCAATAAGCGCTAGGATAATTATCGCCGGCTTGCGTGGATTTTTATCGCTGAGATAGCGTGCTATTAGCAACGCTTATCTCAATAGCGATAAAAATCCTCACGCTAACTGGCTAACGTGAGATTATCGCTGGAAACCCAGCGATAATCTCACGTTAGCTTGTTGATAGGGACTCGCAAACTTAGCCATGATATCCTCCTTCCATAGGATATCATGGCTAAGTCAGTCCTGAAGCAGTTGTTAGGAAAGTAGCGATAACAGGTGTTATCGCTACTTTTCCTGACGCTATGCTTCATAGCGTGGGGCTTGATGATAGGAGAAATGTTGCTTAGCAACATTTCTCCTATCATGTCAAGTCAGGAACGCCCACTTTGCATCTCATTAGAGATGCAAAGCTGGGCATTAGGAATCCCCACGCTAAAGCAAGGTTTCACGCGTTAGCGTGACCTTGCTAATATAGCGATAAAATTATCGCCGCTTTTTGGCCGAAAACGGCGATAATTTTTTATCGCCTCGTTGTAAATATGCCTCTAATATGGCTGACACTCAAGCCCTCATTTGGAATTCAGTGTTAATGGAAAATCTTCCAGTTTAAACCGGAAAATGGTAAATATGGAGGGGATTCAACTGGCTGAATTACTTCTATTATAATGTCCTGATTGTGGAGCGTAGTATGCTAGTGGATTCCCCTCTACATTTAGCATTTTCATCCTGAAATTTTCAGATTTATCCAAACCACACAAATCTTCTTCAGACCCTTTGTCTGTGACATGTTCTTAATTTGAAGTTTATTTTAACTCTGTTTCATCTCTCCCCAATGTCATGATCATCATTTTACCAGCTACTTTTGTGACTGATGGGATAATTATTTCCTTGCTCAATCAGGCTAGTGGTGCTTACACGTCAAACTTATTGACATTGTATAGTAAGGATATGAAACATAATTTTCTCTGTCAGAGATGCAGCTTCACCCTTGAAAGTGTGTCTCTTTGAAAAAAGGTTTGGTCAAGGTCAATGGAAACTTTGCAACTTGAGATAGTTTACAATGTATTTTACTTGGGGTCAAACCAATAACTTCTGCAAACCGTTATGTTACATTTTTAATGTTAAAATGGTTCTACATAAGATATGCTTTGCAAAATACAGTTAGTGCCTGATTCATAGTTTGATGGACAATACTCCATCTGTCAGTATCACAGAGGACATGACCTCCACCATCCTGAAGGACTAACAGCTCATCACATTTAAAGTTGACTGCTAGCCCAGCGGTCATCTCTGTATATTGAAAGAAATCACCATCACAGCGGCTCCTTTCAGTGTACAAAACCTTTGGTGGATGGCCACTGTTGGTTTTGACAGCTGTTCACCAAACTTTCTCAAAGATTTTGTTTTTCAGAAGCAAAGTGGTTCTTTGTTTCCGAAAAACAAAAAGCGAATGACCCCCAGACTATAGGATTTTTTTCCCAGTGTCTCAGGGTCATTCATTTTTTTCTGTCACTTACCATCAGGCTTAAAAAAGATAATACACAGTCCACTCTGAATAGGGCAGGTGGTGTAATGGCTTCCGGAGGACGTTTTCTATCGATAGAGGCCCAGTTGGCTTACAACTTAAGGTCTACCAATCTCTAAGGGGCATGTTTACAAGCTGGCGATAAAAAATTATCGCCGCTTTTGCGGCTGTTTTCAGCCGAAAAGTGGCGATAATTTTATTGCCTAATTAGCAAGGCCACGCTAACGTGTGAAACCTTGCTTTAGCGTTGGGATTCCTAACGCCCAGCTTTGCATCTCTAATGAGATGCAAAGTGGGCGTTCCTGACCTAACATGACAGGAGAAATGTTGCTAAGCGACATTTCTCCTATCATCAAGACCCACACTATAAAGCATAGTGTCAGGAAAAGTAGCGATCACCCCTGTTATCGCTACTTTCCTTACGCCTGCTTCAGGACTGACTTAGCCATGATATCCTATGGAAGGTGGATATCACGGCTAAGTTTGTGAGTCCCTATCAGCAAGCTAACGCCACACTACGTGAGATTATCGCTGGGTTTCCAGCGATAATCTCACGTTAGGCAGTTAGCGTGAAGATTTTTATCGCTGAGGAGATAAGCGTTGCTAATAGCACGCTATCTCAGCGATAAAAATCCACGTTACCCGGCGATAATTATCCTCACGCTAAGAGCACTGAGTGATAATTATTGCCGGTTGTTGCTGATATGCCCCTTGGTAAGGTGTGCGTACCTAGAATTTGGTGGACAGGGCACTTTGTTATGTTTGTGATGGAGTATCTTGTACGTCCACCTCTAAATCAGACCCATAGGGGCATATTATCAAGAACGGAGCAAACATTATCGCCGCTTTAGCGGCAGAAAACTGCTGCTAAAGCGGCGATAAGGGGCTTGATAATATGCCCTAGAGAATTCCCATAGACGCCCAGGTTTGATGTCCTTGACACCAGAACCTGGGCTTCTATTGGAATTCTCTAAGCAGATTTCTGGGAGTGGTAGTGTGTGACATGAATATGCATATTTGTTGAATTTTATTTTATTTTAGTGGTGATGTGCTTTATTGTTTCCGTGCTCTTGTGTTTTTATTTACTAAGGTACTGCATTGAGTTGTCCTTTACTGTGGTTGTTATGCTGCTTTCTGTTTTGACTGATCTGTTGTGCTCAGTCATGTTTTAGGTGTGTTGCTATGTTGATTTTTATAATGTCATTGTGTTCTGTTCTTTGTTTTAGAGATCTCAGCATATGCATGTACATTTCTATACAAAAGCAGCATATTCCTTTAAAGTTCCAAACGCAAGCAACCCATTATTAATGTTGAAGGGGATACATACCACTGCTCCAGCTCTTCCACTATTCAGGATATTAATCAGCTCAAAATTGTGACAGAGACCTCTCTTAATTTAGCACTTCTATTGCTCACTTTATATGATAAGGCCCATTATCTCATTATGCATTAGTACTGCTTTCTTTCACTCTTCAGTTAGAGAAGCAGACTAAGCTGCAGGTTTCCCACAAAGGAAAATTGTTGAGTGCTCAATGCTGATGCGAATGAATTGCAGTAATTTGGATTAATGCAAACACTGAAATGTTATTGCCCGACAAACTACAGATGTGATAAAAATAAATGTTCTTTTCTCATATTTGATTTTTCCTACATAATCCAAAGTGTATTTCAGACCTGTTCTATTTTCAGAGACAGTTATATATAGCAATGTAGCATGGAAAAATAAACAGGATTTAAAATGATCAACAATTCTGGAACTGTATGGGTATATCTTTTCAAACAAGAAACGGAAGTTAAACACTTTTGTGGTAAAGAAATTTAGGCACATACTATGCTCAAAGGTCATGTACATCCAACAAACATACTTCAGGGAAAATCAGAGAAATACCTTATTACACACCTCAATATGGTTTTTTTCACAATTCTTTAAAATAAGGAAAATATAAAGATAATAGTTTCAAATTGCAGCAGTCGTCTGGAAAAATCTTAAATTTCATACAAATGTAAACTTTAATGTGAAAAATGTTAAATTATATTTTTTTATCTGGCTTTCCATAAGTGCATTGTTTCTGGGGTGGTGCATCATCAGTGCGTGATGTACCTGCTCCTAAAAGCTTGTGCCATTAAGCTCTTTGTTGTGTCTGCATGGAGATCAACATGGTGGATAAATTGGGCACCTGGAAGAAAGCCCACGGGGGCACCTCCACTGAGACAGATTTACATTGCTGGTATTGGAATTTGTCATTAGCATTGGCTGTATCATGTAAACAGAATTTCTCTGTGGTTCTTAGAAAATGAGTCATTAGTTGTGTGGCCTGCACAAGTAATGGGTTTACATTTGTCCTCCATGGGGAACCAAACACCCCATTGTAGAACTTGACTCTCATAGGGTGGTGAAGCATAGCAGTTCAAGGCATACTCAAGGGAGGTGGTGTGGGCTAGTAATCACCATTCACAGATATACAATAATAACACTCAATGAATGATTGTCCAGTCTGTGTTTCACCTTTTCAAGAAGGAAAAAGTACATTTATCACACACACACCCTACTCAATACTATACAGCAATTTACAAATATACTTAAGGCTGATGGAAGTAGCTCTCGATGACTGTGCGTAATCACTTTGGACACGCCCCCAATATGGGGGCTAGTTCAGCAAACCACATGTTAAACATTAAATTGTCCTTAAATGCAATGATGGAGCATAACTTAGGGTGAGAGCACTTAATACTGACAATAAAGCATGCAAACTTTGAGTGGCCGTCAACCTGATTTTCTCAACAAAGCATTTTATCATAAGAATAAGGGCATTAACTAAACATAACCTTGAATGAGAGCACTCTCTTCTGGCAATAAAGTATGCTAACTTTGATCACGAGTGGCTGTCAGCCTCATTTTTCAGTGAAACAGGTACCAAACAAAGTTATAAGCATATCATAAGGGGTTGAGCACTCATAATCTATTTTAGTGTGATATAGACAATTAAACATAGCCTAAAAGCATAACATTTGTAATCACAACCCATGTGTAATTACCACCTTTCACCCCTAAAGGGGTGTGTTTGCAACATGAAAACTTATGTTGGACCTCTTCAGACCCCAGCATTAGCAACCATAGGCTTGGACGTGCCTTCTTCCTGGCACGGGATAACAACTGGATGATTGATGCAGAGCAGTCCACCCAACCCATTCCTTCTGAGGAGCTGACGTAATCAAGGGTAATTGCTCCCTTGAGCTGGGGGAGCCCTTTGTTGCTGCCACTAGAGAGAAAAGTAATCAACCCAGCCCAGTAGGGTGTCAAAGGGTCTGGGATCTGATCCTAAACTGATCCAGAGAAACATGACATTCCTGGATGACCCATAAACTGTGCAGATATGACTTTTGGGTTAAGAAACAGACATGTTTTCAGTTTCCTTCTGAAATCAGTTTCTGTGGGAGAGGCTCTCAGGGCATACAGCAGAAAGTTCCATATTTTAGCAGCTAGGTGGGCGGAAGTTCTAGCATCCATTCAAGCTATACTGAATTTTAGCAAGTTTAGCCTCAGAGGCTCTAAGATTCTGACCTGGGACATTGGCTTGAATCAGAGAGTGGAGATAGCTGGGGCCTGGTTTATTGAGTGTGCAATGGCAGAAACAAAGGGCTTTGAAACCAATTCTTTTGGACACAGGGAGCCAATGTAAGAGCACTCAATGCTGACGATCTTTTGGGGAGATTCAGCATCAGCTGTGCTGATGCGTTTTGGACTCACTACAGCGTTGTGAGACTACCCTTAGAGGCACCCAGATATAATACATTCCCATAGTTCAGCAGGGAAGTGGTGAGCGCATGAACCAAGGTTTTCCGCGAAGTAGTGGAGTAAATGCTAATAATCCTATTTACCATACACCATTCCACACTCATGTAGTCAATCCATCGACTGCCAGACTCATGGTGGTGGTCTTCCCACCACCATATTAGGACTAGGGCCTGCCCTGGGACCACTGCAACCGCCATACCTTCCAGGGAACCACCATTCCCTGGTTGTTGCAGGGTGGTCCTGAGGCCACAATATGCTTGTTGGGATACGCATGTTACGGGTTTTCTCACTGCCGCACTTTTCATGGTGGCACGACTGCCATGTGGATGCAAAGAGGAGGGCACAAGATGTGCCCCCCTGTGTGCCTGCACACCAGTACCTGCACGGCATGGACTGCAGCAGTCCATGCCATGCAGGTACTGATTTTGACGTTCCAATTGCAGTGCCTATTTCATAGGCACAGCCTTGGGAATGACAAAAACAGCCTGCCAGACAGGAGAAAACTTCCAATCTGTCGGGAGGTTCAGACATGGGTTTTGTGGTGCGGGAGCGGTGCGGTCCCACTCTCAGAAGGCCAAACTCATAAGAGGGTCTTTAGTCCATGAGAATGAAGTAAAACATCTTCAACAGGGCATGGCAGAAGGCTGTGGCTGAGGAGGGCACAATGTCATTGGATAACTGCTGGGCGAGGTCTCAGCGGAGATGTTGGCTCTTGATAAAAAGCTAAGAGTGTGAAAAAAATTGAATTTCAAGCCTATTTTTCCTGTAAATTTATCAACAATTTAACTTTAACACTAAATTTGATTTTTATAAATATTAAAAACAGACGTTGTGTGAACTCTGTACTGTATCCCAAACCAAAGTTAGCAGAAATTGCATTTTAATTGATTGCACTCTAGTTCTTATAAGAACACCTACTGCCCTACACAGTGAACATAGCTTTTGGGTGCTAGTCACTATAGGGACATGCCAACATGAAAACGTCACATATTCAACTTTCAAATACTATGCAACCTACCTTCTGGGCTGCAAGGCAGACCTGGTGGTTACTTACTTAATATTTAAATGTAGGGTACTCTTTTATCAAAATGTGTATTTTGACAAGTTTGCCTTGGCATTATGAGTCAGCAAAAAATGTGAGTGACCACACCAAAATATGGGTTATCTATCACTGGTCACTTGTAGCTAAAAGGCAAGGAACAACTTAGCCATTCTCTGGCAGCTTACATTGTCTAAGTGGAAGGAATGTGGAAAAGCCATCTTCATTGGCATGGTCAGTTACAGACTCACATTCTACTATTGAGTCCACTCCCCATAGGAGACCACCCCAACAGTTTTGGATTTTCCCTCATTGTCTGGCTGTGACAGTACTGCCACTATGTCAAGCTCAGCCACTAACCTTATCCATGGGGAACCCTTTTCCTCATTTGTGGATCCCGACTGCATTATCCCAAGCCTACCTACAGATGCATACCAGCATACGAACATTACCTCCATGGCCAACAAGGTAATGTGGCCCACCCTGCCTCCTAGGTCAGACATCTGTCCCCAAGTTAGGGCCAGTTCTACCCAAAATGCAAGCAAGCAACGGAGACCAATGACAGCTATCAGTGTCAGAAACCAGACCGCTGAACAGTCACTGACAAGTGGATGCTTCAATCCAATGCCTTTGGTAGGCCTCACTTCAAGTCTGTGGGCTGGCAAGAACTCACCCACTTTTTCTTGAGACCTCTACCTCTCTGTCCTTTGAGGTTTCTAGGTGTAGGACTCGGCATCCTCAGTCTGAAGACACCTCCTTCCATTTTCCTTTCTAGTACCTCAGGGGTGAAACCTTGACGCTCAACACCTGCCTGTTAGTGCAAGACTTTGAGGGTGGACTCACAGTCCCCCTCAATGGTGACACACTCTGTTGTACAGGGGTCTGCTGCACTAGCATCAATCTCCCGATCCTCTCCTGTAAATGCAGGTAACCCCTGGCCCTCTAGTCCTCCTAATGGGAAGGACCAGCTGATTACTCCTCACCTTCCTCTTGGGTCTGTGTACCCTAACCTTAGGGACAGTACCCCAGGAACCTGTGGTGGACCAACCTGAATGCTCACATCCACAGATCCCCTACCTACTTATGGCAGTGTATTGCCAGAATACAGCCTATAGGCAAGCAGGGGCACACAACTTCCTTCATCTGGATAGCTATCTACCTACACTCTAAGGTGTCCATGGCCACAGGGCTGCCAGGACCCCCTCCCCCCCATGGACATTCCTTAACCTCCAGACCTTTCTTTGCAAATACTGTTATGGGGAGACAAGCCTTTTCACTACCAGGTCTGGCTGGAACAGAGCAATGAAAGAGATCCCATTCACTGTACTGTAATGTGTATCCATTATACGAGCACTACTAGAAATGTGGTAGCTGATTGAGTTTAGATATAAATATACCTTCATTTGAATACTACATCATTCTGCAATGGTATCTCTCAATATCTCCGTTAGTGTTAAGAGACCTAGTTGTAAATGTTTAAATGTCTGCAGGCAACCAAAACCAAGCACACCATCTTTCTCTCTCTCTCTCTCTCTCTCTCTTGTTCTAGTTCTCTCAATCTCCTTCTCTCTCACTCAGTCTCTCTGAAAACAGCTGCTACCATGGGTAAAGCTGAAACCATATTAGTAAATTATTCAAGGGTTATCATGTCCAAATTGAGTATGTATAACCTAGATGAGTGCTAAACTCAACTTGTGCATACCAAAATGCTAATAATTCCTTAGAAATAGCAAAACTACCATCCACACATGTAGATGCAAAGGAACCCACATTCGCATCACAACACCAATCAGCATGTGAAGGTGAAAATTCCCTCATAACTAAAGAGTAGAACAGCTAAAATCCCATAAACCTGGATTTTCTTGCGAAACTGTTTAAAAGGTGTTCGTACCTGCGAACTAGGTACACATTTAACCAAATGCATCACTCATGCACTGTAACGGACTGCTTCATTCTGAACCCAGAGTAATAAACATATCCAGAAAAAACGGTCCAAAAATGACTCAAAAAAATATAATCTCACTATGCTTCTTGACACTGAAGGCAAGCTGTTTGCCAGTTTCTTACTAGAGAGACAAACCACCTGGGCAGCGGATGCTGACCTTCCACCGTTTAATCAAACTGGCTTCAGTAAAGGCTGTTCTGCCATAGATGATATCGTGGACCTCACATTGTTCACTAACCACACTATCATAAAACAAAACACTGTATGTTAATTTAATTGACTAAGCACAGCCTTCACTAAGGTTAACTGAGATCAACTCTGGCCCAAGCTTATCAGTTGGGGCATCGATTCTTTGTAGTAACATCTTATTATGGCATTATACTGTGAGACATGCCTGCAAATAAAGCTTTTGATGCCCAACTATCTGTCCTAAAAGAGGTCGACCTATTCTGGAGTAAAACAAGGATACTCATTTGCTCCCATGCTGTTCTCTCTTTACATATTGAACTTTTCCACCTATCTTGACCTCCCTGAAGGCTTGCCACATACTTAACAACCGCCCCATCACCTACTTAGCATATGCAGATGATCTCAATCAATCAATAAGGATTTATAAAGCCTGGCTAATCAACTGATAGGGCATCCAGGCGCTTACAAACCCCTGAAGCTTATTCAAACAGCCAGGTCTGAGGGCTGTTGGACTTGGCCCTTTTTGCAGGGCCACCCCTGAACCATTTGCCTTCCTCCTGTATTTTTTCTGTCCTGTTGTTGGTGGTTTTATGACTCTGGGCACTTTACCACTGCTGATCAGTGCTAAAGTGCATATGCTCTCTATTGTAAATTGTTGTAATGGAATAGTGACTCAATGATTGTTTTATTTAATTTTCTTGTCGGACCCTAGTACAGTGCACCATGTGTGCCCAGGGCCTGTAAATCAAATGCTGCTGATGGGTTTGCAGCACTGGTTGTGCTACCCACAGAAGAAGTTTGTAAAATGTGGCTCAGGCCTGCCATTGCAGGGCCCGTGTGCAGGTTGGGACTGTCATGTTGACTTGGTAAGTGCACCCACTTACCAGTCTCTAAACCTTCCCTTTTATACATGTTAACCACCCCTAAGGTAGGCCCTAGGGCAGGGTGCATTGTATGTGAAAGGTAGGACATGCCCTGATAGTGAATTACAGCCAATTTCGTTTTTCACTATTGCAAGGGTACCTGTTCTCATAGGCCAGTATGGGTAGTTTGATTATAATCCTAACTGACCCAGGGAACATGGTAGAAAAACGAATTTAGTATGCCGGAACTCAGAATGATAAAAGAAAGACATCGTTTAATGAAGTTGGTTTTAACATTCTGTGTTTGAAAATACCACTTTTAGAAAGTAGGTATTTTCTTGCCTAACCATCCAGCCTACCTCTGCTAGGGTTATGTATTGCATGTCTGGTTTCTGAGTGACAGGGGCTGGGGTGGCTCCAGGAGACAGGGTGAGTCAGCACTAGGCTGAATAGACCTATCTGCATTAGGAGTGGTGGGAGGAGTAGCACCTGGGCCTGAATAGGTCTGTGCCTGCCTTCCACAATGCTGGCTCCACCTCCTGTGGTGCGTCTGATGACCCTGGCCCACACTGACAAAGGAAGAAGTTGTGTACTGGCAGAATGCACCCACAACTGGTTTGGACTAGGTACAGACACTCTCTGCCTTCAGAGACAAATGATTTGTGTGTATAAAAAGGGGGACCCAGACCCCAGAATTTTTGATCACTTCTGGGAAATCAAGAGGAACCTTTGCCAAGGAGAAGAAACCGGAGAAGCTGAATGAGGATTACTGCCCCTGTGCTGTTTGCTCTCTGGGGTTGGCTTGCAGTGGTTACTTGTTGCCAAGGAAAGGAGAAAAGGACTTTGCTGTTTGCTTTGTCATCTTGAGGAAGATCTCCAAGGGCTTGAATTGAGCTTGCCTCCTGTCTGAAGTCTCAGGGACACAAAGACTTCACCACCAGCTTCCGCTGAATTTCCTTGCTGGGAATTCTGACCTGCAGTGAGGTGCCTGGTGTTGTTTGGGCCCTTGAGAGACTGCATGTCGCTAGAAGCGCAACGCAACAAAGAGAAGCGTGTCGCCATTGCAGCAGTTGCCATCGCATCGCCGAAGAAGTGTGCTGCTGCCGCAGCTGTTCGCTGTCGCATCGCCGACGAAGCGTGTCACATCACCGGAGAAGCGTGCCGCCACCGCAGAGGTCGCCATCGCATCAACGGAGAAGCGTGGCGCAGGGCCTGTCGCAGCTCCAAAGATCATCAATTTCGCAGCACGGCCGTCGGGCGTGCACGCATCGCATTCCCATTGTCGTATCACATTAAAGACGCCATTTTGTCTTTTCGCACCGGATCGTCGCATCGAATCGAGGTGCCATCTTGTCGCATCACACCGGATCACAGTAAGAAACCGACGCATCACCTCGTCTCTGGTAAGGAACCGACGCATCACCTCCACTGTGCTGCAGTAAGGAACCGACGCATCACCTTCCCCAAGCAAGGAACCAATGCATCACCTTCCCTGCGACCCTTTTGTTTGTATTGCATGGCGCATCCAAGGTACTTTGAGAGTAAAGTGTTGCATTTACCATCTACATTGAACTAAGCTATTTCCACCATTTTAAAGTCATATTTTTATTACGGTATTGTGGATTTTTGTTGTTTGGTCTTGTGTTAAGTCTAGTAAAGATTACTTATTTTTCTAAACTGGTGTGGTGTCCATTTGTAGTGTTTTCACTCTATTAATGTATGTGTTCACAAATGCTTTACACACTGCCTCTGAGATAAGCCTGTCTGCTCGTGCCAAGCTACCAAGGGGGTGAGCAGGGGTTATTCAGGAGTGTACCCCCCTTTCCCTGACTAAAAGCAAGGGTGTAATACTGACCAGTCCTCGGGATCGGTCTGATGACTGAGAGGTCCACCTCTTGATCTAACCAAGCCTACAAGCCGTGATGGCACAGGTCATCGGAAGGATCAAGTGGGGTAAGGAAAGGAAGGGAACAGCAGGGAGGGAGATCTGAAACGAGAAGAAATAGAATATACAATGGTAAACCTCGCTTTCATAAAAACACATTATGCAAAAGCCAGGTCTCTAAGCCAAGCCAGTAACTTAACCCCCTGTACCTGCAAAGAAAAAGAATCATCCATGTAGAGGTTGCAATAGAAACACAAGTAGAGGGGGTGCCTTCTGTGTGGGCGAGCTTGTTTTGGGTATCTCTGCAGGAACGAGAGAAAGACACTCAATATGCATGCACGATTCCACTCTATTTCTCTCAGTATCGCCCTTATACTCAGGCACAGAATTCTTGCCGAGCACCTACCCTTCTCTAGACTCCACCGTTCCTCACAGGGATAGAGCGTAGACCTCTACCACTCATACCAACCCCTGTTAAAGATAGAGCCAGAGAGATTACCATTAAACAAGACTGCAGATATGTTACGTCACATAACACAGCAAGCCACATTCATTCAGTCACATCAGCTCATCCCCTTAATTTCTGCTTTACTCTGTAGCGTAACTGTCTGTGATCCATACGACCTTGGCTGTGTATGGTTCCTGTGTAATGACTCTTACATGGCCTTCTGTGGGACCATAGTAACTAGTAAAACTCGGTGAAGGTGAGACACCCTTAGGACGTATAGTAGCAACACACCCCCGCCGGCCGACAATGCTAGCCGATCAAATCCGAAGCGCAAGCAGCGCTGACAGCCAGGGAACGCCAGCCTCCGCACGAGCAGCAGCTCACCAACGGAGAATGGCACAGGGACAAGAATAATAGTAGCAACACCCCCCCGCCGGCCGACAATGCTGGCCGATCAAATCCGCAGCGCAAACAGCGCTGACAACCAGGGAACGCCAGCATCCGCACGAGCAGCAGCTCACCAACGGAGGATGGCACAGGGACAAGAATAAGTAGCGGTGCGAGGCACCCTTACCGGACCCAGACTGCCACGACTGGAACTGTAGTGGACCAAAGTACCTCAAAGCCGAGAATTTGCGACAGCGTCCCGGGACTCAACTTCCTGTTTTATGCATCTTCTCGTCGAGCGTGATGCGCTAGGAATTCTGGGTAGTGTAGTTCACGTCAGCGCGGCGGCCGGCCGGTGACGTGTTCCGTCTCTAATGTCGTGCGCTCGCAGGAATGGGGCTATGACAAAGGGTTCCTATTTGGACAAAGGTGTATACCATTGCCAACTAGAGACCCCCATTTCTAACAAGGGCCATTCGGAATTCCAGAAGTCAGGTGATGGTCCAGAGTTACGTGGGGAGTCAGTTCCACGTCTTTGCTGTGATGTGGGAGAAGTAGTATCCCCACTTCTGCTTCGGTAGATGTGGAGAGCATGGGCAAGTCAGGCGAGGTGGAGTGCAGTCTTCTCAACAGTTGGTGGAAGTTTAGACGGTGGTTAATGTAGGAGGGGCCTTGGTTGTGTTGAGCCTTGTGTGAGTAGGTCAGCAACTTGAATTGGCATCTCTCCTGTATGGGGAGCCAGTGGAGTTGCCTGAGGTGAGTTGGGAAGTAGGCTTGTTGGGGAAAGCCGAGGATGAGTCTGGCTGCGGCATTCTGTATGGCCTGAGGTCTCTGTAGGAGGTGTTCAATGATTCCTATGTAGAGGGCTTTTCCATAGTCCATTTGACTTTTGATAAATGCCTGTGTCACGGTGTCTCTCGTATGTAGGGGTAGCCACTTGAAGATCTTATGTAGAATGTGCAGAGTGAGGAAGAAGGCAGAGGAGGCGGCGTTAATCTGTGATTTCATGGTGAGCTTGTTGTCAATGATGATTCCGAGGTTTCTGGCTTGGTCAGAGAGAGTGGGTGTGTGTCCTAGGTATGATGGCCACAAGGAGTCATTTCATGTGTTGCTGCTGTTGCCAAAGATCTCATTATCTTTTCCCTAACCCTAGCAGGTCTATAACATCAAATTCTCAAACCATTGACTTTTAATCATGATAATGAGCTTATGGTCAACCCATCTAAGACAAAAGATATTGGGCCATATGTAGGGAGCATCACATTTACCGATTCATAAATACTGAATTTTACCGATTCGGTATTTATGAATCGGTGAATGTGATGTAGGTAATCATTCGGTAAATTTTACCAAATCGGAAAAATTCGGTAATTATGAATCGGTATTTACCGATTCGGTAATGAGGCATACCTTCCCATTGATTCCTATGGGCCTGGAGGCCCATAGGAATCAATGGGAAGGTATGCCTCATTACCGATTCGGTAAATACCGATTCGGTAATGGGGGGAGCATATTCAAGGGTGGCAGGGTGTCACATTGACACCCTGTTGCACCCCTGAATCTTGCATGTGTGCACATGTGGCGCACATACATGCCCTAAGGACATGTATGTCTGCCACATGGCACTCTTAAATCTGCAAAATATTACTTTTTGCAAGGTATTCGTTATTTATCACCAACCTGTATTTGGTGGTAAATAACGAATTTCTAATACTAATTTTCACTCTTTAGAGTGCTCCCTACATCTGATTTCAGGATTCGGTATTTACCGAATCGGTATTTTACCGATTTCTTAATTTCCGATTCGGTAAATACCGAATCCAGAAATGAGCCCCCTACATCGCAAATGCCTAAATACCGGTCGGTAATGGGATATTTACCGAATTTCGGCCGTTACCGACCGGTATTTGGCTTCCTACATGAGGCCCATTATCTCCCCCCCCAAAAAAAATGCAGGCTGCACCATGGATAATAAACCAATTGATCAGGTGAGAGCATATGATTATTTGGGTAGGAAGATCGAAGATAAGCTAACAGGCAAATATAACATTGTTAGGAAAAGAGAGTGATCGGTCATCATATCTAAAACCATCGATTGCTTTGCACAACTGTATAGGATGAGAGCAAGAATTCCCTCAATCACAGCTCTACGCCAAATTAATTCCAATTCTTTATATGCATCGCCAGTGCTGAAACCCAACTCCATAACTGTCTTAAACAAAATTTACATTCAAAGTATCAGATCCTTGTTAAAACTACAGTCAGCAACTCCACACTGCAAATTAAGATTGGAGCGTAACATAATGTCGCTATCTTCAGTGTAGTTCTTTACTATTTTGTGCCTGTATGAGTGCTCCGACTGAGTCTTTGAAAAGTTAAATTTTTGCAGAATTGAAACAAAAACATGTTGGTATTTGTACTTAAACATAATACATGTCACCAGCTTTGTAAAAGAATATAGCCTTCAATCTCTTGATCTGTTGACTTTGTTGAGCATGTCTTCACATAAAAAACTAATAAGGAACACCTTGGCAAACCATAAATGGTCCTTTGTGTCTCTTCAAAATATAAGCATGTTATGGTATGTTGAAATGGAATGGTGCACCCATCCATTAAAGAGTCCAAAATCTTGTGTGTCTTGGAATTTTCTTTATTGGATTTTTTATTATGTTCCATCAAAACAGTCTGATAACAGCCAAACGTTTTTTGTTCAAAAGGTTTGAACTTCCTCAGGGCTGTAAACAATGACATTAAAAAAAACATCAATAACACAATTTCACAACATCCTACATACAAAAACAAAATGTTATATAACATTAAAAAATCTAGTCCTAGGACTACAATTAACCAAAGTCTCCACGTTCACATTGTGGAGTCTGTCTTTACACCTTATAGGAGGCGTCTTCAAACTGTGGGGCGTGCCCCCCTGGGGGTCCGTGGCGGCATTCTGAGGGGGGCGCAAATGTCTCAGAAAAGAAGTGTAAATGAGGATGGCCTGGAAGCGCGAACCTATTTATTTGTCCCGTTTCAAGGCTACCTTCATTTACACGCAGCCAAAGGGCTATAAAAAAAGCATAGGAACTGTGATTTTAATTGGCATGGGGCAGAGGTCAGTCAGTGTGTTGCCAGGGTCAATTACAGGCCTACAAAGAACAAATAAAAAAAATCAGTAGCTGGTTTTAAATGTTTTTTGCTTTCAACTTTACATTAACTCCATTTAAAATAATACGCACACACACATTAATTAGTGGGAAAGGCACCCATAAAGGATGAAATCTCAGTTGGTTAATGCAATTGCTGCAGATTTCTGTGTGGGTGAGAGAGTCAGAATTAAATCCTGTTGGTGCAGTGGGGAATAGTGATTTTTTTTATAATGCTACAAGGTCCCTGTTTTTGGCAGAAAGCACTGTGAATGTGTCATTATTTAAAATGTTCACTACACACAGCTTAAGACAGGCTGCAGCAATGATTTAGGCTCAGATTTACAAAGACTTTGCGTAAAGTTTGTGTTACTTTTTTTAAACAAACCTGACGCAAGTGTATTAGTGTTAACAATCCAGTGCAAATCACAATTTGCACTTGATTGTACCCAAATGTAATACAAGGCTGCGCAGCGCCACTGTAGGGACAAGATTTACTAATGCTTTGCAACAGGTTTGCATTACTTTTGGAATGCAAACCTGAAGCAAAGTGTTTTCTTGGGATTTACTATCCAAAGCAAGTCAGGAATTGCATTGGATGGTTTCCCAAAGTAACACAAAGTTTTGCTACATGTTGCCTTAAATTACTTTGCATCAAGGGTTCGTTTCATGGGTAGCACATGGGTGTCTTTGCAAAAGAGACATCAGGGCTCATATTCCTTGCTAGCATTAGTGCATAGGGAACCCTTGCCGCAGAAGGGACACCGTGTGGGAGCTATTTTTTCTGAAAAGTATAGAGAGCCTGTGTCAAGACTGGAGTGATGGCCAGGCATGGTGGGGAAACGGGTGAAAGAGGTAACTGTGACCGCCTGCTACTAAGGAATGCATATATCATTAGTGAAGCATTTGGTGCTGTACTGAGGAGCAGGAGTGTGAGGGGCTCACAACTCCCCCAACTATGGAGAGTAGGGTTTGTTGGACAATTTCTGTTTTTTGTATCAAGCATTTACTCTTTTATACGTTTCACATTATTGTGGGTTATGAGCTGCAGAAAAAGTACCCCTGAAATGGTGTCACATGCTCAAACCCCTGTGCTTAGTCATGCTCCTCCAGCTTTTCCTGTCCTTGCCATAAAGTTTTGGAGGGGGGGGCCTGACTTCAAAATATTTAGCTTAGGGGGCTCAGCGCAACAAAGTTTGAAGACCTCTGCCTTATAGTGTAAAGTGTTTTTTTCATAAAAAGTATTTTTAATGGTCATGGGTTTGGTTAATTGTAATCCTAGGACTAGATTCTTTAACATTATATGACTATTTGTTTTTGTATATATGATGTTAGCAAATTGTTTTATTGATGTTTGTTTTTTTATAAGTATTGTTTACAGCAATGAGGAAGTTCAGACCTTTTGAACGAAATGCGTTGGCTGTTGTCTGACTGTTTTGATAGAATATAATAAAAGAATCCAATAAAGTAAATTCCAAGACATGCAAGATTATGGACTCTTTTATGGTATTTTGTACAGTAAGGGTACCCTTCCTGTACAAAACCTATGCTACACTCATGCACACACCCTAGCGCTATGGCGCTAAGGTGTGTGCATGGCGCATAGCAGCTGAAATCAGCGCCGGCACAAGAGAAAGGGGAGGAGAGAGCCAAATCTTTAAAAATATGGCACTCTCCTGCTCCCTCGCTGTCTCGCAACTCAGCGCAGCCTTGCGGGGGGCTGCGCTGCCTTGTGTGGAGATTTTGTAAATCTCCCTTTCATTGTTGGCTGACTGTAGTGTTGACACCCCAGTCAACACTGAGGGGAGCGCAAATTGTGGGCTGCATGTGCCATAATGCATTGGAGCAAACGTTTATGGGATATGATGTCGTGTCCGACCACACCCTTTTCCCTGCCAAAATGGATTTTCATAACCTCCTTCACCATTTATGACACGTTCCAAATGTTCCTTTTTGTAAAAATTGCATTATGGCCCATTGATTACACTTTATCCATCCTGAGCCGGAGAGTACAGCCTATGCCCAAGAGTACGACCCGGGTGCGGAGAGTATGGCCCATGCCAGAGATCCTGTCCGACTGCGGACCTAAAGAAACGACTCGTATATGACGTCTGTGAATACGAAAATTCATAAAGTTAGACTTTTGTCTCAGTTCGCCTTTGTGAACTGGGCCCCGTGAGTGCATCTTGATGCACCTTTCTCATGATTGTTGGTATTGGACTAGGAAACATTAGTGTGATATTCCACTTGCATGTCCACAAATGTTTCACCTTTCCCCTAAAGAGATGTTAAAATATTTCCGCACATTTTTGACAGATGCCTATGCTGACTGTATTAGCTCATATGTAGAATCACATGGTCCTTGTGCAAGGCAAATATTTACATTTTAGGCCAATACAGTCACTAATTCTCTAGTAAGCTACAAAAATTTCTCAATTGTACCCTATCTGCAAATGAGGCCATGTCTACTTTACTGCGGATCAGAATGGAAAGTCCCATTTGTTCCGCGCATCAAATGCCCTTTACAGCTATTGTGACCCATTCTGTTGAAGGAACACAGAGACCGATGAATAAGGCCAAGGTCACAAATCATGCTCTATACTTTACAAATTAACTGACTTGCACCCTGGACTTCATTTAGTGGTGCGATTAATGTGCTTATCAATCAAACGGCAAAATGCACAGTCGCAAAAGGTCGCCAAACCTACTACCTCATAATTATTTATGAAACAGGAGGCATTTTGTGACCCTCTGCAAAAGCTTAGCTTCAGGGGCCTGCAAATGTCCATCTCACCATCCCTGTCAATTCATTAGTGACTGCCATTGTTTTTTCAAAGTAGCATGTTAGAAACGAAAGGGACACATTGTTTAAAAAAAAAAGTTGTCCTTCAGGTATCGAGGTCAATGACCACAGCCACCATTCTGAAAGTGAAAGCTGTGCCAAGGAGAAAGATTTAATTTTGAAATTTGATACAGTCTGACTTCACAGGTCTCTATCTCATCAACAGTTTGCAACTTCCGTTTTCGACACAAATATTCTGTGTATTTTATACCCAATTTAAAGGAGAGGGAACCTCCATGCGATTTGTATGAGTGACAATGTACATGGCTAGTCACAAAGGGCTAGATTTACTGAGCCCGTGCGCTGCCCTTGTAACATGCAATGGAGCACAAGGGCTTAAGTGAGATTTACCAAGCCATGCAAAGCCACCTTGCATGGTTCTTAGTCGTTTAATAAATGAGAGTAATGCAAGATAGCGCAAATCACTGCCTTGCGTTACCCTCTGTTTGGAAAGTATTCCATGGGTGGAGATTGGAGAAGGACCTTCCCATGCATCAACATGTGGGTTTTGGTGCATTTCAAAGACTTACAAACCTGCAAGTGTGTCAAAATGGTATGCCTTCCCAACAGAGGAGTAACTAGGAGAAATATCTATATTTCTCCCCACTGTCTCCTCTTTCTACATGTACTGCATTCTTCAGCACACGTAGAAAGAGAAAAAAGCCTCAAATTAGTGTTTTTGATTGGGAAAGTGTCCCTTCCTGCACAATAACACCCCTGTCTTTAACAGGGAGGGTTCCTGCATTGGCCAGCGCAGGGAGGAGCTGGAATGTGTCATACCTTAGTAGATCTGTCACACATCACAGCGCAGGGCAGCACAGCAAATTGTCTCGTTGTGTTACGTTGCATGACATTTTGATACATCTGGCCCAAAGTCTTTTTGGGGAAAAAATAATTTCAGCTAGCAGTGTCACTATTCTGCATTGCCAGAGGCTGTTTTGTGGCCTCAGATCCTACGATTTTGTGTATCGAAGAGCTTGCAGCAGTCAAATATGTTAGCACATAGGGCCAGAGTTGGAAAGCTTGGCACATCCCGAGGCGTGTGGTGAAATAAAAAACACCAGACTCATTCAGGCCTTCTTTAATTTTGCATCAACGTCCATTAAAACTCTCTCTTGTTGCCCAATGAGACTTATTGCAGTTATGGTACTTTCTCTCTGACATGATTGTACTTTGAGTTGTGTGAAAAGGAAACTGAGAGCAACAGATCAATGCAGTGCTGCAAGTGCACCTCATTGCACTGTAATTTTCATTTTCAATATCTCGGAAAAAACAAATGCACTATTTTTGTGCCTTTTCGATTCAGCAATGTTTGCAGCCTCCAAACATTTTTGTATGTTGCTCCCAAGCAGAGGCTTCTCTGCAGTTTCGTTGAAGCCGTTCTGCTAGAGCAGTGGAATAGGAAATATTGCTGTAGCTTAGCAACAGTTGCCGGAGGCCCGGGAAGATCACATTATGTATGCAGTTTCTACATTCCTTCTTAAAGCATTAAGATTTGTCAGAAGAAAATGACATGTCAGAACAAATGCAAGCAATTGTTTAGGGGCTCATACTCCTTTGCTCCTGATTGTTTTTCCTGCCACTGCTTTTTGATTAGACTTGCTTTTTGTTGATTTATTATAATTTTTGAGGCTTTTTGTTGGAACAGTGCAGATTTGTTGTAGCGTGTGCGCCACACATCTATGTTCTCTAATTGTAATGGAATGGAATGGTTTTGCAAGTGCACGTGCAGTATTAAACAGCAAAGGAACATTTAAATTGAAAATAATCACTAAGAATATTCAGTAATTTCCATGATTACAATCTAGATGTTATTCTTTGGTCTGTTCTTTCTATGCATATTGTGCAGCTTGCATTTTCATGCTGACCTGTAGGGGTGTTCTTTGCTCACTAGTGCAGTTCCTTCCAAACGTGGTGGAAGAAGGATTGCTGGCGGGGCGGGGACAGTGAGGTCCTAAAGCACCTATCAAAATATATAGAAAATATTGCTGGAATTCAGAAGGTGAATGAGCAATAAAGATGCCTTTACACTTTGTTTTTATCTTGTCACATTTGCTGTGCATTCATAGACCGAGATCAGATGTCAGGCTGTGTCAAATGGTGGCGAGCACTCCCATTGGGAACATTGCACACACTGGCTGATAAATTCCTTTATAGCTGTGATAACAATGACACTATTTCTGATTGTGCCCCCATCAAAGACAAGGTTTGACACAGGAATGAATAGTTTACCAAATCAAAAGCACTGGACAGGTGTCAATTGTGAACTGATATTACTGATTGTCTTTTGTTTTTGTTTCTCATTTGATCAAAGAAAGATTTTTTTTTTTTTAAAAAGCACTGGACAGGTCAACAAAACATAAATGTAAATAGCCATTCATAGCCCTTGTGTATTTCCTTATGAGGAGATGTAAATTAATACACTATTCAACCATCCCCAGACCACTCCAGAACAAATATTATGACTCTTTTAGTACTCTATTATCCTCAGCCCAGTGTTCTCATCTTTCTACGATCGCTCTACCCAAGATCTTAGCGGAAGAGTCTAGGAGAGAAATGGGGTTATAACATTTGGGATCACTCTTAGAGCGGAAGTCCAAATGCCACATGCATTACTGCAATACATGACGATATTTTGCCTTGCATGCCCACTTATTACAACCTCATGCTACAGTATGCCTGGAGTGTCAACCATCATGTCTTAGTCAGCATTATATGATGGTTTGGCACTGTCAGACCATGGAAGCCTATAAAATGCAGGAATTGCAAGTATTGCACCAGGAATGGGCTCTTTCATGCATACATGCGCACAATATGCTATTCATTTGCCATCAATTGCCACAATTAATTCTGAACCAACAGTACAGATGAGTTTTGAACAACACATGCATGCCTCACACATACATACATAAATACATAGAAGCACACACACACAGGTAAAACATTTTTTTGTCTTTTTAATAGTTACATTGAGCTGGCTAGCTGCATGTTTCAAGCTGTCTCACCTCTGTCTTGAGAGCATCTGCTCTTGGTTCTGCTTCCCCCAAGATGGGTGACTCGACATCATACTAATAGGTTGACTGACAGTACAGTGTGATAGTTCATATCAATGGACTTGAACCACTAAAATACATCACCCTTCTGTAGAGCTGCTAGCACTAATTTTATGCCCCAGCAGTCTAACATGGCAGTGCCACTTTGAGAGTATGGTTATATGTAGCAGAAGTAACACCACACAACTTCAGCAGTTCTGACACCACACAAAAAACCCTAATGGAAGAGATGCCCCTCCTGATAACTTGAACATATCAGTAGAGTTTATGTAAGCAGCTGATCTGCCTTTGAAATGCATTTCAAGTTGATTGTGATTGTATTCAGGTACTGAACACCATGTAGCAGGACCTGGTACAGAGGGTCGTGGTGCAGGAGGCAGCTACTGGCCTAAACAAGGGGCTGGAGGCTGTTTACTCACAATATCATGGGGACTGACCTACTATGGATGCTGAGCAACTAGGCCAAGTGCCCCTTCAGCACCTGACTCTCAGTGGTAGCATGGGTTGAGTATTCCAGGGCTTCTTGAGAGGAGTAGACACATTTGGGTGAAAATAAGCTTACAACTCAAAATACGCTCCGTAGCAGTAATAACTTATTGTCCAGTCAATTATTTGCTTTTATAAAAATAAGAGTATTTATATACCAACACAAAATAAAATACAGCTAGCAGTAGTCATGACTCCCCATTCACTATAGGCGACATTCAGGTTAAGTCCCACTAGTAGTTCAATTCTTAGAAGTTCCACTCTGACTCTTATTAAGTCAAAGGTGTTCCTGAACCAAAGTGC
Organism: Triturus cristatus; assembly: GCF_964204655.1. Lineage (NCBI taxonomy): Eukaryota > Metazoa > Chordata > Amphibia > Caudata > Salamandridae > Triturus > Triturus cristatus. Next base: position 782,790,528 of record NC_140589.1, read on the forward strand.
TATATGGTAGGCATGTTTCCCTGGGGCTGTCTGGTCTGTCATTCAGTCTTACCTGCACCTGCAGCACCTGCATGCTTGGAGTCTCCAAACACACCCCCTACATGGGCACTAGGGCTTTAACAGCTGTGTCCGGTGAGTTCCTTACACACAATCCTGTCAGGGCAGCAGTTGGGTGTTCTCGAGTTCCCCACACATGATGGTAAGTTTTCTTGCAACTTCTCCACAGGTGGGGGGAATTTTATGCTCCTGATGCAGATCCTCATTCAGGGCTTTTTCCTGCACTGGTTAAAACAGGTAATGGGAGTGACTACAAGTTTACACCTGTATCTCAGCCACAGTGATGTGTGTATCAAAAGATTACCCCAGGGTTTCAACCCTACTCTCAATGATTCACTTAGCAGATACATCACCTTCCTGAGATGTGTCAGGCCCCTCCCCAGTGACCTCTCTCTGACTCAAAGAGCACCCTTTGAAGTAAACTGAAGAGGCCAACACTCTTTTTTTCCACTGTGTCGATAAATCTGTCTAGGGGGATTCCTCTACTTCTACATGTTCCCCCATATAGCCCTGGGTTTCACTGAATGGAACATAGAATCGTTCATGTATTGTACCATTCACAGGCACACATATGCCCTGCACATACATATAACATACACACATTGCACAAAACTGCACCATCCCTGTACTGTACCATTCACAGGCACACATCCACCCAGCACATGCCTAACACACACGTACTGCGTAGCACAACACACCAAACCAATGTAGGCCAAAGGTGTGTTAACCACATAGAAGCATAACTTTATAAATTGGGCCTATAGGCCTCACTCCAGAGACGCCGATGAAAAGCCTGTTCACTCCTATTGATCACTACACTGTATGCTGCCACCACCATGCTCATGCTGCTTTACTCCTGGCAAAGGCAGTAGCCTTTCACCACCATGAGGGTAGCATTTTGGTCACCACTCCCAGTCCAAAATGACCGCAATCTATGGGACAAACTTATGTCGAGGCACACACATGATCCATGTTCGCCCATGACAACTAAGATCATTGGAATCCAGACATCCTTCCCGTTGGGTAACTTAGGGCAGGGGTGCACATCCTTCACCATGCGAAGGACTTTTCCGTCCCAACAGACATCCCTCCCAGATCAGATTACCCCAAACCAACTCCTGACCTAGAGGTTGGATGGACAGATCGGTAATACCAGAGGGGGAGTCCAGCAGCATTTTGTACATCCCGCCTTCACTGGAAGACTGTCTCCTGTGTATAAGTCATGCACACGGATAGGTGTCAACCCTGGAATCAGTGAGAAGAGGTTGCAAACAATCCCAACACCTCTCTACATTCCCTCTGCTGCTCAGGGGTTAACTCAGGGGCTAGCTGCACCCCTTCCAAAGTGCCATCACTCATACCATTATGCAGCAAGTCACGGAGAAGCTTACTGTCTTCCTCTGCTTCCTATGCCATAGCCATGACATTCACTGTATAATCTCTCTGGAGGTAAGGCTTTATCCTGTTCACAACGAACACTCCCTGGGTCTCCTTGCGGCACATATGCCCACCAAGTAGTTAACCTCAGGAATCTTGTGAACTACCTTGTATGGCCCACACCATTTTTCCTCCAAAGACCTGGGACAAATAGGCATTAGCACCAATACCTCCTGCCCTTCCTGATTGTGAGAAATTGGGTTACTGGTTGACGGTGGTGTGAGCCCCGGTCAAGCATCAATCATAATCCTTGTCAGGGTGAGGCACAAACCAAACTAAAATTAACCTGTGCTCAACCCAACCTAACGCAATGTGTAATGAATTTGTGCAACACTTCAAACAGTAATAAAGTGAAAAACACCACCCACAAAGGATCCCACAAGTTAGAAAGGTGGAGCAAAATGTTATAAATAAAACATGACCAAATGACAAAATCCAATCAGTAGAACCAGGGTTATGATATTTAAAAGATGTTAGTGAAAATAGCGCCACAAAGCACAAAGTGCCTATTAGGGGTATCTGGTCATGCTCAACCAGGTCAAAGTCACACTCTCAAGATAACCAGGATGGAGCACAGGTTGGATACCGTCACCAGGTTAGGCACGCTGAAGCTTAACTTCTTAAATCCATGCCAAAATTCCCATTCACAGTAGAGGGGTCTGCTAGGAGAGTGTTCCAGGAGGCTGTCTAGGTAGTCAAGGATCCTAAAGTTGTCATGGATGGGCGTCGCTGGAGCTCCACATTGGCGGGCCCGGCTAAGCGTTGAAGCTGTAGCATGAAGAGGCAGCTGCAGTAGCTTTACACTGAATCGTGGTGCAGATGGCAAGGTCTTGGGTTGAACAGGAAGGTTGGCAGCTTTGAAGAGCTCAAAAACATACATATACAGTTCTCCAAGCCACACCAAGAGACCTGGATCTGAGGGGCACCACTTGGGGGTCAGGTGGTCACTTCAGCTGGGTCCAAGGGCTGGTGCAGGATGTTGGGGAGTATTTTATGTCCCTGAAGCTCAGATCCGGAGGCCATCAGACTACCCCTGGAGTCACTCTGTTGTCCTAGGTGCAAGGGTGAAGTTGCAGGACCAGTTCACTTCTCACACATGCAGTTGGGCCGCAAGCAGAAGGTCAGCATAGAAGGGCAGCAGTTCCTTCAGAGCAGCAGTCCAGCAGAGTGGCAGTCATTTAAGCAGCACAGCTGTCCTTCTTCCTGGCAGAGTAGCCACAGGTCCAGAAGTGCACTGAAGAGTTGGTGCCTAATGTTCAATATTTATGCCCAGTTGTGCCTTTGAAGTGGGTAGAAGCTTCTAGATGCACGCCTTTGAAATTCAGAGGTACCCTGCTTTCCTGGCTCTGACTGCAGAATAGATAGAGTGGGTATGCAGTGCTTTGTGTGGGGAGAGGACGCAGCCTATTCAAGTTTAAGTGGGGCTAGGCCCGGCTCCTCTCTCCCATGCTGCCAGTGATGGCCCTTTCAGTAACACCTAAGCTCCCCATTATGTTTGACTGTCTAGGAGGAATACACAAAGTCCAACTGTTAACAACACCCAGTCATGCAATGCAGAGACAGGCACCAAATGTCTCAGGCAAGAAAATGCCAACTTTCTAAAAATTTTACTTTCTAAATTGTAGTTTAACGTCCGACTTCACCTCATGTTTGGATTTTTCATAACAATTCCAGACACACCAAACATAAAGGGGTTCCCTGTTCCCGTTTCGAAATTATACTTATCAACTGTAATAAGGCAACCCCGATATTATCCTATGGGAGGGGTAGGCCTTGTAATAGTGAAAAACAAATTTAAACGTTTCTCACTACCGGGACATGTCAAACTTAACAGTACATGTTCTACTTTTACAATACATTGTAGCCTGCTCTCTGGGCTGTCCATGGCAGGCCTACCCTAAGGGTAACTTATATGGATTAAAAAGAAAAATGGTTTGGGCCTGGCTAAGGGTTTATTTGTCAGGCCAGAATGGCAGTTTAAAACTGCGCACACACCGGCTGCAATGGCAGACGTGAGATATGTTTAAAGTGCTACCTTGGTGGGTGGCACAATCACTACTGCAGACCCACTATAGTTTACAGGCCCTGGGCACAGGTAGTGCCACTTTATTAGGGACTCACAAGTCACTTAAATATGCCAGTTGGGTATAAGCTAATCTAACATGTTTTAGGGAGAGAGCACAGGCACTTTAGAACTGGCTAGCAGTGTGCAGAGTCCTAAAAGCCATCAAAAATGGGTTCAGAAAACAGAAGGGTGAAGGCAAAAAGTATGAGGATGACCCTTTAGAAAGGGCAAATTCCACTACTGATACTCAGTTAGCGTAGCTCTTTGGTCGTGCCACTCCTTCATCAATGCTTTGTTGGCTTGAAGGGTTTCCTCTGTGTGACTCATGTTTTGCACCATCACTTTCCTGAGGCTAATCACACAGTCCACAACATTCCTTTTGTGGGGACTCCGAGGTTCCTTTACACCCTTCTCCGACCAAGGTGAGTTGTCCCGGCACAGAGTGTCCATATAGAACCTCAAAGAAACTGAACCTTACCCCTTTGGTGGAATCTCTGACGGCACACAAGAGTCTTGGCAGGAGAAGACCCCCTTCCTCCTGAGCATTTGTGTTGCAGTAAGTAAAGGAAAAGTGATATGTCATACCAGCTTGCTCCCACATCTCTCTCATATAAGAGAAGATGACACCTGTTACCCATCGGAAATGACCAACTTTGGGAATTCAATCCTAGAAAAATCCCTCAGGAGAGCACTTGCTACCAACTATACAATCATGCTGCTCAGAGGTACAGCTTCCAGGTACCTGGTGGTATGATCCACCACAACCAAGATATACTTGTTGCCTGACTACGAGGAGCATCAAATGGACCAATTGTGTCTATTCCCACCCGCTCAAATGGAACATTTACTTCTGGTAGATGCACTGAAGGTACCCTAGCCCTACCTGCTGACTTTTCAATCATCTGACCACCAGGACAGGTTCTACAGAACCTATCTGTGTCTCTCTGCATCCCTGGCCAGTAGAACAGGGGTTCCAACCTATCCTAGGTCTTTCTAATCTCTAGGTATCCTGTTATGGGTACTTTATGGGTCAGTGACAACAGGAGATACCTGTGGACTAATGGAACCAGTGCCTTCTGTGAGCTCCTGGCTCAAGATTCACCAGCTCATGTTAAAGTAGGTCATCCTCCTTGCCAGCATAGTGTTTTTGACCACGCCTTTGCTGACCTGGTCCTGGGATTCCTTGCAGTGTCCCATAAGCATCAGGCACTCTAACTGTGCCATGCAGAAATATTCCCGGGTAGGCCCTCCAACAGCCAGCAAATGCTGCAACTCTGGTAGTGATCCAGACTCCAGCACCTGATCCACTTCAGAACCCTTATCCTCTACTCCACCAGGAGGAGAAGAGATCACCTCCACATACATTGCTTTCCTGGAGTCCGACTTTTCCTCCAAATTAATTTGTCCCTTCAAATCAGAAATGATCCCAGTGTCACACTGAGACAGCTTGTTCTCTGGTCAACACAGATGATGTGTTACAAGATATAAGGGCTTCTGGTCAGGGCACTAAGTCAGGGGCAATCAAGTCATTGTCCAAGAGATATGCTGCATCACCTTGTTTTTCCCTTATGCCAACACTAACCATGGCAGCCTACCATTGAGATCAGTCTTAACCCTGGTAAGCAAATACTCTAGGCTCTCTCCACTGCCTACCAAACCTGTATCTGTATCTTCCTCTCAACCATTGCACCGAAGGCTCCAGTATTTCTCGGGGCAGGCACTTTTCTCCCATTGATACAAGCTTCCTTCACAAATCTCATTCAGTGCTTAATCTAAGCCAGTGGTTCCGATGCTTGGCACCAGCACTTAATTGTCAACACCCACTCTTATGACTGGATGCCAAATTGTGGCACTGTTTGTCTAATTTAGAGATGAGCACAACACAAGTTGTTTATTAATTCAAGAAACAAAAAAAATTACTAATGCCTTCCGCTCAAGCCATCCTTACAGCTTTAGGGGCCTAAATAGTCTGAATTGTCACACTTGCAGAGTATGATGGCAAACAGTTGTATTTGTACTTTCATTGGCAGCGCTGGCAGAGAAATGGGTAGTACAAGCTGCTGTGGCCTACTGATGATGATTTATAAATTTAGCACTTACACTATCGTATTAGGATGGATTTTCTTCAGAGCTTCAGAGTCCCTCTCCCAGATCTCCATTGCACCTAGGTTGAGTGCAACAGGGCCTTCACAGTTCCCTTCACCAATGTGTAACATGCTTGCTATCACAGGTGCTGCTGGGTCACAGTCTTTCACCAGACAATTTCTCCTGAAGTGTCCCACCTGGCATCACTTGTAACAGGTCATCACATCAGACTTACAAGTGCTTTCTTCTCTTCCCTTCTCATGATGCTCCTTCCTGGACACAAGATTTCCATTCCAGTTTTTCCTGGACCCTCCACGAGTCCCATGGAAATTTCCCAGGCCCTTACCATCTGGTTTGGAACCAGCCAATGGAGAGTTGCGTTCCTCTTTTGGCTTAGAACTGTGCTGTTCTAGCCCCTTGTCAAACCTGTTAGCTAAACACCTGTCAGCCAACACTGCAAGCTTCTCTGGATCTCCTCAGTAAAATCAGACAGGTATTGCCTAGGTGGGATAGACCACATTTGTGTTTGTCACTCTGTCACCTTCAACTGGATAAGGGACTGAAAGTCCTTAGCCTCTGTTCGACTTAGCCCTTTTTGCAGGGTCATCCCTGAAAGTTTTGCCTGCCTCCTGTATTTTTTCTGACCTGTTGTTGGCTGTTTTATGACTCTGGGCACTTTACCACTGCTGATCAGTGCTAAAGTTCATATTCTCTTCCTATTGTATATTGATGTATGGATTAGTGACTCCATGATTGGCTGGCTTGGTTTACTTGTCAGACCCTAGTACAGTGCACCATGGGTGCCCAGGGCTTGTAAATCAAATGCTGCTGGTGGGCTTGCAGCACTGGTTGTGCCACCCACAGAAGGAGCCTGTAAAGTGTGTCTAAGGCCCGCCATTGCAGAGCCTGTGTGCAGTCTGGTCCTGCCATGTTGACAGGACAAGTGCACCCACTTTCCAGTCCCTAAACCTTCCCTTTTCTTCATATCAGACACCCCTATGGTAGGCCCAAGGGCAGGGTGCATTGCAAGTATAAGGTAGGACATGCCCTGGTGTGTGTGGCATGTCCTGATAGTGAATTACAGCCATTTTCGTTTTTCACTATTGCAAGGCTACCTGTTCCCCATAGGCCAGAATGGGCAGTTTGATTATAACATCTTATAATCCTACCTGACTCAGGGAACTAGGTAGAAATTCGAGTTTAGTATGCCTGAACTCAGAATGATAAAATACATCGTTTAGTGAAGTTGGTTTTAACATTCTGTGTTTGAAAATACCACTTTTAGAAAGTAGGTATTTTCTTGCCTAACTATCCAAGCCTGCCTCTGTTAGGTTGTGTATTCCTTGTCTGGAGTTTGAGTGACAGGGGCTGGGGGATTCCAGGAGACAGGGTGAGTCAGCACAGGGCTGAATAGAGAGATCTGCATGTAGATGGGTGGGAGGAGTTGCACCTGGGACCTGAATAGGGCTGTGCCTTCCCTCCACAATGCTGGCTCCACCTCCTGGCCTACACTGTGAAAGGAAAGAAGGAGTCTTGTCAACAAAGTGCTTCAGGACTGACCAGAACTGGTTTGGACTAGGCAAATGCCTCTCTGCCTTCAGAGAACAAAGAGAAAATGAGTATAAAAAGGGGGACCCAGACCTCAGAACTTTAGATCACTTTGGGAAACAAGAAGAACCTTTGCTGAGGAGAGGAACCAGACAAACTGAGGAAGAGACTATCCCTAGCTGAGTGCTGTTTGGGGGATTGGCCTGCAGTGGTTGCCTGGCTGCCAAAGAAAGGAGAAAGGAGAAAGGACTTTGTGCTACTTTCAAATCAACTTGTTGTAAATGATCTTCAAGGGCTTGAGATAGAGCTTGCCTCCTGCTGAAGTCTCAGGGACAACAGACTTCACCAACCAGCTCCCCTGCCTTCCCTTGCTGGGAATTAAAGTGCCTGCTGTTGTGCTGGGCCTTCTGAGGGACTGCGTGTCACAAGGAGCTGGAAGCATGACTCGCGAAGAAGAAGCGTGTCGCCGCCGCTGTCGTCACATCACTGGAGAAGTGTGTCACCGCTGTCGCTTCGCCTCGCAGAAGCGCTTCGAATCGCCGAAAAGTGTTGCCGTCTCATCAGACGCGTTGCATCATCAGAGAAGAGTGTCGCCACCACAGCCGCTGTCGTCGCATCACTGAAGAAGGGTGTCGCCGCTGCAGCTGTCGCATTACATCGCCAAAGAGTCTCGCATCACCGGAGAAGAGTGTCGCCATCGCATCAGACGCCGTCGCCACACCGAAGAAGCATGTCGCAGGCTCAGAAGAATCGTTGAGTCATCGCACGGCCGCCGGGCATGCACGCATCGTGTAGCAACAAGAAGAAGACACCATTTTTGTTTCATTGCACCTGATCTTCATTGTATCACGGCGCTGCTGGTCGCATCGCCACAGAAGCGCAATAAGAAACCGACTCATCACCTCTTCATGCAGAGAAGATTCAACGCATTCCCTACGCATCAGTAGGGACCTGACGCATCACCGTTCTTGCGTGTAAGGAACCAACGCATCTCTTTCCTTGCAACACTTTCGTTGTATAGCGTTACGCATCCAAGGGTTCATTGAACCTAAAGTGTTGCATTTACCATCTTAAGAGAACTAAGCTATTTCTACCATTTTTAAAGTACAGTATTGTAGATTTTTGTCGTTTGTGGTCTTGTGATAAGTCTATATAAAGAATACTTATTTTTGATATAAAACCTGTGTGGTGTCCATCTGTAGTGTTGTCACCGGATAACTGTATGTGTTCACAAATGCTTTACACACTGCCTCTGAGATAAGCCTGTCTGCTTGTACCAAGCTACCAAGGGGGTAAGCATGGGTTATTTTAGGAGTGTACACCCTTACCCTGACTAGAAGAAAGGCTCCCTATTTTGTCAAAGGTACCTACCTCTCCCAACTAGAGACCCCCAGTTCTAACAGACTCAATCACTTTGACCAACTTATTCAGATCATGCAATACACCATGAATCCAAGTCTCAAATGGAACACCATCAGCGCTCTTGCAGTCTTGGGATCTTTGAAGGTACAGAGCTGACTTCAGCCTAGAGTGTCTAATCAGAGTATCCTGTCTTGGACCCTTGACTGCAACCTGGCCTGAACTGGATGTAGAGTAACTTATCCCAGATGGAGTTGTCATTGTTGACATCATAAGTTTTTCTCTCTCAAGGGCTATCCTTTCCTTCTCCAGCTTTGTCCCTTTTCCTTCTGTTTCTCCTCCCACGCTCTCTATTCCACTGCCTTTCCCTCTGTTTCTCTTCCATCTCTCGCAATTTTTCTTGCCAGTCCCATTCCTCCTATCTCTCCGGCCTCCTCTCTTCCTATGTCCAGTGACCTATTCTCAGCATCTCCCTCTTGAACTTTCTATCCTTCTCTTCTTCCACAGGCTTCTAAAGAGCCAGGTGCAGGCTTATGGTCTCCCCTAGACTCAACCCACCCAAGAGATTTATTCCTGGCATTGTTGACAGTGGTGCCATAAAAATTTGACGTGGTGTACACACCTAGGACATTCTAGAAACTAAAGGTGTTGAGTGTCTTGGGGAATCACTGGAAAATGCATTAGGGGACACACTCTGTGTATACTCGGGATAGATCTGTCCTAAGGGGATCCCAGAGACTGACTACTCTGTGCTCTCTTTTAAGGTTCCTAACAATGTTCACTACAGAGTCAACTACATCCTCATCCCTTTAGCCTAATGTCTCAAACTGGCCCCTATTCAAATTAGCAAGGACCTCACTGTCCCTCCTCTTTGGTAACCCTCCACCCTCTGTCCCTATATACATTTTTTATCTGATCTATGGACATGGTGCTGAGATCTATTCCCAACCCTGTGCTTTGCATTGTCTATGTGTGCTGACTTTGTGCGTAAGAACTGGACTCATTGCACAAATGGTCTAAATTGGAAATGGCCAATGCCACATCTGTATCCAAGGATCCTAAATGTGAGACACACCACCATTTGCCACCAATTGTCAGAAACCCAGAGGGCCACGGGGTAAGCGGGAGCTACTCGGCCCAACCATGGGGATTTAGGCATTTTACTCCACATGTTCCAGGGCACAACCTACTATGGATCCTGAGTACCTCTTCAGCCCTTGACTTGCATTGGTAGCACAGGTCGAGCAGGCCAAGGCTTTGGAGAGGCCTGTAGATACAGGGCACTGAACACAGGCTCACAACTAAAAATTCATTCAATAGAAGCAATAAACGATGGTCCATTCAAATATTTGCTTTTATGAAAAAAGGAGCACTTATTTACACACCAACACAAAATAAAATATGACATTCACACACAATACACACAGACTCCTGAGGTCAGGGCTCTACGGTTTTAACAGCAGGTTCCTGAGCCCCACTTGCCTCTCCCTAGTAGTAGTGGTTATTCCTCATTTATTATAGACTGGCGGGCTAAGCCTCACTAGTAGACTAAGTCTCAGGAGTCCCACTCTCACTCTTATTAAATCAAAAGTGTTACAGGAACGAAGTGCTAGGTATATATGGCAGGCAAGTTCCCCAGGCCACCTGGCCCATAAATCAGTCATACACGCACCGGCAGGACCTGCACGACTGGAGTCTCTGTGCGGGTCCTTCAATGGTTCTGAAGCTTCGGCGGCTGTCTCCCGTGAATTCCTCACACATGATCCTGCAGGGGCAGCAGTCAGGTGTCCTTGAGTTCTTCATATGCTTGATGCTCTTCTAATGCTGGTAAGTTTCCGTGGATCCTTCCAACAGGTGGGGGTGAATTGGACACTCCTGGTGCAGATCCTGATTTAGGGATCTGGCTTGCATAAGTTACCATGGCAGCCTCTTTCTCTCGATGATGGTCTTGACCACACCATGCTCCTTGCCTTTTCCTGGTGGCTCCACCTTGCATATGGGGTCACCTTCCTCACTCCGCACATGGGCTATTGCTCGATCGGCACACCAGCAGTCTTCACAGCAGCCCCACCTGAAATGCGGAGTCGATGACTTCACTCCACACACGGGCTATGGTCCGATCGGAATAGCAGTAAAATTCACAGCAGCCCAACCTGGCATACAGGTTTGCCAACTTCACTACACACCAAGGCGTTCTAGACCAAGAGTGCATTAAGCACACAGCAGTGGAACTTTAAATAAGTGGGGCTGTTCACTCCTGCTGATCAGTACATGGTATGCTGCCAGCACCGCGCTTGTGCTGTTTCAAACCTGGTAGTGGTTAGGGTGCTACTCCAGGGCCAAAAAGATAGCAATCCGTGAGACAGGCATATGCCACGGGGCACATGCATGATCTCTGTTAGACCATGAGAACAAAAATCAGCATCTGGGTTCTAGACTTCATTAAAGATGGGGCTGTCAGGGCAGGTGTGCATGTCCAATAACAGGCAACAGACTTTTCTGTTCCAATACCATGCTACAATAGTTAAAATGCCCCATAACACATCATTGTGCCATGAATATTTACATTTTTCAAATGCTTCTTGATCTGCTGTGAAATTTATGCTATATTTATTTCTCTTGAGAAACGTTCTAGGCCTTATGTTGAGTTTGGCAGACAGGGCACTCAGACAGAACCATGGTGGATTACCCTGCCCACCAAACACATTGTTCTTTGCTGTGTGGCTCGATTAGATATGGTACCCACCATGTAAAGTTTCAGCTCCAGAGGGGGTGCCTTGGTGGAGATCTCCAAATATGAAATTCTGCAGTTCGCACTGGCAGCAGGGTACATGCCTCCACTTCTCTGATAGAACAAACTACAGTCAGTCATCCTCTAAATGAGGACCTCTATTTGTAGTGATTGTAAACCTTTCCACATGCTTTTGAAATCTTTGGGTTCTTTTAATGTCACATAAAATACCAAAATATCACGTCCGGGTGAAAGCCTCAAGTGGAGACAATCAATCAAAGGGACATTCTGAATGGTTATTGTTAGTTGTTGTATGTGATGCCGCTACTAATTATATATGTTATTTGGTTCTTGTGTGGTTTTTATTCACTCGGACTCTGGTGGCATTATTTATAGTTAAATTGAGATAATTATTAGTTAATGTTGAATGTTCTTTATGAATTTCCACATATTACATATCTGTGCTTACATATATTATGTTTCTGATGACACTTAAAACTTGTTTTTACACCTAGGCTTCAGGGTGCTCATACTTGAGGCATGTTTTTTAGTCCAGAGACATTGTGTGCACTTTTGTTTTGCATTTGTTTATTTTTCACAGGTTCGGGACTGGGATAGGCCAGGGCGGGGTTAGAGACACAGGGGGATGAGTGGTTTGCAAACTTTAAGTGCCCATGACTGCTTGGTCAGCGGTCTTGGCCCGGCCAAACAGTCATGCGCACTTTGCATATTCCCCACCAGGCTGCATTATACAGCCTGGTGGGGAACAGGCCCAGGCCCTCAGTCCCCATCTAAGCGCCGATCCACGGCGCTAAGACCAATCACAATGCTGCATTACAGCGTTGTGATTAGCCCAAAGGAGACAATTACAACACTGCATTGCAGCGTTGTGATTAGCTATGGTGAGACTGAGTGCTTCCTGGTTCTGTGCCTTGCTGGAGAATCGTAGGAGACACGTGGCCTGCAGAAGAGTCAAGTGGTATTTTTTTATTTCTTATTGTTTCACTTATCCCAACTATTCCTACTCTCTTGATGAATGCTCCCGAGCATTGCTCACTGCCCAGTCTATCTCCACACATCACTCGCTGTCTCTCCCTGAGCATGGCTCCTTGCCCCCTGCCTCTTCCCCATTGATAACAACTACACATAGACTGTGTGTCAGTCCTTCTCACTGAAGCTGGTGCTCCAGCATGTTGCCCACTTCCATCCCAGAGGACACCATCTCAATGCCCAAGATGTCCATATTCAGCAGTAGAATTCAGTGTTCACTGTTGCGTTTCTGTTAAAGTTTGCAGGTGCTACTAGCTATTACAAACACCTAATAAAACTAAACATAATGAAATATGAGACTCTAGTTACAGTTGCATGACATTGCAGTAATCCACAAAAATATATATAAAAATCATTGAAAATATTAATATAGCAACTCCTATACTTAAAGATGGAACACAAAAAAAAAGTCAACACACACAAATATCTCCAAAAAACGACTGAAAACCTAAATATTGCAACCCTATACCTAAAGAAAATCACAAAAATATTAATGTAAAAAATATTGCTGAAAAAGTATCTAAAATGCAACAGTAACGAAAACAAAAATAAAGAAATAACAAATATCATGTACACATTAAAACTTAAGAGACATGACAACAATCACGAAAACTAAAAAATATTGATCACCAGAAAATCAACGTGATTCTAAATAATGCAGATGATACTAAATTATATATCTAAACATATATAAGAATATGTAAATGTAAAATGAATGCATATTAAAATAATGAAGAACACATTAATTAGCGTTTACTATAAATGGGAAAGAAAACATCAAACTACTCTTCAGTAAGCAAAGGGAAATACTTTTTCAATTAACAAACAGTATAAAAAGGCCACAATTAAGCACAACAAAATGATTCCTAAAAAGAATCACAGCAGGACAGCATCACTCTACAGAATTGCAAACCTACAAAAGAAGATTGTAACATGTCAACAAACCAATAGATACGATGAAGAATGTAAGTTTGACAATCAGTGAAAGCTTGCAAATAATAAATAACTAAAAGCATGTTAAAAAAAATAATAGTTAAAACTATGTTACTTTATATTTCTCTCTCTCGATATATATATATATGTATATTTGTGTGTGTGTATGTATGTATGTATACATATGTATATATATGAAGTACTCCGTAGATGAGCCGCAGTTGAATCGACACCGCTATAACCGCATACACGGACCCAATGGATAAGTGCTGATTATTTTATTTAGTGCAGTATTGCCGCCATAACGTTTCGGCTCCTCCGAGCCTTGATCACATGACAACATGAACCAATAAGACCATGGTTTTTAAAGTGACTGTGCTTAACAAGAAAAACGATCATGTGACTAGTTAGTTAAAGGACACAGATGACAGACTTCGTTAATAGTCCATAGCAGCTTTTGTAGTTTTAGTATACGTGAAAAACATATGCAGATTAAAACCTACAATTTAAAAAGCATTTTATATAAAAACACAGTATTTACACAAACATAAAAATTGTGCAACAGCTGGCGATAAATGTGCAAATCACGCTGGTGTGCAAATTTGATGCTGTAAACAATGATTCATTTCAAATATGATGCAAATATACGGGTAAATCCAATATAATAGAGGTACCTCTTCTGAATAATATTGTTATACATACGGTATGTCCCGAATTATTCTACACACAAGATAAAAACTCTTGATGGAAAATTCCAATGTGCAGTTCATCAAATTTTGAATACATTTTAACAACTGAAAATTGCTTCTCATACTGCGGACAATATGTATATTTAAGTATTAACAAAGTGTTATAATTGTCTAGTATCCACAATGGTATTGAGGTAGTGTATTGACTGTATAACAAAATGTGCTTCCTAAGAGGCTATGGCAATTCATGGGATGAATCCCTTGTTATATTAGTCTCTATCATCAAACCTTTTACTACAAAGAGTATAGTCATACTTTAAGTCAATCGGTAGAATTGTGCAAATGTGCATAAGAAAAGTGCTACACCATATACATAAACAATAAATAAATCCAAAGTGAATATTCTAATCTAATTTAAACCAATAAATACCTAATATTTTACACTTGGGGAAATTATTCTTGCCTTGAAATAGACTGAGCCCAGTTTTATTTTTCTGATAGCAAGATAGGCATTATTAGTCCAGTTAAGTACTCTGTAATTGATATCACACAACAAAAACAAATCATCATTGTTCCAATGAACATTGTCTTAATCTAAGCATTCTGACAGGACCTTTGTATATTGGGAACCTGAAAGAACTATAAACCATGAACGAGATGCAAAGGTGAGAAAAACCAGTCTGTTGCCTTCAGTCCATTGTTTGCTTCAGCATTTGATAATAAGATATTGGTGTAATGGCAGCTGGATTTACAGTCGAAGGAGGGGAAAGAAAGAAAGAGGACCAACAGACTGAATACTATATATCCTCTAGAGAGTGAAATATCTAAAATACTTCCACTCTCTAAGTATTAAAGAGATCTAAAACAATAAATAAGTATCAAAATGGTAAAAGACCACTCATGGGTCTAACCTGCTAAGATAAAAACTCAAAGTCATCTGTGGATATATATCAATCATAATTTTTTAGGGTAGACAGGTATGTAAGTCCTCAGTGATATTCAACCCCCCGGATGTTTAGTATCGAGCTGCAAAATATATCTTGTTTCAAGTTTGCGAAGCTTATGTTCTCTATCGCCTCCTCGCCTGCTTGCGATTACAGCATCAATGACATAAAATTTCAGGCCCTTATTGTCACTATAGTGGAATTCTTTGAAATGCCTGGCTACAGGATAAGTATTATCTTGGTTTGCTATTGCCCGAAGATGTTGTAAGATGCGTTTATGAACAGCATGTTTTGTGCTTCCAACATATGTTAGTTGGCAAGGGCATTCAAGTACATAAATAGCAAACTCCGTTTTACAAGTAAGTACCTTGTTAATGAGGTGTTCCTTATCACTGAAGCCATCTTTGAATGATTTCATATTAACACCATGGATACAAGATTTGCTTATCTTTCATTTATAGAATCCACTGTTGGTCTGTAACAATGTCGTTTTTTCCAATAATTTCTGGGCTAGTGTTTACCAATCGATCCCTCATAGAGGGAGCCCTGCTGTAAGTGATAGAGGCTCTCTGAGGAAGTGTAGAGCCAATAACAGGATCACTTAGAATTGTAGGCCAATTGCGATTAATGATTTTGTACAATTCTGTGTGTTGTCTACTGTATCCTTTAATAATTCTGAATGAACTGGCTGAAGAACGCAACTGATCTTGTGTTGTTGCTATAGAGATTGTTTAAAGGTGGTCAGTGGATTTGTAAGTATCAAGAAGCTCTTGTCTGCTGACCTTCATAGATTTCACTACAGCACTATCAATGACCCGTGTACTGTAACCTCTTTCTAAGATCCGAATCCTACTAGCTTGTGGGCTAATTTCAGGTCTTGTTCACTGCTGCACATACTCCTTAAACGGAGCATCTCTCCGTAAGGGATACTAGTTATCAAATATGTAGGGTGCGCACTGCCCGCATGAAGGATAGTATTGCCTGTGGTGCTCTTTCTGAACAATCTGGTTTGAATCTTGTTGTTGCTAATGAATACGTCAGTATCCAAAAACGTAATATTGGACTGGCTCATGGTTGCTGTAAATTTAAGGTTAAGTTCATTATCATTGATCATGGATATAAAATCCTTCGCCTGTTCTTTGCCACCCCTCCATACCACAAATAAATCGTCAATGTAACGATACCAGGCAATCACATTGGCTCTAAAGATGTTCTCATATTTGACCTTGAGGACCAGCTCCTCCCAAGCACCCATGTGTAAGCAGGCATAGCTTGGAGAGAAACTGGCCCCCATTGCCACACCTTGCATCTGGCGGTAGAGAAGATTATTGTACATAAAGATGTTGTTGCGTAAACATAATTCAAGCATTTGCAGTAACAATACATTGTGATCCTAATATTGCTTAGCTCTTTGAGTTAAATAGTACTTGACTGCAGAAATACCATCAGTGTGCACAATGCTTGTATATAGTGCTGTCACTTCAAGTGCAAGCAACCAATCATCCTCCATCCATGAGACCTGTTGTATTTTCAGTAAAAAGTCACCTGTGTCCTGTATATAAGACTGAAGGGCTTTCACATGACTCTGCAAAAAATAATCAATGTAAACTGATGTTTTTTCCAAAAGTCCTTACTTGCAGAGATGATAGGTCTGCCGGGTGGGTTTTCCATGCTTTTATGGACTTTAGGTAAAAAATAGATCAAAGGAGTTACTGGGTTGTCGTTTTTAAGAAATTTGAATTCATCATCAGATAACATTTTCTTATTTCTCCACCTAACCAGTTTGTGATGATATTCTTGTTGTATGGTTTTTAATGTTGTCATATTGATACGCTCGTATATATATATCTATATTCACTGAAAAAAACATAGGTTTCAGGGGTGTTATAGTTAGCTGGACATTTCAGTCGTACAAAACCATTGAAATTCCTCCGTTATAGTTAGGTCTGCTAACTATAACTCGCGCGCCCGCTTGACGAATCACCCCGAGACTTTCAGGATAGGAGCGAACCGGAGCAGGCTACGAGTTTAGAAAATTTCGCGAAGATTCATGAACCGGAGCCAAAGTTATTCCAAATAGAATGTTGCGGATTTCCTTTGGATAATAGGTCCTAACTATAACTACTTACTGGCGACCGGCAGTAGGTAATATATATATAAATAAATACATAAATATATAAACAGACATATGAATATATATATATATAACCACTTTAGCACAATTTTGGGCTAAATACGGACGCACTGACGGGTTAATGTTATCAGCAATTCTTTAATGTGCAGACTTCCCGCACCGACAGATGTGTTTCAGCGTAAAAGCCTTTTTCGATGTTGGTGTTCTAAAGCAATTACCTTGTCTTAGTACAAACCCATACTGAGTCATGTGATCAATCATAAAAATCAAAGACGGTTTCATGGCCTTATTTCATAGTGGCCATCTTTTAACGTGCAATAAACTAAAAGTGAAGGCAAAATATGCAAAAGAATCATATTAAACAAATATTTATTGCAAGGACATACTAAGCAATAATCTGTATAATCCGAATTACAGTTAAGCAATATGTTGATCTTCCACACTGTGCTTGGGTCCTTCTCTCTGATCTTATAACTGGTGACTTTCTTGCTGTATTTGCAGGCTTTACACCTTATACAGGGGAAACATCCAGTTATTGGATCTTTCTTCAGAGGCATGGACTGGAAGTGGCTAAGCACTGAATGGTCACCCATTGATTTCCCTCTCCTATAGGTGATGGTAGGTTTTGGTGGACATTCTCTGCACAGGACTTGGTCTGTTTGCAGAATCTTCCAATTCCTCTTAAATATTTTCTGTGAGGCTCTGATGCCGGTAATGCGGTGGCTGAGTCTCCGACGTGAACCCGGAAGTACGGGGTGTTGGAAAACTACACTCCCCGGCATGCAGACCGGGTCACGCCTCACATGACCCAGAGACGACGTCAGAGGCTGGGTAAATGGCGGCGGACAAACGGTGCACTGTTGCTTGTACCGTGTTTACAGAGTGAGAGGAGACGTTCTCCTTCCTCGCCACTCCTCTCTGCTTTCCTCCTCTGTTGG
Organism: Triturus cristatus; assembly: GCF_964204655.1. Taxonomy (NCBI): domain Eukaryota; kingdom Metazoa; phylum Chordata; class Amphibia; order Caudata; family Salamandridae; genus Triturus; species Triturus cristatus. The sequence goes on from NC_140589.1 coordinate 782,808,498, forward strand.
ATGAGACCATCGTGACTCGGTCTCATGCAGAGGAGGATATTGTTTAGCAGAGAACACCTTTGAGCAGTGTTTTCCTCTGTTGGCTGGGACCGGAAATTAGCGGTCTCTTACAGAGAAAAACCTAAAACCTTTGGGGCTTCTTATCAGCCCACTGTATCCCCTAAAAGCAGGAACCGGTTCAGTTTCATTTCGAAACACATCATTGAGGTTCCGTTACTGTGACTGCTTATTAACAGTAAACTGGGTCTAAGTAGACGTCAATGTATGTACTTATGACTTGTTGGCTAAACCAAACGGAAGGGACAAACTAGTGTTTGGTGTTCTGGTTTCTTGTGTGCCAAGGATGTGGTGACGCATTAACTCACCCGGGCTTATTTCTTTTGGACTTTATGCAAAGACTGTGATGGTTGCTTGGCCCAACATTTTTTAATTCACGACTGGTGATTTTTTGTTTTCTTATTTTCCCAAAAGAGAGAGTACACAAAGGGGGTGCAGTTCTCGAGTATTATACTTATAATGACACAACTACATGCTGTAAGTGGTAGGTGTACATGGGTTTCTTTAAACGTGCTTAAATAAGGTACCATGCAAGATAGGCATTGATTACAAATGTATGCTCGCTTTTCCCACTAGTTTCAGGTCAACGAACTAGCAGCCATCCTGCTCTCTTCTGGCATCGCTCACTTGCTTCTTTATTATTTCAGGTAGGGTATATGGGATTAATTGAACTGGTATATGGAAATGTATCGTTTTACTTCTGTGTAGGGGAACTAGAGTATGTTTCCTTATAGTGTTCCTGTGTCATCCTCAGATCTCCCTCCCAGCTGTTCCTACCCTTTCCTTCCCCCACTTGATGATCCCAACAGTCTGTGAGTATCACATTCTGGACTTGGTATTATAGAGAAGTGGGCCCCCATAGAGCATCGACACCACTCCGAGGATTCTGGAAGGAGGAGCCCGCCATTTCCATTATTTGTGCCGATTTGTTGTTAAACGGGTGATCATCCTCACCGGCTCTCTCTTTCCTTGTTCATGTGTGTTCACTTTGGTTTTTGCTACTAACATCTGTGCCCTTTGCACTGTCTTAACCTTTGCTTCAGCTATTTTGAGGCTATTGATGGATTAGCCTTTAGCTTTGAAGCGTTCAAATGCCTCTGTTTTAGCTTGTTGATACTCCGCCTCTTTGGTACAGTTTTGTTTCATCCATAATCGTTCTCCATAAGGAATATTGGAGATTAGACTTTTCGGATGATGACTGCCTGCATATAGGATGGAATTCCCCGATATAGGTTTTTGTATACAACCTGGTTAGAAGCCTGTCTTTCTCTACGTACACCTCCAAGTCCAAATAACATGCTTTGTTGTTACTAATGCTGGCTGTAAAAAACAGATTGAGCTCATTGTCATTTAGTGATTTGATGGACTCCTCACCCGAAGAGTAATCGCCTCGCAAAACGACAAACAAGTCGTCGATATATCTGGCCCATAAGGCTATATTATCGACCCATTTTTTGTTAATTCCTGCCCAGGCCACATGCTCCTCCCACCATCCCACTAACAAGTTTGCATAGCTGGGGGCAAAGCATGTGCCCATCTCAGTCCCCCATTTTTGTCTGTACAGTTGTCCAGAAAAAATAAAGAGATTTTCTAGCCAAAATTTTACCATTTCCTGAGGCATGTGGTTATGTTGCTGGAATTTTACTGGTCTTTTATCTAAAAAACACAAGATAGCATGAAGACCCTGAGTATGGTTGATACAGGTATAAAGACTAGTAATGTCTAAAGTTATTAACATCATGTCTGCTTCCATTACTAGCCTTTCTATTAGTCTCAAAAAGTCCTGTGTGTCTCGCACATAAGATGCTAAGTCCCTGACCAGAGGTGTTAAAAACAAGTCAATATAGATTGAAGTGTTCTCCAGGAGGCTTTTTATGGATGCGACAATTGGCCTTCTTGGGGTTTGGTCAGGTCTTTGTGGACATATGGGAGGTGGAAGAATGTAGGATGAACTGGATTCTCACAGTGAAGAAAAAGGTACTCTTCGTGTGTCAACATCCCCTCCATTTCCCATTTCAGGAGACATTGATGAAAGACTTGTATGCAGTCCACATACTCAAATTTCTGTATGGGGATGTAACATTTAACATCAACAAGTTGTCTTTTAGCTTCCCTATGATAATGTTCTTTGTCAAAGACAACAATATTTCCTCCTTTGTCAGAAGGCTCAAAAACTAGAATATTGTCTTCAGTGTCTGTAGCAGATCTCATTGCTTCCTGGTGAGATTGTACTGCTGCTTCTGATATTTTCCGTTGTTCATATGTTTCTTCAAGTCTGAGATGATAGCCTCATTAAAGACATCAATAGCATCATGTGGGGTTTTGGGTATGGTCTTAGATTTCAATTTCAATTGAATTCTCCCTCCAGACTGAGTAATTCCCATCTCCCTCAGATGACTATGGATGCCTCCTTGGGTTACTGGGTCACCACACTCACTGGTGTCCTCCAGGGACTGTAAGATTCTTAATGTCTCTAAGTCATGTCCAGCGATACGGTCCATATCTGACCTTGTATCCCCTGTATTCCCCGATGTTCTACCTGGATGAAGCAAGTGTTTTTTTTGCAGTTTTAGCTTATGGATGTATTTAAAAAGATCTATTTGGATCTGTGTATAGTCCGGTTCCATAGTGGGACATAAAGTTAGGCCAAGTTGTAACACCTTGATTTCATCTGGTGTCAATACCCTTTTGAATAGATTTATTATTGTCATTGTTTCTTGGGTGGTTACCAGTTCCCTCTCCTACCTCAACTGTGAGTGACTCTTGGGGTACGTGCTTCTCCCCCTTCTTTTCTGTCCCCTCCTTGTTTTGCATTTCTGGGTTGATGTTGTTCTGGAGGGTGGGTTCTTGGTGCTGGTCTTTGTCTCACCTCTCGCATGAGCTTGTACTCCCGAAAATACCCAGGCTCACTCGCATTCGGTCGTGCATTCGTTCCTGTTGATTGTTCACCTTCTGAGGTCTCCACCTCCGATTCTGACGTTTCACTGTTTGAATGAATTGCACCTCCTTGTTGGCCCATCTGTTTTCTAGGGACGTCATACTTGCGTGCAAATGTGAGTATTCGGCATGTTGCATAATCTTGTTTGCCCCTTTGGAACTTTGTTTGTTTCCGCTTTCGAATTACTGCCTCATATTCTTTGAGGCGTTTCTTCATACTTTGTTTCAACTCCTCATTTTGTTTCTTGTCCTTGTCTTTGCTAATCATCTCCTCGAGATTTTTAATCTCAATCAGCAGTTTTCTCTGTCACTCCAGGCATACATTATTAGGATCCTCACCATGCCTTTAGCAGATTCAGTTGTATGCTTGGACCAATCTTTTAATAGTTAATTATACCGTGTATTGCTTAATATATCCTTGCAATAAGCGGTACATCGGCAGTACGATCCACCCGGGTAAAAAAAGTGTATCTTGGAACACATGTGTACAATCGGCAACAAAGATAACAATTACCCGATTGCCCTACATTTTGAAAAGGTCCATTAGAGCAATAGGGACTTGTTGAGCTTCTTTTGCTTAGACCAAGTACGCAAAGATGAAAGATGGGGAGACAGGATTAAAAAATGATGTATACTGGAATCGAGGTATATTATTAAACTCCAAATGATGGTCCCCCAGGGTCTGAACAATGATGAAAAGATGTGAGTACGTCTAGACTAATAACACACAATTCCATGCTTTGGACTGTCCACATAGCTGCCTTAGGCAATTTAGGGATTCCTTACACTCGCACCTTACACCTTAAAACAATAGCTGCCACATATTCCATCACCCCCTGTTAAAACAACTACTCTTGGTTATTAAAACTGTGCATCATACCATAGTTTAGAATGACATGCTATACAGCTAGCCCTAAAAATTAACAATTCATGTTAGCAATGTGAAGCAATGTGTAGTAATGTTTAGCTATATAAGGATGATGCCCAAAGACAACATCAAATAGAGAGAGGGGTTTAGATGGAAACAATTGCCATGAATTGTACTATTATTATGACATGATTGAAATGGACCATTCAGGGAGCAAATATGAAGTGTATATATTTTTTTAAGCCTATATGAATTTTTCGTGCATGGACTAAGAAAAATTTCTCCTAATGAGATGAGGTACATACTGATAAACAGTTTCTAATGCTCATTGAGGGCGTAATTAACCCATAGGGCATTTGCTTTTTGATACTGAGGTTTTGTGATTATACGTGTTCGTGAATTGATCATTTAGGATGTCCTCTCAACAGAAATCATGTTTTAAATATGGGTTTTTATGGAATACAAAAATACTGTCTCTATATGCATTTAAGCATAGATACGAACATGCACGATAGGCGAACAACCTTCAAACTGTAAATAATTGTTTAATATGATTGTTTTGTACGTTTTGCCATCACTTTTAGTTTATATTAAAAAATGGCCGCCATGAAATAAGGCCATGAAACCGTCTTTGATTTCTATGATTGATCACATGACACAGTATGGGTTTGTACTAAAACAAGGTAATTGCTTTAGAACACCGACATCGACAAAGGCTTTTACGCCAAAACGCATCTGTCGGTGCGGGGTGTCCGCACATTAAAGAATTCCTGACAACATCGACCTGTGAGTGCGTCCGTTTTTAGCCTGAAATTGCACTAAAGTGGTAAAATATAATAGCTGCTCACCACCACTTGGACGGCACCCGGAACGAGTGGCGCAGTGGAGGTGACTCCAGTGTTTCAAATATATATATATATGCATAACATTTACATATACATATACAGACAATAAATTACAAAACATAAAACCAAACAAATTTATGTTGCCTACCCAATAATCTAAAGAAGTTAAGATTAAAATTACTATATTGTAGCTGAAGTACTGATCAATGAAATGATAATTCCAAAAATACAACCCTAAAATAAGGTAAAAAAAGAAGAGGCCAGGCGTGGCCAAGGCGGCCAACACGCGAAGCACCTTGAAGCTGCTCTGCTCCAAACCCCTGTTATCCTACATGAATCCGACATCCAGCGGTATCGACTCTCACTCCACATCCTATCTGTCAAGCAAACTTCTCTTTCAGCTGATTGTGGCCCTTCACACAATGCTGATTGCAAGGTGAGGGCTGTGGTGCCGATGCCGAGGGCCAGAGGAGAGAGTGGAGACATCGGGGCGACTGGTGACGTGCCTGCCCTGGGCGTTCTGGCACGGCTGGCAGAGGGGCCATGACTCCCTTTAGCACAGGGCCCCCAGGCTGGTTGCCGCCTTCCCCCCTCCCAATCTGCCTTGCTTTCCTTGCCCCACAGGACATCGCCCGGAGTCCAACGATAGGGGACCATCGAGGAGCAACCGGGCCTGGATCACCTGCTCACCTGCCTGAAGCCTGGACATGGGGTGGTAGAGGTCCCGTACCAGAGCCGGCGGGACTGCCATCCTTGGGCTGGGATTGTGGTTTTGGGCTGCAGCGGCATTTGGCTATCGGGGATATCATTGGAGTAGCTGGGTGGGAGGCCTTGTACTCGCTCCTCTGCCAAGGCATCCCTGGGTGCTGTGTTGGTGGCAACTGGGTGACTGATGGCAGTGGCCCCATTGGACCATCACTGGGGCGGCCCACGCTGCCATACAGGAGTGGCTGCCTGTGGTGGAGGCCCTGGAGTGCCTCCCCCCTTTGGAAATTGTTGGATCCGTTTATGCATTTCCCCGACATACAATCTTTTTGACCCGGGACACCAGATCCGTAGGTGAGCCCTCCACTTGGTGACAGCTGGTGTGGGCCAGGGACTGTGGGCCAGGACAAAACCACAGCCCTAGACTCCTGCCGCCCCCATAATGAATGTGGCGGCCCTGGGCCTGAGGTACAGGATAGTGATGACCCTGTGATATGGCCAGTGAGGTAGCTGCATTCATACTGGTGCAGCAGTCCCGATGGATAGTGACTTACCGCCTTCCTGGCAGTGCACCCCTGTGGACAAAGCTGGTGGCAGACAGTGTTTCATGCTTTCTTGGGGGCACGCCAGATGAGCTATCTCCACATTGGGTGCCGGAGCTGCAGTGTCACTCATCCATGAGGCCCAAGCCTTGCTCCACTGAGGGGCCCACAATGCAGGACGGGGTGTGCAGGGCCATACAGCAGCTACCCTGTGATAGTTCCGAAGACTCCTGGCATTGTGTCCTGGGATATCCAAGGGTGGGCCTCCCATCCCTCCCCCGTACCTACTAGCAGCACTCAGTCTATGGTTGGTTGAGCCGTCCTGAAGTGGGTCCCAGAGTACTTCAACTGACGTGTAAATCAGGTCGGAGACTATTCTTTGTTTTCCCCTATCAGCCAACTCACAGCCATGGGAAAGGATAAACCCAGCCATTCTACCTGAGATGCGGATGGACGTGGCTCTGCTATGGCAGGATCTCCAAAATGCCACTGCCCAAACTACGGAGGCTAAATCCTGAATTTCGAATGTTGAGAACGGCATCTCTACTGTGAAGTCTCAAGTTTCTGCATTACTCGCCCACACGTCAGAGCTCTATAGGTGCTCCAAAGATGCAAAGGATCACTCACGGCATAATAATATTCGAGTGATTCGAGTTCCTGAGAGTGCTGTTAGTGCTGAACCCCCAACTGATGGCAGACTTCATGGAATGCCTGATCAAATCCTGGATGCCCAATGATCGTCTGTCCTCCTGGTTTGCCATTGAAAGGGCTCATAGGACGTTAACCCCAAAACCACCTGACGGCACCACACCTGGGACTATAATAGCTTGAATTCTGAACTATTCGAACAGAGATGCGATCCTGGGGGACGTACAGAAGCACTCTGACCTCTGATGTGGAGAGGCCAAGGTTCTCCTTGTCCCAGACTATATAGGTGAGGTGCAGCAGTGAAGACGCTCTTATCTGGAGGGCAAGCAGAATCTGTAAGCTATGGGACTACAAGAGATACTGTTCTTTGCAGCTAGACTACGGGTTATCCACCTTAATAAATCACACTTCTTTGACATGGCCTACATAGGATTGCCTATTGCACAGGTCCGATGCTTCCTCCTCAGCCCACCGACGGCTTGCTGCTGCTTCAGACTCGCAGACTCTGGCCAAACCACACAGACAGCATACCTGATCCCGGAGGGGATGCAAAATAGCTCGATCAACCTCGCCCTCATGCTCCCCGGGATGCGCTTGATGCCCCTGGCCGGGTTAAGCTTAAGTCTTGCCTCATTGGTGGACGAAGACAGACTGGGGGCAGACGGATGTCCTGCCTTGCCTTCCACAAATCCAGCGGCTCCACGACTGGACTCCGATCTCTCCTGCAGTCCAGTGATTTGACTGGAATTGTATCTTTCCTGATTGTATGTGTCCATGAACTCCAGAATGTCCTGTCTCTTAACCTAAATTCAAAACGGGGTACGGAGTTCCTCAGATACAGGAAAAATACAAGAGAAGGAGATGGGAACCAAGAGGGGGACCAGGGTTAGTCACCAATTGGTTGAAGAAAAATAAATAAAATAAAGGGGAGGGCCAGGGGAGTGCCCTTGGCGGAACTAGAGCTCTCACATACCCAGCGAGCTAGGTGTCATGCTTCATCATATGAGCACTGCCCCTCGTCAAGTCGGCGCTGCAATCCTTGACGGGCTCCCGTAACCGGGGCTCTTTGTCGGGGATCTTTTGTTCCTGCCGATATGTGCTTGGGGGTGAGGGGCCTAGTGTGATGAATGTAGCAGGAAATGAAGGTTTTAAAAAAGGTTAGTCAGTCCTAATCATGTTTTTTATTCTGAAGGTAGACTACCCTATTAAAAAGTGGTGTAGAGTGGCTAAGTCATAGAGTTAAGGTATCTAGACGTGAAGCCCTACTCTAAAGGATCAACATGTTTCTTGCCAAAATTGTCTGGAGGATCAGGGCAATTCATCAGGATCAAAGCAAAATGAAATTAAAATTAAAATTAAAAATGAAATAAAGGGCATCGAACTGTTGCATTGTCGTGATGTAATAAACAAATACCACTACAAAACGTGTGGACTCATGGTTAAGTAGGAAGTGCCAGTTCCATTGTATCAAAAGGGGAAGACAGTGGGTTGAGGCTATTCGTACCCCGTTTTGAATTTAGGTATCTGGGGCATGTACGCTGGACCTCCTTAAATATAGCCCCTCGTCCCTCCCTTTGGATTACTGTCTCTTAACCTAGCATTACTTAACTTATCAATATCCTAACTGCTTCACAGGCTTTCTCTAGATACAAAAAGGGATTGCTGTCTGTACTATGTTTCTTAAGATGGGGTTCCCAGCTGGGCGGCAATATGTCATAGATGCTCCTCCCAATTTATCTAGTTGCAGGTAATTGTTTAGGGGCAACAAATGCTTCTTGGGGTGAAGTGTGGGGTGGAGGGAGTTGAGGGGAGGGCAATCTGTTGGCTCCTAGTGCCTTGTTTGATGCTCTTTATTTTGCTTTTTCCTTTCGGGTTGTTAACAGCGCACAATGTTGATATCGCTTATCTATGGTGTTCTAATGTGTGACCCTTGTCAGTCAAGTTGTATCCTGGCAGGACCCTCTTGCATCTCACATAATTTGCCATGACCCCACTAAAGAAACAGTTCTCTCCTGGAATATGAATGGCATGCTGAACTGGATTAAAAGCGCTGCAGTGTTATGATATGTTAAGCAACACAGGCCAGCGGTTGTTCTATTGCAGGAGAATCACCTACTGGGTTCACTGCTGTGCATTTCTTGGCCGATTTGGGTATGACAGGGTGTTCCACTCCGGGTTTACATGCCTCTCTAGGGTGGTAGCCATACTGCTACACAAGTCCATTCCCATAGCGGCTGGTGGACATCACACGGACAAGCATGGCTGCTGCATGGGGGTGGTGAAACAACAAAACTACAGTGGTTCTGTAGGGTGTGAGACCGATTTCTTCACAGTGTTATATTATTTCAACAGTAACCAATAGGAACACATGCAAAAACCACTTCATGTATACCGAGTTCAATCAGAATCATTATTTAAACTAGATTTCTTTTGTCACTTAAGGCCCATTTACTCGTACCCAAGCTGTTGGGGCACTATAGAGGAGGCAAATCATATGACGAAAAGCAGGTCCAAACATGGCCCATTGAAGGGCCATGTTCAAAAAGGCCCAAAAGACCACGTCAAAGGTGTCAGCAAAATCTACAAGTAGGAAGGACAGTATAACCTCCAAGTCTTGAGTCCCAGACAGAGCAGAGTGTACTCTCCGGATACAGTGACGTGTGCTGCGGCCCGGCATTAATCTACATTGATCCGGGTGAATCAAATGCGGCAGCATCCTGGCTAACCCAGTTGTTAGAGCCTTTGCATAGATTTTAATGTCAACGTTAATGAGAGAGACTTTCCTTAGGCAGGACAACGATAGTAGCGCAATCTAAGTCTGAGTGGAAGGCCCCTTGTCGTATTGCAGCGGTATGGAAATTCAGGAGATGAGGGCAGAGAGGGCAGAGAATGTATTTGTAGCATTCAATGGGGTACCCATCCGGGCCCGCCGTCTTTCTGGCTTGTAATACCATCACAGTGGAATTTATTCCTTCTATGGTAAGTGCTTGGTCTCATTCCCAGGTGAGGGAGTCTGGGTTGGACGGCAACAGTGTGCTATTCTCAGCCTCTGCTAGCGGGGGCGGTGCCGTGAGTACAACGTCTGGTAAAAAGCAGCAAAGTTTTGAGCTATTTCCTGCAGATCTTCCCTCAGAAGTCCAGATGAGTCCCTGATTGCCAGAACCATCCTGTTAGAGATGCCACTTGTTGCCAACCAATACAGCAACTTGACCGATTTGTCCCCGGACTCGTACACCCTCTGCATGGAGGCCAGCAAGCACTGCCTTGCTTCGTCTAGTGAGATCTGTTACAGTTCAGCATGAGCTACAGTCAGAAGATGGTGAGCACCGTCAGTGTCATAATGATGCAAGTCAGCTTCCTGGTGCAGTATTTGACCCTCTAGATTGTTTACCTGCATCAGGCGGCGAGCCTCAAAGCAGTGTAAAACCCCCTTAAGGAGAACCCACATAGAAGGCTTACAGGATGCCCACAATGTCACTGCAGATGCACTGCAGGTGCATTCAGTATCCTTTAAGTAGAAAGCAATGAAACTCCACGCGGGATGAAGGAGATCAGGCCGTGTTCCCCATGTCAGCAACAAAGGAGCATGGTCCACGATACTGCGCAGGAGAATGTGTATAAATTGGACAGAAAGGAGGCCGGTAGCCACAAGAGGTCGATGTGTGACTCATTAGAGTGGGCTGCAAAGTGATGATTATAGGTACACAAAGCAGGGTGCCAGGAGCTCCAAACAATGAAAAGACCAAACAAATTGGCCCGGAGGACAGCCAGCTGGAGCGGGCATGCTTACCCAGGTATGGGGCCGTGGAGGCATCAGGTTCGGGGTTGGGAGCATGGGATAAAGTCCCCACCAATCATAGTGCACCCAAGAGGGAGGGTCAGAATAAAAGAGCATAGTGATTGAAGAGAAGGTTGCAGAAGCGGCAGAGGGATATAGCAGGAGGCAAAGTTTTAATGCTTGGCTTCCAAGCGGCCCACCACCCCCATGCATTATTACAAAAACAATGGGCAAACCTCTGTCCCTCAGAACCTGGGTATGAAACAACAAAACTACAGTGGTCCTGTAGGGTGTGAGACCGATTTCTTCACAGTGTTATATTATTTTCAACAGTAACCAATAGGAACACATGTGAAAACCACTTCATGTATATCAGAATATTTATTTAAACTAGATTTCTCAGGCTGTCAACAAAAACAGTGACAAATAGTGCAGTGAAATAAGTGCTCAGTGACTGTTGTGAAGTGGATGCAATATATACATCACTGTCCTTCCTACTTGTAGATTTTGCTAACACCAGGTCTTGTGGGCCTTTTTGAACAAGGCCCTTCAATGGGCCGTGTTGGGACCTGCTTTTCGTCATATGATTTACCTCCTCTATCGCCCCAATCGCTTGGGTCCGAGTAAATGGCACTCTTTCTCCCTCCTTTCTGAACCAAATGTGTACACACCAGGGATGCCTGCTTGCCCCACTGCTATTCACACTTTTGATCAAGCCCCTGGCGCAGCCTTTCCACTGCAACGCTCAGGTTTGGGGCTGGCGCTGGGGGAACGGCTTTGAAGACCGCATTGCCTTATATGCAGATGTTAGTCTTCTGTTCTTGAAGGACCCACAGCTTTCCAGACCTCGGTGTTTGAAGCCTCCAAATTAACTGAGGCAAGTCCTGCGTGGTGGAGATGAGGGGAAACACGCAGGAGTGCCCTAATATCCCCGTCCGGCAAAGTTCTTTCAAATATCTCGCTATTCATGTGTGTCCCCCCTTCCTGACTTGGTCTGGAATCTTAACTCCTGGGGCTAACTCAGGCACTCGACCGAGACGTGAGTAATTGGGCCAACCTCCAGCTGAATCCTCTGGGGCGCACCGCCCTATTTAAAATGATAATACCTGCCACGCTTTCTATACGGTCCTGGGAAACTACCCCTACACCATCCTTTGTAAATGGTTCTGGTCCCTAACGGCCAAGCTTACCAACTTAGTGTGGGCCTTAATTGACAAAAGATAGCTTTTCAATTACTGCGTAGATCCCACTTAGATGTTGGGTGGGGCATATCGGAAATGTATCATTAATATCTAGCCACCCACTTAGCACTAATTAATTACTGATTTAAGGGAGGATGGGATGACTTTGCCTACCGCTTGGAAATTTACTCAGTGTGCCTAGATGGTCTGCTTGATTTTCTGTACGGAGCGCACTTACCCCCAACAATGCCCTCTTGTACGCGGATATTCATTGCCTGCTGGAGGGCTGCTCTCTGTCTCACCAGTTTGACACGTTGTTTCATGAAGATGACGCCCCTGTGGCAGGGAACTTGGCTCCACCACCTCTTTACTTTAGAGGGCTTTGTTTCCTGGAACCAGTTTGGGATCTCCTACCTAGGGGATGTCTGTAAAAAGGACATCTTGGTGTCATTTCAAGACCTGAAAGATCGCTACACCCTATCCAACTCACAATTCTTTTGTTAGCTGCAAGTGTGCCACGCCCTGCAGGCCCAAAATCTCCCATCTGACTTGCTTCTGGAGAATAGTCCACTTGAGGCCAAGATCTTCTTGGGTCATCTGGGTAAGGGTGCTACAACCCTGATCTAACGCTCACTAGTTATCCACGCTCCCGCTCGCCAAGCAGAGATGGGGCCCTTGGGTGGTGTCCTTCGAAGAGGGTGAGTGACGAGAGGCATGCATGGCAACCCAGAAACTGGCAATCTCCTCACAACTACGTATGGTTCAATTTACCTATATGCATGCAACACACCTCGCCCTGGGTGTCTGCCCCACCTGTCAAATTCTGGATAGGCGGAGTGCGCATGTTGCGCACTTCCTGCAGCAGATTCCTTCCACGTGGATTGGGATTGCTTGGTGCTGTGTGGGCGTGGGTTGGGTGCTTTCAGCTTTCCTGGACTGCCCGTTGGACTTAACCCCAGTAATGTGCTGCTGGGATTGGTGGAGGAGTTTGGGGGCCTACGGGTGGAGAGGACCTTTTTGTGGGTGGCATGCTTGGTCGCTAAGAGAGATGTTGCATGCGCTTGGAAACAGCAACAACCACCTACGATTAAATGCTGGTGCAGGGGAGTAGATTGGTGCACACTCCTGGAGAAGCCTATTTTTATAGCTCAGGACTGCCCCCAAAAATGTGATTGAGTATGGGGAAATGGTGTAATGTAAGTATTATTGCCTGTAGATGTGAACTAACGCTCCCATGCCAGGTTGAAAACATGTGTCCTTGTATTGATGTACACACAATGTTTTCCTAATGTGAAGAAATGTGTTATGCCGCAAAACTTGCAATAAAGTTGGTTATTAAAAAAAAAGAAGAGGTAGAAAAAATCAAACAAGTCCAATTATTCAAGGCTTCCATCCACAACCAGCAAAATAAAGTAAAAAAAGCACTGCAGAAAAAACAATAAATCATAGAGAAAGTAAAAAAAATATTTTGGTTAAAAAAGAGCCAAATTTCCTGGTAAATTTTAACAAAGTACACCAAGTTACAAATAACTCCAACATTCCAAAATAAAAACCTATAAAGAAAAAAACATACAAACCCACTCAGGAAACTTACAATCCTAGTGCAAGCTGTAGCACAGTAAAAACAACAATAATCCATTAACTGCTGAGGTTACCCCTTCCCCCCAGTGCTGAGCCTTTTTGTTTGGTTATTTAGGGTAGTTTGGGCTTAGGCTCCATAACGCTTTTTCAACATAAGGTATCCACACCAAATTGTGCCCCTTTTTTTCAACATCCTGGAAATTCTAAATATACCCAGCGTTTGTGGATTCCCCCGAGGGGGATCAAGATAATAGCCAAAATACAGCTACATTTTGTCTTTTTTGGGAAAAATATGAAAAAGAGTTCCTAAAAAGTGTGTTTTTTTTCCTAAAAATGGCTTCAACAAAAGGTGTGCTGCACTGCAGTCACAATCTTTCCAGCTTTCAGGAAGATGCAGAGCTGAATCAAAAAACTATTTATTTACCACAGTTTTTGCATTTTTAAAGAGGTAGCCCATTTGTCCTATTTTTGTGCTTTCAACCGACTTCTAAAGTGTAGTGGAAACCAGTGTGAGATTCTAAATTAAGAAAGGTGTTGTATGTGTAGATCCCCCAAGGTTTTCCCAAAGAAACTGTTGAAATAAAGGAATATTGAAAATGAGTCAGAAAAAATGGCCTTTTGTGATAACATTTTCATTGGTACCTTTTTATCACCGTGGACAAAAGCAATATACCATTATAGCTACTGGACCCTTTGTGTGGGTTTGTATATAAGGTTTGCAGGGTCTCCAAGAACCAGAGAAACCCAGAGCCAACAACTGAGCTGTACAGTACAATGGCTTTTAATTGTTTACCAACGAGAGACCAATTCATATGGTGAACAATGTAGAGTGAAAAATGGGTATCCAGGAAACCTATGTATTTCTGAAATGGACACAAGCTATGGAGTTTAGGAGCAGTGGTTATTTGAACATCTATGTGGGCACCCATACCAGCATGGGATTCAGAGGGCATTTTTTAAAATTGCTGCTTTCTTACACTCTGGATTACATTTAGAAGGCACAAATGCGGCAACATCGAATTGGTAATAACAAATGTTCTACTATTCTATATTTCCACATGTCTTCTGATGAAACTGGTACCTCACGTGTGTGTGTAGCCCTAGTACCTGCAAAAGGAAACAGGCCTAAACGCAACATGGACACATCACACTTTTCCACTCAAATCTGACCCTTTTTTGCAAAGTGTGTATCTATGGATTTTGGGCACTAGCTCAGCCGGGACCTAAGGTACCTTAGCAAACCTGCACATTTATGAAACCTAGAGGAATCTGGTGTGGGGTGACTTGTGTGGCCCTCACTAGGTCTTTGTATCCAAAAGCCTTGGCAAACCGCAAACTTTCACTACAAAAACACACATTTTCCTCACATATCTGTGAAGGAAAGTTCCGGGAATCTGTGGGGATCCACAGATTTCACATCATCCAAAGTTCCCACATGTCTCCCAGTAACACCGAGACTCCACTCGTAGTTGGGGTCATGATGGTCCACCTCTCATGGAAATCTACCAACCACAGACATTTATGAAAACTAGATACCCAAGGGTGGTGTGCCTTGCATGAATCTCACATGTTTTTCTTATCTACAATGCGCTTCAAACCTCAAACTTTGGCTTGCATATTTGTGATAGAGACTTCTGGATTCAGGAGAAATCTGCCAAATCACTACCACCCAGCATTCCCCCATTTGTCTTGCTAAAAACGCCGCCCCACTTATGGGGCTGAGCCTAGTGCCTATGACAGGAATGAACCAAACTAAGGTCAATGGGAGTTCCACTGTGGAACTTCCATTCACCCTGGTTCGATCTGTTGCAGTCGTGGTCAATAGACCCAGCCACACAAGTGGGGTAGCATTTTCATTGGGATAAGTGAATTCTGGTTGGTATGAATCTTGTGTATCCCTCTTGATTCTGGATCTTTCCTTCATGGAAATGCAAGGAAAATGTGTGATTTTAGGTAAAGTTTGAAGTTTGTAGGGAATTGGAGTAAAAAAACTTCATCGGATCCATGCAAAGCACACCACCCTGGACTCCCCCAGGTGCCTAGTTTTCAGAAATGTGTGTGTTTGGTAGATTTCCTTAGGTGGTGCCAGAGCCCGGGCTCAGTTAACTTAGCTACCCCGTTCCCTAATCAGGCTAGTTTTATGACAGGAAAATCTGATGTTTCCACATTTCATTTTGGGGCTCTTTCTGTGGGGTAAAACTGGACAGTAGGAATTTTGTGGATGCCTCCCGATTCTGGAAGTGTTCATCACAGAATTGAAAGGAAAATGTATAATTTTAGCCAGAGTTTGAGGTATGCAGAGGATTGTGGGTAAGAAAACATCATGGTATCCCCACAAAGCATACCACATTGGACTTCCCTCAGTGTCTAGTTTTTCAAAATGTCTGGGTCTAGTAGTTTTTCCAGATGATAGCCTGCCCTAAGCCCAAACAGTGCAGCCCCTCTCTGCAGACACATATGTAAAAACTATACCGAGGAGGGCAGAAAAAATGTTGAGGCTTTAGGGGTGGGCGTAGAACCTCCAGTGGCAAACTGGGGCAAACTCTCTCTGTGCCCAAAATACTGGTTTGTTCCATATGGGTGGGAGTATGGCCAAATGCCAGAGTGTGAAGCCCACACCCCTTACTTTTGCCCCCAAAGGCAAATGCCTGGTGTCTAGTGGGCTTCCTACACCCTTGGGGAATAGATTTTGGGCAACCTGTCAGATTGGGACAAACTTCTCATCTGCCTCTGGGGGCAGAAAGATACTATCTTACCTTCTATGGTCGGGGTAGGGCTCGATGCCAGGGTAGGCTGCTCCCTCTGTTGTTTGTTTTGGTGCCATATTGAGTTCCTTGGTGTCTAGTGGACTTTCTGCCTCCCACAGGGGCATATTGGGGCAAACCCCTTGTTTGACCGGGGTGCAGGAAACTGGTTTGCCCTTACTGGGGCAGGGTGTGGGCAATACCCAGAGTGCAACACCTTTAACTCTTTCTTTTACCCCAAATGCAAAATGATTGGTTTCTAGTGGGCGTTCTACCTCCTCAGAGGCAGACTTAGGGCAACCTTTCCAATTCAGGCAAACTTCTTATCTACCCCTGTGGGACAGAAATACACTATTGTCCCTTCAGGGGTGATGGGATGGCCCTCCTTGTGTTTGTTTTGGTGACATTTTGAAACCCCTGGTGTTTAGTGGGTTTTCTGCCTCGGGGGGTTGTTTGGGGGTAATTGTCCCGCCTGCCTCCCAGTGTGGCAGAAAGACTGTTGAGTCCTCTTTGAAGGTGGGGTATGTCTGTGCCCACATTGGGCTACCTCCACCCCTATATTTTCCCCCCTAGTGTCTAGTGGGCTTTCTGCCACCCAGGAGGGCATTTGGGGGTACAAAAAAATGGAAGAACAACTTCACCATTTCTAGGGTGAGAGGCATAGCCATACCCATGGCGGAGAGCCCCCACACCTATATTTCTTTTAATTCCCCCTGGTGTTTAGTGGACTTTCTGTCCCTCCAGGGCAGCAGAAGGGGGTAATTACCCCCATCTACACCCCAGTGGGGCAGCAATATTGCATTTGCATTTGCCCTTTTGGGGTCGGGACATGGTCTTGCCCCTGGAAGGCAGCCGTTACCCCTATGTTTTTTCCCCATGGCGTCCAGTGGGCTTTCTGTACCCTGGGGGCAGATTGGGGATATTAACCCTAAGGGGGATCACATTTAATATTACGAGTCTAAACTTTACCACATTGGGGAAAGGGGTGGATTTAACTACATTGAGGAAAGTGTTAGACCTTGAAGGGTTCAGAATCACTAGTCCAACCTCAAACCTAACCACATTGAGGATAATGATTTTGGCCTTTAGAGATCAGATTTACTATTCACATTCCAATATTAACCACATTGGTCAAAGTGTCAAACCTTGGGTAGGGAGAGGTCAAATTTACTATTCCCACCACATACTAACTCACGATGTGAAAATTGGTAGACTTTGGTGAGTTTAAATGTACTGTCCCCACTCCAAATATAACCACACTGGGTAATGTATTGGACTTTGGAGAGTTCAGATTTACTATTCAGACTCCAAACTTAATCACATTTAGGAAAGTGTTGGACTTTATGGAGATCGCATTAAATATTCCCACTCCACTTGTGACCAACAAGGGCTCCTGCTAATATAATCTTTAATACGGTGGGTTCATACTTACTATTGCCACTCCAAACACAACCACATTGGCAAAAGTGTTAGATTTTAACGAGTTTAGATTACTATTCCAACTTCAAAAATAAGCACATTGGGAAAATGATTGGACACTATGACTTTGTGGGTTTCAAATTTATTATTACCATCCCAAACGTAAACACACTTAGGAAAGTGTTCTACTTTAGGGAGTTCAGACTTACTTTTCGCACCACAAATATTTCTTTATTGGGTAGTTCCATAAAATTAGATACAAATTTGATCAAGCAGTACATTGAGAACAATTCATAGCTCATCACTAAAGTTGTGACAACATGATTATGCAAAAAAAAAGCTTGATAAAATTCTTGCATTGAGATGTAATACCTAACAAAATACAAAATCATCCATAAGGAAAAAGAAAAGAATTTATTAAGCAAAAAACAAGATCTTATGAGTTTTATTAGATGATACATTTCTGAGAAGCACACAAGAACTCAAACTTTTTGACTCATTGTAATTTTGCCAGCCAGTTCTCAAAAGAAGGAACCTGAATTGATTTCCAGCATTGCAATGTTATAGGTCGAACAATGGGCATGACCACAAAAAGAAATTGCTGATAAGAGTGTGTAAGATTGCAGATATTACCTGCGTATCGGAAGAAAAGAATATAAGTATCAGGCATGATAGTAGTTATAAATTGATTTGAGAAATTACATTACTCTACAATTCGAAATTGGGCAACAATGTTACCTAGATCGAACGTCTAGTTCAGAAGAATAATCTTTAACCTGAACTGCAAATTTGAGTTGGATGTCATTAATCTATGGGCCAAAAAAGCCATTCTTATGATGGAATATTTCCTGAGCAACAGACACAAGCCGGTTAGTTGGAATTTTCATAAAACATTTGTAACCAGCAGTTAGAAGGCTAATTGGATGATAAGAATTTGCATGGTTTGCTGGTGTATCTTTCTTTAGAAAGTACGCCAATATGGCTTCTGAAAAGGAGGTGGGCTACAAAATTCCCAACATATTTTGATTGAAAAGAGTGGTTAAAAAATCAACCACTTGAGGAAAAAACAATGTATACATTTTAATGTGAAATCCATCTCTGCTACTACCTTTAACATTGGCTACCAATGATAGGGTCTTCTCGACCTAATTTGATGCAATAGGAGCCAAAGATTTAGGGGCTGATTACGAGTTCGACAGTCCATCAGACCACCAAATCTGTGGTGGCTGTCCGCCCACCGAGTTACGATGACGGCTGTGGGACCGCCACATGCCAGCTGCAAATGATGGGGATCATGGATCCTGCTGAGGTGGCTCAGCATGAGAGGCCCTAGGGCCTGATTAAAAGTTTGGTGGAATGGGAGCTGACCACCATGCCACCCCCGCTCTTACACCATCAACCCTCACTGCCGGCTTCCACCAGATTACGAGCTTTTTCATGGTTTGGCGGGCGGTCCTTTGATGTTCCCATGGCGGTATCTATTAAAAAGGCACCGCAATTGGAGTGTCAAAACCCGTTCTTGCATGGCATGGACTGTGCCGTCCATGCTGTGCAGGAAAGGGGGTGCATGCAGACAGGGGGGCATACCATGTGCCCCCCTGCATGCATCCCATGGCACTGATGCAACAGGGGGCCTGTAGGGCCCCTTTTGTTTCCTCACCACCACACAGGCTCACTGCCATGCGAGGTGGTGAGGAAACTCGTAATATGCTTACGATGCTGCAGTGGCACAGCCAAGCATATTGCAGCCTCAGAGCGCTGCGCTTCTGCCATCAATCACTGATCACTGGCGGTTGCAGCGGTACCATGGTGGTCTGACCGATGTAGTTGTAATATGCTGGTCAGACTGCCGGTGTGGCATTCCCTTATCACCACCACACCCCCACCGTGGGTTTGGTGGTCCTATGGACCGCCAAACTCTTGATCAGGTCCCTAATATAGTGGCGGTGCCGCAGCAGCACCGCCGAGCATATTAGGAGTTTCTTCACAGCCACAGTTTTTATGCATGTGCGCCTGCCATGAAAAGTGCCATCAGTGAGAAAACTAGGGGGGCCCTGTTTCCTCAAAAGAAAGTCACCAAGATTTTGATGAGCCAGAAATAAAGCTTTGTGTTTGGTGACATTTTTTAACACATACTATCCAAAAGTCACTGGATCTGGCAACTCTTGAATTTTATGGGCACACATTTACTTAAACGTGGAATTGTAAGCAATAATTTGGCCCCCACAAACCAGCTTAAAGTGCTCCCCAGACAGAAAACACTGGACAGTGTTAGTGTTGACATGGAGAAATTCAAACAAGAATGCTTTTCCTTTTTGGGTCCAGCTCTTGTCAAGCAATAGCATTTATAAAACTCCAATGTGGGAATCACTCAAGGAATAAGGTTAACAGAAAATGTTAACATTATTACAGAATGATCAGAAAATTAATTAGCCAGAATTGAGGAGTGCTTTCTATTTAGTGAATGTGAAAATTAAAAGAATCCAATCATGAACCTGAATTAAACTGTTTCAAAGTTTCTGCTTGTTCGCTAATCTATTAGCGCTACAGGAGATTATCCTAAATTGCCCTGACATCCTATACTTGCAGACTTAGAGAAAAAATAGGCAGATAATATTTCTCTGCCTTGTCGAATTGGTTGAATCATTATAAACGTACTACTTACTTTGGGCCTGATTTAGATCTTGGTGGATACACATCCTCCCTCCGCGGTGGAGTTCACAAGTACTCCACCAAGCTGATGGAATCGCTCCAGCTGTATTTACATGTGTGCTTGCTAAACCACTGTCTGCAGTGACAGAGTGTTATCCGTCATGTAAATGCTTCACTGCAGTTGACACAGCGGATTTCTGTGCTGACTAACCTGCACACACAGGAGGAAATTAGGAAGAGGTAGAACAACCTATGGGGGAGAGTGTGTTCCCTGGCATCCAAATGTCATCTGGAGGCCCAGAAGACTGGTGTTGATTCTCCCAGGCCCCCCTCACAACCTTTCCCTGGGAGGAGAAGGTCTTGCAGATCCTACATCCGAAAGGCTTGATAGGAATCCTTGGTGGAGTGGAGACTGGTAAGTTACACTTTTGAATGTGTCACTGAAAATAAATTATGTTTTTGATTTACATTTAGCTGCTGCTA
This sequence comes from Triturus cristatus, assembly GCF_964204655.1. NCBI lineage: Eukaryota > Metazoa > Chordata > Amphibia > Caudata > Salamandridae > Triturus > Triturus cristatus. Next base: position 782,828,938 of record NC_140589.1, read on the forward strand.
ATGTGTATTGCACCTTTTGTAAACATACACACATGTATGTATTTTTATCAATTCTCACATGGCCTTATTTGTTTGTAAGTATTTTGTTGTTAATAAGATTGCAGGTTTCAAGCTCCGTAACATGTTACATGATGTAATGTTGCTTGTAAGTGTTTGTGCACCAAATAACATGTTGCATATATGTTTTTTATATTGTAAATACCTGTTCTTTTCTACAGCATAATTTCAGTAGTTATGTTTAACTAATGAATTTGCAAGTGTTGTTAATGTTTTTTTTAAATCACTATAACTACCCGATGCCTTATTTTTGTTTTGTGACACAATTATTTCAATGTTTTCTTGCTCATTCTCTCTTTCCTAATACATTTTCACAAATGTCTAAGTGTCAGGTATTTATCAATCTCTATTTAATGCTATGTTTGGAAATGCTTTTGTGTTGAATTTTTTATGCTGTCCTATCCCTGTTATTTGAATAAATTGATGTTATTTGTTTCACAAATCAAAGTTTATTTACTCGAAAATAGTTACATATGAAATTTTGTAAGCTGAACATAAGTGGTTATTTCTGTGAAAATGCACTCTGTGATGTTCACAGGATGACTAATGCTATTTATCCTTCTAAGTTGTGTAAATATCAGAATATTAGCTGCTACGCCTTGGAACGGTTTATTTCACATTTTGCCTCTCTACTGTGTTTTGTGAAATGTTTGGTGTATTTTAGGTATATTTTATAATCATCTTTGTGCTTTTCAGGACATCTTTTCACCTGCTGTTTTGAAGTAGTTTTGAGTGTCATTTAAACTGTTTGTGTAATCTATTATAATACCACTGAAAGGTACAATCATCATAATCTTTCTTTTTTACTTTTAGGTTGCTTCATATTGTAGCTTCAAAATAGTTTGATGTATAATCCAGATTATAAAATAGTGTATTTGTCATTAATTCATAATAGGTCCAACAGCCAGAGTACGTGGACAACCATCTACCACTGAGGATACCTCCACTTCAGACCAGGATCAATCCTTTGGTGAGGACTGCACTCCTGCAGGTTGCGTTGGCGAGGAGCATGGTCCATCTAATCTGCTTCAGTGGACAGCTCCAGTGAATCTCACTCAGCCCACACCTGTACCTCCCACCCTAGCTATCACCACACCTAAGACTACAACTACCTCGACTTACTGTGTCCAAACCATCACCCTAATCTTGTGCCCCCAATTCTGCCTGCCGTTGAGTCACCAGTACCACTATCTCCTGCTCAGGCAGGACCTAGTGAAATTACCACACTGGGTCAAAGGCACAAGGTAGTGAGGGTAGGGGTCATGGGAGGTAATCGGTGGGCCAGCAAAGTGAGGCCACTTGGTTGACTGTCACCCAGGTCACCATCAACCAATTCTTGAGATTCCTCCATCAGTTCCAAGACATGATGGGTCACCACCAGCAAGAGACACATACCCTAATTTCCTTCAGTGTGTGACTACCATTCACTCTGTGGACTATTTTCTGAACACATTTACCTTTCTGGTGCCCGTTGTATTTTAGATATCGACATTTAAACAATGCTGGCTCTGCAATAGTAGTTTCATTCACCACAATTGATTTTGTAATTATTTAGTTTGTAATTTTTGCTTTCATTCAGTTTTAGATTGTTTTGGTTATGTTGATTAAAAACAAAGCTAAGCAAGTCAAAGACTGTTTTTGAATGACATTTAACAGGTGTTTTTTTTTTCTTCACATCATACATTTTAAAATGTAAATATTGAAAGGATTGTTTAGTCATAAATTAAATTTAGGTAATGTGTCTCACTTTCTTCAAAAAGTTGCCAAAATAGCAAAAACATCAAGTCAATGAATAGTAGTTTATTAAATGTGAAGAAAAAATTTGTTGCGGTTTTTTTTTAAGGATTACTACCCATGAATTACCCAAATACTTAGTGCCTTTTTCGCATTAACAGTTCCAGACTTACGGGCTCATTACAATCGCAGTGAATCTGCCACCGGCAGCCTGCCGGTTGCGATTTTATCGCCAAATTGTGGTCATTCTCCGCCTGCCCATTTTCTGGCAGACGGGAATTCCGTCCGCCACGGATCAATCAATCAATCAATCAATCACAGCATCTATATAGCGCACTACTCACCCGGAGGGTCTCAAGGCGCTAGGGGAGGGGGGTCCGCTACTGCTTGAACAGCCAGGTCTTGAGCTGCTTCCTGAAGGCGAGGTGGTCCTGGGTCAGGCGGAGGTGGGTCGGGAGGGAGTTCCAAGTCTTGGTGGCCAGGTAGGAGAAGGACCTTCCTCCTGTGGTGGCTCTTCAGATCCGGGGGACGGCGGCGAGGGCGTGGCCGGTCGATCGAAGTTGGCGTGTGGGAGCGTAGAAGTTGAGGTGGCTGTTGAGGTATCCTGGGCCTTGGTTGTGTAGGGCCTTGTGTGCGTGGGTGAGGAGACGGAAGGTGATTCTCTTGTTGACCGGGAGCCAGTGCAGATCTCTCAGGTGTCCGGAGATGTGGCTGCGACGGGGGATGTCCAGGATGAGTCGTGCTGAGGCGTTCTGGATTCGCTTGAGTCTCTTCTGGAGTTTGGCGATGCTTCCGGCGTAGAGGGAGTTGCCGTAGTCCAGACGGCTGGTGACGAGGGCCTGGGTGACCGTCTTCCTGGTCTCGGTGGGGATCCACCGGAAGATCTTACGTAGCATGTGCAGGATGTTGAAGCATGACGAGGAGACGGCGTTGACTTGTCTGGTCATGGAGAGGGAGGAGTCCAGGATGAAGCCCAGGTTGCGTGCGTGGTCTGTTGGTTTGGGTGTGCTGCCCAGGGCGGGGGGCCACCAGGAGTCGTCCCAGGCGGAGGGTGAAGAACCCAGGATGAGGACTTCTGTCTTGTCCGAGTTCAGTTTCAGGCGGCTGTTCATCATCCACTTGGCTACGTCTGTCATCCCTTCGTGTAGGTTGGCTCTGGCGGTGGCGGGGTCGTTGGTGAGGGAGAGGATCAGCTGGGTGTCGTCAGCGTAGGAGATGATGTTGAGGTTGTGTTGGCGTGCGATGGCTGCGAGGGGGCTCATGTAGACGTTGAAGAGGGTTGGGCTGAACGAGGAGCCTTGAGGAACGCCACAGATGACTTCGGTGGCTTCTGATCTGAACTGGGGGAAGCGGACTCTCTGTGTCCTTCCGGCGAGGAACGAGATGATCCATTCCAGTGCCTTCTCCTGGATTCCGACGTTGCTGAGGCGCTGCACTAGGGTACGGTGGCAAACAGTGTCGAAGGCCGCGGAGAGGTCTAGGAGGATGAGGGCCGCTGTTTCTCCATTGTCGAGCAGGGCTCGGATGTCATCGGTAGCTGCGATCAGGGCGGTCTCGGTGCTGCGGTTGGCCCGGAAGCCAGACTGCGAGAGGTCGAGGGATCCGTTCGTCTCGAGGAAGGCGGCCAGCTGCTTGTTGACGGTCTTCTCGATGACTTTTGCTGGATACGGGAGCAGCGAGATGGGGCGGTAGTTCTTGAGGTCGGTGGGGTCGGCTGATGGCTTCTTTAGTAGGGTGCTGAGTTTGGCGTGCTTCCAGCTCTCTGGGAAGGTAGCGGTGTCGAAGGAGGTGTTGATGATGTCCCGCAGGTGGGGTGCGATGACAGCGTCGGCCTTGTTGAAGACGTGGTGAGGGTAGGGGTCGGTCGGAGATCCGGAGTGGATGGAGTTCATCGTGCGGATGGTGTCTTCGTGCTGATCGGGGTCCAGGCGCGGAGGGTGGCGGTAGGGGGCGGTGGTTCAGTCGTGGCGTGCGTCGGTTGAGAGCTGAAGCTGTTGTGTATGTCCACGATCTTGTTGTGGAAGTAGGAGGCGAGGGAGTTGCAGAGGTCTTGCGAAGGGGTGATGTCGTTGTTTCCGGCGTTGGGGTTGGAGAGCTCTTTAACGATGTTGAAGAGTTCCTTGCTGTTGTGGGCGTTGTTGTCCAGTCGTTCCTTGAATGCAGTTTTCTTGGTGGAGTGGATCAGTTGGTGGTGTTTTCGGGTGGCGAGCTTGAGGGCAGTCATGTTGTTCGGTGTTGGGTCTCTGCGCCAGGCTTTCTCGAGGGCTTGGCAGTTCTTCTTGGAGCTCTTGAGTTCTTCGGTGAACCATGGGGCTTTCTTGCTGCCGGGTCTGCTAGGCGGGGTCTTCAGAGGGGCGAGGTCGTCTGCACAGTTGCTGATCCACTTCGCGAGGTTGGTGGCTGCCTGGCTTGGGTTCATTGCGCTGGTGGGAGGGTTCGTGCTCAGGGAAGTCGTGAGCTGGTCGGCTGTGATCTTGTTCCAGCTTCTGCGTGCAACCTGTTGCTGGTGGTGGTGGATCGTGGTCCTTCTGAAGCTGAAGTGGACGCAGCTGTGGTCCGTCCAGTGGAGTCCGGTGGCGTGGCTGAAGGCGATGTCCTTGCTGGATGAGAAGACGGGGTCGAGTGTGTGTCCGGCGTAGTGAGTGGGGGTGGTCACCAGTTGCTTGAGACCGAGGTTGGCGAGGTTGTCCAGTAGGGTGGTGGTGTTGCGGTCGTTGTTGTTCTCCAGGTGGAAGTTGAGGTCCCCGAGGAGGAAGTAGTCAGCGGAGGGGAGGGCGTGCGGGCTGATGAAATCGGCGATGTCTTCGCTGAATTGTGTGCGTGGTCCCGGGGGTCTGTAGATGAGGGTGCCTCTGAGGGTGGTCTTGGGGTTGATGTGGATCTGGAAGTGCAGGTGTTCGACGGGTGCGAGGGTGTCGTCGGTGTTGGTCGTGATGCGGATGGAGTTCCTGTGGATGATGGCGATGCCTCCTCCTGTCTGGTTGACGCGGTCCCTCCGGATGATCTTGTAGCCGTCCGGGATGGCGATAGCGATGTCGGGCGCTGATGAGGCGTTCATCCAGGTTTCCGTGAGGAAGGCGATGTCTGGGGCTGTGGTGTCGAGCAGGTTCCAGAGCTCGACGGCGTGTCTGTGGACAGAGCGGGTGTTGAGCAGGATGCACTTGAGGTGGTTGCTGCTGGAGTTCGGCTTGGTCGGTGCTGGTGTGGTGCAGGTCCGATTGCAGGTGAACTTGCAGGAATGGCAGCAGAAGGGTCCGTGGGTGTGTCTCGGGGTGGCTCGATAGCAGCCCGGGATTCTGCCGGCGTTGAGTGCGTAGAGTTCAGTGGCGTCGTAGGTCCGGCGGGTGGGCTGGTGTCTGCGGGGGCCAGGGGTCCTGGCACTGGGCGCGGTCCAGGCGCGGACGGGCGCAGACGGGCTTACCTTTGGCGCACCTTCGGCGCTCAATCGGTGCTCCCGCTGCGCGCGTCCGCTGGACGGTCGCTCTGGGGGCGTCATAAGAAGGGAGCCGGGAGGGGAGGGTCCGCTGGGAGGCGGGAGCGTGTTAGCCTATCAGCTGATGGGCAGGCGGGGCCGCAGGCAGGCTGCGGCGGGATCGAGTGCGGGCTTGGCGGGCGGCCCTGTGGCGGCTGGGGCGCTGGGGGAGGGAGAAGACGGCGTTCGGCGATCAGGCAGGCACAGGCAGCAGGTGAGGCACAGGAGCAGGAGGGACGATGAGCGTGGGGGCGACCAGGCCGATGAAGGCGCAATGATTGATTGATTGATTAGTGAACACAGGATCATTCCAATACAGGTTTGAAGTATCTGGTGCAATGTCACAAACATCTGTAAGTGTTGTGTTACAATACGTTTTTGCAACAATGATTACACACATCAATAGCCTCATACATTTAACACTAAGGGCCTTATTATGATGTCAGTGGGACATCCAGGCTATTGATCCGACCACCGCATAACAATGTGGTCGGTCATACCTCATTGGTCGGAGAACAGACCGACACCTTCCACAGCCTCAAGGAACTCATTGGGGTGTTGGTTGGACCATAATCCCTACAATGAAGGTGGTGCCTGAGCAGGGAAGGCATAGGGATTTTGCTGTCCATTTCCCACAGCCATTCCATGGAGAACCAACTGCCATGGACAGGCTGTCAGAAAGGGACTTTGGGGGGGCCCTAGCAGGACTCCCGTCCCCCTGGGCCTCTGCTTTGTGGCCTGGGGGCACATGTGGTTCCCCCCCCAAACATCCATGCACCATGTGCTAGGCACTACATGCTGCCTGGCACACAAAGCGTGGATGTTTAAAAATATTCCTTGATCTATTGCGGCTTGTGCTGCAGCCCCTTTCCAGGCCCCAGCGCATGCTGCAATAGAAAAAGGGATGTTTCTGACTGCCTACAATTCAGTTGTATCCTAATCTGTTAGGCGGGACCACCAACTACTTGTCGGGCGGTCGCAATCCTGCTATGATGGCGGTCAGACGCTTGTCCTACCACCATCGTAATAAGGCCCTTAATGAGGAGTTTGCAAATGTGAAGGGAGATTACTATGCTTTATATTGACTACCACATTTCTTTAGAGTAATTTAAGCAGCACATAAAGGCTTGATGCCAACATTCCACAGAAAGTGTAACGCAATCTTAAAAACTTCAGTTCAATCACTGTACAGGTTGTCTTGGTACAAGATAAGTACACCCAAAGTCTGTGCCTGTCTTTTACAAGATCAATACACACTATTGGAATGAGTGTAGCACACCTACACTTAACACTATTTAACTAAAATGGATCTATTTATTTAAGTTTTGACAAAGCTTGCTACAGTGGGTTGCGCGCTGCCTGGGCACGCCTGAAATATACACCCAATTTCAAGCCTGAACGACCTGACCACCGTGCACATTAGCTAGTGCAACTAATTGCTTATTAAGATTCACAACATACATGAAATTTGAAAACAATTCAATATTCAATTTTGGACCACAATTGATCACTGTGTTTCAGAATTTCCAACAAAATTCATTTATTGTTCAGATATTCAAAGTTTCATACATAACCAGAAACAAATTATTAAACATTTATACAATGAATTTGAACACTGCCCAAAGCATTTCGGGCTGTTGGCCCTTCGTCGGAGGCTTCAATCTAAAACATATCAAAAGATATACATCAATGATGTATCAACCACTCGCAGTACAAAGAAGTAAAATTGCTTGCAAAAGTATCACAAAACTCACATTCAATATCATAAGACAAACACAATCATATTTATACATATCTCCTGTTTTTGACCTAAGATAAAAGTGAAAAAATAAATAAAAGAACAACACCTCCTGCCACCGTGTGAATGAACTCATGTGACTGAACTAAAAACCTCCTTCAGAAACCTCAATTCCCAAAAATCCTCGTTACTACCATATCACAAAATACTCACATATGTCTTCAGCAATCCATTTCTGTTAAAAGGAAAACAAATCCTTTACTCATCGCTTGTTTACCATAACTGCCAATAATTAACAACTGCAGTGTTCCAACTTTAACACACCTTAAGCATGTTCCAAATTCGGTGAACCGCATATAGTGTTCCGCTCAAAATTTCAAAGCAACTGGTTGGAAGCTGTTAAATGACAACAAAAGGAACAGGCGTGAGACTGCCTGTAGCCAATTTCAACTAGAATCAAACAAGCATCCCCAATGCCCGCAACACATCTACTTACTTTTACCTCCAATTTATCCTCATGCTCAAAAGCGACTTCACGGACCCTTGCCGATGACAGTTTGCACCGCCCGCGTTCAAACACCATTGATTTACGCTCGCATTCCGGGACCGAAATGCGTCATCACGACGCGTAATAGACATAAAAAGAGGACCAACTAAATGAAACGCTGCATATTCTCCTTACATAGATATCGTCAACAGACTTAACCATTTTGTTTTCACAAAATCTAACAAATGAAGAAACAATCTCCACTACTCCATACAAAAGAATAAAAAGGCTCTTAAGAACTCTACTTCTACGTGAACCTCCATCACTAGATGCTATTAAACAATAAGTGTAAGCCCGACTTTTCTAGACATGCAAACAATAATAATAAATATTAAACAAAACGTGAACAACTTAAAAAAATGTGAAAACAGAAAATAAAAAAGAAAAAGAGATATGTGAAATTAGTTTATGAGTCACAGAACATGGGTATTATACAGTTCACAAACTGTAGATGATTCTATATGTGAAGATAGTCATGTTTTCTGAACATCCCCGTCCTGTTTATAGAAAACATCCATAATCAATTCTGTCACTAAGACCCCTAAGGTCTTGTGTATCCAAGCATCTTATCCAATACACTTCCCTTTGTAGTAAGGATCTAGTGAGGTCCTTACCTGGCTGTTGTAAAACTTTCTCAATAATTTGAAATTTAAACTGAGCTATACTGTGTCTTGCTTGTGCCCAATGGACAGCTAGACAACTAGCTTTATTTTGGGTTCTAATTGTACTTTTGTTCTCAGACATCCATATCTTAGCCTTTCTTTCGGTTTTTCCTATGTATAAAAGTCCACAAGGACATTTTATACAATAGATAATATTCTGAGTATTACAATCAGAATTGTGCAAAAGGTTAATGGGTTCCCCTGTGTGTGGATGTTGTAACATGTTCCCAAGGATTACATTATTACAATGTACACAATTAGTACATTTATTAGTTCCTCTGAACTCTTGGTCGTTGGACTCTACCGAACTCTTCATTAGAAGTTCTTTGAGATCTTTAGATCTCTGATAGGCGTGTAATGGTTTTTCTTTGAAAATTCCATTAAAGTCAGTTTCATATTGTAGAAGTTCCCAATGACGATTGATGATAGTTTTAATTCCTTGTGAGCTGGTGGAAAATTTTGTCACAAAAACTTGTCGATTCTCAAGTTTTTTTGATTGCTTCATTAGTAATTCCTTTCTGGATTTGAGAGATACCAAATGTAATGCTTTTTCCAGGATTTCTTTCGGGTAGCCTCTGTTTACATATTTTTGACATTGAATCTTTAGATGTTTCTTTGATGTTTCTGGGTCAGACCAAATCCTCTTGATACGTAGGAATTGAGAATACGGCAAGTTTTAGATTAAGTTGGGTGGATGAAAGCTGTAAAAACTTAAAGCGTTGTATCTGTCTGTTGCTTTTCTGAAAATTTCAGTTTGAATGTCATATCCTTTAATGGAGATTTGTACATCTAAGAAAGTTATAGTTGTTTCACTAATGTTGTGCGTAAACTGAATATGATCATTATGAGTGTTCAGTTGGATTAGTCTGTTCTCCAAAGCTTCTTTACTTCCAGTCCACATTAAAAAAATATCATCAATGAATCTACAATACAGTAGAAGATGCTCTTTCCAATCCTGATCATTGAACACAAAATCTGCATCAAATTTGGCCATGAATGTATTCGCGTATGCAGGGGCCCCTGCAAAGCCCATAGAAGTGCCCATCTGTTGAAAATAAAGCTTTTCTTCCCATAAAAAAACTTTATCTGCCTTAATGATGGGTTGACGCAACAACGCCCACTCCACTGCTTCCATACCTCCTGAATGTGGAATTGACGTGTACAATGATTTTGCATCAATTGTGCACAGTATGGTTTTACGATCCAATGAGACTTGTTGTAATTTTACCAAAAAATCAGTGGTATCCTTCACGTATGATATCCAGTTCTGTACAAACGGTTGGAGAAAATGGTCCAAATATTGACCTAACGGCTCAAAAATGGTACCACAACAAGTAACAATGGGTCTTAAGGGAGGATTCCGGAGATCCTTATGAATCTTAGGGAGCATATACAATCGTGGTCTTTTAGGGTTTGTAACCGTCAAAAATGATTTTGTAGTGGAAGTGATCCATCCCACTTCTAAAGCATTAGTCAAGATTATTTCAAGGGTTTTACTGAGTTCTCTTGTTGGATCATGTTCAAGACGAAGGTATGTCATAGGATCCGAGGCATGTTCATTAGTTCTTAAGAGCCTTTTTATTCTTTTGTATGGTGTAGTGGAGATTGTTTCTTCATTTGTTAGATTTTGTGAAAACAAAGTGGTTAAGTCTGTTGACGATATCTATGTAAGGAGAATATGCAGCGTTTCATTTAGTTGGTCCTCTTTTTATGTCTATTACGCGTCGTGATGACGCATTTCGGTCCCGTAACGCGAGCGTAAATCAATGGTGTTTGAACACGGGCGGTGCAAACTGTCATCGGCAAGGATCCGTGAAGTCGCTTTTGAGCATGAGGATAAACTGGAGGTAAAAGTAAGTAGATGTGTTGCGGGGATGCTTGTTTGATTCTAGTGGAAATTGGCTAGAGGCAGTCTCACGACTGTTCAGTGCTGTGCTTCTTGAACAATGAGGTCTCTGCCTTTCTGGGAAGTTGTAGTGGGTAATATTTTTATTTTTGTTATGCACAAAATGCACATGGGAATTGATATTTGTGAACAATGAGCACTTCAAAGGTTGATGGTAGTAACATCAGCTTCCTCTGAGCACCTCTTTGAAACATTACTGCCATCACGATAGAACTCAACTAAGCATAATGCACTATGATTTCGGTGCATGTATGATTTTTCTTTGTTTATGTTCACAAGAGGCAGCGAAAAACCCTGCACAATCACCAAGTGGATGCTTGTTATGGTGACACATTTAGCCAGACCTGGCCTACAGTCAGTGCCACTTTGTATGTAGGAACTTCTGGTTTTCCTATACTATTGTTAAGTATGGACTAAAAACTACCACCCTGTCAAGTTGTCCTTGCTAACAAGCTATGATAGAACAATGAGAAATTGCACAATTGTATATTCAGATACAAAGTAGCTTCTTTTTGTATTGAATTACTAGCAATGGGTTATATAAACTACCAAAACCTACTAGAAATACTTGGCAACTGCTTTGGACTTGTTGGTTCGACCTTTAATTGGTGCAAAGAGTTGCCTAGCTACGCATACTTTACAATCTCATGAAAATTGAACATGTGCAAAATACTTTGTAGATAATATTCACTCTCTTGAGTACTTTGAATACTGTGGCTCATTCCTCTGATTCATATTATGAAACACATTTGTCTTCTGTTTTTAATGTTGTGTTCATAGGCACAATTTCATAAATAATCAATTTATAACAAGTGTTTTGCTATATACAATCACTTTCTCAGGGCAGCATATCATATCATATCGTTATCATACTTAGTCATCAAACATAGTTCATGGATTATCACAGAGTCATCCTCGTTACCCAGCAGCAAAATCCAAAACTCATTGTAGTGAAACTGTATTCTGTCTTTAAACATGATCCCTACTTCCAACACACAGCAGTTACAAAGTAACAGTTATGACTAAGAGTACATCTACTAACAAGTTGCGCCGAGTTGGTACTAAATAGGCATCTGTTAGTGTTTTTGTAGGTCTCAAATTGAGCCAATCTGACAATCAAGATAGAGATATCTGGACTGCTAGTACACGGACAGGCTGTTTATACGTGTTTGGAGACTAATCACTAACAACATTTTGAACAATGATTGGATCCCCTTGACTACTTGACCTACCTTCATCCTTTTCAGGTAGGCCTGTTCGCTGGCCCAAAGTTGTTTGATTGGATGGTCACAACTTGATCATAAGTGTAGGGGCTGCCAGTACAGTAGGTGGGAACTTGGGGACATATCATCAAGGACCGGCGATAATTATCGCTAAGCGCACTTAGCGCTAGGATAATTATCGCTGGGTAACGTGGAATTTTATTGCTGAGATAGCGTGCTATTAGCAACGCTTATCTCAAAAGCGACAAAATTCCAAGCGCTAGCTGCCAAATGTGAGATTATCGCTGGAAATCCAGCGATAATCTCACAAAGTTTGGCGATAGCTTGTTGATAGGGCAGGGCAGACTTAGCCATGATATCCACCTTACATTGGATATAATGGCTAAGTCAAACTAAAAGCAGGCGTAGGGAAAGTAGAGATAACCAAGGTTAGCGCTACTTTTCTTATCGCTACGCCTGTTAGCGTGCCCACTGATAATTGGAGAAATGTCGGTTAGCGACACTTCTCCAGTTATTTTGGGACGGAATGCCCCCTTTGCATCTCATTAGAGATGCAAAGGTGGGCGTTACGGGAAAGGGAGCTAATGCAAGGATTCACGCAATAGCGTGACTTTGCTGATAAGGCGATAAAATTATCACCGCTTTTCGTCCGAAAACGGACGTAAATGCGACGATAATTTTATATCGCCTCCTTGATGATATGCCCCTTGGTTCCCATGCTCTAAAAAGAAATCAAGGAGCCATAAGGGTAAGGTGGAGCATCCCCTGATCCACTGGCTTAAATGGTAGGGAGCAAAGGGACTTCCCGGAGTTAAAATTAAAAAATGGCAAACAAAATGCTCATTTCACCACAGGATTCATAGCTCCAGAAGCTCAGTTTGCAGACCACAGCATGGCATCTGAGTTTCATGAGTCCTTGGCAAGTGATCTTGGACTAGGCCTGGGAGTAATTTTAATTATGCCGGAATATTCAGAGTAATTTTGGTAAGTCTGCATTACACTTTGATGCAGAATTACCAATAATTCTTCTATTACGCCTGCCCTATCTTGATCTTTGGTTGGATATTGACAGATCTCAAACAAGCATACATAAGTCTGCAAGGGTCCACAACCCCCAAGACCCGGTCTACAAATCCATTACTTTTTTTTTTTATGACTTGGTCTCAACCAAACCCTGTGGCCTACCCCTGATGCGCATGACTAAAGGAACCGCACAGTTTTGGTTGGCCACCTTCAACAGGTTGGGGCAGGACCCAGGAGCAGACCAAGCACTGTGGTCAAACACCACTGCACATGAATAAAGACCATGCATTGTGAGAGTTGGCAGTTGTGGTGGGTGTGGGTGTGGGTGTTGTACTCATAGGGATATGGCCGCTCAAGTTGGGTGCAGGGAACTAATGCATGCCATATAGGAGCAAAAAATCTAGTAATTCACTGAAAAATACGAAGGTTAAAGTGAAATCAATGTTAGCTTTTAGTTCTAACACCTTTAAGTATGATGAAAAATAGAAATTCACTTAAGAAAATAGTTAAAATTCAGCCATGGTTCTGAGTTAAAACAGAAAAACTACTGAAATTAGGTTATGGTCAAGTCTGACATCCATAACACTCTCACACCAATCTACAAAAAAACTGTGATGAGTTGCATTATGAACTGGATACTGCTACTGATGGAAAAGAGCGCTAGTATCTTTCAAAGTAAAGTTAAAGTATTGTTAAAAGAAAATCCAGAAATGATATATGCCTGTAGACGACAGCGTGAATCAATGAGCTATCTCATATAGTTTTGCTACTAAGTCAATATTTTTGTTCTGGCATTTTCAATAAAATAGGTTTGAAGCTTGGAGCCAAAATCTAGGAGTTGCAAATGATAGCTGTCACAATTAATGCACTTCAAACTCTCGCCTTCACTTAGTGTAGAATATATATCTTTGAAGAAAACTATCCCAGCCTAAAAATATATTTTTCGCAGTTTTCCCATTTAATGCATATCTGCTGTGGGTGACTGGATCACAAATCTAACACATTAATATTTTAATGAATGCGTTTTGCTTGAAAACAACGAAATGTAAATGTGTATAGCAGCATATGTTTAACTTTAAATGATTTAATTGAATAATTACATGTTCGTAATGTGTTCTAATATATGCATTTAGTAACCTCTTTATTTCCTATATTCGTACTTATGTGTCATAGCTTAAATCGAGAGTATGTTTTCTATTTTTGGAAATGTATGGTTCTAACTAAATACAAGTTTTTCAAAGTAAGGAGGTTAGAAAATCTATTCTCTTTATAATAACAATACATGTATTTATAAAAGGAGAAAAATGTGTATTCATTTATTTATAAAATTGGCCTGTTCCACCAAAGATTTCACCAAATTTTGGGCCCTAGTTAAAAGGGGAAGGGAAGGCTGTTCGCCCACTCCACCTAATCATTTAGATCCTTCTGCATGGGTTGAGCATTTTTCAGCCTTATACACTCCCAGCTACTCTATGACCCCAACAGAAGATATATAGAGCGTCTTCCACACAGATGATTCCATCGCTTCATCTGAGTTTTCCTTTGAGCTAGCAGATGTTACACTTGCCATGGATGCAATAATAAGAGGCAGGGGCACAGGACCAGATGGCATACCAGCAGATGTATTTTAACAGGATCAGGATAATTGGTCCTGGTACATCAATATCATGGCGAATGCTGCTGTAAGTGGAGACACAATACCAGAAACCTGGAAGGGAGCTGAAGTTATTCCCATATACAAGAAATGAGACAATTCGCTGCCGTGCAATTACAGGCCAATCAGAATGATTGTGTTAAGAAAGGTTTGGCACGGCTCCTCCTAGGCATGATCCAGGATTGGATCAATGATAATTATGTCTTGTCATCTTATCAAGTTGGGAGTCATAGGAGAATAAGTATGACGGACCAGGTTTTCCTGTTCCTGCTCCTTTAATGGAGGATGGTGGACATCGGGCGAGGCAGCATGTATGCTGCCTTCGTAGAGCTCAAATCTGACTTCGACCTGCTTCCATGTAAGAAACTATGCAGGTGCACTATAATATGGGTATGACTTTTGACCTCCTGGCTGTGCTAATTTGCATGCATGAAGGAAATTATGCCCAGGTCTGCTATGGAAGCCAGGGAGAATTGACAAAACTCTTTCCCATTTTCAAGTGGGTTAGCCAAGGCTGCGTCTTGGCTCTCACCCTATTCTCCTTAATTCTTAATGATATTGTTTATCTTCTTTCTAGTCTTACCACTGATACCCCTACTCTGGCTTGTCCAGAAATGCCCATTTTGTTGTTTGTGAACGATAATTTATTAATCTCAATCACACCCAGTGGACTACAGCTAGTATTATCTCTCTTTGAAGAATTCTGTAATGTCCATGGACTTAAGATCAAATCCGCAAAGACCAAGTTTTTTATTTTTAAGAAACGAAAGTCATTTAAGGGTAGATTAGAGCTGGGGGGAACACTACTAGAAAGGGTAGATGTTTTCACCTACTTCGGCGTAACTTTTTCTTTGAGCCTCGCATGAAAATCGCAGTTGGATCTAATGACACTCAAACATAAACAGATTGCTGGTGCCATGATCTAAAAGCATAGCGCCTCCTATTGTAAACCCACTGCCCCAGCTTTACAAATCTATGATGCCAAAGCAGTAAGTTCTACGTTAAATGACCCCAAACTGTGGGGTTTTGCAAACAAATCTTCCTTGACAAATCCTGAGAATAAGTTCTGAGAAGTCTACCTCGCCTCTCTGCCAACGCCCTATTGATACCATTAATGCTAGACATGGGTAGGAATCAGAGGCGCAACTAGAGCCAAATTTGGGGGGGGCTGATAAAAATTTCGGTGGGGGCTAATTCTTCCAGCCATAGGCAGAGTGGACGTGTAGGGGTTCTAAGAAGGGTCGAAAACTCAACAAAGCCTCGTTAACAAGTAAATGGTCTTTTAAAGGCCTGTGGAGTACTGCGGTGCGGCTGCGATTAGACGGTCGTCAGCCCGGGAAGCTGCCTCAGCCTGGGCTGACACCCACGACAGGGTGCTGAAGCCCTTTGAGTCCAATGGGCGTTGCACGCCTGATAGGAATTCATTAGTTGACAAAGCTAGACTTTACCCCTTGTTCTTTTAGAGAAGGCTCTGGTCCCAAACAGAATTAGCCCAGTATAGACTGGCCTTAAAAGATGTGAGAAAGGCTGACACATTCAACAACATTTCTCCTGGCTCCACAAATTAAAAAGCTTTTAACAACTATTGGCCTGTGAACCCAACGGGACAACCCTTTATCCTCATCATGCCTGACAGCAGTGACACTAAAAAAAACGTTACTGGCTTTGGGTCATGTAGCGGTCTAGTAGTTTACCG
The DNA here is from genome assembly GCF_964204655.1 of Triturus cristatus. Lineage (NCBI taxonomy): Eukaryota > Metazoa > Chordata > Amphibia > Caudata > Salamandridae > Triturus > Triturus cristatus. The sequence goes on from NC_140589.1 coordinate 782,844,650, forward strand.
CCCTACACCACGTAGACCCCAACCCGGAACCTGATGCACACAATGTCTCACCTTCTGGCCAGGCGTGGCCAGAAGGCTTTAAATAAAGGGGTCGGGGTCGCTCGAGACTTCCGGTCCGTACCTGTAGTCCAAGTGTATGTCTCCCTTATTTAAAACTGCCCGTTATCAGCCGCCCCCCCACCCAACAGGTCAGACAATCAGAGGCACAACTGGCCGTTAATTCATCTTTAACCGGAAAATTCTTAGATATTAACTGTGGCAGTTTCCAAATGCCTTATTGCAATGCCATCATTGCCACTCTGGACGGGAAATTGTATTTCTTATTCAGGGTTGGCACTCTGCCCCTGAACATATTTACCAACAAATGGGCTCCAAACGCTGACCTTTTGTGTCCACAGAATCCATTGATCACGTCTGTTTTTGCTTCTCTGGGCTAAATTGTTTCCAACCAGAAATCAATTACCATTTTGCAAACTAATGGGGAGCCGTATCAGTTGGACTGCACTTAGAATTCTGAGATCAGACCCAAGACTCACTTATCCATGTGCCATCGCAAAGTTTCTGGGGTAGATATGGGTCATTAGAGGTAGGATTGTAAGTGCGTCTCAAAATATGTTATCTCTCTTAACTACATCAACCGATTTTTCCATATCATGGACAGTGATGAATTGCATTGAAAAATTATTACTCCCATTACGATGTGTTCTTCCCTTAATTTGTGTATCACATGCTTGAGTACATTTTCCGATCAGACAAGCTGGGATACTAATGTTTTGTTATTAGCACTTAACTCACTAGGCATTTACTGTGGGGACAGAGAAACTGACCGTTGTTTTTTTACCATGTTCCAAAGCAATTTCATTCTTGTATGCTGCGATGCTTTGGCTGTCATACTAGAATGTATTTGTACAACTTGTTGCCCATATATTTTTACTGTATATATTTGTATTGGTTTATGTGTTTTTATGACTAAATGTTCGAATAAAGCTTATTAAATCTGAAATCTGTATGTATTTATTAGCAAATAGGCAACATTTCCTTAATAAATATGTATGTACCTTTCTGTCGTATGCTCCATTTTGATAAACAGAACTGTTTAAAAAAAAATATATTAAAGTAAAATTCACAACATGCATGCACTTTAAATTTCAAGGCTCTGATTCGGTGTGGCAGCGAGTGCTATAAGAGGAGGTTGAAGGTGGAGCTTAGCTGCTTGTCGGTGGTTCGGAACGCCATATTTTAATATAATTGCTCCAGTCAGTGCAGCTCTGGCTTGACAGCAACCTGTGGAATGACATGTACCTGTAATGAGGCCACACTCGATATTGTTCTCTGGCAACCCCCCGTCCCTCCTTCCCTGCAGCACAATCAGAGAGGGCAGTGTTTGGCAGAGGCTGGTTTAATGCACTTATGTTAATGTTTATGTTCCTTTTATTGCAGGTACAGACAGGCGGACAGTAGCTGCCCAGTCCAGGTGTGAAACACATCCAAAGGACAACTACTTGCTTATCCCGCAGAGCGCTACAATGAGAATTTGCCCCAAACGTCCATGTGAATAAGTGTGCACAGCTAAGAACAGTACCCGTGTTACAGGAAAAGACCTAAAGACAAATTAAGTCAAGTTTATTGTTTTAGTTAATTAAAACCACGACAATTTTGTAGAGATAATACTGGTACATTATAATTTATTACTGTTGTTTAAAATAAGCCTAAAATAGGGAACTTTCATTGGGTCGTACAAATTATTTCCTACAAGGCTAACATTTTCTAAAAGAAACAGGATCAAATCTTATTGTCAGCTTTGATGGGTGCTTAAAACAAAGTAGTAGAACCAGTTTATCACTTGTTTGTGCAAAAGCAAACACTTTACTACGTGGCAGCTACCAACCACCAACCACCTGCCATCAATACATTATTGGGTCGAGCCTAGGCAGCACACATGCGCTGTCTGCAAGCCCTGTTGTTATCTTCTCTATCAACTTTTGGCATGCCCATGAATTGCCATTTGTTCGTTGTTGTGCCATTTAGAACTACAGGGTTTTATTGGTCCATTGGGTCTGATTCATCTGCCTTTGCGTGCTTGGGTCACACACAGGCGATTTCACACATTGTTTGCTTGCTTGGCCATCCCAATACCTCCGTGGTTCCTCCTGGTCATCCTGATATGCCTTTTTATTTTGTAGGCTATCAACATTGTTGTAGGCTTTCAGGTCATTTCACGGAGCAATGCTCTGTTTGGCACATGCAAAATGGAAATTTCTATCCGGTAGCTGTTGAGATGTGAAATGCGAGACATTTTGCATTTCTAATGCTTGTTTATTCATCCTATCCCTAAACATGATAAAAATGGAGTTTAAAATGCGTTATGCGTACCTTAATTATCTGGCCACTAATAAGTGGGGAAGTAATAGCTTTTGCACATCCAATTGCTGAACATGCGACAAAGCAGGATCAGTGACGGCCCGTGTAGGACGTTTTACCGGGGCGGTGACGTGGCGCAGAGGAGGGGCAGGGTGGGGGGTTGCAAAATGCGGCATACGGCCGAGTTCAGGTAAGTTAGGAAAAAAATTAATAAAACAAATTTCATTGCGCGCGCTGCATCGCCAAATGCGATGCAGCGCGCGCCACGAAATTCCCAACTATGCTTTATCTTTTTGACTGTAACACCTGTCTGTTTTTTTACATTTTTGTTTTTTAACAAACCAATGCTGTGCAGTCACATCTTAATTTCCATTGTTTTAAATAACTGTCTTTTAAGTATAATAGAGACTGCTGATTTGTTGGATTATCATTGTATTACAAATGTTTAATTGCGATTGCTTTAGACAATGCTATTTTCTGATTCATCCATTCTAACAAAGCATTTTTAACTTGTCAAATTTCTTAATTGATTGTAATGTCTTTTATGGTTTTATAATCGAAATAAAGACTTAATGAACTGAACTGATAATGAACGTGTGTTTCATTAAATAAGCATAGAGTGATGGTGGAATATTTATTAGAAAAAAAAGCAGGCATCTCTCTTGCTAATATGGTGTTTGTGGAACCCAGCCTCAGTGCCTCATTCTTCAGTGGTGGTAAAGTGGCGAGGTGTAGTAACATCAGGTGCTCCCAAGAAATAAATCAAGAGCAGGGCTCACTGTGTAAATGAAGGCACCTGTAGCAATTTTTGAGGATATGCGATTGACCACACCCTCCATTCAGAACTCAGAAGGGAGTCAGTTTATCGTTCCAGCCCAAACCACACCCACTCACAGCCAGTGCTTGTCATCTAGCTTATACAGAGTTGATACTTTTGTGTCCTTCATAGAGGCAGCCATTTCGCCACATCGACACGCCAAGTGTCTTTCAAAAACTGGACTAAGGCTCAAAATTTCCCTCAAATTGTTGCAAGTTTTACTGAGAAACGTACTGTGGGTACTTTAAAAGGCACTGTGCAATTGAAGCAGATATATGTCAAACATTCTCTTTCATCACCAGAAATTTGCTGATATTTCCTCAGATAAACAGAGAGGAAAGAGGAAACACAAGAATTAGCAAACTAACAGGAACTAAGGGGAAACACAAAGATTAGCAAACTAATTATTACCTGTTGCCACTTGGCCAACTACCAGGATGACAGTGTTGAAACTGGTGAAGTATGTAGGTCTCTCAAATGTCCTCACATGTGACACACGTGAACAACTTTACTTGCAAGTTCTTGTGAGATCAGTAGGCTGGCAGGGTCACAGCTGGATCCAGCAACCATCTTCTAATAAACTCTCTAAAGCCTGTGGAGGCCATTTAGACTTTAGCATGCATGACACAGGGCCCTAGGTTTGCTAAGACTTTGCATCACCCTTGCATCATGAAATGCGACAAAGGGCAAAACAAAGGCTTATATGGAAATTACAAAGCCACGCTAGGCTTGCACTGCTTTGCATTACATTTCAACTTGGGGGGAACTCCATGGGTGGATGCATCGGCGTTTCCATGTATCTAACCATAGATTATGGTGCATTCCCAGATTTACTAAAGTTAGTAAACCTAGGAATGTGCCAAAATGTTATGCCTTTCCCATAATGAGGAGAAATATCTTTATTTCTCCTAGCTTTTTCTTCTTTCCACGTGTTCTTCATTCTGCAGCGCACATACAAAGAAGAATATGCCTTTAAAGGTTGTTTTTGTGCAGGAAAAAACAATGTATACATTTTAATGTGAAATCCATCTCTGCTACTACCTTTAACATTGGCTACCAATGATAGGGTCTTCTCGACCTAATTTGATGTAATAGGAGCCAAAGATTTAGGGGCTGATTACGAGTTCGACAGTCCATCAGACCACCAAATCTGTGGTGGCGGTCCGCCCACCGAATTACAATGGCGGCTGTGGGACCACCACATGCCAGCTGCAAATGATGGGGATCATGGATCCTGCTGAGGTGGCACAGCGTGAGAGGCCCTAGGGCCTGATTATAAGTTTGGTGGAATGGGAGCTGACCACCATGCCACCCCAGCTCTTACACCATCAACCCTCACCGCCGGCTTCCACCAGATTACGAGCTTTTTCATGGTTTGGCGGGCGGTCCTTTGATGTTCCCATGGCGGTATCTATTAAAAAGGCACCGCAATTGGAGTGTCAAAACCCGTTCTTGCACGGCATGGACTGTGCTGTCCATGCCGTGCAGGAAAGGGGGTGCATGCAGACAGGGGGGCATACCATGTGCCCCCCTGCATGCATCCCATGGCACTGATGCAACAGGGGGCCTGTAGGGCCCCTTTTGTTTCCTCACCACCACACATTTCATGGCAGGCTCACTGCCATGCAAAGTGAGGTAGTGAGGAAACTCGTAATATGCTTACGATGCCGCAGTGGCACAGCCAAGCATATTGCAGCCTCAGAGCGCTGAGCCTCTGCCATCGATCACTGATCACTGCCGGATGCAGTGGTCCTATGGTGGTCTGACCGATGTAGTTGTAATACGCAGGTCAGACTGCCGGTGTGACATTCCCTAATCACCACCACACCCCCACCGTGGGTTTGGTGGTCCTATGGACCGCCAAACTCTTGATCAGGTCCTTAATATAGTGGCGGTGCCGCAGCAGCACCGCCGAGCATATTAGGAGATTCCTCACAGTCACGGTTTTTATGCATGTGCGCCTGCCATGAAGAGTGCCATCAGTGAGAAAACTAGGGGGGCCCTGTTTCCTCAAAGTCACCAAGATTTTGATGAGCCAGAAATAAAGCTTTGTGTTCGGTGACATTTTTTTTACACATACTATCCAAAAGTCACTGGATCTGGCAACTCTTGAATTTTATGGGCACACATTTTCTTAAACGTGGAATTGTAAGCAATAATCTGGCCCCCACAAACCAGCTTTAAGTGTTCCCCAGACAGAAAACACTGGACAGTGTTAGTGTTGACCTGGAGAAATTCAAACAAGAATGCTTTTCCTTTTTGGGTCCAGCTCTTGTCAAGCAATAGCATTTATAAAACTTCAATGTGGGAAGCACTCAAGGAATAAGGTTAACAGAAAATGTTAACATTATTACAGAATGATCAGAAAATTAATTAGCCAGAATTGAGGAGTGCTTTCTATTTAGTGAATGTGAAAATTAAAAGAATCCAATCATGAACCTGAATTAAACTGTTTCAAAGTTTTTGCTTGTTCGCTAATCTATTAGCGCTACAGGAGATTATCCTAAATTGCCCTGACATCCTATACTTGCAGACTTAGAGAAAGAATAGGCAGATAATATTTCTCTGCCTTGTCGAATTGTTTGAATCATTATAAACGTACTACTTACTTTGGGCCTGATTTAGATATTGGTGGATACACATCCTCCCTCCGCGGTGGAGTTCACAAGTACACCACCAAGCTGATGGAATCGCTCCAGCTGTATTTACATGTGTGCTTGCTAAACCACTGTCTGCAGTGACAGAGTGTTATCCGTCATGTAAATGCTTCACTGCAGTTGACACAGCGGATTTCTGTGCTGGCTAACCTGCACACACAGGAGGAAATTAGGAAGAGGTAGAACAACCTATGGGGGAGAGTGTGTTCCCTGGCATCCAAATGTCACCTGGAGGCCCAGAAGACTGGTGTTGATTCTCCCAGGCCCCCCTCACAACTTTTCCCTGGGAGGAGAAGGTCTTGCAGATCCTACATCCGAAAGGCTTGATAGGAATCCCTGGTGGAGTGGAGACTGGTAAGTTACACTTTTGAATGTGTCACTAAAAATAAATTATGTTTTTGATTTACTTTTAGCTGCTGCTAATGTGTATATCACCTTTTGTAAACATACACACATGTATGTATTTTTATCAATTCTCACATGGCCTTGTTTGTTTGTTTGGTAGTATTTTGTTGTTAATAAGAATGCAGGTTTCAAGCTCCATAACATGTTACATGATGTAATGTTGCTTGTAAGTGTTTGTGCACCAAACAACATGTTGCATATATGTTTTTTATATTGTAAATACCTGTTCATTTCTACAGCATAATTTCAGTAGTTATGTTTAACTAATGAATTTGCAAGTGTTGTTAATGTTTAATTTAAATTACTATAACTACCCGATGCCTTATTTTAGTTTTGTGACAAAATTATTTCAATGGTTTCTTGCTCATTCTCTCTTTCATAATACATTCATAATACATTTTCACAAATGTCTAAGTGTCAGGTATTTATCAATCTCTATTTAATGCTATATTTGGAAATGCTTTTGTGTTGAATTTTTTATGCTGTCCTATTCCTGTTATTTGATTAAATTGATGTTATTTGTTTCACAAATCAAAGTTTATTTACTCGAAAATAGTTACATATGTAATTTTGTATGCTGAACATAAGTGGTTATTTCTGTGAAAATGTTCTCTGTAATGTTCACAGGATGACTAATGCTATTTATCCTTCTAAGTTGTGTAAATATCAGAATATTAGCTGCTACGCCTTGGAACGGTTTATTTCACATTTTGCCTCTCTACTGTGTTTTGTGAAATGTTTGGTGTATTTTAGGTATATTTTATAATCATCTTTGTTATTTTCAGGACATCTTTTCACCTGCTGTTTTGAAGTAGTTTTAAGTGTCATTTAAACTGTTTGTGTAATCTATTATAATACCACTGAAAGGTACAATCACCATAATCTTTCTTTTTTACTTTTAGGTTGCTTCATATTGTAGCTTCAAAATAGTTTGATGTATAATCCAGACTATAAAATAGTGTATTTGTCATTAATTCATAATAGGTCCAACAGCCAGAGTACGTGGACAACCATCTACCACTGAGGATACCTCAGGATACCTCCACTTCAGACCAGGATCAATCCTTTGGTGAGGACTACACTCCTGCAGGTTGCGTTGGCGAGGAGCTCAACTACCTCAACTTACTGTGTCCAGACCATCACCCTAATCTTGTGCCCCCAATTCTGCCTGCCGTTGAGTCACCAGTACCACTATCTCCTGCTCAGTCAGGACCTAGTGAAATTACCACACTGGGTCAAAGGCACAAGGTAGTGAGTGTAGGGGTCATGGGAGGGAATCGGTGGGCCAGCAAAGTGAGGCCACTTGGTTGACTGTCACCCAGGTCACCATCAACCAAGTCTTGAGATTCCTCCATCAGTTCCAAGACATGGTGGGTCACCACCAGCAAGAGAAACAGACCCTAATTTCCTTCAGTGTGTGACTACCATTCACTCTGTGGACTATTTTCTGAACACATTTACCTTTCTGGTGCCCGTTGTATTTTAGATATCGACATTTAAACAATGCTGGCTCTGCAATAGTAGTTTCATTCACCACAATTGATTTTGTAATTATTTTGTTTGTAATTTTTGCTTTCATTCAGTTTTAGTTTTTTTTGGTTATGTTGATTAGAAACAAAACTAAGCAAGTCAAAGACTGTTTTTGTATGACATTTAACAGGTGTTTTTTTTTCTTCACATCATACATTTTAAAATGTAAATATTGAAAGGATTGTTTAGTCATAAATTAAATTTAGGTAATGTGTCTCACTTTCTTCAAACATTTGCCAAGATAGCAAAAACATCAAGTCAATGAATAGTAGTTTATTAAATGTGAAGAAAAAACTTGTTGCAGTTTTTTCATAAGGATTACTACCCATGAATTACCCAAATACTTAGTGCCTTTTTCGCATTAACAATTCCAGACTTAGGGGCTCATTACAATCGCAGTAAATCTGCCACCGGCAGCCTGCCGGTTGCGGTTTTATCACCAAATTGCGGTCATTCTCCGCCTGCCAATGGCAGACAGTTTTCTGGCAGACGGGAATTCCGTCCGCCACGGATCCGTCACAGGCAATCGTTTAGATTGCCTGGCGGCCATGCAAAGAATGCCTAGAATTGTGGCAGTGCCTAACATGCACCATCCACCATATTAAGATGCTTCATCTTCGCAAGCCTAGAATGGCGGTTCACCCGCCATTCAAAGGTTGGCAGAATTGACTTTGGGGGCCTGTTGCGGGCCCCCCTTCAGCATGGACCCTTCCCCACTGCACTTGGGGGGTATTTGTCCTGCACTAAGTGGCAGGCACCAGATGGTGCCTGCCACGTAGTGCAGGGAAATGCAAACCCTTCATTTTACCATGGCAGCGGGCGCTGCAGCCAGCAGCACCCACCGCAATGGTAAACATGCCCAATGCGACCACCAACGTGGCAGTAGCATTGTTATTCCATGGGCAGGACCAACGCTATATAGGCGGACGGTCCCAATTCCCGTAACGATGGCAGACCGTCTCAGGTCCATCCTCCATCGTAATGAGCCCCTTAATCACTATGGAAGAACAGAATATAAACAAATACATCAGGTTAAATAGGCTATCTATTATAGATTTATGTCATTAAAAAGGAGCAACATCTACTGGACAACAATAGGAGTCGCACATCACTAACACCAAAAGTCTAAATAATGAAAGTACTCCCTTTAGTGAACACAGGATCATTCCAATACATTTTTGAAGTATCTGGTGCAATGTCACAAACATCTGTAAGTGTTGTGTTACAATACGTTTTTGCAACAATGATTACACACATCAATAGCCTAATACACTTAACACTAAGGGCCTTATTATGATGTCAGTGGGACATCCAGGATATTGATCCGACTACCGCATTACAATGTGGTCGGTCTTACCTCATTGGTCGGAGAACAGACCGACACCTTCCACAGCCTCAAGGAACTCATTGGGGTGTTGGTTGGACCATAATCCCTAAAATGAAGGTGGTGCCTGAGCAGGCAAGGCATAGGGATTTCGATGTCCATTTCCCACAGCCATTCCATGGAGAACCAACTGCCATAGACAGGCTGTCAGAAAGGGACTTTGGAGGGGCCCTAGCAGGACTCCCGTCCCCCTGGGCCTCTGCTTTGTGGCCTGGGGGCACATGTGGTTCCCCCCCAAACATCCATGCACCATGTGCTAGGCACTACATGGTGACTGGCACACAAAGCGTGGATGTTTAAAAACATCCCTTTTTCTATTGCGGCTTGTGCTGCAGCCCCTTTCCAGGCCCCAGCGCATGCTGCAATAGAAAATGGGATGTTTCTGACTGCCTACAATTCAGTTGTATCCTAATCTGTTAGGCGGGACCACCAACTACTTGTCGGGCGGTCGCAATCCTGCTACGATGGCGGTCAGACGCTTGTCCCACCACCATCGTAATAAGGCCCTTAATGAGGAGTTTGCAAATGTGAAGGGAGATTAATATGCTTTATATTGACTACCACATATCTTTAGAGTAATTTAAGCAGCACATAAAGGCTTGGTGCCAACATTCCACAGAAAGTGTAACGCAATCTTAAAAACTTCAGTTCAATCACTGTACAGGTTGTCTTGGTACAAGATACGTACACCCTGTGCCTGTCTTTTACAGGATCAATACACACTATTGGAATGAGTGTAGCACACCTACACTTAACACTATTTAACTAAAATGGATCTATTTATTTAAGTTTTGACAAAGCTTGCTACAGTGGGTTGCGCGCTGCCTGGGCACGCCTGAAATATACACCCTACTTCAAGCCTGATCGACCTGACCACCATGCACATTAGCTAGTGCAACTAATTGCTTATTAAGATTCACAACATACATGAAATTTGAAAACAATTCAATATTCAATTTTGGACCACAATTGATCACTGTGTTTCAGAATTTCCAACAAAATTCATTTATTGTTCAGATATTGAAAGTTTCACACTGAACCAGAAACAAATTATTAAACATTCATACAATGAATTTGAACACTGCCCAATGCATTTCGGGCTGTTGGCCCTTCGTCGGGGGCTTCAATCTGAAAGATATCAAAAGATATACATCAATGATGTATCAACCACTCGCAGTACAAAGAAGTAAAATTGTTTGTAAAAGTATCACAAAACTCACATTCAATATCATAAGACAAACGCAATCATATTTATACATATCTCCTGTTTTGATCTAAGATAAAAGTGAAAAAATAAATAAAAGAACAACACCTCCTGCCACCGTGTGAATGAACTCATGTGACTGAACTAAAAACCTCCTTCAGAAACCTCAATTCCCAATAAACCTTGTTACTACCATATCACAAAATACTCACATATGTCTTCAGCAATCCATTTCTGTTAAAAGGAAAACAAATCCTTTACTCATCGCTTGTTTACCATAACTGCCAATAATTAACAACTGCAGTGTTCCAACTTTAACACACCTTAAGCATGTTCCAAATTCGGTGAACTGCATATAGGTGCCAATTACGATCCGGTAAAAACCGGGTACGACCCGTCGGACGGAGCATATTCTCCGTCCGACGTGTACCCGGTCGTGTAAATATACAAACATGGAATTACGATTCGTACGGAAACACCTTTTCCGTACGAATCGTACAAAACACCGACCGACTAAAATAAACGTACAAATGCGATCCGGGAAAGCGCCGACCTGACGTCGGGACGCACGCAGCCTGCCATTCACGAACCAGGAATTACGATTCGCACCGACGTCATCCCGCACGGTGAATATTTTCCGACTGCTAAAAACTGCCGGGAAATCAGGACGACGCGAACAAGGAGGACCTGTACGCGACGGACAGACAGGACGACGCGAACAAGGAGTACCAGTACGCGACGGACAGACAGGACGACGCGAACAAGGAGTACCAGTACGCGACGGACAGACAGGACGACGCGAACAAGGAGTACCCGTACGCGACGGACAGACATGGACCCGAACCTACGTGTCACCCCGGCCCTCATAGCAGTCGACCTCCTCTACAGGTTACGACGCAGACGCCGCAGAAGGTCAGAACAACTAAGGGAGGGGGGAAAGGGGGTGAAAGGGGGGAAAAGGGGGGGCAGGACCAGGGGCAGGCCACAAAACCCCCACCATAGTCACACAGCACACATGCCCTGGACATACCTGACTCCCAGGCCCTGGTCACTACGAGGGGGTGGGGCCGTGTCCAGCCAAGCCAGCGACCGCCACAACGGAAGTCCTTGACGACGCGAACCTGCAACACAACCAGACAGGTACGTCCCGTACCCACGCCTTAAGAGCGTGGGTACGAGTCGTACCACGCCCACACCTACGTCACCCCAACAATGGCGGGACGGCTCGTACCCACGTGGCAAAGGCCTGGGGACGGCCCGCACAAGCATCACATAGCGTGGGGACGGATATGTACGGACCGTACCCCCACCCAGTATGCATGGAGCGGACCCCCAACCCCAACAGTGCAAGTACGACACGTACCCCCACCCGCGGACGTATGGAGCGTACCCCCCACCCCAACAGTGCAAGTACGACACGTACCCCCACCCGCGGACGTATGGAGCGTACCCCCCACCCCAACAGTGTAAGTACGACCTGTACCCCCACCCGCGGACGCATGGAGCGTACCCCCACCCCAACAGTGTAAGTACGACACGTACCCTCACCCGCGGACGTATGGAGCGTACCCCCACCCCAACAGTGTAAGTACGACCCGTGGCCTCACCCGCGGACGAATGGAGCGTACCCCCCACCCCAACAGTGTAAGTACAACCCGTACCCCCACCCGCGGATGCATGGAGCGTACCCCCACCCCAACAATGTAAGTACGACACGTACCCTCACCCGCGGACGTATGGAGCGTACCCCCACCCCAACAGTGTAAGTACGACCCGTGGCCTCACCCGCGGACGAATGGAGCGTACCCCCACCCCAACAGTGTAAGTACGACACGTACCCTCACCTCGAATGCATGGAGCGTACCCCCACCCCAACAGTGTAAGTACGACCCGTACCCCCACCCGCGGACGTATGGAGCGTACACCCACCCCAACCGTGTAAGTACGACCCGTGGCCTCACCCGCGGACGAATGGAGCGTACCCCCACGCCAACAGTGTAAGTACGACACGTACCCTCACCTCGAATGCATGGAGCGTACCCCCCACCCCAACAGTGTAAGTACGACCCGTACCCTCACCCGCGGACGTATGGAGCGTACCCCCCACCCCAACAGTGTAAGTACGACACGTACCCCCACCTCGAATGCATGGAGCATACCCACATCCGTGTATGTAATGAGCGTACATATTGTGAAATAGGAGAGGTGTGTGCAGAGTCCTCCCAGCAGTGCCCAGAGACAGGAGGGGTGGGTGCAGAGTCCTCCCAGCAGTGCCCAGACACAGGAGGGTGGGTGCAGAGTCCTCCCAGCAGTGCCCAGACACAGGAGGGGTGGGTGCCTATCACTCCCAGCAGTGCCCTGAGACAGGAGGGGTGGGTGCCTATCACTCCCAGCAGTGCCCTGAGACAGGAGGGGTGGGTGCAGAGTCCTCCCAGCAGTGCCCAGAGACAGGAGGGGTGGGTGCAGAGTCCTCCCAGCAGTGCCCAGAGACAGGAGGGGTGGGTGCAGAGTCCTCCCAGCAGTGCCCAGACACAGGAGGGGTGGGTGCAGAGTCCTCCCAGCAGTGCCCAGATACAGGAGGGGTGGGTGCCTATCACTCCCAGCAGTGCCCTGAGACAGGAGGGGTGGGTGCCTATCACTCCCAGCAGTGCCCTGAGACAGGAGGGGTGGGTTCCTATCACTCCCAGCAGTGCCCTGAGACAGGAGGGGTGGGTGCAGAGTCCTCCCAGCAGTGCCCAGAGACAGTGCCCAGAGACAGGAGGGGTGGGTGCAGAGTCCTCCCAGCAGTGCCCAGAGACAGGAGGGGTGGGTGCAGAGTCCTCCCAGCAGTGCCCAGACACAGGAGGGGTGGGTGCCTATCACTCCCAGCAGTGCCCAGAGACAGGAGGGGTGGGTGCAGAGTCCTCCCAGCAGTGCCCAGAGACAGGAGGGGTGGGTGCAGAGTCCTCCCAGCAGTGCCCAGACATAGGAGGGGTGGGTGCAGAGTCCTCCCAGCAGTGCCCAGACACAGGAGGGGTGGGTGCCTATCACTCCCAGCAGTGCCCAGAGACAGGAGGGGTGGGTGCAGAGTCCTCCCAGCAGTGCCCAGAGACAGGAGGGGTGGGTGCCTATCACTCCCAGCAGTGCCCAGAGACAGGAGGGGTGGGTGCAGAGTCCTCCCAGCAGTGTGCAGACACAGGACGGGTGGGTGCCTATCACTCCCAGCAGTGCCCTGAGACAGGAGGGGTGGGTGCAGAGTCCTCCCAGCAGTGCCCAGACACAGGAGGGGTGGGTGCCTATCACTCCCAGCAGTGCCCAGAGACAGGAGGGGTGGGTGCAGAGTCCTCCCAGCAGTGCCCAGACATAGGAGGGGTGGGTGCAGAGTCCTCCCAGCAGTGCCCAGACACAGGAGGGGTGGGTGCCTATCACTCCCAGCAGTGCCCTGAGACAGGAGGGGTGGGTGCCTATCACTTCCAGCAGTGCCCTGAGACAGTAGGGGTGGGTTCCTATCACTCCCAGCAGTGCCCTGAGACAGGAGGGGTGGGTGCAGAGTCCTCCCAGCAGTGCCCAGAGACAGGAGGGGTGGGTGCCCATCACTCCCAGCAGTGCCCATGGAACGCAAAGGGTGGAGTAGCCACAGATACCATGCCCACAAATGTCAGTCAGGTGCACAAAGACCCTGCAGTACATGTACCACATGTGTGCGAGGCTGGGAGTATACGCATGCATAGGGCCAATAAGAAAACATGTCCACATGAAGTCATGTCAATAGTCCACATACACAAGTACAATGACTACCTAGGATGCCACGAATGATGCAGGTGGAGAATGGCTCAGCATGCATGTGCAAAGGTGAAGGACTACGTCACACACCCAGCTAATGTACACACAGCTCTGCGCTAAAGTCAGGGGACACCCTGCAGGGAAGAAGTCAGGGTACACAGAGGAAGGAATACACCTTGGGACAATTGCAACATGCAGCAACTGCTTACATGAATGGAGAAAGCTAGCTAACACCGTGTGATGGCACACAGATCCCAGGGTCCCCCCTAAGAGCAGCACACTACTACATTTCCCACACACCCAACACATGACCAACACCCACAACCATGTAGCAGCCCCACCAACAGCAATGCCAGCAAAGCAGGAGTGTTCCAAGGGAAAAAAATAAATAGCTTTATTCAGCATGATCAAAAAACTGGTATGAAGTAAGTCCAATATTTACAAAGCCCATAGGGCAGTCCAGGAGTCACAGCTGGATGGGGGACACAGTGGGATGCGTGTCCCCTAGCTTGCCTGCACAGTTACAAGCCGTTGTCTTCCACAGGGGTGAGGGCAACATGTTGGGCGGAAGGAACAGGCACCGCAGGGACAGGAGGGCGAAGGGTAGGCGACGTGGGTGCAGGGATGGAGGACTCCACCACAGGGGGTGGGGCAGGGCCAAAGGTGGATTCTAGGAGCGCACTGCACACCTCGGCAAGGTCCTCCAGGGACTCCCCTGCACCCGAAGGAACCACAGGCCCCAAGGAGGGGGGGGTCAGAGGGATGGGTCGCAGCGCCACTGGGGGAGGGTGTGGACAGGGGGGGACTCAAGCACCCTGACCATGGACTTCCTTGACCGCTTGTGGGGTGGTGTCACTGTGGGGCTCAGGGACAGAGTGGCCATGAAGGAGTCTTTGGGGGAGATCTGGCCAGGAGAGCTGAGGCTAGGGGATTTGGAGGGAGTGGATTGGGTGGAATGCGGACTCCCACTCTGGCTGCGTGTCACACGTTTGCCCCCCGACCCAGTGGGTGTGCCTACTTCACCCTGTGTGTGCGTGTCAGGAGGTGTGCGGCGGACCTTCCCTGCTGGTGTGGTGCCTGTGTGTGTTGTGGTGGGTGCATGCTTACGTCTGGGTGTATGTGGGACAGGCATGGGAGTGGGAAGTGTGGAAGGGGCAGGGGTAGGGGGTGGGACGTAGCGCTGCAGGAGACCCACTGCTGCAGTCAGTGTGGAGTCTATGGACCTCAGCAAGTTGGGTTGGTCAGCCTGCGATGAATGAATGCCCTCCAAGTATGCCTCCATGTTGTTGAGGACCTGGCTGTGGCCATGGAGGACATTAAGGATCACAGTCTGACCAATCTGCAACTGCCGCTGGATGTCCACAGACTCAGCATTGGCGGCGGCAGTGGAGACAGGGGCAGGGGGTGCGGTGCCTGGCAGGAAGGAGACATGTGGTGACCAGGCACGTTGGGAAGGGACACGAGCACGTGGGAGGCGGCTGATGCCAATGGAGGGGGCGGTGCGAGATGTAGGGCTGCTGTCAGATGGTGGTGCAGCCACCGCCCACTCGGAGAGATCATCCTCGGACCCGTCAGCTTCATACTCTGTTGTGCCAGTCGACAGGTCCCCGGGTTCACTCTCCTCCGCCTCAGTCCCACTCGAAGTGCCAGCCCCGATGTCACCGCTGGCACTGGTGCTCGGTCCCTCCGCGCCGTCTGTGTCCATGTCTCCCTCCGTGTCCCCCAACGATGCTGTGGGCAGGGTGAAGAGACAGAAATTAATCATACACCTGTATACATATGTCACATGAGTCAAAACTACTTAGGTTACAGTGCATAGCCTGAAACAAAGGAAGAGTTACAATTCCAAAACAAGGTACATATGTAGGCCCTGCAAGACACAGTTGTGTGACCCACCATGCCATGGAAAAACTATGGAGAGCATGACACAATAGCAAATGAGATGACATGGAATTTTTACTGAGGAGCAAGGCCCTGGGGACAATACAGCACTGCATCTGCACCACACAGCGTGGCAGGAAATTGGGATGAGCAGGGACCATATCCAGGAACTAGAGGCACATGCAGCATAGGTAATACTGATAACATGCCCACCCTGACTGGCACACTGCACCTTGAGTGTATGTCCAGACAAACATCACACACTGGCCAGTCCCAGCAAGGAGATCACAGGTCTTGACATGTAGGCCATGCCCGCACCACCCACCCCCTACATGAGACAAATCTGTGGAGACACAGGAAGCACTTACATCTCTTAGTCTGGGTGAAATACACATGGGATGCAATAATTCAAGATTGCACACCAAATACCCAAGGTGCGCCTGTCCAAATAATCATGTACAAATGGGCATCATCAGATGATTGCAACAAGACACACAGGCAATGGCCACCGTGAGTATGTACTTGGAAAATCAGGTCAGGCTGGACAGTGGACACTTGTAATACATCTCACGTCAATAAACATGGTGCCAGGGGACAATGGCACAGAGCACAACCTATGCTGGAGACACAGAGATTGTCGACATTCTCGGATTACACACATGATACCTAGGAAAATATGCCCCTGGGGACAGTAGTGGCCACACAACTCCATGCTCCTGAATGGGAATGACTGCAACACACGCTAACATCCCTGCACTATGCGTAACGCACACTCATGCACATCATGTCACAGGCCACCACATGGGACATGCCTGCTGGAAGGCCTGGCACTCGAGAGATTAACTCCCATGTCTGGACTCAGCATTAGTGCCAACTGACATGGAACCCACAAGTCCAGAACTGGACAGGGCACAGGCAAGGTCACAAAACCTGTTACACACCACCCCCACACATGATGCTGCAGGCATTGTACAAGTGTAGAAGGTGTCAGGCTACATAACCTTGTGATGGAGTGACTACACACAGACCAGGGAACACATTGCAAGGAGGGGAAGGGAGGCAGGAGAGCACTGCAATACTGTGGGGAACAGGATCTGCACAGCACCATAAACCCTGGAAGTGTATCCATGGAACAGTGCACTTACAAATGCTGGTGAAACACAACAAACACACACATGTACCTACCCCCTTCCGGCTGCTGCATGTCCTGTAGACGCCTGTCCAAGTCTGGAAAGACCACCGCCAGCACACGTTTCTGGACGTGGGAGAGACGGCGGCGCCCGCGGTTCTTATGGCTCTCAGGTGAGTCCCCCAGCAGGACCCGTGCGATCCTCCGCGTCCAGCACCGGATATCCTGCCAGCGTTTCCTCACCTGGGACAGGTGCCGCCTCCGACCATCCGCACTCCTCACGGCGCTGACGGCGTCCAGCCATATCTGCTCCTTGGCAGAGGCGTCTACCTGTGAGGATGAAAAAGTGACACTACATCAATACACCTGGCACATGTCACAGGGACACAGATTAGAACACATTTGCTGTTTACAACAAGGCATAGTGTGCATCCAACGCATTGCACCTTTGTCATAGGGACATGATCCTCTGGGGGAAGGCCAAAAGCAGTACGTGCCATTGAAAGGACACAGGTGGAATGAGGGCAACTACACAATCAATGAGCCAGGCTCACACTGTGCATCACACCCACCCCTCCTGTCTCTGGGCACTGCTGGGAGTGATAGGAACCCACCCCTCCTGTCTCAGGGCACTGCTGGGAGTGATAGGAACCCACCCCTCCTGTCTCAGGGCACTGCTGGGAGTGATAGGCACCCACCCCTCCTGTATCTGGGCACTGCTGGGAGGACTCTGCACACACCCCTCCTGTCTCTGGGCACTGCTGGGAGTGATAGGAACCCACCCCTCCTGTCTCAGGGCACTGCTGGGAGTGATAGGCACCCACCCCTCCTGTCCCTGGGCACTGCTGGGAGGACTCTGCACACACCCCTCCTGTCTCTGGGCACTGCTAGGAGTGATAGGAACCCACCCCTCCTGTCTCAGGGCACTGCTGGGAGTGATTGGCACCCACCCCTCCTGTCTCAGGGCACTGCTGGGAGTGATAGGCACCCACCCCTCCTGTCTCTGGGCACTGCTGGGAGGACTCTGCACACACCCCTCCTGTCTCTGGGCACTGCTGGGAGTGATAGGAACCCACCCCTCCTGTCTCAGGGCACTGCTGGGAGTGATAGGCACCCACCCCTCCTGTCTCTGGGCACTGCTGGGAGGACTCTGCACACACCCCTCCTGTCTCTGGGCACTGCTGGGAGTGATAGGCACCCACCCCTCCTGTCTCTGGGCACTGCTGGGAGGACTCTGCACACACCCCTCCTGTCTCTGGGCACTGCTGGGAGTGATAGAAACCCACCCCTCCTGTCTCTGGGCACTGCTGGGAGTGATAGGAACCCACCCCTCCTGTCTCAGGGCACTGCTGGGAGTGATAGGCACCCACCCCTCCTGTCTCTGGGCACTGCTAGGAGTGATAGGCACCCACCCCTCCTGTCTCAGGGCACTGCTGGGAGACATCAGGCATTCCCCCCCCTGGGACCCCCCCTACAGTACATAGCATGTGTGTCACACCTGGACACAATGGCAGAAGTCCCAGTCACAAAAAAGGGACACAGTCTGTGCCAGTGGACACTGCACTCACCTGATAACCTGGTCGCCCATACAGCATGGGGTACCGTGGGAGGATCACATCCACCAAAGCTATGTTCTCCTCCAGGGTGAATGGCTGTGACCTCTCCACAGCCCTTGACATGGTTCCAGGGAATCAGTAGCAGCAGCTGGGTCGTGGAATACAGAGATGTGCAGGCAAGTGCTCCCTCATGGGACCTGGCTGCCTTATATCTGCCTTGCTGGCCCTTCTCATGCACAGGAGTACAGAGTGATTGGTCACTCACATTTGCATCCTATGTTTCCTCCAATCCCTTCAAACCTAGCAGTCTGTGGGTTCTCAATCTGTTTTTTTCTCCTGCATGATGTCAGCCCCACAAACACATTGCAACAAAGTAGATTCATTCCAACTGACTTCTGCTGTGCAACTTCCAGAACAAATTCAAAATTTGAACTTGGTCTCCATGACAACCAGCATGCATGTAGGCCTTAATACTTGTCCCTCATGTGTCCCCTATGTAATTTGGAGCTTCACACACAGGTACGGTGCGTTCCGGGGCACTAGGGCACCCCAAATGCATAGCAACGGCCCGTACACGCGTGCCTACGTTCACTATCACTATGGGTGTCCTTGCGTATGCGTACTCGTAGTGGTACGGGCCGTACACACGCCTGTACGCTCACTATCACTACGTGTACGCATACGCGAGGACACCCATAGTGATAGGGAGCGTACAGGCGTGTGTACGGCCCGTACCACTACGAGTACGCATACGCGAGGACACCCATAGTGATAGTGAACGTAGGCACGCGTGTACGGGCCGTACCACTACGAGTACGCATACGCGAGGACACCCATAGTGACAGGGAGCGTACAGGCGTGTGTACGGCCCGTACCACTACGAGTACGCATACGCGAGGACACCCATAGTGACAGGGAGCGTACAGGCGTGTGTACGGCCCGTACCACTACGAGTACGCATACGCGAGGACACCCATAGTGACAGGGAGCGTACAGGCGTGTGTACGGCCCGTACCACTACGAGTACGCATACGCGAGGACACCCATAGTGATAGGGAGCGTACAGGCGTGTGTACGGCCCTACCACTATGGGTGTTCTTGCGTATGCGTACTCGTAGTGGTACGGACCGTACACATGCCTGTACGGTCGCCATCACGATGGGTACACATACGGCAGCACTCCCATAGTGATATGGGAACGTACACAGGCCCTCTTAGCAGCAGTACGGCGGTTTTCACACATCACAGTGGTGACAGGCAGCACACAGGAAGGAATAGGGCGGACATACTTGTCCATGGATGGACATACTTGTCCATGAATGGACATCAAGGCATTGTCTGTGCATTACTACATGTGTGGGGCACAGGTGTGACAGGCTGTGATGTGGAACATTACTCCTGAGTCGAGAAGGCACCAGATGTATGATGAGATGTGTACAGATGTAATGTGTGACGGTGCAATGTGTGCCAGGCATGCCCTTGACTCCTTTGACATGTGTGCATGTCATACTGCACACTTGGGATGAGCGTCACTGGCATGGCACGGACACCAACACACGGAAGTGTCCCCTGATGCCCGGTACAGGGGTTACCACACCTGACTTGTCACTACCCACGGTGCACGATGTGACTATGTCATGTATGTGTGGGGGCTTCCCATTAGGTTGATGTTGGAGCACCCTCAAAAGCTGCAGCTGTTGCAGCAACCAACATGTGTCTGTGTGTAGATTGACATTGCACACTGTTCCGCACACCATGCCACATGTGGTATCGGATGTGAGGTGCGCATGTATGCATGGGACACGGAGTAGCGTGACAAGGACATGTCTGCATCCTCTCAATGAATGTGTGGTGAGTCATGACATGTGCACCTTCCAGGCAAGGTGTGTGGGCTGTCCTAGTGTAATGTCATGTGACCTGTGGCTCTAGTGTTCCGCTACCAGTCTCTGCAATCGGCATCCTACTTCTGCTGATGTGTGGGTGTATGTCACTCCTGTCTTGCGTCTGGCTGTTCACTTGCACTGGGACACAGCTTATCCCATGGCATGGCATGGGGAGGTTCTCAATCTCCGTGTGTAGCTGGGTCTTGGTAGGAGTGTCACCTGGCAGCCATACGTGTCCAGGGCATGTAGCACATACCTGACTCCCTATGTAGCATATGTGCATTAACAGATTAACATGTGCTCAGTACATATAAATTGTTGTCGTAGTGCACTCACTCTTCCTTGTCACTTCCAAATTACTGCAGAGCGCCGCCTCTTGTCCGACCAATTCCGGACTTGGCTGCCATGCGGGAGAATGACAGTATCCGGTGCTACCGCTTCCCCCAACCGTTGATTCTGGAGTTGACGGCGAGACTGGCACCACACCTGCAACCGCAGCACAGGTATCCTACGGAACTGACACCCCAGCTGAAGGTAATGGCAGCCCTACATTTTCTTGCGACGGGTACCTTTCAATATACCATAGCTCATGTTGGTGGCATGTCCCAGAGCATGTTCTGCCGTGTGCTGCATGATTTCTTAGAGGCCATGTTGATTCACCTGGATGACTTCATCAAGTTCCCAACCCCTGAACAGTTGACTGGGGTCAAGCGTGGATTCTATGCCCTGGGAGGGATGCCCCATGTCATTGGGTCCATAGATGGGACACATGTAGCTTTGGTACCACCACACGCACGGGAGGTAGCGTACCGCAATCGGAAGCACTACCACTCCATCAATGCCCTTGTGGTGTGTCTGTCCAACATGGTGATTTCACATGTCTGTGCTCGTTTTCCAGGATCAGCACACGATGCCTACATCATGAGGCGTAGCAGGGTGCCTGAAATGATGATGCAGCTGCGCAACGAACGAGCATGTGTTGTTGGTGGGTACAGTCTGTCTGTCCTGTATTTTGCATAGCCTACCAGCACGACCGCTTCACCAGTTCTAACGATGTCCATGTGCTTCCCATGTAGGGGACGCTGGCTATCCCAACATGCCATGGCTGCTCACACCTCTCCGCAACCCCATCACGCCGGCCCAGCTCTGCTACAACACCGCCCATGGCCGGACAAGGCGAGTGATAGAGAGGACGTTTGGCCTGCTGAAGAGCCGATTTCGGTGCCTCCACAAGACCGGCAACGCGCTCCCATATGCCCCTGCGAAGGTCTGCAAAATCTTCATGGTCTGCTGCATGCTGCACAGCATGGCAGTTGAGAAAGCTGTGCCACTCATCCTGGATCAACATGACGAGGACCATCCACCCGTGGAGGACGAAGGGCTTGGCAATGGGGCTAGTGATGTGGAGGATGTGGAGCCGCAAGAGGATATCCGGACTCGGCTCATACGCGACTTCTTTGCTTAGTGGTGAGTACCAGTGTCTGAGTGTGCACACATTGCTCCACGTGTGGCATGTGTTGTGATGTGTGTCTCCACCTGCATGTTTGGCACGTGAGTCAGAGGTGTGTGTGGGTGTGTCACTGGAGTGATGGTGGCAGTGATGGTTGTATTTCCCCAGTCATAATTGTGACCTAGCATGTTGTCATCCATACATGTGTCGACTACATGCACATGCAAGTGGCTGTGCTTTTTGTGGCTGACTTCTTGTGTGTCTCTCATCCCCAGGTACTTGCGCATGCCGTCTGCTGCTTGCATTGTTGTGGCACTGCTATTCCTCATGGACACGTCATCGTGTGCTGACTCAGCGTCACAATCACGGACAAGTTTGGAAGTCTCCTTAGGGTAAGGGATGCATCAGGGGTGTATTGGGTGTGGCAGTTGTTCACGATGTATGCACACTGCCCCTGTCAATGTTTGGTTCCTCTGCAGCCATGTAGCATCACCATGGGACACGACATGCAGCTGTGTACACCTGAATAGATGGTCTGACTGGTTGACAGTCATCAGTGATGGGATAGTGGATTGTGATGATGGCATCAATGTGTGTAACACTGCCCTCGGACACATACGGTTTGCATTGGCTTGACATGGTGTGGGACTTCTACATCAGCGGATCAATGGTGTATGGCTGTCTCTCCGTGAGCAGCTGTGGGTGTTTAGCTGTTGGCCGACAATTGTGTGCCAGTTCCATGGCTATCACGCATTTGTGCTGCAGAAGGGGGGTGCCAGTGTTGGACCCACATGTTACTCCACATGAAGTGTTCATGTGTACTTCAAGTTGCCTCTGCAATCCCGAAAACATGACTAATAAAGGTGTCCCTATGCCTCCAAGGTGCCTCTTCTCAGTTAATGCTGGTGTGTTGCCACGGTGCATCCAGCATGTCTGGCATGGTTTTCCCTGATAGTGGCTATGTGTCTATGTGTCGAGTAGCAAGATGCAAGCTGTGTGTGTGGGCTGAGACTGTGTATTATGCATGATGTCCATGACTGTGTGGGTATTGTGACATGTGCCATCCCCATGCATCCAACGTTGGCCAGGCCCCCATTCTCTGCATCCACCGGACTCAAGCTTGCAGGACATGGTTCTGCCACCTGTCTACACGTACCTGGGTGCCCCCCAGGACACTGGACTGGATCCCTGACCTCTGCGCATGACTGTTGCTGTACTCAATGTGTCTCTCAGCACGGTTGTGCGGCCACCCCCTCAGCTGGTTGGGCCCATCACGGGTGTGTATGGTGCTCCATGTCTGTCTTGCCTAATACACTATGGCCCGTGTGTCCTGTGCCAGACTCAGGCCCCAGGGTGTGGATGGTTGAAGTCAAAAGAGAACTCAGGCATGTTTAGACTTTACTAGACACATGTAAGGTAATAATGCAACCAGCAGGCATCTTCTCTTCATGGTGTGAATTTTTATTTTTGTGGGGGGGGGGGGTATGACGTGAGGGGCTTTCCGGGAGTTTGGAATCCAAAGTTCAGTAGGGGAGTTGGTGTCCTTGCCATTGGAAATCCTCAGAGTCCATGCCACAGTCTTTGTCCACATTGGTCAGACAGTGACCAGCAAGGCCATGTGGCAGAGAATGTCTCTTGATGCTGTGATGCTGTTGCTCCAGTGGGCCAGGTGCCAGGCCAGGTGTCCTGGGAGATGGTGATGTAGCGCCGACCCTCACGGTCCTTTCCGTGGACGACCCGGCCTCCTGCGGGGACCCTCAGAAGCAGGCCGTGACGATGTTTGGGATGCTCCATCGGATGTTTCCTCCTCCTCCTGATCCCTCCCTGTGGGTGGTGATGTTCTACGCCTTCTGGCACAGGGAGGGTTGCCCATGTTGTCGGCCATCCGACGGAGTATATCGTGAATCCCCTGGAACACCGTCACTTGCTCAGCCTGTCTGTCCTCCATCCTCCGTTGGTGTTGCAGTAGACAGGCATGTTGCTGGGCCTGCTGGGTCTTTATCTCATCGAGGGTCCCCTTGATCTCATTGAGGGTGGACACAACCTGGGCCATGCCCGTGGTGTCCTGCCGGTATGAGTCCAGGATGTTACGGACATGGGAATATACCGGTTCCCCAGCCAACTGGTCAGGCTGGCGCCTCCGCCGTCCTCCACTCCCACCACCCCTGCCCACTTGCACCTGGCCTGCCCTTGTGGGCACATCAGGTCTCCGGGACCCCTGAGGGGTGGCATTGGCGTTGTCGCCTGCCTCCTCCTGGGTGCCCGGGACACCGTGTCCCTCCTGGCCAGCCTGGCTGCTTTGTGGTGGTGGGGCAGGGATCCTGGGTGTCTCCTGGGATGTGGCAGGAGTGGGGGTGGTGGTTGGCCCCGTTGTACCTGACGCAGGTGCTGCAGGTGGTTGGACACCAGAGGTGCCAGGTTGGTCGGGGTCGTCCACAGAGTGGTGAGAGTCGTCGCTGCCGGTGGGATCGGGCTCCCGCAGATCCGGGTCCTGTGAGTCTTCCCCCCCAGTGTTGGGGGATGAACCACGACGTTGACCTGTGTGTGAGAGAGACAATGTTAATTTTGGTCCATGCAACATCCATGTTTCATCAGTTTCAACGTTGACACATTTCCTCTTGGAATTAGGATCTGTCTTGCATTCCACTCACAGTGCACTTGTGCATGGGTGTGTCCCTTGGGCACCACTTTGGCCCCTTTAACTATGTGTGGCACAGTCTTACTTGCTGCGTCAAGTGTGACTGCAGTCAGCAGTGGAGTGGGCAGGTGTGGCGAGCCATGCATTGGCGCCTTCCTTGTAGCACTGTACATGTGCACATGGAGTGGATCCACACACTTATATAATGCAGGTAGCTGTCGTTGTGCTTGTGAACAGGTTGTGACATGGCCCTGTGTTTTGCCATGGGGAAGAGGGGGGGTTCTGGCACTGGCCACCCTTGGCTACATGCACGCAGTCTACCTGCTGATGAGCAGACATTCCCACACACCACACGGCTGATTTGCTCTCCCTGTGTCTCCCTCCCTCTCTGTCCCCCTCTCCCTCCCTCCGTGTGTCAGCCTCCTCCCTCTGTCCGTCTCCCTGTGTCTCCCTCCCTCTCTGTCCCCCTCTCCCTCCCTCCGTGTGTCAGCCTCCTCCCTCTGTCCGTCTCCCTGTGTCTCCCTCCCTCTCTGTCCCCCTCTCCCTCCCCCCGTGTGTCAGCCTCCTCCCTCTGTCCGTCTCCCTGTGTCTCCCTCCCTCTCTGTCCCCCTCTCCCTCCCTCTGTGTCCCCCTCTCCCTCCCTCTGTGTGTCACCCTCTGTCACCTCAGCCCAGCTTCCTGGGCACACACTGTTAGCAGATCTTTGAATGGCACTTGGCTTGTTGATGTGAGTTTGTTTCTGATCTCCAGGCACCCATTGGGTGTAGTGTCTGTCTCTGCGCTGCTGCTGTGGTGGTGTGTGCTGCCACTCTTTCACAATGTTGGCTGTTCATTAGCTGCTGTCATGTGCAAAACAGTCCATGTGTTGATGCAAGGCGTCCGCCATTTGCTGGCGAGTCTTTCCTGTGTGGGGACATGGTGTTTGTATGGCTGTGACCTAGGCCATATGGGCAGAGGGCATTGTTGTCTGCTTCTGAGTTGCACTATGTGAATTTTGGGGCCCACCCTCCCGCCATCCGGGTTACCGTGTCATGTGTTGGTGTCTTCTGTGGCCTGTGACTTGACATTGTCCAGCTGGGTGCATGGGGCATGGTGGCGCCAGTGGCATGTGTGTGTTCATGGAGTGTGGTTGAGTCATGCGATAGCTTGGGGTGGTTGCGTGCCTGTTAGTGATTTTGGTTGTGGATGACGTTCCCCCCATGTGAGGTGCGTTGTTTGTGTACTCACCCGGGTCTCGGAGTCCTCCTAATCCTTCGACTGCCTCCACCGGCTGTATGGCCATCACCCTCTCCTCCCAGGGCTGGTAGTGTACGGGTCTGCGGGAGGGCCCTCCTCCAGTGGCGTTGGCCTGGTTGTGTTCCTCCAGCATCTTGGCTCGGACCCTCCTCCGCAGATCGTACCACCTGGCTTGGCATTCATGCCTGGTCCTTCTGGTGTCCGCAACAGCATTCACAGCATCGACGATGGTCTGCCACATGGCTGTTTTCGCTGCCATGCTGGTCTGTCTGACCAATGTTCCAAAGAGCTGTGGCTCGACTCTGAGGATTTAATCGACAAGGACCTCCAACTCTCGGTTACTGAACTTTGGATTCTTGTTAGTGGGCATGGTGAGGGGTGTGGGTGTGGATGGTGAGAGGGGTGTGTGGATGGTTGTGGGTGTGTGGGTGTGGTTGTGCAGGTGTGTGTGTGTGTGAATGTGATGAGGGGGTGTTTGTGTAGGTGGTTGTGTGAAGGTGTGCAAGTGCAAGGTGTGGTGAAGCTTGTAGTATGGTGCTGTAGGTTGTCTGAGGGGTCTGGCAGCAGTGAGTCTGTTGCAAAGGCTCATGGTTTGTGTGTGTGGGCCCTTTTATTGGTCCATTGGTGGGTGTGGCTGTGTTTGAAGTTTGGGTGGGTGTGTTATAAGGAGTGGTGGTGTTTTGGGCCTCTGTTTGTTTTTGGCAGTTGCAGGTCAGTGAATGTTTTTTTTTAGTGTTTGTTGGACATGTTTTGTGGCTTTGTGCCATTCGAATGGTGTATTCTTGTGTTGTTTTGGTTTGTCCTGGTTGTGTACGTGCGTTTTTAGCGTGTGTACGGTGTGTACATGGGCCATTTGGTTGTACGGTGCTGTCCTGGTGTGTGGCTTGGTACGACTCGTACATGCGATTGTGATGTTGGGGCCTGGGGCGGCTCCGTACTTAGGAGGTTGTGATGGGGGTGCG
Organism: Triturus cristatus; assembly: GCF_964204655.1. Classification (NCBI taxonomy): domain Eukaryota; kingdom Metazoa; phylum Chordata; class Amphibia; order Caudata; family Salamandridae; genus Triturus; species Triturus cristatus. Next base: position 782,871,505 of record NC_140589.1, read on the forward strand.
ACTCTGACGTACACGGGTGTACATACAGGGGGGTACGACACGTACAGGGGTGGGGGTACGACTCGAACGTACAGGGGTGTACATACACGGGGGTAGGACACGTACAGGGGTGGGGGTACGACTCGAACGTACTGGGGTGTACATAGACGGTGGTACGACACGTACAGGGGTGGGGGTACGACTCGAACGTACTGGGGTGTACATACACGGGGGTACGACACGTACAGGGGTGGAGGTATGACTCGAACATACTGGGGTGTACATAGACGGTGGTACGACACGTACAGGGGTGGGGGTACGACTCGAACGTACTGGGGTGTACATAGACGATGGTACGACACGTACAGGGGTGGGGGTACGACTCGAACGTACAGGGGTGTACATACACGGGGGTAGGACACATACAGGGGTGGGGGTACGACTCGAATATACTGGGGTGTACATACACGGGGGTATGACACGTACAGGGGTGGAGGTACGACTCAAACGTACTGGGGTGTACATAGACGGTGGTACGACACGTACAGGGGTGGGGGTATGACTCGAACGTACTGGGGTGTACATACACGGGGGTACGACACGTACAGGGGTGGAGGTACGACTCGAACGTACTGGGGTGTACATAGACGGTGGTACGACACGTACAGGGGTGGGGATACGACTCGAACGTACTGGGGTGTACATACACGGGGGTACGACACGTACAGGGGTGGAGGTACGACTCGAACGTACTGGGGTGTACATAGACGGTGGTACGACACGTACAGGGGTGGGGGTACGACTCGAACGTACTGGGGTGTACATAGACGGTGGTACGACACGTACAGGGGTGGGGGTACAACTCGAACGTACTGGGGTGTACATAGACGGTGGTACGACACGTACAGGGGTGGGGGTACGACTCGAACGTACAGGGGTGTACATACACGGGTGGGGTTGTACATACACGGGGGGTATGTGTTGGACGTACGGGGGCGGGGGGGAGTGTTGGGCGCGTATGCGGGCACATGTCTCCATGGTTGCTATTGGAGTTTGGTGCGGACGGTGTTTTTTCCATACGGTTGTGACATCGGACGCACGGGATGGATCGTGATTCCTCGGTCGGACTTGACTTTTCACGTTTGTACGGTAAATCGTCCGAGGACGTGTCGGACACATTTTCCGACCCGAGGACGTGTGGGGACTAATTCCCAAGGCGGTTCGTATGGACTTTTTACCATGCGAATCGTGATTGCCAGTTTGTACGGCACTTGTACGATTCGTACGGTAAAATGACCGGATACGAGTAGGACGGGGAATTTTTTTACCGGATCGTAATTGGCACCATAGTGTTCCGCTCAAAATTTCAAAGCAACTGGTTGGAAGCTGTTAAATGACAACAAAAGGAACAGGCGTGAGACTGCCTGTAGCCAATTTCAACTAGAATCAAACAAGCATCCCCAATGCCCGCAACACATCTACTTACTTTTACCTCCAGTTTATCCTCATGCTCAAAAGCGACTTCACGGACCCTTGCCGATGACAGTTTGCACCGCCCGCGTTCAAACACCATTGATTTACGCTCGCATTACGGGGCCGAAATGCGTCATCACGACGCGTAATAGACATAAAAAGAGGACCAACTAAATGAAACGCTGCATATTCTCCTTACATAGATATCGTCAACAGACTTAACCATTTTGTTTTCACAAAATCTAACAAATGAAGAAACAATCTCCACTACTCCATACAAAAGAATAAAAAGGTTCTTAAAAACTCTACTTCTACGTGAACCACCATCACTAGATGCTACTAAACAATAAATGTAAGACCGACTTTTCTAGACATGCAAAAAATAATAATAAATAATAAACAAAACGTGAACAACTTAAAAAATATATGTGAAATTAGTTTATGAGTCACAGAACATGGGTATTTTACAGTTCACAATCTGTAGATGATTCTATATGTGAACATAGTCACGATTTCTGAACATCCCGTCCTGTTTATAGAAAACATCCATAATCAATTCTGTCATTAAGACCCCTAGGGTCTTATCCAATACACTTCCCTTTGTAGTAAGGATCTAGTGAGGTCCTTACCTGGCTGTTGCAAAACTTTCTCAATAGTTTGAAATTTAAACTGAGCTATACTGTGTCTTGCTTGTGCTCAATGGACAGCTAGACAACTAGTTTCATTTTGGGTTCTAATTGTACTTTTGTTCTCAGACATCCGTATCTTAGCCTTTCTTTCGGTTTTTCCTATGTATAAAAGTTCACAAGGACATTTTATACAATAGATAATATTCTGAGTATTACAATCAGAATTGTGCAAAAGGTTAATGGATTCCCCTGTGTGTGGATGTTGTAACATGTTCCCAAGGATTACATTATTACAATGTACACAATTAGTACATTTATTAGTTCCTCTGAACTCTTGGTCGTTGGACTCTACCGAACTCTTCATTAGAAGTTCTTTGAGATTTTTAGATCTCTGATAGGCGTGTAATGGTTTTTCTTTGAAAATTCCATTAAAGTCAGGTTCATATTGTAGAAGTTTCCAATGACGATTGATGATAGTTTTAATTCTTTTTGAGCTGGTGGAAAATTTTGTCACAAAAACTTGTTGATTCTCAAGTTTTTTTGATTGCTTCATTAGTAATTCCTTTCTGGATTTGAAAGATACAAAATGTAATGCTTTTTCCAGGTTTTCTTTCGGGTAGCCTCTGTTTACATATTTTTGACATTGAATCTTTAGATGTTTCTTTGATGTTTCTGGGTCAGAACAAATCCTCTTGATACGTAGGAATTGAGAATACAGCAAGTTTTGGATCAAGTTGGGTGGATGAAAGCTGTAAAAACTTAAAGCGTTGTTTCTGTCTGTTGCTTTTCTGAAAATTTCAGTTTGAATGTCATATCCTTTAATGGAGATTTGTACATCTTAGAAAGTTATAGTTGTTTCACTAATGTTGTGCGTAAACTGAATATGATCATTATGAGAGTTCAGTTGGATTAGTCTGTTCTCCAAAGCTTCTTTACTTCCAGTCCACATTAAAAAAATATCATCAATGAATCTACAATACAGTAGAAGATGCTCTTTCCAATCCTGATCATTGAACACAAAATCTGGCCATGAATGTATTCGCGTATGCAGGGGCCCCTGCAAAGCCCATAGAAGTGCCCATCTGTTGAAAATAAAGCTTTTCTTCCCATTCAAAGTAACTGTGGTGCAAACAAAAATGCAGAAGTTCTAATAAAAAAACTTTATCTGCCTTAATGATGGGTTGACGCAACAACGCCCACTCCACTGCTTCCATACCTCCTGAATGTGGAATTGACGTGTACAATGATTTTGCATCAATTGTGCACAGTATGGTTTTACGATCCAATGAGACTTGTTGTAATTTTACCAAAAAATCAGTGGTATCCTTCACGTATGATATCCAGTTCTGTACAAACGGTTGGAGAAAATGGTCCAAATATTGACCTAACGGCTCAAAAATGGTACCACAACCCGTTACAATGGGTCTTAAGGGAGGATTCCGGAGATCCTTATGAATCTTAGGGAGCATATACAATCGTGGTCTTTTAGGGTTTGTAACCGTCAAAAATGATTTTGTAGTGGAAGTGATCCATCGTACTTCTAAAGCATTAGTCAAGATGATTTCAAGGGTTTTACTGAGTTCTCTTGTTGGATCATGTTCAAGACGAATGTATGTCATAGGATCTGAGGCATGTTCATTAGTTATTAAGAGCCTTTTTATTCTTTTGTATGGTGTAGTGGAGATTGTTTCTTCATTTGTTAGATTTTGTGAAAACAAAGTGGTTAAGTCTGTTGATGATATCTATGTAAGGAGAATATTCTGCGTTTCATTTAGTTGGTCCTCTTTTTATGTCTATCATGCGTCATCATTTCGGTCCCGTAACGCGAGCGTAAATCAATGGTGTTTGAACGCGGGCGGTGCAAACTGTCATCGGCAAGGATCCGTGAAGTCTCTTTTGAGCATGAGGATACACTGGAGGTAAAAGTAAGTAGATGTGCTGCGGGCATTGGGGATGCTTGTTTGATTCTAGTTGAAATTGGCTAGAGGCAGTCTCACAACTGTTCAGTGCTGTGCTTCTTGAACAATGAGGTCTCTGCCTTTCTGGGAAGTTGTAGTGGGTAATATTTTTATTTTTGTTATGCACAAAATGCAATCGGGAATTGATATTTGTGAACAATGAGCACTTCAAAGGTTGATGGTAGTAACATCAGCTTCCTCTGAGCACCTCTTTGAAACATTACTGCCATCACAATAGAACTCAACTAAGCATAATGCACTATGATTTCGGTGCATGTATGATTTTTCTTTGTTTATGTTCACAAGAGGCAGCGAAAAATCCTGCACAATCACCAAGTGGATGCTTGTTATGGTGACACATTTAGCCAGACCTGGCCTACAGTCAGTGCCACTTTGTATGTAGGAACTTCTGGTTTTCCTATACTATTGTTAAGTATGGACTAAAAACTACCACCCTGTATAGTTGTCCTTGCTAACAAGCTATGATAGAACAATGAGAAATTGCACAATTGTATATTCAGATACAAAGTAGCTTCTTTTTGTATTGAATTACTAGCAATGGGCTATATTAACTACCAAAACCTACTAGAAATACTTGGCAACTGCTTTGGACTTGTTGGTTCGACCTTTAATTGGTGCAAAGAATTGCCTAGCTACGCATACTTTACAATCTCATGAAAATTAAACATGTGAAAAATACTTTGTAGATAATATTCACACTCTTGATTACTTTGAATACTGTGGCTCATTCCTCTGATTCATATTATGAAACACATTTGTCTTCTGTTTTTAATGTTGTGTTCAAACGCACAATTTCATAAATAATCAATTTAGAACAAGTGTTTTGCTATATACAATCACTTTCTCAGGGCAGCAAATCATATCATATCGTTATCATACTTAGTCATCAAACATAGTTCATGGATTATCACAGTCATCCTCGTTACCCAGCAGCAAAATCCAAAACTCATTGTAGTGAAACTGTATTCTGTCTTTAAACATGATCCCTACTTCCAACACACAGCAGTTACAAAGTAACAGTTATGACTAAGAGTACATCTACAAACAAGTTGCGCCGAGTTGGTACTAAATATGCATCTGTTAGTGTTTTTGTAGGTCTCAAATTGAGCCAATCTGACAATCAAGATAGAGATATCTGGACTGCTAGTACACGGACAGGCTGTTTATACGTGTTTGGAGACTAATCACTAACAACATTTTTAACAATGATTGGATCCCCATGACCACTTGACCTACCATCATCCATTTCAGGTAGTCCTGTTCGCTGGCCCAAAGTTATTTGATTGGATGGTCACAACTTGATCATAAGTGTAGGGGCTGCCAGTACAGGATGTGGGAACTTGGGGGCATATCATCAAGGACCGGCGATAATTATCGCTAAGCGCACTTAGCGCTAGGATAATTATCGCCGGGTAACGTGGAATTTTATCGCTGAGATAGCGTGCTATTAGCAGCGTTTATCTCAAAAGCGATGAAATTCCAAGCGCCAGCTGCCAAATGTGAGATTATCGCTGGAAATCCAGGGATAATCTCACATAGTTTGGCAATAGCTTTTTGATAGGGCAGGGCAGACTTAGCCATGATATCCACCTTACATTGGATATAATGGCTAAGTCAAACTAAAAGCAGGCGTAGGGAAAGTAGAGATAACCAAGGTTAGCGCTACTTTTCTTATCGCTACGCCTGTTAGCGTGCTCACTGATAACTGGAGAAATGTCGGTTAGCGACACTTCTCCAGTTATTTTGGGATGGAATGCCCACTTTGCATCTCATTAGAGATGCAAAGGTGAGCGTTACGGGAAAGGGAGCTAATGCAAGGATTCCCGCAATAGCGTGACCTTGCTGATAAGGCGATAAAATTATTGCCGCTTTTCGTCCAAAAACGGATGCAAATGCAACGATAATTTTATATCGCCTCCTTGATGATATGCCCCTTGGTTCCCATGCTCTAAAAAGAAATCAAGGAGCCATAAGGGGAAGGTGGAGCATCCCCTGATCCACTGGCTTAAATGGTGGGGAACAAAGGGACTTCCCGGAGTTAAAATTAAAAAATGGCAAAACAAAATGCTCATTTCACCACAGGATTCATAGATCCAGAAGCTCGGGTTGCAGACCACAGCATGGCATCTGAGTTTCATGAGTCCTTGGCAAGTGATCTTGGACTAGGCCTGAGAGTAATTTTAACTATGCCGGAATATTCAGAGTAATTTTGGTAAGTCTGCATTACAGTTTGATGCAGAATTACCAATAATTCTTCAATTACGCCCAATAATTAAGGAGTTGCGCCTGCCCTATCTTGATCTTTGGTTGGGTATTGACAGATCTCAAACAAGCATACATAAGTCTGCAAGGGTCCACAACCCCCAAGACCCGGTCTACAAATCCATTACTTTTTTTTTTTTATGACTTGGTCTCAACCAAATCCTGTGGCCTACCCCTGATGCGCATGACTAAAGGAACCACACAGTTTTGGTTGGCCACCTTCAACAGGTTGGGGCAGGACCGAGGAGCAGACCAAGCACTGTGGTCAAACACCACTGCACATGAATAAAGACCATGCATTGTGAGAGTTGGCAGTTGTGGTGGGTGTGGCTGTGGGTGTTGTACTCATAGGGATATGGCCGCTCAAGTTGGGTGCAGGGAACTAATGCATGCCATATAGGAGCAAAAAATCTAGCAATTCACTGAAAAATACGAAGGTTAAAGTGAAATCAATGTTAGCTTTTAGTTCTAACACCTTTAAGTATGATGAAAAATAGAAATTCACTTAAGAAAATAGTTAAAATTCAGCCATGGTTCTGAGTTAAAAAAGAAAAACTACTGAAATTAGGTTATGGTCAAGTCTGAAATCCATAACACAGATGAGTTGCATTATGATCTGGATACTGCTACTGATGGAAAAGAGCGCTAGTATCTTTCAAAGTAAAGTTAAAGTATTGTTAAAAAAAAATCCAGAAATGATATATGCCTGTAGACGACAGCGTGAATCAATGAGCTATCTTATATAGTTTTGCTACTAAGTAAATATTTTTGTTCTGGCATTTTCAATAAAATAGGTTTGAAGCTTGGAGCCAAAATCTAGGAGTTGCAAATGATAGCTGTCACAATGAATGCACTTCAAACTCTCGCCTTCACTTAGTGTAGAATATATATCTTTGAAGAAAACTATCCCAGCCCAAAAATATATTTTTCGCAGTTTTCCCATTTAATGCATATCTGCTGTGGGTGACTGGATCACAGATCTAACACATTCATATTTTAATGAAAGCGTTTTGCTTGAAAACAACGAAATGTAAATGTGTAGAACAGCATATGTTTAACTTTAAATGATTTAATTGAATAATTACATGTTCGCAATGTGTTCTAATGTATGCATTTAGTAACCTCTTTATTTCCTGTCTTCGTACTTATGTGCCATAGCTTAAATCGAGAGTATTTTTTCTATTTTTGGAAATGTATGGCTCTAACTAAATACAAGTTTTTCAAAGTCAGGAGATTAGAAAATCTATTCTCTTTATAATAACAATACATGTATTTATAAATGGAGAAAAAAGTGTATTCATTTATTTATAACATTTGCCTGTTCCACCAAAGATTCCACCAAAGATTCCACCAAATTTTGGGCCCTAGTTAAATCGGGAAGGGAAGGCTGTTCGCCCACTCCACCTAATCATTTAGATCCTTCTGCATGGGTTGAGCATTTTTCAGCCTTATACACTCCCAGCTACTCTATGACCCCAACAGAAGATATATTGAGCGTCTCCCACACAGATGATTCCATCGCTTCATCTGAGTTTTCCTTTGAGCTAGCAGATGTTACACTTGCCATGGATGCAATAATAAGAGGCAGGGGCACAGGACCAGATGGCATACCAGCAGATGTATTTTAACAGGATCAAGATAAATGGTCTTGGTACATCAATATCATGGTGAATGCTGCTGTAAGTGGAGACACAATACCAGAAACCTGGAAGGGAGCTGAAGTTATTCCCATATACAAGAAATGAGACAATTCGCTGCCGTGCAATTACAGGCCAATCAGAATGATTGTGTTAAGAAAGGTTTGGCACGGCTCCTCCTAGGCATGATCCAGGATTGGATCAATGATAATTATGTCTTGTCATCTTATCAAGTCGGACATCATAGGAGAATAAGTATGACGGACCAGGTTTTCCTGTTCCTGCTCCTTTAATGGAGGATGGTGGACATCGGGCGAGGCAGCATGTATGCTGCCTTCGTAGAGCTCAAATCTGACTTCGACCTGCTTCCTGTAAGAAACTATGCCAGGTGCACTATAATATGGGAATGACTTTTGACCTCCTGACTGTGTTAATTTGCATGTATGAAGGAAATTATGCCAAGGTCTGCTAGGGAAGCCAGGGAGAATTGACAAAACTCTTTCCCATTTTCAAGTGGGTTAGCCAAGGCTGCGTCTTGGCTCTCGCCCTATTCTCCTTATATCTTAATGATATTGTTTATCTTCTTTCTAGTCTTACCACTGATACCCCTACTCTGGCTTGTACAGAAATGCCCATTTTGTTGTTTGTGAACGATAATTTATTAATCTCAATCACACCCAGTGGACTACAGCTAGTGTTATCTCTCTTTGAAGAATTCTGTAATGTCCATGGACTTAAGATCAAACCCGCAAAGACCAAGTTTTTTATTTTTATTAAACAAAAGTCATTTAAGGGTAGGTTAGAGCTGGGTGGTACACTACTAGAAAGGGTAGATGTTTTCACCTACTTGGGCGTAACCTTTTCTTCGAGCCTTGCATGAAAATCGCAGTTGGATCTAATGACACTCAAACATAAACAGATTGCTGGTGCCATGATCAAAGAGCATAGCGCCTCCTATTGTAAATCCACTGCCCCAGATTTACAAATCTATGATGCCAAAGCAGTAAATTCTATGTTAAATGACCCCAAACTGTGGGGTTTTGCCAACAAATCTTCCTTCACAAGTCCTGAGAATAAGTTCCTGAGAAGTCGAGCTCGCCTCCTTGCCAGCGCCCTATTGATTCCATTAATGTTAGACATGGGTAGGAATCAGAGGCGCAACTAGAGCCAAATTTTGGGGGGGGGCTGATAAAAATTTCGGTGGGGGCTAATTCTTCCAGCCATAGGCAGAGTGGACATGCAGGGGCTCTAAGAAGGTTCGAAAACTCAACAAAGCCTCGTTAACAAGTAAATGGTCTTTTAAATGCCTGTGGAGTACAGCGGTGCGGCTGCGATTAGACGGTCGTCAGCCCGGGAAGCTGCCTCAGCCTGGGCTGACACACACGACGGGGTGCTGAAGCCCTTTGAGCCCAATGGGCGTTGCACGCCTGATAGGAATTCATTAGTTGACAAAGCTAGACTTTACCCCTTGTTCTTTTAGAGAAGGCTCTGGTCCCAAACAGAAGTAGCCCTGTATAGACTGCCCTTAAAAGATGTGAGAAAGGCTGACACATTCAACAACATTTCTCCTGGCTCCACAAAATAAAAAGCTTTTAACAACTATTGGCCTGTGAACCCAATGGGACAACCCTTCATCCTCATCATGCCTGACAGCAGTGACACTAAAAAAACGTTATTGGCTGTGGGTCATGTAGCGGTCTAGTAGTTTACCTCCCTACACCACGTAGACCCCAACCCGGAACCTGATGCACACAATGTCTCACCTTCTGGCCAGGCGTGGCCAGAAGGCTTTAAATACAGGGGTCGGGGTCGCTCGAGACTTCCGGTCCGTACCTGTAGTCCAAGTGTATGTCTCCCTTATTTATAACTGCCCGTTATCCGCCGCCCCCCCCCCCAACAGGTCAGACAATCAGAGGCACAACTGGCCGTTAATTCATCTTTAACCGGAAAATTCTTAGATATTAACTGTAGCAGTTTCCAAATGCCTTATTGCAATGCCATCATTGCCACTCTGGATGGGAAATTATATTTCTTATTCAGGGTTGGCACTCTGCCCCTGAACATATTTACCAACAAATGGGCTCCAAACACTGACCTTTTGTGTCCACAGAATCCATTGATCACGTCTGTTTTTGCTTCTCTGGGCTAAATTGTTTCCAACCAGAAATCAATTACCATTTTGCTAATGGGGAGCCGTATCAGTTGGACTGCACTTAGAATTCTGAGATCAGACCCAAGACTCACTTATCCATGTGCCATCGCAAAGTTTCTGCGGTAGATATGGGTCATCGGAGGTAGGATTGTAAGTGCGTCTCAAAATATGTTATCTCTCTTAACTACATCAACCGATTTTTCCATATCATGGACAGTGATGAATTGCATTGAAAAATTAATACTCCCATTACGATGTGTTCTTCCCTTAATTTGTGTATCACATGCTTGAGTACATTTTCCGATCAGACAAGCTGGGATACTAATGTTTTGTTATTAGCACTTAACTCACTAGGCATTTACTGTGGGGACAGAGAAACTGACCGTTGTTTTTTTACCATGTTCCAAAGCAATTTCATTCTTGTATGCTGCGATGCTTTGGCTGTCATACTAGAATGTATTTGTACAACTTGTTGCCCATAAATTTTTACTGTATATATTTGTATTATTTTATGTGCTTTTATGACTAAATGTTCGAATAAAGCTTATTAAATCTGAAATCTGTATGTATTTAATAGCAAATAGGCAACATTTCCTTAATAAATATGTATGTACCTTTCTGTCGTATGCTCTATTTTGATAAACAGAACTGTTTACAAAAAAAAAAATCAAGTAAAATTCACGTGTGGCAGCGAGTGCTATAAGAGGAGGTTGAAGGTGGAGCTTAGCTGCTTGTCGGTGGTTCGGAACGCCATATTTTAATATAATTGCTCCAGTCAGTGCAGCTCTGGCTTGACAGCAACCTGTGGAATGACATGTACCTGTAATGAGGCCACACTCGATATTGTTCCCTGGCAACCCCCCGTCCCTCCTTCCCTGCAGCACAATCAGAGAGGGCAGTGTTTGGCAGAGGCTGGTTTAATGCACTTATGTTAATGTTCATGTTCCTTTTATTGCAGGTACAGACAGGCGGACAGTAGCTGCCCAGTCCAGGTGTGAAACACATCCAAAGGACAACTACTTGCTTATCCCGCAGAGCGCTACAATGAGAATTCACCCCAAACGTCCATGTGAATAAGTGTGCACAGCTAAGAACAGTACCCGTGTTACAGGAAAAGACCTAAAGACAAATTAAGTCAAGTTTATTGTTTTAGTTAATTAAAACCACGACAATTTTGTAGAGATAATACTGGTACATTATAATTTATTACTGTTGTTTAAAATAAGCCTAAAATAGGGAACTTTCATTGGGTCGTACAAATTATTTCCTACAAGGCTAACATTTTCTAAAAGAAACAGGATAAAATCTTATTGTCAGCTTTGATGGGTGCTTAAAACAAAGTAGTAGAACCAGTTTATCACTTGTTTGTGCAAAAGCAAACACTATACTACGTGGCAGCTACCAACCACCAACCACCTGCCATCAATACATTATTGGGTCGAGCCTAGGCAGCACACATGCGCTGTCTGCAAGCCCTGTTGTTATCTTCTCTATCAACTTTTGGCATGCCCATGAATTGCCATTTGTTCGTTGGTGTGCCATTTAGAACTACAGGGTTTTATTGGTCCATTGGGTCTGATTCATCTGCCTTTGCGTGCTTGGGTCACACACAGGCGATTTCACACATTGTTTGCTTGCTTGGCCATCCCAATACCTCCGTGGTTCCTCCTGGTCATCCTGATATGCCTTTTTATTTTGTAGGCTTTCAACATTGTTGTAGGCTTTCAGGTCATTTCACGGAGCAATGCTCTGTTTGGCACATGCAAAATGGAAATTTCTATCCGGTAGCTGTTGAGATGCCCCGGTAAAACGCCCTACACGGGCCGTCACTGAGCAGGATAAAGTGTGTAAAGAGAGCATTAATGATCTCTCAGCTGCAAAACGATGAAGAAGAGGTTTTTATACAGCCTGTGCTAAACATGAAAATATCATCAAAGACAAACTACTGAAAATTATGCAATGGAGTTGTAGGCGGAACATATACATGCAAAAATGGCTTGAATTAGGTTCATTGTCGCGATGCATAAATCTTTGCGGAGTGAAGAGAACATATCAGGAAGAGAAGAAGCATGCAAAGTACACTGATCACCAGGCACGTAGCAGCTTCTTGCCAGCCTTGAGGCTGGAGACATGTCTCTGACTATCTGTCCATAGGAGAGCTGTGTGCTCCATTATCAGCTCCTGAGATGCAGCGTAGATAGGAGGTCACTCAGTCCACAGCCGCACAATCAAGTAAGTCAAACAACAAGCAGTACAGTACCATCTATCTCTATACATGTATAACTCTATCTCTCTCAAACCCTTTTCTTCCTACCACTGTCTCTCCCGCCCTGACTACAACACTCTTTCTCTTTGTCCCTATGACTGTGTCACAATGCATAACCAATTGGTGTAAGCATCTCATAGCCCCATTTGGCCAGCAGCAACCTCTCCTGTTTTCCTTAAGTCTCAGGCCTCTGGGACGAGACCTTGGATTGTAAGTCTCATGCGGTAATATTGACATTCAAACTAGCTGTAGAAGATGCATACCCAAGCATTGTTTCTGCATGTGATGATAATGAACGTGCTAACAATACAAGGGTCTATTGACCTGACTGTTCTAACTCGCTTTGCCCTTATTTGGTGGGATGCGAGGTAGTTTGATTTCCCAACTATGCTGAATCTGGAGGTAGGGCAGACAGAATTTATGAAATACCGAGGTAGATTTTTATCTTTATGACTGTAAAACCTGTCTGGTTTTTTTACATTTTTGTTTTTTAACAAACCAATGCTGTGCGGTCACATCTTAATTTACATTGTTTTAAATAATTGTCTTTTAAGTATAATAGAGACTGCTGATTTGTTGGATTAACATTGTATTACAGGGGGCGTGGCCGGCGTAATGGCCGAGTAAGACGTGCTTCGCGAGAGCTCTGACAGAGCTGCTCTGAATCCGGCGAGTTACCTAAAGTTGGCAGTCTGCAGGACACGGGAATCCCATGCCCCGGGACCGGAGGCATTCACGGTGGCGGGGGGACGACCTGCGGAGCGCCTGGTAGCCGGATCCCGTGCATAGTTGCCCGATGAGCGAGCGAGGCCTGGAGGCGGCAAGATGGCGGCGGCCCCCGCGACCTAGGGGACGGAGCCGCGGCCAGACGGAGTGCGGCGCCGACCGGCGAGAGGTAGCCTGGCTGTCCCGAATGCACTCGTGGGGGCTCGCCTGCACGGGTGAGAAGTGACGGGCTGGAGCGGGGGGGCTGGGACGCGTGTCGCCTCCCCTCGGTGCTCCGACGAGCTTTGGACGGCACCCGCATCGGAGTGCCTCTGCGGGGGGACTTGGCAGGCCTGTGAGGTGAGGAGCGGGCGATCGATCCGACAGGCGCGCCACTGCATTACCGGCGCCCTTGAGGTTAAGCGGCGGGGGACACTCGGTCGGACATCTGGTCCTGCGGCCATCAGAGGCCTCGGCTGGACGAAGGCCCGCGACACTGAGGAACAGGCCTTGGTAGGCCCTGGGCACATCTCTACACGGCCCGGAGCGGCGCGGCTGGACCCTTGTTCCCCCTTCCTCCTTGTCCCCGGCGGCCGCACCTGAATCTGCGACAGGGGTCCCGCCAGCGGCGGCGAAACTCACTCTGCCGGAGGGCCCTGCGGGGGTCGACCCGCCACCGTTAGGCCCGCGGAGCGCGGCACCGCCGGTGTGGAGTGGACGTTGCGGCGGAATCCTGCGAGAGATGTGGAGGACGGCGCAGCCCCCCCCCCCAGAGACCAAGAGGCGGATTACTGCAAGGGGGCCCGTTGGGGACTGGCTTTCAAGGTCGGAGATGTTGAAGAAGGCCCCGCCTGAGAAACCTGCCCGGCAGGGGACGATGGACGACTTTACCCGCACCCGGATGCAAACTGGGGCACCGCCTCCCCACCCGGCGGCGCGTTCGGACACGGAACTGCTGATGGAGGCCATACAAGCCTCCAGGACGGACATTCAGGAGTCCAGGGCAGCGCTGGAGGTTAAGATCGGGGAGGTGGGCTCCGAAGTCACGCTACTGAGACAGGACTTCCGCAACTTGTCGGAGAGGGTGCAGACGGCCGAAACCCGGATCGGTGAGGCTGAGGATACCATCACCCACCTCCGCAGAGATGTGGCGGAACTGCAGGCATCGCACCGACAACTACTCTGGAAGGTGGACGACGCGGAAAACAGGGCGAGACGCAATAACCTCCGCTTTGTGGGCTTTAGGGAAGGCATTGAGGGATCGGACATGGCGCTGTTTCTCCGCACCTGGCTGACGAACACGTTCCCGCAGGCCCCATTCTCGAACTGCTTTATGATTGAAAGGGCACATAGGGCGCTTCTAGTGAAGCCGCCGGTGGGGGCGCGGCCGCGTCCCATCATTGCCCGGTTCCTCAATTTTGCAGACAGGGATCTGATCTTACGGGAGGCCCGGAAAAAAGGGGCGCTCCGGATAGAAAACACGAACATTATGATATTCCCGGACTACAGTCAGGAGGTGCAAAAACAGAGGAAAGCCTTTGACGCGGTCAAAGCGAAGCTCAGAGACCTCCGCCTTACCTACATGCTGCTTTTCCCGGCAAAGCTAAAGGTGATCTATGATGGGGGTACGCATTTCTTCACTCACCCGGAAGAGGCCTGGCAGTGGCTGGAGACACGACCGACGATGGACCGACGCCCCGCCGACAGGGAGGAGGGCCGGGAGCGGCCAAGTGGCAGTGGCGCACGTCCCAAGGAGCTGACACTCCGGCAGTCCCGGGGACAGTCGGGGCGGAGAACTGGGAAAAGGTTGCGTAAAACGCCCTGCTCGGAAGGTGGTTCGCCACGACGCCGCAAGAGGGACTCCCCGTCATCCGGAGGGGCTGGAGTGCCGGGATCTCGCTTTAGTTGCCTGGCGGGGAGTGGCAGTTCGGAGGAGGACGTCGAGGATACGACCCAAGGGCCGGGACAGGGAGGGACGGCGCAGAGCTCCATACACCCGCTGGAAGTAGCGATCCGAGATCTAGAGCGGGATGCCCCTGATCCTACGGAGAAGCGGAGGCCTGAAACCCAAGACTCCCACTCCTGAGAGAGACTGGTCCGGACAATCTTGATTGCAGCTTCTGCCTGATGGAGCACGCAAGTGGTCACACCCCCCCCCCCTTTTTTTGTTATTTCTTGCTTGTGTATATCTTTTGTTAGTCTTCTCATTTGGTCGTTGATGTATGGTGCTCTTGGGTCGGGCAGACTGTGACTGTTCTAGTGTTGTTCCCATAGAGGGCACGAGATAGATAGGTTAACGACGGGTGGTATAGCGAGGGAGGGCGACAGGCCTACTCCGCCAGCAGTCCTGTGTTTGTGGGAAATGGGACTGGTGGGGGGGGAGGTGGGGAGGGGGTGGGAGCGGGGTAGTGTTGGGGATTTACAGTTTGGGTTTGTTTGGGGATGGGAGGGGGGGACGGGACGGTTGGGGATGGCTGGGCGGGGAGGGGTTGGGGACAGGTCATTACAGGTACACACGACACACCACGGGGCTTGCCCGCCAGCGAGGTACCCCCGAGACAGTACACGCGGATGGAGTTGCAATGCCTACCACGACGGTGACACAAGGTGTAGCAGAGGGAGGGCTCTCAATCCTAACGTGGAATGTCAATGGGCTTGGTAGCAAAATTAAGAGAGGCCTGATAAATGCATACATTAGGAGGGCCGGCCCGGACGTAGCGTTATTACAGGAAATGCACCTTATGGGGACTAAATGTGGATTCCTAGCCCGGGGTCACTACACGGTCCTAGCACATGCGGGCTTTACCCAGGGTTCAAGAGGGGTGGCGATACTGGTCCGAAAAACACACCCGTTTCGAGTGACACAGACATGGACGGACTCACTGGGAACTTACGTGGGGGTCCGGGGAGTGTGGCGCCGAAGGGAGTACACGTTAGTATCGGTCTATGCTCCACCTAAGCTGCAGGCGTCCACATTAAAAGGCGTGGCGGAAATACTGCTTGCCACATCAGACACGGTGCAAGTGCTTGGGGGTGACTTCAATGATGTACTGGCCCCGGCATTGGACAGGACGGGAGATAGGGGAAGGGATCGGCCTCTGACGGCCCTTGCCACCACGATGGAGACTCTAGGTCTGACGGACGTGTGGCGTTGGTTACACCCGACACGGCGGGAGTACTCCTTTTTCTCGGGGGCCCACAGGGTGTATTCCCGGTTGGACTATATCTTCATGGCGCGTCACATGTTGAATGAGGGTGTTCGAGCTGAATATAAAGCACGGGGCCTGTCGGATCATTCTCCCCTTCTGGTGACAGTGGCCCCCCGGTACCGGGGAGGGGGCAGTGGCGAGTCTCAGCATGGGACCTCCAGAATTCGAAGGTGCTGAAGGGCATTCGGGCGGATGTTAGAGTCTGACTAGCCGACAATGTGGGCTCGGTGTCGTCGCCAGTGACCCTCTGGGAATCTATGAAGGCGGTCATGCGGGGTAGAGTCCAGGATAGGATTGCAGAGGAAAATAGGGAACTGCAAAGGGAGCTACAGGCGCTGGAGAGCCAGGTACTTCAGCTGGACAGAGAGTACCTCGCGGACCCGGCGTGGGAGACACTGCGCCGGTTGCTTGACGTTCAGCGGCAGTACCGGGATCTGGCTACGGGAGCAGCCAAACAACAGGCGTTGGCAACGCTCCACCGTTTATATGACGTCGGTGATAAGTCAGGCAAGCTGTAGGCGTGGCTCAGTAGAAAAGAGAGAGATGCAAAGTGGATAGAACAGGTGCGAGATGATAGGGGGAATTTAGTAAATTCCGATGCGCAGATCGCGGAAGCCTTTGTAGGGCACTTCCGGGCATTCTATGCTGCTCGAGACCTGGGCTCGCAAGAAGACGCGCTACAGTACATGTCGGATTTAGACCTACCGACGCTCGCAGATGGAGACATCAAGGAGCTGGAGGCCCCCCTTACGTTAGACGAGGTTAAAAAGGCGCTGGCCAAGCTGCGGGTGGGGAAGGCGCCGGGTCCGAACGGGTTCCCTGCGGAATTCTTTAAAAAAACGGCGGATCTTCTGGCTCGCCATATGTTGGCGTTATTTGAGGGGGCGCGGGGAGAGGGGTGTCTCCCCCCGGATCTTAGATTGGCCACGATTGTCCCGATTTTCAAGGAGGGGAAACCGCCGGAGGAGTGCACGTCATATCGCCCGATATCGCTCCTTAACACCGAGGTGAAATTACTGGCGACGGTGCTGGCCCTCCGGCTGCGGCGGGTGATCCCAGATTTGGTCCACCTGGATCAGACGGGCTTCCTCCCCAGTAGGGCGACAAGATTGAATCTGAGGCGCTCGCACAACTGGCTACAGGTGGTGAGTGGCCGACGGG
This sequence comes from Triturus cristatus, assembly GCF_964204655.1. NCBI lineage: Eukaryota > Metazoa > Chordata > Amphibia > Caudata > Salamandridae > Triturus > Triturus cristatus. The sequence continues at coordinate 782,888,957 of NC_140589.1, forward strand.
ACCCTCATTGGTTTCTCTCCTTGGACGCGGAAAAGGCGTTCGATGCGGTGCATTGGCCCTTCCTAGAGGGCGTCATGGAGCGTCTGGGGTTCGGACCTGTCTTCCGCCAATGGGTGCGACTACTGTATACGGGCCCGAGGGCACGGGTGAGGGTCAATGGGGTTACATCGGGGGAATTCCCTATTTGCAGGGGTACGCGGCAGGGATGTCCGTTGTCCCCCCTGCTCTTCACGTTGACGATAGAAGTGCTGGCGGCGCGGGTCAGACTACACCCGGAGAGTCGAGGTTTTCGGAAGGGTCCGCTAGATGACCTGGAGGAAAAAATATCTCTCTATGCGGACGACGTCCTCCTGTATGTTACGCACCCCGACACGACAATCCCAGTAATTTTCTCAGAGCTAGAGCGCTATGGTGCCCACTCGGGTTACAGGGTGAACTGGCATAAGTCGGTGCTATATGCCCCGGAGGGGCGGGGGGACTGGCCGTGTCTCCCAGACAGGCTCCAGGCGACGACAGAGGGGTTTCAATATCTGGGAGTATTTCTAACACTAGACCGGACTGTCTCCTACGACAGGAATGTTGGGAGGGTTCTGACCAATTTCGTGGAGGATGCGCAAAGATGGCGTCGGCTGCCACTTACGCTACTGGGGCGTGCAGCCATGTTTAAAATAATAACGCTGCCCAGGTTCCTGTATGCGTTCCAGAATGAATATTATCCAGTTCTTAGGCGGGTCTTTCGAGAAATTGATTCGGAACTCCGTAGCTTTCTCTGGCTCGGTAGACAACCCAGGGTGGCGATAAAGACCCTGCAGAGGCACCAGTATAGCGGGGGGATCTCGCTTCCCAACATCGAGGCCTACTACTGGGCGGAACACCTGGTATACATTAATGATTGGCTTCACGCCCCGGCAATGCACCCGACGTTTGCTTTGGAAAGACATGTCATGGGCGCCCACTCGTATCATTATTACTTATATGGTGGCAAGGGTACGGGACGGTTACTGATGGCCACTAAAATCACCCTGGCGATTTGGAAAAGGGCGACCCGGGAGATTGGCTGGGACAGGAAACTAAGTAGACAGGCGCCCCTATGGCGTTGCACGTGCCTACCAGAACTAAACAAGTTGAGGGGGTTCACGCACTGGGATACCATCGGGGTGTCGACACTGGGAGACGTGCTAGTGAGGGGGGAGCTGAAATCCTTTTCAGTGCTCCGCAGGGAATTTGGATTGCTCCCCACGTAGTACTATATGTACGCGCAACTGAAATATGCTTGGCAGGCGGAAGGGATACAGACGGCTTCTCTTCCCGAACACGCACCACTAGAGGGGAGACTGCTGCAGGAACACATGGTGGAACGGGCGGTGTCCCTCACATATCGGACCCTCATGTACAATATGCCTGATAATATGGGGGCGCTCCGGGCGACCTGGGAGGCGGACGTGGGTGAGATGGACGAGGTGGACTGGGATACAGTTCTCATGCACCCACGAGAGGTTGCAATTAAGTCCCGGCTGCGGCTGATCCAATTCCATATTCTGCATAGAACGTACTTTGATAGACTCCAACTGTTCAAAATGGGACGGGTGGGGGACACGTCGTGTCTGAGGTGCGGAAGGGAGGGAGGGACTTTCTATCATGTACTTTGGCTTTGCCCGCAGATTCAGGGGTACTGGTGGGGGATCCTAGGGGAACTGAGTAAGGTGTTGGAGGTGCCACTGCAGGAGGACCCCAAGTTAGTGCTACTGGGTATGACACATGATGTGGATCTCCCCCGCCCGAGGTTGACTTTCCTGGTGCTGGCTCTGGTGGTGGCAAAGAGGGACGTAGCAAAATACTGGGGGGCGCCCTCGCCACCCCGATTGGAGGAGTGGAGGAGCGGTCTTGACATCTACATGGCGGCAGAAAGGGTCACGTACAAGGCACGAGGCTGCCCCAAAAAATTCACCAGGGTGTGGTCCCGATGGCGGAGGTATCACGGCCTGGAGGGGGGGCTCTAGTGGGGCGGCGGAGTGGAGGGGGCCGGCATGGTTCATGGATGACGTCTACAGCCCTAGGGCACGGACAGTGGTGTATACTGAAGACGCTGATGTCATCCGCAGCATAAGTCCGAAACAGACTTCCTTTGTGATGAGAGAGGGGTGGGGGCGGAGGGCGGGCGAGGTGGGGGTGGTGCTCAATACTGACCTGTTTGTTTGGTTGTTTTACCCTGTGTGTAGCTGTAAACCAAAAATGCCAACAAAAAAAAACATTGTATTACAAATGTTTCATTGCGATTGCTTAAGACTGCTATTTCCTGATTCATCCATTCTAACAAAGCATTTTTAGCTTGTCAAATTTCTTGATTGACTGTAATGTCTTTTATGGTTTTATAATCGAAATAAAGACTTAATGAACTGAACTGATAATGATCGTGTGTTTCATTAAATAAGCATAGAGCGATGGTGGATTATTTTTTAGAAAAAAAAGCATGCATCTCCCTTGCTAATATGGTGTTTGTGGAACCCAGCCTCAGTGCTTCATTCTTCAGTGTTGGTAAAGTGGCGAGGTGGAGTAACATCAGGTGCTCCCAAGAAATAAATCAAGAGCAGGGCTCACTGTGTAAATGAAGGCACCTGCAGCAATTTTTTAGGATATGCGATTGACCACCCCCTCCATTCAGAACTCAGAAGGGAGTCAGTTTATCCTTCCAGCCCAAACCACACCCACTCACAGCCTGTGCTTGTCATCTAGCTTATCCAGAGTTGATACTTTTGTGTCCTTCATAGAGGCAGCCATTTCGCCACATCGACACACCAAGTGTCTTTCAAAAACTGGACTAAGGCAAAAAATGTCCCTCAAATTGTTGCAAGTTTTACAGAGAAACATACTGTGGGTACTTTAAAAGGCACTGTGCAATTGAAGCAGATATATGTTAAACATTCTCTTTCATCACCAGAAATTTGCTGATATTTCCTCAGGTAAACAGAGAGGAAAGAGGAAACACAAGAATTAGCAAACTAACAGGAACTAAGGGGGAAACACAAAGATTAGCAAACTAATTATTACCTGTTGCCACTTGGCCAACTACCAGGATGACAGTGTTGAAACTGGTGAAGTATGTAGGTCTCTCAAATGTCCTCACATGTGACACACGTGAACAACTTTACTTGCAAGTTCTTGTGAGATCAGTAGGCTGGCAGGGTCACAGCTGGATCCCAGCAACCATCTTGTGATAAACTCTCTAAAGCCTGTGGAGGCCATTTAGACTTTAGCATGCATGACACAGGGCCCTAGGTTTGCTAAGACTTTGCGTCACCCTTGCATCATGAAATGCGACAAAGGGCAAAAGAAAGGCTTATTTGGAAATTACAAAGCCACGCTAGGCTTGCACTGCTTTGCATTACATTTCAACTTGGGGGGAACTCCATGGGTGGATGCATCGGCGTTTCCATGTATCCAACCATAGATTATGGTGCATTTCCAGATTTACTAAAGTTAGTAAACCTAGGAATGTGCCAAAATGTTATGCCTTTCCCATAATGAGGAGAAATATCTTTATTTCTCCTAGCTTTTTCCTCTTTCCACATGTGCTACATTCTGCAGCGCACATACAAAGAGGAATATGCCTTTAACGGTTGTTTTTGTGCAGGGAGGCATCCCTTCCTGCACAAAAACAATCCTGGCTGTAACGCAGCCACCCTTTTACTGTGGTGCAAGGGTTCCTATGTTGGATCTAGGCTGCTCACAGTGTCCAAGTGCAAGGATAGAGTAGAAATGCTCCATATCTTTGTATTTATGGAGCATATCTGCTCTCCCCCTTTCACACAATGCAGCCCAGCAGCTTTGCTGGCTGACCTTGGTTTCGTGAAAGATTGGTAAAAATGCCACAAGTCACTGGGATGGCCGAGTTGCTTCCTGCCTTCCATATTTAGACTATCCAGCCGGTGTTGCAGAGAGTGTTTGCAAGAAGTTCCCCCATCAACCTATTGAGTGCACTTTTATTAAAAATGTCAGTGGTTATCAGTCTACTGCCATATCATTGGGTACTTTAGGGAGAAGAAAAATGTCAAGTGCCGCTGATGAATAGGAGTTTTATCCATGATTATGTGGACAATTAAACATTTCTGCCTACCCAGGATCACAGTGGATCTGAAAAGGAAAAGCTGTGTCCCTGAACTCCAGGCAGTTTCCCCCCTCTTTGTCAGGGACCTTTTTCATTTTTTCCTGCCTGGGGCCTCCTTCCCTGTTGGTTCTGGGATGGTAATTCAGCATCAGGCGAGCCAACACTAAGCGGGGGCTTTTGGATGTTGCAAAGCCAGCAGGCCTGTGGTAGATGGCCTGCCACCCAGACTTCTTGAACTTGGAATGAGCTGAACCACTGTCATTAAAATCAAGCTGTTCAGCCATCGCTAAATAAGAGAGAGTACTCTGAGTGCAGTAGAATGGGACATTCACATGTTTTCTGAAGATGACATGCTGCCACCAGACTTTGAATGATCCCCATATCCATATTAAAAATTATGCTTTCCCACAAGAAGACCAGATGATAATTAGATCTCTTCAGTAACTTTCCCATTGGGATTCAAGCACAGTAGAAGAGGCTCCACATGCGTATATATGCTGTTTACTATTTGGTATTCAGCAATAATTGCCGACTGTGTAAATTAGACTATTAAATTAGACTATTACTGCTACCCCTGCTACCCCTTCTACTGCTACCCCTTCTACTTGGATTTGTTTAGTGCAGAACAAGATGTAAAGTGTATAGGGAGTGAGTGAGTGAGTGAGAATTGTGGGCTAGATGTAAGAGCATTCGTGCATTCGCAAATGACGTGATTCATAGATTAGGGCCATTTGCAACAGCAAAGAAGCTTTTTCTGATGTACAAAGCCAAATTACAATTTCGTGAGTTGTTACCGGATAGCAAATTTGGGTTTTGAGATTCAGTATTTGGAAAGGGCATGTCGAGAGCACCCCTTCCCATTTCCAGAATGCATTGTTATGTACAAATGTTTTGTGACCAAAGTGTGGCCACAAAACATTTGCAATTTACCCCCAACTCAAAGTTGGAGGTAACCCATTTGTAAATGGTAAGGGGTTCCAAAGGCACACCTTCCCCTTTGAGAATGGTTGGTAAAATAGTTTTTAGGAGCACGCAGTGGTCACCGGAATACTGCTTACTCTTAAAAAATGAAACTTCAAAGTTTCATTTTTTTTTCTTTCTTTCCATTGTTTCTTTTGTCTTGTATTGGTTCAAAATTTCCAGTGCAAGTCTAGCTCCTCAGATATGGTGTATTAATGACTACCTAAGAGGTGTTCACAGATAAGTCTGGATATTGTGGGGCAAATTTACAAGCCCCTTACGCTAGATTTGCACTGCCGTTGCGTTACTTTTGTGACGCTGCGGCGGCGCAAAGCCAGCGCCATGCTGCGGGCTATTTACAACGTGACGCATCTAGGTAGATGCATCACGATGTAAAGCTCTGCGCCACATGTGTGCATTCCTGCACAGGGGGGGGCATTCCCACGCAGGAACGTCTCCGAAAAGTGGCTGAGTGAAATCTACAAGATTTCACTCAGTCACTTTTACGGCCATGCTGCGTCAAAACCCTGCGCCTGCTTGAAGCAGGCGTAAGGATTGACGCAGCATGTTAGGGACAGGGGCACCCCAAGCCTTGCTGGAGCTGCGCCGTGCTTGCGACGCAACTCCAGCAATGCGCTGCCTTTCCTCGGGGGGGTGCGTCACGCATCTGCCCATCCGTGCACCATGGTGCGCCGCAATGTAAATGCGGCCATCAGTGGTGGCTCACGGGTGGGCATATACGTCGCAACTCTTCTGGCGCATCCCTGCTGATTAGCAGAGATGCGCCAGAAGTAGTAAATCTGCCCCTGTGTGCTTAGTATTCGGGAAATTGCTTTCAGTACCTTCTCAAGATTCTACGATCCACAAGGACCCACACCGTTTCTGTGCCTTATATGCTACGCGTCACACTTAACATCCACATTCACACCTATATCATGAATTCACACACGCCTCACCCACACAGCACACTGAAAACCTCAACAACATTTCCTCCAACTTATCCTCCTTAACACACACTCTGCAGTCATCCATGTATCTGACATCAGGCATCATCATACAACAGAACAAGGATGTAAGATTCATCTGAGAGAAATAGTTCTTACGCATGTTCAGATACACCTTAGAAATCCTCATACCCACAAGGTACAGCACTAAACATGCAGATAACATATGCAAAACAGGAGAAGGTCTTGTCGTCACCCACAAGTCCACAGGGCCTCACTCCCTTTGTGATCCAGCAACCCTCAAGTCATTCAAACCCTGGAGTTAACACAGCTTAGATTCATTAGCCCAGACAGCAAACTTTAACAATCCACAGACCTCCTGGAACCAACAAGGACTTCACTAACCTAATCTCAGATATCATCACTACTGCCTCAATCTAACATAAAATACACCAAATTCCTCTCAGACTTCAAATTCCCTGGAAACTCAACAATCTTCCCTCAACACCCATGATATCAAACATTACAACTTACAGAACTTACCCAACTCAAAGGTAACGTCACTGATCTCATCATAATGGACTCTCCATCAATCCACCTGTCACCTAAAATATATGTTGTTCATGACTCCTTAACCTGTGCATGTGGTGCCATAGACTGTTGCTGTGTATGACACAATACATGTCACTAAAGGTTGTTGCAGTGAATGAGCTCTTACTCCTCAGGTCATATCATCAAAAACTATTATTGTAGGTTACACTCTGCCTGTGTAAGTATTGCAAAAGATGCATAACCCTCCCACTTGTGCAGGTGTAGGCCAAAGGTTCTTACTGTACACATCAACCCGATTGTTTGAGTGCCATAAAAAATAAATCACAATTATGAAACACACTTGGCACTTCTATGGTACCCCAAATACAGCAACGACTTACACCATCTCAAAAATATTTCAGCCAACCTGACTACTACTTTTCAGCTGGTCATTGTGGGAGCTTGAATAGAATACGGACAGAGTGAGGATGTACTTGGCGTCATTCTGCAACTGCTGGCCATGATGTCTTACCCTCATTCATAAGTCTTTATTGTCGATGATTTCATCAAAAAAGACATTTTACAAAATAAAAATGCAACCAAGCGAATATTAAAACTATTACAGCAATTCACAATAAAATCACAAGAAACCAAGGTTCATTAATTTTGGTGCCTCCTAATTCTAATAAGCCAGGCCCAAGCTAAGAATTTAGCGACTGCAATTACGATAAGTTCACTTGTATCAAAACGCAAAATATCAAGTGCTTCTAGGCTTTGTCTTGTTCCCAGTGTTCGACATAGGGGTTTAAGCCATTTAGCCCGTGGAGCAGCGTAAGCTGGGCAGACAAAGAAAACATGACCCACTGAATCAACACAATCCATACACCAGTTACAGGAATCGCGTGATGCACCCTTCCATTTTTTTGTAAAAAGATTAGTTGGTAATGTACCAACTCTAAACTGGTGATAAAGTTTCCTGTCTTTGGGTCTGGTGATGGTATCCCAATAGGGTTCAAGAAGTGGGGTTTTCTTTTGAACAAGAAATCTGCCTGTCAGAGAATCGGCTGCAACTGAGGATAGTTGTTTTTGTAGTACCGTTGACCAGTACAGGCTTTTAAAATCTTTTTTAGAGGGAAATGGGTTGTTACCTGGGTCTGACCACAAAATTCCCAAACCCATGGAATCCAGTAGTTGCCTAACCTGTCGGAACCAGGGAATGTTACCTGCTCCCATGATGGAACGGACATCAAGAAAGGCTTTAGCATAGGGGCCTAATTCAGGTACTGTCCATAGTCGCCTCCAATAGGCCAAAGGCTTAAACCTAGCAATGTCATCGAAAGAGTGGCAGCCAAGATCCAGTAACAGCGGTTTCAATGGGGTAGAACTGGGCAGGCCCGTAAGCATTCTGAAGAATTTGTGTTGTGCCTTGACCAGAGAGGAAAGATTGGCAAAGCCCCAGAGTTCGGCTCCATAAAGAATCGCTGAATTTATCCTTACATTAAATATTTTAATGGGGGGGCCAATTATTTTCGACTGGGATAATTTCTGGTCTTTAACAAGGCATCCAGAAAGCTGGGAAAATTTAAGGGTAAGCACATCAATTTGCGGCCTCCAATCCAGCTTATTTTCGAATACTACCCCCAAATAGGTCATAACATTAGTTCTTTCAAGCAAATCATTATTCATGAATATATGACCCTTCACACATTTCCCTTTGTTAAACACCATATATTTGGTCTTAGATACATTCACCGACAAATCGAAATCATTACAGAAATTAGAAAAAACATTCAAAGCTGACTGTAGCCCTGAAAGGGTCTGGGAAAGAAGAAGGGTATCGACAGCAAACATAAGGAGTGGAATTTTAGTACCACTCAACGTGGGGGCATCCGTAGGGGTTGAAGAAAAGTACTGAACCACTCTGTTAATAAACAATAAAAATAGTGTGGGCGCAAGTACGCACCCCTGCCTGACACCCCTGTTTACCCTAAATCTTTTTGTGACCTGACCCTGTTTCCCCCAACGAACTTGGGCAAAGTTGTTGTCGTACAACTTAATGATAATGTTCAAGAGATCTCCCGGAATACCTAGCTCCACCAAAGCATCCCATAGCTTGGTCCTATTGACCAAGTCAAATGCTGACCGAAGGTCTACAAAGGCAGCATATATGGAACCACCACACAGATAAACTGTTTTCCAGACAATCAGTTGGAATTTGAATGCCTGGTCGATGGTACTGGTGCAAGGTCAAAAACCGGCCTGTAGGGGAGAGATGATATCCTCCTGATCAATCCAAGTCTGGATTCTTGCCAGTGTCATTCTAGCAATGATCTTTTGAACAGAATCAATAAGACTAATAGGGCGATAGTTCCCCGGACAGGAACGATCACCTTTCTTAAAAATCGGGAGAATCTCTGCGCCCCTCCAGGAGTCAGGGATAGCTGCCCCACTAGCTAAAGCATTGGCAAGATGTGCAATATAAGGTACCCAAATACGAGGGTCAGATATAAAAAGATCAGCAGGGACACAATCCATTCCGGGTGCTTTGCCGCTGGGCACCTTTCTCAGCGCCGCCGCGACCTCAGCACAGTCAAAATTGAATATAGGGGAAATGGACACGTCCCTGTTTTCTATGGGGACAAACCACTCAGCACAGTTTCCGTCCGAGAACTGGGACTCGAAATGCGAGACCCAGATATCCGGGGGAACATGGTTGGTTGGGACCTGGGTACTGGGTGAGTTAACCCACTTAACAATATGCCAAAACAGGGTTAAATTCCTTTTTTTGCTAGCAGCCAGGAGGTCATTCCAATGGTTATTATCCCAATCTCGTTTGGCCGTTATTTTAGCCTTGCTATAGTCTTTTCTAGATTGTCTAATAACAGCCGGGATTTTAGTAGTAATAGCAAGTTTCAATTTGCTATAGGAAGCTCGGCATGCTTTGTTATACCAAGATTTCGGGTTTAACATAGAAGATTTCTTAGCCTTGCTTGGCTTGGAGAATATGGACTTAAGATCAGAAAATAAATGATCGTGTATTTGGGTGGCCCCTGTAATTATATCTTCTGTGCTCTGTAGGCCACCATACCTCGGAGAGCCTGTCATTTCCAATGGGGTCGCAAATTGCGAGAGGTTCATTAATATTCATGAGCCTCTCTATTTGCGACCCCATTGGCAATGGCTAACAGTGTGTTACACACTGTTGTACATTCAAATTAGCGCCTTGCAAATTGCGAGTCTCAAAAGACTCGCAATTTGCGAGGTCCTATTTGGGCCATTTTACATCAGGCCAAAAGAAGTCTGACTGGATGTCAAACTCACTATGAGTCAGCAGATTAACAAGGTAGCATCCACTTGCTTTGGCATACTGAAATGGCTCAGGAAGATCCTTTACTGTTTCCTAAACTCTGTCCAGAGAACTGTAGTCTTGACAATATCACAAAAAGAGAGACTATGGAAAAAGCCTTCTCTGGACTCCCCTATCATCAATGAAAACTCACTCAACAGAGAAGTGCTAAAGTCAATAAGACTACTTGTTCTAAAGAAAAAAAGGCAAAGGGGTTGAGCTGTACAACGCCTTCAACAATCCAGAGAAGAAGATAGTGCACAGAGGAAAAGACAACAATTGCCTTAATACTGCCCTCACACACTTTGCAGTGTCATGCTTCATCATAGTGAGTTTTCTTAACTGTAGTCTTGACCCAGGTATTTCTATGCTGTACAGTAGGAATGTCTTGTACCAGCAGGTGGCAAAGTTGCTACTCAAAAGCCTCCAGAATGTGAAAAATGCTGCCGAACATCTCCTGCTTCACCTCCCCAAGTGTACCTCTTCAGCTAGTCTGTTAAGGACTCTTTACTGGCTACCAATTGAGCGTTTTTTGCAATTTATGGTGCTCTGCTATATGCACAAACACCGGGCCTCTTTATCTTTGGTCATTGTTGTCTCAGTATTCCCCACATGCCCCTTACCCTCTAGTCATTTGAGGCTGGCCGTAATTCCTAGAATTAGGAAATACCGCCAAGGAGGCCGAGCATTCTCCTATCTTGGATCAAGACTTTGAAAGGATCTGCCTTTAACACTGAGATAATGTGATTCACTCCATGTGTTTCGGAAACTTTTAAAAATCTCTTTATTTCCATCTCCGGGTTCTTTTTAATTTGGCTCCCTTCTTACACTGTACTCTGGAATGACACATTACCACAATGAGCTTAGAGCTGGAAACAAAAATTTTTAGGTAGCCATGCGCTTTACAAAATGTGTGTGAAATAATTTACTAATTTAGCTTTCTGTTAACAGTTCTATACAGATTTATCAGCATACTCAATGAGGGTTTCCCATATATCTGGCCATAGGAGTAATGGGGAGGGGGCCTTGCAGGCCCCTCCCTAGGCGGATTTGGGCCTGGGGACTCCATCCCCCAGGACCTGGATACAAAGGCAAAGGGGAGGGGGCCATGTGGCCCCCTTCCTGGAGTCATCAATGGCCCATCCCCCATGACTGGCTCCTGTTATGTCCCGAGGTGCCCAACCCTGGAACATAGGGGTTTCCCTGCCTGCGCTTGCATGAGCGGGGAGACCTCTGTTTGCTCTCACTTCACAGGAGCAATTTTAAAGCTCCTGCCAAGCGAGAGAAAACGTGAATTCCGCTCCCAGCTGGTGGGACTTTTAAAAAGGCTCCCACCAGCTGGGAGCACACTTCAGATCTGTTTTGAGTGTTGCCCCCACAGGAGCAGCGTTTTAGCTGCTCCCTGTGGGCAGGAGCAATACCGGCTCCATATGGATGCAGAGAGCGGGCTGAGGTCGAGGGGCTTCCCCCCAGGGCCCCCATTGAGGATATTGTGGGTGCCTTGGGTGGGCACCACGGAACCCACCATTTGTTGGCTGGGAACTGGGGGATGGGGTTCCCGGAGCCCATATCAGCCCTCGTGAGGGGCTTGGTGTCCTTCCTCCCCATTTGCAAAGATGCTGGGATGGGTTTCCCTAGGCTGAAATCAGCCTAGGAAGGGGGCTGCATGCAAAATTCTCCTAATTACACCACATCTTACATCACTCATGACATCTTCTATGACTTCATTGGTAAGATCACTGCAACATTTGCTGTTACATTATTGATGAGAAAACGGTGCATGGCAAGGGCACAGGTAATAGTTACTTTAGGGCATGAGTTATAGTTACTCGCGATAACTCTAAGTGCTGGGGCGTAGAAGCCTCTGGATGGCCCCTGGAGAACTGTGTGGCATACACGCTTCACTCCGAGAACCCCCCCAGACTTTTCTGCCCAGAGCAAGTAATGCCCCAATCACTAATGACTCAAGGTTTGTCTGCAGGCATATATATGGACCTAGTGGGTCCAACAGGCCAGGTCACAGTCGCTTTCCCTGCTTGGCCACTGCCACGGGGTGACAGGCAGTCTGTACTGGGCTACCCTCGCTTCCTCGAGGCAGTATCAGCTGTCCAGGGGGCGCAGTAGGATCCTGGAGCTGATGCTCTTCCTCTCCCAGCTGGGCCCCTCACTCAGGGTTCAGGCGAAAGTGCTGCTTTGGCTTCAGCTTTCTTCAAGGTGGGGGTTGATGTTGTCTATGGCCTCTGGGCTGCCTAGGTAGTGTGCCTCTTCAGGAATGTGGCTCATCAGCTCGGCACACATTATCTGAGCAGCACAAGTTGAAACATGGCGACACGCCGATCCCAGGTTCTGCACTTCACCTTTCAGACCACTTGATGCGCTCAGACAGAGTAGTGTTAGTAACAAAAGGCAAGTGCCGATTCCTCGTGAGGCACTTGACCCTGCGATACAGACAGAGCTTGGTCCTGAACAAATGGTGGATCAGCCATGTACTGACTGTGCCAAAGCCGTGCTGCCGGACTCACCAGCTGCAGCGTCTCATGGCAGGGGCAGGCATGGGAACTCTTTGATGGCCCTGAGAGTCCGAAACAACAGGGTGTAAGCCAACAAGCCCTTGGAGAACACTCGTGGTGGAGCACAAAAGAAGGTACCAGGCAGCTGGTTAGCACATCAAGACAGGTTGCAAAGTTGCAGTTCATCCTACAGCCCAGCAATCAGCAGGCAGAAGACTAACACAGCAAAGCAGTTAGCAAATGGCACTCCCTGCTGGCAGCACAGGAGTGCTTCTGGCAATGTGCAGATGTAGAACCAGCAGCATCTGGTTACAAGTTTCACCCAGTGTCTTGTTAAATGGGATCAGAGCCCCAATACTTATACCTAAAAGTGCCTTTGATGTAGGGTGTGAGTTCAAAGGAACTCTTTGAAGTGCACAAGCATCCATTTCAACCCAGCCCTCTCTCCACACTACCAGTAGGGGGTAATTCAGCCATTTTTCTGAGGGCAGGACACAACCTATTTAGATGTAAGTGTGAGGCACCTCTCCCCCTTCCTGCCCAGGAAGGCTATCAGTATGTAGATGAATGCAGATGGATCCCTTGTCACACCCTGCCCTTCCTGTGTTGTAGCTGTCTACAGGGAAGAGACAACATGAGCTGTCACCCAACCTATATGTGTATTAGAGACAGGCTTTGTTTTCTTAAAAGGTGTGGCACTGTTCAATGAATGTGCATGAAACCTTAATCCCAAAATGTACACGTACTCCATGACAAACTTTGTGGATCAAAAAGGGGAGAGTCACAAAAGTGACACTTCCATTTCAACTTGCATAGGAATCTTAGTTCTTTGATACAGGGAAAAATAACTGAATTGAATTACATCTAACTTGAAATGTCAGTAGAATGTTATTCGAGGAAGTGCCTTTGCTTGATTTGGAAAAAAATCTATTTGGTGTTGCCCTGAGACTTCATGACACATTGAAATCTCATTTTGCAACCTGGGTTAAAATTTAACATCTTAGTATGACATGCAAGATATAGCCTTGGTTCATTGCAATTGAAAAAATTGAAATAACACACTTGCACGTAATGTTTTTTTCATCAAAAAACCCACACAGAAAACGTTGTGTCTTGGTGATATTGGGTCACCTGGTATCTCTATATCCATGAAGATGCCTTATGCTTTGGAGCTACTTGGCGCATTTGTCAAATAATGCAAACTAATGTTGAGGACAAAGTTGGGGAATTCATAAGCAGCAGGTGTCAGCAAATACAGTATCTCAAATAGAACCAAATGAAGGTTCCTATCAAGAGAAGGAGAAATATGCTTGCCCTTGAAAATAATTCTATGAGCAGAACTATAAAAAGCATTGGGTTTCAAAAGAGGGAAAAGGGGTGTCTCCTTGCAAAGACAAAAGCAATTCCTCTCTAACTAAGGTCTGTACCACACAATTGAAACATTATTGAAAGAATCATTGCAGGGGTTCCCATAAAGAGGGAGCCAAATAAAATGTAACATTCATGGTGAGCTCAGTGACAGCACATTTCACATGAGTAATGCAACAAGCAATTTCAGTTCCACGGCCTGCAGAAATATATTGGACAAAGTAAGGATTTCTTCTTCCCCTCCTTTCTTTCACAGGCGCAGAAAACTAATTTCCAAATCTTTAAGTTGCAAGAAACAATCTAAACACAAAACCTTACAATAATAATAATATAAACTAGCAAGGAGACACTTTCAGCTCATATCTGAAATGAGAAAAACACGATGCACAGTAAATAGAAATACAATATTTCATTTAATTGGAGCCTTCCTAAATGTGGTCTACCATTACTGATGCTAACTTAACATTAATTACCTTAACTATAGTTAACTGATAATGGAAAATACCTCACTATGATCAATCTAAATATAAAATATTGAGAACACATATATAAGCAATGATTATACATACTATATATTAGAATGTGAAAAAACGAAACGAAGAATAGTTACAGTACGTCACCAAGGGCATCTAGGACAAAATGGCATTTGTCATGATTACTGCCAAAGTTGTTCCTTTGGTGTAGTGGTAAGTATGTGCTGCATTCCAAAATGTTATTAAAATACACAATTCTAGAATTAGAATATGTGTTAATTCAAATTTACACGTGGGAGGAAATATCTCTGTATTCTGCTGCATAATGTCTACTGGCCCCAATTCATAAAGCTGACGTTCAGCCAGTATTGTTTTTTCGGATAACAGCCCTAAGCATTTCTGTCCATACTACAAGTCCCAGAATGCTTAGCAATGTTCAGATAGTGAACAGGATGCTAGAAATTCGGCATCATGCTGGGAAAGGTTCACAACTGTCTTGTTATGAGACATCAAATTAGGTTGCATGTTTTCATGACTGTGTGTTTGTTGGTAAATGTTTGTAATATTTAATGAATCAGAGCTCCATTGTCTACTGAAAGCCTAAAATGTATTTAAAGCCTATTTTATTGAAAGAACAAACAATGCCATGTTTGAAAAAGTAAAGCTTTCCACAAATCTTTTTTAGCAATGTGTTTACGCATTTGATGATTTAGGAGGATTTTTAATAAAGGAAATATTTGGAAGATTGCAATTTCACCTTTTTGGGTCTAGGTTTAGCCAAGACCTTTTGATTTTACCAAGATAATATGTATAATATACTTACTTAAAGTGGCTTTCAGCTACCTCTCTTCACCTATTGGTCTGTTGTTGTGTCATTCTCATTTTGCTTCCGCCCACTACAGCATACAGCATGGGGTAATGGGTCAGCCTACTGAAGCCTCTGGTTCACTTTGAGTTACTGCATGTTGCTCTTTCACAAGGTTCACATCCGCACTCAAGGAGTTAGTTGCCAGTGTCACCTTATGTAATAGTAGGACGCATTTGAAGGAAGCAGAGTACATATTCCAGCTTCCATATTCCATATTACAGCTTTACCAGTTCCTGTCTCCTTCCAGTGCTGTTGTAAATGTCTTTTGAAGAGGACTGTTGCTATCTGACAGCATACCATATTGTTTCTGGGCTTGGTTCCACCAATGGTTCTTTAATAAACTTTCTTAGTAAAACAATCTTTATGGTGTTTAATTTTCAGCAGATTTGTGACAATTTTTATTTAAACATAGGTGGGGTGTAATTTGTTTTTTTTCTCCTATATTTTATACTATGAACCTGCTTTCTTTCCTCCCTTCTTTCCATCTTTTTTCTTTCCTTTCCTTTTTTGCATCTTTATTTCTTGCCTTTTTACTTTTTTCACTTATATTCCTTCCTGCTTTATTTGCCTTCTTTCGCGCTTACTTTTCTGTTTTGCCTTCTTTCTTTCCTTCTTTCTTGCTTTCTTTCTGCTTTGCCTTCTTTCCTTCTTTCTTTCCTTCTTTCTTGCTTTCTTTCTGCTTTGCCTTCTTTCCTTCTTTCTTTCCTTCTTTATTTCTTTTTCTGCCTTTATTACCTTTTCTTTTCTCCTGCCTTTCTTTCTTTTTGCCATTTTTCCTTTTTCCGTTCCTTCTTTAGTTTCTTCTTTCTTTCTGTTTCACCTTCTTTATTTAATTCTTTCCTTCTTTATTTTTCCTTCTTTCTTTTTTTGCCTTGTTTGCTTTGTTCTTTCCTTCTTTCTTCTTTGTGATCTTTTTTGTTTCTTCCATTTCTTCATTCTTTCTTTATGCCTTCGTTCTTCCCTTCATTCTTTCCTTTTTTCTTTTTGTCCTTTTTTCTTTACTTTCTCTCTTTTCCGCCCTCTTTCCCCTTTTCCTTCTTTCTATTTCTTTCCTTCTTGCCTTCTTTCCTTCCGCCATCATTTTGTTTCCTTTTCTGCTTACGTCTTTCTGGCTTCTTTTCTTTCTTTCCTTTTTGCCCCCTCTCATTTTTGCCTTTATTTCCTCCTTTTTACTACATTTCTTATTTCACTGTTGATTCCTTACTTTCTTCCCTTCTTTCTTGCCTTCTTTCTCGAAGTTGAGACTTGCAGGCAATGCCAGACCAACAGCTTTTTTAAGTCTGAGGTATCCAAGACCTTTAGATTTGTACTATGAGTATGCATTACATAGTTACTTATAGATGTTTTCATCCAGACTTCATCCATTAGTCTGTGATTGTGTCATTCACTTTTTTCTTCCACCCACTTCAGTATGCATCGATGGGCAATGTTAGCTCACTTCAGCCATTGACAGATTTCACCATGAGTCATGGCATGCTGCCCTTTCATAAGTAGCAAATCCACACACAAGGTAGTTCCCTTCAGTGGTGGGTGTAGCACGGTAATGTGTACTTTTTTGAGACAAGAAATAGACTTTTACCTTCAGCCATTGTGGTTTTTTTTATTTAATGCGGTCCTGGCAGCTTCCTGAACAACTAAGTTGTGCATAAAACATGACAAAACAAACAAGAATTGCCCAAAGGCTGGATTCCAATGCCAGACCTATTGGCTTTGCCAATGCTTGTGTAGCTTTACTATTCGTTTAGTGTTCCTTTTTTACTTTGACAATAAGTGAGTGTATTTATTACTAATGTTTACTACAAAGTCAAAAAGGGTAATAAGTTAATTTCTAGAGTGTTAACAAAGAACACGTGTTGCATTAGTGGTGACAATCTACTATGCCGAAAGATCAATGCACTTGTTTGTAGGAAGGCTTGGAGTGCCACAGTTGGTCTTTTGTAGCTCTGTCGTTCTGCCTCAGTGGCCACAGCATAGACCCCAAGACCCAGATTCATGGCTCTTGGTACCTCTTCCTTTGCAGGAACTGTAGATGAACCTACCACATGTTGGTACAGCTAGAGTCTATATCTCCCTCAAGGGGTGCTGCTTGTGGTTTTTCGCATGCTTATGGCTCAACCTTTGGGACTAAAGATAAAACCAGTAATCCCCAGAGAGAGCTCCGTTGTTTTCTTGTGCTTCTATGGGTCTATTTTATGAGTATTACATGGATTACAGAGGTGGGCTGATGCTTGCCCTTAACAGCTACATTTCTAAAAGAATAAGGGCCAGATGTAGGT